>NC_139157.1:29080882-30442549 GCF_964270905.1 Leucopleurus acutus | reverse complement strand
AAATTTCATCCATTGAAGTCCCCATCCCCAAAGTGACTATATTTGGAGAGAGAGCCTTTATGGAGGTAATTAAGGTTAAATGAGGTCATAAGTGTGGGGCCCTAATCCAATAGGATTAGTGTCTTTATAAGAAGAGACAGGAGAGTGCTCTCTTTTTCTTTCTCTTTCTTTCTCTCTCTGCCATGGGAGGACACAATGAGAAAAGAGCCATCTACAACTCAAGAGGACTCAGAGTGAAACTTACCTTGCTAGCATCTTGATCTTGGACCTCGTAGCCTCTAGAACTGTGGGAAATAAATATCTGCTGTTTAAGCCACCCTAGTCTGATATTTTGTTATGGTAGCCTGAGCAAACTAATACAGACAGGAGGTATGTAATAGCAGAAAACTGAAAATATTTAATGTTATCAATTAAATTATATTAAATTCAGACAATGGACTACTACACAGTCATAAAAGAATTAAATAGATCTGTACATACTGAAGTGAAACATTTTCCAAGAGATAGTTAAATGTAAAAAGCAAGTGTCAAAATATATAGTTTAATTCCTTTGAAGTCTAAATATAAAAACAAGAAAAAATATATATGTAAAGAGAGAGGACTTAAAATGTAAACAGAAATAGACATAAAGGTGTATGATTGCATATGTATAGGAAATTTCAGAAAAATACAAGAAAACATTAATGATGGCTTATGAGAAGCAGAACTTGGATGGTAGAAATTAGAACTTTTTGCTTTTCATTGTATGGCCTTCTGTATCTGAGTTGTTTACACTGAAGAAATATTAATTTTATAATATATTTTAAGAATTCTGGGTTCATCACTTATTAGCTGAATGGCCCCTGACAAGGTAATTAATTGAGTCTTTTTTTCCTACCTCATAAGGTGATTGTGAGAATCACATGAGATATTAGAAACTCCTACAACAGTGCATGGTATATACAAACATCATCAAATATTAGTTCTCATATTTCCTATCCTTAATCTATCTAGGATACTTCCTTGAATGTTACATATATACCTCATTTGTGTTATGCTATTACACTTGAATATATAATACAGTCCCCAAAAATGTAAAAAATGTTTATTTCCCTAATCTTGAGTCAATGCAACAATAGTCTATTTCCTCTCATGATTTTTTAATTTAAAATTAGTTATTTACAGTAATAATTGACCAGGATGGAACAACATTCTGTTCCTCTGAAAACCCAATTATAGCGTCCAAATTTCTAAGCCCTTAGAATAAAAGAGTTTTCTTCCCCAAACCTGTTGTCAAGACTTTCCAGCCCACTGGCAGATGTCACTGACTTGGCTTCACCTCTGAACAGACACAGCTCCTGCTGGGAGGGTCCCGGCAAAGACACCGAGACCTTTCCTTGGTTCTGCATCAAACATTTTCTCTCTCCCTGGATTGTTTTTGCTTCTTGGTCTCCTTTGAAGCTACAGTTGCTGGTTTGCTTTTTGTTTTTGTTGTTGTTGTGTGTGTGTGTGTTTTTTTTTTAATGGTTTAAAGGCCTAATAATTCCATCCATGAAAGGACAGAACTCAATTACTAACAGATGATCCACAAGTAAAAATGCCATAGCCCCAAATTAGGGGAAAGAAAAAATTTAGTTTTTCATTTAGCCCAATACAACTTACATGTAAAAATAACTGATTTAATTCTGCATATTTTAAAACTAACTCTTCAAGACTTGTTTCCACATCCTGAAACTTCTAGTACCTGTGTTTATATATAATTTATCATCATAATTTTGGCACATTTAAGTAAAGTGTATTATTTTAGCATTGATTCATCATAATTTAAGGATTGTTTTTCCTGGAGAAATTTAATAGATGGGCCAACTTTTTTTTTTCCTCTAGGAGTACGGAAATAAACATTACATGGCATTTTTTATTCCTTCACGCATGGTTTAAAGATTAGATGTAATTGTAAGCAATACAAATGAATAACACTGCCTCATGCAGAATTCTATGTTGGCTTTTATCCAGAGGTGTAGAATTCACTGCTCTTTAAATTTAAATTAAATTTAAGTTTAAGGCATAGTCTATGTTTTTATCCTGTAATGAAAGTAGGAGAAACTGATGTTAAGTATTTTTCTCCAAGATACAAAATAATGTCGCTTTAGAGCTGGTAGTAAATGCAGGTTTCCAAATCATAATTCACTTCATTGAATTTTGGCCCTTTCTATGAAGTGTCTACAAGTAACAGAGCAGAACTGTTCAGTTCAGCCCAGAAATTAGATACATAATCCACAATGCCACACATTCAAAGCTCATTTGTTTCAGGGATAAGAGATACTTTACTGAACATTGTTTATAATTCACCATCACTGACTTGAATTTAGATTTGAGTCATTCATCCAACAAGCATTCATTAAGCACCATTGTCAGGAACTGTACCCAGAACTGAAGGTCTAAGGATGAGCACGGCACAACTGTCCTGGGGCTTAACTTCTAAGTTTAGGTAAAAAGATGCATCCCATAGGAAATATATAGGTGCTATAGCATCAGTAATAGCTATCAATTGTATTTATGTGTACCAAGCACATTACACATACTATCACATTTAATTTCATTTCATCTTCATACCATCCAGAGACAGGTATTATTGCCTCATTTTATAGACAAGGAAATTGAGGCACAGTTAAGTCAATGGAACAAACTCACACAGCTGCTGAGTAGCAGGCTTGAATTTGCACCCAGGGCTGACTAGCTTAAGTCCCATTCTCTGGGGGACAGTTCTTGTCTCCCTTTCTTATCCACACAGACTGCAGTGGGGATCTGAAGGGGGAGCTATGGTTAGAAAAAGAATTGGAATAAGGCTCAGAAATAATTTTGTACTTTAACACTACAGTACTGTTTCAAAGAGTCATTTGATTTTATTTATGGAACTTTGCCCTCTGGTTGGAAAAGGGATGATAAAAATAATAAAAAAGAAGGTGATCTCACAGAATTTGCGATTAGCCATTACTACAATTAAGAAATACATATGGGGACTTCCCTGGCGGTCCAGTGGTTGAGACTCCGTGCTTCCACTGCAGGGGGCACGGGTTCCATCCCTGGTCAGGGAACTAAGATCCCTCATGCCATGTGGTCAAAAAAATTTTTTTTAATTTTTAAATAAAAAAAAATTTTTAAAGATTAAAAGAAATACGTACGTATAGTCTTTACATTTCAGGAAAATTAAACAAATACCAGCGAATGGCTTTTATAATTCTGGCTCCCCTCTTTGTTTCTTTCTTCTTCTCTACATGTTTAAACATGAGGCCTCCATAAAAAGAAGTCCTCATTTATAGAGCAATTCCATGAAAAGGGGAAAACAACAAAAGGAAGAGTGTCTCACTCAGGCTATGGCTGAGTTAACACTGCTCTTCTGTGGGTGAACCTCCACTCTAGATGGATAACCCCTCCTCCACGAAGCCTTTGCTTAGCTTAGTAAACAGGATCACACTGAATTCACCTTTTCAAAGCCCTTCAGTCTCCTGCTGCCTTCTAACTATTTGAATAAATAAGTCTTCTCCTCTAGATGTAGGTTTCTGGAAAGCAAAGCAAGTATTTCATTAATCTTTTAAGTTATTTGCTTGTTTCTGATTTTAAAAAGTTTATACCTATAGAAAATAACATCATTTATAACAGCAACCACCCAGAATTAATTAGCTTATTGTCATTTTTACTTTGTTTTTCCTCTTTGCCCCCACTAAATCCAGCACATTTCTCTCTTCTCACCAGGCACTCAATGGTGACCTGAATGGCAAACTCAGGCATTCAGAGTCTCAAGGAATAACTCACGGGTCATTAGTCTTAACAGGTCTGATCTTCTTTTTCCTAAACATGGTCTCCATCTTCTTTAAATTAAATCTCAAATAACTTTTGCAATCAATACTTTTTATCAGAGCTTAAATATTCTTAGGTCTGCTGTTATAGTAATTACACAAAAAAATGGATCTATTTATGAGAGAAACATAAAAAGCATGGGTGATTTATTCCATATTCCTCTCAATCAGATAAAAGCCACACTCAGTCTAAACTTCATTATTCACAACCTTCATAGGTATTCATATTACGAGAGAAATGTGCAGTTTCAGAAATGTGGCCAATCTCCTTTCTTGGCAGTTGAAAGAAGAAACCTAAAAATGATCTGATAAATCGAGTTATGATAATGGTTCCAAGAAAGAACTCATCATCTTCTCTTCCCCATGAACCATCTCTTCCTTTGGATTTTTATTAAAGTCTTAACCCTAATATCAAGTGAGCTGCCAAGTGTTTCAACTTCCACCTCTACAACAACACTTGTGTGTATTCTCTCCTTATTTCCCAAGCCACTCTCCCAGTGGAGGCTGTCTTTTCCTCTCACGTATACTTGTCCTAGATTAGAGGCTAAACTCCTATCTCTAATCTTCTGTATTCTAAAATCTCAACAACAAATCATGCCATTCCTCTAGTCAGAATGCAATAGTTCCGCTTTGCCTCAAGAGAAACTCACTTTTCAACCTCCTACCCATGCTGCATAGGATCATGTCACAAGACCCTCAAACATTACTAGAAATATCTGTTCTCTACGCCTGTGGTCATGGCATTCCAGCCTCCTCAACCCTGAATCTGGCAAAACTGAAATGTATCCATCACAGCTTGAGCTTTCAGTAGGATAGCTAGCTGTTTTAAACACCCCTCAGTTGGAAAACATCTGGATTCTCAAAACTTAAACATACCATCAAATGTACTGATAAGCTCGGTAAGAAATTAAGGGAAATTTCTCAAAGGTAAATTTATATGTATATATGTTTGAAATCAAAGTGATAAACAAAAACAGAAACTGAGGCTCCTATGAGAATGTATGTCTATACTATGATCCTAGAGTCTCCAGGAATAACGGTGACAGGATAGGCTAATTGAATGATAGCAGAGGGGAGACCGAACTTGACACATATCTCTTCCCCCGCCCCCATTTAGACATAGAACCTGGACCCCTCAATTTGATACAACTCTAGTGAAATGTAGGCTAGAAAAATCTAAATGCTACCAAAGGCAGCCAATGAGAAAATCTGCTTCTGTCACAAATCTGGGTTAATATGTCCTCCCCAAATTCATATGTTGAACTCCTAACCTCCAATGTGATGGTATTTGAAGATGGGGCTTTGGGGAGGTAATTAGGGTTAAGTAAAGTCACAGGGGTAGGACCCTCATATTGGAATTAAAGGCTTATAAGAAGAAACACCAGAGAGTTTGCTTTCTCTCTTTCTTTCTTCCTGTGCTTGCACAAAGAAGAGGGCATATGGGCACACAGTGAGATGGCCGCTGCCTACAAGCGAGAAGAAGAGGTCTGGGAATGAAACCCACATTACTGGCACCTTGATCTTGGATTTCCTAGCCTCCAGAACTATGAGAAATAAATTTCTGTTGTTTATCAGTTTTCTATCACACATCTATATGAATAGCTTAAAATTAAAGAGTTGGCAAGATGTGAAGTAACTGGAATTCTAATACACTGCTGATGGGAATATAAAATGGTACCACTACCTTGAAAAGCTATTTGGTTACTTCTTAAATAATTAAACATACACACCATGTAGTCCAGCTATTCCACTACTAGATATGTATCGAAGAGTAATAAAAACATATGTCCATACAAAGACTTGTAAAAGAGTATTCGTAGTAGCTTTATATGTGATAGCTAATCCCAGTGTGGTTTTAATTTGCACTTCCTTAATGAGTAACGATGTTGAGCAGTGTCTCAAGACATTGGACATCAATTATACCTCAGCAAACCTGTTAAAAATCACACCATGCAACACCACTATACTCCCTCTAGAATGGCTAAAAATGGAAAGCACTGGTAATATCAAGTATTTACAAGGATACAGAGCAACTAGAACCATTGCACACTTTGAAAAACTGTCCTGTATCTAGGTTGAAACTGTATTCTTGGGGCAAGAGTAATGGTATGCCAATCCCAAGGGCAGACATCAAACGGCCTTAGAGTTTCTACCTTCTTGTTTGGAACATTGCCACCATCTTTGAACAAGCTCAATCTAGACTTCTGGAGAACATGCTACTATAAAGGAGAGCCCACTTCCCAGCTGAGGACGCCTAGACCAGCCTACAGAGAGCTGACTCCCAACCACATGCGACAGCCCAGCCACCATTAAAGAACCGCCTACACAACCCAAGCTTGTTACAGACCTATGAGTAAGCAAAGCAATAAACAGAAGAACACCTGCCAGCTGATCTGTAAACTATAATAAATGTGTATTTATTTAAAGCCTTTGAATTTCGGGGTGGTTTGGGACACAGCAATAGCTAACTGAGACAAACAAATAAAAAATCTGGAATGTACAGACAAACGCTATATCACACAAAGATGAAAATGAACACATGATTTTCTACACACAAAAGCGTGGCTACTCACACAGCATGTTGAGGAAAAGAAGGCAGACACAAAAGAGTCTGAATATCTGATTCTCTCTGCATGAAGTTCAAAACAGGCAAAGTTAATAAACAATGTCTGAAGTCAGAATAGTGGTTATATCTGGAGAGAAACAGTACCTGGAAGGGATCTCAAGGGCCACTTCCAGGGGAGTGGTCATGTTCTGATTTCTTGATCTTGACTCTGATTCCATGAGTCAGTTCACCTTCTGAAAATCCAGTGAGTCATATACTAGTGTTTGTACACTTTTATATATCTAATTCAGTAAAAGGATTTTTTAAAAAGGAATCCGTAAGGAATTGAACAGCAAATTCACCAAAGAGGTAATATAAATAAAAAGAGCATCAGTCTCTCACTGAAAAAAGCAAGTTAAAGCACTCATAAATACTAGTTTTCATCCATTAGTAAGCAATGAACTTAAAAGACTGAAATATTCAGTACTTGAGAGGGAATGAGGAAATATCGGCACATTGCTAGTGTGTAAACTTTAGAAAGTAATCTAATGAATAAATTAAAATTTGTAATGCAGATAACCTTTACTCAAGGTTAAAGTTTATGAATCTGTAAACTCATTTATTTAATCTATAAACTAATCTATAAAGTAGTTAAAATCTATAACTATTTACTCTATCTATAAACTATTTAATATACAAACTCATTCATTTATGAATCTATCCTACAGAAATGAAATCACTAATACATAAGTATATGCTTACAAGAATATTTACTGAAGCACTGTTCATAGCAGCAAAAAAAATTTAAATCACCTGGAATGCACATCAATTGTGGATCGCTGCAAGAATTGTGGTTTATACATAATAGGGAACTTAATTATATAAATATTAAAGTGTATGTATTATTATAGTTTGACCTGCAGTGATTAAGGTGGTAATTTGAAAAAGCAAATTTCAAAGTAATATAGATAGATAGATAGATAGATAGATAGATAGATAGATAGATAGTTATCCTACTTTTGTTTCAAAAAAGAAGGGATATTAACTCAATAAAATCCTATATAATTCTGTAATTTTTTCCTTGAGCATAAAGTTATAGAAATTAACAAATAAGTCTGTTAACACTGGTTACCCCAGAGAAGTGGAATTTGGAAGAAGGGGGACACTGCTATTGTTTCTTTTATACAGTTCACTTTTTTCTTGTTGTAACAAGTTTTCATTACATTGAAAATGAAATATGTACACACGTTAGAAAATACTTTTTTAAAAAACTCCCAGCATTTAAATTAAAAATAAGAACATCTAGTCACTTCACTAAATGCAGTTTTCAAATTTTATATCCAATCAGCACAGGTAGACAAAAACATTATACAAAATAGACCCCAAAAAAGAAGAAAAAACGAAAGCATTCTCTTGAGAAACTGCACAGAACAAACTCCTTAATCTTTCAACTAATGAGGGATAAAATTTCAACAGCTGTGATCTCTTTTCAAGATTGTTAAAGGTCAGTCCAGGAGGACATCATATCATATACAAATTTCATATGATTATTAATTCAAGCTGAAGAAGAAATAAAGTAGTCTTTAAAATATCTTTTAGCACTTAGAACAAATACACTTCGAAATAAAGTGACCAACCCAAAACTCCATTGGAATTATTTGCTATATGAGTGGAAAATATTACTCAGAGTACTGACATTTCCTGTTTATCATTTAAAAAAAGAACTTAGTTCTCTAACCTTGTAAATCTAATTCAGTTGTGAATCCTACAACTTCTTGCAATGAGAGCTTCCCGTACATAACAAATAAGATATGTTTGGCAGGCTAGTTCTTAGAGGAACCAAGCTTTATCTAAAAAGTGAATATAGAAACAAAAAGCAAAGATAGTAGAAAGAGTGAATGGCAAACTATAAAGAGCTAATATACCATATGAAATCCAGTTGGATATAAATATATTTCAATGTTTCCCTCTTTTTAATGTCTCATGAAAGTCAATGAAATCAAAGTGAGTTTCACAACTGCTCTAAATTACTGGATAGTTACATTTAAGTAATTTAGAGCTTTTCCAAAAGCTCTAAAAATTCTTTCATTAGAGATTATTAAAAGATGACCGAGTAGAAAGGGCTATAACTCTTGGGTATATTTTTTACCTTAAAATTGTTTTGTATTTCATATACTGAAGACACAGATAAATAACAGCAATTTGGGATTTATGACCTAAATTTGAATCACAGTTTCAATTAATTAATTGGATGAGGAAGGCAGTTTTGTTTTTCATGAGACTTCATTTTCTGCAACCATGAAATAAATGATGACAAAAGCAAACAGAAGGGTTAGAGTGTCAGAGTAAAATATAAGTATATCATATGCCTTTAGAGCAGATGCTCTACAAGCATTTTCAAATAATTAATCTGTGAATAGGTAGTGTCTCCATTTTGCCTATGAGGAAAGTGACATCCAGAGATGTTTAAGTTACCCAAGGTCACACAAGTGGCAAATGGGAGAGCCAGGATTTGAAACCAGCTCTAAGTGACCATGAAAACAAGGTCCTCGATACTTAGGTTCATATAAGTTCAATAAATTGGGTAAGCGCCCACTGCTAGACTACAGGGATATGTTTTATAATATTAAATCCTCTGTGACATTCGGAAAGTCATCTAATTTTTCTGAGCCTCAGTTTCCTCATCTGCAAAATGACATAAGTAGTAAGTAAAGCACAGTGCCTGGTACCTAAAGAACAATCAACAAATATTTGTTTTTCAAAACTCAATATTCTTAAAGCACTTTCAGAGTAATCTTGAGAAGACAGGAATTATTACTTCCATTTTGCAGATGGGTATATACTGATACCAAGATCATAAAAGGTAAGAGGGGCATATTCAATAACAGACCATGGTATTTACTGCTGTGATGAAACTGTGTTCAGTTTCCATTCAAAAGGACTAATTTGTGCCCATCATCGGATGAATGGATAAAGAAGATGTGGCACATATATACAATGGAATATTACTCAGCCATAAAAAGAAATGAAATTGAGCTATTTGTAATGAGGTGGATAGACCTAGAGTCTGTCATACAGAGTGAAGTAAGTCAGAAAGAAAAAGACAAATACCGTATGCTAACACATATATATGGAATTTAAGAAAAAAAAATGTCATGAAGAACCTAGGGGTAAGGCAGGAATAAAGATGCAGACCTCCTAGAGAACGGACTTGAGGTTATGGGGAGGGGGAAGGGTGAGCTGTGACAGGGCGAGAGTGAGTCATGGACATATACACACTAACAAACGTAGTAAGGTAGATAGCTAGTGGGAAGCAGCCGCATGGCACAGGGATATTGGCTCGGTGCTTTGTGACAGCCTGGAGGGGTGGGATAGGGAGGGTGGGAGGGAGGGAGACGCAAGAGGGAAGAGATATGGGAACATATGTATATGTATAACTGATTCACTTTGTTATAAAGCAGAAACTAACACACCATTGTAAAGCAATTATACCCCAATAAAGATGTTAAAAAAAAAAAAAAGGACTAATTTGCCTTGAAGTCATGAAGTTACAATCGGCTATTATGGAGAAAATATCCAATTTCATTAATAAAGATAAATTTGGAAAGTCTATGGAATATTTTAATAATTATGAGAAACATTCATCTTTGGAGGGTGGTTTTAAAGAAATATTTCTTCAAAGCTCAGGCAATAAATAAATAAACTATCTCGAGATCTTCTAGGTCCATGATTCAACAAAATGAACAGCTAAGTGATACAAACCTCTTGTATAAAGAAGCCCACACACATTACATACTTGTAAACTACTGAGAAAACTCAACTGATGTTGACAATGCGAGTGGATGTCCAACAAACTCAATAGTCAAGTCACCCTACAGTGACTGGAGCTCTGGGGAAGACCTCTCACTTCCATAAGAACTGAAAGGCCATCACTCTCTTCTGAGTAACTGTCTGCAGCTTTTCTTTAAAGAACTAAATGGTTATATGCATATGTGTGCAATTAAGAGGTAGCCTTGGTTTCTATTTTAGAGTGTATGATGCAACTTGTCAGAGGTCTAACATTAAGTAAAACTATAAGTTCATGACTGGGGATAAAGCTACACAATGGTACCATTCAGGATAAAATCAGTGACCCCATTTAGGTAGTAAAGGCCACAGTCTACAGTCCCTTTCAATATTTGACACTAGGGGCTTTGGCGTAGTATGCCCAAGGCATTCTCTGATCAAAAAATGCAGTTACCCTGACAACAAGTAACTGCAGGGATTCTGCGTTCTAATCTGACATGACTATGAATTTAAAGTTCAGCCAGCCCTGCTGGTTAGCTCTAGCACAGGCAGATGTTGGCCGGAGCATCAAGGATTCTTTGAGACATTTCTTCCTCAGGGAAAAGTATACGAACAGGAGAAGTATCAGCAATGAGTAAGTTATGTAACTTCTCTAGGCTTCAGTTTCCTAAAATGAGGATAATACTACTACCTACTTTCCTAGAGGTTTTTTTATGAAGATTGATGACTCACAGAATGTACAGTGTTCTCAGTAAATGTTGTCTTTCATCTCGTTTTATGTTGGCGCTGAAGCACATAGACAGGGAGGTTGCCTCCTGGTCATCCTCACCACACCTGGATCCTTACCTAAGATCCATCTGGTTGTACTTTCCCCCAAATGATTCTTTCCATACAGCATGGGACTGTGCCCAAAACTTTACTGCTCTCTCCCTTCTTTTTGCCTCAGCTGCCTGTACTTTGTAGTTTGACACCACGTTCGCTTGCCGGCTCTGGGGTTTCTCTGTTATGCATGTGTGCATCTCTTCTCCTCATCTAGACTGGAACGTCATTGGGGTGAAAGGTTATGTCTTATATTGCCTTGTATCTGACAAAAGACATAGAATTTTCTGAAGTAGACACTCACTAGACACTCATTGATTCTTCTTTGCGATTTAGAGGATAGTACGAAGGTATATTTCTAGCTGATTAAGCATATTGTGTATTAAGTACACGTCTGATTTCTGAAACATATCACAAAGTGGCTCTCCTACATTCTCAGGACTTCTCACGCCAAGCTAAAAGGCTGAAAGGCTCTAGCACTTATGTACTCAATAACAGTTATTTACACGGTCTGACCATCAGTCAATATTTAAGATTCCACATAGAGCAATTCAGTGGGATTTCAGTGATGAAAAGATGTCTCTTTGTTGGTAATGGAATGCATTCAAAAGTCAGGAAGGTGGTCTTCCGTATACAGTTTCTAAAATGGACCCGTTACATTATAAGCATTAATGTATAGAGTTAACTTCAAGGTGTACATTTCCCTAGAACATAAGTCTTTTTTCCTTCATAGGAGAAAGTATCCCATATATCTGAATTAGTTCATGTTGAAATTTTATAATGAATGTCAGCTGTGGCTCCAGGAAACAGCTGGTGTTTTCGCCTCTCCACTTGCACAAAAAATGTGCAATGCATCAGGAATAAACTATTTCCAAACCATAAATTGCTTAAATCTTCATGTGCAGACAACTAACAGTGCGTTTCAATAGTAGATGTTTGATGCGTGTTCAATTTTTACAACATTTGTTGAATAAAACAGTGTATTACTATGAAAATATGCACCGATGCTATGTAATACGAAGAGCATTTTACTAGGTGCTATAAAATATAATTTAAGTATGGTCTCCTGGGAAATTTTAATACATATAAAACAGTGATTCTCAACCACAGAGTTCATATCAAGATCACTTAAGGAACTTTTCCAAATGACAGCAACAACTACCACTAACGTAAGGGCCTGGACTTCATCCTAAAGATTCTATCCACATGGTTCTAATGTGTACCCTAGGTTAGGAGTCAAGAAAAATATAATTATTCAATGAAGCAACACACAGCCATAACTTTTTTGATATGTGAATGTAATATTCTTCTTCATAAAACAGATATATTTTAAACCCTTAGGTATAATCTGAATTTTTGATGTAGAAATACATTCATTTTAAATGCACTGAGAGGCTTGATATTTTAAAGAACACAACTGTGCAGCCTTATAAACTTGAATAGTAAATAACTGATTTACTTAAACTAAGTTTCTACCACATATATACTTTTCTCTACTAATTACTAAAAGCTCCATTCATAACAACTATAAGAAATTTCAGTGTTGCATTAAAAAGGAAATAATGGATGTCATCCTGTTTTGAAAAGTATAGAATTTTTTACATTGAAAATAGACATCAAAATAAAATTGGCATGTTATATCCCATGAGAACACACACACACAAATTATCTTCATTCCTTTTATAATTTTTAGTATAACTTTTTATTACAGTTTATTTTATAAATTGTATGAATGTGTCGATTTATTTTATACACTTCCAGTTTTATCAATTTCAATATTTCACTAAAGGCATAGAATTTTAAGGGTTAAAGATCACTTAGAACAACCTCTTGGTTATACAGATTTATAGTCTTTGGACTGTGTTTTTAACATGAATTCAATCTCTTGAGAAGCACTGTGGTGCAGCCACATGAGTGATCACCTGACCAATGGTTACTGCAGGATTAGAACCCACACTCAGTCTGGTTCTTAGGCCACTCGGGGATATCAACACTTCAAGACCTCTCTCCAACAACATGGCTCTTCTCGTTTTTAGGGTACTTTTCTCTAGGCACTTTGCCATACATTTAACTTCCAAATGGAAATGTTAGTATTTTTTCTCACATTGCCAGTGAAGGGCAATAAAATAGGTCGTTGCCATTATTTTCACTTAACTCCAAAGAGGACTGTAACTCAGCTTATAGAGAAGGCTACGGGCTTGTTTCCAGTGATCCTTATGCTACAAGACATGCCCAATCAGATTAGCAAGCTACCTTCTCTCCACTGAAGTTCCTGTCTCCCTAACATCATCTCTGAGATCTAACGTTCCGCGCCCTTTTGTATCCATATGCCTAATCTTTCACCTAATCAGCCTAAATCGAATTGTATTTAAATGACTTCCTAAATCACAAATGAAACTTTATAGGTGTCATCTCTTGTTCGTGAGCATTTCCAATCCCCAAGAGTGAAAACAGTAGGCCTCTGTGTACTCAAATGCCATCCAACCAGGTCTAAGTCAGTTCCCAGGATCTTTATACTGATATTTCTGGAAGGTTCCAGTGGGATCTGCTCATGTAGCCCTCTGTCTATGCACTGATGCTATAGGACATAAAAGTAGCCTGGGTACTGAGTAACTTATTCACATTATGTTTCCTTGATATAGATCACCTAGAAAAATCCTAAGTCCTGGGCTAGTAGTATTGTAGAGAGAAAGACCCACTAGTTTTGCTATGAAGATCTGTGTTCAGATCTTGGCTCTGCTTCACAGAATTTGTGCAATGTTAAGCAAGTTACTTATGCCTGCCATGCCTCACTGCGTTCATCTGGAAAGTGGTGGTAATTCAACTTACCTCAAGGGAGGCTGTGAAAAATTCAACAAGATAATGTATTTAAAGTAGCAAAAACATAGGTAAGTATTTTGCTTACATACTTAGCTTTATGTAAGTACAAGTCATTCGTATCTTAATATTACCACACTTCTCAATCCTATAGTGCCATCAACATCTAGAATCCAACCTAAACATCTTAGTACTCTTTCAATAGAAGTGCTGTTAATTATTTACCAATTTTTATAGCCAATAATTATCAACAGATGGGCTAATGCTTTTCAATTTTGTCATCCAACCTTTTGAACTACTTAAAAAAAAATAGATGCACTAGATTGGGGGCAGAGTTGGGTGGTAGAAGAGCAACAAAGAATAACAACTATCTTTTAATGTCGGCTGAAGATTACTTAAGGCCATAGAGTGGAAGGCTAATGGGTGACCTAAGAATGTGAAAGAATATCTCCCAGAGGTTAGTCACCAGCTGGTTTTTATCCTTACTTAGCCAGAACAGGAGGAAATTAGCTTAAATTTCCTTCGGTTTAGAATAATGGAAACAAGCTATGAAATCTAATTCCCAGGGAATCTTTTCGTCAAAATAAAATAAAGACTTACTGCCTACCGTGGTTTCAGTGCGGTCCTGACTTTAAGTATGAGAAAATACTAGATGAATTTATAGTCATCCATCTCTATAATCCCCATCAAGAGAAGAAAACAAGCAATTATGAGCCGATTATGCAACAGGTGTCTTCACTTGTAACCATTTCATCTTCACTGGAAATTGTTTTTCCTACCTCACAAGGGAAGATGCACACTGAGAGTTTAGTTTGCCCAGGGTCATTGAGCTAATGAAAAGCAGAGTTAGAACACAACCCCTACCTGTCTCTAGAGTCCATCCGGTGCGCTGTGCCAACCTAAAAGCCTTCCTCACCCTGGCACTCTTGATTCTATCCTTATTTTAAAAGGACATTATTCCCAAGATTTAGAGTTATTTAGTTGTTTATTTAGTCTGTTTATTTAGAGTTATTTTATTTGGATTATATCCAAGATTTAGAGGTACCTGAAAACCAGTGTAAATTGGGAATATAGCTAGTACTTATTGAGCTATCTAATATATGCCAAACATATAAGAACTCTACAGATATTATCTCATTTGGTAACGACAGTTACCATTTGAGACGAGTACCATTATTATCCCCATTTACAGATGGAAACCTAAGCCTCAGAATGTATGCTAAGAGAGCCTATGACCGAGGGACTAAAGAAGGAGACTTTTAACTTCAAGAAGGAGGGCTTTTAACTTTAAGGGAGGCAGTGGGGTCCTAAGCACTGTCACCCTGGCATGCCCAGGGATAGTGAGAATGAAGTGTATCAGGAAGTCACACCACAGGGCATCCAAACCCCAGCACAGATTTCACTTTTAGTTTTCAGCAAGTCGTAGATATTTAGAAGTAAAAAAGAGCCAATTGAAATCATCTGGTCCAATCCATTTATCTTACAGACAAGGAATTTGAGGATCATGGTGAGGTTAAGCACTTTCTCTAGGGTCAGAAAGCTAATTAGAGACAGAGTTAGCAATAAATCACTTCCATGAAAAGACATGCTTTCAAAGTGAATTCAATTACCTCCACTTTCAAGTGGCTATTAAGAACACCCATGTAGCTCGGCAATCTCCAATGTTTCCATGAAGTCAGTATAACCCACGAGGATCTACAAAGAACTTGGCAGCACTGAACAATCTAAGTCAGCAATTTTTTAAATGTGCTAATTTGAGTCAACTCATTATTGCTAGGGGCGGTGCTCTTACCAACTTCTCTTCTGTTCAAAGTTATAGTTTTAGCCACAGTAAATGCCCAAGTAATTTCGTCTCTTCTCTGGTAGATAAAAGCTGTACAACATTTCAGATATTCTTAGATATACTTGGACATAAGGGTAAAATTATTTTGGTATTTACAAATTTTGGATGACAAATTCCCAAAGAAGAAGATTCTTACGTTTTTACAGCATGATTTTTTTCAAGGGCAAAAATCATCTGTTTTGTCAATCAGTGATGAAATCCACAGGTGCCAGTGGTCATGCATTGGTATTAAGCATTTAATAACCACATATAGTGTTGCAAAGTATTTAAAAGGAATGGAAAGTATTTGTACGTGAAGCATACTTTGAAAGCTAATTTCTTTCAACATACTAAACAGTTCTATCTGAAGAGCTAAAGTTTGCCTTTAGGAAATATGGTTGAATTAGGAAAAGACAAAAGGGAAACATCAGGAAACCCAAAAAAGTACTATAGAGTTGGACTGAAAATGGGTGAAAATACAAACAACTGTTCAGTCAACAGTCAATAACAAACACCTACTAGTCTGCCACACAGTAAAGTGAAACACACAATGAAAGAATGAGAACTAAAGCATGGAGTCTGTGAAAATGCGTCGTGATGACAAACCAAAATGCTATTTCCATCAGGGGGCGAAAGATCACATGAAGGAAAATATATTTTGAAATATCATTTCAGGGAAAAAAGGAAGATACACTGACTGAGAAGAGATCACTCTAATAGTTGTCAAATCATGTAGTTTGACACTGAGAATTTCCAAGTTTTACTAAATTTAATCCTGAAGTCTTACACATTTTCAGAAATAGAAACCCACTATCACACTTGACGTTTCAGAATGTGCTAATGCTAAATTTCTCCAGTTGATGGCATCTTTCTATTTCAAAAAGAAGAAGGAATGAACATAATAGGGAAACTGGATGGCAGTGTTCATTTAATTTAGTATATAAAGTCAAAGGTTCATGCCGTGTGTCTAGCATAGGAAAATCAATTTTTGAGTGACTACTTCATGGCTATACAGTACTCTGGCTTCAAGGACATTTCATGGTTATTCGGTGTCAATTGTGCTTACATTTTCTTATCCTAGGAAACATTCCCCAAATTAAATCACTCAGATTTATGAATGCCAGCAATGGAAAAGAACAGCGGCATCTAATTTCATGGCAAGAAAGATGTTCTGTCCAGTAACAAGTATAAAGCACAGCATTTCACTTGTGTAGATTGCGGAAGAGGAGAATGATGAGTGTTTTTTTCACTCAACTTCACGTTTCTCCTGAGCAGAGAGTTCTCAAGGTGGCCTTCCTAAATGAAATGAGCAACAATCTCTGTTTTATTTGGAACTCTGACTGTGTAGAAAGGGTTGGCTGTTTTGGAATCCCTCAGAAACCCAGAAGCCTAACAAGATGTTTAACAGATTAGCAACTGTGTATCACTAGTGATCAACACAATTTTATTTAGTTACTTTATTTAACAAACACTATGTGCCAGGTCCTGTTCTAAATTACAGATATTAAATGCTTTTGATTCATTTAATGGTCATAACAACCCTATTAGGTGAGAACTATTATACCCATTTTTCCAGATGAGGAAACCGAAGTACAGGACAGTAAATTCTTTGCCCATGATCACACAACTAGTCAAAGTAATCCTCTCTTAAAACTCAGCAATAGTCAACCTTCTAGCATGATGTTTGTCCTTTTCTGGGCCTTCACACAAAATAGTAGTTTTCAGTGAAAAGTCATTCAGAGAGCAAAACTGAAAATAAATGGACTGATAAGAGTAGTGAATTTATTAAGACTCTTCTGTGTTAGATACTGTACTAAGTGCTAATAAAATTTTTCTTAAACCTGCTATTTAATCTTTAGTCTAAACAATCCCATCAGGAAAGTATCATTCCCATGTAAAACTGAGTTGTATGTGATTAATAACCTTCCCGCCATTCAGTGACTAGTAGAAAGAAGGAATTCAACCCTGGCCCAGCAAAGCCTAGAACCCGCCTACTGCCTCCCTATTAGGGAGTCATCCCTTTTAAGGGGAGATGACTAAGGATGGTGATTCAATCTGGCTGTTTTTCTTTTTCCTCCTCTTTAACATAATAAGCCATCAACAACTATCTATTAAACTGATTAAGACACATCCGATTTAAACAGATGAATTAGAAGGTTAGTTCATCTATGGGGAAAATCCCCTGACGCTAAAAGCGCCTCAAGAAAAATAAGAAGTGTGTTAAACCAACTGACAACCCCAGCTTCTAGCAGAGTATATCCAAGCGTTACTGTAAGTTGGGATAATGATATTATGTTGACTAAAGAGAGTGGAAAGAATCACTTTCTCTAAAAATTTTAAATTTGGGGTAATACCACATATTTGGCAAAGCTCAAATAGGGTCATGCTTAAATATGAGGAGATGGGCTGGAGGGTGGGTCTCAAGAGGGACTCACAGAGATGATCTCATATGAGAAGTGTGGTTTTAATATAATTTACCAAGAATTTTCTTCTTCACAATCTCCATATCTGTCATCTGACAATATCAACATTTTCAGGTCATAATTTTAGACATTTTTTGCAAGCATCAAAATACAAATCAATAAACTGGAGTCACAAGTAAATTGGAACGACCAATAATTTATATCATAATCCCACCTTTCCTATGGATAAAATTATTTATCTTTGTTATAATTTTAGAAATTATTTACCTTATTATTTTGTACTTTAGTAGTAAATCATTTTTATCATTATATGATTAAAATTTAAGCTGTAATTAGTATTTTGAATTTTAGTCATTTCTATTAAATGTATTCATTGATCAAATCACCGATATATTTTATTTACCTGCTTAGTTTTATAGTTATTACAACTACTAAATGTATACTAGGCAATACTATCAATGTTTAAACTTCAATTATAAACATTTGCTTTGAAATAGAGTCCAGAGAATACAACTGATTTCTCATAATACTAGTGTAATCAATATGTTCTTAAAACTCATTGCAAATGACACACAACATAATACAATATAAAAACAATGTTCTTTTTTCTGAGAAAGCACTTTTTGTTTGTATCAGAGAAGGACTGAGGCTTTTTCATGCAGCCAATGTGTGGGATATAAAATAAGGAATAAGGAGAAGCACTTAGCCAATGGATTTTTGAAATATAGGAGTCTTTGGTTCTATGAAAAGAAGACACACTTTTCTTAAATTATTAGAAATCATCTCTGCTAAGGAAAAGAGAATGGAAATTAGATAACTTCTTAAGGTAAATTAGAAATCTATGAATTCTACTTTAAATATTTATTAAAATTTTGTTGTAAACTGCAAATTAAAACCGTTTTTGAAAGACTATCTCAAAATTTATACAACCTAAATATTTTCAATTTATTTTCCCAATAGAGCTCTCTCTTGTTTTTGTGTTTGTTGTTTTTTGTATATTATCCTATTTGAGTTCATTTGCGACTTAAATGTTTCATAATACTTAATGACTTAAAATATTTTAGGGATTACCAACAAGCTCAGGAATCTAGTCTATAAGTGGTATTCATGAGTAATAAGAGGTTAAAATTTTAGCTACCAACCCTCTGCCCTGAAACAACGAAAGTCTGTATAAGCCTTGCTCTCCAACCTGCCGCCCCTCCCTCAAATCCCCTCTTGTTCAGGGTAAAGAATTTTTGTCATCTTACAGATCTCCAACCACTGCAAAAAAACCCAAAGCAAAACAAAACAAAAAAAACTGCTCCAAAGCCTTTCCAGTCACTGAGATCCCTCTTGATACCTATGAAGACAGCAATGTGAACCCGAAAGTACTTAATTCAAAGCACACCCTTAGATAATAGATGCACACATATCTGAGTTTTACTATGATATGCCTGTGACGGGAAAGCTAGCTAAGAGTTCTTGGATGAGGTACTAAGCAAATACCCTACATAGAGGGTCAGAACATATACTGCCATCCCTTAAGTGTAGACAACTGTTTTTATTTCATTCAACTTAATTATCAGCATTAATAAAAACAAGAATAAAAATGCATTCATGTAAGTGGTTAAGGACTTTACATCCTATCAATTAACATTTGCTGAAAAATGAATCAAGGACCTGGTTTGTGAAACATTTGCTTAATCTATAGTTTTACATTTGACCCTTAAGCCAGGTTCCAGTTAAATTTACTGCAAATGACACATAGTAATGTATGACACACAGTATGTACAAATATACCGTTCTCTTTTCTGAGAAAGACTTTTCATTGGTTTAAGGGAAGGACTCAGGCACTATATTAAGTATGTAAGAATAGAATTTGCATTCCCCTTTCACACGCAAGAAATAGAAACTAACATTGCATGGAGGTGGATTGACTCATCCACAGTCACACTGTTGGTAAGTCTTCTGATTGTAAACATAACCTACAAATATTTAGGACTACTTATTAATTCAATAAACATTTCCTCAACCTACCCCTCTTGCTTCTCTAAGTAGTTATGAATCATTCTGTAAACAAAAGGCAGATCTGTGCCACTGGAGAAATACATTAGAAATTAACACATTTAAATCACTTTATAGAATGTGCTCAGTGTTTCCATCTTTGCCAGAATGGTTTGAGGTTGGTAGGAAAAGTGGGACGAATAACCCTCTTTTACAGATGAGGAAATGGGGCCTGCAGCGCTACCCCAGAGTGACTTATCTGAGACCACATAGTTAAAGAGCCAACTTGCTATTTGAACCCTCATATTTCCCTCTAGATTTCAGAATCTAGAAGTTTCTCCCTTTCTCACATCCACACTACTTCATTACATAGTCTGGGGGAGGACAAAAAGTCGGCAATGTCTGGCCTTCTGAATGTCTGCAGTATTTTGTGTGCACTATTTAATTCTATCTTATTCTTTCTTGTGTCTTGGTCTCGTCTCCTACAATCTCACTGTAGGTTCTTTGAAAGCATGAAACATATATTCAGCCTCCGTGGAACTGCCCAAACAATTCCTAGCACAGAGCCAAGGACTTGTAACTTTTTAAAAATACTTGTTCAGTCACTAACTAGATGCAAAAGTTTTGGGAGACCTATCCCTAGAGGAGGTGGGAGGGAATTAGATGCCACCGGCAAATTAGGCTTTATTTATTATCCCATTCTGTGTTTTACAGCTCTGTAGAAATTCACTACAATTTTCTTGTTTTCCTGTTTTCAAAAATATACTGTAACAGTTATTTTTATGACAATATCCAGTATTTTCAATGAAGCAGATATTCTCAAACAATATTGGGGAATGTGAACTTCCCAGATAGAATTTATTGATACATAAATATATTATTTTAAATTGCAATTCCAATCATTCCAAATGTTGAATTGTTGCCTACGAAATAACCAGAGGTGTACAAATGCATCCCAAAACTTTAACCTTTAAACATATAAAATTAGGAGACAAAACACAAAATACTAGCTACAATCCGAGTTTCTCACTCAATTCAGTGACTTTTAGGACAGTGTGTGGGTCAGATAAGCCAGTTCCTTGTTCTCTAGGTAACTTTTAAATAACTGAAAATCACTTCTATAAATTTGATATTATTTTCGTTTTAAGAACAACAATTTCTCCTCTGTTCATACAAACTAAGTTTAGCCTGTGAGCGAGTCACATACCTTTACTACATGATGCTTTTCCTGGAGCACAGGAATCTTAAACATTTGGCACCAATATGTTGTACCTTTGTTTGGGATGAGGACCTGTCTTCAAAAAAAAGGAGAGGGGGACAAAAGTCACATTCTATTAAAAACAATAATTTAAAACCCATTATGCATTTTCAATAAACCCACCCCTAGAACCATAAAAACCTGAAAAAATACTTACGTCCTGATTTACCAGGTCAAAGTATGGTACGGCTGTAGACAACACATTGGTTTTCTCAGGATTCAATAACCGCAGACTCTTGGTACCACGACTGGATTCGTGGTACTTAGGACCCGCTTCTCCCACATCTTCGTGGTGGTAGGCCCAGATCACCCTCACCGTGCTCTCCTGGTGATCAGACAGGGGCATGATTATGTCTCATGAGAGCACTTTCCTTACCATTGAATTGAGTTTAAAGAACTCTATTCAAAGCAGGATATAGAAGCTCAAAAAAGAGAATAATGACATTTGGAGTTATCAATATGGTCTCTCACATGAACTGTGTAAATCTGATTAAGTCATTAACAATCCAAATAGATGAGTTCCTTTTTGGAAGAAATCATCTCCCCCATGCAAGATTATGTGTTCCAAAACAGAATGAAGGACAACTGATTTAGTAGTTATGCTTTCATGCTTACGGCAACGGTAAATCATTGTCACGCTAAACCTCCAAACTATCAAACTAGTAGTTACCGAGCAAATACTCTTGTTAAGCAGCAGGGGTTTGGGAAAATTACAACCTATTTTTATGCAATGGAACATTTTAGGGAAAACAAATAAATAAAATGAAAATTAAAATGACTCCCGGGTCAGGATTTTTATTTTCACAATAGATTTTTCCCAGACACTAGCCCACTCACATGTATGTATTTACAGAAAGTGGAAATACAGCAGGAACTTCTGATTTTAGGTTTGTTTATTATCCTAGAATCTATCTATGGTCATTTTATGAATCCTGGGAATTTCCTAGGGACTGGGGTATCCCAACTAGGGAAAGCACTGTCAAGTGAAATCGGTTTCCATTTAGTAAATGAGAGATTGCCCAAAGGGCAGCGGGGCAGTGGGGAGGGTTTGCTGGGGTATAAACAGTTCAGTGCCCCCACAGATAAAGATGACTTTGCCAGATCTTCGTAATAAGAACTCTGAAAATAAATAATAAAACAAAAGCTATTTATTTTAAAAGCTATATTCTTTCTTAAGTCAAACAACTATAATTGTTACTCCAATTAAAGTATAATTGCACTGTATATTACATAAAAAAGTGGCCCATGTCTTTGCATGTGTTTTTTTTCTTCCTCTTTTACCCTTTATGCTGAATGTTAATCAAATTTGCTTCAGATTTTTACATTCCCATTTTTAAAGCTTTGACTCAGCAAATAAAAACGATAATTTTGTTGGTCTGTACAAAATGAAATTGATTCAAGAAATTCATGGAAACCTTCGAAGTACCACATGAATTTTAGATCCTCTAAATACCTAATTTGCATATGCACAAAGATGTTAATTTTTGCATGATGTCTGACAATAAGAAATCTTGTATAATATGTTGACAGGCAATTTTCAACAGTCTACTATTCATCTTGACTTTAGAAATTTACAAAAATGAATCAGTTACAATTCAGATGAATTACAGCCTAATACTCAGTATCATAATTCTCTCTTGTGTAATACAATTTTTCCAACCTTTATCTATTACCTATTTTAAAACTTTATAAAGAAGCTAAAACCTTTTATAGGTAAAAATCTCACACACTTTAAACAGCTCTTCAAAATTTTAGATTCACATAAAAATTGCCTTCATTGAAATTTATAGCCTTAGGTTTTTTTGTGGCTTCTAAAGAGAATTCAAAAATATTCCAAAGACTATGTGACTTTGCTGTTAACGGTTATTTTAAAATATTTGTTTCTTTTTATTCTGTAAAGTGTTTCCCAATTGCAAATGTACACTCTATTCATGCCTGCATTCACTGATAGACTCCTTACCGTTATACTCTTGTCATTTATGTCACATGTATGCAGTTCTCTGGTAAATTCAATTATTGTGTGTGTACTATTTTCCATGGCATATTCTAGGTGGTAATCTTGCTGAACATCTTTTTTCAATTCTCTATTTGCATTTGTAAAATAATCCTGTGGAAAATATGAAAAAGAAAAATTAGGATGTCCTAAATTCAGGGTGAAAATAATTTAGATTAAGAGTATACATATATCACCTTAAAAAATTAATTCTCAGTTTGCTTATTACAAAACCCTGTATTTATAGTCATTTTTTAAGTCCTGGGAATTTCCAAGGGGCTGGAGTATGGGATACTCCATAGTTGGGACTAGGGACAGTTCCCTAGGAAACTGGTCCATATTTTGAACTTCTGGCCCTTCAGGAAAAGGCAGTAATGGATTTATAGTATCACAGAGCACTGAAAGAGATGGAATGAATGAATATTCACAATTGCTGAGTACTTTTTCCTCATTCTGCAAATGAAAAGAACTTCAACACTGTGAAATGGCTTGCTCCAAATGAAATAACTAGTTCATGGCAACACCAGGACCAGGGCCAGGGTCAGCACTTTTCCACTGTTATACCTTGTGGTGCTTCCCTTCTGCACTCCTAAAAGCAAGGAGACCCATCCTGAGATTATAGGTTGTTTTAGTAGGAGCTTCAATGGCATATGTTTATTAAAATGAAATGCAATGGGAAAATATGGAAAGAAATGACACTAGTTGAATTATAAGATATTGAAAAGCTAGGGATGTTTTGTTTTGGTGGTTCAGCTATAATTTTCATACTAAGCTTGTTCAGTGGTGTAAGACCACTTCTGGGAGGCAGACAGATGCAATGGAGAGGGCGTGGGCTTTGAGATCAAATGACTAGGATCTGACCCACAGCTCTACTCTGAAATGTCTTGACGAATTGTTGAAGTCAAACTCTGAACTTCTGTTCTAACATTAATAAAATTGAGATGACACATACTTATTTTGTGGATTTTGAAAGATAAATAAGTGAAATAGTATATGAGGGAAAAAACTGCCAACCATGGTTAGAGCTCATTCAATGCCAATCTCCTTCCCTCTTCTTCAATTAGAGTTTGGTTTTTCCCGAAAATAGTCTCCATGCTTTCTACCATTAGCTTTCTATGTTTGGAGTTATAAAAATCACGTTGTTAATTTTTATCACTAACAGAAAACACAAAATTTGCCGTAATTATACTGGTTTTTCAGTACATAAGGATATTTTATTTTTGATGATCACAAAGACTTGATTTAGAATAAACATGTTGAAACATAATTATAATTAGTTTTTCTAACACTAAAATCAACATTTGAAGAAACGATTGCATGCTTGACAGAGAAAATACAGTGTACAAGAGAAGAACCTTAAATTGTCTATAACTGTCATACTCAAATGGATGGTATTTGGCATTTCTATTCCTAGCATCTATTTTCTTCTTTTTGGCCTTGCGGCATGTGGGATCTTAGTTCCCCAACCAGGGATCATACCCGTGCCCCCTGCAGTGGAAGCGCAGAATCCTAACCGCTGGACCACCAGAGAATTCCCTCCTAGCACCTTTTTAAATTAGCTATCAAGTGTGTGTAAATTTGATACCCAGGGTACCAGATCTAGATACTGTTCAGACCCCACATTATCAGTAATGCACAGAGCCTAACTAACCTCTTTCACTCTGGTAACAACTACAACTTACTGTGTACATTTTATAGTTTAATCATGTTACACGTATTAACTCATTTAATCTTCAGATCAAGTGTATGAGATACAATGAAGCACAAAGAGGTTAGCATCTTGCCCAGGGTCACACAGCTGGTAAGTGGTAAAGCCAGTATTGAAACCTAGGCAGTCAGATCCTAGGTTATCCTTCTTTACTGTTCTACATCATAGTGGCCACTGCTGGAAAAGGACGGGTTAGTTTCTATCTTTCTGGCTACAAAATCATCTTATCAAGTTTTTTTCACATAAAATGTTACTTCTTCTACTGCTGAAGTCAGGGTTTGTCCAACATTTTTTCCTGAGAACCAGCTGTAATTGTGGAAGCAATTCAAATGAAATATTCCTATGATACTATGGTTTTCCCACTTTTGATCACATAGATTTCAGTATGTAAATGAAATAACAATGCCTGTGAACAACAAGGGATTTAGATAAACTGACTGTGCCTTTACACCAAGCTCACATTTCATTACGTGATTCAAGTAGTCACAGTTTTTGCAAACAAAAGGAATACAGTACAAAATGTAATCAGTTCAAAGAGTAGAATAATTATCCCAGTCTTGCAAATATGTTTCCAAAACCTTAGTCCCACAAAATATCCAGCTGGCTTGCCAATTTTCCATTTGTTTTATTTCCACTCACCAAAACCAATTCCTTTCAGCTATTTCACCTTTTTCTGGCTTTTCAGATAACTTAGCTATGACAAAGCAGGAGAAACTTCATTCAGGACTTACTGAAAATCCCTTGCGCTCATCTGCCTCATGTAAACCACTGAGTCTTCAATATTCAGAAAATTGATACATGAGAGAATTTCAGTTATGATACATGACAGCTCACATCTTGCCTTCTTTCTAGTATAAATAATATTACTTAATGGAATCATTAAAAAATCAATCTAAAATAAGGCAGGAATAATTCAAAAAGAGTCATGTACCAAAATGGTCATTGCAGCTCTATTTACGATAGCCCAGAGATGGAGACAACCTAAGTGCCCATCATCAGATGAATGGATAAAGAAGATGTGGCACATATATACAATGGAATATTACTCAGCCATAAAAAGAAATGAAATTGAGCTATTTGTAATGAGGTGGATAGACCTAGAGTCTGTCATACAGAGTGAAGTAAGTCAGAAAGAGAAAGACAAATACCATATGCTAACACATATATATGGAATTTAAGAAAAAAAAATGTCATGAAGAACCTAGGGGTAAGACAGGAATAAAGACACAGACCTACTAGAGAACGGACTTGAGGATATGGGGAGGGGTAAGGGTGAGTTGTGACAAAGCGATAGAGAGGCATGGACATATATACACTACCAAATGTAAGGTAGATAGCTAGTGGGAAGCAGCCGCATAGCACAGGGATATCAGCTCGGTGCTTTGTGACTGCCTGGAGGGGTGGGATAGGGAGGGTGGGAGGGAGGGAGACGCAAGAGGGAAGAGATATGGGAACATATGTACATGTATAACTGATTCACTTTGTTATAAAGCAGAAACTAACACACCATTGTAAAGCAATTATACCCCAATAAAGATGTTTAAAAAAATAAATTAAAAAAATAAGGCAGGAAAAGAGAAATATAAAGCAAAGAGTAAATGGGACCAGCAGAAAACAAATAGATGTAATTGAAATGAACAAGAAATATTACAACAGATCCTACAAACATTAAGAGGTTAACAATTTTATGCACACTTTGATGTAAAAAGCTTGAATAAATTAGATGAGAAATGGGCAAAATACCTGAAGGACACAAACAAGCAAAACTTAGTGAAACAGATACTTTGAATAGCCCTATAGTCTACCTATGGGTAAAAATCTTCCTACAAAGAAAATTCTAAGTCAAAGTGTTTTCACTTGGAATTTCACCAAATATTTAAGGAAGAGGTAATATCAATTCTTCACAAACTTCCAGAAGATAAAAGAGGAGGGAATACTTCCTAACTCATTTTTTGATGCCAGCATTAATCTGATACCAAAATCAAAGACACTACAAAAAAGATCAATATCTCTCATGGGCCTAACTGCAAATTTTCTTAAAAATACGTAGTAGCAAATAGAACCCAATACTGTTAAAAAAAAAAAAAGAAATAAAGATATTATGACCATGCAGTGTTGATTTAACGTTAGAAAATCAATCAATGCAATTCATTATACTAAAGTCTAAAAAGGAAAAAAATCATACAATCATCTCACAAATGTAGAAAATCCATTTAAAACATTTATTCATGGCAAAATCTGTCAGTAAACTAGCAACAGAAGGTACTTCCTTAACCTTATAAAAGGAATCTATAAAAACCTATAGCTAATATTACACTTAACAATGAAAGGCTGAATTCTTCCCCACTAAGTTTGGGAACAAGTAAGTCCTGAAAATAAGGCAAGGATGGCCCTACTCCCCACTTCCAGGAGGTTCCATTGTTGGTTGTCCGCCTGTGACAGTTTGTCTGTTATTCCCATTCCCTAATTACAGTCATGGAACTTCTGTCCTTGACATTATACTACACTGTCTTCATCTTTCAGCCTTTGGGAATCTCATCTACTCCAGGAGTTTCCAATCATCACCTTTATTCAGGATTACATACCCCAAAAGTCCATTGGATACCCTCACTTGGAAGTCTTACCGTCTTTTCACGTGCAATGTATCCAAAATTGTATTCACCCTTTATCTATAAGGATTTTTATTTCCTGGTACTGCCATTCTCCCAACCATCCAAATTCAAAACCACAGTTTTATTAACTTCTTCCTTTACTACTCACACCTCCACAGATAATCTCTGCTCCTATCAGTTCCTCCTTTAAAAAAATAACCCAGCTTTTACTTCTGCTCCATTCAGCTTCTCCTACCTCAGTTCAGATTCTATCACCTCATACTTTTGTCAAGGTCTCCCTTGAAAATCACTCTCAAAGTGTCATTACATTTTATTCAACAGTATAGAGTGAAAAGTTCTATAATTTAGATTCAAGTTTCTCTAGAATTTAGCCTAACCTGGTTTTCCAGAGTGTCTATCATTAATCTCATCACATGGGACTCCCCTGGTGGTCCAGTGGTTAAGACCTCACCTTCCAATGCAGGGGATGCAGGTTCGATCCCTGGTTGGGGAGCTAAGATCCCACATGCCTTGTGGCCAAAAAACCAAAAACATAAAAACAGAAGATATATTGTAACAAATTCAATAAAGACTTAAAAAAAAATCTCACCACATGATCTCTATTATCTATTTATTATTCCCCTCAAATAATCTATCTTTTTCAAGCCCTTTGCTTTTGTTCATTCTTCCTCTTTATCTCCCCACTCTCTTCACCCCACTGAGATATCCACTCCACTACCTCCACCCACTGAAACAACTCCACTGAAATGCTTCCTTCTCTCCAAGACTCATGATTCTCTCTCCTCTACGAAGTTTTCTTTGAGCATTCCAACTGGAAGTGATCATTCCCTCTCTGAATTTTTATTCCTCTATTTCCATGCCCGTGTTGCATGCAATATATTCTACACACAACATTATCTTCTCAACCAGTGGTAATTGCCTAGAAATAGACAGCAAGTCCTGTTAATCCAGTTATAAATTTATACCTTTAGAAAAGTTGTTTACATTGTAAATGGAACAAAAAAAGGGAAAAATAGATTATTTTCCCATTTGCTCTCAAGTATATTTACATATGGTTAAGACCTGGTGTGGAAGGTGTTTAACCAGATGCTAGAATGAGTTTGGGTCTGCATGACGTGTGATGCAGACACATCTGGCACTGAAATTTGGGAACGCTGTTATGACCTTTTAGCCCCTAAATGGACATGAATCTTACGAAACTGACATCAACATTTAGAAAAAGAGTTTATACATGCCACAGCTCTTTGAAATCCTTTAACACTAGGATGGTATTCCCTACCTATTTTAGAGAAATTTTTTTAAAAAACATATCTGAGGAAGGGAAACCCTATTTTAGAATGTTTTCTGATGTTAATTTATATCCTCAGTGCCTAATGGAGGGACTTGCATATTGCAGAGCCTCATTAAATACGTGCACTTTTGAAAGAAGAATCCTGCCTTTCCTTTTGCTAAATCTAAATGCGGGGATAATCTTGAAACTAAAAGATAAGGACCCATAACTTATCCTCCGATATTCACATCTTTGTGGTAAAGGAACAGTTTAACTTGGTGGGAGCAAAATATCCCGCAGTAGCACCTACTTTCTTCCTTCAGCCTGTATTAAGAAGATACATGAACTATAATCAAACACAGGACTGATGGTGTCAATATTATACCGTAAGAAATGGCATATTGGCAAACCTTAAAAGCACAGTTAAATGAGGCAAGAGGAGAGAAAAAGGCAAAAAAAATCTGGGTCTCAAATTTCTTATCATTCAATTATTCTCCCTGGGAGGAAGGAGAGACGGGAGGGAGGAAAAAAGGAAGAAGGAAGGAGGAAAATAAAGGGAGTCACTCAGAGAACAATCTCGAGAATTTATCCTGCGGATTGGCCAAACCAAAAAAAAGTATATTTAGCGAGTTAAAGGGTTTCCTGACAGTCTGACAAAGAGATAAATGTTATACAAGGGGATAATTAAATGGAATACTTATTTTGTTACTAACATCTTCTAGGGGGAAAAAAATGGAGAATGAAATTAACAGCAAAACATTCACCAATTAAGAATTTGAATACTGATAACATCACCTAGAAATTTATATTCACAAAACCATACAGTATAGTACTTATGGGCTATTTAAGGAAATTTTCCGGATCAGTTTTACTATCAGATTTTCACCTTTAGAATTCGAACAAAATGGTGCCCCTCTCTCCCACTCCACATCCCATTTAGCAAGTGGGGCCAGATGCAGCTTCACTGTACATCCGTGGTGAAGGCCATTCCTCAGCCACCTTGCTGTAGTGTTTGATATTCCAGGACTTATAAAATACAAATAGAGGGCTTCCCTGGTGGCGCAGTGGTTGACAGTCCGCCTGCCGATGCAGGGGACACGGGTTCGTGCCCCGGTCCGGGAAGATCCCACTTGCCACGGAGCAGCTGGGCCCGTGAGCCATGGCCGCTGAGCCTGCGCATCCGGAGCCTGTGCTCCGCAACGGGAGAGGCCACAACAGTGAGAGGCCCGCGTACCGCAAAAAAAATAAAAAATAAAAATAAATAAATAAAAATTAAAAAAATAAAAATAGAAATATTGATCACAGTGTACTCACATTGTCATGGTCTCATTATAAAAATAACAGCCATTATAAAAATCTCATTGTATATGTATTAAATATATTTATAAATTATAAATGTAACATAAAATGCTGATAAATAAAAGTAGGTTCCGATTAAGTATCATTAAAAATTGACTTTATGAGGGCAAGAGGGTTGAGGAGGATTCAGAGAATCATGATCCTATAGAGATTTTGTAAGTATTTAAGAATAAAAATATGTAGATGTTTTAATTGTGTAAATATAAAAGCTGGTATGCAGAAGTCATTCTTCTTTGTACTTATTCATTTTTAATGTTCTATGAAGTGAAATGTGAAGTAACATTTCCCTAGATAAATGGTTTTATGTGGATTTCAATCATATTCTAACTCAAATATCTGCATAAATATCAGCTTCAATATGAATTGTCATTGAGGTATTATTTTTTGTTTTTATTGCGGATTATTATATTAATCATGTATTAACCTTGTTTATACTTTTTAAAGATAAAATATTAGCTTTTACCTTTGAAAATTGAGTTGATAATTAGACTCTGGTAATAAAATTAACCTGCAGTGGTGTCATAAAAATATTACTTCTAGATGAACCAGTTTGCAAAGCAGAAATAGAGACACAGATGTAGAGAACAAATGATGGACACCAGGGGGAAAGTTGGGGTGGTGGTGGTGGTGGGATGAACCAGGAGATTGGGATTGACATGTATACACTGATGTGTATAAAATGGATAACTAATAAGAACCTGCTGTATAAATAAATAAATAACTAAATAAAATTCAAAATAAATAAAATATTACTTCTGAAGCATATTCTCACAGGATATTTTTCCTTTTGAACATGTTATGCTTTGAAATAAATGATAAAGTGTATTACTGAGGTTTCAAAACGCTGTGTGGCAATAGTAAAGACAGCATCAGCAGAAGTTGGCATTAGCATTTCGCATGGTAGCCAGAGTACGGACTGCCACCTTCAAACTAAGATAACAAACCAAAAACACTAGCTTTGATAATCCACAAGATTGCTATGACCTCTCGTTAAAAAACATGATTACACAGATGTGAAACTGGTTCTCACTCATTGTCAGTCTTTTTTTTCCTCTCTTGAATAAAATCTCTGTTAACAGAAAAGAGCTTTGACCGGTGCTGTGTTAAACAGGATGAAGTGAAAACTCTTTATGGGTGTAATAAAAGATATGAATAAACCCCGGTTCAGCCTGGGGAACTGAATGTAAGCACAGCTGCAGAGGGACCCTTGAGAAAAATGTTACCATCCGTCATCATTTTCTTCAACAGGTGCTTGTAGTTTTTCTTTTTCTAAATCACAAAAGCCTTGTTACTTCCAACATTCCTGTTTGTAATATCCATTTCTATAATAAGTGTTATGGTAGTTTAATAATACCGATAGTATAATAATAGATATTTTTGTGTTCAAGAGAATCCTTGATCCTAAAAAACCATAAAACCGTATAAACAAACTATATAAACATAATCTTCAGATTTCAGTATAAGCTGATTTTAATGTTATTTCTTCGCTAATCTTGGAAATTTGAGAGGAATGTCAAAACAGAAGGGGCTTGCCTTCCAGAAACCACTTCAGATAAAACTGAAACTCTCTAGCTCTAAGAAGGGATCTGTTAAATGCTGCCAGTACGCCTAAATGTGCGCCCTATTGGCTTGCGTTCCATGAGGGGCCCACCTGCGCAATCTGTCCTTTAAGTGCCACCTTCTGGAAATACACATCCTGAATTTTCTCCCACAGCCAATCATCTCATTTTAGTTTTCATATAGGTCATTTAAGACTTTGCTATAATTACAGAATTATCAGATAAAGTGTAAAATGAAAACTTTGACTCGATCTCTAACAATAGGCTTCAATGGAAAAAACAATTCCAAATCTTACCATTGACATAAGATGTTACTTTACTTTCACCGTATTCCATCACTTTAATTTTTTAAAAAATTTAGATGACTTCTCTTAATTTTCCATGACCAGTTTATGAAAGGAATAAATTTTGAAGAGAAGGCCCCTTCCTTCCTGCCTTCCCTCCTCTGTCCCTTCCTCCCTTCCTTCTTCCTCTCCTTTTTCCAACACATATTTCATTGCATTACTATTCCTCATTCCTGATGTAGGGCTGAGAGCACACGACTGTACAGTATAGACAGTATAAGACAAAGTCCTTATTATAATCAAACTGATAGTGGAGTTGCAGGATAAGCAGACAATTTTTTAAACTTAAATAACAATATAACCAAAAATATTTTGATAAGTGCTTATAGGAAAATAAAACAGAGATTCTAGACACAGATTCGAAAGCCTTTGGGTTGAGGGATCAGAAAAGTCACCACTGAGACACAAATTTACTTTGAGAAATAAACTACAGCTAGGAGCCAGCCATGGAAAGTGAGGAGGAAGTAGGTCTAGGAAGAGAGGGCAGCTATTGGAAAGGACCTAGAAGGGGGCAAGGCGAGGTTTATCCAGTTTGGTGAAGCAAATAAAAACCAGGGTGACTCAACTGTAGTGCCTGGAACAGAAAAATGAGGTCAACAGAGATCACATGAGGCCCCAGATGCTGTGAACGCCTTATGGGTCAGTATAGGGAGTTCAGATTTAATACTAAACTTATATAGAAGTTATTTGAGCTTGAAGCAGAAAGAGACATATTCTGATTGATATGAAAATATATATATACGTGTGTGTGTGTGTGTGTGTGTGTGTGTGTGTGTATTACTGTGGCTACCGTGTGGAGAATGAAAAGAAGAAAAACGAAGAGCCATGATCAGAAGACAGGAGTCACACAGTGGTCCCAGGGGTTCAAGCTTGAGTGGTAGTAGTAAAACTGAAGGGATGTGGGCAGGTTTTAGATTTAGTTTGGAGGAAGAGTCAATAGAATCTGAAGAGGTGGGTTTTATATGTGGGAAGAAGGAAGGAGAAGAAACAAGGATGACCCCTAATTTTTGACCGGAGGTACCCAGAGGTGCCGTTTACTGAGATGGGGAAGGCTGGGGAAGAAGCAGACTTAAGATGCTACCTAGACATCCAGGTGAGAAGGTCAGGAGGCAGAGAATATGTAGACTGCTCTTAGATCAAAAAAATGCATCAACCAAGCTTCCGAAACTTACCAACTTTTATTCAGCCTTGAATATAAAGGCTCCTGAAGCCCTCCAAATTCTTTTGAGTATATACAAGTCATAAGACATTCTTTTTTTCATTTTTTCGGTTTCAAAACTAATACATATTCACTATATATGATTAACATATATTCACTAATATAATTCAAATATACTGAAATATATAGTAGGGAAAGAAATGAAATACTCTCACAACTAATATAAAGATTCAATGCACAGCTATCCACAGAGACAGCATATCTTTTTGAGGCAGGTTAAAAAACAACATAGACAGTTTCATAGTTGCTAATGTCTTCCCTTCTGTTAATTTCTAGAATAACCTAAAAGCAAGATTGTGGAGAAAATTTCTTTTCAGCATCACACTCAAGTTGGAAGACAGCCTGAAGGATACCTAATCCTAGCTCCTATCGAGAGGATCTCTCTCAAAAATGTTTTTAAGAGAGGATCACACAGTATTCAATATCTCCAGTGACAAAGCTCATGAGTTTACAATCTCACAAGGCAACTCATTCAATTTTAACACCTCTGATGGTCAGAAATGTATTTCTTACACTAACCTAAAATAGAGTATACTAATTGGGTCTTTTTTCTTCCTTCTGGAACCTAATAGGTAGCATCTAATCCATATTTCTTGAGGAAGACTGTCCACTATTTCACGGGCAATGATCATGTCTTTTCTAATTGTTCTTTTTCCAAGCAAACATTGCCAGTGGTCTCCCATTACTCAAGTACCCCAATTTCCAGAGATTTCAATCATCCTTGGAATTCTCCTTTAGAATGACCCAGTTCACCCACACATCCTTTAAAGAAGTTATTCAAGAAGGTATCTTCTGTTACGGTTAGCCTAGTACAGATTACAATGTCAGTATTACTTCCCTTGATGTAAACGTAGAGTTTATAGGCTAATATTGCATATTTGCGTTCAACAAGCACATCTTTTGAGCTTAAGAAGAACTAATATTTAGACCTTTTTCATATGAATTCCAATTAAGTCCAATTTTACACATTTTGTACATACACAACTAATCTTTAAACCAAGCGTTTAACTTTATTTGTATTCTCAGTGAATTTTTAACTTTTAGTTTCCTTCCGTTATTTTAATATACCACTATCCTTTTTTTTTTACAACTTTATTGGAGTATAATTGCTTTACAATGGTGTGTTAGTTTCTGCATTATAACAAAGTGAATCAGTTATACATATACATATGTTCCCATATCTCTTCCCTCTTGCGTCTCCCTCCCTCCCACCCTCCCTATCCCACCCCTCCAGGTGGTCACAAAGCACCGAGCTGATCTCCCTGTGCTATGCAGCTGCTTCCCACTAGCTATCTACCTTACGTTTAGTAGTGTATATATGTCCATGCCTCTCTCTCGATTTGTCACAGCTTACCCTTCCCCCTCCCCATATCCTCAAGTCCATTCTCTAGTAGGTCTGTCTTTTTTTTTTTTTTTTTGTAGTTGAATTTTTAAATTAATTTTTTTAACATCTTTATTGGGGTATAATTACTTTACAATGGTGTGTTAGTTTCTACTTTATAACAAAGTGAATCAGTTATACATATACATATGCTCCCATATCTCTTCCCTCTTGCGTCTCCCTCCCTCCCACCCTCCCTATCCCACCCCTCCAGGAGGTCACAAAGCACCCAGCGATATCCCTGTGTCATGCGGCTGCTTCCCACTAGCTATCTACCTTACGTTTGTTAGTGTATATATGTCCATGCCTCTCTCTCGCCCTGTCACAGCTCACCCTTCCCCCTCCCCATATATCACTATCTTTTGAGTCCTTATTCTGTGGACTAATGTAGGCAGTCTGTTATCAACATGTTGTGACATCCTAAGAGACCTGCCAATTACTTTAGAATCATCCAGACACACCATTGATTTATTACCACAACTACAGGTTGGTTCAGCAAATCAAATGCAAAAGCAAATGCAGTCTTGTGAGTATAACTTGTGTTTATTGAAACCATGCTGACCTCTAGTCACAAACCAATTGCTTAGGGCCAAGCATTCACAAACCAGTTGCTTAAAGTTTGTCCTTGAATTTCCTCAAAAATTACTATCGGGCTTCCCTGGTGGCGCAGTGGTTGACAGTCCGCCTGCCAAGGCAGGGGACACAGGTTCGTGTCCCGGTCCGGGAAGATTCCACATGCCGTGGAGCGGCTGGGCCCGTGAGCCGTGGCCGCTGAGCCTGCGCGTCCGGAGCCTGTGCTCCGCAACGGGAGAGGCCACAACAGTGAGAGGCCCGTGTACCACAAAAAAAGAAAAAAAAATTACTATGAATCTCCCCCATCTACTCCTTCAGTAGATATTTTTCCCCAAGTTGAAAATCCGGGATGTTTCTCTCCATGTAATCATCTGACAATTCTGATATTTCACTGAGCGACTCATTATAATAATACCTTGTATTTATTGAGTACTTTTAATGTGCCACATACTCTGCTGAGAGCTTTACATGCCTATTTCATTTAATCCTCACAAAAGCCCCATGCGTTAGATATAATTCCCTTCTTCATAAAGGGAACTGTCACTTTAGAGACGTTAAGGAGTTTGCCAAGGGCCACACAAGGAGTAAGTAGCCAGCAGTGCTGGGATTCAGAGCAGGGCTTCCTGCGTTTAGCTGCTCAGCAGGTATTTCTTGAGGACCCGCCAGGCACATGGACTCTTTCCTGGTCCCTCAGGAAGCCTGTGGCAGCATGGCCATACTCATCCACCTGTAAATGTTGCATCCCCACCCTAATAAAACACTAATCATCCACCACTCCTGCTTCTTTTCCTCCTCTCCCTACTGCAACTATAGCTTTAGGGCATTTCACTTCTTATTAGCAACCTTGGAAAATGAAGGAGGGAAGGAAAAGAAGATCTATTTACGTAACTAGAAAGACACTTCAGAATTTTTCCAAATACAAAGGGAGTCCATTTTGTCACTGGTAATTCTAAAAGAAGATTTTAGAGCAGAACACGCCTCTTGAACAGGCTGAGAAATTATCTAAGACTTTCATTTATTAATATTCCTTTAATGCCCTGTGGCCATATATAACTTATGAATTTTAGACTCTGTGTGGGCAGATATTCCTGTTGCTTAGAAATACAGCAGCTAGTACCGACTGACAAAAGGTGTGTAGGAATGGTAGAGGGCTATGAGGAGGAGGGAGATTTCTGGCTCAGCATGTTTTAAAATACACCACTACCCACAGTTCTTCCATTGCTGCTCTCGTTTCAGCATGTACTTTCGAGAAAATACTTAGGAGTATCACCAAATCTGTTGAACATTTCAGAAGTGTTTCAATTCTAGAAAAACCCACTTTATTTTTCTACTTTACAAAATAATCTTAACTATCTAAGCATATGTTTGCCCTTGCTTCAAACATCAAGTGGTCACTCTGAATTGCTTTGTCCAGAATCCTGCTATGCGTCCCGATGCCCAGTGCCTGGAACCTTCCAAGCTTCTATAGGTGGACCACACAGGAGTCACCCGATTCTGATCAAAGAGCCTAACCACATAAGGTCAGTAGTTCCCGAACTTGTCTGCACATTTCAGAATTGCCTTCACAGAGTCAATTAAGAAACTTTAAAATATATTAATGCCTGTGTCCACCACCCCACAGAGATTGTGATTTAATGGGTATTAAGGAGGGATGGGGGTTGCCTGGATGGTGAAAGTTTTAAAAGATGCCCTGGTGATTCTAATGCGCAAATTCGGGAATTTCTGATGAAGGAAGTATCTTTCCCAGTTCTCAGTCTTCCATTAGCTCTGCCTGCTCACCGCTGGATTCCAATCCACCGTAGCACAGATCCACCTTGGCCCTGCCCAAAGGAATCTGGACGTCCAAAGTACCAGAGGCCTTGCTTCTACATGGTTTCATCTACCAAGAACTTCCTTGTATGAGTGGGTTTCTGTGCATGAAGTTTGCAGGGGGAAAAATGGTAGCAATTTAGTTGTATCTAAGAAACTGAGACTTCCAAGTTTTAGTCTAAAAATTGCCTGAAAGATGGAAATCTTCCCCAGACGCGTGTGGTTTGGTTGCTCTAGCTTCTCAAAGTCCTTTAGCTCTCTCATATTATTGAAGACGAGAAAGAACACAGAGTATAAGAGAAAAACATTCATGCCTGGTATTAAGAAAGAAACTCCTATAAAATCACTGAGTCTGGGCTTCCCTGGTGATGCAGTGGTTGAGAGTCCGCCTGCCGATGCAGGGGACACGGGTTCGTGCCCCGGTCTGGGAAGATCCCACATGCCGCGGAGCGGCTGGGCCCGTGAGCCATGGCCGCTGAGTCTGCGCGTCCGGAGCCTGTGCTCCGCAACGGGAGAGGCCACGGCAGTGAGAGGCCCGCGTACCGCAAAATAAAATAAAATAAAATAAAATCACCGAGTCTCTAGATCAAAGCCTGAAAGACTCTAGTTGAGCTTACTAAACATCTGTGTGACAATGCCACAGAAATAGAAAAGAGAGCTCATGCGGTTGAGACACGTTAATTATATTTCCTCCAGGTAGGCAGTCTCCTATATTCAAGGTCTACTGAGTCCTTTGATGCCCATGCCAGATAATCTTCTTCATAGTATATGATATTTTCAATTGTAAACACTATGGTTAATCTTGAAAGACAACCTTTAAACTTGGGATATTTGTTTTCCTTCGTGTTTTGATTCTAAGCATCCCAGTCTAAAACAGCCCCACTGTTGTTCCTTATCACATCACCCTATTTTAATTCTCTGCACAGCAGTTACCACTTTCTGATATTTTTGTTGCTTGTTATTTGTTTATCCCCCATCAAAATGTGAGCCCCCTGATACCACTGATTTCCTCCCACTAAATGCTATATCCCCAGCATCTAGAACTGTTCAATAAACCTTCCACAAATATTGGTCAAGTGAACGAATGAACATTCTAACATTCTCTGCCTATCAGTGAGTACTTTACTAAAAGTCATATGCAAGTCCCAAATGATTCTCATGCTGTGTGGCCTGGAGCCTCAGGCTTATACATCTACAAAATGGGAGAAATAAGATATTGACCTTACAGAGCTATTGTGAGAATTACACGAGATAACACACTTTAAGGACTTATCATAAGGTATGGCATATATTAAGAACTCCACGAGGGATTTCCCTGGTGGTCTAGTGGTAAAGAATCCACCTTCCAGTGCAGGGGACAAGGGTTCCATCCCTGGTCAGGGAACTAATATCCCACATGCTGTGGGCCAACTAAGCCCGTGCACCTCAACTAGAGCCCACGTGCCACCAACTACAGAGCCCACGCACCCTGGAGCCTTTGCGCCACAACTAGAGAAGAGAAGACCCGCACGTCACAACTAGAGAGAAGCCCGCTACCACAACGAAAGATCCCACACACCTCAACGAAGACCCCGCATGCCGCAACTAAGACCCTACACAGCCAAAAAACAACCCAAGAACTCCATGAGTGAAAAATCACATCATAGAAATGTATATCTATGACATTCATAGTACAACAAAAGTAGTGAGAGAGATACAATGATTTTATCACTTTTTAAAAATGCATTTTATTAACATGTTTTTCACTATTGAGGAAGAAAACTGTTAATATGTTTTTATGTAAGCTACCAGTTGCTTGTAGGAGAAGAAAGACCACCAAACCAGGACTGAGAGGAAATGAATCCAGGCTACTGATCTGTATGGTCTCCAACAAGTCGTTTAATAGGTACCTAAGGCCTAGTTTCTTAACCGTAAAATTGGGGCGGGGGTGGTTTAGGAAATTTAAGGGGAATCAACTGAACTCTGAGCTCTTACGAGCAGCAAGTAAATGCCCAAAACATCAACATTTAACTTGTAAAAGCAAACATTGTTTAAAGATTTTCTCATAATTTTTGGCTACATTTGATGACGACAAAAGACCTCAGTAGTAAATTAAATTTGGTCTATACATTATTTGCACAGCGCTCATATATAATTCCATTTTTACAGTTAACAAAAAGTGATATATTTGAAGTTATTTTTATTTTTGTAGAATTCTCTGCTTATGTGTGTGCTGTATGTTGTCCTAATGTGAAGCTTTTTTTTCCCAGTCTATTTTAAAATTTAACAAGTTAAAAAGACATAGATTGGGAAGAGGTTTCCTGGAGAAATATTCTGTGTTTAAAAGTTCTGTACTAGCGGCCACTGGGCCGCGGTTGTGGCTGAAGTCTTGCCGCCAGGGATGGGCCCCAAGGCCAAGAAGCGCGTGGTGCTGCCCACCCGCCTGGCGCCCCCCACGGTGGAGCAGATCCTGGAAGACATGCGGGGGGCACCCGCCGAGGACCTAGTCTTCACCGCCGTGGCCCTGGAAGAGTAAATGGTCAGCGGGAGCAGAAGGGAAAGAACCTGCAGGAACCCAAACACATGCAGCCCTTCCCCCTCGTTCAGCAACAGGATCATCCTCGGGACTCGGGACCGATGAGGCAGTTTTGCTGAAGAGCGTGCCAGTGGGGACCAGCCAGGGGAAGGGGCTTAGCAACACAAACCTACAAACTTCCAAAGCGAACCTGTACGTGTGTGTGCACAGCAGCACAGTAGGTGGAAACAGCCTGAGTGTCCACCACCAGATGATGGAGAAACACACCGTGTCCCTCCACACACGGGGACGTCCCTCAGCCACGAAAAGGGTGAAGCCCTGACCCTTGCTACCACATGGATGGACCCTGAGAACACGATGCTCAGTGAGAGAAGCCAGACACAGAGTGTGTGATTCCATTGATGGGAAACGTCCAGAACTGGCAGATCCACAGACACAGAGCATGGGTTCGTGGTTGCCTGGGGCTGGGGAGGGGGATGGGGGGCTGAGTGGTTAATGGGGACAGAGTTTCAGTTTGGGAAGATACGATTAAAAATGGTTAAGACAGTAAATTTTATGTTACATATAATTTACCACAGTTTAAAAAAAAATGTTTAGGGAATTCCCTGGCGGTCCAGTGGTTAGGACTCGGTGCTTTCACCGCTGAGGGCCCGGGTTCAATCCCTGATTGGGGAACTAAGATCCCATAAGCTCTGCAGCATGGCCAGAAAAAAATTAAAATAAAATTTTAAAATGTTTAAATATGTAATTATAAGTTGGAGTGGGGAGCTTCCAAAGCCTTTTTGCTTCTTAATCTGGAAACTCCACTCCCGGAAACCCACACAAAGGAAAAAAATAACAATAGGGGAAAAAGAGGTTAAACTGAACTGTGCATGGGGCACTTTCACTGGATGAGCCACTCGGCTCATCACGCATCCCTTGCCTGACTGACAGACACCAGTGACATGCCAGCATTTCCATCTCGGGACCCCTGTACAATCTGAACATTTTTTTGAGGACCCCAAAGAGTTCACTTGGGTTACAGCTCAATTTTTATCATACTGCCACCAACAACAAAACAAACATCCCAATCAAAAAATGGGCAGAAGACCTAAATAGACATTTCTCCAAAGAAGACATACAGATGGCCAACAGGCACGTGAAAAGATGCTCAACGTCACTAATTCCTAGAGAAATGCAAATCAAAACTACAATGAGCTACCACCTCACACCCGTCAGAATGGCCATCGTTAAAACGTCTACAAATAACAAATGCTGGGGAGGGTGTGGAGAAAAGGGAACCCTCCTACACTGTTGGTGGGGATGTAAGTTGGTGCAGCCATTATGGAGAACAGTATGGAGGATCCTTAAACAACTAGAAATAGAATTACCATATGATCCAGCAATCCCACTCCTGAGCATATACCCGGACAAAACTATAATTTGAAAAGATACATGCGCCCCTGTGTTCATAGCAGCACCATTTACAATAGCCAAGACATGGAAGCAACCTAAATATCCATTGACAGATGAATGGATAAAGAAAATGTGGTATATATAGATACAATGGAATATTACTCGGCCTTAAAAATGAATGAAATAATGCCATCTGCAGCAACATGGATGAACCCAGAGATTATCATACAAAGTAAAGTAAGTCAGACAAAGACAAATACCATATGATACCACTTTTATGTGGCATCTAAAATATGACACAAATGGACTTACCTACAAAACAGAAACAGACTCATGGACACAGAGAACAGACTTATGGTTGCCAAGGTCGGGGGGGTTGCGGGGAGGGATGGAGTGGGAGGCTGGGGTCAGCAGGTGTAAACCATTATAGACAGGATGGATAAACAACAAGGTCCTACTGTAGAGCACAGGGAACCATATTCAATATCCTGTGATAAACCATAATGGAAAAGAATATAAAAAAAGAATGTATATGTAACTGCATCCCTTTACACCTGAAACTAACACAATATTGTAAATCAACTATACTTCAATAAACAAAAAATATTTACCACAAAAAAAAAGTTCTGTACTAATTATTTTTTAAAAGTTACAATAAGCAGGGCTTCCCCGGTGGCGCAGTGGTTGAGAGTCCGCCTACCGATGCAGGGGGACACGGGTTCGTGTCCCGGTCCGGGAAGATCCCACGTGCCGTGGAGCGGCTGGGCCCGTGAGCCATGGCCACTGAGCTTGCGCGTTCGGAGCCTGTGCTCCGCAACGGCAGAGGCCCGCGTACTGCCAAAAAAAAAAATAATAAAATAAAATAAAATAAAGAAAAAAAAGTTACAATAAGCAGCATTGTGAGGCATCCATAGACAGAGGTGTTTTTTTGTTTGTTTTTTGTTTTTACATATGGATCAAACATTTCCAGAAACATGATATATAATGAATTCATTCCTTTTGCCAGCAACCTTATTTTAATAAGGCTCTATTACAAATGATGAATTAATAAACCACCGTTCACTTTCTTTGAAGTGGATTCTTGCCTCTCCTTCCAAGAATCCAGAAATAGGCTGTTGGTTGCCTGAAGTCTTAAACCTTGATGGTCAATTCAGGTGCACTGTTCTCTTCGCTCTTACTCTGCCCTTTCCTCAGGCTGGCGCTATGAAATCATCTGCTCTTCCAGGGAGAACCACACAGCTGAAGAGTATCCTGGTGTGTTGCTGTTCCAGCTTACATTGGTGCATGTGTACTTATTACTAATGCACAAAGCATGAAGCTTGGAGAGGTCCCTTCATCATCTGGAAATTGATGGTGGGGGGGGAGAGGACATAATTTGAAGATTTATAAATATCTCTTAACAAAGCCCCAGCTGAGCTGTGTCAGGGTTGCACACTCTCTTCGCCTTTCCCTTACAGCTTTTCAATTTGCTTTCCAAACATTTCTTTGTTGCCGTTGGCCCCGGTGCACTTAAAAGGAGCACATCGTTAACCACAAAGAATGCTCACTGTTTTCTGTGATTTCAAATCACAGCATAATTTCCGAACATTTCCTCAGGGAGCAGCCCTGCAGCAATTACCCTGCTGCTGAAGACTTCCTTCTCATCACAGAAAAGTTTCAGTCCTAGCGACGGCCAACCAGCAAGGCTGTAACAAATGATGACATAGGTTTCAGCCTCCATTCCCCAGCGATTTACACCCCCAAAGGAAGAGTGAATCCATTTTTGTGCAAATTCAACAGGCACATCTGACAATGCTGCCCTCTTCTCCAACTCACACAAGCTAGGCATTCATCAACCCGGATTACTTCCCCCAAATGGGGACTCACAGTTGCTAAGTGGCTTGGGTCGGGGTGGGATCACTCTGTGTCAAAAAGGGGCAAAGTACAAGGAAAGGACACGAATCTGAGTGCATCAGGGAAGTGAGAGTTGAGTTAATTCATTGAGACAAAATAGTGAGGCTTTCCAGAGCCGAGGCAAGAGGAAAGACCGCTTCCCACCCCCACCCCTGGCTGTTCTGTGAAACACACTGTCTCGAAACTGACCTCAGCAGCATCCCAGGGGTAAGGTGTCCCCAAGTGTAACCCGATCCAGAGCAACTTACCCAACAGGGCACACTGGGACGGGCTTTCACAACCGCGTTTCTCTCTTTTCTTTACCATTTTGATGGTACCTGGTTATACAACATTTGAAGAAATATCTCCAGACGGGGTCGGAGGGTTACAAAACGGGCAGGGCAAATTTCCACAATACCTCATCTCTGGGTGTGGTTTTAAGGATGTCCAAGCCAGTATACTGCCTTGAGGCAAGGAAATCAAAATCTGATTTTTCACTCCACAACTCTACAAGCAAATGTCGCGCTGCCCTCCAGAGACAGTCTCATTGGGTCCAGCCCTGAATTAGTGATGGGCATCACTGAAAAATGTGGGTTTGTGGAGGTTTAGAACTCTTTTTCTGGGGGGAGGGGTGGAAGGAATGGGGACTGGGAGGCTAACCATTCACTAACTTCTTGTGAGTAACGCGGGTGTGCGCGCACGTGCGTGCGTGTGTGTGTGTGTGTGTGTGTGTGTGTCTGTGTGTGAAGGGGGGGGTAAGGAAAGAGGTGAAAAAGTAAGCACTTGCCTCCCAAACCGAGCAGTGTCAAGAGAGGGTGACTACCTGGTGACAGGTACTCAGAAGCAGTGCTGGAAGGGAACCGGCAAGTTGGTGACGATGGGTGTGGTTGCGTGGACTTTCCGAAGATGGCCACACTAATACCTTCCCCTCCCATGTGACCTCCTCCCAGCATGATGCTGAGGTGGCATCTACATTCTCTCTTCAATCCAGTGGGGCTGTGACTACAGCAGAAGACACAGTCCGTCATTCCATGGCTAAATTATAAAGGGCCATCCAGTTTCCACCTGGGCCTCTCAAGATGTTCACTCTTGGGACCTGCCTCTCTGCCTTTTCTGGATTTTCATAATTTGGGTTGATTCTTTATTAACTTTAGCTTCTTTTCCTCTTGGTCCCGGATGAAGCTGTCCATGGGATATATCTCAGCTGAAATTGTGTATGTACGTGCGCACTACAGGGTGCTTTGTACAACTTTGAATTGTGGCTGCTATTTACCAATCAGAAGGTTTTACTTACACACACACACAAACTAAAAATCTTTCTTCTCTTGGGACTTCCCTGGTGGTGCAGGGGTTAAGAATCTGCCTGCCAATGCAGGGGACACAGGTTCAAGCCGTGGTCCGGGAAGATCCCACATGCCGTGGAGCAGCTAAGCCCGTGTGCCACAACTACTGAGCCTGCGCTCTAGAGCCCGTGAGCCACAACAACTGGGCCTGCATGCTACAACTACTGAAGCCCGCGCGCCTAGAGCCCGTGTTCCACGACAAGAAAAGCCACCACAATAAGAAGCCTGCGTACCTCAAGGAAGAGCAGCCCCCGCTCACCGCAACTAGAGAAAGTCCACACGCAGCAATGAAGACCGCAGCCAAGAATAAATAAGTTAAATAAATAAATTTTTTAAAAAAGTTTCTTCTCTCAAAAAAACAAAAACAAACGGAAGATCTGGCAATACTCGATTTGCATTTCTACATAACAGTAATTCACATGCAAAAACTCGGGTTTCTTCTCTCCCCTCTACTCTGCTGCATTACAATCCTGCCTGTTCCACTCAAGACTTGTCACTCTTTTACATTTGCTGCTTGACCTCTACATGAATTTGGGTTTATGACATCTGTTTCAACGACAATTCTCTGCCTGGCTGGTTAGGATTTATTCTTAAATAGTTATCCAGGAGTTAACATTCTATTGAAAAGAAGAGTTTAAGGTCATCAGTTTAATAATAAACTGAGTTTAATAATCATCATTATTAAAAGTCATAATACTAAAAGAATAAAAAATATGTAAAGGTCAAGTTTTTTTAATTAAATAAGAAAGGATGAAATAAAATATATAGAAAATAGCCACAAGGGGAGGTGACTAGGATGTCAACTTAGGTTGTTATCATACACTCTAATGCCATCCTACATTGCGCCCCAGAAGCCAATGCTTTTTGTTGTATTGTTTCATGCAAAATTTGTTCTTTTTTTTTTTTTGCGGTACGCGGGCCTCTCACTGTTGTGGCCTCTCCCGTTGCGGAGCACAGGCTCCGGACGCGCAGGCTCAGCGGCCATGGCTCACGGGCCCAGCCGCTCTGCAGCATGCGGGATCTTCCCGGACCGGGGCACGAACCCTGCATCGGCAGGCGGACTCTCAACCACTGCGCCACCAGGGAAGCCCCAAAATTTGTTCCTATTGGGAGTAAAATTACACAAAATTCAGTCTACTAATGGAATCACATACACAATGTTTAACAACCCTATTTACCTTTTGGTATAGTTGCTGAGGATACCCTTATCACACCATTGCATGAAGAATCTCAAATCAATAGTTTCTAGGGGGAAGATACAATTTCAAGAGTTGGGAAATGGAATCACCCAGCCTGGATGATCCAGCTGGAACTGATACATTTCTTTTTATTTTTAGTGTCTGGGGTCTTTCATTTTATTAAAGAAGTTTTTAATAAATTTTCTTTCTCCTTAACTGATAAGCATAATTTTTATTGTATATTATATGTCCTAAAATGAATGGGATGCTTAAAAACATGGAATAGTAAAGGATGTCAGTCAACTAAGAAAATGGTGACCCTTCATACATAAAAATAAAGATTTCATCTCCTTAGGAATAAAAACAGAGGGAAAAAGTCCTACTTCGCGCTCATTAAATATATTGGGAAAGGATCCATTTCCAAGGCTTATTTCATAGTGATATGTGTTCAGTAATCACTTTAAGAAAAGTTCTATGTTTCAAAACCCATCTAAAGAGCACTTAATTAATTCTTATGTGATCTCTATGAAGAACCACCAGCAGTGTGAAAATACTGTAGTTTAACAAACCCTGTGTTTGTGGTGTGCCCATTATGGCATGTTGAAACAGAATTCTACTCTTAGTCTTTCATTTGATATCAAATTGGATGGGCTTTCTAGAACTGCTACTCTTCTGGGGAAATCAATAGCAAGTTATCTTTTAAAGTATACATGCTCTGTTTTATGATATCACTATAGTAAGACTTGCGCCCTTCAACAAAACTTGCAAGGATAGTTAAGGGGCATTTGACTCTCCCCACCCTAAAAAACCCAACAGACAAACGAACAAAAAGATGTGGCTCAACAGGTGTTTAAATAAGGTATTGTCTACTTCATATCAGAAGAGAGCTAAGTTATTCAGCTAGTGAGGCCTGTGTTTGGGGTCAAATTCTTGGTTTACAAATTTAATGTCTGAGATGCTCCAGAAGGAGAAAATTTATACATTAATGACTTCAACAGAGTGTAATCCTCATATAACTTTACTTTCTTGGAGTTGTCCTTATTTTGGGGAGGAAAGGACTAATTTATGAAAATATAGACAACAGAACGGTTTTAAAGTTTTTATTGCTGTCATTTTTTAAAATTTCTAGCCGGAGTTAAAAGGCCAATGCCAAAATTAGCGTTAAAAATCAATTGCAGAATGTTGTGGAAATCAAACTTAGAAGTCAGAAATAAAATTACTGCGAAATGCTCTTTGAAATCCATCGTGCACATCCGATTTTAACATCATCAAAGCCTTAACACAATGCCAGAGCAACTAGTTTTCATCTGCATCAAGAGACTTTTGGCAATGGTCAGCATTTTTGGATGAACTTTGATAAGCAACACTATATTTACCACGATGTTATGTCGTCGTGGAGAAGTGTCCAAATGTCGGTCAAGATCGAACAAAGATGTCCAGAAAACTTACCTACCTAATCATTCTGGTCATCTCATAATTTAAAAAAAAATTTTTCCTATTCATAAAAACATCTGTGAACAGGCAACGACTCTACTCGGGCTCTTTCAAAGCAAAACTGTAGCTGTCAAATTGATTTTGTTTGCTATTAAAGTAAGTGAAAAGTTTTGCCACTTAATAGGGGGTTTTGCCTGGGGACTCCAGGTTTTGTAGGTTTTGCGGCTTCCTAAACGGCTCTCAGAATAGCAAGCTCCTAGCGATTCTTGGGGACCTTTCATTCATCTCTCGGGTAAGGTAGCTGACCCAGCCCGCGAGCCAGGAGGCTTCAGAATAGCCGAGATATGGGAAGTTCTGAGATCCCCGACCCTCGATAGCAAGACAGCAAATGCTACAGCTCTCTGGTCCCTTCAACCCTGAGAGCTGTCTTGTTAGGCCCCCAAAGCCGGGGTCCCTCTCCTTTCCTGTGAGGGATGAAGGGGGGGTGCGTGGCAGGTGTGTACCTGGGGGATGTATTAAATGGGGCGCTGGGGACAGGAAAGTGCTCAGAGACGAAAAGCTGCCTGGGGTCACCGTGCTCAGCGGTGAAACCTGGGCGCCGGAGGCTACAGGATCGGACGGCGAAGGCAAACGGGTGACGGGCAGGGGCGGCGGAGCGGCGGGGCGCGACGGCGTCCAGTCTCGGCCGGAGGGAAAGCCGGGTGGCCCGGGGTCGGGACCGGCCGGGACGCGGAGGGGCGGCTCCGAGAGGGGACGCGCTTACCTGGAGGTAGGGCCGCCCGCGGAGCACGCCGCCCACGACGATGTCGGCCGCGGCCATGGTCCCGGTGGGCGAGAAGCCGAAGCCCACGTAGCCGGCGGTGCGCACCTCGAGGCGGAAGGCTAGCCGGCCGCCCCGCGGGCCCCAGCTCAGCCAGTACTTGCCCTCCGAGTCGAGGAGGGTGCGGTGCGGGAAGGGCCGGCCCGAGCCCCCCGCCGCCGCGCCGGGCAGCAGGCCGCACAGCAGGAGCAGCGGCCAGCGGCACATCCTCGGGCGCGTCCCGCCTGGCGGCACCTGGGCTCCCGCCGCCTGGAACGCGGTGGGCGCACGCCGAGCGGCGGCCGAGAGCCGGCGGCTGGGCACCGCCCCCCGTCCCGCCCGCCGGGAGGGGCCGGACCGTCCCGCTCTCCCTCCCAGGCCCGGGCGGCCCGCCAGCCCGTCGGCCCGGGTCCCGCCGATTCCAGCTGCGTCCCGCCCCTGCCGCCCATCCATCTGCCACCCCGCGCCCCTGCTTTGGTCCCCGAGGTGGGATTCAGTGGGGAGCGGAGCGACGGACGTCCTGGAAGGAGAAAGAAGGAGGTGGAAGCCGAGGCAAGGGGGTCGGGGGCAGAGGGAAAAGGAGCGGGGAGAGTGAGCACGTCTTGGGGACCAGGGGGTGGGGATCCCAGGGGAAAGAATAAGGAATTGCCGACAGAGGGTAAGTTTAGCTTAACCGAGGAGGGGAGGACCCGAGTAATCAAAGGGATAACACTGGGTTTGCTGGAGGGCAAGTAAGAGAAAGTCCCGTCCTGGGTTAACCGCTTAATATTTCGGTATTCGCTGCTGTCGATTTTCCGAAACCATTGTACACAGCGATGCCTCTACCCCGTCGGGAACACGGTTCACCTCGTCTAGCGCAACTCTCTCACCCTTTCATCGAGTCTGGGGAGATCTGGTTCCTGACGGCAGGAGTCAGCACCTTCAGGCTTGCCTCCTTCTGCCTGGTTTTTGTTTGATTTGGTTTGGTCTTGAGGGGACAAAATTCTGCCAAACCACTCTGCCATCAGCAAATAGGTCAGGGTTGAAGCATCATTTGGGAGTTAGATTTTAATTTGATATCCTCGTTTCCTGCTCTTTCAAGTTCTGGCCATAGTCATGTTTATCAAAAAGTGTTTTTGTCTCTACCTTTGCCCACATCACTCCTGTCTGCAGAATGCTAATTACTCCGTGTGGCAACTGCAAATTACCTTCTTTATTTATTCATTTATTTATATTCTGCCATGTTTCAAAAGAGTTCTAAGGTGGCTTATAAAATACGAATAATACAAAATATAAAAATAAGAGGATATCAGATTAAAAAAATATGGGTAAGAAGAATACTACAAATATGTACTATTTACTTTGGATTTGGAGGCTCCACACAAGCTGCTTATATTAATTCTCTCTCTTCGAGTCACGTTTCAGCCTGTTTTTTCCTGCTCCTATTTTCTCTTGCCATTCCTTTTCCCATAACTTTTCCAGAGTTGCCACCATGCATCAAAACTGTGCTCTCCCAAAGATTCGGGCATATTTGACTAATTCTGGAAAGCAACCTTCCACCGGATCTGTTTACCAGGGAGTTCAGGGAGTTGCTTGAGAAGGGACTCATCCCAAGCAGAGAGGGGACTGAAGTCTCCAGGTTTAGTCAATGACAACAGACCACCATCAGAGTAGAGCAATGTTGAAACCTTGGGATAAGGCAAGAAATAAAAGAGCCTGTGAAGCCTTTAAAGAACTGAGGCATTGAGAGTATGAACTACCAGCCGCCACAGGGCTCCCTGGGCAGACATCAACTTCAGCAAACTAAGAATCGCATCCTTAGAACTGCATTTATACAAGCACAGGGGCATGGCTACTGCTGTTGCTCTGGCCAGGAAGAGAAAGGGAATGTGGAGAGAGAGGAACAAAATGGTGGACATGGAGGCCAAGAAGAGTGGGTCTTGGTACCACGTGAGGCACAGGCATTTCAGGGGAGTTATATTACTGCAGAGTGATCAAAGGCAAACTTCCTGTTTTGTGACCCCACTTTTATCCCTAGCATAGAGGAGCCTGGAATACATGGTTACATCTGCTTCCTGGGGTTTGTTATATAAATCCCAAATTCACATCTGGAATCTGACCCCTGTTTACTGTTCTAGCTTTACCTTCCATCACTGCCATGTCACTCACCCACTTCCAACCGGACACATAAAAGCTGCCTCTAGAATCCTCAAAAGAGAGCCCTGCTGTTTCCCATCACTGTGCCTTTTCAGATTGCTCACACTCTGCCACACTTGCCTTTTCTTCCCTCCATTCTTCGAAGTATTTTCTGATCCTTCTTCCCACGTGTCCGTCAGATTGCATTGACCCCTCCACAGTGGTACCCATGCCCATGGAATGTTCTGTCCAGACCTCATGATGGCGCCCCTAATATTTCAGTGTCTGTCCATATGCTTGTTTTCCTCCAGGAGCCTTTTAAGTCAGGAACAGATTCTGGTTCCTTGTTCTAGCACATTGCCTAGAATATGGCTGAACATGCAATAGTGCTTAATAAATACTTGTAGGAAGAATAAATAGATGCATTTTCAGATCCTCCCGGAAGCATCCTCTTAACAAAGATGGGCTGTGGAGGGAAAGCTTGGCCCCCAGATATGATTGAATGTTCTGCTCTGCCCTGGTATTGAGGCAAAAATAGAAAAGGAGACCATACATGAATACACAAAAGAGAAGGTCTTAAATGGTCTTTATTCTTTCATAAAGTCAGCATGTTGAGGGTGAAGTTATTGCCCTTTGCTTGTCTGTAACTGGCGTTGCATCCAAAACACCCTGAGTGCTTAAGAACTATTAAAACTAATATAATCGTGTTGAGATTAGGTCAACAAACAGAACATCATTAGCATAATTCATCCTCAAGAGACCCATTCTGCCTTGGCTTGAATCACCCCAGTAAATGAAGACAAAAGAGACAATTTTATCTAAGTGTGCTTTATAAGCTGCCTGAGTTCCCTAGATCAATACCATCGCCCCGCTCAGTTGCATCAAGTCACAGTTTCCCAGCTGGGAAATTAATTACTGTACAACTGCTTGTCTTAAATCTGTAAGGAAAGCAGGAAGAAATCACAGGTCCATTAAAAACTCAGGGTATAGAGACGAGAAGAGAATGAAATCAGTGGCAAGAGGTTTCAAATTTACTTTTTTAACTATTGTTTTTGTAAAAATGATAGTTGCTCCTTATTCAAAGCAAAAGATCAGGAAATGCAAAAAATATGAATAAGAAAGTAAACTTAAAAAATCACCTGAAATTCCACCATCCAAAAATAACACTTGTATGAATTCCGAGAACATCATTCCAGAACCTAGTGCCATTAAAACCTTGAAGGAAGAGCCTGTTGAATAAGAATTTGCAAAGAAACAGGTGAATTACTTTTGTAAAACTCCTCTTGAAATAAACAGAGTGACTCTAAACCTGCTGGTTACAATCACATTTTTTAGGTTTCTTCTCTACCCATGTATCTAAAAAAGAAACAAAATACAAAACTAGAGATTCAGTGAGGTCCTTCTTGAGTTCAGAACATTCAACCAAATTACTCATTCTTAAAAAATGAATCATTTTTTCACACTTTTCAATCAGGAATTCTAAATGTGATGTGTATTTTGAATCCTTACCCATTCTGATACACAGCTTGCCATCAGCCAGCGTGTCTGCATCCATGCTGGGCTTCCTTACCTTGGAACCCTCGCTGCTGTGGAAGGTTTATTTATATTTCCACGTTTGTCAACTGCAAGGGCGGAGGAGGATGGAAAAAAAGAAAGCTCAAGAGACCCTAACAAGCCAATGCAAAGTCCTTGGTATGAACCAGGATTATCTGAAATAGGTTATTTCTTACTTAAGTATGGGAGTATAATTTCCCGTCTACTTGTACCTAAGGTGCAACAATAAAACTAAATATTTATAAAGTTCCTGTCTTCAAGGAGCTCAAAGAAAAATATTTATATAAGTGATCTCAGCAGTTCTCCAGCATTCAAAGAGGGAAGCCGAAGCATTTCTCATTTCATCTGTTAACTAAGCCTCTTGTGTGGATAGGCTTAGTTAGTAGACGAAAGTTGGCCACTGGTTCAAGTTAATACTGTGAGTCAGTGGCAGAAAAGCCAAAAATAGAACTTTGGTTTCTTTCTTCTTCTTTTTTTTTTTTTTGACTACATACTTTCCTTAGCTCTCACCTCATATCCACTAAAAAAATAAAAGTAATTTTTAAAGCTAGCAGATCATCATCATGAAACCTTCAGCTGGGCTGTTAATTTTCACACGAGCCAGATGCCGTGATCCACTATTAGCCCAATATTATACTCCTTATTTTAATAACAGATGATACCAATGATGATGGTGGCACGGACGAAGAAGTGCATTTATTTTTATTATTAAAAAACTGAAATGGGCTTAACTGAGTTCTTGAGGTTACTTTGAAAATATGTGCCAGTTGGCCTTGAAAAATCCCTCCATATGAAGATAACAACAAGCAAACCACTTTCTCTGTGCAAAACCTGCACTTCGGTATTATCTATAAACCGCACTCTGAAATCAAACTGTTTCAACTAGAAAAAGTAATAAAATTTTCTTAGAGGAAAAAAATAATACTTTTATTTTTTATCACTAGTTAGAATTTCCATTTACAAGTAACTATGATGTGTATCAATACCGTGGTAGGGAAGAAATTGATTTATACCAGCACTCAGCCTATAGCATTGTAAAGCCTTTTTAAAAAGTTGTTTGGGCGTTGATGAGAGCAATAGACCCCGGAATTGTGCTCTTTATCAGAGTGATCTTTAGAGGAAGAAAAATAACCATGTTCTCTAAATTTAGTTTCTATGGCAGTGAAGCAACTGAAGCTGTCAGTGATTATGGGAGGAGAAATGAGGGGTGATAAAATGTGCTGAGTTAGTCCTAGGAATATCCTAGGACTTGCCTTGAAAGGAACCTCAAGGACCCTGCAGTCCATACTCTCATCTTGCAGCTGAAGCTAGCAAGTCCTAGAGAGAAGTGAATTGTTATTCAAAGTTACAATTTTTTAATAGATACAAGTAGGAAAGGTGGTTGCCTGACAAAATTAACAATGTTTGGCTCTTCCCACATCCTCCTCTTAACAGTTATTCTTTTGGATGTCTCATGTCCACCACTGGTATTGGTTTACCAAATTTTAACCTCTGTGAACATGTTGGGAGAAAGAAGTCATTGTGAGTACAGTAATATTCCCCTTAGATATCACCCTTCTGGTTATACAGTAGATTTGGTATTTTAAATGCTTGTGCTTCTATGGGCTTATGCTTCTATAACCATCAATTTCAAGAAAAGTCTACGTACTTAGTCGAAATGAGCAACCAGCATCAAGTTCAAAAACTGAATATGAATGAGATGATTCAGTACTACTTGATTCTAAAATTCCATATGAGGTTTTGGAAAAAAATTAAAGAAATCTATACTATAATGAAAAAACATAAAGACTAGAAATATAAAAATGTAATTATTAAAAAACATAATGGGGGACTTCCCTGGTGGTCCAGTGGTAAAGAATCCACCTTCCAATGCAGGGGACTCGGGTTCCATCCCTGGTAGGGGAACTAAGATCCCAAGCCCGCACGCCACAACTACTGAGCCCGCGCGCCACAACTACTGATCTCACGCGCCCTGGAGCCCACAAGCCACAGCTAAAGAGAAGCCTGGGTGCCACCGCAACGAAAGATCCTGCATGCCACAATGAAGACCCCACGGGCTGCAAATAAGACCCAAAGCAGCCTAAAACATAATAAATAAAAAATAATGAAAGTCATTACTAAGCATAATAAATAATGAAAAGAGGTTCCCTTAAATGCAAAACTGGAATAATTAGCAATTATTTTTCCATGTGGAAACTGGCAAATATAAGACATAGTCTGGGAATGAGTGTTAAACTAGGTTTTGAAGCTCTCTAATCAATTCTTGAATAAAAAAGGAAAAATGTGTGTGTTTATTTCCTATGCTGCAAGATTTTATTTCTTTTCATTTTTAAATCTAAGCTCTAGTCTCAGTTCTTTGGAAATTTCCACATTTAAATAGCCAAATTAGAAGTTAAAGAAATTAAAGCTTAATTAACTTAGAAATTAAAGATTAATCGACTTAGCCTTACATAAACACAATTTGGTCTTCAAAAGGCATCTTTTTTTTCTTTAGGTAATTAAACAAATAAAACAAATAATCAGGTTGACTGTCACTGTTAATTGACTAGATAACTGCTGGTCAATCACCTCACTTACAGCAGAGTTTGCCCAAAAAGAGCCTATCAAAACCCCAGGCCATTACAAAAAAGCCTTAGGAGTAAAACCATTAATGTTAATGAGAACACAGGAGCATGACCAGAGGGTAATTTCCAGGGAGCCCTACACTTGGGGAGAATTTCCCTGTATTCACGACCTCTTCATCTCTACTCTTCACCTTCCCATGTGTTTATGGAAGTTAATATTTGGTAAAACTAATGCCAACAGTGAGCTTGACACAACAAAAGAATAAAGAATAACTGTTAAAATGAGGATATGGGGAGAGCCAAGTATTGATAGCCTTAGAAGTAAAATCATCATAATAATCATAACGATCATCACAATAATACCAGTATGTTTATTAAAGTGACGCAGGCATGTTACATGAATTGTCACATTTAATCTTTAGAGTAACTTTATGAAGTCAGTGTTTTTTTTCTCCCTATTTGAAGGAAACTGGGGGAAAAACGTTTTTCAACTTCTATAAAAGCAAAGACAACAGGATCTTCTCTCAACTGTAAAGGAAGAAATTTCTTATAATATTAAATATTTATTAATAACCATAAACTGTTACATGTCTTAGAAACTTCTTTACACCTCTTTGTTTTTCTGCGGAAACCATAAACACAGTCCCCCAAATGCTACGAATTATGCAGTCAAGTTTCCCACACTTGGGGAAATCGCATGGGTCAGCACATCCAAAGGGCAATGGATAAACCTCCCCCTGGGAAAACTACCTTCGAGATCATGGTACCTCCCCTGCCAGGTATGTATTTTTTTCACATCTCTTATCAAACAACTCTACTGGTTGTATTTTTATTGAATATAAATAAAATAAACAAAAACTCACAGGTAATCAATTTGCTGCAAATATTTGGAGCTTTTCTTGACACAAGTTTCTAAAACTGTATGTGGTTACTGAGTTCCTTGAGGAGTGTCTATATACTAAGATTGGTTCAATGGCAATGGAACATATAAAAATTTAATGTTAAAAATTCATGGTGAGGGTGAAGAGGGGAAGTGAAATTTTGAATGAAATTGAAGAAAGTAAGCCATCTTTTTAAAATAGTATTTCTCTTTTATACTCTCTCCTCTCTCTCCACACGTACACTCAGACACAACTTAAAGTCACTCAGTTAATCTTGTTAGGCAGAATGGTAATTGTCAATCCATTTTTTCCTCCACTTTTCAGATGTTAGGAGAGAAAAACTAAACATGTTGAAAATTTAAACTTCATGTGATATAAAATGAGAGTTGGTGTCTTGTAAGGAATAACTTAGAAAAAAAAATGAGTAATCTCTCTTCCTCAAGTATATAATCAGTGTTTAGAATTCACAGCAGCAAAAAGTTATAGAGAAAATTGCCATGATCACATTTTGTTTTTCAAATTGTAGGTTAATTCTATGACCCCTAGTGACATTAGGGAGTGAAGGCTTTTAGGTAATTTAGACCATGATACAAACATTAACCAGTTAGTGGGTGTAAAATAGTTTGAAAATCTAATTTTAAAAAGAAAATTTATTTTCTTTTTAAAGAAGAACTGACAAATAATGTTTTATTATTGCTACTTATACTGCAGGACTGTAAAGTCAGGGGAAAAAAACCTTAAGGGAGTTTTTAAGAAATCATGATTTGGGATATAAACCAGAGAAATCAAAGTGTCATTTCTATATCTCCAATATTGTTAAAAATCTTTTTTGACTAGCATAACCAATGTTTTGATTTGAAAATATTTTTTAAAATATACCTTTGTAAGGTAGGTTTTTTTGTGTGAAGAATATTTAGGAGGCCTAAATATTCCCGGAAAGGGGTTTGACCTGACCTGTGGGATCAATTTGATCCACCTCCTACAGAGAAGAGGCCAAATATCATCCAGACAGACCATCTCCTGCTCTATTTTTCCTTCCTCTTCCTCTTTTATTTTTTTTTAAGATTTTTTTTTTTGATGTGGACCATTTTTAAAGTTTTTATTGAATTTGTCACAATACTGCTTCTGTTTTATGTTTTGGTTTTTTGGCCGTGAGGCATGTGGGATCTTAACTCCCGGACCAGGGATCGAACCCGCACCCCCTGCATTGGAAGGCAAAGTCTTAACCACTGGACCACCAGGGAAGTCCCCATTCCTATTTAAAAATGATGTTTTAATTCAGTCTTGCAGATATTCCTGTAACAATATATTCCCCCAAGGAAATAATAAGTACTCCCAAGTAAAGAACATTAATTTTAATTTGATTCACTGTGAACAACAGCAAACACCATGTGATAAAATGCATGTTATCTGAGGGGGGCAAAGTTAGGCAAACTGTTAAACTATACGGTAGCCACTTCTTAAAGCATATTTATTGTCAATTCTGAATTACCTTTTATATGAAGGAACTACCTGAAAAGTGCGTGTCTAAGGTGGTGTGAATGCTGTATGTTTCTTTGGTGGCCAAGAATGCAAAAAGAGAGATTAGAAAAAGCAACAGACCCAATCCCACCGAGTGAGTCAGAAGAGTGAGAAATGTGTAAAAAAGGACAAGGGTGACAAGGGGCACACCAGAGTCCTGCCAGCCTCAGTCTCATGGCTTCAGCCCACACGATCACCACCTCTGTTGGATCACCCATTTTAAGGTGACTCTCCATCAGTTAGAGCCATTTCCCCGACTTGGCTAGTTGGCGGTATTTCACAACAGAGCTTCTAAACCAGGAGAGCCGAAGCTTGGAATGTTCCAACAGAAAACAGAAACTTAACTGGATGATGCAAGACAGCTCTGCCCAGCTAACATGAGCTGGTGCAAAGAGATGATTGTAGGAGTTGAGTTCATTTAAAGACCCGGCCTGAAAAGGAAAGTTAAAGATTAAGACAAAATTTAAGGTATGTATGATATATGACATCAGACTTGTGAAGAGTCTTCTATGAAGTTTTGGTTAGAAGAAAGATTTCCATCTATAGGAGAAATTTTAGGTTGGGGAGCACCAGACAAATCAGAAAGTTTAAGAATATTGTGATTTAAAAAAAAAAAAAGAACCTAACATGCCGCGGAGCGGCTGGGCCCGTGAGCCATGGCTGCTGAGCCTGTGCGTCCGGAGCCTGTGCTCTGCCAACGGGAGAGGCCACGACAGTGAGAGGCCCGCGGACCGCAAAAAAAATAATAATAAATAAAAAATAAATAAAAGAATATTGTGATTTTTATGGAAGGAACATTTTAAAATTAAGAAATGCTACTCAAATATTTAATAGAAAGAAATGTTCACAGCACACATTCTCTAATGGAGAAGTTTGCTTTTTTTTACTCAGCCTTTTGTCAATAGCCACTAGAATTTACAAGTTTCTGGATTTTTACCAATGATTAAAAATTATCAGAGCAGCTGGAGTTCATGAGAACGTCTAAACAAGCACACATAAAGTTTTCACATGTATTGTGAAACAAAACCTTTCTAAGAAATCATCATGGTTACACAACCCTATGAAAGAATATGTCCTTAGTTTGTTGGGATTAATCCCTTTAAATATTTTTTTGATTTGAAATTTGTGAATTTTTTATTTAGATTGCATTCCAGGATGTTATTTTATTCATTATTATACTTTTGAGAACCTATTGTGTGCCTATACTTCTAGATGCTGGAGATATTGCTGAAAAAGCCCCATTAAAAAAAAAAATCCATTCCCTCATGGAGCTTGCATTTTAGTGATTTAAGTAACTCAGGGAGCATTAGAAGAAGAATCTAATTACAGTTAGTCAAAAACCTGACAAGATTTCCTCTTCTGAGCTGGATACAGCACACATTTTTCTTTAATATAAAACCATTTTTGAAATATTGTCACTTTCTTATTTTGAGCTCCAACAAAAGAAAGAACAAAATGAGGGCCTCCATTCCGAATAAATAGTGTTGAAATGTTCTGCTCCATGTGGTAAGAATTATCGGAACATGGAGAGTAACTAAAACAAAGCAAAAATTGGGGGCAAGAGTATTTATCTAAGAGAGAACTGCATCAAGATACTCTTAGTGGAGCCAAGACACAAAGTTTAAACCACCGTAAAGAAATAACGCATCCAGGCTCTAAAGAAACAAATGGAGATGTGCCATTCTGAGCAGGACTAGAGCAGAGAGAGGGTGAAAGGCCAATGCATTTCATTATGTGATGCTCCAAAGCAGAGCTGTTTCAACTCATCAAATTAATTTACTAGGAAGCAAATTCAGTCAACCAAATGAATGTTTAGGTATGACATTTTGAATCATTAACTGTGTAGTGTAAATATTTTTATCTCCTCCTGTCTTATATTTCCTCAAATTGCTTGACACACAATCACTCTTTGGATCCCACTCTTTCAGCTCACTTCTGAAGTCTTATTTCCTCTATGTCCTGACATCACCCTCTAGACTTCTGCCCCTGCAACACACACGCGCGCACACACGCACACACGCACACACACACACGCGCGATTAAAGTACATCTCCAATTTCGTCATATATTTCATAACCACATGCTTAAGAATATCTGTATGCTGTGGGAGAGCTGTATTTGCCCAAAGAACATACATCTTTCTAATATCTATCTAATCAATTTATGCAAAAGTTAAAACTCAGTTATTGAATCTACATTTGAAAATACAATTTTTAGGAACACAGTAGAAATTGAAATCTTCCTTTTGATACCCATATTCTCCCTAGCCAGTTATTGTGAATCTTCTGAATACTCTGAAAAGTATGATGAAATAATCTCTTTCTTCCCCTATAATCCTTGTCTACTTAGAAAATTGAAACATTTGATTTAAAGCAGATTCAGATTTGAATGCACTATTTCAGTGTTTTCAAGTACAGGTACACTTGGCTTCGCAGCATATAGATTACCTTGGAAGCATTTTCAAATGGCATGTACTCTAAATGTATGGTACTGAATTAAATAAACCCAGCTTGTGATGTAGTGATGAAAGTGACTAATCATTGTCATTTATGATTCTTTTTCACTCTGTCCTTCCTCCTTCTCCACACCTTTTGTCTCCCCCTCTCTCCCTTCCTTTCTTCCTTCCTTGTTTAATTTCTACAAGCAGAACACACCTGTAGGTAACAAGGTATGGTTTCAGTATTTTAGAAAAAGAAGAGCATAGACTTTGGAGCAGAGGACCACCTGGAGCTAAATCTCAGCCCTGCCACTTGCCAGCTGTGCAACCTTAAGGACATTAGTTAACTTCTCTGTGCCTCATTTTTTATCCTTTATAAAAGATGGATAAAATTAAAGATATCTCATAAGATTGTTAGGATTAAATGAGCTCATACTTATAAATTCCTTAAAGCTTGGCACTAGGAGGTCTTATTTAAGTACATGTTAAATAAAATAAATAAATAAGCCTAAAGACAAAACTGCTCTTCACTTAGAAATAACTTCTCTAGAAGAAAACTATGGAAAGTTAGTCAAGCCACCCAGTTTTTGTTTACCTCCTCCATCGCACCAACCTTGCCCAACAAATATATTCTATTTCAAGCAACTGAAATTGATTCCTTCTTGTCCATTTAATTCACATTTGTAAATAAAAATTCCAGAAGTTATTGTTTTCACTCCACTGGTCATTAATATAAGGCAGGATTCCTTCTGAAATTAAATGACTTTAGAGCAGCAGAGGGGAAAGAGAGAAAAGTATAGCAAAACTGACTAACAGTGAAATATAGGAGTGCAGAAGAAAACATTAAAAACAGCCTATAATTAAAAGCATGCGAAGAGTCCTGTTGCCCTTGGCTGACTCCAAAAACACGGTTCCAAGAGAAGTGGTCTGCTCTTAACCATAAATACAGAGGTGAAGAGCTCCAGGGCAAATCACATCAAAGGCAAAGGGAATGAGCTGGTGCGAAGGGGCCCCACCCAACCTCCCAGGACGGGCTGGGTTTATCATCGTCCAGCAGACTAACCAAACCAGCAGCTTTGACCGTAAGTGCAAGTTTTCACCAAATCTGGCAGATGAGCCTCTAAGTGGAGTTACCGGCAGTTACTCTTGAAGATCAAGGAGCACACTGAAATTAGACCTTGCATCCCCTTGTCTCTTGAGTGGTGACTGCTTGGGACCCTTGAGTTTGACTGGGATGAATAAAGCCCCTCTCAGACTTGCAGACTCTCCCTGAGGCTTTTGACATCACCCCACAAGCACTCGCTTTCTATGAGCTGCATCATGTTGCCCTCTGACCTGATGGAAAGATCTAGTGCCTGAAAGTGTTCTGAGATAGCTATTCATTTGTAGGAAAGTTAAAATACAAATCTGTGGGCCTAGGAAATTGTTTTGAACCAGTCGTTAATTCTGGAAATTTAAAATGTGAGTTTTGGGGGTTATTTTTTTATTGTTCCTTAATTTCCAATTTACTAAATCACTATTCAAATCTATGCTAAAAAAAAAAAAAGTACAATATGTAGCAAGAAACAAGCCAGAAGTATTTTTTTATTTACATTTACCAAGAAAGGGATAGCAATTTCCTTTGAGGTCAGGAGAAATGTAATTTCTCTGCGTAGTAGAGAAAGCTGGTTCTATAGGGTTCTGCTGACAATACAGTGCCTGTCATTCTTGGGATCAATCCCCTTAGCTATAATCAACCACCAGCTTTATTCTGAATGTACCTATTTCAGAGCAGAAAATCCTTCTAATTAATTTAAATTATGAAAACTTTCTGGCACAAAAAGACATAAAGAATAATATAACACACATTTAAGATGGTTAACTGAACACTTGATTTGCCCGGCCTCTCTCTCTCCTGAAATGCACTAACATGGTTTTTCAAAGCCTTAAACGCACAGAAAAAGAGAATGTTAGGGGAGAAAAGAACAGCATACTTTTGGAAACCATAAAGCATATGGATCGATGGTAACCAACTTAGCAAATCTGAGAAAACTAAATCCTAACCTGGCAATAGAGAAAGTCTATTTCTCTATTGAAAGGAGAAAAGTGACTTGAATCCAAGCATCTCCAAATGACCAAGCCAGTGAATTCCATATACCTCTGCAAGTGAAGGTGATGGGCTGGGGAGTACAGTGAAAATAGCAAGATTCTGAAAATTTAGGAAGTAGTTGGATAAAAAAATCCCCTCTCTTCTACTCACCTGCGTCAATGACCCTCATCTGTTCCAGCCCCAAACTGAAGGTCTATTCTCCAGAAAGGGTAACAGAGCAACTCGAATCGGGGAAGGAGGTGAGGGGACCAGGCAGCACTGAGGGCAACAGCCCTGAAAGGGAAGATGGGGAATACATGAAGTACAGACTGTCAGATTACAGTTTTGTCTCCACTAGCTTCTAGAACCCTGAGAGCTGACTTAAACTCACCAGACAGAAGATCATTCACTGGAGAATCTACTCAGCCTAAGGATGTGGATGTTGATGTTGGGCGCTTCCCAATAAAACTGCCGAGTCAGGTCACCCCACAGTATACATGTCCCACTAGACCCTAGAACTTCCCATTCACTCCCCAACTTTCAGTATGAATGAACTGCAAAAGATCACAAGGTATTTGAGGAAATTCTCTACTGTTCTAAAATGAAAGTCAGAGAGGGAGAAAAAAAGAAAACAAATCATCAAAAAATGCAACTTGAGGAAATGGAAGCTATCCTCAGAAAACAAAATAAAATAAAAATTTGTCTTTAATATCCTCAGAGAGCTAAGAAATAATATAGCATCTGTGAAAACTGGCAAGATGCCATAAGAAACAATCAGATAATAAAAGGAAGCTGAGAGATTAAGAATAAAATACAGTAAATGAAAAGCTCAAAAGAAGGCATAGAGAATAATGTTAAAAAAAAAAACCCAAACAAAAAACAACAAAAAACACACAAGAAAGCAAAGCAAAAAAAAGAGAGATGAAAATAAGATGCAAAATAGCTATTTTTAATAACACCCAATTAGCAAAGAAGCTTCTATCCAAATAACAGAAGTTCCAGAAAAAGAAAGCAGAGTAACTTGACTGGAGAGGAGGGGAGAGTTATCAAATAATCCAAGAAAATCTCTCAGAACTGTAGAAATGGGTCCACTGGGTCCAGGATGAAAATAAAATTATACCAAAGAACATCATCATGAAATCACTAAAACATGGGATGAAAACAATCTGAAAATTGCCTGAGAAGGGAAAAAAATTGTGTAAAAAAAGTGAGAATTGGATTGAGTCAAATTTCCCAGTAGCTCACTGGCATGAAGTCATTAGAGCAAAGCCATCAAATTTCTTAAGGAAAATTATTTCCAACCAAAAAATTTACACCCAGCCAAATGACCAATTAAGGATAAGGTGACCAATAAAGAATTTCCAGATTTGCAAAATCTCAAAAACTTATCTCCTATACATCTTTTCTCAAAAATATTCTGGAGGAAATAAAGCAAGAGCCATGAATCAGGGTCTCAGATATGGGAGAGACAAAGGGAGAGCCCTCCAAGAGTTGGATGGGGAGAGATTCAGAGATGATGACTCTGTCATAGAAAGGAATCAGTCCACATGGGCATGGAACAGAACACTCCAGGAGAACTTCCAAAACTCTGAAACTGATGGGGTACCTGTTGTGTTGGAGGTTTTGAGAGAAAATTTAGACTTCTGAGAGTTTAAAGATAGATATGTGCCACATACATAGAAAACTAAACGAATAACACACATAAAGCAAAAGTTAAGAATTTTAGCTTTTACAGTTAGGTCTGTGATTGATCTGAATTAATTTTTGTGTATGCTGTGAGATAAGGATCTAAATTCTTTTTTTTTTTATTATTATTTTTAGTGTTTTGGCTGTGTTGGGTCTTAGTTGCGGCACGTGGGATCATCTGTGAGGCATGTGGGATCTTTTTTTTATGTTGTTGTGGCGCACGGGCTCCAGAGAGAGTGGGCTCTGTAGTTTGCGGCACGCAGGCTCTCTAGTTGAGGCGCCCGGGCTTAGTAGTTGTGGTGCGTGGGCTTAGTTGCCCTGAGGCATGCGGGACCTTATTTCCCCGACCAGGGATCTAAACTGTGTCCCCTGCACTGGAAGGCAGATTCTTTACCACTGGACCACCAGGGAAGTCCTAAAATTCCTCTTCTTGAATGCAGATATTCAATTGTCCTAGTATTGTTTATTGAAAGGCCTAGCCTTTCTCCCCAAGGAATTGCCTTGGCACCTTTGTTGAAAATCAATTCACCATAAGTGTAAAGGATACTACATTATCTTGATTACTGCAGGCTGATACTACCTTTTGAAATCAAGAATTCTAAATTCTCCAACTTTCTTTTCCTTTTCCTAAATTGTTCTAGCTATCCTGGTCTTTTGCATTTCCATATATATTTTAGGATTGGTTCATCAATTTTTGCAAATCTTCTGCTAGGGAGAATTGGGAGAGAATTGCCATCTTAATATTAAGTCTTTCAATCCATAAACATGAAATGTCTTTCCATTTATTTAGATCTTTTGTAAATTTTCTCAGCCAAGTTTTATATTTTTTCTTCTTCTACCTATCTTGCTCTTCTTTCGTTAAGTTTATTCCTAAGTATTTAATTCTTTTTAATGAAATTATGAATGAAATTGTGTTAATTTTATTTGCAAATTGTTGGTAGTATATAAAAATAAAATCAATTTTTATGTATTGATGTTGTATCCAACATTGCTGAACATGCTTATTAGTTCTAATGGAATCCTTGGGTTTTCTGAATACAGAGTTATGTCACCTGAATAAATAAAAGTTTACTTCTTTCTTTTCAAACTGGATGCCTTTCATTTTCTTGCTAGAACCTCCAATGCAATGTTGAATAGAAGTAATAAGAGTGGATATCCTTGCCTTGTTCCTGATCACGAGGAAGGAACATTCAGTCTTTCATCATTAAGTACAATGTTAGCTATAGGTTTTTCACAGATGCCCTTGTCAAGTTGAGGAAGTTTCCTTCTATTTCTAATTTGTTGAGATATTTTTTTCATAAATGGTATTAATTTTGCCAAATATTTTTTCTGTAACTATTGAAATGACCATATGGTGTTTTGTCCAGGTTTATGGTTGCTTTTAGGGAGAGGATTTTTTTTTTTTTTTTTTTTTTGCGGTACGCGTGCCTCTCACTGTTGTGGCCTCTCCCGTTGCGGAGCACAGGCTCCGGACGCGCAGGCTCAGCGGCCATGGCTCACGGGCTCAGCCGCTCCACGGCATGTGGGATCTTCCCGGACAGGGGCACGAACCCGTGTCCCCTGCATCGGCAGGCGGACTCTCAACCACTGCGCCACCAGGGGAGCCGTCAGTTTAAAAAACTGTCTATATTCCAACTAGAACATATATTCTACTAAGAGCTAGGAATTTGTTCTGACTAGCTCACTGCTGTGACCCAAAGAGAGCAGTTCATGTCCTGGCAAACACTTAATGTCCAAGAAATATTTGTAGAATTCATAACGGAGTAGATGAAATTTTAGCCTGAGTTTCAGTCACATTATCTTGATAAGATCTTCCTCTATTACACTCTATCTCCCCAAAGCTTTCGTAATTCCCAGTAGTATGAAGCCTCAGTTCTCCATATTTGGAGATGAAGTGTGCCATGCTCTCCCTCCCGTTCATTTCTATCCTTCTTAACGTCTATAGCACTATTCTAGCTCTTTATCATTAAAATTTTTGGCTAGTGAAATTCCCTGAGTTTCCCATTTTTCTAGAAATAGTTTGTTTTGGCCCAAGTTTGATCTCTTATTTACTTCTTAAATCTTATTTTGATAGAAAAAAATCCTCCATATTCGAACTAACACTTTTCAGGTCTCTGAAACCATAAAAGGGGTATAAATTTCACAACTTCACCCATTTATTTGGGCTCAGCATCTCCTCCATCACCTCACCTAATTTTTAAACTTAGGCATTGTAAACCCTGTTGCTTATAAAGTTAAATTTGAAAATACAGACTCCTACACCTAGTAACATTAGAAAACTCCAAAAAGAAAACTAAATACAAGGCTTTAAAAATTTTTATTCCTCCTTGCATATTTAGCCAAAATGGTCTTTTAATGTTAAAGTTCCACAAAAAGATTATGTTTATTTGGCTATTCTTCATTTAAAAAAAGTTGTGTTTTTTTATTGTAAGTATTAAAGTGAAGAATGCTCATTTCCAAAAGCAAGAATGTGACCTAATTAGACTTATTCCTTGCTTTCGTCTTACAGATTTTTGTTGTGCCAGAGAACACCAATTAAAGCATGTCCATTTATTGTATTAACAAGAATGCAAGGAACAGTTGGTTTTTCACGTAAGCAATATTGCCCTGAGAAATGCTACCAGGAAATATTTACTTGAACAGAGTATGGAGAAGAAGGTTATTTCTATCCCTGGAGCATAGGGATGTTTTAAATATGTCATGAGACTGCTATTTGGCTGACTAAAGTCAGATCTCCACATGACAAATGCACCAAGCCAACTGCACTAGAAAATGTTTGCTGGTTTTAGATTAATTCAGCTGTCAGGGTGGTGGAGAGATACAACAGAGAATCAAAAGTCACTTAGAATCAACAGTATGCCTACCAAAATAGAATAAATTTTTAGTTCTCCAGGGTTTTTTTTCATAATACAGAAAATATAAAAAGAAAATATGAACCCATTGCCCACAGTATATTCTAATGATGAGGATACTATTATTGTTATTGTCATTTTCAGTGGAATAGTTAATATAATTCATAATTACATATAAAATATCCAAAATTCTCCTTTCCTGGAGATAGTCATACGTTGTTTTATTAAAACCAACTCACCCCTTCTGAAATGAGTTTAAACTGTTTTCAATTCACTAGAGAGATTTTTCAGGTGCACACAGGGGCAAATGGAAACAGGTATGTAAACATACATGGAGGGAAGGGGGAGGAAGGGAGAGTAGATCAGCGCACCTTTCATTCCTCCGTCTACCTGCAGCCCGGAGATCAAGCTGTCATGCGTGTATCTTTTCAGCACATGGAAGAGCTTTCACTAAGTTGGTACAAAACCTAAGTGCATGTAATTTTCCTGGAGGAAAGCTCCCCAGGGTACCTGTGCCTGCAGATGTCATTCCAGTAGGTTTTCAGGCTACTGTCCTCCAGGAAATATGAACTAAATTAATTTTAGATGACCTAATGTAAGACTTATACAGAAACTAGAGCAATCAGCAATGTTTTGCGGGCTAGTAGGGTCAACAGCCACTGAGAAGACAGAGACTTCCAGGTCTCAGTGGAAGTTGAGGAGGGAAAGTCTGTGTTGATCTTTAGAGAATCCCTAAACTTGAAGGAGGAAGATGAACTTGGGTTGGTTTTCTTTATTTTCTATATTTCTTTATTGAAGGAATGGATTATTGCAGCTGAAAAGGGAAAAAGGTCATAAGACAAGGCCAGGGACACAATAGGACCGTAAACCCTTTTACTGAGATATCTGAACACTTAGGTCCCTGGGCTCCTGCCTCCACCAAGCATAAGCCTGAGGGCATCGCAAGATGTTTTTTTCTTAGGGTATCTTTTTTTTTTTTGCCGTACGCAGGCCTCTCACTGTTGTGGCCTCTTCCATTGCGGAGCACAGGCTCCGGACGCGTAGGCTCAGCGGCCATGGCTCACAGGCCTAGCCGCTCCACGGCATGTGGGATCTTCCCGGACCGGGGCACGAACCCGTGTCCCCTGCATCGGCAGGCGGACTCTCAACCACTGCGCCACCAGGGAAGCCCTCTTAGAGTATCTTTTGACACACGAGAAAGGGGTTAATTTCCTGATCCAAGGGGTAGAGTCCCTTACTCCTACTCATATTTGTGTCCAACAAATCTTTCTCCTAGCTCTGTCTCCCCTTTTAAACTGGGAGTCCTAGAACATGAGTGCCCGTTGAAAACCCTCCTTCACTAATTATAGTCACTCAGCTGCTATCTTCGACCTGAAAATGATAAATATGTATCAACTGACTACATACTGCTCACTCAATAAATGTTTTGGGGATGAAGAGTAAAGGGTGAAGGATAAAAATACAAACATGAAACTCAATCCCTAACTGAACAAACTCATTCTGTTTGGAATTTTTTAAATTCCAAATGTTTTTGACTGGTAAAACATCTATATCCATAATGTATGTTGTTGCATATAGGATTTAATACCATATTCTGTATCAGAAAGCCAACAGATAACTGGGTAAAATTTTTTTCGTGTTTCTTTTGTTTCTTTCTTTTTTTTTTTTTGTATGTTCTGGATACAAATTCACAATCATTAGTTTCTCTATTCATATCTTGTTTTCCAATTATGAACCTACCAACTCTTTCACCTTTTGTTAGCTTTTAAATTTATTTATTTATTTTTGGCTGTGTTGGGTCTTTATTGCTGTGCGAGGGCTTTCTCCAGTTGCGGCGAGCGGGGTCCACTCTTAATCGCGGTGCGCGGGCCTCTCACTATAGCGGCCTCTCTTGTTGTGGAGCACAGGCTCCGGACGCGCAGGCTCAGCGGCCATGGCTCACGGGCCCAGCCGCTCCGCGGCATGTGGGATCTTCCCGGACCGGGGCACGAACCCGTGTCCCCTGCATCGGCAGGCGGACTCTCAACCACTGCGCCACCAGGGAAGCCCTGTTAGCTTTTAAATCATTTGTAACTGGGGAAATGTCTTGAACTCAAGTATAATATAAAAGAATTATAATCAGTGCCTGCTCTGGACATATGGCTTCATTTAGAGTGTTTACAGTTATTAAACTTTATGAAAAATATAATTGAAGTAATATGAACATAGAATAAAGTTTCTATGAGTGTTTGTAAATCTCTTTAAATTTATTAAAAACAACCTATAGTGATTTTCTCAAATGTAAACAATGTTGATTTTCAAATGTCAAAAGTTGCTCTTACAATCATGTTCTTTCTTCAAACGGAGCCAAATGGTGTAGTAATCAACACTGTGCAATATTATTTTAAACAAAATCTAAGGCTGCAAACAGAAAATATCTTATTATTTCTATTTTTCTTTAAAGGTTAAACGTCTCTCAACCCTGTCATCTATTGGTTTAAAGTATGCGTTTCAATATTTAGATATATTATTTCTTGGACTAGTTAACTGATTTTTTTTCCTGTGAAATCTCTTCTTTACACATCATCAACTGAATCAAATTAGATATCAAATAATGTGGCCTACAAAATTAAAAAAAGATATAATTCTGAGGGTGTTTTTACTAGGAATAAATAAGCACATCATTGAATGTTTGGGGTTCTGCTTTAGAGAAAAAGCATGTTATTACATGTGAAACTAAAATATATATTAGTTCTGTGTCAAGCTTATTCCATGTATCCTATATAAGCTTGCTTTTTAAACATAAATATATTTAAGAATAATAATACCAACAAATATCCTGAAAATTATAAACCACTTAAAACAGGTTTTCTAATCTACCAATGCTAAGATTTAAATGAATCTCTGTAAGCATGGCCAAACGTACCCATAGGCACATACTTCTACAGGAGCCAAAAAGCATAGCTCAAAGGGATTTAAAATGAAGGCGGGCATCATGGCACATAGGCTGTTGTACTGATGTCATCAGGCAGGTCTTAGGACTGAAAGATGAGTCATTCTACTCACTGAAGCTTTCCACTGAAACAATCACCTCTTTTCCTGAAAGGTCCTTTACTGAACTTAGGAGGAAGCAATCCCTTTCTCTGCTGAACACATTGGGGAAAGCATGGTCCACAGAAGAAATTCCTGTTTTGAAGTTTTGGAGCCAAGAAAACCAGAGAAAAGCTGGAGCAGTCAGCAGGTGTAAACAGGAGGCAACACAAAGCAATAAGCAATTGAATTCAGAATAGGATCCAGAGCAAGAGGAATACGCAACCACTATATTAGCATCTTCCTCAGGAATCATTGAAACAGCTGAAGAAAATGCTAGATTCCCCAAACGACCTAGCATGGGGACTCAAACTATTTTATTTAGAAAACATTCTGGAAGGGTGTAAACCAAACTGTTAAACACTTTTTATTGGGAAGGGGGATATTGTTTTTTACCTTCTATATTGTTACATCGTTTAAAAATAAGCATGAATTATCTTTATAAACATGAAAATCAGTAAAGATATTTTCATGATCATTATTTTTATGTATTGGTTTAAAATCATAACATAGTGAAAACTTAGCTGCTGGTGTTTTTTATTTTTAACTATTTATTTGGTTGTGCCGGGTCTTAGTTGCAGCAGGCAGGCTCCGTAGATGCAGCTCATCAGCTCCTTAGTTGCAGCAAGCATGTGGGATCTAGTTCCCTGAATAGGGATCAGACCCGGGCCGCCTGCATTGGGAGTGCGGAGTCTTATCCACTGCGCCACCAGGGAAGTCCCGATGGTGTTGTTTAGAAGGTATAAACTGTCATTCTGACTCTCTCTGCTGGCTGGCCAACAGGACCAATGAAGCAACCTTCATCCCTGCCACATATTCTAGGAGACTCTGGTGGGGAGCAGAACAACAGCATCTCTTCATTAGAGACTGTCAGTTGCAGAGGAAGGACCATATTGCTGGTCATTTCTTGGTCTGGAGGGAATCAGGTGACTCTTGGTAAAGACAGTTCTTCCTGGAGAATTCTTAGTGTGAAGGCACTCAGAATATGTCACCCAAAGTTCTCCTGAGGCCCATCAATGGTATCTCATGCATGGTTGTTTTTAACCTTACATTTGATAAATGGATTAAGAGCCTCAGTTTACCAAGCGACAAAGCCTCAGGTCTTCCCTTCTTGTGTCTGTCTGGAATTTTCCAGGAAACAGAAGGAGTGTGTTATGTGCAGTCAGAGCTAGCTCATTGGTCACTTACTACCAGTTAATGCTTTGCCTTCAGGAAAGGCATCTGCCCCACAGCCACGCTAGGAGACACACGGGGTGATACTGACTCCAGTGTGATCTTCTCGGGGCCCACTTTCCCCTGCAGATGCCAGAGCTCTTCTTTCCTGCCTCTTGGTCCATGGAGTTTCAGTGGTGCTGGCCGTCTCAGCTAAGGGATGCCCACAGCTGTGTGAATCAGAACCTGGCTTCTGCTAACCTGGGACAGATTTCATGCTCCCATTTCTGCCATCTCCTGTCTGAGATCTTCGCTCTCTGCAATATGCCTCCTGATACCCAGTGTTGACCGCTTTCTCTCTGCCATTTGGAAAGCACTGTCCTCTCCCCGTGTCCAGCTCTTTCAAAGAGAAGTTCTCACAGTCGAGAAATAGCCCCGGTGGCAATTTATACTGTTCTTCTCTTTTGTTCCTATGGCAGCCTCACGTTGTAAAATACACCAGTCAAGCACTGTTACTGAGTCTAACTGCCACACAGTTTACTACTGGATATTTTCCCCCAAAGGCTCCTCTTGCGCTTTCCTGCCATCTGTCTCCACTTCGACACTCACCATCCCCCTCACCGTACTCCGTCTGTCCATTGGCATATCTCCACTCGACTAAACCCAAACTCTGAACTAATTTTAAGGTCTTTGGTAGGGGTGTTATGTAAATGAAAGCATGTGGCTAATTGCCTTCTAATAGTCCGTGACAGAGAAGCTTTGAGGATCTGTTTGGCGATGTACAAACACACCCTCCAGAAAGACGTCAACTGTGGTCAGAGGTAGATTTACTATGTTGTTAATGAATCTTAATCTTTAGGGCCTCTCACTGTACCCGTTCTAAGGCTTGCTGTGTTCTCTGGATGACTAGAGAAGGAGTGGCCCTAGCCATGAGCAGGAAGCAGGAAGTACTGCCCAGCCTGGTAGTCACCCTCTACAACCTGATGGTGGTACTGGGACTGCACTGGTACTAGCGGCTACCAGGAATACTACTGTATCATCCTGGGACTCCAGATATAGCATCAGGCCTCCGGACCCTATCTTTGAGCCCAACGAGATGTCTCCCTGCTTATGGGCAACTATGACCGAGAATTCAGGAATATTTTCTGTCCATCATTTCAGGTACTGCCCACTGGAAAGAGGGAGCAGCAAAGACCTAATAAAAGTGAACCATCTGCTGTGGCAGGGGTTATCAGGGTCCATATCCAGTGATATTGGAGTTTTCTTATAATTTTCTTGACCAATGCCTGAGAAAGAAACTCAGATGTGGCATTACCGGTAATGAATGAAGAAATTGCAAGAAAGCTTTCTGATCACTCGATTTCCATCAATCAAGATAGAGGAAAGAATGAACTACATTTCTAGTCTTTCTAGAAAAAGTATTACAAAAAATGTTCATATGAAGAGATAAAAGTGTATGCAGCCTGAAAATGCAGGAAAAAAAGTTATAAAAGTGTTAGCCGGATTATTGTCATCATAAATCATCAACATCACTTATTGTGTTGTGCTATTTTTCTTTTTAAAATATAGTAATTTTTTGTGATTTATTTTCTCATTCTAAATACTCACAATTCAGTTTATTTTTGTATTCATAATTTTGTGTTCTCGTTCTTAAAGAAGGCCTATCCACCTGGCACTAGTCTGTTCAACACAAGCTGTTGTCTGGTTCCCATTCAGGCTGTGACTTAGCAAGGGCTGACCCTGCAGGGACAGATGCAGAAGACAGAAGCATTTTTAATTTTGACGAGGTTTAAATTAATTAAGTCAATTGACCACAAGTGTAATAATTTATATCAGGACTCTCAAGTCTCTTCCACTGATCTATATGTCCATTCTTGAGACAATATCACATTGTCTTGATTACTGTGCCTTTGTAGTAAGCTTTGGAATCAGGTAGAAATCCACCAATGTCATTTTTCTTTTTCAGAATGTTTTGGCTACTCCATGACTTTTGCATTTTCATATAAATTTTAGGATCAGCCTGTCAATTTCTACAAAAATTCCACTTGGTATTTTGACTGAGATTGCACTAAGTTTATTGATACATTTGGAGATAACTGTCATTTTGCAATATTGAGCTTTCAACCAATCTCAACACAAACTATATCTCCATTTATTTAGATATCTTTAATTTCTCTCGGCAATATTTTATAGTTTTCAGTGTACAAGTCTTGTATATCGTTTGTTAAATTAATTCCTAAGCATTTTACTCTTTTTGATGCTAACGTGAAACGAAATTATTTTCTTAATTTGTAGAATGTTCACTGGTAGTATATAGAAATACAATTGATTTTGTACATTGACCTTGTATCCTCCAACTTTGCAAAGCTCACTTAGTAGTTCTAGTAGCTTTTTTTTAGATTCCATTTAACTTGCTACATACACGGTCACGTCATCTGAAAGTAATGAGTTTCACTGCTTCATTTCCCATCCAGATGCCTTTAAAAATTTTTTTTTCCTGATTGCAATGGCTATAAACACCAGTACAATATTAAATAGAAGTGATGAGTATAGGCATCTTTGTCTTATTCTCAATCTCAGGGGCAAAGCATTTAATCTTTTACCATTTTAGATGGTGTTAGCTTTTTTTGAAGATGTCTTTAGCAGGTTGAAGAAGTTTCTTTCTCTTCCTAGTTTGTTGAGAGTTTTACCATGAATGAGTATTGAATTTTGTCAAATGAATTTTCTGAATATACTAAGATGATCATGTCGGTTTTTTGCTTTATTCAATTAATATGGTATGTAACATTAATTGTTTTTAGATGTAAACCAACCTTGCCTTCCAATGTTATATTTTTAATACCAAGAATGTCTTTCTCAAGGACCTGGGAGCCATCCCATTAAAACATAATCATCTAGAAAGACTGCACCTTTATCTCCTAGTCTCTGTGAAAAGGTAGGGAACTAACCTCAATAAGCACCAATTGGCAAACAGAGATGGCCTAATGGCATTGACTAACCTCCCCAATAATGCCCAACAGTACTTTTCACCACCTCACTTCAGTGCTTAAAAGTTCTCTTACCTTTTGTTTCAGTGGAGGTAAGTTCAATCTCCTTCTCCTATTACAATAGTATTTAATAAAGTCTCCCTTGCCTGTTTAATCTGCTCAGTACAGTTTTCTTACATTATGATAGCTTTCATAAGGAGAAAGGAGCATGGGTTCTCCCTTTGGTGGTTTCAGCTGTGGAACTGAAGTCACTATCCACTGAAGAGAGTCTTAATAAAAGGCAACTATCTCTTTGCTGGTTAAAAGGTAGAGACCTACAGAATAGGTGATAGAATGTTGATGTAAACTAAGAAGTACTGTGATTCAATTATAGTGTTCTCATTCTTTTTGAGAGTCTCTAGTTGCATATTATAATTTAAATGAAAACAACTACTTAGCTTTATCTCCTTAAAATATGCTATTGATAGAAAGGCCATTTTCCCCTCTCCCTGTTAACGGCTTTCCCAACAGCACCCCCGATAGTTTTAAAGGAATTACAAGGGCAAAGAAGCTAAGAGTCTGAGATAACTTGGTATAATTGATGACCCAAAGGAAAACACCACATATTAAACAGTGATTTAAATGCTATTCAACCGATAAATTTGTGCCACTGTAGTATGTGCTTGCCTGTGTGTATCTCTGTTTCTCCTCAATAATTATGCTTCAATAAAAAAGAACAGTCGGGGTTTCCCTGGTGGCGCAGTGGTTGAGAGTCCGCCTGCCGATGCGGGGGACACGGGTTCCTGCCCCGGTCCGGGAGGATCCCACGTGCCGCGGAGCGGCTGGGCCCGTGAGCCATGGCCGCTGGGCCTGCGCGTCTGGAGCCTGTGCTCCGCAGCGGGAGAGGCCACAACAGTGAGAGGCCCGCGTACCGAAAAAAAAAAAAAGAACAGTCTTCCAAATAGTATTGTCATTATATAAAAAACAATCACATCATTAAATTTAGATAATTTGGAAATAGTCATAAGCAGAGAAATAAAAGTTAAATTAAAAGTATTGAAGGATAATGTAACTGAGGTTTTTTGGTTTCCTCAGTGAGGGCAATATTTATTCTTGCTCTAAGATCTTGATATGACAAATGTTTTCCAGTGAATTACTCACCCAACAAAAAGCAGTCAATTTCTCTTTGCTCTGTTCCATAGAGCTTGAGGGGGTTTTTAGATGGAAAAAAAAAAAAATACAAATGTCATATTGAAATCATTAGGTGGGAGACTTTGGTCTTTTCGTTTTCTCTTAATACAATGATTTTTTTTTAAAGGTTAAATCATACTACTTTACAAATCATAAATAGCTTTGAGGATTAGAAAAAAGGAGACCTTTAAGCAGTCTTCTTTGTTTAGTCAAAAATGACTGGCTAACCTCACCCTAGTTCTCTGAGGCACAGTACTACCAAGTCTTAGAAAAGCAAGTCAGCAAAAGGCCTGACCCATGAATCCCAGTGATCCTTACACACCTAAGTGTCTCCTCCAACCATGTTTAATCTAAACCAAACATTGCATAGTACCAAAATAAGACCTACTTTGTTTTTCTAAAACCCATATTACTTTGTCAGTGTGTAATATATTTGGGATTAAAGGTTTTTCCTTATTAGAACTATTCAGGAAAAAAGTCTAGACTACCCCCAAATCAAAGGATACTGTTGGCTGTGAGTGATCAAATCCCTCTCTGAAATAATACTCTTCCCCTCTGTCTGTATTTTGAAAATTACAGAAAAATTAATAATGTAAAATGCAATTGATGCTGAATTATTACCCAACAGACTAAGTTAAGTGCTTAAGATACCAACAAAGCAGATGAACCAGAAATTACTAAGAAATTTTAACTGTGATGAATTTATGCAGCATTTCAAAATAAGAAAATCTAGAAAAAAGTCATTTTAATTTCAGTATTTAGGTGTTTTATGACCTTCTGAAAAAATAAATTTTCTTTTGAATTACATATGGGGTTGTCATCACAATCTTTTTAGTATTTGGAGCTTCTAAAATTCTCAATCCAGCCCTGGATACAAAAACTCTAAACACAGAGGGTTAAGGCATCAAAGATGAAAGCTAGTACACTCACAACTATTTATATTGCAAAAGCTTTGCTCTTCTGCAAGAACATGCAGTTGCCCAAACGCTAACCTCTCTTTACAAGGTTATGCTTATTAGCTAGGATTTGAAGCTCAATAGCAATACTGTTCATCCATGGTTCAATTCAGATTGTAATTTCTTTTTAAACTACCTGACCCTTATAATCATATGGTGAGTAGGTCTGATCATTCATCTTCCTGAGGCCAAGTAGTTGGCCTGAACACAGAGTCACTTGTGTTTCTGAAGCCTCTCAGCATCATGATGATTGGGGTAGAAACTGTTGACTGAGAAAAGTTTGAAAGAAACCTTTCATACAATGTTTTCATTGTCTTGTTCTTTTTCTGGAACTAAAATTCCTGACTGGAAAAGCAAAAGTCTTCCTAGATACAAGGATGAAGTTTTAAGAGATGTTTCTAATTGTTGTGGAAGCTATAAACAATTTCACTGTCCCCAATGTCAGAATTTGCTAAATAAGATTTTGCTTTTCCTAGGGCCCAGTATTTATTAAGCACTCAGCAAATTCTTATTGAATAAATGAACGACTCTACCCAACTTCACATCCTTGTCTTGAAGCTGTATCATCCCTCATAGTATTAAAATGTTGCACTAGTGTCCAGCTTCATATCCAGTGCACCACAACCCACATGGTATCCAGATTGGAGATTGGATTATAGTTTGGAGGAGAGGAATCCTTGAGCTGATTGTTTAGACTGGGTTTCTGCCCTTCCCTGAACCAATCACTAAGGCAAAAGGAATGGGATGGGCTGATTTATCTAAAGTAGTGCCCACCATCTCTGGAGTTAGGTTGGAGTCAATTCCACCCAAAGCATGTGGCTGCTACCCAAGAGAGGAGAAAAAATATTCCAAAGGAAAGTCTGAGACCAGTAAGAATTGGCAAGAGTTGCATGGCTTCTGGGTAGGCAACTAACACGTACTGACAATGTAATTTCTATTTTCAATATGACTCAATGAAAAACTGATGAATATTACATATGTTAGAAATCATCCTTCTCTCTTAATATTTAAAGAAAAGCTCCTCTAAGTTGGTTTGGAAAAAGAAAAATTAGTTACATTTGACACCACGCTCTTGTTTTTAGGAAGGGACCCTAAGATAGGACACCATCTACTGTAGAGTGGAGTTTTAGACTTTAACTAGACATTGATGATTAGGTGACTGGCCTTGAGGGTTTTTTAAAGTTAACAGTGCTATTTCCAAAGAGGTTTTAAATAAAAAGTTGTTTCTAAGAAAATTTTCCCTAATTAGAGGTTATAAAAACATTCTTTAACGTTTTCCTTCTTAGCACGTCATTCCTTCTTGCATCTCAGACCTTCCTTCTAGTTATTTTTCTCTACTCTAAATTCATCCTTATTCTTTAAATGAAAGTTTATTGGTCACAAATTCTCCTTTAAAAAAAAACAAAACTAAATATGTCTTTATTTTGCCTTTGTTCTTGAAAGATAATTTCACTGGGCACTCATTCTAGATTGACAGTTATTGTCACTTAGCACCTTGAAGATGTTATTCTACTGTCTTTTGGCCTCAATTTTTGGCACTGAAAATTCGACTGTCAAAATCTGTCATTCCTTTGCATGTGGATATTTAGTTATTCTGGCTGCTTTTAAGATCTCTTTGTCTTTGTTGTTCTTCAGTTTCCTTTTACTCATCTTGCTTGATATACATATTATTTCTTGTATATGTGGATTCATGTTTCTGATTAGTTCTGGAAATTTTTCAGCAGTCATCTATCTCTTCCATTTTTTTCTATTCTCCATCTTTGGGACTCTGATTAGACACGTATTAGATCTTCTCATTCAATCCTTCAGGTCTCATCACCTGTCATTCATATTTTCTATCTCCTTATCTGTCCTTACTACAGTATGTCTTATTTTCTCAGTTAATTAACTACTCATGAAAGCTTTTCATGATTAGGTCTTCAGCTACGCAAGTTACTAAAAGCTTGTATCTTACTCCTGGGCTAAATCTCTAGTTTCTAGAGATGTAAACTTGGTTTCTTTGATCCTGGTTTGACTTTAGCATTTCAGATGTACCATTTAACAGTTGATATGAAACTTCCAGAAGGCACTCACTAGCAACTGAAACTAGTATCAGTAAATCTTTGTTGAGGGTAAACAACTGCATTTCTAAGTTTCCACCAATGCTAAGAGATTTTGGAGTTAGTAACTACTGTCTAACGGTACTTACAGTAAACACTTAAAAATTTGTACTTTGGGTTTGCCAAAGTGGGAATTAATGTCCTTTCAAGTTTATTTAAAGACTCAGTTCAGTTCTAGCAGACTCCCTCTAAAACAAGTAAGGGTGTTATGCATGTAACGACTGCACAGGAAATCTGGTTTTGCCTTCCACCACTTACATTTTAAGCAGGAATGCCATCACTACACAAAACCTACAAAAATCCCACTGAGTAATTAAATGACCAACCTCTTAAAAACCTGCCAGAAGCAACAGGGTCTATAAAAATCTATTTAGTGTGTCATTTAGTTCTACTTCTGCTTTTAAAATTAGAATTATTTGGAGAAAAATAAGGTTTCCTAATATTCATGATTTTCATGTTAACCAAAGGATTGCAAAAACAAAGGATCAAAATTGACCAATTGAAACAGTATTTAAATTATGAGAAAATGGGTTAATGTGAGCCATTGAGGGTGTTCTTTATTCCATTTTGATACCACAGAAAAAAATAATAAAAATTGCCAAGGGATAGGGCAGGGTTAAATTAAAAATGTTTTAAGGGACATTTTACTAGGAACATGCATAATGCATTGGCTTTGAGTACATTCTGAAAAAACATGGATTCCAAAATTCCCTTAGCTCTTTCCTCTTTCCAGTGCTCTTCCCTCTATTGGGAGTAATAATTTTGCAAAAGTCCTATAAATGTCAGTCCTATCAGGACGCCCTAGCTCTGAATCCAGATGCTGCCACCAAAAGATGGAAAGTTGTTTCCTGGAGACAATACATACAGATCAACTTTCAAATTAGTAGCTACTTTTTAGAAAACTATCACTTTTCTAGTAGTCTGTTAACTGAGAAAAGAGAATGAAATTCACTTACTTGGTAATGAGGTAATAGGATAAACAGGAAGCCAGTCCTTAAGAATGAGCAGTCCCCAGGTGTAGGTGGATTCATCCTCATTCAGTTTTTCCCTTACCTCCTTCCTCTCCCACCCACCATTTTCCTCCTAACATCAAGTGTTTTTTACATGCTTAATACCAAAATGTAAGCTCCTTGAGGGCAGGGACCACATTCTTTTGGTTCACTCTAATACCCTCTGTGCCCGGGCATGTGGCAGCCTGGCACAAAATAAATGCCAAATTAAGTACACAAATATTTATTGGGCAACTAGGGAAGGACAGAGGGAGGGAACAGCTAGGTGCTGGGGTCCCAGAGTATATATAATACCGAGACTTTGTTCTGGTTGGGAAAATGGGCTTGTTTACCATTTAAAATCAGTGTTATTTTTTTTCCCCACCAAAGAACCCCTAATGGAAGAGAATTCTGTGAGGCTTTCTGCTTCACCTTGTTTGTGCTCTTTCCATCTATCAGCGTTTCACCATTGTGATGGGCTGTCTGCTGTCACCTCAACATCACTGTCCCCTCCTTCTGTAGTGTTCTTTGCACTGCAGGGGAGCCAGAAACTACATTTTCCAGAACCACCTTTGCTTTCTGGTTCTAAGTCAGTGTGGCCCAAAGAGAAGCATTTCCAGGGGATGGAGGAGGCAGAGAAGGGAGAGGCCACTCTCCCTTGGAGGCCATCCAGGCAGAAGTGTGCACAGGCCCGCAGACACGGGCATCGCAGCAGCTTCCAAGATCTCTCACAGGTCACCTGCTTTGGTGCTGTCAACAGCCTAGACAGCTGGTGACAGTTCCTTGAGACTCACTGAGTCGGTGCTGCAGGCTGAGGTGACAGGAGCTTCCTGGATGCTTCCAGATTCTCACGGCCTCCTGGGCCAGCTCCTGAGATCCGCCCAGGGTGGTACTGCAGATGCACCTTCCCTCGCCTGCCCTGACGCTCGGTGGAAGCTTCTGACTCCCCACATTGAAACACTTTATGCTTACATCATCAGGTGGTTGTTTTCCCGACTGAACCCAAATAGAAAGGTTAAAATACTTGAATTTAGCATTAAGAGAAAAACAGGTTTCCTACATGTCTTAGTGAAAGAGACAATGCTTCACTGAGTCTACTGACTTTGTTAAACGCAGATGAAATGAAGAAAGATGAACCTGCAGGTTTACATCAGGCAATTTCTTTATTTCCTGTGTGACAGTATTTTGAGGACACAGATTCCTAAAAAGGTGGGGGAAATGGTTTTCTCTTCACTGATTGATGAACTATGTCTGGACAGTCGTTAAGCAGAAATGTGATGCATTCTGTCAAGGAAGTGGTCCAGTGTAACACTTTCAGGCTCCTGTGGGTGCCAATCTTGCTGTATTTTCTTGCTGAGAAATACAAGGTCAAGCTGCTCAAATCTTATGGTGTACCGAAGAGGTCTGGGAGCCAGAGGTCAGTTTTTTGTTTCCCTAAGTGAATTATGAAAATACGCAATTCTTTTTTCCCAGGAAAGGATGCCTAATGATGTTCTTTCCCACTAATGAGAAATTTTCATCATATTTAAATGAACTAAAAATGTCATTTAACTCATAACTTACCCAAACAACTCTCATCTCCTTCTGAAATTTAATTTTTATTGTAGTAACCTGATCATGTGTAAAAAATAGTTTTGCTTTTCAAAAATTAAATGCTGAATAAGTTACCCTTGTGAATTGCTCTTCATTATAACGGCGGACAATGACCTTTTTTTCCTTTATATAGCTTTTTTTATTGTGACATTCCTTTTTCTACACGAAGAAACAAATGAAAATCACACCAACTAGAGAAACTACTCTGCATTTCCCCTGCTCAAACCACAGATTAATTTTTGTGGAACAAATTTTCAAAAGTCATTTTTCATTATAAATTTGTCTAGATCGGTATTCAAAACATGATTTTTTGTGTGCAAGATTTTACTTTTTCTTTTCGGTACGCGGGCCTCTCACTGTTGTGGCCTCTCCCATTGCGGAGCACAGGCTCCGGACGCGCAGGCTCAGCAGCCATGGCTCACGGGCCCAGCCGCTCCGTGGCACGTGGGATCCTCCCGGACCGGGGCACGAACCTGTGTCCCCTGCCTCGGCAGGCGGACTCTCAACCACTGCGCCACCAGGGAAGCCTGATTTTACTATTTTTTAACAAAAGCAGTGAAGACCCTGAAGAAGGACCCAGTGGCAACGTCTTCCAGGTGCAGTGTTCTCAGTGAGCAACACAGATACAGCTGCCGGGCACCCAGTGTACTCAGTGCTCCTGACTCCAGAGGCTGCCTCCATGGTTTGTTGTCTCAGCCCAAGCTCCATCTGTGTCCATATCTGTATCTCTTTAGGGTTGATCCCACGCCTAGTAAAACAAGCTGCATTATGTTGAAACGGCACCACTTATTTTTCTACCACTAATCATTGTGCAAAACCAGAACATTTTCTTAATATTTAATGGCTAGTACAACAGCCTAACCCTTCATGCCACACTGTCATTCAGTTTAAGCAAAGAGGCTGGTTAATCTCAGTCTGCGCTGTTCAAGTATGTCTTCAGAACACACTAAAATGAACAATATGTGTCACTTGATAAGGAAAGTTCTTCAGTTTGAGACTCAGTTCAACTCAAACAGATTCAGATATGTTGACAGTAATGAAAGTAAGCATCACTCTTTCAAAGAGATTCTAAAACTCACCTAAGGAAAACCTTTGTTAAGAACTTAAAAAAAAGGCTACTGTATTGTTTTTCATTTTATTTTTTCTAATCAAGACTACTCTTTTGTGGAAAAAATTGAGTTTTGATGACAAGCAAAGCAGCTTCTACCTATTAGCGGCAAAACCTTTTAAGATTGCCAAAATAAAAACTTTTGAGTACGCCAGTACTCCAGCAAGATGCAGAATGGTGGCCATGTGGTTACATCTCCTCTGTTGAGATTGCAGTGGCAAAAGTGTGAGGTAAGTATCAAGTCCCACGGAAGCAGAGTTCTCCTGAAATAAAACTATCCAGACACTTTTTAAAATCATCTTTATTTTGGTTGCAAAGATACAATTTACTTAGTTACTTAATATTTCATTTGTTCCCATTTGAAGTCTCATAGCTTGCCATGTAAAACATTGCCTTCACTATCAAACTGCTATATAAGAACATTATAAAATACAAACTATAAACTAAGATAATCTTCTTTACAGTATTCAGATTAGTGCATTAAAACAACATTGATTAAAAAAGGCAAGTGAGTTAAGTGGCAAACATCCAATTCCCTTTCTAATGAAGGATGGTACAAAATGGTATGAAGGGAAACAGAATTTTAAGTGTTAGGTGCTCAAAAACGGTAACTGTGGGCAAGTTACTTCCCAAAAGTAATCTTTATTATTCTACAGGACATAAGAGAAGGTAATTAATTTTCCATCATAACAGCTGTGGAAATACACAGCCGAATACAAGTTGGGGTCTTTAGAATTCTAACACAATAGGTATTGATCTGTCATACTCTTCCTCCAAATCACATTAAACATTTATAGTGACCACACAATCCCCTGCAAATGAACGTGAGACTTAAACAGAACCCATATAAAAACAATCTATCCTTAGTATTTTACTAGCCAATCTACAGCAAATGCTTACTATACACACATCAGGAGTAAGAGATATACTAGGAAGTTATTCACTGATTTCATTCAGAATAAACAAGGGTCTTAAGAGAAAAATAACAGTAAAAGTTAAATAGACAATTTGTGTTGCTGTGAACTAGATAAAAACAAAACTCCAAACACAAACATATATGTTAATTTTTAAAGTTATTGACAATACTTCCTCTGCTGGCCCAAATCAAAATTAAATTTAAGATTTGTAATTGAAGTAACACAAACGTGGGTGCATGTTACACTGTGACAGAGAGGTGCACACAGAACACACACACACCTTTGAATTTACTAATTCCAAAAACTAAGTCAACAGGATAAATAAATTATAAACGAAAGGCACATACAATGTGGGCAAAAAACTAACAGTTACTAGGTCGAAAAGCAGGAAGCTATGCCAGCAGTGATATTTTAAAAAAACTTTCAGTATTAGAAAATATCAGATTTAATCCAAAGAAAACTTCCCCCCAAATAAAAATAACAAAGTATGGGAACCATCCTTTAAGCAACAGCTTTAAAATAATAACAATTAAAAAAACCTACCATGATTAAAGGAATCTTCCTACATAATTTACATAATGTAGTGCAATACTGTGCTCCTTTATAATCTTAGCCTTTCACTCCCCATATGATGAGACCGATAATTACGACTCCGATAACAAGGATAAAAATGATGATGCACAGGGTTTTCCTGGATTTGCGCTGCAGATGCGAAAAAACAGAAACACGTTTACAGATGTAGTGGAGCACCTCTATAGCAAGTGAAGATCATTTGGTTCATTTCTAGAGTAAAATCAATAGTAATTTATTGCCCTCATTTGGGGCTATACTTTTTTGCTTTTCAATACATATAGCCCTATGCTTTCAAAAAATATTCTTCTTGAATTAATGGTATAATTCAGGGGGTAATTATTCAACTTCTGTTGGTACTTTTTCTAGATGTGTGGTTGGGCTTAATTTAAAAATGACACAGAGAAATAAAAATTAATAACTTGAGCAATAGAGTTTACCTATGTGTGAAAACAAAAAACAGCTTAAAGGGAGATAAAAAAAGCAGAAGGTAAATATTGGTCTTTGAAAGCAGAATTTTCCAACAAGAGGAGAACTTAGAACTCATCTCTTTCAATTTCATCACGAAAGGCAGGAAGAATATTTAATTACCCTAATGGTTTACCCTAATTTATTTATTAGCGGAATTAGCTCCCCAGCCCAAGCTGAGTTAGTACAGGACTGGCACAGATTCATCTGCTTTCACCAGTCCTTTAAGGAAAGAGGGTGGACGGGGAGAGGTTTTGGTTGTACGTGTTCCTGCTGGCCTGATGCCTGGTTCCTAGGCATCAGGCCAGGCCAGAGGCCTTCTAGGAGGCTCTGGGGTAGGGAAGGCCACATGGTTGGGGATTTAGGGGCTGGCCTCACTCAAAGCTGACGAAAGGTAGAATATATGAGTCCCTTCTTTAAAGTGGCAAGAAAACTTCCCTTCTCATCCAGACACCTACTCTCTATTCCCTTTATCCAAACCTCATAGAATTTTAACCAGGAGAAACTTTAGACAGTAGTTTGTCTCTTCCTTTTATAATAAGGAAATGGAGAAAGAGAAAGGGAAAATATCTTGCCCCACGGTCATACTGCTAGTGATTATCAAAAAGAGGATGGTTCCTTTCCACTGATGACTTGTCTACTGATCACACTGTGCTTAGGCTGTGAGCTACGTTTTTTTTTTTTTTTAACCTCTTTATTGGGGTATAATTGCTTTACAATGGTGTGTTAGTTTCTGCTTTATAACAAAGTGAATCAGTTATACATATACATATGTTCCCATATCTCTTCCCTCTTGCGTCTCTCTCCCTCCCACCCTCCCTATCCCACCCCTCCAGGCAGTCACAAAGCACCGAGCTGATCTCCCTGTGCTATGTGGCTGCTTCCCACTAGCTATCTATTTTACGTTTGGTAGTGTATATATGTCCATGCCTCTCTCTCGCTTTGTCACAGCTCACCCTTCCCCCTCCCCATATCCTCAAGTCCGTTCTCTAGTAGGTCTGTGTCTTTATTCCTGTCTTACCCCTAGGTTCTTCATGACATTTTTTTTTCTTAAATTCCATATATATGTGTTAGCATACGGTATTTGTCTTTCTCTTTCTGACTTACTTCACTCTGTATGACAGACTCTAGGTCTATCCACCTCATTACAAATAGCTCAATTTCGTTTCTTTTTATGGCTGAGTAATATTCCATTGTATATATGTGCCACATCTTCTTTATCCATTCATCCGATGATGGGCACTTAGGTTGTTTCCATCTCCGGGCTATTGTAAATACAGCTGCAATGAACATTTTGGTACATGACTCTTTTTGAATTATGGTTTTCTCTGGATATATGCCCAGTAGTGGGATTGCTGGGTCATATGGTAGCTCTATTTGTAGTTTTTTAAGGAACCTCCATACTGTTCTCCAGAGTGGCTGTACCAGCTCACATTCCCACCAGCAGTGCAAGAGTGCTCCCTTTTCTCCACACCTTCTCCAGCATTTATTGTTTCTAGATTTTTTGATGATGGCCATTCTGACTGGTGTGAGATGATATCTCATTGTAGCTATGATTTGCATTTCTCTAATGATTAATGATGTTGAGCATTCTTTCATGTGTTTGTTGGCAGTCTGTATATCTTCTTTGGAGAAATATCTATTTAGGTCTTCTGCCCATTTTTGGATTGGGTTGTTTTTTTGTTATTGAGCTGCATGAGCTGCTTGTAAATTCTGGAAATTAATCCTTTGTCAGTTGCTTCATTTGCAAATATTTTCTCCCATTCTGAGGGTTGTCTTTTGGTATTGTTTATGGTTTCCTTTGCTGTGCAAAAGCTTTGAAGTTTCATTAGGTCCCATTTGTTTATTTTTGTTTTTATTTCCATTTCTCTAGGAGGTGGGTCAAAAAGGATCTTGCTGTGATTTTTGTCATAGAGTGTTCTGCCTATGTTTTCCTCTAAGAGTTTGATAGTTTCTGGCCTTACATTTGGTCTTTAATCCATTTTGAGCTTATTTTTGTGTATGGTGTCAGGGAGTGATCTAATCTCATACATACTGGACATGTACCTGTCCAGTTTTCCCAGCACCACTTATTGAAGAGGCTGTCCTTTCTCCACTGTACATTCCTGCCTCCTTTATCAAAGATAAGGTGACCATATGTGCGTGGGTTTATCTCTGGGCTTTCTATCCTGTTCCAATGATCTATCTTTCTGTTTTTGTGCCAGTACCATACTGTCTTGATTACTGTAGCTTTGTAGTATAGTCTGAAGTCAGGGAGCCTGATTCCTCCAGCTCCGTTTTTCGTTCTCAAGATTGCTTTGGCTATTCGGGGTCTTTTGTGTTTCCATACAAATTGTGAAATTTTTTGTTCTAGTTCTGTGAAAAACGGTTGGCAATATTTCTTAAAGTAGACTTATTAATTTCCCAAATCATTCCCATCCTTGAATATGAATGGAAACTGCATTCAAAATCTCTCAACATTCAAATAAACTATAAAACACAAAGAGCTAAAAAAAATTCTAATACTGTCATTTAAAATATAAACATTAAGAGTTTTGCTCCATTATTCATTCCTGGCCCAGCTGTAGCTTTCTATATTTCTCCAATGGCTTGTATATCTCACAGCTACAGGCAGGAATCTTTTTTCTTACAAAGTAAAAAAATTTGTAATTTACTTTGTGTCAACTAGAAGTAGTATAAAATTTACAAAAAGAATATGTTCCTGACTCTGAAATTATCCTGAAAACTACTTATACTTTTCAGTATTCCATATGGCCATCTAATTTTTCAACAGAATATACTCTGCATATATTAAACACAGTTCAAGTTTCAATCTCATCATGCCCATGTATTTTCCCCAGATTCCACCTGGTTACTGCAGACCCATGTGTAATGTGCCTTCATCAACAATGAGAGCTGTTCCCCTAGAGTATCTTTTTTCCTGGGGCACCCTCTCCAGCGTGCAGTGGTGAGGTCCTGGGGTGCCATGGTGATGAAAGCATTTTCCACCTTCCTTTATGTTCATGGTCCATCCAAACTATTTAGAAGCACTGCACCGTATTTTGCAGAGGCATCAGTTTAATATCAAGGCTGCCAAGTGGGACTATTGGGACGCTGCTCTCTTTCCAGCCCTTGTGTTGCATGGCTCTTTCCTCATCCCTCCAGGGCCTGTGGGATTAAGGATGGGGGCAGCTCTTGCTCTGGAGGTACAACTTGGGAAGATGTGTTCCTTTTCCCCAGGGTGGCTATAGGCCTTCCCTTCCACAAGGAAGAGTAAAAATAAAACTTGGGGATATATCTATATCCCCCTGAAGTCCAAAAGGAAAACGAAATTATATGGAATCCCAGTCACTGATGAATCCTGCTAAACACTCTGAGCAGCTATAACTGTTGGTATTTACAGATTACTCTGTGTGTGTGTGTGTGTGTGTGTGTGTGTGTGTGTGTTCAACTATTCATGAATGACACCTACATTCTAGGACATGGTGACATTAGCTATCTTGAGCTGCATATCTGAATCTCATGCACAAAGACAGTAAACATGAGTTACTCTGTCGGTGAGCACAATTGGTTGTATAACTCAGCATCCTCTATATGCACTGATTTGTCCAGTGAAAAAAATGGCATTGAAACTAAAGGGAACTTCTAAGATCAGTGAGAAAAGTGAAAAGCAATTAAAAAATACCTAGGATGGTGATAATATCTTAGAAATTTTATAAGGAGGTAATAAGTTTCTGAGAAAATAATTATGAACAACTACATCAACAAAAAAAAATGAAGTTTTAAAAGGGAAATCAAATGCTAGGGTGGTATTTAGGGGTTCCCAAAGAGCCTGGGCTTATCTTTGTTAAACGTCAAAGATCTACATATTAAGTGATATATTAATAGTTCATGGTGCTAATATTTGTAGTCCTTTATATATATTTATATTTGACTCATACCTATGGATTCCCTATACTAACCTGATTCACTTAAGAAATCAGTTCATTCCTGGTGAAGAGTCTGCTGAATGCTGACAGAATACCCACTGGTCAAGGACACTCACTCTAAGCTAATATAATTTCCACAGGACCTGAAGAGATCTTTCTGGGACAACGATCTTTGCCTCTTTAGTCCATAGTATCATTGACAAAAAAGAAAGGTAGAAGGGAACAGCAAGAAACAGAAGGAAATCACTATCAAAGAGGTTTCTGGGTTGAAATGTCAAAATGACACTGGAGACCAAAAGTTGTCAGAAAAGACTGGAGTTGTATACTGCTCCCCTCAAGACTCTAAACTTCCCATCCCTGTGGGCACAACACTGGTTCAAACCTGAGAACAGACAGGCTACATACACGCAGTTTGAACTGACTGGCATATTTCTAGCCTGTCTTCCATGGCATTTTGAATTTTAACATCTCCAGCCACTTTAAACCTGATTTTACACACACACAAACACACACACACACACACACACACACACACGTTTAAAAGTCTGAGTTATAAGACAATTCAGCACAGTTAATATTACCTGATAGTCTGCCGCCCTGGACAGCTGCTGGTTTGCTTGCTGGACGTGCACCTCAGCATTTTCCACATTGGCTTCTATGCTATCTTTAAAATAAAACACACACACAAAGCGGGTGCTGATGCTCTAGTAACAGAGCTGTATCAATCACCAGATTTTATTCAAGGTAAGATTAAACATGTTCATTATTCAAAGGTTAATATTAATAGTGTATGGGTAAGGCTGAATTTTTTTTTTTTAGTGATACTACTTCTCAGGTGATCCAAACAATACTGAAGAATTTGAAGGAAAGAAACTTGATTATCTTCATTATAGTGCACTCCAGTTCTACCTGGTAACCCCCAAAAGTACCGTCACCAGTACCTGCATTCTGTGATGGCCAACTCAGCAGCAAGCAAGGCATCTGAACTTTGGTTTAGGGTAAATATAGAGAACTGAAAACCGTCATCTGCTGGGCGGCCCTCATCAACCTCCTTCTGTGCTGAAACCTAGGCTCCCTGAGGGTCCCCAGAGCCTTCTCAACTGGTGACAATTTCCTCCCCCCTCCTCTGACCTGGGGGTGGAACAGGTGTCAGTCTGTAGGATGGGTGACCACTGTTTCCTCCTCCTCCCTGCCGACTTTCAGTTTTAGAGCTAATGCTGTCCAACTCATTCAACCCACCTTGCTGCAGACATCCACAGATGTCTTTTCTTCTCATTCTTTGACTATTTTAGCCCCTGAGTCACTGATGTTCTTTTCGATGCTTCTACTGTCCTACATATCGGTGATTTCAATATCCAATTGCTGAGCCTCTAATGCCCAGGCCTCTCAATTCTTTGAACACATGTTTTTCAACGACTTTGCCTGTGGCGCTTTCCGAGCCACCCACATCCATGGTCACACCCCAAACCTGTCATTACCAATAACTGCAGCTTCTCTATCATCTCCGTTTCAGGTGTCACTCTCTGATTACCATCTGCTACCTTTAGAGTTCTCGCCTTCTAAGACCCCAGCTTTAGTGATCCTACCACTTTTTCACTGCCCCTCACATACTTCATGTCCTCACTTTCCTCTTCCCTAGCCTAGACTCCATATACATAATCATCTGTCACTGGTTTCTTGCATTTATCCTCAGCCCTCTTCCCTCCTACTGTGGTCACAGTTAGGTGACAAAACCCCAACCTGTCCCGTGCAGCTGAACATGGGTGCAAAAAATAATCGCCGTGATGACTTATTTCACTTTAAATTCTTGACTGCACAGCACGCCTGCCTCATCTCCCCAATTCCTGGAACACTAAGTCACACTTCCTCCTCTCTCCCCTAACTTCTCATGCCTCGTCACGCATTGTCATTCTCCACCAGTGACCTTATTTCTAGGTCACTGAGACAATAGGAACAACCAGAAGACACTTCCACAATCTCCTTTGACCCTACCCACCACCACATGCAACAGTCTCTGTGCTCCCCATGCGTGTACTTTATCCCATTCCTTGTTGCCTAGTTCAAAGACTTCAGGCCAGCAATTTCCTCCCTCTCACTATCAACACTTCTTTCCCATCAACCCTATTGCTGTCATCTTAAAAACACACAAACAAACCCCCAACCCCCTCATTTATGCCACACCCACTGGCAGCTATGACCTCACTTGACTCCTAGAAAGACTTGTCTCCACTTGCTATCTCCAGTCGCTCTCCTCCCAGTGTCTTTTGAGCCTACTTTATCATGCTTTCACCTGCACTATTTCACCAGCACAGCTCTCATCTCAGGTCACCTATGCCCTACACATTGTTAAATTCAGCAATCAATTCTAAAGCCTCAGTTTACCTAACCAAATAGCAGCATTTGAGAGAGCTGACCTGCCATCGCTCTTGAAACGCTTTCTCCCCTCCATTCTAAAACTATACATTCACGTGGTTTTCTTCTGTATCACTAGCTATTCTTTCTTGGTCATTTTTGTTCGTTCCTCCTTGGCTCTCTAGGCTCTAAATCAGGGATCAACAAACTTTCTTTGTCTCAGATAATAAATACTTTAAGCTCTGCAGTTCATTCATATGGTTTCTGTCATAAATACTCAACTATGCCTCTGTTGTACAAAACTTGTTGTAGATAACGCATAAACGAATGGATGTAGTTTGCCGACCACACCCTAAATATTTACAAGTCCTCAGACACCCCTCTTCTCTATCTGCACTTATCTCCTAGGTGATCTCACCTAATCTCATGGCTTTAAATACCATCTATGTACAGATAACGCCCAGATTTATACCCCCAGGCCAGACATCTCCCCTTTACCCCATCTTCTCTGTACCAATGCCTATCAAACCTTTACCTGGGTGACACCTAGCCCCTGAATCGTAACAGATCCAAAAATCACTGATTTACAGCCATCCAAACCAGCTCCAGTGACAGATTTCCGCATCTCAGAAAACAGCACCGCCATGATTTTCGTGAGCCAGGCCAAAACCTTACAGTCATCCTTGAAGTTACTCTCTCACATCCATATCCAGATAGTCAGTAGATCTTTTTGGCTCTACATTTAAAAAATATCCAGAATCCCACTGCTTCTCACCACTTCACTGCTTCCGTACTGATCCAAGACAACATAGCTGCCCACGTGGATTCCTGCAATAGGCTTTTAAGCGCTTTGTTTTTGGTCTTGTCCCTTTGCAGTCTGCTCACCTAAGTCAAATGATAACGCCCTTCTGCTCAAATCCTCCTGTGGCTTCCCCTCCATTAATACAAAAACAGTCCTCACGATGGCTCAGGGGCCCATGTAATCTGGTCTCCTGTGACTTCTGACATCGTCTCCATCCTCCTCTTGCTGACTCCATTGGTCCAAGATGTCAGGTGTGCTTCTGCCTGAAGGCCTTTGCACCTGCGGTTCCCTCTGCCTGGAACACGTTCTCTTGCCTGCTCCCTTACTTCCGTGAAGTCTTCACTAAAATGTCACCTATCAGTGAGGCCGTACCTGACTCCCCCAGAAAAGCAGCATATTCCCCCCACCTCCTGCAGTCCTACCCCCGACCTGGCCTTATTTTCCCCGTAACACTTATCACCATCTACTTACTTTTCTTTCTGTTTTAATTGTCTCTCTCTTCCAATTAGATTATAAGATCTTTTATCTGTTGTTTAATTTCAGCTGAATCCTCAAGGCCTAGATTTATGCCTGGATATAGTAGGCATTCAATAAACATTTACTGGATGAATGAATGGCTTTTGAAAATTTACCCTACTGGGGCTACAGAGGAGGGTAAGAATGGACAAATAATAATTATATTAAACTATAGGTCCAAGCATTTCAACTGAACCAAATTCAGAAAATGTATTAAATATATCTTTAGCATACCCACAGATATCTTCATATATCAAAATGATAAAGATGATCAGAATCCTGATCAATGTTGACAACTACACCTTAAATGAATTACAATTACAACTTAAAGGAAGTCTTAGTCACTGATTTTTTTTTTTAAAGAATTTTTCAAAAAGAATTCTCAATATCTAAGTAATACAACTAAATTAATGTACTAAAAAAGCTATAAGAATTAATGTTCAGGCAAATGGCTTCTTATTCCCTCTACTTTAAAAGACAAGATAGTGTGCACAATTATGGACAGATGTTTTCCCCAAAGTCCTTGGTGTGATAAGAATTAAATTGGGATAAGACAGAAACCAGAGATCCTGGAAATAAGCTAGAATGATGTTAAATGTTACCTTCCATGATCTCAGCAGCAGTAGACCCTGATTAAATTTGGAACTTCTTAAATAAATTAAGCTGGTCATTTCTACCAGTAGGAGCCAAAAGCGAGATCTGTTTTAGATAATGCCAAGGGTGATGCTTTGTTTATTACAGACACCATACTTTTGATTTCAGGAGGACCGAAAGAGAGGAAGGAGCTACCCTGGCTTGAGAAGTTACCACAGGTAAACTGCATGTAGCTTCCTTCTGCCTCATGAAATCTAATGAGTAGGGCTTACCTATTACATCTCCTTGCTCATGAATCATCATTCCCAAATCTTTAAATATTTCATTAATATCCATAATATCAGCCTAAGAGAAAAAAAATGCATATTATTGTAATCAGAAATTCAGTCCCCAATCCACAAAAGGAGAAAATTTTAGAAAACACAAACCACTGCTCATACCTAGGTGAGCATGCACCTGGACCTAATAACATATATTTGGGGAATATCAGAAAACTATTTTACTATAGGCAATCCCAAGTAAGTAGACTCTGAATCTCAGTTCTCTAAAATAAGTTTGTGATGTTAAAAATATCAAGTGATTCAGAGTGGAAATGAAGGACTATACAATAGAGAAGGGTTGTGGGTTACTGAATTTATGTCATGCAATATGATTAGTTTTGTTATCATGAATAGTATTTCCTCAAAAAAGTAAAAAATATTCTTATTGTATTTCTAGTAAAAATGTATATGTCAATTTGACACTTTAAAAGAATAAAACATTAGGTGTAAATTCAAAGCCTCACATTAATAAATCTGAAAATGCAATGGAAGAGTGATGGATAAATAAGTTATAAATTTAATATTCTTCAATATATAACTATTATTTTGCTTGATTAAAAAGTAAAGTTTAAACACTTTATTCAGGAAAGGTGGGGCAATTTACATATTCATCCTGTGCCTCAGTTTCCCCATCTGTAGAAGGGCAATGATAATGACACAGTTAATTACTTCACAGAGCTTTTATGAGAACTAAGTAAGACAATTAAAGAATTCATCACATAGTGCTTGGTGCATGAAGCCCTCAATAAATGGTAGCTATTGTTAGCTATTATTAGCCCACTTCCTAGGGAACAGGTAGGTTCCCTAAGAACTAAGGCTACTAAACCTTTTAGACCTCTTTGATATCCTACACACACTAAAGAGAAATAAAACACTTTTAAAGCCCTTGGAAAAGTCTTATTCATTCAGGTGTGATGTGTATCATGTGCCATGGAAGCTATCTAGACTCTCTGAACAGACCTTTATCTCTAGACTGATAATTTTCTCAATGCTCAGGTGGCTTGAGATGACTTAACAGAATTAAAAAAAAAAAAAAAGTTGGAGTAGAGGGAAGTATATTTTCTCATCCTTGCACAAATTCTAAAGAAATTACTTTTTTTTAACAGAATGACTCTAATTTATATGAAATATGCCATCAAATTGATACATCTATTTAGTTTTCTTTCTTGACCTCTCTCCCAGCATCATCTAAGCATCTTGAGGACAAACTCACTAAGAACAGAACAGCAATCCAATTCTGCAATGTAAAGCTTACTTCGAGTTGCCTAATAGAAGACTCTCTCTCCTGAATAAGGCGGAGGTCATCCTCTGTAATTTCTTCATCCTGCACCTGCACCTGAGGCTGAGTTTGGCTATTAAAAAGAAAAGAATATGTAAAAAAGAAAAACCGGTATGAAAACAATGAGGCTTCCTTTTTATTTAAGAAATACTTATTGAATAGAATATTTTTTCTTCAAAGTCATAGAACTGCTCACTTAAATTCTAAAAATATAACAGAAATGTTTTCCTTTTTATTTAAGAAATACTTATTGAATAGAATATTTTTTCTTCAAAGTCATAGAACTGCTCACTTAAATTCTAAAAATATAACAGAAATGTTAACCAAATTTTATTCATGTTTCATTTCAATGATGTTATTATTATTTAATTATTGGAAACTATTATATTTGGCAAGTGAGTACTTCTTCTTGGTTGATTTAAACTTCACCTATGGGAATAATCTATATCAAATAATAATTAAGTCAATAATATTTATTTGGATAATTAAAGAGTATTATTGCTATATTGGAATATTTTTATATATTTTATAATAAATAATGACTTTGAAAATTTTTCAAACTTATTGTTTTCTATTTATAAATAACTTAGGATAGTCATGATATATACTGAAAGCTTTAATTCTGCCCAGGGACTGTGATGTAAAAAACGTATTTGAAGAATTATCTTTTGATCCGTATAACGTTTTATACTTCTTACCTTTCCCAGGACACAAGATTCCTTTCTTTTGAGCTCTCCTCAGGAAAACCACCCTGAATAATTTAGTAACAGAATGGATTGAGAAGATGCAAAGGAAAAACACACAACACTCACATTTTACTTCATAATAATCTAAACTGATTTATGTACACACTGGAGTGCAGGTGTAAGAAAAGAGAGAGAAAAGTTCTTGTTCTAGTATTTTAGGTCAATTACTTCAAGTAATAAAAAAAATTATATCCTAAGCTGACAAAGAAGGAATTCATTAAATATTCTCAAGGGCCAAATAACAAATATTATTTGATTAAAACATAATGTAGTCTTGGAACCTCTATGTTAAGGAACAACGAAACAACCTGTGATAGTTTCTAGGGAGATTTAAAATTAGATTAAGTCAAGATTCCACTCTAACTTATCCTTTATTTTCTCCAGGTGTACATTCGTTTTAAATATTCATACAATATATTCACTGTTCATTTACATCATCTTCATATAATGCAGGATTAAAGTGCTCTCTACTCCAGCACGAATACAAAGTAACAGCCTCAGGCTCAAGTTAGGATTTGACTCTAATCTTTTCTGACAAAACGTTTCTATATTTTTACATAATCTTTTGTTCCACAACATTGACAGAATAACCACAATAATAGATAATGATCATCCTTCTTAAAAACTGATTAGAAACACCTGAAAATAAGTATTCAAATACCAATTTCCAAGATATTCACAGGTCTTTACGACTCAAGAAACATGCCGTATAGCTCTTCACGGGGCCCTTGGAAGGTACCACGTTCTTTTTACAGTGCTGATTTAAATACTTACAGACACTCTGGAACTGGCTCTTACTCGAGCGACAAACTCTTTCTCTCTCTCAGCAGCCTGTCTCTGCGCCTTCTGAAAGTTTGTCAGTGATGTGGTGAATTCCGCCACTAAGCGATCCTTCTGTATTTTCCTTTGACGCTAGAGGAAAGCCGGGGGGGAAAGAAACCTACCAGAATCAAGCTGTGAAGCTCTATAGAATTTGCAAAAGTTGTTTTGCTGCTCTTTATTTAATTCTGAAAATTTCACTCACTCTCCTATTACAGGGCCTTACTGATTAACTCAATAACATTTTGAACAATTTGACAGTATGTTCAAATACTGTGCTTATTTTACCTTGAGGCAAAAGGCCCATAATGTTGGATTTCTCACCTCAAGTTCTCATCCTAAAAATTGGGCCATGATTTTATGTTAAAGTATTTTTTTTTAATGAAAATAAAACCTTTGACTCACCTAAGTAATAACTTCCACAAAGTAATAAGCAGGGTAATAAATACATGTGCCCCTAGGAAACCTCACATCTTGAATGAGCGTGTATGTTATATGAAGTCAGTCCTGGAAGGCCAGGAAACAATTACTCAGGAAGCATTTTCTGAGCACTTACTTAATTATGGGTCAGGGCAAGTGCATGGAAATAATTTTTGCTTTATTGAACCAAAGGATACTACCTGGGCAATTAAATATAGTTTTGTGTTCTGTGAACTAATCTCAAATTGATTTTTTCCCCCTAATTTCCTTTCTAGCACAACAGTTCAAAAATCCTACAATACATTTGATTTCTTTCACATTCAATACATCAACAGTGTGTCTTAAAGCTTCATACCTGGTCACTGGGGGTGGTGGGCAGAGATCCAAACTCTTTAATGTACTTATCTGTTTCTTTGGCAAGTTGGTTCGTATATTGCTGCTTCTGTTGCCTAAAATGAGAAAATACACATTATAGCAATAGAACTAACACATTTCTTTAAGTTACAACTCTGCCACTTGATTCAACCCTGATGAATAGTTTTAGAAAAATCACTTTTTTATAGACTGGCTCCAAATTTTCTCTATGAAAACAAAATTTTCAGGTTCTATTCTTTCATAAATATTGAACAAATACTATGTGGAAGGTTCTTTACTCACACATGGAGTAACCAAGCTCTGAGACATAAATCAGCAGCCATTTAGAAAGGAAGATGACAAAAGCCAACAGGAGATTGTAAGGTGTATGATGTTTGAGATTTGGTGGCTGTGGGAGCCTTTGATGTGCATCCCACAATTGGGAGGTCAGTTGAATAAGTAAAGAAGATTTGTTGTCTTTAACTCTGCCCAGTTCCCAGGTCTCAGGGTACAGCCAGCCTCTCATATTTCTCTACCTGAACATTTATATCCTATACTTAAAAAAAAAAAAAAAAAAAGCAGAGACGAGTAACAATACGAATTTACTATTATTTAAGTTTGCTGTGGAAAAAACAATAGCACTTCTCTGTAAAAAGAACAGAACAGAGTAAAAGAGGTAAATTATATAGCTATTTATATCTATCTTGCTAGCTAGCTTATGAAGTAAAAACTAAGATCTCTAACTAAAGAAGTCAGCACTAAAAAAAAGCCTGTATTAATGTGATGCTTTATAAGTCACAACATCAGTACTTCTCATATATATTATCTCTCATTTTAAACATGTATTGGTCACACTTAGGATCCTTTAAAATAATGATACTATGTAAAAATATGTTTTAGTATAGATATCTGTATTTGACTGATAAGGAAGAATTATACTCTACTTTTATATACTTACCAAGTGCCCTATCTTTAATATGCCTTTTAAAAATCTTTAGAAAAAGTAATATAATTAAAATTCTAAAAGAAGACTTTAATGATGTCTACATATTCAGAATCTCCACTATTAACCTTACCAAATATTATTAACTATTAAGAATTATGGTTTCTATTCCATTTTACTTTATTTTAATAAATGGTGGTTTATTATTTAGATTTGGGGCATGTTTAGCTCCTTGATATCTACCCACTGCAGAAAAATGCAATACAAATTAGAAACAACTGCAAATTCCTCAAATTGTACTTCATAAAAATATGAATTACTATTACCTATCTCTTAATTTCTTCTTTGCAATTTTTCCTTCTGTAGCTAATGTTTGGCATATCACTTATTACATATATATTACTTGAAATTTGTAGCTGTTAACAGTGCTGAACTAAGATTTAAGATTCAGGTTCAGAATAATGTTGGGCAAATCAGCAAACCCCAAACAGACATGTTTTCCTTATAAGCAAAATGGAAATAGTTCTTTTAATCTATCTAGCTCACTCCAATTTTGTAAGGTTCAGATGAGAAAATGTGTAAAAACACTCAGTAAAATCTGTAACCCATGAAGTATTATTGCTGTTTTTCTAATAGCATGTTAATTTATTCAAATATGTACTAGATAAGTTCATTACAACTTTTTTTTTTTAAACAGAGGCTAATGCTTTCTGAAATTCAAATATGCAAATATAAACTTTTAGGGGCCTAGTTCATATTGGATATGCATTGAATCTACGTGAAATAAAAATCATCATATGGATGGTTAGCTATGGGAAGTGAATCACACAAGTAGAGAAGCTCAGAGTACCGTTTTTCAAAGCCATCAAAAACAACCTATTAAAAGGTATAAAAAAGCTAACCAAAGAAGTTCTGCTTTGATAGAGTAAGCCAGATCTTTAAAATAAAGAAAAACATCTGCCCACTCTGGACAGGAAAAAACCTACACAAAAGCTTAGTACAAATGAGGCAGCAGAAAAACCTTATTAATTTTCCATTGTTTTCTCCAATAAACATAACACTACACACTATCAAAGGAACATAACAATAGGTGGTTTTTCCCATTTCCTTTTTCTTGTTTAATTAATACTTACAGCTGCTGCCTCAATTCAGGTGAATCTTGAGGTGTTCCAAGTTGATTCAGAGTCCTCTGTATTTCTGCAGCTATTATGATAGAAAATAAATGTGTAATTGTTACAAATGTTAGGGCAATAGAAATTAATACAAACAATAGGACAGTTAGAAAAAGACAGAAAAACAAAGAGATAAATATAAGAAGTATTAGTTGAGAAACAAGAAATGGTTTATTCAAATCTAATTAGTGACAATGGACTAATTTTCAAGATTAATTAAATTAATTAAAACTCAAGATAAGAGACAATGGATTTATTTTCAAGAGTATTGTGTGGGGACCTTACCATGTGAAACGGCAATTATGAGCCAAAAATATTATCGTCTTCCCTATTCCATCAGAACATTTAGTACAATGGCACATGGACTTTCACGTAACTCTACTGGCATAAAAATTGTAAGGAAAATAATTGTTACAATTACATAGTTCACTGGGATATAAAGTGAATGAATTATAGTTAATAAATGAAGGGGGAATAACAAAATTAGAAAAATTATTTTTCAACTATGTAATAAGTGATTCAAGCAAAGATCAAAGGATGCTAAAACCACGGGGATACTCACATGACCTCAAATTATCATCACACAGATGTCACTACTTTGAGTTAACTTTATCGAAGATAAATCTGTTGCTTGTAAAACAAATGATCAAATTTAGGACCACCAATGGTACAAACTAGCATTATGAGCCTCCTGACATAATGCAACACGAAAGTCACAATATGACCTATGTATTTTTCTTGCCAAAATATTTAACCCAAATCTAATCATGAGAAAGAAATCAGACCAATTTAAATTATGGGCTAATCTACAAAACAACTGGCCTCTACTTTTTAAAATGTCAATGTCAACAAAAGAAAAAAAGTATGAAAGCAGGAAAGCTTTCTAAATTAAAGAAATAAAAAACACAAAACACTAAAACACCCAGTGTATGATTTTTGACTGGATTCTGAATCATGAAAAAAAAAAAAAGACAAACCCACAAAAACTATAAAAAAGTTGTGGAGACAACTGGAGAAACTTGAATTTGCATCTGGAGAGAGAGAGACTAAAGAAGAGTTGAAAAATGTCAGCAACTGGTGAACCCAGGTAAAGGGTATATAAAAAATTCACTGTACTATACTTTTACTCTTCTGTAGGTTTTAAATATTTTATGCTAAGTTCACCACTCAGAAGTCTATGACCACTGTAATAAAAAAAAGGGGCTCTTTACAAAAGGGGAGGTCCTAGTTTTACGCATTTATATACACAAATAAAATGTCAAGTAGAAACAAGTTGAAAATCCATCTCAAAGTAAGAAACTTTCACACTTCCAAGAACTAGAGAAAAATGATTCAACCCACCCATTCTTTTCATTTAAAATAATCATTTATTTATACAGCTTAAATGCTTTTAAATAGTCACTATTTATTGATATTTATGGGATCAAAGGAATGACTGTATTCCGAAACATAGGATAACTTTTTTTCACTGAGGATGATGTAATAAATATTGGTTTCAAGTCAAAGATGAAAAATATAAATACTGGAGAGGAATCATATAGCAACTGTTAACCATTCAGCTACTTACAAAGGAATTTCTTTTTGCAGTTCTTTTCGGTAACAGATTTTTCTTTTGTGAGGTGGAGGAATTTTGTTTGCTGTTTTATAACATATGGCGGCTTCCAATTAGTTACATATTTCCTTCTTAACCTCAGCAGATTTTCTTGGGCTACCTTATAGGGGTTTAAAGCTTTTATTTTCAAAAAAAGTATGTTGATAAGACAAACTGATGCAGGCATTTATCACATACCTAGAGGGCTCTTGTCTTTTAAAAAAGGTCACAATAAGTGAAAAAAAAATAGATTGCTCAATAAATGACACCAGGAAAACTGACTAACCACTTGGGGGTTAAAACAGAGAACTCTAGCTTACCTCATGAAGTAAAATAAATCTGTAATAAATTATTAATATAAGAAACTATTAAACTGCTACATAAAACTATAAAAATGTATTTATTACACAATCTTATTTATGATCTTGGCATGAGGTATAAAATATTATCCAAGTATGACATAAAACTAAAAACCATGAAGGAAAATATATCAAACTGGCAAAACATACACAAAATTTTAAAATACTATATGAAAAATATGTATCTACATTACAAATAAATAAAAGTAACGTGTGTGTGTGTGTGTGTGTGTGTGTACGTACACGGGAGAAAATACCTGCAGCATATAATGAGTAAAGGGGTTAATATCCCTAATATAGAAAAGAATCCTATAAACTGGAAATATAAAAATAGCTCAATGAAAAATGGGTGAAAGGTATCATCTTAAAATTATAACAAGCAAAAAAAAATATGAGAAATTAAACTTCATTGATAATCAACACATATCAGATTGGTAAAAATCAAGAAAAATAAGCAGATGATAATACAATTACAATCAAAAGCCTTGAAAAAGGTAAAGACATAGGAAGGAGCAATGTCCGTCATGTAGAAAGAATCAGAAATAACTGAGAAAAGGTCAGACAAGCCAGTACAAAAATCAGCCAGGAACAGGAACTTTAAAAATTGATAATATTCACTGAAAACATGAATAGCAAAAGAAAGACTGAAAAGAATATCAATCCTGGAAAGGATAAATAGCTTTAATGTATGAACGCTATATAAAACTGTTCCGCCCTTAAAAAATTTAAGTAGACATGCTTCTGACAGGCCCAGTGGGAAGGAGCCTAAATCTACCAAGTGGTTATTTCCCTAGTTTTTGTAAACAGATACACTCAGCAACCCGTTTTCACCCTTTCTCCCTGAGTAAGGGCTCATATGCAAAGGAAGAGATAACCGGGAGCCCCTGAGGGCACAATACTCCAACAAAACAGAAAACCAGGAGAACACCTATTCTTGTGTACTGCTCAGAAAGGCCTCCCAGACCTGACAAGCTGAGCAGGGTGAAGTCTCCCCTATTCCCCTCTTCCCATTTAACTGGCCTGTCTGGAGGATGCAGAAGGCAAAGAGTTATGATGGCTAGCAGAAGCTTATTCAAATGGTGACTCCAACTGCAGTGCTCCTCAAAATGTGATCTATTTACTAGAACAGATCGTCACAATCTCTGGCACCTTGTATAAACCTGCTGATATGGTAAATACTTTTTGCTCTACCCTAAAAAATAGAAAACATGAGAAGGAGTTTGTTTTCAACTGGATGGGTTGGCGTAGAGCCTTCACAGTCTTATCTTAGGGTTATATATACTCTTTATCTCTGTACTACAAGTTAGTTGTCAAGGTTGTTGATCCTCTCCTCCAATGGGACGCTACACTAGTCCAACACACTGCTTACATGTGCTTTTAGGATCTGAAAGGCAAGAAGCAACATGCACTCTTCGATGCCTTGGAAGGATGGAAGTATGCCAGTAGATAGAAGATAAATTCCGTGAAAATACAGGACCCTGTTTCTTTGGTGAAGAATCTCGGTCCATTAATCCGTATGGATCACTGACATACTCCTGCAAAGTAAATGACAAATTGCTTTTCTTTGCAGTCTCAAATACAAATAGGGAAACAGTGCCTAGTGAGACTTTTTATGTGGCTCCAACCCATTTTACTGAACGCCCCCAAACGTTGCCAGCTCTGGCTTCAGCTCCGCAAAAGAAAAGGCTATCCAGCTAGTTCAAGTGTTGGTACAAGCAGCTCTACAACTTGGCTTTAATGACCTGGTTGATCCAATGGTAACTCAAGCGCCTGTGCAATTTCAGAGTTCTGTATAACACTAGTGGCAAGTCCCACTAGGAAGAAAAAAACCCACAGGAGTCCCTTAGAATCTTGGAGCAAAATCATGCTCTCTTTGGCAAACCAATGTTATCTTTTGAGGAACAGTTCTAGTTTTGCTACTAAGCCCTGGATAAAAAGTAAACAGTGGTATACTAGGTGACCCAGTGACCCGAGCTGCCTGCTATGTATTAGGTGTTATGTTATCTTGTTAGTTTATCTCTTTCTAGATTTTGTTCTATGTATGTTAACCAGCCTGCCCCTCACCCCAACTTCTACAGCACTTGTTCACTGGACTAATAAACCAGCAATGGTTTAAGAATAAAAACCACTTGTAGGCTCACCAACTGGACTTCCCCTTTCTCAGATTAACATGATTACTGGAAATGCCATGTACCGATTTGCAGCAATAGCGTCAAAAGTAAATAAGTGATGTGGCGCCATCTATGGGGCTATGAGCCAGTCACCCAGTGGCAAGATGATGACACTCCTTCCTTCGTGGTGGAGGCGGAATTTTATACTCACTGAAACAGCAGTACTGTGGATTTTGTTATGTTTCTTCTACTGCCCTCCCCCCCATGATTCTACCAGCTTCCTAATCCATATATTAGTCACAATCACGGTATTCTACACACTGGTGCTTTTGATCAAGATATTCAATTTACAGAGAAAAAAAATTAACAGAACTTCCAAGGACAATGGGATTCCTTGGTCTCCCAGTACTCCATTATCTGGAAGCTGCTGGACTTCTAGAATCTTTAATGGCCTTTTGAAGACCCAATTACGGTGTCATCTGAGAGACAGTGTCTTGGGAAGGTGAACTGCAACCCCGTGGGATCTTTACGCTCTCAAAGAACCACCACTCCCTGGTGCTGCTTCACCCACAGCCAGAAAGAACACTCAGATTTAGGAACTAAGGGGCAAAAGTGAAGGGAAATAGTTCACATTTACACCTAATTACTCACTTGCAAATTTTCTTCCATCCCTTGAGGTGATTTACAGACAATATCCAAATAAGGAATATAATCACACCTCCATCTGGTAGAAGCAGAGGAGGAATGGACTGGAAATCACCCACTAGACCTGGCACTGGATGCAGGAAATAAACAGGCCTTGGTCCTACCCATCTGTAGAGATGGGAGAGGAGTTCAGGTTGTATGAGTGAAAGCGGTACCATGTTAGACAGGGGCTTTTTAATTTTTTCAAGCTTAAGTATGCAAAAAGGGAAATACGTTCATTATCGGAAACAAAAGGTATGAACTATAATGGACATTTATTTTTGGTCATCTGATACCCCAAATTCTTATTACATTGGCTCTTTTTGGTTTATAATACCATGACCACTGGGAAGCATCATTACAGAACCAGTCTTAGGGGAAAAAACTGGTTGTTAAACTAGTCTAAGAGTCTTTGGGCTTTGCTTACCTCCATTATGAGTAACGCAGGTGATTAACAGTCAGAGTCCTAGCAACAATCACAAAAAGAAAGGCCAGACTCATAACACAAGCTACTTGTAATCAAAAGCTAGATTTACTTAGTGCTATTTAGGTTTCATAAATATTGAAGTTCTTTACAAGTCAAATGCTTTAGCTGACAACCTTCTTCTCACTCTGAAACAATAATTTTAATAACACAGTATCTCATAAATTGAACTTTCTTAGAAACGCAACCATTATGCTTTGCCTAACAGAGTGCATTAAATTAATGACTGCTAGATACTTTTCATGAATACAAATGTAAGACAAGGCCCCTTACACTCAGGCAGCATGTAATCTAGAAAAGGAGAAAAAAAGGTACATTATATAAATGTTATAATAATGTTTCAAACGAGGACCTATAATATAGGCATTCAATTGAAGGACAATCCAAAAAGCCTTAACAGAGGTGGCATTTGTATTGTTTTTGAAGTAAGACACTAGACACTTTGTTTTGGAGATTCAAACCTCTAATACCATACTTAGACATAACTTGAAATGATCAGATTACCGACTGGTTCCCCCAACCACAAGGGCAAACTCCTTAAAGGCAAGAACTAGGTATCCATTGTTCATTACTGTATCTCTAGAACCCACCATATTGTTCACACTCAATGAGTATTTTTTAAACTGAGCAACAAAAGAGCATTAGAAAGACTGAATCCTATATAAGAAGTCATATGTATTTCTAAAACACAAGGCATATATAAGAAGAAAGCTAAGAAAGGTAGGTATGCTCCTTTATTATTCATTCATTCGACATGGTCCGGCCATCCACTATCCACCGGGCACAGTGAAGGGTTTCTGGACATCAACACTCATTTACTTGTATATCTTTACTTTGTATAGCTCTAAACTTGAGGATCAAGTAAACGTATCATCTGATCAGGTGATAAAGGGCCTATGGAAACATAACTTTGAAATTACTGAATCAAATTTAGGAGAAATATTATATGGCATTAGTTCAATTCTATTATATACATGAAGTTGAGAACCAAACAGAATAACTGATTTGTCCAAGAAACTATGGCTATTTAAGTAGAAGAGCTGGGATTAGAATATAGATTTCTTAGTTTCTAAAACAGTATTTTTCAGTGTGCTAAAAGGGCTAAAAGTAAAAGGCTTTAAAAAAGATCATTTCATAATCCAGGTGTATGATAGTTGCCAAAGCAAACAAAGGAAAAATAAGTCTGTGCTAACTTGGAGTAACTTAATAGGAGCTGAGCTGAGATGCTTAGGTGTTGCAAGTAGTGTTCAAAGTACATTTCAAGTCCTACCAGTGGACCACAAGGATCCTTCCGCCCTACTGAAGCTGATCAGGAAATAAACACCTGTCCTTTCTTCAGGTCTTATGAACTGGCAAGATTCCAGAGACATCAATTTACATATGACCAGTATTACCCTCTTACACCAGGGTCAGCCATTTATGACCTGTCGGGGCTTCCAGCCTAGTTTTATACAGCCCTCCAGCTAAGAATGGTTGTTACATTTTGAAAGGGTTAACAAAAAACAAAACAACAATGAATACACAAGAGACCATACGTGGGTAGCAAAGCCTAAAATGTTTACTATTTGGCTCTTTATAGTAAAAATTGGCCGATCCTTGTCCTAAACTAGTAAAAATTCCTAAAACTTTGTAGTCACAAACTCAATTCAGTATGGTACTTGAGTGTACTAAGTACTCACTATGTTGTCTGTTTCACACAGAACTGAACAATGCTGCAAACCTTCCACTGAACATGCATGTATACTAGGTTGGATTTCTGCAATTTTCAGAAAGAATGTTACCAGTACATCACAGGTGCTGGCTTGTATGGGTTATTATTTTCAATTGCTGCTCTTCTCACATTAATTTAGAAACAATTATCGTTACTTTTTCATTGTACTGGATGAACATTTTTGTAGAGTAACTATGTCGTTACCAATCTATTATTTTATTACTCTCCAGTTTTTGACTATCTCCTAGTTTTAGGATAGTGGTTCAGAGGATCTCTTGCCTTACTCAAGTTGACCATGTTCAAAAATGTTTAAGCAAAACTAGTTCAGAGAAAGAGAGAGAGAGATAAAAAAGAGGTTTCTAGGTAGATGACAAACAGGATGGTGATCTGGAAAAACTGATAATCATCCCTAGCTTCTTCCAGGTCATGTCTACTGGGTTTCATTTCATTACCTTGCCTGGGATACTGTGAATTTATGAAGCAGTCATATTCATTTTTATTGGCATATGTCTAATTTGAAAGAAAAAAACCCTGTGAAACATAAAAATTAAGGAACAAATTTTTTACATAACCATAAACAGTTACTTGAAGAAAAATTCACCTGATACTGATAAACTGAGATAGGATTAAATCAAGATGCACCTCTACAACAATAGAATGAATAAATTATTTTTGCATTATCTACAATCTGCAACTATTTGCACCATTACTTCTAGAGAGGTGACTTTACAGTATATATTACATTTTTCATGACGTAAAGATAACACTATTTCCTACACATCCAGAAAAGGTGCATTATTATTTCCACAAAACCCAAACCATCCCCTTTCTGGCTCTTCATTATTTTCAGTACCAAACACCCATTCTGTTCCACGTGAGTCTGCTGCCATCTAGTGGATGATCTAAGGAAAAAAATGCTTCATAGCAAAGGGTATTTCTTTCTGCTGTACAACTGTAGGCAACAGTTGGCATCAGGGGCTGTGTAATGTCACCACCTGTCAGAGTGCCCTGGGGACCAGGGAGGATCATGTCTGACCACTGAGAGTGGCTGGGCTTCCTGGGCCAGCCCTAACAGGCATGTGCGCCTTCAAAGAAATGTCTCCAAACAACGGAGAACAGAATACAACTACTTGCTCTTTTAGCACAAAATATCTGTTGCTCAACCCAAAATAATTCACAGCTGAAACTGTCAATCGTAGAAAAAAAATAATGGTTATTAAAACCCTTGGACAAGTGGTTTTGAGATTCTGACTTGGTCTCACCCACATCACACTGAGGAAGAAGAAGCAGAGTGTAACACTGACCAGCAAGCAGCCTGGGAGCCAGACAGTCTGATTTGGAAATCTGAGCTCACTTCTTGCTGGCTGCTGACCTTGGGCAATTGACCTCATCTTTCCAAGCTATAACTGCCTCACCAGTCAAGCAGGGGGGGAATCACCTCTTCCTCAGTTATGATGAACTTCAACTGAGGACAATGTATGTAAGCACCTTGTACTGGAAACAGAAACAGTTCAATAAATGAGAGCAAACAGTATGAAGTGGCTTAATGTTTTTTTCCTGAAAGTCAGAAATGAACAGTAAGAAGATTCTTATTAATATATATTAATGTGAACCATGCTGTAGGAGGGTGTTGAAACTTAATAAACTCTGATATAGTTATGAGAATTGTAGAGATAATGATAAATATCAACTGACACAAGACAGTTATAACCCCTAATTAGGAGCGAACTCAGCTACCACCTGACAGTGACATGTATACACACAAGTAAGAAACTGAACTAGAAAAAAAACCCAACTAAATATTAATAAAAACAAATTCTGTTTTAGACAACTCCTCACCTATCAAACACTCTATCTATTTTAAAGGGTGGGTTGAAATATTACAGACGATGATATATATAAAAACATTTTCAAAATGGCATAGATTTCTGTAAGAACACGAGATGCTATTACTGGTAAGTTTACTATAATCAGAGTTAGAATCATTAGGTTGGGCTCATTACACAGTACAAGGTGCATAGGATAATGTATCACGAGAAAATATATCAGCTAGTTGAAAATAAGTTTCAACACAAAAAGGTTCTGAGAAAAATAATCAAGTGAACTAGGTCCCAGAAAAGTATATTATAATTCTAAAAAGCACAAGTTAAGTAGAAAAACTCCTTAGAGAATCTGAAACAAAGCTACTAAAATAATTATGGGCTTTTTTCCAATAGGCTCTCTATCTCATGCTCTGTCTTGTGACCTGAATAGGGAGCTTATCTTCTCTGTGGGTAAAAGAACTGATGTGAACGGTGGGGAGGAAACTGAAGGATCTTCTAAAGGATGAGTCTTGAGCTGAGAAGCTCAGGTGAAGCCTGCGCCTCGGGGCCAAGCCTGCTGGTTTACTGTGCCCTCCTTCCTGGCACTCCAACACTTGCAGGCAAGTCCTGCTTCCATGAAGCAATCTTCCATTTAGAACACATTTAATTTTAAATTTCTCATTGGTTTTCTTTCCAAATACTTAGAGGGAGAAAGGCACACAGGCTAACAGAGTAGAAATTTAGGGCATTTTAAAGCTACTGTAGACTAATAAAGAGTTAAATCTAAAGTCATGATTCTTAAAAATGAACAAAGTGCAAAAACAAGCCATTTGAAAACTGTATGTAAACAGTACTTCGGATTTCCAAGATGGCCAGAACACTGCAAGCTCTGTCTTAGCAAAGATGTTCAGTCCTAACATCTTATCATGTGGCCCTGCTCAGCTGACCTGCTCAGAGAGAGTCGAGAATCGGGAGTAACAGAGGTCAAGAGGAGGACGTGGCCCCTTGAGTAGGTGATCTGTGTACTCAGCTAACACAGGGGGATTTGCCAGCGGGGCAGCCTTACTCCTTGCGGTTCTCCAGCCTTCCTGAGCCCTCCTTGGCCCTCCTCACCTCCTGGATGAGTTTCCTTCCTGTCATCCACCGGATGGCCCGACAGTCTGCTCCAAAAGCAGCCTGAGTATTAGCCATGTGAGGAAGTTCACCTCCAGCTCATATGGCAGTGATTCCTCAACTGTTTATCTCAGTCCGAATTTCTAGTCAGTTTTTTTTTTTTTTTGCGGTATGCGGGCCTCTCACTGTTGTGGCCTCTCCCGCTGCGGAGCACAGGCTCCGGACGCGCAGGCCCAGCGGCCATGGCTCACGGGCCCAGCCGCTCCGCGGCATGTGGGATCTTCCCGGACCGGGGCACGAACCCGTGTCCCCCGCATCTGCAGGAGGACTCTCGACCACTGCGCCACCAGGGAAGCCCTCTAATCAGTTTCACTTGCAAGGCCCTGCTGCTCACATGTTTTTGCTAAAACACTGCAAGTGGATTTCTGCTTCCTATAGGAACATGGTACAAGTTTTTTCCTGAATCTTCCCTCTTCTTCCCTCCTCAAGCCATATAGAACAGAGAGGCAGGAAAAAAGAAAACCCATGTAAGCTACATTTTCAGAGAAATTAAGACCACAAAAGAATTCTCAAAAATATGTACATGTGGCCAGAAGAAACAGAAAAGAGCAGATCGTGAGTGGGAAGCCATGGGGATGGGATAGGAAACAGGGGTGCTGCAGAGGAGAATAGGGGAGGCAGAGCGCCAAAATGTCACCAGCAAGTGTGCGCCACCAGGAGATGATGGTGATTCCCAAGGGGGACCGGGGCAGGGCTGACAGGAAGCAGACACTCTGCTGAGCGAGGTGGAGAGCAGAGGCTTGGATCATGCTCGGGGCCCCAGGCTGCTCATCTCTGAAAGTGTCACCTTTCCCTAAGAGGAAGGGGATGGCTTATGCACTGGGGAACCAATGGAGTGACAGGGGTATGTCTGGACTGGAGGGGGAACTCTCCTAAGTCAGGCTAGGTTCTGAGAGGCAGAGGGGGAAAGAAACAGTGCCTCAGGGCAGTGCAGAGAGGAAGGAGCCCGAGGGCACAGCCTGGGCACCCTCTCCCTTCACAGCTGTCTCCTGCCAGGAAAAGCAAGCTCACTCCACTGAACAACAACCAAGAGAACAGAAAGAGCAGCCATGCAAAAGATTATATAAAACTGTGGAAAAGAACAGCAAAACTCGCTACAAAGAAAATGCAGCAGGAAAAAATGTTGCCACGGAAGTGGATAAGGTGAAAATTATAACCCAAAATAGCACCCTTTTTTTGTTTTAACTCAGTGAGGCAATTGCAATTTTAAAGGAAAATCACAAAACAGCTCATAGACAAGATGGCCAGATAATAGGCAGCAGCGAAGCAGAAACTAGAGGAACTCAGGGAAGAAAAGAGAAAGACAAATTCAGAAATGAAAGAAAAGATTAGATGCACAGAAAGCATGAGCCCCGTTAACAGTTGTTGCCATTTTGGGTTGCTCAGGCCACAGCCCTTGAATTGCTGATGGCTTTAGCTCCTAGCTCAATGTCACTGTCACATCCTCTCTCAACTCCTAGTGATTTCAATACCCATGCTGATAATCCTGCCACCATCCTGGCCTCATTTCTTTGCACGCTTTTCTCCAAATGATCTTGTCCTCCACCCTCCCGTAATCACACACTCCAAGATCTTACCAAATGCCTTCTCATTACCAGCAACCGTAACTCCTCCATAACCTTAGTTTCATACACACCACTGACAAATCACCACCTCCTGTATGTCTAGCTCTCTCCCACTGGCACCCTGACCCAATGAGCCTCTGACCCACCCAGGATCTAGCATCCTTTGGTCCTGCCACTTTGCCACTTTCCCTCGCATGACCTCCCCTTCCCGCCATGTCTTCGCTTGCCTCCTGACCCAATTTAAACGCCACAGTCAGCTTAAATGTCATCATCTTCACTCTCTTGCTTATATCCCCTCAAGCCCCTCTCTCCACTTACCTTAACCACTTGACAAATCCAAAACTCTAGTTAAGACCAACACTGTGCTTCCTCTATTATGTGACTGTGCCATACGTCATTTAACCAAACCTCTGTTAATGGAGATTTTATCCTAAGTTTATAGGTTTAAAAGTTGGGGAACTTAACCATTTATGCTGTCTCTACAAATGAATCCTTCTGAGTTCTATTACACAGAGAGAAAATAAAGTGTAATGCTGACTAGATGAGAACATCCTCCTATCTATGTATCGACTTTCCATTTGTTTACATGCTCAAAAGGCTGGTTCTACCCAGAGTAGAAGCCTGAATTCTTGCGATAGCCTGTAAGGCACCCCCCAGCGCCCCCCCCCCCCAGCCCCTACTCTGCCCTCTCTGTGCTCTGCACACACTGACCCCTCTTCCACTCCTCCAACACCCAGGCAGGCTCCCTCCTCAGGGCCCCTGTACCTGCTATCCCCCCATCTAGAACATTCTTTCCCTAGATACTGAAGGGTGCATTCCCTTACTTCCTTTAAATACATGTACAACTATCATCTCCTCAGTAAGGCCTATCCTGGCTCCCTGTGTATCCCATTTAGAAATGCAGTCCCCTCTCCAGGATACCAGATCCCCACTGTTATGTTTTCGTCAGGGTGCTTCTCATAACACTTAACACCTCCTTCCCATACACTATTTACTTATTTATTTTCTGTCTGTCTTCTCTCACTAAAGGTTAGCTCCATAAAGGTAGGTATTTTGCTTGTTTTATTCACTGAAATATCTCTGGCATCCAGACGGTGCCTAGCACATCACAGATGCTTAATACTCATGGTATGAATGAATGCACATAAATGCACAATGACCTGGTACAATATAAAACATGATCCAAATGCATAGTGTTATGTGAATCAGACTGTCCTGGGTTCAAGTGCCAGCCTCTCCATAATAGTTATATGAACTTGAGCAAGTGACTTAACCACTTCAAACCTAAAATTTCTCATCTGACAGAGTTGGCCAGAAGATCAAATAACAATGTACAAAAAACAGATTCAAAATACCAAATACGAGGCACAGAGTAAACAGTTAGCAAAGAGAGCTAAAAGATACTAACCTACATACATATCTTCCAGAATGAGATTTTTTGTTTTCAGAATGAGATTTCTGAGTAAAGCAGGGTGTACAGGCAATACTCTACAACTAAAGTCACTGGATGCATTTGGGCCACGCTGCCCAGCTCTCCTCCCCCACCTCAGCAGAAAGGCAGTGCTCTGAGCACTGCCAAGTAAACAGGCCTTAGCTGGATTTTTAGCTAAAGGCTTCCACATTCCCCAGTAGAAAAATAATAATCCACAGGCTACGAGGGGATCTTGGTGATGTCTGCAGGCATTCTCTTGGGACGTTAAATGGGATGAAGAACAAACTATTCCAGAGAAGTTGGTGGCCATACTCAATATGAGTAATATGCTACTGCAACAATGGTTTCTTCAAATAATGATCATGATAATGACACTATAACAAGAAAGATGACTCGAAAAGGAAATGTCCCAAGACTTACAGAACACCATTTTGTATGACCGTTGGTTTCTTCCAAATCAATTAATATGCAAACCAATTAATAACTGCTTTAAGAAAACACCCAGACTGGAGTAAGTATAAACGGCAATATACTCTTTAATGAAAAATATTGCTTATTAATTGGTGAAAAACAACAAAAAAGCGTCAAAGAGATGAGGACAAGAATTGTCAAAACCATTCCAGGAAACCAAAACTAAACAGCCCAGCCTGAGTTTTGTTGTCCCGCTCTCACACCAGCACTGAGACAACTGAACTGTACGCACAGGCAGCATCACGGGGCAGCTGAGCAGCAGTTACACAACTGACCACAAACTTTATTTAATAAGAGAAGCCACTCTGTAATACAATTACTGAGCATATTGAATATATTTATAGTGGAAAAAGCTAACAATAGTTAAATTAATTTTTAAATAAGAGTCTGGAAACATATATATGAAAATTTTTATGGTATAATCAGCACCACATTTTACTTATACAGAACTCAGAGGAAGGATTCATTTGGGAGGCAGCATAAACAGTAAGCTCCTCAACTTTTTTTTTTTTTTTTTTTTTGCGGTATGCGGGCCTCCCACTGTTGTGGCCTCTCCCGTTGCGGAGCACAGGCTCCGGATGCGCAGGCTCAGCGGCCATGGCTCACGGGCTCAGCCGCTCTGCGGCATGTGGGATCTTCCCGGACCGGGGCATGAACCCGTGTCCCCTGCATCGGCAGGCGGACTCTCAACCACTGTGCCACCAGGGAAGCCCGCTCCTCAACTTTTAAACATATAATTTTAGGATAAAATGTCCATTAACAGAGGTTTGACTCCTGAGCAGTTTCTTAGAGCTATCTGAAATGCTGTCTCCGGGGCTACAATCCTCATTTTGCCCCAAATAAAACTTAACTCACAACTAAAAAACAAACCAAAAAAAAACCGAACAAAAACAAAAAAAACACAGACGTTTGAGATGTATGGCAAATTCATATAATAACAAATTATGCAAGCAACATAGAAGAGAGAAAAAACAAGCAGCAAAAAAAAAAAGGTATAGTATTATCCTATTTTCATTAAAAAAGAAAGAAGGTAATTATGTATAAATATTTCTGGAATCATTTAGATTTGCTACTAAAGAAAAGAATATGCAAGTTGACTTTAATGCTGTTTTCCTCAGGTTGCCATTGAGGAAAAACACTCTGACAGGTAAGAGATTTTGGTAGATAAGTGCTGAAAAAACAACTGATGTCACACTGTCAGTCCTGACTTATCTTTATGATCATTATCAGTAGTCGCTTCAAATAGAAGCAAATCTTATAATTAATGCATGTTTAATAAAGGTATTTCTATATTATTATGCATTAACTATTCTTCTTAATGTGCTATTTAGTAAGGGAAAACATCTTTCGGAATCTTGAGTTTTTCATAAAAGTCAAAAGAAGTTAAAATAAATATCTCTTCTTCCATTCTGTATCATGTGATCAATAATATCTTCCTAAGCACAGGAGTGCACATTACTTTTGAAATACAATTAGTTACAACAAACTGTAGAATCTCGGGATTCAAAAGCAAACTTCACCATTATCTGGGTTTCCCATAACTTTAAATCCCAGTGCGTCATGCCAAGGAATGCAGGGCTGTATTTAGTTTGTGAGGTCTGCCATAACAAAATACCACAGACTAGTAGCTTAAACAACAGAATTCTATTTTCTCACAGTTCTGGGCGGAGGCTGGAAGGTCAAGGTGCCAGTGGGGCTGGCTTTTCCTGAGGCTTCTCCTTGGCTTACAGATGGCCTCCTTCCCACTGTGTCCTCATGTGGCCTTTTCTCTGTGCCTGGGCGTCCCTGGTGTCTCTCCTCTTAAGGACACCAGTCATACTGGATTAGGGCCCCACTCTTATGACCTCACTTAACCTTAATTTCCTCTATAAAGGCCCTATCTCCAAATTCAGTCACACTGGGGATTGGGACTTCAACAATACGAATTTTGGGGGGACGAAATTCAGTCCATAACAAGGACCCTGACAGTGCTTATGTGAGAGGAAGGTTAAAAAACAGTACTAATGAGTAAAAAGATACCTGTTAAGTATGTTTGACCTAAGCTCAAACACCTGTATGAATGAGTAACTTGTACCAGTCCACAGCATCCTTGGAAAGCCCTGCTGGAAGGACCACTCATATTTGCTGCAACTTCTTTCTACTCATCTCTTAACTGCCCTCCTTAATATCATACAGAAGGAAGGGTGACCCTCTTCCACCTGACGCCCCTTCAATTATCTGAAGCAGCAATCCCAGCCCCCCAGAAGTGTTCCTAGTACTTCCAAATGCTGTGTGTATCAATGGATCATAGTGTGATTTCTGTACCCTTCTCTCCCCTCTCTCTTTCCATTATTCACATTCAACAACTGCTTCTTTTTCAGAACTGGGCTCACAGAAAGGTAGAAAGGTAACGTGCCTTTCCTTTAAGATTTTTCTTCTTTTTTTCCCCCATGTCATCCTTCTGCAGGGGCTATGCTAATCGTCTGTGTATTGTTCCATGTTTAGTATATGTGCTGCTGAAGCGAGCACTGAGATTTCTTTATATAACTTGTTTCTTCCTCATTCAGGTGATTTCACATTGCAGTCAGGATTTCTGAGAGCTTCCCATCTTCTCAAACCATGTTCCTTCCCTCCAGTGTCACATCTTGGAATCACAACATTCTCTTTTTTGAAATTTTCTATTCTATCCTTTCTGTTCTATCCTTCATCATCCAATAAATCCTTACTAGCACCTGTATGCAAAACTCTTGAGAGATATAATTCTGCATAAAGGTACGATCCCCAGCCACAGAAGAGATTACAGACCCCGGTAGTTAAGGGAAAAAAATGCTGGCACTTAAAAAAAATTATAAAGATGAAATACAAAAGAATTCACAAGCCAGCATCTCATTACCAAATGAGTGAGGGGAGATTGCTGCCATAAGGTCAAAGGAAAGAAAAGAAATAAACTTATAATGGTTACTACATGCGAGGCACACTTATCCCTACTTGTTGAAAATAGATAAATGTAGTTTAGATACATTGGGTAACCTACTTGAGGTCATTCACTCCAATTTTATTAAGGGCTGACTCATGGCCAGGCACTGTTCTTACAATACAGAGCTGTGAACAAGGTATATTAAGCCCTTTCTCTTCAGGAGCCGCCATTCTAGTAGGGAATGCAGAAAATAAGTAGGCAAATGTGGTAGTTTAATTTACTGATCAAAGGCATTACAAAAACAAACTGGTTGGGCTTCCCTAGTGGCGCAGTGGTTGAGAGTCCACCTGCCGATGCAGTGGACACTAGTTCGTGCCCCGGTCCGGGAAGATCCCACATGCCGTGGAGCGGCTGGGCCCGTGAGCCATGGCCGCTGAGCCTGCGCGTCCGGAGCCTGTGCTCTGCAACAGGAGAGGCCACAGCACTGAGAGGCCTGCGTACCGCAAAAAACAAACAAACAAAAAACTGGTTAATGAGAAAAAGAATGAGTGGAGGAACAAAAATGATAGGTCAGGGAAAACATCTCTAAGGATGTGACCTCTGGGCTAAGACCTAAAAGCCAAGGAGAAGCCAACTGTGTGAAGATTCGGTAAGATGTCTGAAGCAGAGGAAAAGTAAGCGCAAAGGCCCTGAGGTAAGAAGGAGCTCAACTGTTCAAGCAGCAGAAAGGCAGCCAACGTGGCTGAAATCTGAAATCTTGCAGCTGCAAAGGGGAGAGTGGTAGGAGTTGGCAAATGGGGGCAGGATCAGATCTGGAGGGTGTTGTGAGGCATGGTGGGGATTTACATCAGATTGTGAGTGCCACGGGAATCACTGCAGAGTTTCCAGCTGTGAGATGGCATGGTCTGACTGATTGTTCACCTGGGCTATAGTATGGAGAATAGACTGTAGACAGGCAGGAATGGAAGCAGGGAGAACATTTTGGAGGCTACAGTCATGCCGAGAAGAAAGAGCAGCAGCTGGGACCTAGGTGGTGACAGCAGAGATGGAGAGAAATGGACAAATTTTACAGGGAGAACCAATAGGATGTACACTTAGGTTGCAAATGGGGAGCAAAGACACACAGTACTAGGGATTGGGGTTGTAACCAACGGTAAGAAAATTCATGTTCAGGACAGAGGCATGTAGATGGTTCACATATAGGAGCAGTGAGGGACAGAGCTCCCTGGAGCATATTTTAAAGTTTTAGTTCATAAAACAAACAGAAAGTATTCAGTCATAAACAGCACTCGTGTTCAGTCATGTAGGAAAAATCACCAGAGAGAAGAAAGGATGGTTGTTCTCTGTTCAAATTCCCTTGGATATGACATTAATTTCCACTCCTAGCTCTGTTCTATGTCAACACCTTAGGCATGAAGAGAATCACAACAATGAAATGAAAGCTATTAAAGCTTTTCTCCTCAAGGGGAAAAAATTCAACCAGGTATTTTCAGACATGTGACGTCAGAAGTAGATATAACAAAGGGCGTTTTAGGGGAGGGAGGAGAGGAGGGAAAGAGAGAGAGAACACGTTTTCAACTCCTTTCCCTCTGTAAACTGCCTTCCTGTCCACCAGACCACCCCAGGAAACAAAAGGTAACACCTCCAATTCCTGGGTAAATACACAGTTCCAGTCAATTCATTAACTTCTCAGGACTGAAGTTCTTTTGTTAAAGAAAATTTGCCCTGGCAACCAAAAAGGAGAACTCAATGATACTAGCTTCCCTTTTCTGCAGTCATGTGTTAAGGTGCAAAACTAGTGTCCCTTTCACCAGACTGTAGTTAAAAGAACTGCATTCATTCTCAAAAGTATAACAACAAAAGGGCTCAAGCTTTTGTAGAGATTTTATTTTTCTTCTCAAAGTCCTAAAGACCTTACAGGGACAAGAGCCAAGCACTGATCCTGCCTAATAAACAATAAAAGGACGCACACAGAATGAGAAGCTAATTGCAACACAGAGAAACCAATAATATTTACTTCAAATCTAAAGAAGTCTGTGTTGGACCAACAACTTTAATCTATAGGAGATAAACGATAAAAAATAAAACAATTAAGATTCAACACAGACCTTTTTCAGTCACCTTCTCTTAACCTTTATAACATGGGCTTAAGTTCACACATTTTATGCCCCTCTAAAAAGTTCTGACTTCTCAAATCTTCCGGAACACACACATAAGCACATATGACATATCATGCATATTTCTGCTAAAAAGCAGAAAACTTCTGCACTTACACCTTCCGCTGAGTATATTTTATAAAGTTACCAATGGATCTATTGGGTTCATTTTCCAAAGGCTAGCTTTTAGCCACTCTCTATCTTCCTTTTTCATTCTTTTTTTAAAATACATTTTATTTATTTATTTATTTTGGCTGCATTGGGTCTTCGCTGCTGCACACGGGCTTTCTCTAGTTGCTGCGAGCAGAAGCTACTCTTCGTTGCAGTGCACGGGCTTCTCATTGCGGTGACTTCTCTTGCTGTGGAGCACAGGCTCTAGGCACGCGGGCTTCAGTAGTTATGGCATGCGGGGTCAGTAGATGTGGCTCGTGGGCTCTAGAGCACAGGCTCAGTAGTTGTGGCGCACGGGCTTAGTTGCTCCGCGGCACGTGGGATCTTCCCAGATCAGGGCTCGAACCTGTGTCCCCTGCATTGGCAGGCAGATTCTTAACCACTGCGCCACCAAGGAAGCCCTCTTTTACATTATTCTTTAAACCAATACTCAAATGCCAGAGTTCTCATTAGCACTGGTAAGATTTACTATAATATGTATGTATGGGAAAATTTTATCTCAACGACTGTGTTTCATGGTCAGCTGTGGTTATTTCTATCTATCAATTTCCTGCAATTCATAACTTAGTTACTTCTGACATGATTCACTCCAGAATCCCTTGTGACCGCAACTCTCCCACCTCCTAATACTTAGATATGTAACTCTTAGTGGAACTCCACTTGTGGCTAACTTGTGAATGACTGTTTCCATTACGGGAGTTTAAAAGCATGCATGATGGGTCCAGATATGGCAACTGGTTTCTTAATAACAAAGAGAATAATCCTGCATATGTCAGAAGAGCTTTCAGGATTTTTTACAACTTTAACTTGGTTAAAATTATAGCCTGTTAAAGTTGGTACAGACCATAATCCGGCCCACAGAAAAAATACGTAAGAAAATCATGGCTTGGAAGGTAAAACAACTTACTCAGGCCACACTGCTGCTGGATGTGATTTCGGGACACGAGCAAGCACGCACATACAGCGTGCCTAATTAGAAACTTTTCCTATTGTCCCATTGATTTTCTTAGCTCAGCTACATTCTGGAAGTCTGATTCTAATCAGGGAATTGCAATATACATCACAGTGGGACACACTGAAATTTAAGACTATAAATGCAAATGCTGGCAAGGATTTGGAGCAACACAAACTCTGATACCCTGGCTGGTGGGAGTACAATCTGGAACCACTACTTTAGGTAACTGTTTACCTGTATCTACAACTGAACATACACATATCCTATGACCCAGCAACCCAATTCCTAGACACACATATGAAATAAAAGAACATACAAGAATGTTCAGCATTGTCCATAAAAGCAAAAAACAAAACCAAACAAAGCAAAAATACAGAAACACTCCAAATGTCCACCAACTGTAGAAAGAATAACTAGATGTGGTATACTCGAATACAGTAATGAAAACAAATGACTGACAGCCACCTGCAACAACACAGATGAACTGCACAAACCTAATGGGAGAAAGAACTTCAATATAAAACATATTTCTTGATTCCATTAGACAAAGTTAAAAACTAGGAACATTAATCAATGACATTAGAAGTCGGGACACTGGTTACATCTGGAGAGTATGGAGGGGGCTCTAAGCATGAGAAGGGCTTCAGGGGGCTGGTAATATTCTATTTCCTGACATGTGTGGTGTTGTAACATAACTCACTGAGCTATATACTAATAATTGGTATACAACTCAATATATATAATATGCTTCTATTTTTTTTAAGTTAAAAAAAAAACAATGTTTAATTATGTGATGGATTTCAATATATTTATCTGCTTCCTTCAAAAACACGAGTTCTTTCTGTGTGTTCCGTGTGTCCCAAATCCATTTTTCTGTATTGTGTGTGTCTGTTCCAGGATGAAGGGCCCCTGTGAAATACCCTACTCTGGTTCACCTCATATAATAGGCTCAGCATTTTCAACCCACAGAGGCTTGCTTATCCTTGTCCTATATGTCACAGGTAGGAGCCTGTCTCCAAACAAAATACAGACGGATGTTAAAGGGTAAATGAAGGGGATATGGGGATATATGTATGCATAAAGTTGAGTCACTTTGTTATACAGCAGAAACCAACACAACGTTCTAAAGCAATTATACTCCAGTAAAGATGTTAAAAAAAAAAAAAAGGTAAATGAGTGTATATCTCCTTTCCACATACTAATGAAAATGGTACTTAAAAAAAAAACCTTGAGAACTAAATCTGAAGTTTGAGAACTAAATCTAAGCATGTCTTTGATGCACTATGATCTTCTAGACCTTGGATAACAATCAGTTTTATTTAGATGTCGACTCCAGTCTATTGGGAATGGTTGCCTGGAGCACTGGGTTGAGAAAGATTTAATGCTGTGTTAGGGCCAGTGACAGAGAATACTGTCAACGCCAGGGAAAACGATGGAGCACAGACACCTTGCCGACTCAGAGTCAACAGAACACTTTCTCCCCTAGGATAAAAATAGTTTCTTAACCGTTTTAAATGCTCCACAGAGAAATCTCTAATAAAGTTCTAATTTATAACATCTGTTTATTACTTATACTTAGAAAGTGATATTATTTAATACAATTTTACTTCTAATATATTTTAATTTATGTATTTATAGTATTTAAATATTTTATGTTTAATATAAATTACATTATTGTAATGTGGTTTAAATACTTCACAAGTAAAGTAAATCAATAAGACTATAGGTTATTTTTTTAACAAAAAGTAGTTTAACAGGAAAACAAAACCACTTAAGTTTAAAAACATTTTGTTTCATCTATCCTACTCTTTGCAAAACAGAACTGCCAGAATGCTATTTTAAAAACTCACAAAATTCCAGTCTTACTAAATGTTATTCTTGGGTTCCTCCAAGAATCAAAAATCTTTTGATTGCTATTTTTGGTATAAATTAAACCATACAACTCAATATATTTTTAGTATAAATTAAACCATACAACTCAATATTTTACAAGTTTTTGTTGATCTTAATCAAAGCTAAAATGAAAATAAACTTTTCCCACTGCAGTACTCAGGAAGACTTTAGCTTTAGTTGAACAGATGCACATATTCTAAGTCCAAGAGGATTACCTTACTTACAGCACCTTCTCTTTAGATTTCTTTTGTAAAATTAGATAATTTGTACTGACACAAATTCAAAAGATGCAAATGCAGTGTGAAGAGAAGCACCTAATGTGGTGCAAAGCACCATCTTATTCAATCACATCCAGTATTATTAGCATTACCAGATGTAGAAAAAAGTGAACTGAAATTTCACACTTCTCCCTTTTACTTCCATGTGATTTCTGCATAGCCCTTATCAGTAATGCACACTGGATGGTAGGTTAGATTTTTAGCAATAACTTGCTCTACCGAAATCTAAACTTCCCATCATTTAAATATTGAATCTTATACTGGGCATATACCCTGAGAAAACCAAAATTCAAAAAGAGTCATGTACCAAAATGTTCATTGCAGCTCTATTTACAATAGCCCGGAGATGGAAACAACCTAAGTGCCCATCATCGGTTGAATGGATAAAGAAGATGTGGCACATATATACAATGGAATATTACTCAGCCATAAAAAGAAACGAAATTGAGCTATTTGTAATGAGGTGGATAGACCTAGAGTCTGTCATACAGAGTGAAGTAAGTCAGAAAGAAAAAGACAAATACCGTATGCTAACACATATATATGGAATTTAAGAAAAAAAAAGTCATGAAGAACCTAGGGGTAAGGCAGGAATAAAGACGCAGACCTCCTAGAGAACGGACTTGAGGTTATGGGGAGGGGGAAGGGTGAGCTGTGACAGGGCGAGAGAGAGTCATGGACATATACACACTAACAAACGTAGTAAGGTAGATAGCTAGTGGGAAGCAGCCACATGGCACAGGGATATTGGCTCGGTGCTTTGTGACAGCCTGGAGGGGTGGGATAGGGAGGGTGGGAGGGAGGGAGACGCAAGAGGGAAGACATATGGGAACATATGTTTATGTATGACTGATTCACTTTGTTATAAAGCAGAAACTAACACACCATTGTAAAGCAATTATACCCCAATAAAGATGTTAAAAAAACCAAAAAACTAAAAACAAAAAACATTGAATCTTAGAATTAAAAATATACACCGTGATGACTGGTTTCACTAAATTCATGAACCCAAACCTCAAATGAGTAATCAAACTGCCACACAACACTTCTCTGCTTCTGTTTCCCTGGTACATCCATTCTCTCAACTGTCAAAACTACAAGTAATGCACCTTCTCTTCTTTCCATAAACTTCTAACAACTTTCCCTCCCATTCTCTATCTGATGCCTTTGCCTATTTTATTTAGAAACACTCAGACAGACACTTTCCATCTTTACCCATCACACTGTGCACCAAATCTGTACAGTAGATAAAAGGCAAACCACTCATTAGTGGTCTATTCCCCATCGCCTCTCACCTTCAAAGACAATTCTTTTGCAAGTATACTCTCACTAGAGTCTCTCTTTTGTAGTGGAAAAAATGTACCTTTTCTTTGACCCTCTTCGTATTTCCATGGTAGAATCTACTAGTTGCCTCCTAAATACTGATTTCTCCTTTCTCTCTCAAGTGGAGCAGTCCCCATTTTTAGTGAGCACATTGCAATACAGCTAAAAGATGCTTTCAGCTTTCCTAGTAGTGGATGTAGCCATGTGACTGTCTAAATTCTGGTCAAGGGGCTTCCCTGGTGGCGCAGTGGTTGACAGTTCGCCTGCCGATGCAGGGGACACGGGTTTGTGCCCCGGTCCGGGAAGATCCCACATGCCGCGGAGCGGCTGGGCCCGTAAGCCATGGCCGCTGAGCCTGCGCGTCTGGAGCCTGTGCTCCGCAACGGAAGAGGCCACAACAGTGAGAAGCCCGCGTATCGCAAAAAAAACACAAATAAAAATAAAAAGAAATAAATTCTGGTCAATAATATATGCAGAGGTGAGTAGGATGCTAGGAAGTCTCTTGAAATGGAGGAGGTCAGTCCTTCTGCCTCCTCTCCATCTACACTTGGAACGTGGATAGGAAACCACCTTTTTTTCTTCTTTTTTTGAATTATCAAAATTTGTGAACCATCTTTTTTTTTTAATTAAAAATATATATATTTTTACCTTTTGACCCCCCCACTTCACCCATTTCTCCCACCCCCTACCCCTGACAACCACCAATCTGTTCTCCACACCTATGAACTTAGTTTTTCTGGTTTGGGGTTTTTTTTAGATTCCACGTATAAGAAAGATTATATGTTATTTGCCTTTCTCTGACTTATTTCACGTAACACTATGCCTTTGAGGTCTAATCATGTTATCGCAAATGGCAAGATTTCATTCTTTTTCTTTTAATGGCTGAATAATATTCCATTGTGTATATCTATCTATCTATCTACCCACCCACCCACCACATCTTCTTTATCCATTCGTCTATCCATGGACTCTTAGGTAGCTTCCATATCTTGGCTATTGTAAATAATGCTGTAATGAACATGGGAGTGCAGATACGTTTTCAATCTAGTATTTTTGTTTTCTTTGGATAAAAACCCAGGAAGAGTACTGCTGGATTGTATGGTAATTCTACTTTTAATTTTCTGAGGAATCTCCAACACTGTTTTCCATAGTGGCTGAACCAATTTACATTCCCAACGACAGTGCACAAGGGTTCCCTTTTCTCCACATCCTCACCGAACCTGTTATTTCTTATCTTTTTGGTTTCCTTTGTTGTGCAGAAACTTTTTAGTTTGATGTAGTCCTACTTGTTTATTTTTGCTTTTGTTGCCTTCACTTTTGTTATCAGATTCAAAAAATTATTGCCAAGATCTATGTCAAGGAGCTTACCACCTATGTTTTCTTCTAGGAGTTGTATGGTTTCAGGTCTTATGTTCAAGTCTAATCCATTTTGAGTTAATTTTGTGTATAGTGTAAGACAGTGGTCCCGTTTCATTCTTTTCCATGTGGCTGTCCAGTTTTCCCAACATGATTTACTGAAGAGACTATCCTTTTTCTATTGTATATTCTTGGCTTTGCTGTAAATTAACTGATGATATATACATGGGTTTATTTCGGGGCTCTCTATTCTGTTTCATTGATCTATCTGTCTGTCTTTAATGCCAATACCACACTGTTTTAATTGCTATAGCTTTGTAAAAGAGTTTAAAATCAGAGAGGGTGATGACTCCAGCTTTGTTCTTTTTCTTCAAGATTGCTTTGGCTATTCAGGGTCTTTTGCAGTTCCATACAAATTTTAAGACTGTTTATTCTGTGAAAAATACCACTGTAATTTTGATAGGGATTGCACTGAATTTATAAATTGCTGTGGGTAGTATGGACATAATATTAATTCTTCTGATCCATGAGCATGGAATATCTTTTCATTTATTTGTGTCTTCTTCAATTTCTTTCCTTAATGTCTGATAGTTTTCAGTATACAACCTTGGTTAAATTTATTCCTTTCTGATACAATTATAAATGGGATTTTCTTAATTTCTCTTTCTGATAGTTTGTTATTAGTGTAGAGAAACACAACAGATTTTAAGTACTGATTTTGTAACCTGCAACATTACTAAATTTGTTTATTAGTTCTACCAGTTTTTTGATGGAGTCTTCAGGGTTTTCCATATAATATCATGTCCTCTACAAATAGTGACAGTTTTACTTCTTCCTTTCCAGTTTGGATGCCTTTTATTTATTTTTCTTGCCTAAATGCTCTGTCTAGGACTTCCAATATTTCTGAATGAAAGTGGCAATAATGGGCATCCTTATCTTATTCCTGATCTTAGAGGAAAAGCTTTTAGCTTTTCACCACTGAATATGATATTAGCTGCTGGCCCGTCACATATGGCTGTTATTATGTTGAAGTATGTTCCCTCTATACCCATTTGGTTGAGAATTTTTATCATAAATGAATGTTAAATCTTGTCAAATGTTTTTTCTGTATCTACTGAAATGATCATATGATTTTTATCCTTCATTTTGTTAACGTGGTGTATGTATATCACATGGCCTGATTTGTGGTCGTTGAACCAGCTTTGCATCCCTGGCATATATCCAGGGATTTATTCTTTCAAAGACACCAGTTTGCCAGATCCCATTCTCTGCTTTCATCTCATTCAGTCTGTTGGCAGCATTAGACACATGATGCCTCACTCATTCTTGAAACACTCTTTGAATTTTTGGAAACCCAGCAGAGCCTGATTTTCTTCTTACCTCACTGGTCACTCCTTCCCTGACTATGGTGTCTTCTCCCTGCTTTCCTGACTTCTACATTTTTTTAAATGCTCCAACACTCTTCTCTGAACTCTACTCACTCCTTTGTGATTATTTTAGACCTATGGTTTTAAATACCATTTATATTCTGATGACACTCTGATCTCCAAATTCATACACCTAAACTAGATGTTTGACACCTCCACTTAGATGTTTAAAAGACACCTCAAAATTTACTTGGCCAAAACAAAACTCTCCCCACATCTCCTCAACTATAGTTCTTCCCATCTTAGGACATACTCACCACCATCCACTTGGTTGCTCAAAGCAAAAACCATGAAGTCATCCTGGGCTCCCCTCTCCCTCTCACCCCACCCCCGTGCATCACCAAGTCCTGCTGTCTGTGCCTCCACAGTACATCCTTCACTTCTCTCCATCTCCCTTGCTACCACCCTGGTGCAAGCCAACATCTCTCTCATCAGAGCCCTGCCATGGCCTGTGTGTTCTCCTTCTATTTCTTCAAAGTCTGTTTTCTAAGCAGCAGCCAAAGTAATCTTTTCAAAGTGCAGATCTGATTGTGTCTCTTCCCTGCCTCTTAGAACGAAATTTAAGCTCCACATGGCCTCCAAGGTTTTAGGTGACCTGATTGGCCTCCTCTCTGATTTCATCTCCTGCCACTCTTGCCTCAAGTGCTGTGCTTCGGCCACACTGGATTTTTCCTATTTTCTGAACACCCTAAGCTCTGGACTGCTTTTTAAAAATACCAGCTGTGACCTCCATCTGAATGCTCTTTCCCAGTATTTTCTCACTACCAGCCCCTTCTCTTCCACATTCAGAGAACCACCTAAGATAAGGCAGCTTCTCCCTCATCACTTGCTCTCATCACATCACTCTCATTTTTTTTTCTTCATAGGGAATTATGTTGTTCATTAAATGTTTAAACCATCAGTTTCTCCTCACACTGGAAACTACAGGAGAACAGGACCTTGTGGATCTTGTTTACTGCTCGATTCCCAGGGTCTGAAACAGTGACTAGCAAACAGCTGGTGCTCTATAAATTATTTGCTGAATGAATAAAGACTTAACATAAAAATGAAAAGTCATTTGTTTAACCATTATTCCAGTGTCTTAATTACAGACCTGAGAAATATCTCACCGCCATATGCTGTTCACTTAGTAACAGGGACTGCACTGCTCCTGAGGTAGACAATTCTATCCCTCAACAACTAGGATTATTCAAAACCCCTTATTCCTTTCTCAAGCTGTTGCTTCCGTGCATCTGTGGAGGCCTCTGTGATCAAGTAGAGTACATTTCTTGTGTTTTAGACAAGACAGTTCTTCAAATATCCGAAGGTGGTGACTGTACCTTCTCAGAGTTAAACAGTCCCAGTCTCCTTAACAGCTCTTCACAAGGCTGTTAAAAACAAGAGTTTCAGGTCTTATCATCACCCTCCCATGTACTCCAAGACTGCCCCAAACCACGATGTAGTCACACACTTAGCTATCAACTATGCCATGAATATGCAGCTGTGGTCCAATCTACCTCATATCATCTGGCTGGTTTCATGAACTGATCTCTTTCTGAGAGAGTGTAACTTGACTGAAGTTAACGCTTCCTTCCTTCCAGTTCAAGCTCACACACCATCTCCAAGATACATCTCCATGTATCTTTCACACCACTAAGTGCACAAGGCTTCTGTAATCTCCATGCACTATAGTCATTCCTCATCTTCTTCCCAGAATTCCCGACACCGTTTAGCTTCCCCAACACAGGATACCTGCCCTATCCTACAGAAAAAGACCTCCTGGCCTCCTTTCTTGGATAAAGGTCCTGATTTTCCACATGTGCAAATTAAAATTATAATTTTCACACAAGTAGCCTGAGGCAGACTAGCACTATTTCTAATCAGCAGCAAGGGAGCCACAAAAAGGAGAGGCCCTTTTGGCTACCATGGAAACAATTTGAAGCAGGAAGAGCAAGGTGGAGCCAGCCAACGCTGGTGCCCCAGGACAAACTGGAACAATCCTTGACGTACCAATCCTATAGACCCTACTGCAGACAAAGTGATACCTCTACGCTATCCCCCTCCTTGCTCCTCCAAGGACAGCCAAAGAAAACAGGAGCTGCCCCAAATCAGGATAAGGGTTATCCTACACTGCTGTGCAGGTCAGCACTTTCTTAGAACTATCTATAATCTAGTTTTACTCCCTCTGCCTCCAAAACAACTGATATCTCATTTCAGTCATTCAGGCAGAGTAATAATTATTGGGAAGTTAATGATTAAAGAAACACAGTTGGTCATCTGAAAACATTTCAGATGTTCCACAGTGTGTTTAGCATTCTGGTAAAGAGAGCAGCCTTAATGAAGTAGGCTGAAGAATAAAACTATACATATTAACACACTCTGAAAGAGTTCAGGCATGCCCAGAGGGCCAAAATACTGACCGCAAAATGACCGGATTAATCTAGGTATATGATTAGCTGTGATTCAGAAAGAAAAACTAAAAAACTCTATAGGTTCAAATCTGCTACAGGGATTTTTTTTTAATTTCTTATATATATTCTGAGGAGTACTGATAGTGCTTGACAGTGCTTCCCAGTGCCAAACCTATGAGATTTCATCAAATCTCATTTATCTCATCTAGAACCTGACAGTTTTAATGCAAACCTAAGTATCTATCCTTTTAAATCTTTCTTTCATTAATGAATGTTTATCAGGTGCCTGACACTCTACAGAAAAATGCAGTTAAGTGTTACCTCTTCTAATATAACTACTCCTTATCTTTACTCTAAAGAGGTCTAGCCTTTTAAAATCTGCTCTTGGAGGAACACTAATTGTCCTTTTTTGACTCTCCACCAAGTTTCAATGAAGAATTGAAAACAAACAATGAAGTCAATTTAAAAACTCAACTCACAACATTGTGTGATCTTCTGGATGTTGGAAGAGATAAGCTGGGCCAGTTGGGCAGGGTCACCACCAATTCCTGGAGTGTAAGACATAGTTGATTTGCTTGTTCGCTAATTTCATCAGCTGTTTGTGGGCTGTGCAGTTTTCTAAGCAGTCACCTAAATAACATAAAAGAAAAGTCACATAATTGCATTTTTAAAGTTACTGGCTTACACTTTCCAAATTGTCGATCTGGGAGGTTACAAGTACAAATTTGACGATCCTACTAGGGTTGAAATCTAGCTCACAAAAACACACTGTATGAGGAAGTGTTCCTCTTTCTTATTTATGTACTCTCTTAGGGGTGCTCTTCCATCTACATACACAAATACACCTACACACAAATGAGTCTCACATCCACATCTCCGAGTCACACTCTTAACTCTCTTTAGTGTCTATATGCCTTTGAAGCTATAGGAACTTGCCAACTGCCCTTTTAGCTGCCAGTGGAACTGGCAACAGGAAATCTCTACTTTGGGGAAGACACTTAGCATTTGGGCCTGCTGCCAGGATCCAAATAAGATACTGCACATCCAGGGACCAAGAACTTTCCCACTCTATACAGAAGAAAGGTAAAGATTCACTCTTGCATCTACAGGACTAGCATCAACAGATCAGATCCCTTGCATCAGGACCACACAACCACACGATTAGCTGAGGCCTGCTCTCTCCCCCAAAGAGGGACTATAATCAGTCTGTTGATTGCCACTTAGTATTGTAGCATTTCCCTCAACCCTCAAAACTCAAACAAGTCTGGTCTAAGCCTTCTCCTGTTTTCTTTTATGGTCTCCTTTTCCCCCCTTTAGAGAATCAACCAATCAGTTACAAACTACCAGTTTTCCCTTTACTCAAGCGCCTAAATTTGAGAAAGTTCCTGCTGGTGAGATAACTAAGCTTCATTCATCCAAAGAGCTGCCACTGTTGGACTGGCTGGCATTTCCTTAGAGAAGGGGTGCAATGGCGATTCCCTCAGCTCAGTGCTGAGTGAAGAATGAAAAGATGGAAGAGAATGAATGATGGAAGAGAAAGAAAAATTCAACAAGATTAACTATAGCTAACTTATTATTTCCTAAGCATTGTGTTTAGGACTTCCACATTTTCTTAGTTGATTCTTCCACCAAGCTTATGAGGTAGGTACAACAATAATTATGATTTTTCAAATGAAGAAACTGAAGCATAATGAGAATAAGCAACATGTTTAATGTAAGAAAAGAGCTAAAATTTGAAACTAAATCTTAGAGTCTATGTTTTGAAAACACAAAACCATCTTGTTGCTTCCCTGTATAACAAAATTAACGACAGGTGAGCCCACTCAATTCAGAAAAACCAAATTTATCACCTTTCTGCAGACTCTGTATGAAGTTTTGCTAAACCCACAAGGAAGATGAGGAATTCAGCTTGGGATAACTACATGCAAGGATCAAGGTAACACTGCCGAAATAGTTTACACCTCTTCTCTCTTATTCTGCTAACAGTGATATCTAAAAGACAACAGTGGTTGGCTCTCCTGATGATGAGATATGAGAAATAAAGGATCCAAATAACTGACTGTACTTTAAAGTATATGTATATAAACAGATAGATAGACAGCTAACTATAAACTGACTTAACAGTGTATGATCTTTGCACACAGGCTACATCAACCAAGTTATTCTGATGTCTGCTTTCCACATCGGTCTCCAGCACCTAGCCCAGAGCTAAGATGCACTGAAGTACTTTTGCTGTATACTTTCGAAAGCCCATTCAGAACTCCTAGTTTGATTGCTCAGAATAACAGTAACTCATTATCTATACCTGCACTATCAAGTGTTCAGCTATCACATGTGTGGCCACCGGCTACGATAGCTCACGTATGGAACATTTCCATCACAGCAGAAAGTTCTATTGAACAGTGCTCACCAAAAATCTCAATAATTAGCTTGCTATGAGGATATACAAACACTATAAAGAGAAAGACGGGAAGGGGGGATCAAGGTGCAACACTCATACTGAGAATCTTCTCAAGACTGTTTCTCAGAGCACAGATAAAAGAACAGAGGGAATTTTAAAAAGAAATCTTGAGTGTCAAACATTACCCCTAGTTGCTACTGGACACAGTGTAGAATCCTTAAGATTCCCATTAACATAAATCTCATGCTCTATAAATCCTGTGTGGATAAAGCAACAGAAACAGTCAGTTTCACTTTCTTAATGGTGAGCACCAGCATAAAGCTCAGGACTTCCCTCCACCCTGTGCTCCAAAATGATAAGTTCCCAGAAGGGCAGGATTTTGTTTTCAGTTTTGATTTTTCTTTTTTTGGTCTATTTTGTGGACTGCTCTACTCTCAGCATCTGGATATACAATAGGTGCTTAATAAATATTTGTAGAATGAATAAATGCACCTATTTCCTAAGAACACACACCCAGTCTGAGGGTAAATATTACCATTTCTAAGACAGTGAACTCCAGGGCCTTCTTTCAGATCCAGGATGTCCCAGGCTTACCGCTGCCTTGGACTACTGCTTGGTGCCATTTCCTCTCCCTGCAGGGCGCTTCCCATGATCTCCATGTGACCTGCTCCGCTTCCCCAGCAAAGTCTCATCACGTGCTAGAGAAGCATTTCATATTCACTTTGATTTGAAGTGAGAAGTCACCACTGTCACTCTGCTGATCTAACCTACTGCATCATAGTACTAATCACCATTTAAAATGATCTAGTTCGTATATCATTTATTATCTATCCCTACCTCTGGAACATAAACATGAGAGAGACAAGACAATCTTCTTTTTTTTTTTGAATTTTATCTTTTTTTTTTATACAGCAGGTTCTTATTAGTAATCTATTTTATACATATTAGTGTATATATGTCAATCCCAATCTCCCAATTCATCCCACCACCACCATCACCACCCCTGCTTTCCCCCTTGGTGTCCATACATTTGTTCTCTACATCTGTGTCTCTATTTCTGCACTGCAAACCAGTTAATCTGTACCATTTTTCTAGATTCCACATATATGTGTTAATATATGATATTTGTTTTTCTCTGACTTACTTCACTCTGTATGACAGTCTCTAGGTCCATCCGTGTCTCTACAAATGACCCAATTTCATTCTTTTTTATGGCTGAGTAATATTCCATTGTATATATGTACCACATCTTCTTTATCCATTCATCTGTCGATGGGCATTTAAGTTGCTTCCGTGACCTGGTTATTGTAAATAGTGCTGCAGTGAACACTGGGGTGCCTGTGTCTTTTGAATTATGGTTTTCTCTGGATATATGCCCAGTAGTGGGATTGCTGGATCATATGGTAATTCTATTTTTAGTTTTTTAAGGAACCTCCATACTGTTCTCCATAGTGGCTGTATCAATTTACATTCCCACCAACAGTGCAAGAGGGTTCCCTTTTCTCCACACCCTCTCCAGCATTTGTTGTTTGTAGATTTTCTCACGATGCCCATTCTAACCAGTGTGAGGTGATACCTCATTGTAGTTTTGATTTACATTTCTCTAATGATTAGTGATGTTGAGCAGCTTTTCATGTGCCTCTTGGCCATCTGTATATCTCTTTGGAGAAATGTCTATTTAGGTCTTCTGCCCATTTTTTGATTGGGTTGTTTTTTTAATATTGAGCTTCATAAGCTGTTTATATACTTTGGAGATTAATCTAAGGCTATCTTCTTGTAGAATCCACAGTGCCAGGGACATAGAAGATGTTCCACGAATGTGAGGGTGATCACTCTCCTAACAGACATGAGCATTCTCTACATAAACTACATTAACTGCATTCATTAGCTCAGCTCCTCCATCCATTAAACTATTATACTATTTGGGTTTAGTCCACAATACCGAGAATTATTTTTCACTCTTTCACACACACTAAACTTTCAAATTAAATAGAATTATGGCAAATCTTATTCAGACTTACTGCAGGTGTTTTATACAATTTCTCACCCAGCAGCACCTGGCTAAAGTTTGAGATCATAACCAAAATTAAGATTGACTTTGAGATCGGGAGCAAAAGTAAAATATCTGAAGGAAAATGCAGATGTTAATGAGTTCACATGGTATCATATTAACTCTGAAACTAGAGCATAATTCTTAACTAGTCACAAGTCTGAGACAACCTTCTCAAAGTGGCCTGCAAAGCAGAGGCGTGTCCACATCGCAAGACACAGCTGAACACTGCTATCAGTCTCTGACCTGGGGGGACGATCAGGCCAACCCCTGAAGAAACGTCCACCTCCAATATTACTAAACAGCACAGCATTTCATAATCATTTCCTTTTCTTCCAGATCCCGAGCAAGCTTTAAATTATATATAATTATGGTCAGAATATGTTGATCTGAATTAAACAAAAATTAATGTATGTCTATAAGAACCAAGCAAATGTAAGAAACTTGAGAGTAAAAAAATATATAGCATTTGACGGGAAAGGCATTTTTGTTTTCTTTTTGTCTGAATTTAAAGAAAGTAACAACCTAAAAAACAAGAGGGGTGGGCTGAGGTGGGGTGGAGAGGCATCTTGGAATATTTTATGTAGCTGTAAAGGGCTTAATGCAAACCAACTAAGGACAGGTACTGAAAAGATCAAAGAAAGGTAGTGTGTCAAAGTCTCCAGGCCAAATAGAAAACCAACTACGATGAGCCTCCGAATAAACGTATACGGTTCCTCTACTATAGAAATATATATCTTCAGTTCTTCTATATTCGGGAGGAGAACTTTAAAGCGCGTTTTCTAAATCCGGGCCTTAAAAAGAGGAAGAGGTCAATTCGTGTACAGCATGAGGCAGAAGCTGTTCTCCTGAGCTGGGCCGGAGCGGCTCGGGCTCCAGCCCCGCCCCGGAGCGCTCAGCCCGCCGGTGCGCCTGAGCGAGAGCGGCCGGGGCGGCCGGGGGAGGCGGCGAGGCTGCGGCGCAGCCGGCGCAGGGCGGGCCGGGCTGACTAGGCCGGCGGCACCAGCCGGACTGCACCGCGCACCCGCGCCGGCCCGGGGGGCGTGGGGAGGAGCGCGCTCCCGGCGCTGGGGCAGCGCCGGCCCTCCGACTCCCGAAAGCCTGCCGCGAAGCGCAGGGCGGCGGCCACCTGACAACGCGCACAAACAAGGTGGCGCGGCAGCCACGGGGACACGCGCTTTCGGGGCGCCCAGCCAGGGACACCCCCTCCAGAGACTCCTCTTACCCCGACGTCCTCGGCTTCCTTCTCCTTCTTTGGCCCCGGCCACCCAAGGGCCCCAGAGCCGCCAGCAACGAGCCTCAGCTGATGGGTGCAGGCGCTGGAACGCCCACTGCGCATGCTCTCAATCCCTCCCTGGGAAGGAGGCGGGGATATCCCTCCTCTTATTGGCCAGCGGGGTTGAGTGACAGCGGCCCTTCCCCGCCCCCTCTGGTTCTAAGCTAAGGAATAGGGGTTCCAGCAAAACTGCAAGGGAGGTGTTCTTTGAGGCCTGACGTGTAGATGGTGAACGCCTTATCCTGCGTGTAAAAAACAAGAGGAGGGAATGGAGAGCAGCTGTTTTCTTTATCAGGTGATGCCGGCCTCCCTAGACTCGTGTCTTCAGCCCGCCCCATCAACTCACGCCTGTCTTGTTTCCCAACCCTTAACCTCAGTAGAACATATTCGCAAGTCCATTAAAAAATGTGAACGCAAATACGCAGTTCTAGCAGGAACAATGAGTGGAGTCATTTCCGTGTGCCCACTTAGTAACCAAGTTTTCGTAGCACACTCAAGTCATATGAAGCATCCTTGAATGGCAGGAAGTAGTTTCAACAGGATTTGAAAAGAGCAGAGAATGTTCTCATGATAAATATTCAAACATAAAGTAATTGTTAGATAAAAAGCATCAGTTGCTTCAGGTGAGAGAAAGACCAAATTAATTAACTAGGCCTTTGTCTGTATTAAGGCAATAATATTTTCTGAAAGGATCATCAGGACATCAAAAGTCCAGATGGACTAAGGTGGAAAAAAAAACTAAAACCAGAATATTTTGAACTGGTACCACATGAGCAAATTCTAGTTTGTTTGGAATTATACATACATATGTGCATAAGTGAGTGAGGTCAACCAACGATAAGAAACATAAGAGGCTCTCCGTTTATTTTTCATTTTTCTACTTTTAAGAGAGAAATGGGAACAAGAAAATTTTTCTGTTTCTCATTTTTTCCAGAAGAAAACTGTGGTATAAGTGTGGTAATAAGCAACAACTTATACTCTGCGTCTGTGAAGAGGGGGCAAGAGAGAGGTGGGCAGGCTGGCCAAACAGGAGGCACACACCCCATTGAAAGGGACAGCATGATTCAGCTAGAGCCGATTGTGGACTTTTAGGAATAATTGGCCCAATGTGATCAAGTTATCTGTTTCGTCAAGATACAGTGTAAATTCTAATTTTTATGTGAAAAATCTTTTTTTCAGTATTCATAAGTTTTTGTAAAACATTCTGTGATCAAATAATATACATATATCAGCCTTTGTAATAGGTGATAGTTTCAGCCATAGAGTATTAAGGCTGGAGAAAGCCTACCAGAAAAGCTACCTCTAATTCCTCATTTCACAGATGAAAAAATCTGAAACCCAAAGAAATGTCATCAAAATCACACAAATAATTATGAGAGGCACAGATCCAGATGACCTAATTCAGAATCTTGATTTCTTCCTACCATATAATTCATTCAGCACATGTTCCCTGGGAATCTGCCATGTGCCAGGGACTGCGACAGGCACTGCAGATATCAAGATGAGTAGGATACAGTATTTTCCCTCAGGTTGCTCAAAGAGTGAGATCCTTCCCAGAACACTGCAAGGGATGCTGTGATAAAGATTTGTACACAGCACAGAGGGAGCCCAGAGATGAGGATGACTTACTGTGGGATCAGGGACCATTCCAAAAGGGAAGTGTTAATAGAATCCTGAAAAATGTGTAAGACTTCACTGGGAAGACAAGATGGGAAAGGACATTCCAGCCAAAAGGAAGAACACATAAAACTTCATAAAATCACAGGCAAGTTCAAACTCTCAGGGATCTCTTCTAATTTTCATTAGACTAAAGCAGAGTGGGTGGAATGGAGGGGCATCAGACTAGAAAGTCAAGTGGAGTTTATATAATGAAAAGCCTGGATATCATGTTAAATGAATATCTAATAGGAGTTAAACTATGAAAGCAAAGGTGTGATGTCCTCATATTTCCATGCTCTGAAGAAACCTTTGGAGAATGGGCGAAAATAAAAGTGAGAGAGAGTTTTGACCACTTAGGAGGCTGTTGCAATGGTAGCATCCCCCAATTAAGAATCTTCCCAATATCAGAGATATTGAAGGACTGTAGTAAGGCAAATACATTGGAGAAGAGGAGGTGAGGACTGCTTTGAGAAATATTTAAGAAGACTTGGAAATCAATTATATATAGAGAATGAAAGAGATGACTCCTCTTTTTAAGACACAAAACTGAGCAGAACATGATGTAGCTGAGATCTAAGATTGCTGATAAAGCAATTGCAGTTTGAGGATGGAGATGGTGAAATGAGGGAGCAAAGTGACAGTAAGTTTAGCTTGGGATGTGTTGTTGTGTTGAAGATTCTGGGGAAGTGAGACTCAGAGATGTCCAGTGTCCTACAGGTACTTGAGAATGTGAGCTGGAGTTCCGGATAGAGTTCTGGTTGGAGCTACGGGAAGAGATGAGCTCACTGACCTTAAGGATGGGATGTTGTGGACTTTCTGTGTTTAAGGGAGGGCAGAGGAAGAAAACCCATGAAAGGGAGTAATCAGAGAGATAGGAAGTAAACCAGGAAGAGGTGTAGTAGAGAATGAAGGAAAACATTTCAAAAAAGAGGGAATGGTCTATGATAGCACATGTCACAGAAAGTTCAGGTAAATTGAGAACCGAAAGTTGTGCGTTGGAGTTGGAAATTAGGAAGTGGTTGGTAAATTTAGGAACAGGCATTTCAGTCATTCAAGGAACTATCATGCAAATAATTTACATTTACGTAGTGTCTGCTGCGCTTTCCAAACATCCTATCATGTTTGATAGAATCCTGGGCTGTGAGAGGGGGCGTCACGAAGCACTGTTGAAGAACTGGAGGCTTGGTGGTCTCTTCAGGTCACCCTGCTAGATACTGACTGAATGAGGACCAAAGCTCTGTTGTCTGAATCCTCCTCCTGGGCTCCTTCTAATTTTTCATGTTTCAAAATATGAGTGGATTTCTTCCAGGTCTTTTGAAAACTAGGAATAAGATTTCACTCCTTTGTATCCTTTGTATTCAAGTGAAAAAAAAAAAGGTATAGTTTAGGTAGCCCTGCAAAATTTAGAGGTACAGAGGATAAATGAATTCCAGAAGAGTTCCTGATATTTATGGCATCCCACCTGAGCATCAGCCTGCTTCTTAGTGAAACTTAGCCAGGTGCCTTGAACACAGCAGGGATCAAAAATTCTGCCAATTTAACAGGTGATCATTTCACTTCTCCCCAAACAAATCCTTTATACTTGCAAGAATTCCCTATGTCTGAAGGCTTGTGATTTGGAGTTTTCAGAGCTAGTAATTTTGGGGATTTGGGTCTTCTTGGAAAGAATTCGAAGGGCAAATCAGAAGTAAGTCTTTGAGCGGGAATTGTTATCTGCGTACTTGTGTCCTTATTAATATAAATACCACCTAAATAACGTCTGCCATGTAGGCTAGGGAACTCTTCACTGCTGTATCTACAGTGTTTGGAATAGCAATTCTAGCAAATCAGAGACAATTGCCTGTTCACATTATAGCCCCTGAACTAAAATATTTTTTAAAAGGCCCACCATGTGATCTTGTGGGACAGCCAGAGAAGTAAAAGACACAAAAAGGAAAAATACAAAAAGGCAAGGAATTTATTGATAAATGAGAGGTACAAGTGTACCGGTGAAAGTTTTTGATTATAATGTACGGGAGAACCAAAGCTGTTTTAAGAAATCTGTGCTAGATTAAAAGGCAGTTTAGGAACTTCTCTGGCGGTCCAGTGGTTAAGACTCCACGCTTCCACTGCAGGGGGCCACGGGTTTGATCCCTGGTCGGGGAACTAACATCCCACGTGCTAATATTCCACATATTGAGCAGTGTGTCACCACCCTCCCAAAAAAAGTCAGCTTAAATTAATGTCTAATAAACTAGAGTTTGTTCCATTGTGCTTTGTTTTTAAGCACCTCTCATCTCCCTCTGCAGTTTGCTTGTTTTCTAAGACCACTCTGCCCCTAGCTATATGCCAAGCACAGAGCAGATTTTGCTCTCACTTTTAAACATAGAGCTAATAGGAATCCCACAGAAATCTTATATGGACCATCATAGCATGACGATTGGTCTGTTCATCTCTAATTTTACCTCCTACAATTATTATCGTTATGTGCCCTCTTCTCTCTGTGTCCCAGTCCACTACAATACCTTCCTCATTGGCATCTGTACCTCCAGTTCTACTCAACGTCATTATCCTCAAAGTCATCACTGAGTATTTGAAGCGCAAATCTGAAAACATCACTCCAGGCTTCATGCCATCACCATGATTGCCACATGCCCCCAAATGTACTTCTTAAAAATAAAAGTGCTGGGGCTGGTCAGGGGTGAAAGGTTGGGTAGATTGGGAGGAGGAATCATAGAAGGGCATCTATGGAGAAATGTCTGGAAATCTTATTACGATGCCTTCCTGAAGATTCGGGGTGCGTGTTTGTAAATTAAATGCTCTGAGAAGTGATTCGGTAAAGAAACAAGTATAACTTTCTTTAACCCAGTATTTTCTGAATGTATTTGGCCATAGAACTTTTTTTAATACTTAATGGCTGTAGAGATCTACATGGTATCTATTATGGAAAACATTGCTCTCAAAATCAAATCCAAGCCCCTTATCAGGGCATATAAATAGGGTGATCATACAACCAGTTTGCCCAGGACAGCCCCAGTTTAGGCTGGTTTTTCCAGCCTTCTGTCTCTGAGCACTCCCTTTCCTTCTCAAAAGTGTCCCAATTCAGATGATACATTACATGGTCACCTTATATAAAAGGACCTATATGATCTGGATTCTGCCTTTCCCTGCACCAAAATTTATGCTTTGGAATATGCTAGCTTAAAGAACTTCTCCATCTCTTTCTGCTCCCACTTCCTTCCCACCAGCTCTCCAAAACCACACCAGGGGTTCCCTTATTTCTGTGCTTTGCTCTATCAGTTGCCTTTAACTAGAATGCACTTTCTTCCTCCTCATTTTTAAAGTAAACTCCATTTTATAATAATTGTAGACTTACAAAAGAGTTGCAAAAATAGTACAGAGTTCCCATATACACCTCACGCAGATTCTCCCAGTGTTAACATCTTACATAACCATGGTGCATTTGTCAAAGCTAAAAAATTAACATTGGCATAGTACTTTCAATTAAACTATTGATTTGGATTTCCCTAGTTTTCCACTGATGTCCATTTTCTATTCCAAGATCCAATCCCACATTGTATTTACATAGCATGTTTCCTTTGTCTCCTCCCATCTGTGACAGTTTTCTGTCTTTCCTTTTTTGTCATGAACTTGACATTTAAGAGTACTGGTTAGGCATTTTGTTAGAAAGTCCCTCAATTCAGGTTTGTCTGATGTTTTCACGATTAGACTGTTACAGATTTTTGAAAAGAATACCAGGGAGGTGAAGTGTTCTCAACATATCATTTCAGAGGATACATGATATCAGAATGATCTGTCTTCTGGTGATGTTAATCTTCACACCTTGGTTAAGGTGATGTCTTTGAGTTACTATTTTTCCATTTCTATGCTATACCCATTAGAAGAGAATCACAAAGTCCAGTCCACAATCAAGAGGAGGAGAATTGAGTTCTACCTCCAGAAGGGAGGAATATGAAAAATTTATGAACATATGTTGAACCTACCACAAGAACTAATAAATATTTGGACAGAGACCCTTTGAGGCTAAACCATCAGAGGCCACAGTTATTATTATGGAAAGAAAAAATTTTCAAGTGGATAGTTATGGACAGTACCTCTCACATCAGATGCTTGATAATAAGAAAAATTCTCAGGCTCCACCCTACCTAGTTTCTTAGGTAGAAACTAAGAAACTGCTGTGATTGCTTTTCTCAACTTCATGTACATAACTAATTTTGCCTTCTTTTTCTAAAGAAAGATCCTGACCGTGAATGTTTCATCTAGCTCTTTACACTTTTGTTTGTTTGTTTGTTTTTGTGGTACGCGGGCCTCTCACTGTTGTGGCATCTCCCATTGCGGAGCACAGGCTCTGGACGTGCAGGCTCCGGACGTGCAGGCTCAGCGGCCATGGCTCACGGGCCCAGCCGCTCCACGGCATGTGGGATATTCCCGGACCGGGGCACGAACCCGTGTCTCCTGCATCGGCAGGCGGACTCTCAACCACTGCACCACCAGGGAAGCCCCTCTTTATACTTTTGAACCTCAATTTTGCCTTCACGTGTTCTCTTCTGGTATTGCCATACTGCCTAGTGCAGTTATTACTATTGTGTTCTAAAGGTGATTTTCTATTTCCTTCAATTCTTCTATGAGGAATATTTGTCACTTCTCCCCAATTTATTTATTTCTTCAATCATTTATTTATATCACTATGAATTTATGGATTTTTATTTTCTTCTTTAGGTTATAATTAAGTTACCTCTCTACCATTTCAGGTTTTTTCAGGTTGGTTCCTGTGTCCTTTTGACAGGCCCCATTTTTTTTTTCCCTAGCGCTTCCTTACTTGGTAGTATAACAAGATGCTCCAGGCTTATCTTGTATCTTCCTTGTTCCAGCTCTAAAATCAGTCATTTTGGTGTGGAGTCATTGTTCCTTTTACCAGAAAATAGTATTTAGAAACCAAGATCTGGGCACTAGCCTTCTTATTGGTACTGGGGTGTCATTGCTTCTGTGCCCTCTCAGTGGACAGAACTAGGAAATAAATGTCTGTGTATTAGCTCATGTATACACATGTATCTATAAGTTTATCTGACATTATTGAATATATAAATAAACATGAGTTCACACAGTTATTTCCAACTCTCATCCAGCATCACAGCGTTCATTCTAGCCTTCTCTGCTTCCTTATTGTTAACTTCCTCTTTGACAGTGAGGAACCCAGCCCCAGTATCTGTCATCAATTACTTATTTGTGTAATGTAAGGTAGTTTCAGAACTGCTAACTCATACTCCTGTGAGAGAAAAACTTGAGAACAGTGTGTAAGGACAATTCTTTTTGCCTTTAGCCTTACAGTACTGAGTCAAAACAATGTTTTCCAAAATTACCAAGATCAGCTCTTTTTTCCTCACTCCCTACAGTGAATGTATGTTTTATGTTTGTATTGCACTTTAGTTCATTTGTTATGTGCCTATATTCCATCTGGATCTCACCAAACATACTGGTTGATTTTTTTTTTTAATTTAAGTAAAGTTCACTCTTTTTGGTATATATCTCTATAGGTTTTGGACAAATGCCTGGAGTCATGTATCCATCACCCCAATACCATACAGAGCAGTTTAATCTCCCTAAAAGTTCCCTTTTGCAGTAACTTTGAGTCAATTTGTCCCCCAACCCATGACAACCACTTATGTTTTCTCTCCCTATAGCTTTTTGCCTTTTCCAGAAAGGTATAAAAATTGAATCATGCAATGAGTAACCTTTTGGGTTTGACTTCTTTCATTTAGCAGCGTGCATTTAAGATACATCCACATTGTTCTATGAATCAATAGTTTGTCTTTCCTATGGCTGAGTATTATTCCATTGTCAGGATGTAATGCCCTTTAGCCTTTCACCTATCGGTTGTTTCCAATTTTTGGCTATTACGATTAAAACTTCTATAATTATTTGCATGCAGGTCTTGATACAAGTATAAGTTTTCAATTCACTTAAGTAAATATCTAGAAGTGGGAGTGTTGGGTCATATATGTTTAGTTTTATAAGAAAATGCAAATTGTTTTCCAAAGTGGCTGTATCATTTTGCACTCCCACCAGCAATGAATGAGGATTTCTGTTGCTCTAATTCCTTGTCAACATTGGGTAGTGTTAGATTTCCTCTTTTAATTTTATCTATTCCAATAGTTGTATAGAGGTATCTCACTGTGGTTTTAATTTCATTTCCTTAATGATGCTGGACATCCTTTTTAGGCCTATTTAAAATTCATATGTCTTTTTTACTGAAGTGTCTGTTCAGATCTTTTGCCCATTTTTTCATTACATTGTCTCCCTGTTGTAGAGGTTTAAGAGTTCTTTATATGTTCTTGATCAAATATGTCATTTGCAAATGTTTCTCCCATCTTGTAGTTTGTCTTTTTTATTTTCCTTACGGCGTCTTTCACAGAGCAAAATTTTTAATTTTGATAAAGTCCAATTTGCCAAATTTTTCTTTTTGTGGATCCTGCTTTTGGTGTTGAATCTTTTTATTAGCAAACCCAGAGTTACACAGATTTTCTCCTATATTTTTTTCTTAAAGTTTTATAGTTTCATCCTTTACATTTAGGTCTACAATACATACTGAGTTAATTTTTATGTTTATATGAGGTATATATCAAAGTTTTGCTTGTTTTTGCATATGGATGTCTAATTATTCCAGCACCATTTATAGAAAAGACTATTCTTTCTCCGTTGAGTTACTATTGCACTCTTGTCAAAAATCAGTTGAGGAGAATTAACAGCTTAACAAAATTGAGACTTTCAATTCATGAACACAGTATATCTCTACATTTACTTAGATTTTCTTTTCTTTCTTTCTTTATTTTTATTATTTTAAATTTATTTATTTTATTTACTTTTTTTGGCTTCGTTGGGTCTTCGTTGCTGCGCACAGGCTTTCTCTAGTTGCGGCGAGTGGGGTCTACTCTTCATTGCGGTGCGCGGGTTTCACGTTGCGGTGGCTTCTCTTGTTGTGGAGCATGGGCTCTAGGCACACGGGCTTCAATAGTTGTGGCACACTAGCTCAGTAGTAGTGGCTCGCGGGCTCTAGAGCGCAGGCTCAGTAGTTGTGGTGCACGGACTTAGTTGCTCTCTGGCATGTGGGATCTTCCCGGACCAGGGCTCGAACCCAGGTCCCCCGCATTGGCAGGCAGATTCTTAACTACTGTGCCACCAGGGAAGTCCCCTTTTATTTACTTTTAATCAGTGTTTTATAATTTTTCGTATACAAAACCCACACATATTTTGTAAGTCATATGTAATTTATTCGTTTTGGTACTATATAAATGTATTTTTTATTTCAAATTCCACTTGATCTTAACTGATATGTACAGATCATTCACATTTAAAGTACGCTTGAATTAAATCTATGATATGTTTGATATGCTTGAATTAAAATCTACCATCCTGATAATTGGTGTTTATTTATTCCATTTATTCTTTCTTTATTCTCCTTTTTCTTCCTACCCTGAGTTTAATCAAGAATTTTTAAATGATTCTATTTTATCTCCTCTATTGACTTATTATACATATTGATACTTCTTTTAGAAATATTTTATACCTCTTTTTAGAATTAATCTGAGCCTACCTTCAAGTAATATATTTCTAAGGACATTATAACAGTATATTCCTAAGTCCTCCCTCTCCTTGTGTTATTGTCATACATTTCACTTTTACATGCTATAAAATATATTTTACTATTTTTGATATAGTTATCCATATCTTAGAGTAATTTAAAATGAGAAAAAATTTATTTTACCTTCATACATTTCATTTCTGGATCTCTTCATTTCTTTGTGTAGATCCAAGTTTATGGTCCATGTCATATCCCATATACCTTGATGACTATTTTCATCTTGGAGTGAAAAAGGCAAGGAAAGCAGAATAGGATGATTTGTATTTTTGATACATGTAGCAGTGGAGAAAAAATTTTTTTCTCTACTCTCTTAAGTTTAGTACCTGGGGCTTGTGAATTAAACTAACAAAAGACATATTAACAGGACAAAAGTTTAAGTTTGGGTTAATGTTTGTCTATACAGACATGAATGGTCTTAAAACTAAACTCCCTTGGAGAAGGGATTGGAGGTAGGTTTTATTTGAGTTCTCCCTTCTGGGAGTAGATCTGCACTGAAAAGGAATTTTATAGCAGCCTAATTTCCCAGAAGTTGCTACTTTTTGTCAGGTAAGAGAAGCTTTGAGAAGACTTTTTTTTTTTTTTCTTTTTCTTTGTTTTTGCATCTGTTGAATCTCAGATGCTTTCAGCTTAAAACTATCTTTATGTTAAAGTAATATATTTTGGGGTGGCATATTCTGTTCATCTTCACACAAAAATTTATAATTTCTTTATTAACATAAACAAAATGAAAGAGTGACAAATGAACAGAAAATATGTGCGAGCTCTAACACAAATGGTTTACATCCTTGTCACTTATAAGAAAGACAGATCTCATGTGGAGGATGCTATTGATTCTCCAATCAAATTCCCTTTAACTGCCACGGGAACCAAAGCACAGTTGCTGTACCTGCTAAGAACAAATCACAACCGCCTTCTTTGGAGAGTTACCCTTGGCCCAAGGTGAGCAGCCCTACTCAGGAGTCAAGATCCCCTGACCCCATAGACTCAGTCAATGACTGACTGACCTCAGCTCCTGGACTTGTGGAAGAACAGATGATTCTCTGGTGCAACTTGTGCTCTAGAACTTCCCTGTGGGATGGACTGAAGCTGGTCTCTAGCTGAGACCACATTCTTAGCTTTTCCCTTGCCTCAACCTCCTTTCCCTATTCCCCTTCTCTTCTGAACTTTATTCTCACCTTCTCTTGCTCCCCACTTTAGTTTCTGCATCTAGAAAAACTAACCTAAGACATCACACTAGAAAAATAAGCAAAAGCTCAGCATAGACAATTCACAGAAGGGTCTTAGTCCAAGTTTCCTAAAAAATACAGCTTAAGGCAAAATTTCACATACTAAAGCTTTTTTTTATTGAAATATGTTTGACATATAATGTTGCGTAAGTTTAAGGTATACAAATGTTGATTTGATATGTTTATTATGGCACTATGATTGCCTTCGTAGCATTAGCTAAGACCTGCATCACGTCATGTGATCACCCTTTCTTTTTTACGGTGGGAATAATTAAGATCTAGTCTCTTAGCAATACTGAGATGAATTTCTAGGCTCCAGATGGAGACACTACAGCCCAGGGGGCCACGTCATCGAACCAAAACTTAGATAACTTTCGCGTCCCTGTAAATGCTCCTCTTGACCAGAAAAGCAGTCTATCCAGTCAGCCAGTCCCCAAACGCCAAGCCACCGACTCTGGGTCTTCTCACTCGAAACAAGATTAACTATCAGATATTTTGTATTTTTCTCTTCCTTATTCTTTACTCTTTAACCTGTAAACGTTTTTTGTCTTCTGTCCCATTTTGCAGTTTTCTGAAAGGAGAACCTTGTGAAGTGTTAAATAAAGTTTGTTTGTATGGCCTAAATTGTCTTTAATCATTTAGCAGCAAGTTTGATGTTTATAATACAAGATTGTTGTCTAAAATCAATATACTGTGCACTTGATCTCTAAGACTTATTTATCTACTAGTTGCAAGTTTGTACCCTTGAACATTTCTCCTATTGCCCTTACTCCCCACCTTCCCCACCCCGTACTAAAGCTTTACAGTAATCCTAGGGCAGCAAGAACAAGATGAAAGGGGAAGCGAGGAAGGAAAGGAGGGAGAACAGATACAAAGTGGCACCTCACCAAGAAAACATGGCTTAGTCACTTAGGACAGGGGACTTGGGGTACCTTCCAGATAGGTCTTGTAGAACCACTGTGTCTTGGAACAAAGTTTGGAGGAGTGTGCTGGAAAGGGGAGAAGGGAGAGGTATTTACTTTTTCTTCCCATCCTTCTCTAGATTCTTGGGGATCAAAGATCACCCCGTGGGGCATCAAGTTCCCCTACATTTTCAGGTTGTGTTACCTAGGTTTTCTAGAAAGTCAGATCCGAAACCTAGAAGTGCACATTGTTTGAGGGGGAGGGTGGGGGTAGGGGCCTCAGCTTTTGTGGATTGGATTGGTCTGGAATTGTGTGCTAACATTGCCATGGATCATTTGGGTTGCATCGTGGAGGCTCTGCAGAAGCCCAGACTCAGGGTAGGCAGGCAGAGAGGCGCGGCGGTGCTGGACTGTCCCAGCGGCGGGGTGTCCGGGGCAGATGGCGGAAATCACCTGGGACTGAGCAGGTCTGGGGAGGTTCTTAAACTGCATGAAAAGAAAACAAAATCGCCAATAATCATACTCGAAAAGAGAACAAAAGTACAGGAGGAAAAGCAAAATCAAACAAGCTGTTTTGTTGTTGCTGTTTTGACCTGTCAAATAAAAACCAAATCTGGACTTAGTAAGAGGCTTTCTTTGGAAGTTATTGCAATGGAGGGAAAGGGACAGTTGCAATGCGTAGAGCTCTTGGATCATAAGGTCTGCAAAGGTGTCGGGAGTTAGGCAATAGGCTTTTCCTTTTATAGAGGGTGGGGGGATGGTGGAACTAGGCTAGGAAGAATTGGGTGTGCGGACTTGGAATGAAAGGGAACCACAAGATCAAAGTGTTGTATCCTGTGGCCAGTCTATTCTCAGGAGAAGCTGTTAAGGAGCGGCTGGCCGTTTGCTGGATGAGGCCGAGGATGGACCAAAGTTCAGGCACCTGGGGGAAAGACAGAATCTTAACCAACATTTGAATTAACAAGCATTTTGTTCTGATTGATTCGTAGACACTAGAAGTTCAGTTAATCATTTATGAGGCTAAGAATTGCCTTGTCATAGGTAAAAAAGGGGGGGCATCTATGAGTCTTATCTGTGTAAAAAACGGCTCAGGTAAAATTCAACATTGTCAGACGTAAGAGACTGGGAATACGAGAAAGAATGATACTACACAGTGCTGACCAGGTAGGTATGTGGGAAAATGGATACTCTCTTACGGTGTGGCAGCTCTATAAATTGACACAGCCTTTCCGCAAACTTTTAAATGCAATGCACTAACTCTTCAGCCCATCAACTTCACCCTTAGAAATATACACTGAGGAAATGCTTGAACAAGTGTGCTGAAATGACTTATATCACAATATGATTTTAAATATCAAGCGCTTGGGGGACTTCCCTGGTGGTCCAGTGGGTAAGACTCCATGCTCGCATTGCAGGGGGTCCAGGTTCAATCCCTGGTCAGGGAACTAGATCCTGCATGTATGCTACAACTAAGAAGTCTGCATGCTGCAACTAAGACCTGGCGCAGCCTAAATTAATTAATTAATTAAAAAATTAAATAGCAAGCACTTGGGAACAACATAAATATCTGTCAGTGGGATTCACTAAGGATATTTGCACACACACAAAAGTGTGGCTTTAATAAAGATAATGGAGAGGCAGAACGTAGTGTGGTGATTAAGAGTATGCTCTTTGGAGTGAGGCTGACTGGGTTCAAACCCCAGATCTTGCACTTATAGATGTGTAATCTTGGGCAACTCATTTACACTCTCTATGTCTCTGTTTTCTCACCTGAAAAATAAAGATGTATCCACCTCAAAGGATTGTTGGGAGGATGAAATGAATTAATACATGATAGCATGTAGTGCTCATATTGCAATATAAATATAATAGTATAGCTAGTATTACTAGGTTTATATTAGTGACATCAAAAGGTGTCTGCCATTAATAAATATAAAAATCCATCTACAAAATGAAATATGTGTTATGATACCACTTTTGAAATACAGATATAGAGAGAAAAGGAGAGAAAGAAACAATAATATCTGGAAGAATATACATGCAGATTTTAACTTTTTATTTCATATACTTCTGAGCTGCTCAGTTTTTTCTTTTATAAAAGTCCATTTCTCTAGAATGCAGTCTTTTTAAGTTTAAATGTCAAACTATATTACAAAGTTACATTAATCAAAACAGAATGGTATTGCCATAAAAACAGACACATAACAGAATAGAGCCCAGAAATAAACTCATCCATATATGGTCAATTAATTTACAACAAATGAATCAAGAATATACAATGAGGAAAGTATAGTCTCTTTAATAAATAGTGCTGGGAAAACTGCACAGCCACATGCAAAAGATTTAGTGTAAGACTTGAAACCATACAACATCTAGAAGAAAACATAGGGAGGCAAGTTCCTTGACATTAGCCTTGGCAATGACATTTTGGTCTTGACACACAAAACAAAGGCACCAAAAGCAAAAACAAACAAGCAGGACCACATCAAACAAAAAAAGCTTCCGTACAGCAAAGGAAACCGTCAATCAATACAATGAAAGGCAACTTATGGAATGGGAGAAAATACTTGCAAATCACATATCTGATAAGGGGTTAATAACAAAAACATGTAAAGAACTCATACAGCTCAATAGCAAGAAAATAATCCAATTAAAATATGGGCAGAAAACCTGAATACACATTTTTTTGATGAAGACATAAAGGTAATGATGCAGGTGCATGAAAAGGTGTTCACTACTCAACAGGGAAATGGAAATTAAAATCACAATGAGATATCACCTCATACCTGTCAGAATGGCTATTATCAAAAAGACAAAAAAATAACAAGTTTTGGGAAGGAGGTGGAGAAAAAGGAACTCGTGTGCACGGTTGGAGGGAATGTAAATGGGTGCATCCACTGTGGAAAACCACAGAGAGGTTTCTCAAAAAGATATCTGCACCCCCATGTTCATTGCAGCATTCTTTACAGTAACCTAAGTTTCTACCCACAGATGAATAGATAAGGGAACTGTGGTATATGTAGAGGATGGGATATTATTCAGCCACGAAAAAGAAGGAAACCCTGCCATCTGTGACAACATCCATGGACCTTGAGAGCCTTATGCTAGGTAACATAAATCAGACAGAGAAAGACAAATACACTGTGATCTCACTTATATGTGGAATTCAAAAACAACAACCACCACCAAGCTCATAGTACAGAGAACAGATTGGTGGTCGCCAGAGGCGGGGCCAGGGGTGGCATGGCAGTTGGGCAAAATGGGTGAAGGTGTCAAAAGGTACAAACTTCCAGTTGTAAAATAAAGTGCTAGAAATGTAATGTACAGTATGGTGACTATAGTTAACAATACTGTAATGCATATTTGAAAGTTCCTAAGAGAGTAGATCTTAAAAGTTCTCATCACAGGGAAAAAAATTGTAACTTTGTGTGGTGATGGATGTTAACTAAACTTATTCTGGTAATTACTTCGCAATATATGCATACATCAAATCATTATGTTGTACACTTAAAACTAATAAAATAGTATATGTCAATTATATCTCAAGTTTAAAAATCTGGTGTTAGGCCTTCCCTGGTGGCACAGTGGTTGAGAGTACGCCTGCCGATGCAGGGGACGCGGGTTCGTGTCCAGGTCTGGGAGGATTCCGCATGCCACAGAGCGGCTGGGCCCGTGAGCCATGGCCGCTGAGCCTGCGCATCCGGAGCCTGTGCTCAACAACGGGAGAGGCCACAACAGTGAGAGGCCCGTGTACCAAAAAAAAAAAAAAAAAAAAAATCTGGTGTTAATTAGAATGAAAGATTATTGAAGATTGTTAAAGAAAAAGTGTAAATGTTAAAAATATTGAAGAAATTCTTACAACAGTTAATCGGCTAATGTACAGTTTAGGAAATAATCAGCTGAGCCTTGGCTTCAAATATTCCTAGTCATGACCTTCAATTAGTATTCTCCTCAAAACTTGCTAAACCACTCCCCCTCCACGTTCTTTTTTCCTTCTTGAAGTCATCAATATAATTTTGGTGCCTCACTTTTCTCAAGCCAGTGAATTAAGGAGGTAGAGAAAAGGAGGGACTAGAAATCTGTCTTCAGATAGCTTACAGAAAGAGTAGAAAATAAAGACACAGGTTTGTCTGAATCCTACTTCTGCCACTTATTTTTCTGTGAATTTGGGTAAATTACTCAAAGTCTGTGTGCCTCAGTTTTCACATGTCGAGTAGAAATTATAATATGACCTCATACAGTTGCGATGATTAAATGAATTAACAATGTAAAACATTTGTGAGAGTACCTAGCACAGGGTAAGTGCTCAGCAAGTGTTAGCTCTCACTGTTGTCGGAGTCATGGCCAAGATATTCAGGAAGCATCTTGGGAGGAGGAGGTTTTTGTGACGCTGGGCTGTAAAAGAGGAAGAGTTACTGAAATGTGGTGGTGGGATTAGGGAATCACTTGTCTTTCTCAGTCTCCCTCCATCTTTTCCTTTGTCTTTCTATCCTTTGCCTTTCACTCTATCTGTCTGTTGATCCCATCTCCCCTCATCTCATGTTATCTCATCCTATTTTTCCCTTTGGACCTTTCTTGGGTTTCACTAAAATGCCATGATCAATGATAAGATTAAACAAAAATGCGTTATAGATCTCTGTCTGATAGTTTATTGTGAATTATTAATGAAATACAATGAGCGGTTAGAACCTTACCTGTTTTGGGTGAAAGAGTAGCCAACTGTTCTTCCTAAGACATCTGGATCACATATATAAATAGCACTGTAAAACACTGGGTGGGAGCTATTTGGAGTCAGTGAATGACATCTTGTGGTCAGTCATTCTACCTATTACAAACACTGTCACGAGTGTAAAGTGTAAGCACACTGTCAAGCAAAAGTGAAAAACAGCCCCAGAAAGAGTCAAACATGTATGTAACCACATGTATAAATCCACATTATATATACCCTGTCTTTTTCTCGCACAAATAACAAATTGAAACCCAGAGAGTTTGAAGATGTGTTCAGGGTCAGAGAAGTTAGAAACTTGAATGCAATCTGTCCTTACTAACTCACTTCAGAGTCTCTTTGACTGGAGAACTTTCTACAATAAATACCATCAACCTGGCTCTCCCAGGGTCCTTCCCTCACCCACTCCTTGTCCCCCTGAATACGCCTCTCTCTTTCCAGAGTTCTTATCTCAGAGTGCTGTAATTGTTTACTTGGCCTCTCCCAAACTAGACTATGAATAGGCTAGGGGTTGCGGCTTTTATCTGCACTCTTAGCACCTGGCATGGATGCCTGGCTCTAGAAGGATCTTAGCAAGTAGGACTGCAATGTATGGGCTTGATTTTTCTGACTGAGTTTAGAGCACTTTCCTTTCTAACAGTGCTACTTCCCCTGCGGCAGTGTTTCTCAAAAAAGTGTTCTGTGGAATGGCAGAATCATTTGGGGTGCTTGATTTTAAAAAGCACATTTCACCTCAGTCCTAGAGATCGGAACTTCTGGGTGTAGGGCCTGGAAATCTTAAGCACCTCATGTGATTCTAATGAAGACAAGTTCAAAAACCTTTCTTTGACTTGTTTGTATAGAGGGGTAGCTTGGAAGGGAGAAAGGGGTTGGTCCCTAACTGGCGTGCTTTCAAGGGGCTCGGCCTGGGCCTCATTTTGGGGAGGTGGTAGGGTGGTGACTCATTTTTGAACAGACACTTCCCTTCTGGGCTTTTACTTATCTTTTGTTTGGTCAGCCCAATGTTGCTCAGAGTGACCGCTAAGGGGCAGCAAAGTACAGGGGAAAAATGAGAGGGTCATTAAAACAATGGAGACCAGTAAGAAAGACCTGCCTAGAAATAATGAGTTAAGATGTCCCAATCCCCTTCATACTTTTACTTACTATTGTAGGGATTTAATTTTCAAGCATCATAATTTATATTTTGTTAAGTAAATGATTACTCGATTATGGATAAAATTCCCTCAAAACCAAGAAAATAGTGTTTAGAAACAGTTTTTCTTAAAACCAAAGAGACTATCCCAAATGAAGATATGTTCTAACACTGATAAGAAGCAGACATTTTTTAAATAGTTGTAAAAAACGTATTATATCATTTGAACTATGTGATGGAGCATATTGTATCCTAAGATTTTGATCAAGAAAGAATAATGGAAATTTCAGAACCATTATTATACCTACCTTGTTCCATGCATTATAAAACAAATCTAGCATCTTGGACAATTTTATTCATAGTCTGGAATTGTAAAGTCATTAATAACTCACATGTGATCTGAGAAAAGCAATTTTATCATGTTATAGTGGCACTTACTAGATGCCTGACACACAGTGGATTTGTAATGAAGAATCATTCCCTCAACATTGTTAGTTCCCTGGGGGATTGATTATGATAAATGATGATGGCCCCAAATAACTTCCTCTAGTCTTTTGAGTTCTACACAGATGTATCCATTAGTCCACTGGACAGTTCCCAACTTAACTGTCCTTAAACATCTCAGCTTCATCATGTCCCAACTGGAAATCCTCTCCCTTCTCCATGCCTACCCACACTTTCTCCTCCACCTGATATCTCAGCCTGAAAGCAAGTAATCATCCTGGAATCCTCATTGTTCCTCATTCACAACATTGAATCCATTTGTAGATTGTTTTATGAAGAAATTTAACTCACTAGAAAGATTTAGGGTAGATCCCCAAACCTACAGAAAGGCAGGAGAACCATAATTTGGACACGCTTGAAGGACATGGATTGGCAGGGAACTTGTGGGAAAACACGGTCTTTCTGGCCTGGAGATCCAGGGTAACTGTGGTGACTGGGAAGAGTGTGGGACTCTCAGAAAGAAAAGGGCCAGATTGGAGGATCCCTAAATTCTGTCCACCTACAGCTCTGGTTGACGCCTGAATGACACATGTGCCAAGCAGATTAAAACAGGTTAGATAAAGACAATGGGTCTGACATAAGAGGAGCTACCCCCCAGGAAACAGAGTCTACTAAAACCAAAGAGGTAATACTCATCAGAGAAAATAGCTCAGAGGGTTAAAGCCAAAAATAAATGGAGACCAGCCTTGAAAATTCCCCGAGCAGACAAAACCAGTTTAGTCATAGGAACAAAGCTTAATTTAGCTTAATTTGCAGCACTAACTTGACCTGGGTCTTTCTTCCTTATGCCTCTAGGAAATCATAAGCAAGCAAAACTTGAACTATTTCCAAAATTCGTATGACGTAACCACTAACCAATTCCCCATCATTTAAGAAAATTCTAATACTATAACCAATCACTGTGAAGAATGAAGTCACTGCCTTCTGGATAGATAACTTTTGTTCTTTTTTTTTTTTTTTTTTGTGGTACGCGGGCCTCTCACTGTTGTGGCCTCTCCCGTTGCGGAGCACAGGCTCCGGACGCGCAGGCTCAGCAGCCACGGCTCACGGGCCCAGCCGCTCCGCAGCATGTGGGATCCTCCCGGACCGGGGCACAAACCCGTGTCCCCTGCATCGGCAGGCGGACTCTCAACCACTGTGCCACCAGGGAAGCCCTGGATAGACAAGCTTTGTAACAATATACTCCTGAGCCTTATTCCAAGTTTTGGTTTGAGTGCTCCTGGCTCACAAACTGTCTTTTGACGTGGGCACAATAAACTTTTATTAATCACTACTTTCGTGATTTGTTGTTGCTTTTATTGATACTCCTGCTATTTCTGAACGTTTGAGGAGAGGCTCCAAAAGTTAATATTCACAGCGTCTGGAATACAACCGAAAATTATCCAACATACAAAAAACTAGGAATATGGGACACATTCTTAAGAAAGAAGAAAATCAGTTGAGACCAACCCTGAGATGACAAACATGAACTAGGAGATAAGGAGGCCAAGGCAGTTGCTATAACTACCCTCAATGAAGTAAAACAAAATATGCTACCCATGAATGAAACATGGGAAATTTCAGCAGAGAATTGAAAGCAATAAAACACCAAATGAAAGTTCTAGAACTGACAAAAATATAGTATTTGAAATAAAAGATTGCTAGAGGGGTTTAGCCAAAGGGAAGTTACAGAGAAAATAGTAGTGAAGTTGGAGATAGTTCATGAGATATTATCCAATATTAAGAAGAGAGAGGGAAAAGAAAGATTGGAAAAAAGAATGTGGCTTCAGAGAACTGTTAGATAATATCCAGTGGTTTAACATAGTGTAACTGCAGCCCTAGAAAGACAGGAGTAAGATTACTGTCAGACAGGAGCAGAAACAAGTATGTGAAAAAATAACAGCCAAGTATTTCTCCCCATGCCACATTTAGGATTTCTGAATTTCTAAAAATTGAGGTTCTGAAAAATTAAGCACTACAATTTGAGTATGAGTTTTTCTAAACCTGAGGTCTGTGTTCTCCCCCCGCAGCCCCACCGAGGACTGTGTCCTTAATTACCCCACTATTCTGCCTTAATCATAGGTGCTCACTAAATTAAAAAATAAACTTTGAAAAGCAAAACAAAATAATCAATACTATTTTCAGGGCAAAAAGTCCAGTTTTGCTAGACAAAATGACCTAAATAAAGTTTGTATGGTGAAACAGCTCTCGAAATTAAAGTGCTATGATAGGTCTTTTTTGTTTTGTCCCTTTAGCATAGGCCTAATCTGCCCAATACAGTTGTAACTAGCCACATGTGGCTATTTTAACTTAAGTTCTTTAAAATTAAATTGAATTAAAAAATCAGTTTCTCAATTGAGAAACCACATTTCAAGTGTTCAATAACCACATGTGAATAGCGGCTGTCATATTGGACAGTGCAGATTATAGAATGTTTCTTTCATCACAGAAAGTTTTATTGGATAGCTAGCTCTGGGCTAGACTATATGTGGTTCAACTCAATTAACTAACAAGAGCATTGAATCAACAAGGACATTAAACCTTGTTTCCTCTGATCTAAAGCTTCAAAACTTGTCCAAGAATATTTCAGGGAATCATTAAGACTCTTAAGCAAATGTTAAAAATCTAGGGTAACAATATGGACCCGATACTTGGCATATATTTTCTTTGGCATCCCTCCTCTTAGGGACGCACTTTGTTCCTGTGTTGTCCTCTGACTGCTTTATGTTTCAGGGCCACCCAACAGACACTTCTTTTCTGAACCTTCTGTTGTACAATAAACATGTCCAGTTTCTCAGTCTCTATGCTAGGCAAGAATGGATTGTCTATGGATATAATGTGATGCTAGATATGAAAAATGTTCTACTATATTGCCCCTCACAGTAAAATACACTTTCTAGAGAGCTCTTAAAGATGATGCTTTGCTAAGAATTTCCAGCATCATGGAGAGACAAAAAGACTTTAAAGGAGCTATTTATCACATCTTGCCAAGGAGGACTGGGGGTATTATTGTGTCTGTGCTCTTCCTAATTAATCATTTATATCTGTAGAAAATAGTTCTGTTGCATTGGTTAAACTCTATTTCAAAATGCTTTTTCTAGACTCTCATCAAAATTCCCCTCCCCTCCCACTAGATTTAGCATCCATTGATGATTCTCTCTGAATCAATATTATTGTGATGGCTCCAAAATTATGGTGCTCCAACTCCAGCACCCTCTCCATATGTATCAGTGGCACTTGGTATTCTACTATAATAAAGAGCCCTTCTTTATCTACCTATGATCTATCTATCGATCTACAATCATCTCTCTCTTTCTTTTTCTCTCTAATGAATATGGCGTCACAGTTTCTCATTTTTTTCTAATGGTTTATAATTTGTTTTTACTCTCCCTAATTATTTTAGCACTCAAATTGTCCCTTATTTGGCCAGTGGGAACCCATTCATGCTGTAACAGCGTCTTTATGAAAGTGCTCCAATATTAAAAAAAAAAAGTGATATAAAAATATGTTCCAGTTTCTTCCTGTACTTTCCTGGTCCCATGGCTTGGATGAATCATTTCTTTGAGAAGCTCTAGTTCCTTTTATGGGCGTTAAATATTAAGCCAAGATGTGGGTCGGAGCAGTGCTCATCACTCCTCAAGTGTCTGCTTCTAGGGAAGGGTAAGATTTAAGACACTCTATAAGACTGAAGGCTGCTATTTTAGGGCCCAAGTGTAAAGACCTGAGGAAGGGGTCTCTCTCCTTTTGCACTACAGCAGCATTGCCAGTGAAGTGGGGAGCCTAAAGCTTGGGGAGATAGCAGCCTTTACGTAGACACTCAGACTCTAAGGCAGGACACCATCTATGGTGGCAGTGATGAAATTTCTTTAGCCAGCTCTAGAATAAAACAAGAGATGTGGTGAACTTTATCTGGAGAGCTGGGACAGAAGAAGAAAATATGGGGGTGTCAAATGGTCTTTTTATTGGGTAAACTGACTTGTGAGCACATGCATGCACCCACCTTGGGAATCCCAGGAGTAACTGGGAGATGCTCTCTAAGGAGGAGACTTAGACTTATGCCATTAAACCAGTGAGGGCTTAAGTAAGTATAAACTTGAAGAATAAAAGTAAAAATGAGGGTCTTCCCTGGTGGCGCAGTGGTTGAGAATTTACCTGCTAACGCAGGGGACACGGGTTCGAGCCCTGGCCTGGGAAGATTCCACATGCCGCTGGAGCAACTAGGCCCGTGCGCCACAGCTACTGAACCTACGCGCGTCTGGAGCCCATGCTCCGCAACAAGAGAGGCCGCGACAATGAGAGGCCCGCGCACCGCGATGAAGAGTGGCCCCCGCTCGTGGCAACTAGAGAAAGCCCTCGCACAGAAACGAAAACCCAACACAGCCAAAAATAAATAAATAAATTAATTAAAGAAAAAAAAAGTAAAAATGAGTTGATTTAAAATTCATGGACTAGTAAATCCTGAAAGTACCACAGGCATTTATACACACATTTCACACATACACAAACATTTAAAATTCACAGATTAACAAAGCCTATTTACTAGAGAGTATAGATGTATAGATAAAAGATACACGGGTGTGTTCACATAGCTTTTTTTTAAGAACCTGCACTTTCAACAGAGAACAGAGCTCTGGTACGGAATAATGGCAATACAAGTAGTCTAGTCTCTAGTTCAGTTAAGATATAGATGCAAGGTTGTACATTTTCATGGTTAAATGAAGTAAAAAAATAATTAGTCACTATTGTTTGGTGAGCTCTGTAATGTGTTTGAAGACTGTTTTCCTCAGTATAAAAACAAACAAAAACAAACACCAGGAGAAACCAACTTGGTCACTACTTGAATTTTGGAGGACTTAGCATGACTCCATTCCCACCAGAGACATGGCTAATCTAGAACCTCCCTACCCACCCTGCCCCAAGACCATCCCAGGTGTTGCCTACTCCTCTGTGGTGGGTTTAAAAATATACTGTTTTTTAAGGATGGGAAGGTAAGGGGCTAGGTGAGTTATTGCTTATTTTAATCAATCTTACTGATTTTAGACATCTAAAACTGGCTAGCAGCAGGGAAAATATTTACACACTGGTTATATATTAGTATCAATCTGGTAAGAATAGTTCTCCAAATCATCTTAAGCTATCAGACCATGAAGGAATACAAAAAGAAAAGAAAACCCCATAAACTCTGAAAATATAAGCAATAGAAGAAATCTATTCCCCAAATAAGTTTAACAAGCTATTATGAGTAAATGTTTCCTCAGTCTTTACAGTCTATACTATAGGGATTTTTGAGGCTATAATTTGAAGATGTAATTTATTTCTTCCTTCTTCAAAGAATGAAGTACAGTTTATCATTACTGCTGAAATGACTACTCAGGGGAGATAGCTTAGTAAATAAAACAGCCTTTGGTAGCTTAATTAGCTCTCAACTCAGGTGGTTACAGGCAAGATTTCAAAAGGTAAAGTAACACAAAAAAAGGGATTTTCTAGTGATTAGCTAATTACATTTTATAAAACATATCATTGGACTAAGTATGTTGACTATAATTTTAATGACTTTCTGCAACAAGTTTTCACTCTAAATATATTAAAAACTTGGGAATACTTTTTGGAAAGACCAAGAGGTTATAGTTAATATGCCCCTCAAAATGGGAGAAAAGTTACTAGCTTTCATTTTAACTAGAAATTTTTTCCTCTTACAGAAGCTTTTGAAATTGCCATCTCCTTCTTGTTTTAAATGGCTGAAATAGGGAAGTTGAGAACCTTGAAATCATTCAAACAAGAAGGCAATGGTGAAAAATTTCTCCCAAGCTGAAGCTGTGGAACTCTGCTACAAGAACGTGAACAGGTCCTGTCTTAAGACTCCTTACTCACCAGGTCCTCGGGCAATTCTGTATGCAGTCCTCAGTTTTGGGGCCCTGCTGGCTGTGTTTGGAAACTTACTGGTCATTACTGCTATTCTTCACTTCAAACAGCTGCACACATCTACAAAGTTTCTGATCGCATCCCTGGCCTGTGCGGACTTCTTGGTGGGAGTGACTGTGATGCCCTTTAGCACAGTGAGGTCTCTGGAGAGCTGCTGGTACTTTGGGGATAGTTACTGTAAATTTCATAGATGTTTTGATAATTCCTTATGTTTTGCTTCTTTATTTCACTTATGCTGTATCTCTGTTGACAGACATATTGCTTTACTGATCCTCTGACCTACCCAACCAAGTTTACTGACTTGGTTTCAGGAATATGCATTGTTCTCTCTTGGTTCTTTTCTGTCACATATAGTTTTTCTATCTTTCACACAAGGGTCAATGAGGAAGGGGTTGAGGACCTAGTAGTTGCTCTCACCTGTGTAGGAGGCTGTCCAGCTTCAATGAATCAAAATTGGGTTCTAATTTATTTTCTTCTATTCTTTATACCCACTGTTGCCATGGTGTTTGTTTATATACGGTAAGGTATTTTTGGTGGCTAAATATCAGGCCAGGAAGATGGAAAGTACAGCCAGCCAAGTTCAGTCCTCCTCAGAGAGTTATAAGGAAAGAGTGGCAAAGAGAGAGAGAAAAGTTGCTGAAACATTGGGTATTGCTACGGCAGCTTTTCTGGTCTCTTGGCTTCCATACATTATTGATGCTATAATTGACGCTCATATGAATTTTATAACTCCTCCTTATGTTTATGAGATTTTAGTGTGGTGTGTTTATTATAATTCAGCTATGAACCCCTTGATATACGCTTTCTTTCATCCATGGTTTCAGAAGGCAATAAAACTTATTGCAAGTGGCAAAGTCTTAAGAAGTGATTCGTCAACAATTAATTTACTGAGGAAACATATGTATATTGTTAAGATTACTGCAGGGACTTTAAAACTAATGTGGGGGCTTCCCTGGTGGCACAGTGGTTGAGAGTCCGCCTGCCGATGCAGGGGACACGGGTTCGTGCCCCGGTCCAGGAAGATCCCACATGCCGCGGAGCGGCTGGGCCCGTGAGCCATGGCCGCTGAGCCTGCGCGTCCGGAGCCTGTGCTCCGCAACGGGAGAGGCCACAACAGTGAGAGGCCCGCATACCGCAAAAAAAAAAAAAAGATTTCTCCAAACTGATTCTAAGTGTCGAGTCCAAGGCAACTTTATCCTCCTTAAGCTTCCTGCTCTGGGGCCGGGTCCCCACGTGTGGAGAACTAATGGCCTAATTGTGTGATGGGACACACGGTAGCAAAGGAACTGAAAATGGAGCAGGGGGGATGTGGGTGATTACAGCACATGATAGGTGCGCTACCAAAGTATATTTTGGGGTCTCTGCCCACCAATGTCCTACACACTGTTTACAGAAATGATAGAATTATTCCTGAAAGTTTTTTAAACCTATTAATGTAAGCACATATAGATACAAGGTTTGCAACAGAATTAAGGAGGATGTCTTTTGTTTCCACAAGAAGCTCAAGCACATTAAAAATTTGGGACATAATGAATTTCTCGCCCATTCAGCTTATGTCTGAACTGTCTTCTACTAAATTTTCAAATTAAAAGTGATTTCTACATTCCCTAAGAAAGTGACTGACCTGCAGGAGCAGACCATAATAATAAAGAATTTCCTGATTGTTCTAATATGATCTCATTCCTTTTTACCTTGTCATTAAATTTGTTTAGTGCTACCATATTAAATATACTGCTTTAGTACCCACTATTTAAGGCTTTTAAGGGACTTTAAAAAGTCCTTCTTCTTGATAATCATTCTTTCTTCTTTCGTTGAATTATTTTGTCCTTACCCAAGCAATTGATTTCTTTCAGTTGCTCAATTTCTATAAAAAATTCAATGCTAATGGATATTAACATATTAAATAATACATGTGAACAGCCGTAGCACAATGCCTGATATGTAAAGAACACCATCAAAGGTGACTTTCCTCTTGTCCTCCCTCCCTCCCTCCCTCCCTCCCTTCCTTCCTTCCTTTGTTCTTTCCTGGTTGGGATGAACACCACATTCAACATCAAGAATACATTTGACCAGAAAAGATTTCCCCAAAGTAAAGGAATGGGATTGTATGTAAAAACCCAGGTAACTGCCTTAACCCCCTGCTTCACATAGGTGAACACTTGTGGCAAATGATTTACTCAGCTGCTTATGAAGAAATAACCCTTTCCACAATTCTAAATCTTCTTCCCAGGAAACATGTTGCACCGCCAAAAGGCACACATTATCCCGTTTGCATTTTGAAAAAGCTCTGCCTTTTATTACAAATTTATATTAAGTACTGCACCTATAATCTTCTGCATTCCTACACTACTCTTTGTACATGACCAAGATGAAAAAAGAGGAATCAATCCACCAGCAATGCCACTGCATTATTAGAGTGACAATTTGCTTCTTAAGAAAACCCAAGGAAGAGAAAGTGCAGATCTGTCCTTAATCCCTTCTCCACATACTTGTTGCACTGCAGATGACATTGTTAATTAAACTCCTCGCTCAAGGAACTGTATTTCTTTGTTTCTTTTCTAACTAGCGTGAATGCTTTTATGGAACTAGACAACCTGAACTATGTGCATTGTGTTGTCTTACAACTTAACAATCAGTCTCAAGGGAATTGGGTTTGAAAAATTAAAAAAAAAAGCCAAAGCAAAACCTTGCCTTTCTAAAGTTTAACAGCTAAATGAGCCTAAACCACCCCTCCATCCTCTCAGGAATCTCCGCTTTCTGAAGTTTTCATCACCTACGGCGCTGAAGGTTCTAAATCCGCTATTTACTGTAACAACTATAAAAGTCAATCTAAACTGTTGAGTTACAGGTGACCCTAAGGAACCTGATTCAGTTACACATGGATGGGATCAGTAGTTCAAGTAGAAGAATGGTTATACGTCTTCCATCTCTAGGAAAATCTGATTGTCACAGTCCACACATTGTCTCACCTTCCAGTCACTAAGAAGAGGTCTTATCACCTATCGTTTTTGTCTTTTTTCCTTTGTTTAAATGTGACTAAAAGAACAAGTCACATCAACCCTCTCAGGGGAATGGGGCATAATTATTATCTCTTTAAGGAACTCACGTAATGATGCCAAAATCTCAGATGTTACTGACTTAAATCTACTCACATGATGAAGGACTTACCTTTTTTTTTTTAAAGAAGATGTTGGGGGTAGGAGTTTATTAATTAATTAATTTATTTTTGCTGTGTTGGGTCTTCGTTTCTGTGCGAGGGCTTTCTCTAGTTGTGGCAAGCGGGGGCCACTCCTCATCGCGGTGCGCAGGCCTCTCACTATCGTGGCCTCTCTTGTTGCGGAGCACAGGCTCCAGACACGCAGGCTCAGTAGTTGTGACTCACAGGCCTAGTTGCTCTGCGGCATGTGGGATCCTCCCAGACCAGCAGCTCGAACCCATGTCCCCTGCATTAGCAGGCAGATTCTCAACTACTGAGCCACCAAGGAAACCCTGGACCTACCTTTGTGTTTGTGTTCTTTTAAAATGTGAAAGTTCATTCTGCACTGATGGGACAGCCTTGGAAGGCAACATACCACAGATGTAGACAGAATATAATACTGGTCACTAAAAACCATCAGTGTCTGTTTGAATTAAAATTAGAGCTACCCTGTGATTTCAGTCACCTTGGCTTAGGGCTGCTGCTCGGGCCTGCCACTGTGCAGTCACGTGGGGTCACAAAGGGTCCTGAGTTACAAAGGGCCCACACTTGGTTCAGTGGCTCTGCTGTTACCCTATTGAAATGCTTAATACTTTTTGTTTTGTTTTGTTTTTGTTTTTTTTTGTGTGGTACGCGGGCCTCTCATTGTTGTGGCCTCTCCCGCTGCGGAGCACAGGCTCCGGACACGCAGGCTCAGCGTCCATGGCTCACGGACCCAGCCACTCTGCGGGATGTAGGATCCTCCCGGACCGGGGCACGAACCCGCGTCCCCTGCATCGGCAGGCAGACTCCCAAACACTGCGCCACCAGGGAAGCCCCTTAATACTTTTTTAAGAAGTGAAAATGCATTTTCGTTTTGTTATGGGTCCCCCAAATTACATAGCTGGTCCGGATCCATCTCTCTCAGGAGCTCTTCCTGAAGAAGAGAAAGAAGAACCAAAAGATCTCTTTTCATTTCAGAGCATATTCATATTTATATTACGATATGATGAGAAAATGTGTATGAAATTATTTTTAAAGCAAACTTTACAAATAGCAGCACAGTTGCTTGCCAGGAAGGTAGAACTTATCTTAATAGCAGAAGTCATGGCTACTCCAAGGTTGCCAGCAAATTCTCTGTCTTCTGAGGAAGACAGTAAGTCATTTTGGATAAACCTTCTTGGTTCTGCAAAGAATTACTTAAGCATTCTCTTTTAATTATGTAGATGGGAGACATAGCAGAGGACGGTTAGAACATAAATTGTTGTTTTTAAAGAGCTAAGGAGCAAAAGGAATGAGTCTTGTCCTCTTCCCTTCTGAGGTTCACTGCTATCAGAATATATCTAATAAGCTGAAATATACCATCTTAATATACACCAGATTAATGAACTAACCTAATATAGCAGCTGGCAAGAGAGCACACTAGGGCTTTCCTGAGCAGGACTGACCATGGGAGAGGTTAGATGGACGACTAACCCTTGAAAACTCTTCTGAACAAGCCTCTTTAATCCCATTGGAAAGATGTGAAAGTGAAGGCTCTTTGGTGAATGTATGTGTCGTGAGTGCCAGCTCAGTCTTCTTTCTAAGCCCTTGGAAACCGTATGGTTGCCTGACAGCCCCATATCTCTACATCATTGAAGATGGAACGGCATCTTCGGACTGGGTGGCCTCCTACTTTCAACAGTGACACCTTGTGGCAGCTTGGGAGAACTGACTCTTCAGATTCAGTCCTTAGAGAATATATCAAGAGAGCAGAAGGGAAATGGGAAAGATGGCTAATTAATTTAATTAAAACAGATATGATCTTATTTTGTACCTCAAGCTGGAGAAAATGGATATATCACTAATATAACTGTTCACATTTTTTAATGAAACTCAGGTATGCAGAATTTGAATTAATCACAATTAATCATGCCATACGTCTTACTTGCTTTATTCGTTTGTAGCATAATGAATACCCATGACTGTGAACTAGCTTGACAATAGTGTACATACCCCTATATTCTGCTTTCTGCCTGTCACCTCAGGTAACTACTATATTGAATTTTGTGTTTATCAGTTTTTGTATTCTTTTAATAGCTTTATTGTGTATGTCTGTATGATTAAATCAAAATATTGTTGCGTTTGTCTTTTGAATTATTTATAAAATGAGTATCATGCAATTTGTTGTCTTTTAGAATCTGTTTTGCTCTTATTTCTCCACTCAGTTTTACACTATATGTAACTGTAGTTCATTCATTTTCACTGCTATATAATAATCTTTTCTCCTATCAATAGATATTTGAATTATTTCTAGTTCTTTTGCTATTATGAATGGTGCTATTTTGAATATTCTTGTGCAAGTTTCCTCATGCTTATATTCAAGAGACTTTCTTTTTTTTTTCTCTTTTTTTTTTTTTTTTTTTTTTTGCGGTACGTGGGCCTCTCACTGTTGTGGCCTCTCCCATTGCGGAGCACAGGCTCCGGACGCGCTGGCTCAGCGGCCATGGCTCACGGGCCCAGCCGCTCCGCGGCATGTGGCATCTTCCCGGACCGGGGCACGAACCCGTGTCCCCTGCATCGGCAGGCAGACTCTCAACCACTGCGCCACCAGGGAAGACCAAGAAAACTCTTAGTTAAATACTCATTTTGTTTGTCCCTTAATGATTAATTTCAAATTTTAGAGTTATGAGTAAATTACATACATAGAATAAATTAAGATTCTGTGTCAACAGAGGGTATAATACTGGACGAAGCCAACTTTTTTCTTAGCAGCAAGAATTCTTTTGCTTGTGTTTGTTTGTGGCCTTTGACATCTATTTTCACTGAATTGCAAGCATACGTTATAAACAGTCCTTATGACTTTAATTTCTTCAATGATTGGAGCTGAACTGAGGCCTCCCTGGTATGTTGCAGGCTCACCATAAAACCTTACTGCCAAAAACACCTTTCTTGCTATAGGTGTTACTAACAGCATACAATAATGGATTTGGGGATTTCATAAAAAGAAAATTTTTTAACCATGGGGGCAAACATAGGTTTGTCAAATAAGATCCTTGTTAAAATCTTCTGTCTATTATTACCATATTTTCATAAAAGAAAAGATCTTAATTCTGGAAATTTAGTAAGGACATGATCTTAGACAAAAGACAGTCTATTAAATTGAATAAGTATTCCATAATGAAAAACTCACTACATTGTGTTTATTTTCTCACTTTATAATGATCTGTAAAAAGTTTGTCACAGACAACACTAATCCTCAGACTGGGAGGATTTGGGAATCCCTGAGTTAGATGGTCAAGGTACCATTAGTTTGAGAAAATAACGTTAAAATGCTTAAATTTTAAGATATAACTTTAGAAATAGTTTTTCCCTTGCTAGTTTAAAAATGTTGCATTCAAATCAGTTAGTTATCTTTCCTCTCTCCCTTCTTTGAACAAATGTTCCTAGAGCAACTATTCTGGCCCAGGTTCTATGGCAGGTGCTGGAGATACGTGAGCCCCTGCCCAGAGAAGCTCACAGCCAGGGCTTCTGAGATCATTTCCCAATTTCAAATACATTATTCTCCTAAATTTTCACTGTACTATATGAACTTTAAATTCCTTTTTCTTAATTATCTAAGGCAATGGTTCTTAGAAGAAATGTAATCCAAAGAACCTGGGTTGCTGTTTGAAATTGCAGATTTCTGAGTCTCCGTCCAATCAATCCCAAATAATTCGAAGGCAGTTACATCAGCCTGGGTAGTAGCCCATAAGCTAAGTCTAGTTAGCAGTTTCAGAACAAATTTTTAAATAACTGTTAAAATATTTTTCTATTCATAAAGAATACATATTTATTGCCAGAATTAAACCCGTACAGGCACATCTGCTCCAACTTGGCTGGGGATAAAATTATGAGTCCCCATGGTTGCTTCATATTCCACCACCACCCCCCCCCCACTTCCTGAAATAAGAAAGAGAGTGGAGTTTGTAGCCAGAACAGACTTGGACTAAAATCTGTCTCTAACTGTCATTAGCTCTATCCCCTTGGGTACCTTTTTATCCCTGATTCATCTATTCCCCTAAAGAAATGTGCATTGAATGACTTCTCTGTGCCAGGTGTTCCCTGAGTACAGGGTACAACGATGAATAAGAGACAGTCTCTTAACTTCTGCAATCTACACTCCAGTGTGAACACAGCCAGGGAGTGTACTGATGGGAAGGGCAAGACATATTTGGAGAGTGCAGAGAAGACCCCTATCTGGTCTTAGGGGATTTAGATAGCTTCCTGGAGAGGTAACCCTCAAGATAAGTCTTTTAAAATGAGTAAATGTCAGCCAGTTAAGGGAGGTGGGGTTGCAGGGAAGGGGGCTTTTCAGGCATGGCGGCTGCAGGAGCAAAGACACAAGGAGGGAAAGCACAGGAACCACGAGGAAAGCTGGGACTTGAACCCAGGCTTGTCTGGTTCCAAAGCCTGAGGACGTCCCTCTGTGCAGGGAGTTTCAGAACTTTGGCTCTACACCAGCATGCCTTAGAGCTTACACAAGGTGCTAGTCCAAGTTCATTAGCTAGGTAGACAATAAATAGTTACTTTGCAGATAGATATCAATAGTATATATGTAGAATTGTAGAATAGAATATGTAGTTACTTTATGTATGTTTATAGAAATTATTATTATTATTATTATTATTTTTTTTTTTTTGCGGTACGCGGGCCTCTCACTACCGCGGCCTCTCCCGTTGCGGAGCACAGGCTCCGGACGCGCAGGCCCAGCGGCCATGGCTCACGGGCCCAGCCGCTCCGCGGCATGTGGGATCCTCCCGGACCGGGGCACGAACCCGCGTCCCCTGCATCGGCAGGCGGACTCCCAACCACGGCGCCACCAGGGAAGCCCTATAGAAATTATTTTTAAGGAAATAAAAATTCCCACACTCTTTCAAATATACTAGATGCCAAATATTGCGCATCACAGACTAATGCAGAAATGTATCACCAGGTTAACTTCTTTCCTCATAGACCTTGGAATAAATCTTCTACTCTTCTTTTGTATAATTTTAATTGTAGAATTTATTAGAATTTATTTTCTTGACATAGGGCCTTCGTGTCCACGTTATTTCTATTTCTATTACAGCAGTCAAGGTTGAGAAACACTACTTTAACACACGGCATTGTGAAAATATTGACCAATAAACAAATTTCAGAGCTTTTCGTCGCAGTTAATGCTTATCTGACTGGTATATTTATGAAGAGGAAAGTTTGCCATTGATAAGCCATTGTGAGTGGCTGAATTTAAGCTTCTAAATCACTTTAATTGATAAATATGCTGAGAACTTTTAATTTGTGCGATTTCTTCCTCCTGAAAAAAATCAAAGGCTAAAACAAATTAGATGCTGAGGTTGATATGACTTTACAGTAGAACTAGCCTCAATGGAACACTCTAACCAAATTAGAATGTTGGAGCAACATAAATTGACTGGGAGCTTAGAGACTTGGGAAAGAGGTTTTAGGAGAAGGAGGAATGTGGGACAGAAGGTCAGGACCTGGCAAAGACAAATTTACTTTCTCTGAATACCTGTTTACAGTTGACCATGTGCTCAATGACCTGTGTTGAAACACTGTGGGAAATGCACATATACTTTATCTTTAAAAAAAATCTTCAGTCTGATTCTTACATCACCTAGCTTATTTGAGTGCAACATTCAAAGTATCTCTCTGAATAATTCTTTCTTTGGTACACTTTATAGTCTGCTAAATTTCAAAATATAAATCATTCTTTAAACACTTAAGTTAATGTTCACACTCTGGTTGACAATGTACAATTAACCAAACTGATTCACCAGAATCCACCAATTTATAGGAGTTTATATGGTTTGCTTTACTTTTTTGGCCAAAATTATTTATGACTCTCCAAAGATTGAATTATTGACTTCAATAACCAAGCTGATGGAACTTCCATTTCACTGATCTCTTAAGATGGCAATATTATTATTATAAAAAAATCAGTTCCAACAAGCTCCTTCCTAATACGTTTATTTTTATCTCTTCTTGAGTGGAAACTTATATGAATACTTCTCTTTGAGAGGACAGTGGAATATGAGACTGCTTCAAATGAATGTTGTCTGGACTAGGAAAGGAGAGTCATGTCGTGTTGTTGCAATTGCTTTTTTGGTGTTTAGTGTAATATTGTATGTCAAGTTAAAGTTCTTTTCGTGCATGCAACCAAAAACTACTCCTACAGAGAATTCATTAGAAGACTATCTGGGACTCATGGAATCCATAAGAGAATGGATAAGTCAGTTTGGAAACAAATACTTGGGTATCTCTGGAGTCTGGGAAGCAAGAATTCCAACAACACCAAGAGCAGTCAGGTCACAATCTTACCACATGGATAGGATGAAAACCCAGAGTTTTCATTTGTTTGTTTTCTGCTAAAAATCACTGTCTTTTTCCCTTCATTTAAGATTCAATTTCCAAAGAAAGACCTTCTGAAAGTTTTAGTGTAGGTTATCCACCCATCTGTTCAGTTAAGGGGAAAGGCAGAAAGCCAGTCTCTTCATTACAGTCCCAACAGTTTATCCCTAGTTGGGATGGGAAAGTTCTCAAAAGCTAATTGGATTCCAGTTGGGAAATGGATTCTGGGCAACCAAAAGACCAAAATACCTTCTGCATGAGGGAATGGTAGCTAGAATAAAGCTGGGAATAAGGAAAGACAAAGTTGTTTCTTCTTGTTTTGCTGAGAGGATGGGTTATGGGTTGTCTTTTATTATGAGTATTAAAAACAGAGGTTACAAAGAGAAATAGGCTATAGGGGATTTAGTACTAAGTAAAAAAGGTAGAATTATCTGAGTTATGAACTTGTCCCGAGAAAAATGTGGGCTCAATATTAAAACCTGAATAGTAATTTAAAATAGATATGACAAGGATGACTCTTATCAACACTATCAATATCAATATTGCTCTAGAAATTCTGACTAATGAAGTATGCAAAAAATGTAAATAAGAATAACTATTGGAAAGGAGATAAAATTTAGCATTATTTGAGGATAATATGACTATAGAATGAAAACCCAAACAGGTCTGAAAAACTAAAATAAATTTTACTGTACACCAGCAATAATAATTATATAGAAAATATAATGACCTAAAAAAGATATATTCATAATAGGCAAAGCACACACACACATACACACACACACACACAAAAGTACAAAACATCTAAGAATGTGTGGGAGCAAATGAAGAAAACCACAGAAACTTGCTCTAAGGTACAGAAAACTGTCTAAATGCTTTTGTTCTTTTTAAAAATTTAACAAAATGGTTTCACAGGTAGAAAAAGCCAAGGTAGTTTTTGAAACTAGGAGTGATTGGGGCAACTTGTCTTACCATGTACTAAATGAAAAGGTTTTAAAAATGTTTTTAAAATCTACTAGAACAAAAATCTAGTCAGTTCAATGGAACTAAATATACAGTCCTGAAACAGACTCTAAAAGGTGGAAGGGTTTGTGAACAGAAATGTATCTACAGGAACATGCATTTTAGTTTCATTTAAAATTAGCTGCCTTACCCTAACTTACCCATGAGCATAAGTCACAGTTATTAAATAGATAAATTCAAATCCCTGGTGCTACCCAACGTAATAAAAACGACATGAAGTCTGGATGAGAAACAGCTCAACTGCAAATGGGTATTTATGATTAAGAATGTTGGCCCACTTTTTTAAGATCTTACTTGAAACCACTATTTTTCCTCTTTTTTCTTTTGTATAAGACATGGCATACTCCGTGTCCGATTATACCTCTTCTTATCCTTCATGTTTAGCTGCTTTGATGGATAGCTGCTTCTCTTTCAGTGTAGCCTGGAGCCCAACAAGTGAATTTGTTTTATTTCATATGGCTTGTGTTTTGAGTCCTACCACACCAGCCACGACCTTGAAATATGGTGAAATCTTCCAGACATTTTCATGAGCTTCAGTAACAGGTAACAGGAATTAATTTCTATTGTTTGAAAAAAAGGAATCAAAATGAACTAAGTGGTCAACAATGGGAAAACGGTTAAAAAAAAGTTTTGTGCATCCATACAATGTAGCCTTATACAGTCACCAAAAATTAAGTTTTTAAGAAGAGGTACGCGGTCCTCTCACTGTTGTGGCCTCTCCCGTTGCAGAGCACAGGCTCCAGACGCGCCCAGCCGTCCGCGGCATGTGGGATCTTCCCGGACCGGGGCACAAAACCTGTCCCCTGCATCGGCAGGCGGACTCTCAACCACTGCGCCACCAGGGAAGCCCCAAGTTTTTAAGGATTTTGAATGATATGGTTCTTTCAGGAAGTGAGCTCTGAGTGATATTTTAATTTCATTTTGTTTCTATGTGATATATTATTTTTATTTTTTACTTTATTTTCTAAATTTCCTACAAGTATGAAAATCAGAAAAAAACATTTTTAAAATATAAAAATTGAGATTTAAGAATTAGAATATATAAATAAGAATTAATGATAAATAGCAAATTATGTGTAAACAATTACTTAATAGTAACATTTAAAGTATACTTTCAGTTGATTTTACAAAAAGGCATATATATTCAAGCAAAGGAATGACAAATCTCTTCTAATTTGCATCCCCAAATGTAGCCTCTTAGTTTCCACCACTGAACAACTGAGTAAGGTACCACTGTCAATTTCATGGCAGTTCATGTAAGGGCAGGAGAAGTTCTTTAAAATACAAGTCCCTAAATTCTGGGCTTGTAAAGCTTCAATATGTATAATAAGAATGGCAAATAGGAAGCAAGATATAAGCATCATATCTAACTACACAATCTTTGCCCCTAATACTTGATAAAAGCCCCTGTAACTGGTGCATGTGGTTGATATTATGTTGTGTTCATAAATATGATCACCAACTGTTGGCCAAACAGTAAAGTCTAATAATTCTATGGATTTAATTCTAAAAATAATTTACATCTAGATGAATCTTTTTGGAAAATTTTACCAAATAGAATCATCTTCAGTGCTCTTCTGAACCAGGGATAGAAAAATGCATAAACCATTGGATTTAAAGTGGAATTCAAGTAGCCAAACCAAATCAATGCATCGTTCAGAGTGGGTGGAATAGTATAGTCCAGGAAAGGATCCATGACTGTGCAGACAAAGAAAGGACACCAGCATGTGAAGAAAACTCCCATCACAGTCCCTAAAGTCTTTATAGCTTTCCTTTCTTTGCTTCGTGAAATTCCATTTTTCTCTTCCAACCCAATTCGAAATTTCTGATTTGCATCATGAATTGATCTTGCCTGCCCTTTCGCTATGAAATATATTCTACAATAGATGCATATCATAATAGAGCCAGGTATATAGAAAGAAGTCAGAAAGGCCAGAACCCCAGATGTTTTGCTGAAGAAGACAGAGCAACTCCCTATGCAGTGAATGTGTTTGTAATACATCTCTTCAGCTCCTTTGAAGTTTAGCTCCAGAAAGGTCATTCCAAATGCAAAAAGAGCAGGAATACTCCAACTAATGAAGATCATCACAAAAATAACCAAGATGTTGATCTTAGTTTTGTATCTCAATGGGTCACATACAGCATAGTAGCGGTCAATGGAAATGAAGGACAAATGAAAAATTGATGCTGAGCTCAGCATAATATCAGTGCTGGTGTGAATTTTACAGAAGACTTCTCCAAAATACCAGCAGTGCTCAACAGATCTCACCATACTATAAGGCATGACCAGACACCCCAGCAGAAAGTCCACAGTGGCCATAGAATGAATGAGCCAATTAGTTGGGGTATGAAGTTGCTTGAAGTGTGATATAGAAATAATAACTATTAGATTGCCAACCACTGTGGTTAGAATTATGAGCACCATTAAACTGTACAGGGAAGCACGGACGTCATTTGACCAGCTGCTTTTCACACAGGAGATATTAATTATATTGTGGCAAAAGGACATCATTCCTGAGGGCTATGCACTAGTTATTATCTTTTCCTTTGTGTGTTGAGGAGTCTTTCTTCGAAATCCATGATCAGGTTAGAGTTCCTTCTTTTATTTCCATATATGTATCCCAGAAACCTGGGAGGATAAAAGAAAGGAAATCATCAGCAATTTGATTCTTCTTACTTTTAACACATTTACCTATTACTTCTTGCTGAAAAATGATTATTTTGGAAAGAGCTTTTATTTCCAAGTTTAGTTCAGTAGTTCAGTTCTACAATTATTATTATTATATATATATATTTCTTGTGGTACGCGGGCCTCTCACTGTTGTGGCCTCTCCCGTTGCGGAGCCCAGGCTCCGGACGCGCAGGCCCAGCGGCCGTGGCTCACGGGCCCAGCTGCTCCACGGCATGTGGGATCTTCCCGGACCGGGGCACGAACCCGCGTCCCCTGCATCGGCAGGCGGACTCTCAACCACTGCGCCACCAGGGAAGCCCCTGCAATTATTTTTAACATCTACTTGATGCTGCTCACTGTGCTGGAAATGCAAAGTTGAATTATTCGTTTGAAATATATGATTCTGTAATTCTGTAATACTCAGCTAACTTCTCGAATTTGCAATACATTTTTCAATACACGTACAATACATATTATGTGTAATATATAATACGTTATATAATTATGTATTATAAATATAAAAAGAGGGGGAGAGAGAGAGTTTGGAGGAAGAATGTAAATTCTGGCTATCAATGAACAACCTGTCACTATATTGTGAAGATGCTGGAAAATAACAACAAGTCTTAGAATTCCAGGAGTCCACCCTCCTCTTTGGCTCTTATTCCCTCTGGGCTGACAGTTTAGGTCAAGACCACGTAGAAATCGAAACTTATCCAACATCAGAATTGGAGGAATAAGATATTTAGGAACTAAAATGCATATTTTAGTAAATTTGAAGTATCTCTCCCCCTAATCCCTTTCTGCCTTCTCTTCTCAGGAGGAAACATATTCATATCAAGTACATCTGTAAGATTTATTTCAATAAACACCCAGGCCCACTTTATGACAGAACAAATTGCAGACGAAATCTATTTATATTATCTGAGCTCTGTAATATTTGAATTATAGTTAAAATTTTGCTAAAAGAACGATGGAGTTTTTACTATGAAATTTGTGTTCACTCAACTAAACTATCATTTAGAGTTTTAAATCTTCTACTCGGACTTTTTTTTTTTTTTCTATTTCCCCCCTTTTCTTCTTTCTCTTACTTTTGCTGTTGACATTAAAGGAACCAAGCAACACACCTGTAACCAGTGTTTAGAACTGTTTGCTAATAATTACTACCAGTCAAGAAAACATTCCTACCTGATATCACATTGAGTAGCTTTACTCAGTGGGAACTAGGGTCCAAAAATAAGTAAGGGAAGATGAAAAGGGGAAAAAAACTGGTTGTTCAGTTTTAGAAGACTACCTTCATAGATGATGAAAAAGTCATCTGACAACTTTGTATGCCATGTTCTTCATTCCCAGATAAAAACCAAATGGCTTCCTCCTCATAATGGTAACATCCTGGTTTTAGAGAAATAGAACCTGAAGCATGGTATCTGGGAAATTATTGATAATACCAATGACATTTCAGAAGAGTAAGTTGTCTGACCAACTTTAAGAACATTACACATAATTTTTGTGCAAGTATTTTTTGTTATAATTTATTTTTAAATAGATTGACTTGTTTAAATAAATGCCCTATGATGATACTGAGTTGAGTGCTTACCTAAAAACATGACATAATAGTGTTTTTGTTTCTTTTCTTCCAGCTCTAAAAATTTAGCTAGCTAGAAATGATTACTCTCTGTATGTAAAAATTACCAAGTTGGGGCTTCCCTGGTGGCGCAGTGGTTGAGAGACCGCCTGCCGATGCAGGGGACATGGGTTCGTGCCCGGGTCCGGGAAGATCCCACATGCCGCGGAGCGGCTAGGCCCGTGAGCCGTGGCCGCTGAGCCTGCGCGTCTGGAGCCTGGGCTTCGCAACGGGAGAGGCCACAACAGTGAGAGGTCCGCGTACCGCAGAAAAAAAAAAAAAAACTTACCAAGTTGAACATACAGTAGTAATAAGGAAAGTTAATAAATCTCTCTTTAATTACCTAGCTAAGCAAACAGTTCTGTGCAAATGATCTAATCACCTAATGTTTGAAAATGACGTACGATTTAAAAATATATTGGTAAGCATTATAGTTTAAAGTAGATCTGTCTAGCAGGACAGGAACTCACTGGTTGAGTGGCCCCAACTTCCCAATAATGGGCCATCAGCGCTAAGTTCACCATGCCCTTTGTCTCTGGCTCCTTCAACCACCCATCTCTAATGGTTCAGACTCTCAATCCCAAACTTTTCTATACAATTCCTAATGTGAACCCATCTCCCAATCTACCTACCCGTTACCCGCCTTCCCCAAAACCATTCCAAGTGTGCCCTCCGGAACTCATGGTCATCACCCTACTTCCTCAAGCTCTTTATTAAATGCTTTCCTCTCTTTGTTCTAACTAAAACCATCTTTCCCCTGAGGATATCTCATCCCCTACAGACTTGTCAAAGGCAGCTGTTTTCTCACCTGTATCCCTAGCTACCCTTTATATTACAGGACTTGGAGGAAAACTAAGGATCCTCTTGTACTCATTGACATTGCGGATACTTTTCCGTCTTTCCTTCCTAACCTCCGCCCCTTGCAAACTCTGAAGTTCTGTGTTCAAATTATATCTCTTCTTGCTGCAGACCTCAGACTTCCAAGTCATGTCTCTCTGTCTTGAAGATGTTAACTCCTAGTCTACCGTCACTTTCTCCAAGGCTACTCCTGCCAAACTTCTTGATAATTTTCTTGTCCACATAAATGATCCAATAATGGACTTTCAGCTCTTTAACCCTCTGCCTTCCAACAAGCATATCCTCCACTCCATATCATCTCACACTTTCATAGCCATCCCCAGAATCTGCCATTATCGATAATGAAGCCATTCCAAATGATTAATTTCAAGTTCTACCCTTTGTCTTCCCAGCCCATGCCACTAATGCTCTACTTCCAACACTTGTTCAACCTGCTTGAAGCCCATAATTCATTTATCTTATCACCTTTTCACTGTTCCTCATTTACTTACACTCACCTCTTTACCTAGTGTAGATTCCAAAATTTTTTAACATTATTTTAAACTCTCTCCCATTAATACACTTTCCTGGCTAAACTTGACCCCTTGTTAAATCGAGTTTGCCTCTTACTGTACTACACATGTGCAACTGAACATGATGGAGAAAAACACACAATCGGCCTCAGATTAAATTCATGACAGTTATGAACCATTCGAACTGCTCAAGAATCCTACTCAGTTCCCGATTACATTCATTCTCCCACTCTTCGAGATGACTATTTCATACCACCTCCCTCCTTCAATCTCAAATACTTTCCTCATCCTCATTCTCAGTTAATGACCTTGTATCTTGTTTCACTGAGAAAATAGATGCAATCAGAAGAGAATGTCCATATTCCCACCTCTACCCCTACACCAGTTTACGTCTGTTCATATACTCAACCTTCCCTCTTATTACTACAAATGAACTAACCATCTCCCATCAGAGCCGCCCCTTCATATGTGTCCTATAGGCACCCTTTCATGCCTGTTCAAGAATATGCTCTCCAATTCTCCTCTATCCCCTGAATCTTCAGGAGTTCTCTTCTAAATAATTAACTCTAGTGTTCAAAAAATGTAGTAATATTCCATCTTAAAAAGAATTATTTTAAACCCACATCTTTCAATTATAACCTTATTTCTCCCCTTTATGAAAAAAGAAAACATCTTTGAAAGAGTCATGTAGACTCCTTGTCTTCAGTTACTCTCTTCCTAGCCTTTTGAATCCACTCTAATGAGACTTTTGTCATTAACACTTCACCAAAACAATCTTAACCATATTGTTCTATATTACTAAACCCAATGGTAAACTCTCAGTCTTCATCTTGATGACCCCTCAGTTACTTCTTGAAACAATTTCTTCCTTGGCTCCAACTCACCTCCCTCTTGGAGCTCTGTTAACTCACTAGCTCTTCTTTATAGTCTCATTACTGGTTCTTCCTCAAGTCACCGGCCCTAAGGCTAGTCCTTGGTTCTCTTCTCTATTTACAGCTTCTCCCTAGGTTATTTCTTATAGTCTCATGACTTAAAAAAAAAGTCTCAAATGAATATCTCCAGCCTTAACTTCCCCCCTGAACTCTGAACTAAAACTTCCTGCTGCCTGGAGAATATCACCACTTATCATGTCTAAAGCCAAGTCTCTAATCTCCCCCATAATATGTGTTAAACTCCTCTTCCTCCCTAACGTCTAGAAATGGCAACTCCATTCTTGAAAATCTTCAGTCCCAAACACTGAAGTAATTCTTTACTTCTCTCTCTCACACTCAACAATATAGCCAACCCTTCAGTAAATACCTTGACTCTTCATCGAAAGTATGTCCAGAATCAGACCATTTCTCATTACTTGTACCATAGCCATAAACTTATCACTAACCACTGTCAAATTAGTAGCCTCCCAACTGGTTTCCTGGCTTCTCCTCCTTTTTTCCCCTTCCTTTTTGATTTACTTTTAGTATCTTGACTTAACATATAGCTTCTAAGCGAAGAAGGGGTGAATTGTTTCCCTCCTCACTACTCTTTCATAAAACGTAAAGAATGTGAATGAATTCTGTGGAAGGTGTGGAGAGTATGTTCAATAGAAGGTGTTGACAGAGGAGAAGATTATTCTGTTTACAACCAGGTGTGAGAATTCATTATAAAGCAAAAAGAAAGGAGGTCCACAGTGTCCTTTGAAAAAGGCAATCATGGAGTCAGGAGAGGAAAGTCATAGCCTTTTAAAAACCCAGCTGCAATCACTGGGGTCCAGGGGAATAGAACCTGGGAGAGGCAGAAGCTGTACAGGCTTAGATGAGGAATTCCGCAGATGCCCAACCCTTACAGGAGAATGTCACCTGAGTTCCCAAGCGGTTTCACGGAGAAGTCAAGATCTCCTGCCCCTTACCACGAGGAAACGGGAAGCCCTTCAAGGAAATGCCAGCAGAATGGCCTGGAGTTACAATAATGTAGAACCTTCCACCAGGTATAGGTACTTGTATGTCCTTACCCGAATGCACAAGCTAAATAGACATACAAAAGTAGTCCCCAAACAGAAAATGTGGAGCAGTTAATTTCCTGGGGAGTTCAAGGCAGAGGCCACTTGATACCTTAAAGGAAACTAAGAATAAACAACTGTTTACCTGGGAGAAGACCAATCCAGGTAGAGGCGTCAGCAAGTGCAAAGGCCCTGAGGTGGGAGCATGCCTAGTATGTTTGCAAAATAGCAGATGTCAATGTGGTTGGAGCAGAGCAGTGAAAGCAGAGAAAAATCGATGGAGAGGCCAGAGAAGCTGCACAGGGCTACATTGAATAGGGCCCACAGTAAGAATTTCAGCTTTGCCTTTGAGTGAGAAAGGAAACCATTGGAGGGTTTTGAATCCAGTAACATGCTCTGACGGATTCTAACAGATTCACTCTGGCTGCTGTGTCGAGAACAGGGGCAGAAGGCAAGGACAAAGTGAGATGATTAGGAAGCCACTAAAATAACCTGGTGAAAGAAGATGGTGGTTTAGAGCAGGGCAGTGGTCAAGTTTGGATATATTCTGAAAGTACAGCAGGCAGGATTTACAGATAGACTGAGTATGTGTTGGGAGAAAGTTATCAAGGGAAATAGCAAGGCTTCTGGTCTGGGCAGCTTGAAGGGTGGAGGTCCCATTTACTGAGATGGGAAGATGGCGGTTAGAGGAGGGTAAGAAGCAGGAGGAAGTCAAGAGTTCGGTCTTGAACTTGGAGGCTGGGGCTGTGTGCTGAATAGCATGGCCTTTAGTACCCAGCTGCCTTTGTTTAAGTCTGGGGTGGGCCATTCACTAGTTCTGTGGCCTTGGACATTCTACCCAACCTCTTGGGGCCGTAGTTTGATAATGTGGAAAAACAATCTATTTCCTGGGCTTCTATGAGGCTGAAATAAGTTAATATTTGCAAAGTGCTTATAATAGTATCTTGTACATAGTGTTTATCAAGTAAATAAACATCCAAGGGGAACGTTAAGGGTGTGTTGAGGGAACGTATAAGAACCATCGCCAGGCTTTTTGAAGACTACATGTATATTTAAATCAATATAAAAAAGATATACTCTAGACTGTCACTATGGGCAGAGGGAGGAGGGGGGTGAAGGGTGAACAAAAAATAGGATGAAATGGAACAAACAGAAATAGTGTGTCATAAGGGAATAGATGGCTTTATTCACTGCTATGGCCCCAGGGCCTGGAAAATGAGCACGAAATGAGCACGAAATGAACACGAAAATGAATAAAGGATTGAATGAATAAACAAGTACACTGAGGGGTTCATTAGCTCAATTCTGTGCTCCCTGGGGCCAATAAAAATTAAGGCACATATGCATAGCATGGATCTGATTCCAAAGATAAATATTATAGGCATTCAGATAGAAGTTCCTTGATTGTGGTGATGGTATCACAGGCATTTTGATAAGTCCAATCTCATCAAATTGTACACATAAATTACGTGCAGTTCTTTGAATATCAATTATAACTCAATAATGCTGTTTTTAAAAAATAGAAAAAGGAGGATCAGCCTAACATAGGGATTCTCATCTGTCATTTTGGAAGCCAGAGAGCAGTGGAATGAGCTTAGAAACTATTAAGAAAATAGGATGGCAACTCAACAATTCTATAGTCAGCCAAAATAGTAATCATATGAAGGCAGAAAAAGGACAGCAAATATATGTCTATGACCACCTTCTGAAAGTCTCTAGAACATATTCTAACAATATAAAAATTAAATCAAAACAAAAATTTCTAAATAGCAAAAGATTAAGAGTAAAAGCAACAATAGTGAGTAATATTATCTAAAATGGGATTTAGTTTATATCAAAAAGAATTATGATAATATGACGCAATACAATACTGTTAAAAAAGGATTTTTGAAATGGAAAAAACAAATTTCAAGAAAACACATAATATTAACCTGTAATTTAAATTTTCAACTGTGTATAAAATAGATAACTAGAAAGAACCTTCTGTATAAAAAAATTAAATTAAATTAAAAAAATTTTTCAACTATGTCAATAACCCCTAGTTGTTAACAGCATTGGTGAATAGCTGGCAAGTTAATCTTCTTGACCGGATTGTAAGATGCATAACTAATAATTTAATTTTGGAAAAATTCTCCAGCTGTATTTTTTGAAGTTCAAAATGCCAAATTGTTTGATCTAGCAAATGTTTGGTGCAATGATTTTCATTACAGCAACAAAAGTAAAAAGTAAAATTGTCTGAACTTATATCAGACCTTAAGTAAAATTGTCTGAACTTATATCATGAACCTCAGTAGATATATGTTCAACAAGATGTCAAATTGGAAGAGTTGGTTCTTTTTATAAGACATAGAAAGATGTCAATCAGATCCTGTCAAGTAAAGAAAAAAAATTGCAGTGTTTTAAAATACCATGTACAGGGACACACACACCTACACACACACCTACACACACACAGAGGCACACACATTAAAGCAGGAAGTCATTCAGAAATGTGCCAGGATTTTTCCCACCAAATAATATTTGTGCAAGTAAGATTTTATTTCTGTAGTTTAGTATATAGGAACAATAAGATACAGTTTAATTTTAAAACCTGAAAAATCTCCATGAAGACTCCTCTATTATATTAAAACCAGCCAACAAACACAACATGGAATTTCCTTCTTCATTTACAAGGAAAGGAGATTTTTAAAAATCATGTTTCAACTTTTCAAATTTTCTAGCTTCACACAGGTGAATTTTTAATAAAAGTGAAATATTTTGAAAAGCACATGTAAAGCAAGCTATTTAAAAATATGTAACTCTTTTTATCCTCTCCTACTAATATGACAGAAGCCTTGTGAATCTTTCCAATAAATAATCTTAAATTTTAATGTATGAATAAGTACGAAACCATTGATAAGTCTTATTCTCTTGAGCACTCTCCCTGTAAAAGATTACCTGGGCCTCCAGGCTAGTCTGTGTGATTTGGCGAGGCCGTTCATTGCCTGCAGACCTACCTTTTCAGGAAAGGGTTACAGAGCGAGTGGATGAGCAGAAACACAACCTTTGGGAGGAAGCTGTCTGCACGTGTCTCCCGTACACCTGCTGCAGGTGGAGCCACTGCGGCTCTATGATAGACCGCAGTTAACGCAGACAGAATGACGCAGATATTAAAATCTGAAAAAGATAAGCTGATAATAAATCTTTTTGAAACAAGGTAACAGTATACTATTGAGGAAGATAAGTGGAAGGTGCTTTTATTCTAAACCAGAATCAGGAAGCTAGCAGTGAGCAAACTAGAGAAGGTAAATATTACCATTACTTTAAAAATAGTCTCAAGTGTGAGCCACCAGGATCCACAGTCATGGGTGTTAACAGCATATAAATGAAACCACATGTCCATTAAAACTGCCTTAATTGTTGATTGATTTGAAAAAACGTACTCCTGTATTAGACATCTGTACAATGCAGATAATAGCACTAAAAAAAAAAAAACAAAAAAATCCAAAATAGATGACTTGTACCTGACAAAGGAATATTTTTAAAAATCAGACTGTATTTAAACCCAATAACATCTTATAGTTAGAAAATAATTTAAGGCAGTGGCTTTCAAAATTTTTTAACCACGATAGGAAAAAAATGCATTTTAGATAATGACTCAACACACATGTAAGTACACATTTGTAACAGAAGCAAATGTTTTCATTAAAAATATCCTTACCTCATTCAATTCACTCTAATACTCTCTATTTTATTCTATTTCATTTTTTTCAAATGAGTAGTGTTCCCACCTCAGTAATGTTACTAATCACAATTAGAAAAACATGACTTTAGAGATTATATGATCACACATATTTAGCCCACCAATTTTTAAATTCCTATATATAAAACTTCCAAAATGACCCTCTTTTTAGACAAGTGCCTTCAGTATAGCAAAATAAATAGCTGAACAAGTGTAGTTTCTCATCTATTTCTATCTCTCTGTTATTCTGCCAAAGGAAATCATAGGATCATTATGACAGATTGATTATCGGTTCCGATTCTTAGTCTCCTAGCATCTACACCTTTGTCTTTGCTTCACTGGGAGTGGAAGGTACTCCCCTGTCCTTTGAGCTCGAGCTTTGCCACTTGGCTTGTTTGGGCCAAAAGAGTGTAGACAGAAATAAAAGTGTGCCAGTTCCAGCCCATTTGTCAGGAGGGCTCAAGTGTTTGTGAATGTCCTCTGTGCCATCCCCATGAGGAGAACACGCCCCGGAGAAGCCCACTTGTCCAGGGAGGCTGAGAGGCGTGCAGAGCAGACTAGGGCATGGAGATATGCAGTATATGGCAGAGCCACCCTAGCTGACCCTACAGATTCATGAACTTAAGTGGCTATTATCTTAAGCCACTGAGTTTTGGGCTGGTTTGTTACACAGCATTTTCATGGGAATAACTAACTGAGTTAATTGTATTTCTGAAAGAAGCCACTGAAATCTATTACCCATTCTCTTGCCTTGGAGAAACACTGACACCAGAGAAGTACTGACACCACATGATGGGCCACCTGTGATCTAAACAGCCGTTGACAAAAGCTGCAACAGCACAAACAAAGAAAGCATAAAATAAAAATTACCCCATACTAGGTGAAGTTAACCTTTTACAAAGTAAATGTAACTCCATCTTCAGAAATTCCTAGGTATTAAAGGTCAGTTCAAGAAATAACTCCAAGTTCACTTCTTATTAACAGTACATAGAAAATATCATTCATCTTTCCAAAAATTAGTTCAATGTGTGCCTGACTCATGTGTATACCTGTCATTTTGTGAATGACTGAGAAAGCATAATGCCTCACATATTGGAGTTTATTAAGCTCCAGGAAATCAAAGATCTTATCTGCTTTGTTCACTACTGCCTCTCCATCACCTAAAATAGTGCCTGCAAACCATAACCACTCAATACACATTTGCTCATTGAACGATATTGATTTACTGATTAAACTTATTATTTTTAAAAATCAAAGTATTACATTGATATGGAACTCTTATAGCGCCACTTGTGTTAATTACTAAACTTCACCACCAGTCAATCTTCTTTTCATTTTAGGTCTAGTTATTTTTTTCACCTGAAAATTTCTTTAACCAGCAATGACTGGGTGCTAGGCTTGTGAGATGAAAGATAATTATGATTCTTTCTGCCAGAAATAGATAGCTAATGGTGAGACAGACATGCAAACTGTTGGTCACATTGCAATAGAGAGAATGCTAAACGGAAATATAAAGGCCGTGTATAGGAGCACGTAAGAGAGATCTTGAAAGCACATGTGGTACCCAGGAAAGGCTTCACATAGAAGCTGAATCTAGAAAGAAGGTCTCAGAAAATTTCGCAAAAAGACTAAATTTAAAATGTCAAATACGCACAAAATCTTTTATTTAGTCTTAATAAACTAATTTCATAGTGGAAAATTAAAGTCCTTTAATCAGTAAGGATCATGTTTTACATTTTTATTATCTTATTCCAGCATCCTTTTCATCAACAGAATTGTATTGAGTGTGTACTTCAAGCATTCAAAGTAAAGTTTCTCCATTTTGTCAAACACACACACACTTAAAAAATATTTAAGCTAGCAAATGACTTTTTTGCCATTCTGTAATGCATTTATTTTGAATTTTTTATTGAAATATATCTGATATATAACATTGTGTAAATTTAAGGTGTAGAACATGTTGATTTGATACTCATATACTGTAATATGATTTCCATTATAGCAATAATTGTCTTAATTCCCACAGTCCAAACAGAAAGCTAATTTTTCCTTTATCCCTTTTGTTGCCTTGGCAAGGAACAAAACTGAGCATCTCAATTTGTATTTGGAATAGCTTAATATCATTTTTATGACTGACATGTTTCTATGGGTATGTTGAGATTTTCAAAATATGTCTCTAAAATTATTTCTATTATATGTGAATAGTACTAATTGAGCACTTATTATGAATGGAGTTATGCTAAATGCTTAAGTAATATTTTTACTTAATCCTCACAATAACCAAATGAAGTAGGTGTCATTATTCCAACTTTACAGGTTATGATGAATTTGAGAGAGATCCAGTGGCTTTTCCAATATCTTATTACCAAGAATGGCAAAACCAGAAATCAAACCAAAGCCATGCTCTTAATGAGGATTCTACACTGCCTCCAGAGACAAGCTTTATGATATCAGTAGCAGTTCATTACTGAAGATATCACAATCTCACATAACCACTTAAAGAAGAGAAGAAAAATGTAATGAAATGAACTGAGTAAAGGGAAAAAGGAGTAAGTAGAGAGAATTATTCTCAGTAACATGACTGCTTTCTCTCTATCCACATATATCTTAGATATGAAAAAAAAGATCTTTAAGAGAGATGAGAGTGTCTCCACTGAGATAGGCTTGAGCAGTGGGTCCTGATGATGGTGGAGGGGAAGATTTGCCCCCAGGGGACATTAGGCAATATCTGGAGACATTATTTATTACAACTGGGGGAGGGGGGTGGGAAGAGTGCCATGAGCATCTTGTGGGTAGAGGCCAGGGATGCTACTAAACATCCGACTGTGCACACAGGACAGTCCCCACAACAGTTATCTAACGAAAAATGGCAATGGTGCCAAGGTTAAGAAATCCTGGGTTAAAATGATACCCTCAGTTTTTATGAGTTTTAAGACTGTCTTAACTAATATTTGCAGAAAAAATAACTTCAAATTGCCTTCTTCCAGAAAAAGTGATACTTCAAGGAAAAGAGAGACTGCCTGAAATAATGGGCATGGGATAGGACTAGAAATAAAAGATAATAGAAGGCCTGAGATTGGTTCAAGATGTCAGAGTAGGACATGCTCTCACACCCTCTGGCGAGAGTACCGGAATCACAACTAACTGCTGAACAGTCATTGACAGGAAGACACTGGAACTCACCAAAAAAGACACCCCACATCCAAAGACAAAGGAGAAGCTACAGTGAGATGATAGGAGGGGTGCAATCACAATAAAATCAAATCCCATAACTGCTGGGTGGGTGACTCACAAACTGAGAACACTTATACCACAGAAGTCCACCCACTGGAGTGAAGGTTCTGAGTCCCACATGAGGTTTCCCAACCTGGGGGTCTGGCAATGGGAGGAGGAATTCCTAGAGAATCAGACTTTGATTGTACATGGGCACATGACCAAACTTCTGTGAACATCAGCTTCCTAATTGTAAAATGAAAGATTGATTATTTTCAGTTCCACCATCCAATGGCTGTTAGTGAAGACACGATCCATGTCTCTGGATGTGCAGGCTCTCTGCTGATCTCTTTGGTTGGGGCACTCCTGTAGAATTCGTGAGCTCCTGGAAGACAGGGAGCTCTATTCACTGCTATATCCTTAGGACCTCGAACATAGTAGGTGCTCAAAAACTACTGATCAGTTGACTGTCTGAGATTTCTAGCAGATTAGATGAATATTCACGCCTATAGCACAAGAGCAGTCGGAGCTTGTGGTATAGATTCGGAAGGCATCAACTTGGTGGTAATAGTTGAATCTGTCTGTGGTGGAGGATAAAAAGAGAGAGAGAGAGAAAGAAAGAGTGAGGAAATGGACTGAAAATAAGGTCATAAGTTAAAGAAGCCATCATTAGTGATTTTGAAGCAATGTCAATGGATTATTGGAGACTAGGGAGAGCAGGTCAGAGGAAAGCTAGATTCACGACACTAGAAAGATAGTGCATAGTGAAAAAATAGAAGTAGCTGGGTTCAATTAATTTTTTGAGACGTGACAGCGAAAGGAAGGTGAAAATGGAATATTAGTGAAGAGATGAAAAGTTCGGGGAATTATAAGGGCAAATACAAATTCAAAATAAAAGGCTTAATTCTCCTTTTTGAAAATAAGGGAAGAGACTCCTTCTCTCCCTTTTCTTAGAGCATTTATTTAAAAGAAAAAAAGTGTAAGTTCTTTCTCTGTCTTTTTAAAATATAGGTAAGTCTTTTTTAAAAGCTCAGTAAGCTGGCTCTTACTAGCTTTATGACCCAGGAGGGCCTTGCTCAAGGACCTGGGAATTATCTCTGAAATATAATTATTAAGGAAGATGATGCCCCTAGCTCCCAGTTTCTGTGGGTTGGTAGGAGCTTAACCTCAGCAGACACTTCACTCCCAGGGTGCAAAACTATCTTTTGTCATAAAGAGGAGTTTATATTTCCTTTGGATAAAACCAATTAGTTAGCGCAGATGGTCAGCCCAACTACCAAGTGAATTTAGGATAAACTACGTGTGACAAATGGTATGCTGTCGGTCCTTTTTCTTGAGGACTGGTTATTGTTTACCTTGAGAACATGTATGTATTAGTCAGGGTTCTCCAGAAAAACAGAACCAGGAGGTTGTATATGCATATATGGAGAGATTTATTATAGGGAATTGGCTCGTGTGATTATGGGCACCGACAAGTCTCAGGATCTGCAGGGTGAGACGGCAATTTGGAGATGGAGGAGAACCAATGGTGTAGTTTCAGTCCAAAGGCCAACAGGCTCGGGACCTAAGAAGAATCAATGCTGCAGTTTGAATCAAAAGGAAGAAAAAAGCCAATGTCTTCGTTCAAAAACAATCAGGCAGAAGGAATTCTCTTTTACTTGGCAAAGGTCAGTTTTTTGGTTCTGTTCAGTCCCTCGACAGATTTGTGTTTACCAGAGTGGGGCGAGGGGGAATTGGATGAAGGTAGTCAAAAGGTATAAACTTACAGTTATAAGATAAATAAGTACTTAGGATATAATGTACAACAGGATAAATATAATTAACATTGCTGTATGTTATATATGAAAATTAAGAGAGAAAATCCTGAGTTCTTATCACAAGAAAAAAATTTTCTGTTTCTTTAATTTTGTATCTATATGAGGTGATGGATGTTCACTAAACTTGTGAAAATCACTTCATAATGTATGTAAGTCAAATCACTATGTTGTACACCTTAAATTTGTACAGTGCTGTATGTCAATTATATCTCAATAAAACTGGAGTTAAAAAATAAAGTCAGTTCATCACACACACACACACACACACACACACACACACACACACACACAAATAGTGTGGAGGCTGAAAAGCAAAGTGGTACTTCAAAAATTGTAATCAGTTCAGAGCCCTGAGGATAGACCAAATGTTAGCAGGTCTCATAAATCTCTTAAAACTCCATTCAGACAATAGACTGGCTCATAAATAAAATCATCCTGATGCCACTAACTCTGAATATTTTCATGAACGTTATAGGGAGGATCTTTGGAGGATTGTTTGTATATCTATTCTTTGGCTACGACAAATAGAAGAATGGAAATGTAATGAGGCATTCGGCTTACACACTTTAGGAAGGATATTTTCTCTTTCTTAACTGACCGTAAGACACTACAACTTGAGTCTTAATTTCTTATTGAACTTGAATCTCTGACCCAGATATTATATTCATATGGACCTATAGAGGACAGCCTTCTGCAAACTTTTGTAGGATGTAGGTTTTTTTTTTGTTTTTTTTTTACGCGGGCCTCTCACTGTTGTGGCCTCTCCCATTGCGGAGCACAGGCTCCGGACGCGCAGGCTCAGTGGCCATGGCTCACGGGCCCAGCCGCTCCGCGGCATGTGGGATCTTCCCGGACCGGGGCACGAACCCGTGTCCCCTGCATCGGCAGGCGGACTCTCAACAATTGCGCCACCAGGGAAGCCCAGGATGTAGGTTTTTATACTGGATCCTTCCTCCTATCTCCTAAGGACCCTAGAATGGAGTGACCCAGTATGAAGTAAATCCATCCTTCTCACTTTCCCCCCCACCCAGGGGAGAGGGGAGGAGGAATAAACTAGGACAATAATTTATGATAGTGGATTTCCCACCGTGTCCAGCTCTGGACCTTCCCTTGCATCTTAGGAATTCTTGAAGACAAGCCCGAAACATACTGCTCATGTGGACACAGCCTAAGCTTGGTTACTCTCAATAATAATTTTTAAAAAAGGGAAATAAGAAGGAAGAAGAGGAGGGGCAAGAGGAGAGGTGAAGAAGAAAGAGGAGGAAGAGGAGGAAACCTGGGAGGAAGCGGGGGGAAAAGGAGGAGTAAGAGGGAGAGAAGGAAGAAAAGGGACGAGAAACAACCTTTACTGAACCTGTATCAGTCACTGGACTAAGGGCATTATGTGAAATCTCTAGTTTATTTCCATAACAACTCTAAAGTAATAGATACTATCATTATCATTGTTTTACAAAGGAAGGGACTGAGGATTAGATATTTTAAGTTAAGTTAATACTGAGGGGCAGCAGTGAAGTTTGATTCCAGATTTGTCTGACTCCGGAGTTCCAACTACTAACCACTACCAAAAATTTGAAAGAAAAAAAGTTTGAGTGAAGGGTTTTCTTCTCTAGAGGTGATTTTTCCCGCAGACCCTCCAAACAGCTAGAGAGGGAAAACTGAGATAACTACACTGTTGTGAACTTTGCTTAACATCCATGGATGGATAGGTGGGCAGGGGAATCTTATTAATTACAAGCTAGGCAGGTGAGATAATAACATACTAACAGTAATTTCAAAACATTTTCAAAATAGTATTTGTAATTGTTTTTGTCTCAAATTATTACAGTATAATTTTTATCAGCAGTCTCTAAAAATAACTTTCACATATTTATTTCAGTTAAAATTGAATTATAAATATTTTCAGGCTAACAGATTTTATTTTCTTGCTATAATGTTTTTATAATCAATCTTTACAACAACTAGTGTTTTTGTACTAAGTACACACAATGTCAATTAATTTTCACTCATATTGCTATAGCAAGTAAACCCTCAGTTAGTTGTCTTTGATAAAGCAAGATGAAATTTTACCATAGACAGGAAGAATTCAGCAAGTTCACAATTTCAGTTAAATCAACATCATAATCTGTTAAAACAGTATTTTGTGATACTAATATTTTCATAACTCAATTCAAAATTTATCCATTCATCCTGTCTACAAAGCATATTGCCCAAATATTAACTATTTATCAGATAATCTACCACTGTGCTGACAGGTGGCCTTTATTTTCTTTGGCAGCAGCTCAAAGTTTCTAGAATGTATTGATGGCTAAATAGCTATTAACACTGATAAGAGCTCTTGCTGTGTTTCTGTGACTGGACCACCATATGGAGCCGATTTCAAAACAGAAAGATTAAAAGAGTTCACTCTTAACACATATAAGGGAACGCGAAGAGCACATTGTCATTGATCCTTCTAAACTTACCTCCCAAGTCTGAAAACTTCCTACTCTTCCTGTTGACAGTCTTCTCTCCATGCCACGTCTACAGATATGATTAACTAAGTTCAATCTTTCTTCAGGGTGTATATATATATTTAATATTAATTTTGTTCTCTCACCTAAGCCTTCACCCTGCATTCTATCAAAGTCTGTGGCTATTAAAGCTACAAGATTGACTATGAGGAATGTGGTGTATTTAAGGTAAGGATGCAATTAAAACCTAACTTTAATAATCACTAAGCAAAATTTCAGTGTCCAGCCCTTCAATCAAACAGGATTAACACTGAGTCCCTCAGGAAGCCACAGTCTAGCATGGCCCATGTAAGAAAACGTTAGTAACCTAGACTGCTAAAGAACACCTTGGACATGAAGTTCAAAGATTCTGGTCTGAGGATCTGATACACCTAAATTAAGGATATGAGCACAACACTTTGCTCTCTAAGATAAAATAGAGAAAAATATACCTACTTTGTGAAATAAAAGAAAATACATGTTAAAATATTTTGTAAACTATAAAATACTATATATAAAACATCAGTGATACCTTTACATACTCCTGGCAAGAAGATACAGATAAAATTGCCCTCAGATCAATGAAAAGGGCAGGGAAATTTTGAGCAAATGTTCGTATTGGCTTGCAATTAACAGGTACATGGTACTGACAACAAAGTAATGGGGCAAGAGGCAAAGAGTATAACGTAACTATTGGTTAGAGAATAAAAGAAGGATAAGTGGCAACCTTGGTGACTCATGGCAGACATTAATCATTTATTGAGTGATTTCTATATGCTAAAGTTAAAGAAGAATGTAAGATACACGCTTTTGAGGACCTTACATTCAGTGATAGACATTATTGTGTTAGCCAATATTTGTGAATCATTTCCCTTTCCTGGACATGCAGAATTACACTTCCTACTTATTTAAATTTGGCATGGCCATGTGACTTTCTTTGTACAATAAAATGAGTGGAAATGGCAGGTATCACTCTGGGTGAAAGCATTTAAAAGGCAGTGTGCAATTTCTCCATATTCTTTTCTCATGCTCTAGAAATTATGGGAGCAGTGTTGATAAGGAGATGACACAAGATGAAAAAGCCTGGAGTTCTGAGCCTTGACATATAGGCTAGCTGCCCTAGAATAGATTCTGAATGAACAAGAAATAAACTTTTATTTTAATAAACCATGATTTTTTTAATATCATTTATTACTGCACCGTTACCTAGTCTATCCTGACTAAAACACATTCTACAGAAAAAGTATAGCACGGTGAAAGAGTACACTCATCCTTCAGTAGCCAAAGGGGATTGATTTCAAGACCTCCTGTGGACATCAAAATTCTCAGATATTCAAGTCTCTTATACAAAATGGTATAGTATTTGTATATAACCTATGCACATCCTCCGGTACACTTTAAACCATCTCTAGATTACTTATAATACCTAATAAAATGTAAATGCTATGTAAATAGTTGCCAACACACAGAAAATTCAAATTTTGCTTTTTGGAACTTTCCGGAATTTTTTTTCAAATACTTTCAATCTGCAGTTGGTTGAATCTGTGGATGCACTAGCCACACATATGGCGGGTTGATCGTACATACATCTGAGGCAAAAGGAGCTGAATGTTTTACCTCATCCTAACTATTTATTATTGGTTGACTTTGAATATATTACTTAGTCCCTCTGAGCCTCAATGTTATCCTTGTAAAATGAAGATAATAATGCTTGCTTAAAGAATTGTTTCATGTGAGACCGTGTCTATTTTTAATAGTAAGTTAGTTAAACAAGGAAGCCATTAGACTAGGAGGTTCTAATAGCTTAGCAACCTATGTAAGCAAACCAAAACCTAAGCCTGTAAATGCCTAGAAGTTAAGAAACCAAAACCTAAGGACAACTAATCACAAACAGCCAACTAGGCTTTCCCAAATAAGGCAGCTGCTTGAACTATAGCCAATAAAATTATTTCTTGCTTTGCTTTTTCATCTTCTCTATAAAAGCCTTGCCCCTAACTCTTGTCAGTGGAGCTCTCCTAACCACTTCTGGTTTGGTGCTGCCCCATTCAAATTGATTTTTGCTCCAATAAACTCTTAGAACATTTAATATGCCTCATTTTATCTTTTAATAGTTAATCCTTGAAATGCTCATTATTATTATACCTCAGCAATCATGAAATACAGTTGAAATATCTTAAAAATAAACACAACTCTTGTTGGTGCCACTACACATGGATGTCCCAATGCAATGGATGCAAAAGGGCTATCAAGGGGGCTGGAAAATAGGAACCGTCCTTAGAGGGTGTGAGGGGTGGGATATTCCCTTGTTCCAGGAAATAAGGGTGAGGGGGCCATGCGTTCCTGCTGGGACATTTTTTGCATTTTGCAGTTGTTTAATTTTTTCTTTCTTTTTTGTAATTTTGAATTTTTTGTGAGACCCGGGTCTCAAGACAAGTGGAAACATCCTTACCACAGTGAGCAGACCACGGGTACTTTGAAACCTTTCCAAGGATTGACAATTCTTGGAATCTGGAAGTTCTGTTTTGTTTATGTTTTTATTTCTTTTAATTTTTATACAGATGTATTCAGAGATCTAAGGAACTTTTTCCATTCCCTGTCTTCTCCACCAACTTGAAAGTGAATACTTTTAGCAAAGGAAGGAGGAAAATACTACAGCAACATTTTGAGAGGTTTGGGATTTTTTATGAAAAAAAAAAAAGGAATGAACTGAGATGGAGAAAATGTTCCCACCTTAAGCCCACATGAATCCCTCTCTCCCACCTCTACTGTCTTCCTAAGTTTCTATCAAAGAAGCCATTGAAGCAGCTCTACTATCATCACAAAGATGCACTGAGTGAGGAATAAAGAAAAAGACAGAGCTGGATAAAGAGTCACAGTCCATTGGTTCCCCAGTCGGTGTTCTACAGTACTCAGAATGTGAGAACTTGCATCATGGCCATAACCTCCACATTCTGGAGTTGTGGCCGGCTGCTCAGTTGGCCCTTCTATCCTGGTCCTGGCATCTGGGCTCTCTTCACCCATCATCCTGCCTCAAAAGTGCATGAAGAACCCCATCAGTCCAGGTCAGCTGTTGTCAAAAAACCACCAGACGTGGAGTCCCATTGATCCCGACACCATTCATGTCCCTGTGGGGTATGAACAAGATCGTTGAGATCTTGGCTTCTCCAGCATCCATACCCGGGAAGTGTTTGACTGTAGGAAACCCAGGTTCTCTAAGGTTGTACTGAAACCACAGTCCATGACTAGGGAAGCTCACAAAGTCTTTACCCTTGGCTGTTGAAATTTACCAAGTCCTGAGCTATGAGTAGAAAGAACAGTACGGCAGCCAAGTGGTCCTGCCATGCCTGCAGGCTGAAAGAAAATGAGATTGTGGCACAGGAGACCTCAGCCCTCCGAGTGCAACCCAAGCACATTTCCCTGTAGGGTGCATTTTTGATTGTTCTCTTTTGAAGAGACTCGTTTGTCTCCTATCTGAGAGCACCATACCTGAACAAACCTTTCTGTCATAAACACTTTTCTAGTAGTGCAAACACACCGACTCACATTTTAATCTACACCTGTGTCCAGCTATGTGCTCCCACACATGCTGTGGCCTGTGTGTGTGGTCATCAAGGTGTGTGTGTGTGTGTGTGTGTGTGTGTGCACGTGCCCACATATGTATGAGTGAACATGTGTTCTTTTGCATTACTCTCCATTTTAAAATCCTTCATCTTTAGTTCAAAAAAAAAAGTACCATATTTTTATTAGATTATGGAGAACTCTGACGGTTTTCCTCCCCTGCTATTCTCTTTCCTCCCTCCCATTCAATGTTGTTTCACATTAGACCTTATTTACTTTTCCATGCTGCTGTCTTTGGATTCACTAAGAACAGCTTTGGTGAAATAGCAGATCTCAGTTTTCCAAAGTACAAGCTCTTATTTGTTTAATCTTTAAATTACCATGATAAAATGCTATACAAAATAATAGCATGACACTGCAGCACTGTTAACGTATAGGTTGTTTTCCTCACATTTTAAGTTTTGGTGACAATTGTCTTCATATTTAAAGTGCTATTTAGATTTATTAAGTCCCATATTTACTTACTATTTTATCTACTATGTTTCACTTTAATAATGCCAACCACGACCAGGTAAGAATAGAATTATTAGAACACAGATTTGGTTTTGCACCAGCTGTACCTAAATCACTAATCCCATTGTACACAAAAGCATGCTGCCTAAGTATTACTAGTGGATGTGAGGTATTTTCCCCATCTAAAAATTTTATGTTCTTCTCAGAAACAAAAATTAAACTGATGCATTTGGAACATGCCCAGAACATCCACAAGACAGAGGATCAAAGGAAATGTGAGGAATGAACAGTTATTTTCCGTTATTTTCCGGAGGAGTCAAATGCTGTATTTCAGAACAGCTTTTTTTTTTTTTCTGTACGCGGACCTCTCACTGTTGTGGCCTCTCCCATTGCAGAGCACAGGCTCCGGACGCGCAGGCTCAGTGGCCATGGCTCACGGGCCCAGCGCGGCATGTGGGATCTTCCCAGACTGGGGCACGAACCCGTGTCCCCTGCATCGGCAGGCAGACTCTCAACCACTGCGCCACCAGGGAAGCTCCAGAACAGCTTTTGATATTGATATGATTTCCTATTTGACCTTTTCCATGTTCTTCTTGATATCCAAAACACTTCAATTATTTAAGTGGATTTTTCCATTTTTAATACATAGTTTTATAAATTATTAGGAGAAAAAGACCTTGATGATTAAAAAAACATTGGCTCATTAAGTAAACATGTAGCTTTTTAAAGACCCTTTTTCCTAGTAGTGTCAATTCCTGAAGTAATCCTCACTCTAAGAAATTGTATAAGATAGTGTTTATTGTTTTAAGGTGTTAGGTTTGGTGCAACTTGTTATGTCACAATGGATAACATGTCACAATGGATAACTAATACATTTGTTAAGATTGAAGAGAAAAAGAAACATTTAGGGTTTTTTGAAGCCTTCAGTATTTTAAACCTATTACTGATATGCATCAGCATGTTTTCTGTTTTAAACTAAAATTGTAGGACGGTATTGAGGCTTATTATGCTGATTCCTATTCCTAAATACATAAGGAGCTTCCTTATTTTCAAATAGGTTTTTTTTTTAAGTCAGTTAATGTCGTCCAAAAGCACAAGATGAATTTTACTTATATATTTATTGGATTATATAGTATTTTTTAGGAAAAGTATCTGCCACAAAAATGTCTATTTCAAAAGGGTGCACTGCTGGCGTGGGTCACTGCTGGCGTGGATCACTGCTGCCAGTGCCCTGCTTTCCCTTGTAGAAGGTCATGTTTTGTACATTGTGAGGTTTGTATCAGGGCTATGTGGATACTCTGTCAGGTGAGAGATGATTTGACTTCAAAGATGTTCTTTGTTTCACTAAGTTGTATAATGTCAAGAGATTCTGCTGTTACTAAAAGAGAACGTGTTTGTTGCCAGACTGACTGCGTAATTTCATCAATATGACTTTCTGGTTTCCTAACTCCAGAAGATCTCCAATAAGATGGTGACTTCACTATCATTTCATCAGCAATGCTTCTCTAAGAATATCTAGTGGAGTCTTGGGGAGCCAGGCTAGCTGGATATTCTTACTAGGTAAACATTTTGTTCAAGGTTCAATTAATGGTGAAAAATCAAGGTGGAGGGAGGGTGTTGGAATATGTATAAGTTTGCTAGGGCTGCCATAATAAAGTACCACAGACAGGCTTAAACAACAGAAATTTATTTTCTCATTCTGGAGGCTAGAAGTGTCAGCATGATTGATTTCTTCTGAGGGCCTCTCTCCTTGGCTTGTAGATAGCCATCTTCCTCTGTGTCTTCACATGGTCTCCCCTCTGTGCATGTCTGTGCCCTAATCTGCTTTTCTTATAAGAACACCAGTCATATTGGATGAGGGCCCACCCTAACGACCTCATTTTACTTCTTTAAAACCCTATCTCCAAATACAGTCATGTTCTCAGGTATGGAGTTAGGACTTCAATGTATGAATTTCAGGGACACATAATTCAGCTCACAAGAGAACTGAAATGTATTGTTTAGGAAAATAACTAACATATTACATAAATAAAATTGTTGGGAGTCTTCAGCAGAACAGAGTAAAAGATACGTGTTATAATAAAAGTGGTAATGAGTTCAGACTTATTGTAGGCGATAAGGCTCAGAAATTGTACAAGAAATAAGAGCAGAAGAGTTAATCATGGAGAATCTCTCCATGGAGACTGGAGGTGAGGATCATTGGGGGCATCTTGGAATGGGCTGCCACAGTGAGACAGAGAGAGAGAGAGAGAGAGAGAGAGAGAGAGAGAGAGAGAGAGTGTGTGTGTGTGTGAGTGTGTGTGTGTTACATCATCATGAAGTTGATAACGTAAATTATATCATTAAATGAGGAAGGGTCAAAGTTTCTCTCTGGACCATTTACATTCGTCAAGGTATAAATAGATAGATTATTTTTTTAAAGTATATTTGAGCATTGGTCTTTCTTAGAATTGCGTTGTTTGTATCAAAAGAGCATCACAAATATTTTATGCAGATGAAAGAAAAATTACAGTTAAAAAGCACATCAAAACTATGATTAAGGGCTTCCCTGGTGGCTCAGTGGTTGAGAGTCCACCTGCCGATGCATGGGACACGGGTTCGTGCCCCGGTCCGGGAGGATCCCACATGCCGCAGAGCGGCTGGGTCCGTGAGCCATAGCCACTGAGCCTGCGCATCCGGAGCCTGTGCTCCGCAACGGGAGAAGCCACAACAGTGAGAGGCTCGCGTACCGCAAAAAAAAAAAACCCAAAAAACTATGATTAAAAACATATATGCATGAAAGAAATCCAGAGTGAAAAAGTAATCAGAGCTAGGTATGGATGTAGTAAATAACATTTTTTAAAGTGAATTCACTGCTGCAATGTTAAACTTTAAGAAAAATCATTCTAAGACAAGTAAGCAAAGTTGTCACAGAGAAAAATATCAGATAGTATATTAATATAAGTAGTTCTTAGTTGATCTCCAGGAAAAATTTGAAAATAAAAACTAACAATTTCTTTCAAAAATTTTAGGACATACCAATGCAACAAAAGACTATGATGTGGTACCTTATAATGATTAGATATTAATCATGTTTATAAAAATTATATTCACTTGTTTGGGGTATTAGCCTAATAGGCATATTTGATCATAAATTATTAAAGGTAATCCTTTTGTGGTGTTAATACAACAGAAAGCAAATTGAAATATTTTATTTCTCCTTGGGTGGAAGAATTATAAGAAAGACACTCAAGGACTATTTGCCTATTGATTTGTATTAAAGGTTTTCAATACTATAATCCATTGTTATTTAATACTTTAGAGCAGGGGACAGCAATGTTTTTCTGTAAATGTAGTAAATATTTTCACCCTTTTTAGCCATGTGGTCTCTATCACATCTACTCCATTCCACAATTGTAGCATGAAAACAACCATCAAAAATACTAAACAAATAAACATGACTGTGTTCAATAAAACTTTAGGTGTGGAGACTGAATTTTGAATTTCAAATAATTCTCATGTGTCACAAAATGTCTTCTTTTTATTTTCTTTTTCAAACCTTTATAAACATAAAAACCTTTCTTAGCTCATGCAAAAACAGAATAACAGGCCAGATTTGATAAATGTCTATTTTAGAGCCACGCTGTTAGCTTGCTCACAGATTGACAAGATAGGCAAAGCACTAAATAAGCAGGAAATCACCACTGAAAAGCACATAAAAATCATTAAGGCCCTTGAGCAAATTCCTAGATGGAAGCCCAGCTGCCTTCTGGGATACCTTAGTGCTAGATATCAAGCCACACCCAACTGGCTGATGTTGAGTTCATTGGTTTTCTAACTGAAATATGCAGAGTGGCTGAACTGTTGGAAAATATATGTACTTTGTACAATCAGAGGTGATATAATTTTAGCAATAAATACATCACAGTTGGTTTTTCTGTGATAGTCCTATATCATTGTAATAGCTAACATATATAGAGTGCTTTCCATGAGAGGGAACTTGTCTAAGTACTTTAACTGCAGTAACATTTAATTCTCACCAAAAAAAACCTAACAGGTGGGTATAATTGTTGTTCTCATTTTACAGATTTTACCTTTCAAAATTCTTTCACTATTTATCTGGCTTATATTGTCGTGTGTGTGTGTGTGTGTGTGTGTGTGTGTGTGTGTGTGTGTGTGTGTATTTGTCTAAACAAAAGAAAAAACGTATTAGTAATTCACTGATATGACAGACCATGACCACTATTATCAAAATCCCAGACCCATTCTTCTTCTCACATCCACTTAAATGATCTGAAGTAAAAGAGAGAAAATGTAAATATTCTACCAACCTAATGAGTACACAATAGGTATGACAACTATGAGCATTACTCTCAGTGCCTGTGCCATGAGGTCTGAGAAAGCATTTGGGGCACTATCCTTCTCATATAACCTTCCAAACAGAGTTACTGTCAAGATAGGTCCAGACAGTGGCTTCCGGCTGCACAAGCGTCCGTCACTTGACACCTATTTAAAACACAGGGAAGTTGACTGAGAATAACTTTCAGTTATACAACCTCACAACATACTCTTAAAATTCAGTACAACTGGATGAAGAAACAGTAGAAATAATGGCCAGATTCTATTCCATCTGAAATATGTGAAATTGTACAGAGTATAAGAAAAATTGGAGCTATGGAATTGGCACTGATCCATTTATTATTGAAATGCCCATAATCTATATCTTATAATTTACTCTGAGAGAGCATCTGATGAGTTAATAAACATAAAACAATGGATCTGAGAATAAATAAGAGAGAAATCTTGTTCTCTCCGACAAGAAAAAGACTCCTCCGAAGGGTCAGGCGGGCTTGACTAAGGGGGTTATGGGCTGAGCCTCTATCATCCCTGACACTCACTCACCACAGCCTCCCTACCTGCCTATTGTCCACAACTCCCCACAGCAACTGTTTGGAAGAGGAGAGGGGAATGAGAGCGGGACCTGCAGGAAAAGTCAGTAGGAGAATGTGGCTGGACAGAGCACTTGCACAGTAATAAATTATTTCTTGCATATTAACAGAAAAAAAAGTTTTGCTTTCTTGCCAATTCAGCGACTGTCCAATTCTCTCTAAGCTTTTCCTTCTTTCCTTTTCTCTGATGGTCACACGGTGTCCTAGGCCATCCCTCCCCAGTGACACAAAGAGGCTTCCTCTGGTGGGACTGGTCCTGAAACTCTTCTTGAGTCTTCTTTCTACTTGACCGACCTCAAACACCCCAGCCCACTCCCTGAAGTCCCCACAATAAGATATATTTCTTTATTCTCAAGGACATGCTCATTTTTCTCTAAGGGAAATTTAGACAAGAGATCCCATGTCCTCAGTGTCCTTGGTGAGCCCTAAGGACAATTCTACCCTTTCCAAATGAAGGTTTTCATGATATCTGTAAGCACTTGGGCAGGTTTTCTACTCAAAAGATGCTTCTTCTTACATAAAATGAGTTGGCAATATTAAGCAAAAAATCGTACCTGAAATTCTCCAGGTGCAAGCTGAATTCCACTCAGCAACACCTCAGGAAAGACATACTGGGTTTCAAAAGTGCCACTGAGGGAGAACATTTCAAACCTGGTGGAAGCAGTTTCAACTGAATCACCACAAGTGTGTAAGTCCATTGTTTTACACTTCAACAGAGTACAAATCTAGGAACGTAAAAACAAAACAATAAGTCTTAGGAAAGCCAGTTGAAACATTCTCTTGACCTAGAAAAAAGTGCCTATGCCCCTTTGTTTATAATGTTTGTTATAGTATTACTTCCTCATTAGATTAATCTGGTTCGTTGCTGAATACTATTGCAACTAGTAATAAAAATAAAGGACTTCAGACCCTAGTGCTTTCTGTAGTTCACTGTAAACAGATTAAACCACGTAAAGAAATAATTAGATCCTTGGTCTACAGTCATGAACAATTATACCCTGATTGTTTTCAAGTTAGCCATGTTTTTAATAATCAAAAGTGTTTGATTATTTTTAAAATGTTTAGACACTAGTTTAATTTCTACCTTAGTGCCTATTTCTAACAATGAAGGAACTTTAAATCTGTACTGAGTCCTAGAATTGATCTAGAGACAACTCTTGTGATCTGGAAAAGTCACATACCTTATACCTGAGCAGGATAATGATAACAGCTCTTGTTATCCTACATAGTTATACTATACTACACTACAATACATAGCTATTTGCATGTAAATTTAAGTGTATGTATCACCTCACCATGCAGATGCAAAGTCCCCAAAAGGAAGATCCATCTTCATTTAACTCCATCGGTACTGCATCTTCAAAGCTTTCCTCCAAGCCACCTTTATTTCTTGCCTGACTAAAGCAATAGCCCTTAACTGGTCTCCCTGCTTCCACTTTTGAAGTTGGAGAGCAAGCGTTTTAGGGCAAGTGTGTCAAGATGGGATACAAATAACTTTCAGATAAAGGTAGAATGAACACATGCTTCAGTTTTGTTCCCTTGCAATCCTACTAAATCCAACTTTATTATTATTATTATTATTTTTCGAAGATCTAAACCCACAAGGTTAGGAGAACAGGAGGATAGATTATGGCACAAGTTTAGAATTTGGGGTGTTGATGCAAAAATGGTAACTGAGGAAGCAGCCCAAGTGCCCATTAACAGACTATTGGATTAAGAAGATGAGGTACAGGGCTTCCCTGGTGGTGCAGTGGTTGAGAATCTGCCTGCCAATGCAGAGGACATGGGTTTGAGCCCTGGTCTGGGAAGATCCCACATGCTGCGGAGCAACTAGGCCCATGAGCCACAACTACTGAGCCTGCGCGTCTGGAGCCTGTGCTCCGCAACAAGAGAGGCCACGATAGTGAGAGGGCTGCGTACCGTGATGAAGAGTGGCCCCCGCTTGCCACAACTAGAGAAAGCCCTCACACAGAAATGAAGACCCAACACAGCCAAAAATAAATAAATTTAAAAAGAAAAAAAAAGATGAGGTACATATATACAATGGAATATTACTAAGCCATAAAAAAGAATGAAATATTACCATTTTCAGCAACGTGGATGGACCTAGAGAATATTATACTTAGTGAAATAAGTCAGACAGAGAATGTGGAATCTAAAAAATGATACAGGGCTTCCCTGGTGGCGCAGTGGTTGAGAGTCTGCCTGCCGATGCAGGGGACACGGGAGGATCCCACATGCCGCAGAGCAGCTAGGCCCGTGAGCCATGGCCACTGAGCCTGCACGTCTGGAGCCTGTGCTCCGCAATGGGAGATGCCACAACAGTGAGAGGCCCGCATACCGCAAAAAAAAAAAAAAAATGATACAAATGAATGTGTAAAAAACAAAAAACTGAAACAGACTCATAGATATAGAAAACAAACTTGTGGTTACCAAAGGGAAGAAGGAAGGTTTGAGGGACAAATTAGGTTATGGGATTAACAGATACACGTTACTATACATAAAATAGATAAGCAACAAATGTACACTGTATAGCACAGGGAATTACACCTATTATCTTGTAACAACCTATAATGGAATTTAATCTGCAAACATACTGAGTCACTACGTCGTACATCTGAAACTAACACTATATTATAAATCAACTAAAGTTCAATTTAAAAAATGGTAACTGATTTAACAGACCTAAGAAAGCCAAGTTCTGAACTAGCTGTGGGGAAAGCTAAGAATCAACCTATCTAAACTTTTGAGAATACTCAAAAGTTTCCATCTCTGCAAGCACTAGGTACCTCAGGAGCTGGGAGTGAATTGGGTTGCTTGAAGAAAGGAAAATTTGTGGGAAGTTGTTAAGAATGCCTCAGTGCTGAGTCCCCACCCATGGATGGGCAGCTACCCTTTCCCTGTTCCAGTAAAAGATGGAATACTTATTTCCAGAGAGGGTAAAGCAGACGATGTTTAGATGGAGGTTTTGAAAGACATAATTGAAGGGGATTCCTTGAATGAATCAAACTGAATGGTAAAACCACCTCCCTCCACCCTGCAAGGCCATTTCCCTCACTTGACTCTCTAAATGCTGTCAAAAAAGGCATTTATCCTTCAGGAATAGGGTTGCCAGATAAATTACAGGACAGGAGTCCCAGTTAAATCTGAAGTTCAGATAAACTAAAAAAACTAAACCCAGTTTTTAGTATAAATATGTCCCAACTATTGCATGGACATACTTATTTTTTTTTAAGTTGCTGTTTATCTGAACTCTGGGCATCCTGTGTTTTTATTTGTTAAATTATTCAGGAAGGGAAATAGAAGAATTTTTTTTTTTTTTTTTTTTTTTTGCGGTACGCGGGCCTCTCACTGTTGTGGCCTCTCCCACCGCGGAGCACAGGCTCCGGACGCGCAGGCCCAGCAGCCATGGCTCACGGGCCCAGCCGCTCCACGGCACGTGGGATTCTACCGGTCCGGGACACGAACCCGTGTTCCCTGCATCGGCAAGCGGACTCTCAACCACTGCGCCACCAGGGAAGCCGGGAAATAGAAGAATTTTGAAACCTGGAAAACGTAATCATCACAAAGGGAAGTCTTTAAAGACACTTACCTCAGGGATTCCCCTAATCAAAAGCCCAGCTAGACCGTCCCTCTGTGAAGCTTAAAATTGGCAAGTATCACCCACAGGCTCAGAGCTTTTAGTCAGTTTTGGTAACCCTAAAAAGTCATCATATCCATGAAGAAAGCTTCTAAATTTAGAATTTTAAATTCGAAAACCTGTCTGGCACCAGTCGCTTAGCTAGGGGATCACTGTCCAGCAATAATAACAGAGGACTTCGTTTCACTTGACAGCACTAACCAACCTCCCAACACCAAGAAGAGACCTACCACCGATCCCCTCAAGTGGAACCAAGACTCTGGGGCAGGCAGAGAAGCAGACAAGACTGAGAGGGAAGGATGGAAAAGAGGGAGGAAGAGCTGAGAGACTGCTGTCTTGTGTTTTAACCAGCTTTTTAAACTTAAAACTAGATCACAAAATAATAAAAGAAAATAATCACAATTTTTTAATTTTAAAAATATGGCAGTATAATACCATATATATACCACATATATAATGCAATATATGTCAATATGCTGCATAATATATGATAATATTTATATGGCAATAAATATTCTTCTACAACATAATTTTTTAAACTAATTTCCAATCATTGGACATTTTCTACCTGTGTTTTTTATACCATTTTTTTCACCTTTCTTCTAGCACCTCAGAGCACTGATAAGAAATATTGATTCCGCCGATATTTTCATCCTTTCCTTTCTTGCTGCTCTTTCCCTTAGGCCTATAAAGATAATCATGTTTCTCTCATCTATTGGGAGAACACAAAACAAAAAAAGCATGGGCCTCTCTGTCTAGCTTCTACCTTGTTTCCTTTCTTCCTGTATCAGACAAGATTTTTGCAGAAGAAATATTGACTCACTCTTTCAATATCTCACCTCCCTTTGACTTTTCAACCCACTGTAATCTGTCTTTCACTCTATCATTATGAGCCCAGGAGATTCCACCAAATTTATACTCATTCATTCAATAATGGTAAACATATTGCACAAATACACTTCAAAATTTCCTCCCTCTGAGAGTCTGCTTCCTTTCCTTCCATGAGAGTACTCTCTAAGTTCTCCTTTATTTCTCAAACATATTTGCATGTTCCTATTCTTCTGTTTATTTCCTGCCCAAACACAGGAGTTTCAAAAGCTTCCACCTTTAGCTCACTGTTCACAGTTTTAGTCAGCTTTTGCAATTCACTCTTGTGGGTTTACCACCACCTTTTTCCTGCTGGTTTTCAAAACAATATTTCTAAATCTCGTATCTCCCTAAAGTATCAGACCCATATATTCAACAGCCTATTGGATGGCTCCAACTGAATGTCCCCAAAGTAATTAAAAACCAGCACATCCAAAGCTGAATTGAACATCTTCCCCACTCCCATCCAATTTGCTCCTCCTCTTGAATCCTGATCTGTCAAAGCATCACATTTCATCCAGCCACTCTTGCCAGAAACCTGGTACATTCTAGATCCTTCTTTCTGCTTTCCTGTTCCATGTCAAATTAGTTACTAAGTTTAGTTTTCTAAATATTTCTTGACTCCATACCCTGCTTTTATTCCTATGAACATAATCTTGGTTCAGGTCCTGATAGGACTATTTTCATAATCTAACTAGTCATTTTGTCCTATGTTCCATGATCCGTAGGGCAACCAGAACAATCTACTCAAAAACAGATGTGATCACATCATTCCCCTGCTGAACACCTTCCAACAGAAACCCATCACTGATGGAATGAAGTCCACATCTTAGAAATGAGAGGTAAGATCCTGCAGGATGTGATCCTGCCTCTATGCTCATCTTCCACCCATCCTTGCTTCTTATGCTACATTTCAGTGACAGTCAGCTGCTTGCTTGTCCCAGCATACCCTGCTTTTTGACATATCCACCCCCCTGCTCAGGCTCTTAACCCCACCTAGAATTCCCTCCCACTTTTTTTCACCTGGATAAAATAGCATAAGTTCAAGCAGCATGTCTTCAGAAACTTCCCTGGATCCCCAAATTAGGCTAAGTGAAGCTCCTTAGTATTTCTATAGCAAAATATGCCTTTGTTCTATCACATGCCAACCTGTACTGAAATTATGTTCATCTGTCTTTCTCCCCTACTAAATTCCTCAAGAGGAGGGTCCATACTTATTCATCTTCATCACATTAGCACCAAATATAGGCCTGATATGTATTTGGCACTCGATAAATGTTTGCCAAAATGAACAAGCTTTGGTAGAGGTGCTTATCATACAGCAAACAAAATGCTACACAGTGGGCATGGTTCCAGCACTCAAAAGGCTTTCAGTCTCAAACAAGTATGTACATAATTTGACATGATATGTCTTTGAAAAAGTTAACCATAGGATATTTGGGAATATATAAAGGAGTTACCTAACCCAGCTTGGGGAGTGGGAGTGTCAGAGAAGCCACCTTGGAGAAGATAACACCTGTAAAGCACTATGAGTGTTGAGTAGCTGGGGGCCATCAAAAAAACAACAACAAAAAAAACTGTGCAAACATCCGGAGGTTCTACAGATGCTGACACACTGTAGATGGGAAATGTCTCAATATGATAGAAGCCCAGGGTACATGGGGGTAGAAGTGACAGATGAGGACAGAGAGTAGGAAAAAGCACATGTTAAGACTTCCTGAGTCTTTTATGTTAAGGAATTTGATTTGCCAAGTAGAAAACAGTGAGGAATTTTAAGCAAGTGAGGGAAATAATCAGAAATGGTGTTCCATGATTTTTGTAATTATAGTGTAAAGAATGAACTGGATGGAACTGAAACTATCAATGGGAAGCCCTCTTAGGAGGATACTGCAATAATCTGGGTGAGATAGGATGGAGGCCAGATCAAGGAAAAGAAGAGCAGAATGAGAGAAACATGGAAGCAGCTTGTTCTTAAGGGTTCCACCTCAACTGGCTATAATAGCTCCCCCTTTATGTTGAGAGCTGTGAGATGTCTGAATCTTTGCAGCTGTTCTACTGTACATCACAGAGGTCAGCTCTATATGTCTCCGGGACATACTCAGTCTGAAGCTTCTTATAAAACAAGATAGGCATTAGTGACCGTAAATGGGAAATGCCTTGATAAGTTCAGGCAGGAAATATTAGACGTTAATTATTCATTAAAATTATCTGTAATTTGATTAATATATCATTTTAAACACTGGGACTGCAAGTGAATGTTCTGCCTTTTCCCAACCAGTTTAAAACTGGACTGACATCTAAGACTGCAAGTTTTAGCAAGTAAAAATTCAGGATACCCAATAAATTGGAATTTCAAATAAACAACCAATTTTCAGTATATACATGTCCCCCAAAGTGGGACATACTTATAATAAAATTAATTCATTGTTTATCTGAAATTCAAATTTAACTGAGTGTCCTGTTTTATCCAGTAATTCCCCTGCCACCAAAAGAATCATTACCTGTAAATAATAGCTCCCTTCCACAGTATGTAGTCCATCAAATGCCCCTAGTACATAAACTTCATCTGATCTCTTCTCAGACATCTTGTAACTTAGATGACAGCAGAGATCTTTCTGACAAACTGTGTAATTTCCTGTGACTCCTTTGAGCTCCAAGAAGGTGAACTCGTCAAAAAAGATGATGCCCTTAAATTCCTGGTTTCCCTTTGAGGGGGCTTCTATACCACTTGCATAAGAAGTCCAATTCACTACTGCTGTGGGGTGTGGGTGGGAGGCCAGTTGTGAGAGGAGGAGTTTTCCCTCCTCTGTCTTCATATCATAATGAAATGCTCTTGGAGAATCAGGTGCGTAGATGCCACTTCCTGGAAATTGGAAATGACATTTAAAACAGTAAAGCAAAAAGGGGTTGCATAGTTGTTATTGTTATTCTAAACTCATGTTAACATTTTACTTTCTCTAAGCTATATATTTCATTAATTTCAGTAAAATATGTTGATAAGGACAGATAGGTGAGATGAAATCCAATAGAGTATGTCACCAAGAAGCCAAGAAGAGTTTCATGTAGGAAGTCGTAAATTTTGAAAAAAACAAAAAGAGTGTACATTCAAGTTGAATAAAACTAAATCAATTTATGAAACAATTTAGGTTGAGATTGATTCTACAGCGTGTCACCAGCTAGATGTGCAACCACTAAGAGCTAGAAAACATTGTATTGAGGAGTACATGTTAGCTAGAAAGAACATGATTTTTTTTTCGTTTTTTGATTACACCAAAATCTTAAAGATGACACGTTACCTGTCATTTTCTTTGAGGGGTAATGTAAATTGGATGCAAGGAAGTTGACTCCCATGCCCATAGCCCAAGCTGAGTGGAATTCAATAGCTGACAAATGTGGCAAAACATTCATCCAAGCTGTCGGGAAGAGTATGGTGTCCACGTGGAAATCTTTTACCAGAGTCACAGCAGGATCATGGAAGAGAATATCAAAGCACGTGAAAATGCCAAACTTTCCAAACGTGGTGTTGAAAGTCACGACCTCAGGTTCCTTGGGTGCATTGAACTGATCTTCACCCAAGAAAAGATTTTGCTGCAATAAACAGAAGATGATGGGGGGGAAAATCTCTTTTAAGAAGTTGGCCTGGATATCACTGCATCTAAAAGAGTGCAAGCTCACATCTACTAAACAGTGCCAATCTCATCTACCACCACTGTCTCTGCAGGGAAAGAGTGTTAGAAAATCAAAGATCACTATGCTGATAGGATTACTATGCCTTTGGTTTAATTTCCACATCTGATAGATCTGTAGAAGGGAATCCTTATCTATTAAGACCTTCTCGAATATTAGAGACATAGGAGTGAAACAGATAACTTCTATTTGCCAAGAACACATAACAATTTTCTGCGGACAAAGAACTTTCTTTCCTCCTTTCTCTTTAAAACCAAGTCTATCTGGTAAGGAGTTTTTCATTTTAGCTTTGACCCTTTGTCAGGGCATGTCATTAAAAGGACAAAGTCCAAAAGGCAACATTTTATTTCAAAACAGGTAGCTTCTACTGATTATCACATACTCCTAATGACACGTTCCTGTGTTCTTAAATGAACAGGACACCTCCCTTTTCTAGTACCTTACCACAAATAATCATTACTTTCTATGCTTTGTCTCTCCTCTGCTTTTAAAGTAAGCTTGTCATTATCAACAATGGTGATTTTTTTCCCTTCTTATCCACTTTATTTTGGTAAGCAATTCAGTAGTTGAATTATCTGCAAATGAATTCTACCTTATGGTAGCGGGCCACCAATTTCCCCTCAGAATCAAACACCACATCAGTGTTGTATTGGTAACGACCATCAGGGGGACAGTGAGGGTCACTGGCATTGCATGGCTTCTTGTCTCCAATGTTTGCCACGACGTAGATGGAGTTGTCCTTGGCCAGACAGCTGAGCCTTTCTTGCACTGGGCTGCGACCAAATCTGATATGTGTTCATTGGAAGAGGAAAAAAAATCAAACTTAGTGTTTAATTAAATTCAGAATGATAGTTGCCTGAACTTACGTGATATACACAAAAATAAATTCTACATAGCATAGATAGAAGGGAAGGATTAAAACAAGAAGAGACTTCAGAGGAAGTCCATGCTTGTGGGAATTTGGTTCTAGGAAACTATTCTAGGATAAGACTCCAGGCCATGTATATTCTTATGACATTTATCATCATCTGTAATCATATATTCATTTATGTGCTCATCTTGTATGTCACATCTTATAGATATTTGGGGGCAAAGACACACATCTCCTGTTCACCGAACACATGTCTGAAAGAAAAGAGGTATTAAAAAATACTTTGAATGAAAGAACAACATTTTGGAAGTAGGATGATTGTGGAAAGGTGGCAGAGTAGGAAGCGCCAGGAATCCATCTCTCTACCTAGATAAAATTTGCCCTACAGGAATCTAGCTGACATAATTATTTTGGAAATCTGGAGGCTATTAAAAGACATGAAACTTCCAGGGAAATGCTTGGAAGATAAATTGCAGTCAGGTTGAGTCAATTTAAGCTCTTAGCTCAGCAGGGGCTATCCATGCCCCAGCCCCTGCAACCCACCCCATTGCAGGCAGCCATGCAGGTGTTCTTGGAGCAGTTTGTAGGAGCAGGGTGGGCCATAAGGATCCTGTCTTCCAGATACCAAGGGTCTGGTTCTGATCACTGCTAACTGCTCTGTTCATGGAGGTACACACACAGAGACAGGCCATTATTACATATACTGTTGCAAGTACTTCCCCCACTGGCTGAAACGACTTCTAGGGGATTTAAAGCACCAGTACCTTCTTTTTTACCCCTTCTTGGAGCCAGACATTAAAGGACTAGGACATGGAAAAGCAACAACTATACAGAATTCAGAAAATCACTGCATATGCCCAGGGAAAGTCATAGACTAAGAAAAAACCTGAGAAGACTTTAAGCTTATTCCCAGCATGGAGACAGCCTACAACAATCAAAACAAACAAACAAAAGACATAAAACCCTGGAAAACAGGGAGAATTTGATTTCCAGAGTTATCACATTATAAGATTCAGATGCCCACTTATCAATAAAAAATCATAAGGCATACAAACAGGAAAATATGACCCATTCAAAGGGAAAAAATAAACCAATAAAAACTATCCTGGAGAAAGACCATATGGCATACCTGCTGGACAAAGACTTTAAGACAACTGTCTTAACGATGTTCAAAGAACTAAAGAAAGACATGGAGAAAGTCAAGATAATGATGTATGAACAAAATGGAAATATCAATAAAGAGATAGAAAACCCGCCCCCCACCCCAAATTCTGGGGCTGAAAATGACAGTAACTGAAACAGAAAATTTACAAAAGAGATTCAAAGACAGACTCAAACAGGCAATGATCTCTAAAAAGGATGAACTCAAAGAGACCCATATTAAGACACACTATAGTCAAACTTTCAAAAGACAAAGACAAAATCATAATTTTGAAAGGAGCAAGAGAGAAGTGATTTATAATGTACAAGGGATCTCCACTAAGATTATCAGCAGTTTTTAATCAGACAATTTGGAGGCCAGGAAGCAATGGGCTGATATATTTAAAGTGTTGAAAGAATAATACAGTTACTAAAAACCCTGTCTCTGGCAAAACCATCCTTCAAAAGTGAGGGGGAAATTAAGATATTCTATGTTAATATTAGACCAGATAGACTTTAAATCAAAAAAGGTTATGAGAAACAAAGGACATTGTATATTAATATCCAGAATACAAAGGGAACTCTTAAAAATCAACAACAGCAACACAAACCTGATTCAAAAATGGGCAAAAGACACAAAATAAAATTAATTAATTAATTAAAAAAAAGAAAAAGGGACTTCTCTGGTAGTCCAGTGGTAAAGAATCTGCCTTTCAATGCAGGGGATGCAGGATCAATCCCTGGTTACCGCAACTAAGACCCAACGCAGCCAAAAAAATTAAATAAATAGGCAAAAGACTTGAACAAAATTTTCTCCAAAGAAGATACACAAATGGCCAATAAGCACATGAAAATATGCTCAACTTCATTAATTATAGGGAAATTCTAATCAAAACCATGACAAGATACCTCAAACCCATTAAGATAGCAACGATTAAAAAAAATAGAAGAACAGCTGCTGGTGAGGATTTGAAGAAACTGGAACACTTGAGCACTGTTGATGAGAATGCAAATGGTGCAGCCACTGTGGAAACCAGTCTAGCAGTTCCTCAAAAAATTATAAATAGAACTACCATATGATCCAGCAATTACATGTTTGTGTATATATCCAAAAAGTTGAAAGCAGGGTCTCAAAGACATGTTTGTACACTCCCGTTTACAGCAGCATTATTCACAATAGCTAAAAGGTAGAAGAAACCCAAATATCCATTGATGGATAAATGGACAAGCAAAATGTTGTACTATATACATAAAATAGAGTATTATTCATACTCATATTCATACTTTCCTTAAAAGGAAAGGAAGTTCTGAACATGCTACATTGTAGATGAACCTTAAGAGCATTATGCTAAGTGAAATAAGCCAATCACAAAAAGATAAATAAGGTACAATTCCACTTATATGAAGTAGCTAGAGTGGTTAATTATAGAGAAAGAAAGTCGAATGATGGCTGCCAAGGGCTGAAGGGAGGGGGAAGTCAGGAGTTATTGTGTTTTTTCCCCGGTTGCATTGAGATAGAAGTGGTATATAACACTGTATAAGTTTAAGATGTAAAATGTGATGATTTGATACATGTATACATTGATAAGTGCTTACCACAATGTGATCATCCTTCACCTCACAGAATTACAATTTTATTGTTGTTACGGTGAGAACATTTAAAATCTACTCCCAAAGCAACTTTCAAATATACAATACGGTATTGTTAACTATAGTCACCATGCTGTACATTAGATCTGAGAACTTACTATAAGAAAATTTCGTGCCATCTGCTGGCAATATAAGAAAAAGCATAGCAATCATACACAAAACGTATCACTGAAAAAGACCAACAAGGATAGGAAACTGCATCTTAAATTATTATCTCAGTGCATTTATGTAAAAAATAACCATTTAATAGTTTTGCCCCCTTGTGTGCTTCAAGTCATATCTGAAATGCAGGTATAAATACAATACATTGGACCACTTGAAGTATATTTATCCCATGTCTTTTCAAATCACCTGAAGTGGTAGAATAGATACATGAAATAGAAGCTTACTGTTCTGGATTTCTAAAACAGTCCCGATTACATATTTTCCTCCTGTCTATATTAATCTTGAAAGTGCATCATGTATTTTAATACATTTCGATTTAAACTACATTTTTCAGACTGTTTGCTATACCCAGAAAAGCTCCAAAATTCTTTGTTAGATTTGGAGTTTAAAAAATGCATTTTGCTTATGTGAGCCTGAAATCTGCTTCTCACTTAATCCTTAATATTTGCTGAGACCTTAAGGTATGTAGAGCTCTGTCCTAGGGCTACAGGGAACAGAAAAAGGAGGTGAAACAGAAGAATTAAAATATATTTTCTAAGACTGCTTTCAAAGTGTTCAATCTCAAAATATAATACAAATCATCGATTATTGAAGAAGACATTTATTAACCTTAAAAATGTTATGAAATATTCAAAAAATAGTTGTTGGGTCCTAGCACTACACAAAGCACCATGTTAGATATGTAGGCATCTGGGGAAAGGACATTCTGGGCAGAGCTGTCCAAGTGCACAGTGTGGGAGATACAGTGTAAAATATGGCTGGTGCACTTCAAAATCCTCTAATCTTACTGGAGAAAATGTGTATGCACACAAAACCCTGAAACAACAGTACAAAATAATACGCAGTCAAGTATCAAAATGCTTTTTCATTCAAACTAGCTAATTAGGCAAGTTTTTTTTTTAACTTATTGAACTAATGACTGACGCTTTAATCTGCAGGCCACATCACCTTTATCAGAGGTGCAGACATCCGCTGTATTAAAGGATGTCCCTCGTTCAAGAATTCCTACTCATTCTCACAGTGGAGTACCCAGTACATAGGAAATAGTCAAGGAAAAAAAAGCTGAATAAGTAAATTCATCTTTGAGTTAGGCTCTTAGACACAGTTTGTCTCTCAAGAAATCTACAAGGTTTCTTCTGTGAGGCAATGAAAGCTTGTAAGTCATATTCTTCCTCTCAGCCTCCCAGGAACTCTCAGAACTGTATTGTATGTTCAACTGTAATTGTCAGCCCACTGCCATGCTGCCTTGTAACCACTACTTCCTCTACTTTATTCAGGTAGCTTCTACTTTGTTTTTACATCTAAACTGTTGTGTTTTTTAATTATATAAGATTTTGTAAGAAGCCTCAGATCTTTCTGGAAGCATGTGAAGTATAAATGCTAAATAAATAAATAAAATTAAAAACAGAAATAACGAGGGTCTGTTCCCATAACACCCAGGCTAAGTGGTGATGCAGACCCCCCCCTCCAAAAGGTTGGTGACTTTGAGAAAAGAAAGTAATCAACTCTGGATATGTCAAACATACTCAACAAGGCATGATATCTTGTTGTATGCGAGGGGTAAAGGAGCTGGACTCCTCTCTTCATTTCTCATCCTACATTCAATCTTTGAGCAAAACCTGTCAGAGCTACCTTCAGACTTTATTCGGAATCTGGTCATTTCTTAATGTCCAAACTTCTACCATCTTCATCCAAACACCATAATCCCTCTGCCTAGATTATCGCCATAGCTTTTTTTTTTTTTTTTTTTTTTTTTTGTTATACGTGGGCTTCTCACTGTCATGGCCTCTCCCGTTGCGGTACACAGGCTCCGGATGCACAGGCTCAACGGACATGGCTCCCGGGCCCAGCCGCTCTGCGGCATGTGGGATCGTCCCCAACCGGGGCACGAACCCGCGTCCCCTGCCTCGGCAGGCGGACTCTCAACCACTGCGCCACCAGGGAAGCCCCAATAGTGCTACTTTTATCAGACTTCATATTTCTTATTCTAGACTTGATGTAAAACACTTACACAGTTCTGCTATATCACCTCCTAGGTTATCACCTTAAGCTTTAAGAATTTCATATATATTAAACTCATCCAGCTACCTTATTAATGTGAAAGGAAAAATTTTAATCTTAAACTGACATGTGACTCTGTTTCACTATTTTCTCACTTCATTTTAAAAGTACAGACCTACATAGGGAAACAATTTTCTGTTCACTGGCAAGGAGTCAGAAGAGGTGAGTTTGGATATGGTTCTTCCTCTAGCCAACCACCCTGTGGCCCTAAGTTATGCTATCATCTCCAAATCATTCCCCCAGTGGAAATTCACATTGAATTTGATCATTTCTATGTTACGTTACAGCACTGACTTTTGTGATATCGTAATTCATATTCATTTTCCTAATACACATGTCTGTAGGAGATGAAAAATTATAAAACTATCTTGAAACTTAGAGTCAATAGTAAATCTTATACAGTGATCTTCTACAAAGTTTTCCCAGGTAAAGTAAATTCATGTTCATGATTAAATTTTCCACAATATGTTTCTTTACCTGTCGGGATTATTACAAGGGATCCAGTTCACTTGAGGGTCTGGGATATCCTCCAAGTATGGGTAGATGGATTCCCTGTTGAAGTTAAAGCCGTAAATACCATCTTCTGGAGTCACAATAATATGTGCACCCTGTCAAAAATGGAGCTGAATCAAAATATTTCTCAAATAAGCAAACAGTCAAAAATGGGGCCTGCAAGAGGACCTGAGTGGCTGAAGAACAAACATTCAGGCTTTTTTTTCCCACCTTATTCTTTTGCTTTCTATATTTTTATAATTGATTTTCTTTGCTCAACCACTTTCATTTTCTAATCCCACAGTAATCATTTCTATGTAAATTTTTCATCCTTTCATGGCTGTTAATATTTTTCCAGGCTATTCTCAGGCTCAACCATTCACTGTGGTTGTTAACTATAAACCTAACTCTTCCCTGGATAAACCCTCTCCCTGACCTTTGGCCAATTATTTTGCCTGAGTGTGTCAGGATTGATTTATCACTCTCTCCTCCACCCAGCCTTTCCTGCCTCATACCCTGCAAATGTGATTCCTGCTTCTCAGAAGGGAGCTCTGACACAGTTACCTGAAGGGTGCCAGGCCTAGAGGTACAACGTGAGCTCACCTGGGCACCTTCAGTAGGAGGACCATCCTGGAAGCTGCTGTGTGGCCTTTAAGGAAATAGTTGGACTAAGGTGAAAAAGAACCTCAGAATTCTTAATAACCTTCTAATTAATTAATTTATTTATTTGGTTGCGCTTGGTCTTAGTTGCGGCAGGCAGGCTCCTTAGCTGCAGCTCACCGGCTCCTTAGTTGTGGCATTCGAACTCTTAGTTGCGGCATGCATGTGGGATCTAGTTCCCTGACCAGGGATTGAACCCAGACCCCTGCATTGGGAGCTCAGAGTCTTAACCACTGCACTACCAGGGAAGTCCCCTTAATAACCTTTTTAAATCTTTGCATGTAGAAGAATGTATGTTGATAGATATATGTCATACGTATATATCCATGACTTTCATCAGACTTTATATATCACTTGTTTACCTGATCTACAAATAGCTTATTTCAACTATATTCGTCCAAACCACACACTTAAACTTAACCCTTCATTCAACTCAAGGACTTCCTATGCATTAACATATGTACTTTTGTTGTCTTGTAATTAGAATGAAGTATATAATACACACTGTATATAATACACAATGCAATTTACATTTCATTGTCTTGGCGTTATGAACTAACCTAAAAACCTACTAACTCTTAAGAGCACAAAAGTACACCAAGGCCACAAACACTCTAAGAATAGCAACTGATCCCTCACCCATCTGTCCTTCACCCTCCATCTGTAGCAGAAAAGAGCAACAAAATTGTTGAATTTATAGCAAGTTCCTCAAATTTTGTTGCCACTTAATAACCAGCCGTTCTTTTCAAAATGGTGCTCTCACTACAAGGGAAGCATGTAATAGTGTCTTTGTTCTAATAACTAGGAGCAGGGAGGACTCCGTAAAAGAAGGACTTGGCTACCCTGACACATATGTCATTCAAAAGTGTAATTGACCCTGACAGTGATTCTGTCTCCTAAGACCCCACCCTTTTCTCTACGTAGAAGCCAGCACACTTGAGAAATGGTACCTGCTTTGATGCTGATGCGATTGCTTCCTCCAAAAGATCCAGATTTTGGTTCATTAATAGCAAGGCCTCTTCATAGGACACCGGTATCAGGGTGGCATTAGGCAATATCACTGCATGCTCATATACAGCTGCAGTAAACGTATCCAGAGAGCTGGCTGTTAAGACACAGAGAAAGAAAATTGCCGCATAATCCAGCAACTGAGACATAGTCATGCTGGAGTCCAACGACTGCTGAAAAGCAGAGCAAGCCCTGATATTTACAGGGAGACATCACGTGGTTCCCAGAACTTAGTGCTTTAAAAATAAATTACAAAAGCTAAGTTTAAGAAAGCCTTCTGGTTTTACATCATAGATGTAGATGTAATCAGGTTTTATGTAACAAATGACCTTTTTTTTGCAAGAGTTTTTGAGGATCAAATAAGAAAATGCATATGTGTTTTCCTTCGCTAGGGTTGTCATAACAAAGTACCACACACTGGGTGGCTTAAACAACAGAAATGTATTCTCTGTCATTTCTGGAGGCTAGACATTTCAGAGGAAGGGGGTCAGCAGAATTGGTTCCTCCTGAGGGCTGTGAGGGAAAGATCTGTTCACGCCTCTTTCCCGTGTTTTGCTGTCTTCTCCCTGTGTGTCTTCACCCGGTATCCTCCCTGTGTGCATACCTGAGTCCCAGTTTCCTCTCTTTACAAGGACACGTGTTAATGGATTTAGTGCCCACCCTACTCCAGTAAGATGTCATCTTAACGAATTACATCTGATATGATATTATTTCCAAATAAGGTCACTTTCTGGGGTACAGCGTGTTAAGACTTAAACACATGGATTTTTGGAATTCATACATTTGAGAACTTCAGCACCTAGTAGTCTATGTAAATAATTTGAAAAACAACTTTTCAATTTTGAAATTATTATTAATATCATCATGTGAATATTTGAGCTTCATACTTTGTTCACTTTAGTTTGCACAAAATGGCAAAGAGTCAGAACAAAGGGGAATATAAAAGGGCTATTCATTGTCCATTCCTAGGTAAGAGATCACCCTCCAAAAGTAGTGGCTTCTAACAGCAAGCATGTGTGATCTCACATTTTCTGTGGGTCAGGAATCCTGGGGCAGCTTGGCTGGGCTCCTCTGGCCCAGGGTCTCTTTCACAAGTCTGCAAAAGCTGCAGTTACCTCAAAACTTGACTGGGGAAAGATTCACTTCTCAGCTCCAGGCTCACACAGCTGATGGCAGGCTTTGGGTCCTCACTGGTTATGGCCCAATAAGTTCTTTGCCACAAAGGCCTCAGGCCACACTAAAAGAACACTCACATTATGGCATGTAGGTTCCTTCAAAGCCAGAGAGCAAGAGAGCCCACCACCGAAGACAGAAGTCACAGTCTTTAGTATTGTCATCTGGGAAGTGACAGCCCATCATTTTTGTTGTATTGTATTCATTAAAAGCAAGTCAGTACACTTGTTGGGAGGGGACTACACAAGGGCATGAATGAGGCAGGGATCATTGGGGACCATCTTAGAGGCTGCATACCATACGAGTCATAGAGAGGGGAGTATAAAGAATGAGAGGGAGAATAAGAGGGAGACAGAGAGAGAGAGAAGAGAGGAAAATAATAGAAAATAGAAAAAGAGCTTATAGATTTTAGTATGGAATAAGTAGGCAAATTTTTTTTTTTTTTTTTTTTGCGGTATGCGGGCCTCTCACTGTTGTGGCCTCTCCCGTTGCGGAGCACAGGCTCCGGATGTGCAGGCTCAGCGGCCATGGCTCATGGGCCCAGCCGCTCTGCGGCATGTGGGATCTTCCCGGACCGGGGCACGAACCCGCATCCCCTGCATCGGCAGGCGGACTCTCAACCACTGCGCCACCAGGGAAGCCCGCAAATTTTGTTTTACTTGTGAATTAAGTATAACATTTTATATTTACAGAATTAGTGTTTGTTTGTTTTGTTTTTAGATTTCACTTTGGATGGTGTTTTTATAGTTCAATTTGCAGATGGGTATGTATGGTTTTTTTTTTTTTTACTTCAGTACTACAGTAAATTTATTCTTTGGCTGCCAAAGTAGCCAGGAGGCTGTGTTGGCCGGGTCTTCCTAAGTCTATAGCAAATACCAGCTCCCTCTGCTTGCTGACCTCCTTTGGGCTTTCCCTTCTCAGGTGGGTGGGATACACATACTTCACAAGGATGTTGACCCAGAACAGACTACCATATATTTCTCCAGCAAAGATGGGTTTATCCGGGATCTGCAGAGAACTACAACTCAGGATCTGCCACCACGGTGAGCCCCCACACGGCAAGGGAAGGAGAATGCTTACATAGAGAGAAAAAGGAAGTTGAGAGGGCTAGAATAATCAAAGAGTCCATGGCTTTTCCTTGGCTGAGTCCCTGCCAGGAAGAAGAGAAGTGGTCTTCTTCCTGTTTGGCTCTGCTATTGTCACGGGGCACGAGAACGCCCCCTCTGGTCTTCCAGCTCTATTTAATTGAGGTTTCTGTTTATTAATTTTTTACAAGGAGATGCAGTCATTCCATAAGAATTTATAAAGGAAGCTCTGAAATAAAAGTTAAAACTGGAATGAGTTACCAAAAGATTAAAAAAATTACTTCTTTGATCTTCTTAGAATAAAATTATTAAATAAGAAGCTCCCATTGTGTTTCTAGTCTGATATAGAAAGAGCTTGCAAGTCATCTCTACCCTTTTCTCAATAAGAAAAAAGCTGAACAACTGAAAAGCAGCAACTTTTTTAGGTACATCAGAGAAGTGGACTCACAGGACAAATCACTGCCCCCAGAGTTAGAGAGACAGGCTTGCCCGTAGCAGAAGTCCACTGCTGGAGCCAGTCCTGGTATGGTCACTCCAACTGTCTTTGACGCATGGCCAGAGGTTCAGCATGGGCAGGCTCGAGAGATACAAATGGGGGATGAAGGTGGAGGAGGTTTCAGTGTTGGGGGGCCCTCACGCTTCTGTGACTTTCACTCCAGAAGCCCAACCAGGTTCTCTGGGCAAATAACGAGGAAATAAAACACCTTGTGCTTCTTCTAGGAGGAGGAAAAATACACCTACTTTGAAGTAAGTCCGGAGCATTCTGTTCTCTTAACCAAAGCCTGCCTTCCATGCAAACAATTTACCAGAGCCTAACCTCCCTGGGGGACAGGGAGACCCCATCTCTAAACCCCCTCTAGCTTGCCTGTCCCAACTAAGGGGAAAGGAAACAACTAAGAAACACTTGTGAAGGTCACAGCCCAGGAACACAAGCCCACTACAAGACAGAGATTTAATCACTGGGCTATAGAACCCTTCCCCTCCCCCGACATTTACTACCACATCAAGCTGGCATTTCTGGCCTACCTTGGCACATACCAGCTGGGAGAAGCCTTTAGGTGGACAATTGTGGTTCTTGCAGTAGAATGCCATCCATCAGCTTAAATTAGAACTGGTGGGACACCAAATAGCCTCCGCTATGATGCCTGAGCTGAATCTCCTGATCCCTAATGTTACCCCCAAACTGGGTTTGCCTCTTGCTGGGCCAAAAGATATAATCTAGCCAAAGAGCAGAAGGAAGGATTTTTTTACTTCCAACAAGTAAGAAGAACACCGGGGATATTTCCCAATGCAGTGTCTCCCGAACAGCAAAATTGGGGAAGTTTTAAGCTGAGGGTACATTCATAGTCATGAAGGGGAAGAAGGTCACATCCTGCACAAGCGGAGGAGTCTAGGGCATAGGTAGCATCCTATCATCGAGTGTTGTAGTCCCTGGAGAGAGATTCCAGGTAAAATGGAAACAGAGAGACAAAGGGCATTTTCTGCTGCCCAGAATGTCTCTAGCTTCCTGGAACTGGATTGAATTAAACCGAGTAGAAATGAACACCTGAGAAAAGATTAGGAAAGCAGTTGTCATATCTTTTTTTTTTTTAATCTTTTTTTTTTTTTTTTTTTTTTTTTGCAGTACGCGGGCCTCTCACTGTTGTGGCCTCTCCCGTTGTGGAGCACAGGCTCCGGACGTGCAGGCTCAGCGGCCATGGCTCACGGGCCCAGCTGCTCCGCGGCATGTGGGATCTTCCCGGTCCAGGGCACGAACCCGTGTCCCCTGCATCGGCAGGTGGACTCTCAACCACTGCGCCACCAGCGAAGCCCAGTTGTCATATCTTTTATGGGACGGGAAAGGTGTCCCCAAACTCAGAGTCATCCTCAACCTCTCCCACACATCCTAGAGAGCACTGCTATTCTCATGTGTGTCTCTTCCCAGAGTTAATAAGTGACAAACCAGGGAAAGGACTCAGGGCGTCAGGGTCAAGGGAACAAAGGTAACTGGGAGAAAGGTAACAGGGTAGCCTTTTCTGAGGAAGTTCCTGTCTGGCACAGGCTGCAACAAATCCATGAGTATGAGGGGCTTTAACCAGGATTGGGTAAATTTTAGGAAAGAATAATTTCAGAAGGAAACAGCGTGTGGTCTGAAGGAGATCATTTATTCATTTATCTCTTTTTAAATTTCCCTTCACAAGTATCTAATTTCCATACAAATATTCCATAAAGATAGAATAAAGAGATAATGGAACAATTTTAATTTGTTATAAAAGTCATTCATAATTACTTTAAAAGATACCCTTGTTTTTTAACTTCCTGTATCCTAAAGACTAGGACCAAATACCCTCCGCATTTTCAACGCTTACCCTGTGCATTTACAAATGAGAGACACAATATTTGCATACGTTAGAGAAGTTACCACAAAAGGACTCTTCTAGGCTCCCCTCCCATAAATACACTATACACAGACATACTGACACATACTTAAGTGCACCCACACAGAAGATGCATGCAGCTCCCAGAAATGAATATGTGAAAATGTGCACACACATCCAATTGCTTTTTAAATCTTAAGTTTGTTGTTTCCACAAAGTGATGACATCTCTTCTAAACAGACACTAAAGACTCTCTCTTTTCCCTCTCTCTTTGCCAGGCTAATCCTGAAAGGATGGCGGTGAAGGAGATCATGGCAGTTGCCCAGTTCCCTGCCCTAAGCGCAGAGGGTCCCTCTCAAACACTCTTCCATACAGGGCCAGAACCAGGAAAGGCAAAGGGGCTCCGCCTCGGCTCTGCAGACGTCCATCTCCTGAAACCCGATCAAAGAAAGCAAAGGATTAACTTCAATGCAGCGTTGGTTCCAGCCCAGAAGCCTTCTCTGACAACATCACTCTAAAAGCAACATGAAATAGTCAAAAGCACAAAAAATTTGGAGTCAGAAGACCCCTGTTTCAGCTCTACATGTCTAATAGTATCAGAGGGACTTTGGATGAACGTGTAGCAAATAAATCTATTGCCCTGGGGATTAAGTAAGATAATGTATAAAAACGAGGATTTTTTTTTTTAATTCATGAAACACTATACAAGGTATCAATTATTACTATCATTATTATAACTATGCAGAATAATGCACCCATGAAATAAGTTATAGATGCATTATTTAATGTATTCAACTTGGACCTTCTCCACTATGCAAAAAAAGAAAACATTAGTTGCCAGCTATCATTGGCAATCAATATTTTTATTTTAATTCTTCCATAGTCTCCTTGTTCCCTTGGATCTCAAAATCACATTTATGTAGAAAAATAAACCCCAAATTCTCCACCACAGCCTAAGGACAGTTTAGAACCACAACTTGTCTTCCATATCATGGCTTCTTTGTATAAGTTGCTTGAATAAGGTGAACGACAATGTTGCCATGTTGTCTCATTATTTCAACGATTTTCATTATGCCAGTCTACTACATCTGTTCAAAGGAGTTTATCTTCCTGAAAATCTCCTACCTCACAATGTCTTTCAGGGGCAAGCTGACTCTCACTAAGAATGATCTGTGGGAAAACATAACTCGTTCCAAATGTGCCACTGAGGGAGAATTCTTCAAACTTGGTAAAAGCTGACCCCGCAGGCTCTCCACAAGTTCTCAGGTCAGTGGTTTGACACTTCAGTAATGTGCATACCTGTGTAGGAAAAGAAAAGTGGTTGGAAATCTTGGAAATATTTTCTCAGCTAAAAATCCAATTTCAAAGAATAGAAGAATATTTGTTAAGTTGCCTCTTAAGTCGTTTTTTTTTTCAATTGCAGCTCATAATCTATTAGTAAATCCTAAAATTAATTTAGTGAGTCAAGATTAGCCCTTTTTTCAATGAAGCAAAATGGAGTAGACTAGAATTTTCAAAATTAGAGTATGTTGGTTATAATTATAGCTATTTCTAATTCTGATTTGAATTATTATTATTATTATTATTTTCGGTTCATGGGCCTCCTCTCACTGTTGTGGCCTCTCCCGTTGCGGAGCACAGGCTCCGGACGTGCAGGCCCAGCGGCCATGGCTCACGGGCCCAGCCACTCCGTGACATGTGGGATCTTCCCGGACCGGGGCACGAACCCGTGTCCCCTGCATCGGCAGCGGGCTCTCAACCACTGCGCCACCAGGGAAGCCCTGGTTTGAATTATTCTATAAAATGTTTGTTTCAATTAAATATCTCTTTTAACTCAGTCATACATCTTGACTGTGCTTGTTTATGATGTGAAATGGACTTCTTGCTCTGGACTCTAGTTGAAGACAGTTTGCAAAACACAGCTCTAAAGTAACCTGACAGAAAAAGAGAGTATATGGGGGTTGTAGCTTTTTAAACTTGAACCCAGTCTGCTGAGAGCTAATCAATCTGCTTCCTGTTTTTACCTTGCGCTCTAATTCTGTTCTCACTAAGACTGAACAAATAATGTGTTCTAGGGAGAAAAGTTCAGTGACAAATGTAACACCATTCCAATTAACTGAATCCAGCACAATTCTTAAAGAAATGCAATGATGACCTAGAAGACAAATCAGTAGAAGAGCCATTCTAACATATCTGAGTGTTTCTACCTGTAAGTAATACTGGCCTTCCACCATGTGCAGGCTGTCAAAGGCACCTAGTGGGTACACCTCACTGTTTCGTTTCTCAGACATCTTGTAAGTTAAGTGACAACACAGGTCTTTGTGACAAACTGTGTAATTTCCTGTGTTTCTCTTAAGCTTGGTGAAGGTGAACACATCAAAATAAATCATCCCTGGAAAATTCAACCGTTCAGATGAGAATGGCTTGACACCTCAGGCATAATAAGCACTCCAGTGAACAGCTGCAGAGTAACTAGGTTCTCTTCAAGGCCGGGACTTCAATTCTGAGAGCATCAGCTGGCCACTCTCTGTTTCCATTTCATAGTAATACACCTTGACAGCCTCTGGTGAGCAGATTCCACTTTCTACGGATGACATAAAGAAACACAAATATTGGTTTCAAATTTTGCATGGTGACAAACTAATAGAATGACTTCCATAAGAACTGAAATATAAAGTTATGAAAGCACAAGCATTTTCAAGATAAGGAGGGAGAGAGCTTTACATTGACCTAAATTCCAATTTGACTCTGAGTCCTCCGTATGGGACTGCTTACACTGAAACTATATGACTTAGATAGCTTTTTTTGTTTTTAACTTAAACTCCCCTTTCTTTAGCCAATTTAACAGTAAACCAGAAAATCTCTCAAACATGAAGAACAATTTTAGCTCTCCACTAACCTATCTAATTTATGTGTTTGAGATTCTTCACCTGGATCAATGAAGAACAAAGCTGCTTTACCTTGGAAGTGGAGGGGAGGCTGCTTTACCTTGAAAGTGGATACTATAAAGGATAAACTCTAAAAACCTGATTTTATCACCTCAACAGCAAGATTTATTTCAATATTACTCGTGGATGTTAGCTGCAGCGTTCTTTAGCTCTGGCTTTGCTTTTTTTATGTAACTTGAATTCTAACTCCAATTTCCCCTCGCGTGAAACTGAGAATATAATGCTTGCCTCCTTCTTTACTCCCAGGAATAATGTTCCTTAAATAATGTTGGTATAGAAGCCCACGCTCTTATTAATTTTGTGACGTTGGAGTTAATAGAAGAATCTTTAAAGAAAAGCGTGGCTTGAAAATGAATGAAGGCTTCCCAAGACTGTGGCTGCCTGTTGGGGCAGAACCAGGGTGAGGTACGTGTCATGTGCATGCTCGTGTTGTGGGTATTGGTAGCAAGCAGGTTGACTCCCAGGGCTCGGGCTCATGCCGAGTGGAAGGGGACCGCCGAGAGGAGGGGCAGCGTGTTGTACCAGGCCGTGGGGTAGAGAATGCTGTCAACCTGAAACTCTTCCACCACCATCACAGCTGGGTCATGAGAAAAAATGTCAAAGCAAGTGAAAATGCCAAACATCCCAAAGGGAGAGTCAAAAGGCACAAGTTCTGAGTCCTTGGGGAAATCAAATTGAATTTCAGGTGCAAAATGATTGTACTGTTAAGCGAAATGCAAAGAAGGGGAAGATTAGTAAGAAAACTGTCAAATAGAAGTGGTCAGTATCTTCAAAATCTTTTCTCGCGCGCATGTTGGTGTGAATACTTAAAACTGTTACACATAAATTAGTGTAAATTATACCCAGTATACCACTGTCTGTGAGTTTTCTCACTGTGACATTCATCAGAACACTTCATTTTCCCACAGCCTATGAATCAACCAATGAGTTCATATCTACAAATGATATTTATTTATTTATAATTAATTAATTAAGTTATGGCTTCGTTGGGTCTTCGTTGCTGTACACGGGCTTTCTCTAGTTGTGGCGAGCTGGGGCTACTCTCCGTTGCTGTGTGTAGGCTTCTCATTGAGGTGGCTTTTCTTGGTGCGGAGCACGGGCCCTAGGCGTGCGGGCTTCAGTAGTTGTGGCACGTGGGCTCAGTAGTTGTGGCTTGCGGGCTCAGTAGTTGTGGCTCGCGGGCTCTAGAGCGCAGTCTCAGTAGTTGTGGTGCATGGGCTTAGCTGCTCCGTGGTATGTGGGATCTTCCCGGACCAGGGATTGAACACGTGTTCCCTACATTGGCAGGCGAATGCTTAACCACTGTGGCACCAGGGAAGCCCCTACAAATGACATTTAAAAGGTGAATATTTGTCTTAAAATCACTTGAAATTTTGAACCTCACAAATTTCTGATGGTTTTCCACTCTATTCTTTAAATACCAACAGCACTGTCCATGTGAAGTCTAACACAGTAATAAAATAAACTTTGTCATGTCTCCCCATGGTACTGCTAGGTCTATATAAGTGAGGTGACATAGATTGGAACTTAATTTAGACAATGTAATAGCTAAACCTTGTTAATTAGTAAACCATTAGAATTTTTTTTCCAGCCTGTTTATTGCTCCCAAACTCCAACTACCTTGGGCTCAGAACAGCCTTATGTTCTGCTCACGTTTCTATTTGGCCTGATGTGTGCATATGTGCTCAGGCAACACCCCACCCCCACCCGACCAGTGAGCATCCCAAGCTCCTCGGCCCTCGGCTCAGGGGGTAGCCCATCCTTCATCCCCAGGTGATCGACTTGAAGGCGGCATGTGGCTGATTTGGAGTCAAGGAAGGCTAAGGTTTTTGCAGGGTTTCTAGGAAAGAAGAATGCAGTCTTCCTCTGGATTTTGTTGCTATTAGGATATGTACTTTGTGATGAGCAGCCATGTGGCTTCTGAAAGGACAGTCATCCTGGGAAAAAGTTGTAACAAAGGAATAAGAGAGCTAGAGGGATGGAAGACATCTTCTGGGCCTCTGAGGGACAGACTGCATCGGAAACTAGACCTACCCTTTCTATGATTTATATTTTCTCAGGTACCTAAGCAAGGAAATTCTGTGCTGTTGTTGTTTTTTTAAGCCAATTTCAGTTGGGGGGGTTTTCTATCATTGCAATCAAAAAAGTCCCAATGAAATGAATGACTACAGCTTAATACCAAATGTTACAAAATTGGGTCAAAAAACTAACTCTAGTACTAAATCTTGTGATGAAACTGAGCATTTCTCCTTTCTCAGTGAATATTAAAATCCTCGTGCAGCTATTAGCACATCTGCTTTAATAGTCTGATAGATTTGGGCTTCCCTGGTGGCGCAGTGGTTGAGAATCTGCCTGCTAATGCAGGGGACACGGGTTCAAGCCCTGGTCTGGGAAGATCTCACATGCCGCGGAGCTACTAGGCCCGTGCACCACAGCTACTGAGCCTGCGTGTCTGGAGCCCGTGCTCCGCAACAAGAGAGGCCGCGATAGTGAAGAGGCACGCGCACCGCGATGAAGAGTGACCCCGCTCTCCACAACTAGAGAAAGCCCTCGCACAGAAACGAAGACCCAACACAGCCAAAAATAAAATATATAAAAATAAATAAATAGTCTGGTAGATTCTATTTTATGACTAATTCAAATTCAGAACGCTTATACGAAATCAAAGTAAGTTAAATCCCTTTTTCAACTAAAGGTAATAATTCAGAAACGCATTCACAACAGTTCCCTCACCAGCATTCACAGACAAATATACCTAGATATCACAAACAAAAGAAGTAAATCGAGGGGCTTCCCTGGTGGCGCAGTGGTTGAGTCCTCCTGCCGAGGCAGGGGACACGGGTTCGTGCCCCGGTCCGGGAAAATCCCACGTGCCGCGAAGCGGCTGGGCCCGTGAGCCATGGCCGCTGAGCCTGCACATCCGGAACCTGTGCTCCGCAACGGGAGAGGCCACAACAGTGAGAGGCCCGCGTACCGCAAAAAAAAAAAAAGAGAGAAGTAAATCGAGCTTAGCTAAGGCACAAGTAATTCTCACCTTGTGGTAGGGGGCCACCAGCCTACCCGCAGAATCAAACACCACATCAGTGTTGTATTGGTAACGACCATCAGGGGGACACTGAGGGTCACTGGCATTGCATGGCTTCTCATCCCCAGTATTTGCCACAATGTAGATAGAGTTGTCCTTGGCCAGACAGCTGAGCCTTTCTTGCACTGGGCTGCAGCCAAACCTAATTCAATAGATACTGCCTTAAACTCACTGTGTGTTAGTGATTTTGGAACTTCCAAAGTGATACTTCATTTGCCCGTTACCTATAACACACAACAGTTCTAGGTTAAGAATCAACAGTAAAGATTTAAAAACTCACATGTAATACAATCTTCTTCTTTATGAAAACTAACCTATTTTTTAACTGACAGATTCAGGATGGCAGTGCAAGACTGAAGCACAGAGCAAACTGAGGGGGAAGACGAGAAAGAAGAGAAGCAACACATTTTCTTATGATGTTCTCCTAGGAGCACAAATGAAGGGCTTGAAATTTAACACTTTTCTAATGGGGAGGACCTTTTCCATAATCCAAGCCACAGTCCTACTAGGAGGCAGTATAGAGTTGGGCCCAGGCAGATCATCTTCTACAGAGAACAAATGCAGCATTAGGTACCAGAAATAGTTTTAAAAAGGAAAGAAAAGAAAAGGAAAAAAGAATTTCACTAGGCAGTCTCCGTGTCCCCATTTGTCAATGCAACACAATAGCTTCCCTTCTATCTTAGAGGGCCCTTGAGTGAAACCCTGGGATAAATACAGACTATGAAATTGCTTTTTGGAGTAATGCCCAAACCACCCACCTTGGGGATATTTACCCTAGAAATAAGAAGGGAGTGAGGTGAGGAAATAGCTGGGATTATAGCTGGCTTCAAATAATTGAATGATTCTAATTTGAAGAAGATGAGTCACGTATCTTAATATACGATAGGCGCAGTATGAACACCAAAGGAAGTTATAGATAGATGATTTCAGTGGAAAATAAGATTAAAATTTCTAGCAACCAGAACATGCTAAGAAGTGGATTCACTAGTCACTGGAAATTTCAAGCATAAGATGGTGCTTCCAGGCACTCAGAAGTCCATTCCGTTAGTGTGGCTCAGTGGAAATGGCTTTGCTTGAATTCCAGCCAGGCTAATTACCAATTGTGAAACCTTAAGCTCCCTTCTTTTCTTTTTTTTTTTTTTTTTTTTTTTTTTGGTGGTACACGGGCCTCTTACTGTAGTGGCCTCTCCCATTGTGGAGCACAGGCTCCGAACGCACAGGCTCAGCAGCCATGGCTCACGGGCCCAGCCACTCCGCGGCATGTGGGATCTTCCCGGACCGGGGCACGAGCCCGTGTCCCCTGCATCGGCAAGCAGACTCTCAACCACTGCGCCACCAGGGAAGCCCTCCCTTCTTTTCTTCATATTTAAAATGGGAATAGGGACTTCCTTGGTGGCGCAATGGTTAAGAATCCACCTACCGATCCAGGGTACACGGGTTCGAGTCCTGGTCCGGGAAGATCCCACATGCTGCAGAACAACTAAGCCCGTGTGCCACAACTACTGAGCCAGCACCGGAGTGCTGGCTCAGGAGTTTCTGTTCTGTTTGGTAACATAACAGCATGCTCATACACTGCAGCGATAAGAGTGTCCAGTGCACCAACACTCAGGACAAAAACAGCTAAAATGGTACCACATTTTGGAAAATATGATATAATCATAGCTAAAACTTAGTGCGCTTTGATAGACTCAGATTCTTGTACTTTGTATCACTGGAAAAACTTTTATGTTAAAGACCTTCCTGTCTGCTACCACCTATCTGTACTTTCTCGTGAATAGATTACACAGCACGGGGTTGAGAAAGAATATTGTGAAAGAAGTACATCATCAGATTGACTCAAGTGTGCGATGCTGTTGTTGGCATCGTTCAGAGGTCAACCCAAGTCTAAAAGTGAAGTTAATGAGCCAGACAGATTAGTCCACCCCATTCCAAAACACACTGGCTGTTAAACTCTTTTCTTTTAATAAAATATATTTTCCTGGTAGTTCAATACTTCCATTAATAGGGCCAATATGGGATCACTGTAGTAAGAGCTATCGTAGCAACAATTTGTGAAAATTTACATATTTAGCTGTAGGAGACAGAACAGAGTGTTAGGCAAGCCCTGTTTTTTTTTTTTTTTTTTTTTTTTTTAACATCTTTATTGGGGTATAATTGCTTTACAATGGTGTGTTAGTTTCTGCTTTATAACAAAGTGAATCAGTCATACATAAACATATGTTCCCATATGTCTTCCCTGTTGCGTCTCCCTCCCTCCCACCCTCCCTATCCAAGCCCTGGTTTTAACAGAGCTCACAAAATGGCTCACAAAATATACATGCAAATGACTGAACTCAATGTTCACGACCAGTGACCATAAATGCTTGCATTTATAAGAAGCTATCAGCAGAAAACACAGGAAAGACTGCCTAATAATCTGAGATATTAGAACTTTACCTGAACACTGTGCAAAGCATAGATAGATGATAATGTGGTCAATGATGGCAAGTGCCCAACAGGTTAAAACTCCGGACCTCTTGGGAACCCAGCTAATGCTGTGGAGTTCATGTGCAGAAAACATAAACTCCAGGGAGCTAGGCTCTGGGATCATACAATTTCTTCATCTTTATAGAATATGCTCATTTTTCAAGTGAACCCCTTTTCCCTAAATACTTATACTAGCACATCGCTCAAAATCTAATTTTCAAGAGGTTGTTTCCTTATGCCTCGTCTGATGTAGGAAAACTGGTAGGTTTGGGATATTTGTGCCTTTTGTTTCTTTGGTTGCTTCAGTTCTATAATTTTAAGCCCTTTAATTCTTTTTTTTTTTTTTTTTTTTTTTGCGGTACGCGGGCCTCTCACTGTTGTGGCCTCTCCCATTGCAGAGCACAGGCTCCGGACGCGCAGGCTCAGCGACCTCGGCTCACGGGCCCAGCTGCTCCGCGGCACATGGATCCTCCCGGATCAGGACACGAACCCACGTCCCCTGCATCGGCAGGCGGACCCTCAACCACTGCGCCACCAGGGAAGCCCTTAAGCCCTTTAATTCTAATAACTTTTTTTCATTATCTGAATATGCCTTTATTCTCCCAGGCCCCCTGGTGAGTTTCCATGTGTCCTTATGAAATAATATCCATCAGACACAAATTCATTTCAGAAAAAATTATTCGAGGACAAGATGAGACCTGTGTAAGACAGATAAATTACTTTAGAATGAGAAGGAACTTATTTTCATATGTCAAGTTGAAATTCTACCTGTTGCTTCAGTTGACCTGACTTTCTGAATAGAAGCAAAAAGAAACAAAGGAATTTCCCTTCACTCTCCCTAATATCAGGAAGTATACCAACTTTTTATTATGTTGAAATCAATAGAAACTTGCATTAACTATTTTGATAGCAAGTGTCCTTAGTAATGCCTTTGCCTCATTTGTACATAAGGAATAGGGATTGTGGATGCAAATTATTTAAACGAGGTTTGAACATAAACATTCAAGTACATAATTTGAATGACAATTCAAAATTATTGTGGGATTAGGAAGTTTAGAGTCTAAAGTTTTGTATTAAAATAAATATAATTCTGCCTTTAAATATGTAAAGTACAAATTTCAAATGAGAGAAGGGCCCATAGAATAAAATCTCTAAGTTTGTTGGCTCTCCCCAGGTCGTTAGTTCCAATATCCATTATAAAACCTGCTTTCTATTTTTACCATCAGAGTCCTGACTCTGTGGCCAAGAGTTACTCTTACAGGCCCTCCATCAGCCCTTGTGATCTCACTCCTCCCAACCTAATCTTCAATCAATACTTCAAACTATTGAGTTCCCCTAATCCTTGCTCTCATTAAGTGAAATGCTTCCCATGTGTATATCAAATCAAGGCAGATAATCAGAGCCTTCTCCCACTCAGTCCCATTTTATCTTTCCTGTTCTTAGCTAAGACCACCCTTCTTATTATATTTTAATACACTTACTACTGCTCTGATCCTGGGTTGATTCCTCGCTAAATCCTGACCTTCCAACTCAAGTTTCTCACCTCTCACCTCTGTTGCTGTTCACTTCTCTGAACTCTGAATGCGCTTATGGTCAGTAGCCACATTATTCATTACTTTTCGTTCTGTATTCTACCGTCTTGCCCCCATAGCAGATCCTTTTCTATCTCATACCTTTAACTACCCTCTATGAACTGAAAACTACTGTCTCTATCTTTAGCTCAAACTTCTCTCCTGAACTCCAGGATTGTTTATCCAACTAAATAGACTTCCACGAGCTCCTACAAAGCATCAATCCACTTGGCAGCACCCATGCCTATGAAGTCCACCTCCCCTCCTCTCAGTGTCATGACTGCTCATGCCTCTCTATATGCCCTTTCCCTATCCTTGTCCACCAGATCCCAAAGACATTTGCTTTAGAAATTCTCTCTCTTCCTCCTTATCATCAATTTTTCTTTCTCTATTGGGTTAATTCCATCAGCATACAAATATCCTGTTGTATTTCTTACCTTAAATAAAAACAAAACAAAACCCTCTCTTGATCTGACGACCCCTTCCAGTTCCTGTCTCATTTCTCTGTTCTATTGTACAACAGAGCTCTTCTCCATGGCTGTGTATACTCTTGTCTTAATTCCTTCCTTCCCATCAGGATTTTGTCCCCATGACTTCACCACCTTGTCAAGGTCACCACTGATCTCTGCATTACTAAGTTAGTTGACATGCTGGCAGCATTTGACGCAGCTGTGTCATTTTTGAGATACTTTCTTCGTCCACAATTTCCTGGTTTTCCTCATTCTTTCTTCTTGGTTTTTGTACTTACTTACTTCAGAGTTTTTTGTGGGCTTTTTTCTTCCTGCTTCCTTCTCATCATCCCTAACCTCTCAACGATGTTTGCCTTGGAGCCCAATTCTCAGAAGTCTTCTGTTCCTATCTACACTCATCCATTTTGTGGCTCTAAATACCATTTATATGTTAGAGATTCAAAGATCTCTATCTCTATCTCAGACGTCTTCTTGAACTCCAGACTTCTGTGTCCTAAAAATTTTGTCTGCCTGGAATCTCCAGTTGGATATATAAAGGCGTATCAGATCAACATAAACAAAACTGAGCTTTTGACCTTCCGTTTCTGACATTCCTGAAGTTAGTCTTCCAGATCTCAGTTAACGGCTTCTGTAAACTACCAGTTGTTGAGGCCAAAGCCCTTGGAGTTATCCTTCCTTCTGTCTTTGTCTCTCACTCTATACATGTTCAGTCAGGAGGTCTTTCACTGCTGCAGGTCTGGTCCAAGCCCACCATCGTCTCTGTCCTGGATTATTCCAATACCCTGCTACCCATTTCGGGCACCGCTTCTTATAGTTTGCACAACAGCAGTTAGAGTGATCCTATTAAAATGTAAAACTAATGGTGTCAATCTGCTCAAAAACTTCCAAAGGCCTCTACTTCACTTTTCAGAGTAAAAAGCCAAGTTCTTGCAATGCCTGCAAGATCCAGCCTTCTGTTACTTCTAGCATCAATTCCTAGTGATTTCCTCCATGTTCATTTGGCTCCAGTTGTATTGGCCTTGGCCTCCTTGATGTTCCTCAGTGTTATTCTGCCACCACTACCCGGAGGGAACTATTAGAATCGTCTCCTATATGGCTACCCTACATTTAGAATTTTCCCTTCTTATCTATCCTCCAACCTACTAGCCAAGTAATTTTTTCTGGAAATTTAGTTGATTTACAAAGTTGTGTTAATTTCTGCTGTACAGCAAAGTGATTCAGTTATACACATATATACATTCTTCTTTTGTATTCTATTCCATTATGGTTTATCATAGGATATTGAACATGGTTCTCTGTGCTATACAGTAGGACCTTGTTGTTTATCCATTCTGTATATAAAGTGCAAAGTAATTTTTAAAACTATTTAGTTCATCATGATACTTGACTCTAAAATCCCTCAATGGGTCTTTTAGCTTCAGGATAAAGTCCAGACTTCATTTGTGCTTCAACGATCTGGCCCTCGCCTATCTTTCTGGCCTCATATTTTTCCATTGTCTCTCCTTACCCTTCCTCCTTTTACCCTCCCCCAGCCTCAATATATTGGTCTCTACTTGCAGCATGCCATTCTTCCATGTCTTTGTATGCATGACTGTCTCTACCTAGGATGTTCTGATTGACTTACCCAACTGGTCTCTGAGAACTCTCTTGTCTTCCAAGGCAAAATTGACCCATTATAATATTCTGTGATGTTCATTACATGTATTAAATGAGATACTTGAAAATGCATAAGACAGTGTAAGGCATATTCTATTTGCTCAATTTTTTTTTTTTTTTTTTGCAGTACGCAGGCCTCTCACTGTTGTGGCCTCTCCTGTTGCGGAGCACAGGCTCCGGACGCTCAGGCTCAGCGGCCATGGCTCACGGGCCCACCCGCTCCACGGCACGTGGGGTCTTCCCGGACCGGGGCACGAACCCGCATCCCCTGCATCGGCAGGTGGACTCTCAACCACTGCGCCACCAGGGAAGCCCTCAATATTTGATTATTATGATAATGAGTGACAATAATGATGGTGGTGCTCTGTCTCCTAGACTGAGATTCTTAGAAAAGAAACTTTTGTTTTATTCATCATCACCATCCAGCACAAGACCTTCCTGACCAGTTGTAGGAATCAAAAATAAGTTGTTGGACTTCTTAAGATGCACAGGGAGATATGTACAAGAATGCTCAGAGAAGCTTTTTTTATAATAGGAAATAATATTAATAATAAACGTAATAGGTAAAAATCCCAAAAGTAAAAAACCTAAGCATCCGTTGAGCTGGACTAAACCACAGAAACAAACACAGGGACAAAGACTGTTGAAACGGGTGATTCAGAGTCAGCTGCTGTTACCTTTTGATTCAGTTTGTCACTGAGAATTCACATAAGTCCCACAAAGTATATATTTGAGATCAACGATATACGTGTCCACAAAGCCTCTTCTCCCAGAGGTGCACCCAGAGTTTATGGTTTCAGCAGCCCTCCTGTAGTGAAGAGCATAGCAGCTCAGAGGAAGCCAGAGAATGGGCCTGCTGCTTTTTCACTGATGTCTGTGTGAGAGGCCATGACAACATGCCTGGGACCACCACTGCGTCACAGTTGACTGCTTCCACTTTTTGTCCTTTACTATATTATCAAGCTTACCCAAGATTTCAGTGCAGTGGGTTTGGCCATGCCCACCATATTCGTCAGTAGGAGAGAAGACAAATGAATACTGTCTTATCCATTGTATCAGACGATATGCAACCAGGAAAACAGAATCCACACCAGTTATTTTAAGAGAATTTAACATAGGGATTTGGTTAAACAGGTATTTGATGAATGAAGGACAAAAAAGGAACACTGAGGTAACACAGACAGGATAACTGAGGAAAGCAACTACCACTCCTTATACACGTGAACAAAGGGAAGAGGACAGTGCGGGAGCTATAAGCTTTCCAGGGGGCCCTGTGGAGCTGAGGCTCAGAGCCCTAGGGAGAGGGTGCTCTTCAGCTTCTGCCGATAAGCCAGCACCTCAGAGGAGGGCCTCCACAGAGCTGGGACTCATCCCTTGAGGAGACACTGGTTGGTGCTGGTATTTTTTTTTTTTTTTTTTTTTTTTTTTTTTGCCGTACGCGTGCCTCTCACTGTCGTGGCCTCTCCCGTTGTGGAGCACAGGCTCCGGACGCGCAGGCTCAGCGGCCATGGCTCACGGGCTCAGCCGCTCCGCGGCAAGTGGGATCTTCCCGGACCGGGGCACGAACCCGTGTCCCCTGCATCGGCAGGCGGAGTCTCAACCATTGCGCCACCAGGGAAGCCCCGGTGCCGGTATTTTTGAAGGAGGGTAATGACGCTGGTTCTGAAAGTATGGAAAAAACTGAAAACTAGAACCAAGTGCTACTGGAACAAACTACTGCTGTCAGGTATGACACTGATAGGTGAGCAAACAGAAGTCTCTCCACTCCTCGTCCAATCTTCTGTTTCCCTCTAGCGTCCTCTATTGGCAGAACCTAACAGGGAGCCAGGTGACAAAGGAGAAATATGTTTGCCTGGTCCCAGCCTCATCATCACAAAGAAGAATACAGAAAGGTGGGTTTGGAGCTGAGAGACAATAGCTGAATAACTGGCACGCTAAGGCAACTGTACAACGTACACTGTGAAAATGCATGAGGTAGGTTGATGCTTGTTTGCATAGATAAAGCTCAAAGTTTCTCTTGTAAAAATAAGAAATATGCAGAATGATATGTATAATTTGATGCCACGTATACAAAATCTTAAAAAATGCGAAATAGTACTAAGGTATTTATGTACATATGTAATAAACTACCAAGAAGTCATGGGAATGATCTAAAATAACCTTAGGATAATGACTTCTTCTAATAAAAGCAAACAGGGAAAGGAGAAGAATGCAATTGGAAGGAAATACAAAAGGAGCCCATTCTATTCATAACACCTTATTCCATAAACGGAGCAGAGGGTACATATTCTTTCACTTAATTTCTTGTACTATCACTTTATCATCTTTTCTAGTATATTTGGATTCCTTTCAAATTAGTTAGATGTTTAATTGATGAATAGGTTCCTAGCCATGAGGCATGAGTTAGGACTTAATAGTAAGGCACATATCTGCCCTCCAACTACATACTTCCTACTTCTATTTTCATGTAGTCAAGAGCATATTTATACTAGATGTCTCCCAGCAGGAATAAATTATAAGCAATTGCTTTTCCGTCATGTCCAAATGACAGTGCTCTCACAATTCACTGATATGTTCTATGAATTGCTAAGATACTTAAATCTAAATTCATATATGGTCATATTGGAAGCGTGATCTGGTCAGTGAAAGATTTATATCTTGTACAGTAGGATCTACAGAACCATCATGTCCTAAATACAAACAGACACCCATTCTGGGCACCCATTCTCTCTGTTCTTAGTAATGTTTTTTAGTTCATTCAGCAGCTTTGTTTCAGGCACTGTGCCATACATTAGAAATACATCATGGTGAGTAAGCATGATTTCTGTCCCTGAGAAGTTCATTTCAGTGGTAAATATATCAAATGTGATGCTTTTTATGACATGAAGTGTTACTAGTACTTACCAATGCCATGAGGGTTGTAAGAATTTAAAATGGATGTAAAGTCTTGTAGGAATAATTTATTTTAGGCTTCACATTCTTTGCTTTAAAATCTACCATTTCTTATATTTTTAATTAAGTCTTAGATTTCTTTAGCTCTGGCTTTTCAATTCTAGCACATGGAACCTTACCTGTAATCTTGAAGTTGCTATGGTGGACCTCCTAATTACAGATAAGAGAAGGGCAGGCTAAATGCAGGTGGGTGGGGAATGAAAGTCAAACCAAAAAGCCACCTGAAGTGCATTCTATGTAAGGTCTGATGCCCAAAACATTAAATTCCTGTCCTATCACTGGTAACCACGTGAATGTCCTTGTAAAGTTGTCTATGAAAACCCCCATTTTAGCCTTCTGGAATTCAAATATTTTATATGTCTGCTATACCCGCTCTTCATTTATAAAGCCCTTCTGGCTCATTAGTCATCCTGGGTAACTGCATTTAAGTTTGCACTTCTGATTCTAGAAGATATATAAACAGCCATTTTTCTTTATCATAAAAAATGAGTATTGACCCTTTTTGCCTCTTTTCTCTTTGTTCATAAAAATCAGACTCTCTTAGGAAACTCATCTTCAAACAGTATAATGAAAAACTCAATATTAGCAATCTCCTAAAACATTTTCATTCTTTATTATTTATTTTATTAAAAAGATTGAAATTATAGTGTAAAATGACCTTAGCATAAGAATTCCTGAGTCTCCAGCTAATGGACTGAATTTTGAGAGTTCAACAGGAATAAGTGAAGGGTAGCGTATCTTTCTAAAAATTAACATCTGGGATAAAAAGAAAAATGAAAAGTACATAAGAGGAGCAGGGAAACAAGGGCTCACAGCTCTTATAACTGATCAAAGCTATCATCAGGGTTGTTCGATCCATATTTATATGAGGTGTCACAAGATATTTGAGGACAGGTAAATTAATATCATGCAGTTCACCCATATTATTTTTCTCCTTTGACTTATCATCAAGTGACCTGGAAATTCTCTAGGAGATTGTTAAAATATCTTCTTTCCTCCTCCAAGTACTACTTCATGTCTCCAGGTCCAGTAACTCAAGAAATCCTCTTCCCAGTTGTTATTGTTTTTATTCAATACATCCAAATATCTTTTTAAGAATGCCTTTGTTAGAGGTATCTGTGTGTGGCTAAGTGCTTGAGTGTGTGTGTGTGTGTGTGTGTGTGTGTGTGTGTGTGTGTGTGTTATGACCATATTTACTTAAGCAGGCATCAGCCCTAAGATATTTTTAGAACATTATCATCTATGAGATACCTAAGAAAGATGGTCAGAATGGAGTTAAAGAATGTGAATGGAATTTAAGAGAGGTCAAAACTGAGAAAAAAATGCCACTGGAAATCACTTATGTAGATGAATATGCTAACACCATGAGGATGGGTCAAAATGCAAAGAAGGAATAAAAAAGTAGAAAGTAGAGGTAGTGATCCTTGCAGAGTAGGCTGCGAATATATCACAGAAATTACTGGACTAGATATGACAGGGGCAGTGTCACAGAATGAATGGTAAAAAGATCAAAGAGAATGCATAGACCATGTCCCAGTACCTAGTGCCTGGAACATAGTATGAAATCAAGAAATGCTATGTGAATGAAAGAACAAAAGACAGAGAGTGAGCCCTGAGGGAAGGAAGCTGAAGGAGCAGCTTTGCAGTACAGGTGCCCGCAACTGGGAAGCTGTGACAGCGCATTTTAGGAAGAATCCTGGTGAAATTCAGGATAGGTGGAAACCAGCACCTTGTTTATTCCCTCCAGAACCACAGGAGACTCGAGAACTAACAAATTTTAAGGTGAGACAGAAAGACGCTTATCACAGAAACTGGACTCTAACATCAGATTCGTTAGAAACTAAAGAGTTACTCCCTCAGGTGTATTTCCCTAAATCAATGCCAAATGAAACTACTTGAGTTGTTTGATAAAACACAGTGGGTGTGTGAAAACCACTGATGAGATATGGGTTAAAACATTGTGATGCAATTTTGCAATTAAGTACTCTTTATTTTCCTTGGGACTTGTGCTATTTGTTTTTTATTTTTGTTTTTATTTTTAATGAGTTGAAGTACAGCTGACAGCTCTAAGTGTGAATGAAGGGAAGAACTGTCCCTTAGAATCTGTGAGGATATCCTTGCTTGTATCTTTCTCAAACCTGTGGGTTTAGTTTCAGCAGTCGACTGGAAGTGAAATACCGTTGCCCAAGAGTCACAGAACATATTGCAAAACCATTGCATAATGTCTAACTTCCTCAAGCGAAACCTGGCAAATCTGAAATGTTCTATATTTTATGAAGAGATAAAAGAACACACAATTTTGATGATTATGTGATTTTGGACTATTTACATACATATACGTTCATCATCACTAAAAAAGCAGATACTCAGTGTTGAAAATAGTGTTACCATTAACAGTCATGGTGGGGCTTCCCTGGTGGCACAGTGGTTAAGAATCCACCTGCCAATGCAGGGGACATGGGTTCGAGCCCAGATCCATGAAGATCCCACATGCTGCGGAGCAACTAAACCCGTATGCCACAGCTACTGAGCCTGCAAGCCACAACTACTGAAGTCCACGTGCCTAGAGACCATGCTCCGCAACAAGAGAAGCCACCGCAATGAGGAGCCCACGCACCGCAGCAGAGAGTAACCGTCGCTCGCCACAGCTAGAGAAAGGCCGTGCGCAGCAACAAAGACTCAACACAGCCAAAAATAAATAAATTAATTAAATTAAAAACAAAAAACAAAAAACAGTCATGGTCTTTGTGTTATGGGATTTGTGCCTGTTAGATTACACCACAGCCTTTAGGCAGGACTGTTTGGAGCTATGAATACCCATTAACCTGGACTAGCTATTATTTCTTCTAGAACATCTCAAAACAACTTTCATTGTTAAGATAAACATCAACGTTGGAGTTTATGTTTCCAGTGAAACTCCAATGAGTTTATGTTTCCATCTGATTAGAAAGCAAATCCTCCCCAATCATTAGCACAGAAAACTAGATGAGTTCAAACTGTCTTTAATGTCAAAGGGAATTCAGTCATAAACGTCTCAATTCCCATCATTACTGTTCTCTCCCAAGGCTACCACTATATTTACAATGTCCTTGAAGCTCTTCACTCTGCTTATGCTCACACACACAGCTAATAAGGCTGGAGCCAGGATTAATCCTCATTTACATGACCCAAACCTCAATTATACCATTATACCATACTGTATTATTTCAGCGTAGCCAAAAAAGAGGCAAAATTACCATAACACTTAAATATAATCCTTGATGAGAAAAAATATATATTTGGAAATCCTTGGTCTATACTGGGGAGCGAGCCATTCGAAGTTTCTTAGTAAACTTGGGATGCAACAATGAATATGATAAAGCGATGTCCTACACCATCACAATATTTTGCAAAGCTATGATCATTAATAATGTGGATATTATCAGGTAAGTTGTTGCTGAGTTGCTGGTCCCACCTGAGATGGAACGTACGTCTTTAGTGTACCATCTGCCAAACAGTGACACTGTTAGGATAGGCTCAGATGATCCATTCTTGTTTACCAAACGCCCATCTTTTAGTACCTAAAGAAAAAGTGGGAAAAATATAGTCAACATGATTAGAATATACATTACAAGCAGACTCATGATTTTGAAACCATCCTAGATATCATGGTAGGTAAGGGGGCTAGGGCTGGGGTTGGGGGTTGGGGAACAGATGGGAAAGATAGGAAACAGCTATTTTATATGTAAGGAAGACTAGAGCCATTCTAGAGGGTTCAATAATTGAGTTTAAACAATCAGATGTAACCCTTAATGAAAAGTCAGAAATCATCAGTAGCAAAAATTTATTGAGTCCAATTATATGCAAGATAACCGGGAACCAGAGGAACACAAATAACACCTTTCCCTCAAGAAGCTTAAAAGTTAATGGTGAAACTGAGAAGATCCCACATATAAAGAGAGAAATCAGTATATTAGTATATTGCAGAGAGAAACAGGTATGTGCTTAGGAGGTCTGAGAAGGAATAGCTGAACTGCTCTGCTTCCCAAGGTGGGATACAGTCTGCTACAAGGAGCAGTTAGGAATTTCTCCCTGGGGCTGTATGAAGGAAGACTTTGTGCCAAGTGGAAATCAAGCAGCAAAGGCTCATTCTGAGACAGGAATGTATGTGACAGATCTAGGCAATGTGCTTTCTCACTCCAATTTGGTTAGAACAAGTTGTGTGCTGGAGCCAGTGGTGTGTAAGCTCACAACAACAGACTGTTAAATCTCCAGGAACTTTGACAGCTGGTTGTTAAACATGGCTGTTCTTGAAATTGATGGTGGTGAGAATATTTACATCATGATAACTGGCAAATGCCACAAATCTGAACTTTTCTTTTTCTTCCTCAGAGAGTGGCTTGTTACAATTTACAGCACATCACTAGCTGGAGTTGAAGAATATTGAAGAGGAGACTAAGCCATATGGTCAAAGAGAACTGTAGGGATCGGATTTGTGAAAGCCATGAATGATCAGATCTATATCCTGAAGGCAAGAGGCTTCTCTGTAAGGGAGTAATGTATGCAAAGTAATGGAACAAGAATAGAAAAAAACACAAATAGACAACAGATAGAACAAGAATTAAAGAAAATGAGTTCATCATAAGTTGTGAGAAGGACAGTTTGGATGGGGAAGAGCTTAGAAGGTGAGAAATTAGATACTTTATAACTAGAAGTAGAAAATAACTAAATATCCTCAAAGATGATTATTGTGGTGACACATACACACAAATACATAGCTCACTGACAAGTCGTCAAACACACAACCTGTTGGTAATTAAATGAACAAATATAAAATGTTAAATGTTCATTGTTTATTGTGTTCATTGTTTCTAAATAGTCCCTTGTTTATTAAATTGTTCCTTAAAGAACAAAAATGAAATAACAGAGGTATATTTCAAATTACATTTGGGTGAAAGTTTGAAACAAGTTAAACACAAATATTTAGTTTTCTTGTGACTTTTCATCAATATAGTAAAATTTTGTCTATTTTGACCTTCTTGGAATTAATTGTTCCACATCGGTGATTGTCCCTTGGGTTCTAGTTAGAACTTAGCTTTTTACTGTTTTCTTGTTACAAATTTTCCTAAAATATACTATATAATAGTATAATAGTATACTATATAGCTGGCCTTCTAAGTTACACACTCAAGATAATTTGACCTTTTTGACTATTCCCTTAAACTGGTAGTTTTTACCCATCAAAATCACCTGTAGGACTATGAAAAATATAGGTCTCATCCTCAGAGATTCTGATTTACTGTATCTACAGTGGAACCTGGCCTCCTACTCCCCCACTCTGTCTGCACATTGATGTGTACTTACATGATGTTCAGTACACGTGGCCTAATTCTGGCAAGCTTTTCCTCCAGTTGTTGATGAACTTGGTTAACTAGGTAAACCTTTTGAGGTAAGTACCTAAAAATACATCCTGATGCTTGTATAATGCTTCACTGTTCACAAAGTGCTTTCACATGCATTACCAAATCAGTGAGGAAGATATTCTCCCCATTTTACAGGCAGGAAATTCAGAGGTTAACTGACTTGCACAAACTTACATAACTAGTTAGTTGCAGAGGCCACACTTCTGATAATATACCAGAGTTAACCTACAATGTTAAAGCAAGATGTTTCCCACAGTTGTGGTGATGGTCAGTAATACTTCATGCTCTTAGCGTAGAACTAAGGATGGGGAAAAGATAGGCAATGAATATGTTGGAATCTCTGCAGAAGTGATCCTCAAAGATAATGTGTATATATGTGTTGATGGAGAGGCCATTAGTCAAGGAAACTGGGGAAATACTCAGGAAGACATGGTCAGTGTGACTCATGTAAAAATCTTGTCATCTATGGCAGGGGTCCCCAACCCCCGGGCCACGGACTGGTACCGGTACCAGTCCATGGCCTGTTAGGAACCGGGCGACACAGCAGGAGGTGAGTGGAGGGCAAGTGAGCGAAGCTTCATCTGTATTTACAGCTGCTCCCCATCACTCGTGTTACCGCCTGAGCTCCGCCTCCTCTGAGAATCTAATGCCGCCGCTGATCTATTTTTTAAAATCATACTCAGAAAATTAGATTGTGTGCTAAATGTAAATGGCAGGGCTTACAAGATATAGTGCACCCATACCTAAGCTTACCTGGGTGAACCGTACTTTCCCATCTCTGACTTCCTTGAATTGGCCCCTGAAACTTTCAGTTCATTTACACATATTTGTGCCACTCTAGCCAACTTTCAACTACTGGATTTGAGTTCCAGACCCCTTACTTCAGATCTGATCAAGATTTTCTGTAGTTGGCATTTAAGCTTTTATTCCAGCCTCAATTTGCTGATGAGATTCTGCCTAACTGGGTTCTATGGCAGCCAAGCATTCCCATTCTCTGGGTTTCCCAGCCTTAAGGCTGCACTGTATGTTGAACTGTTGGTATCACAGAATTAAATATTTTTATAAATATGACCAATTCCAATCTGATAAAACAGGCAGACACAGATATAGGACCATAAGCAATCTGCAATTTTAAAGATTTCCTTGCTTGATGTTTTGGATTAATTAACTTACATCCTATTTTTTCTTTTATAAAAAAAAATGCAGTGATTTCACTTTAGGTTCTGAAACTCTGCCACTGTTTGTCACAGTTCAGTGAAGACATTAAAGGCCAAACTTGTAGAGTATGTGTATGTACATGTGTATATGTGCCATGTACTGACTAGAAGATACAAACATACAGAATCTTAATTTTAATTTGAGACTAGCTTAATTTGTGGATTAATTGGCTATGGTCACTATGGTTTATGAAATAAATATTTGATTTTCTGTTTGTCTCCACATGTGACAAAAAGAAACTAAAAATCCGTAAGTAAATATTCTGCAATGAATGTTGCCTCAGGCTCATAGGGTCTAGGTATCTTATGGTGTTATTCCAACAAAGTGTCATCACTTTAGAATTAGTTGCTGTATGTTGCAAAAATGGTCACAAAAATTTCCCCTCCTTTATCCATACCCTTTGCAGTATGATTTTACAGCTCTTCCCATTGAGAGTTCTGCAGCATTTATTACTCCACCCTTTGAATCTACCTTGGTCATGTGACTTGCTTTGGTAGATGAGATATTTGCAAACATGTTGCAAGTAGAGACTTGAAAAGACCTGGCCTATTGTGTCTTTCCCTATTTATGATCTCGGACTCCTTAATCTAACATGTGAACAAGACAAGGCTTTCTGGAAGATGAGGGACCACAGAGGGAGAGTGGCCCCAATCATCCCACCTCTCTAAGACTATGCCATCACAAACCAGCCAGCCCCAAATAACCCTCCTGCTAGCGGCAGATGCATGAATGAGCCCAACCAAGATCAACCGAGCCTCTTCTAGTCCAGAAGAACAGCCTAGCTACACCCAGTTCACATCACCAACCACAAAATCAGGGCTAAAGAAATAGTTATTGTGTAAAGCCATGAAATTTTGAGGAGTCTCTTACACAGCAAAAGTTAACAGATACAGTTGTCATAGACTGTTTTATTAGACTTCAGAAAACAGATAAAATGAAGACACTCTTAAAGTTATCCTACCTCAAATTTTCCAGGTGCCAGATTGATTTTAGTAAGTAGCACTTCAGGGAAAACATACTCCGTTCTAAATGTGCCACTTAGGGAGAACATTTCAAATCTTGTCAGAGCAGTGTCTACTGGCTGTCCACAAGTTGCCAGATTAGTAGATTTACATTTCACCATTGTGCATACCTGTGTAGAAAAGACACAAATAAAATGCAATGTCTTGCATCTAAGTTACTTGTACTAGAACTGTTGACTCAGTTTACAAACGTAGCAAAGTAAATATTTTCACCATTTGATAAAGGGATTTGGATCATATAATTACCTACTTTACTGAAAATGGCAAATGATTAAGAACCAACCCCCACTTCCTGGGTAACTAGCAGGATTGAAAGAAAGAAGCCAGTTTAAAACTAGATTTGTAATAGGAAAGAACAAATCCACTCCATATTGGATCTGTTTCTTTTTATTTAAACCTTTGTAGTCTACTGCTTTTGCTACAAGTTAATCGCTAAAGGCATGCTGCCTATAAGCTTTAAATTATACATAATGAACCATCTCTAAGAATCCTGCCTTTCATGTAATGAGCTAAAATACCTTTGTTTAGTTCACAGGAAACTTCCAGCCCAGGCATACCTATGAATGGCTGCAGGAAGGAAAAAATAAACACATCCCCTCCAGAGTCTGAATGGAACTAGGATTTTACCCCTCCCCATTTAGTGTAAAAGAAGCCTGAATTCTACCTCAGGGAAGATGGTTCTTTGGGACACTAGTCCACCATCTTCTCAGTCTGCTGGCTTTCCAAATAAAGTCACTATTCCTTGTCCCAACAACTCATCTTTCAATGTATTGGTCTGTCATACAGCAAGCAGTACAAGCTTGGACTTGCTAACAGATATAAACCATTAGTCTGGCATGTCAGATGATGGCATTTGGCCCAAGAAAGTAGAGGTATTTGGGAAACAGGAGTACAAAAGCCAAAAGGATGATTAAAATTTTGACCATCTCTCTTTTTTTCATATCTTTTTCCTTAGGAGAAGGCAGTGAGGCACAGAGTAAAATAAGAAAAAACAAATGCATAGCCAACATTATACAAAAAGTTTAAAAAATTGTCACTGGAAGGGCATTAAATGATCAGGACATTTGGTTACAAGAGAAGTTAAAATAAAAGTGATATCCCTACTTATTGTTGGTTTTAAAAGTTAAAACAAGACTTTATATTCAGATGTGTCAGCAAAGCTACTTAAAGAAGCCTTCTTGAAGTTCATTTCAATATGTAAACTGGTTTCATTAGTCAAATAGAAAATCAGCATTGTCAGGCTAATGTATTCTTTTAATGTGCTCAAAGCAAACAATCAATGATACTTAGCCCCCCTGCAAATATCACATGATTAGTCCCAAAGTGTGTGTGTGTGTGTGTGTGTGTGTGTGTGTGAGAGAGAGAGAGAGAGAGAGAGAGAGAGAGAGAGAGACACTGGCAATGCATGCAGTGATGCCAAGGAAAAGCATTTGGTTCCCTGGGACAAATATGAAAACTTAACCCTGGAATTTACTGACATCCAAACATTCCCTTTCTCTTGAGCTGAGATTACCTGCCAATATTCTCTTCTCCTTCTGCCATGAAGTCCAGCAAAAGCTCCTAGAACATACACTTCATTCTCTTTTCCTAACATTCTGTAGCTTAAATGACAGCACAGCTCTTTTTGACAGACTGTAAGGTTTCCTGCATTTTCAAAGAGTTCTGTGAAGTTGAACTCATCCCGGGAAATAAAGCCCCTAAAGGAATTTTTCTGTCCTGGGAATGGTTTGATGGTGGTGGCGTAGGCACTCCAATTCACAGCTGGTGGGTAGGTTGGAGAGTTTCGGGGATACGAATCCACCTCGGCAAAGAGGATCTTTCCCAACTCTGTTTCCATATCATAATGGTATGCTTTGGGAGAGTGTGGTGCATAGATACCACTGCCTGTGAATGGAAGACAAGTCTTTTAAAAACAAAAAGCAAACCCAACACCACCAGTTTCCCCATCAGAATTGAGCAGTGATCATGTCACAATATCAGTCACAAGGAGAAAGCACAAGGCGCTGAACACCTAAGTATAATACTTCTCCTATTCTCTACCGGAGGAGATTAAACTACATGATCAGTGGTCTCATTTCAAATAAACTTTGAATATAATTTACTAGCATTATAGAAAATTAAGCCAAATATTAAAATCGTTGTACTCAGGCGTTCCTGAGAGGTAGGGAAGTTAATACAAAATTCCCTCCTGTTCTCCATTGTGGTGGTTTTCAAATATGTTCCAAAATTCTTCAACACTCCTTTCTCCAATGGGTGGATCTAATTCCCTTCACTTTGAGTGTGGGCTTGACTTAGTGACATACTCCTAATCAACAGAACATGGTAGAAATAATGGTTTGTGACTAGTCATTGATGGCAATGCAGCTTTCCTCTTTCTCTCTCTCTCTCTCTCTCTTTATCTCCCTCTCTCTCTCCCTCTTTCTCCCATTACTTGTTCTGGAGGAAGCCAGCTGCTATGTCATAAGGATACATCACACAGCCCTATGGAGAGGCCCATGTGCAAGAAATGAAGGTCTCCTCTCAACACCCACTGAGAAAGAGAGGAACCCTACCAATAGCCATATGAGTGAGCCATCCTGGAAGCAGACCTGCCAGCCCCAATCAAGGCTTCAGATGACTTTTAGCCCAGCCAACAGTTTAATGTAACCTGAAGAGATGGCCTGAGCCAGGACCACCCAGTTAAGCTACTCCCAAATTCCTGACCAACACAAAGTGTAAGATAATAAATGTTTATTGTTTTGCTACTTTCACTTTTTACTTTTAAAGCAACTTGTTATACAGCAACATGTCAATAATACACTACTCTGCCTTGCCAGTTATAGAGCATATCTTGTTTCGTTCCCTGCTTTGCCCCCTGTGTGTCTCAGTTTTCTAATCTGCAAAATTGGAATGCTAGTACTCAGTGCATACATAGGGTTGTTGTGAGGATAGATGAAATAATACATATAAAAGTCTTAACACAGCCATAGCTGTTATAATCAAGCAGTAGCTTTTGTTTTCTTCTTCCTTTTTTTTTTTTTTTTAATAAAAGGATACAAACATAGTGAGAAGTCTCAACAAAGAACCAAAAAATTACAACAGGTCATATCTGAGGCACAAATTTCTCTGCATTTAGAAATATAATCAGCAAACCACATGTGGTCATGAATTACCTGTCATTTTTAGGCGGACATTATGTGTGTTGGCCACAAGAAGATTAACTCTCATTCCCATTGCCCAAGCTGAATGAAACTCAATAGCTGTCAAAAAGGGCAAAACATTCATCCAAGCTGTGGGAAACAATATAGTGTCCACGTGGAAATCTTTCACCAGGGTCACAGCAGGATCATGGAAGAGGATATCAAAGCATGTGAAAATGCCAAACTTTCCAAAGGAGGTGTTGAAAGTCACCAGCTCCGGCTTTTCGGGGACATCAAACTGAAGCTCAGAGTAGAGGTTGTACTATAACAAACACACAGGATGAAACCAGGAAAGGCTTTTTTATTGAAAAGGTGACACATGAAAACTCTCCAAGTTAGTAATTTTGAGATTTGGCAATGCTCAAGAGCAGGAAATCTATAGAAGGTGAATGACTCTGGTGAGTGGAAGTTAATTTCCAAAGAAAAATACGAAGAAATATAGTCTCTCTCACTCCTTCTCTCCCTCTCTCTCTCCCTCTCTCCCTCTCTCTCTCTCTATCTTTCCCTCTCTTTCTCTCTCTCTCCCTCCCTCTCTCTCCTTATCTTCCTGCCTCTCTCAATGAGGAGCCAAATACCTCCCCATAAATCCTAAACACTATGTGCTTCTTGAAAGCTGAAGACATACATCATTTTTCTTTGAGTCCCTGATACCTAGAAACATAATAGATGCACAATAAATATCTATTAATCAGATGAGGGAGGCCCTCTCCCTCTTTACAGTGTCCCATCCAAAGTAATTTCAGGGACTCTTACCCAGCTTTCAAAATTGTTGTTAAAAATAAATATTTTATTTCATTCTCTCTGATTCCTTCCAAGTAAACTTGAGAAATGAACCTAGTCTAACTTAATAATCAGGGTCAACAGCTTAATAAAATGATTTGCAAAGTAGAAAAGACTGAGGGTTGGGAGCCAGACTATTAAAACTTCTCTCTAAATTTATTTTCTACCTAAAAAAAATTTTTAATTGAAATTTACTAGCATTTTAAGAATTGATTGACAAAAGTACTCTTATCAGATCCATATGTCAGAGAGCATGGGTCACGAACTGTTCCAAGGTACCCTGATGGAAGAGTGAGATCTTCTCACTTTAGGATGACCCAGGTCCTCATTAGCTGTCCACATCCAGTGCACTGTGCCATCCTGCCGTTTACTGGGCCCGGATAAATGGATTGACCAACTATGCTACCAGTTTAACTAGGTCAACACTTACAGAATGGAAGAGTAGCTGCAAAGAAAGAGCCTTTAAAAATGATACTCACAATGCAAACACAGTCTCTGAAACAAGGAAAATGGAAGTACTGACATTTCTATTTCCAGTCTGAGACACATTTTTGAGAACACAGAAGTTTAATTACATATAAAAACAAGTTGGGAAACCCACAAGTTTATGAAGAAAACTTTTTGAAAGTTTTGTGTTTTATTTATAAATACACAAATAAACACACAAGTAAACATAAATATATTTTATTTTGAGGACTCACGTTAAAATTTTTTTCCATATAGAGGTATATGATCAAAAACATTTGAAAGTCATTGGCTCAATATCACTCTTCTTGAGTAATTTTTATTTTTCACTAGGAGTTCCAGGAGATAATTTCTCCAGTCAGAAGATTTTGAAGCCACAATTAAGATGCTTAGAAAACATATGGGAGAGGAAAAGGGACATTCACACTGACCTGCACATCCCATAACCATTTAAAAGGTCAGCCTCTCTCCCGGTCCAATTTAGTACAAAATTATGACTTCAGGTTATTTTACTCTTTCAATTCAGATTTTAAAGTAAAAATCTTATGATTTGACCTTAAATCAACAAGAGGATAATTAAGTTAACTGGTATAAAAACTAAAAGAGAAAGATCATTTTTGTGACTTGATAGAAAGCAGGGAAATTAATTTCCATGTAACTGAGTCATACAATGTGGAAACATCTTTTATCATTTCAAAATTAAATGGTATCCAGACTACAGTCATCTCAGTATCTTTTATATCAATATTAAAATTACTTGTTTTATATATGCAAAAACTTTACCTCAATCCTGGACTATTACCAAACCTTTCTTAGAGGTCTCTGCCTACAATTTTTTCCACGTTTCTAAAGTGTCATTTTCTTTATTGCTCGCTTTAAAAAAATCTTGGTAACATTGTGTTATAAGAGAATGAAGCTCTAACTCTTAAACACAGCATCCACCCCCTCATAGCAGGCTCCATATTACACACCCACCCCCTCTTACCTTATGGTAACGTGCCACCAGCTTTCCATTTGCATCATACACCACGTTGGTGTTGTATTGATAATGGCCATTAGGAGGACACGCGGAGTCACGGGAATGACATGGCTTTTTGTCCCCGATATTTGCCACGACATAGATAGAGTTGTCCTTGGCCAGGCAGCTGAGTCTTGCTTGTACTGGTGTATGACCAAATCTAAATCCAGTTTGAATTAAGACATTTCGGTAAGTCAGAGAGAGAAAGACAAATACTGTCTGATATAACTTATATGTGGAATTTTTAAAAGTCAAACTTGTAGAAACAGAAGATAGAATGGTGGTTACTAGGGGCTGGATTGTGGGGAACTGGGGAGATGAAGTTTAAGGGTACAAACTTGCAACTAATAGATAAATAAGTCCTGGAGACTGAATGCATAACATAGCACTTATAGTCAACAATCCTGCATGATAAACTTCAAAGTTGCTGTGAAACTGGATCTTAATTGTTCTCATACAAAAAAGAAATGATAATTATGTGATATGATAGAGATTATATGTAGAAGTCACAAATTGTGCCTAACCTTGATGAATGTTTTTCCACATTGTATCTATTGCTCCAGCAATTTATTATTCACTCTCCTGCACCAACAGTTGTCATCTCTCTACTAGTTCATTCCATCAGCATGTAAATATGCTCTAGTACCTCTCTTCTTTAATCAAAATAAAATAAAAACCTCTCTTGTCCCCCATGCCCCTCTACTTTATGCTCCATACCTTAGGTCCATCTTACAACAAAACTCCCTGGAAGAGCTGGACATTTTGCAATCCTCAGCCCATCTTCTCCCGTTCTCTTTAGAAGCGCTCACATCAGCTTTCATCGCTATCATCCCACCCGACAACTCTAATACTGATGATGACATCCACATGATGTCATCTTCATGTGACATCTTGTGATCTTGTGCTACTTACCTGCAGCAGTTGACACAGTTACTTACACCCTTCTCCCGGAAACACTTCACCTTGCTTATTGGACCCCACGCTCTCATTCTCCTACTCACTGGGTGCTTTTCTCCATCTCCTTTTCTGGTTCCTCCTCGTCTGCACTGAGTCTAAACACTGTAGTTTCTTATAGCTCAAGCATTAGATCTCTTCTGTAACTCACTCCACAGGTGAACTCATCACGGTGTTAAAAATTGTTTTCTCCCTCTTAGCGGTAAGTTTCTTTTCTTTTTATAAAGGAAGTTTATTCTTTTATTATTTCCAAAAATAATCCAGCTCCTAAAGTCTTGAAGTTTAAGATGTATTTGGGAATTTGTTTCTTGGTAGTTAGGGAATAGCCAAATGAGCTTTCCTTCTGGTGTGAGGGCAGAGGTAGTGGTCTCAGTGTGTTAGTTGTGGTAATCCGAAATGCAGACGTATTACCTGGGTAGTGCAGGAATGGAACACCACTGGAACTCCCCTAGAAATGGTAGTGCTGTGAGCCATTAGACCAAGGCCAGCTCTGAGTGCCCTGAACTTTGGAAGTCCATACTCTGAAGATACCAAGATAACTGACAAATAAATAGCAGACTACAACAGAAGGGACATTATTCTTACCTTTGTGACTTTCTTTTTAGCTGTAACTCTGTGGCCTTATGTTATGCAAAGCGGTCAATAATTCTTATCTTTGGAGATGAAAGGAGTATGAATAGAAATGTTTGCAGGTCTTATAGAAAATTTGACTACTGTGTCTTTACAATGAATTGAATAACTTTATATGATGAAACTAACTTTCCTACTATAGAAATACTTTTTAAAAGTTTATGTTTAAGGACATAAAAATGTGCTTGACAGTGAGTGCCTAGAACTGTGACACTAAAGAAGGGAAATCCTATCTAAGAAGGTACATTTCTGTACCAGAGCTGTGTCGTAACCATCCTTTGGGCCCTCTGCTGGAAAAGTAGAATCAAGTTTCAAATAATGTCTTTTTAATTATATCTTATAGCATTACAGATGTAGGACAGTACTGTATCATAGCTCTGTGAATGTAAAACATCTTGTACCTGCTTTATGATACATAGTAGTGACCATGCTTTATCAGATCTATTTATAATGATGTTATTCTAGAATGTCTTCTTTCCAGATGATGATTGAGAAGCTAATAAAGAAAATGGTTCCAGGTACCACAACAGTAACAGAACTTTGCTGTTTTCTGAGGTTTTGTTTTTTTACCTTTTTTTCTTGAATGGAGTGCGCTATATGTCTCTATAATTTTGTTCAGATGCCTGCAGAACCTGGAAACGCTGTTGCTGCTAGTGACGTATAAAATACTGCTCTTGGTCTTTGAATATAAATAAATAAATATATATATATATACACATATATATGTATATACATAAAATTGGAATTTTTGGAAACTTTAGCTGTGCTGTCAACTTTGGAAAAAGTATCCCAGTTGTACTGTGTTGGGTTGGCACTGTACAGAAATTAACAGCTATATTGGTCTAGAAACGTTAACACATAATTTTTTCCATTTGTACAGGGGTAACACACTGTATTCAATATGTGAGGTCTCATCTACATGGGTTTGATTACAAAAACTAACAAAGTAATCTCTAAATAAAAATAAAAATTAAAATGTGCTTGAAAGGTCTCTATTTTTACCCTGAATAAAGAATATGTAGAGTGTTTTTTTATTTTTGTGGTTTCATCTGTGAATAGGTAACTCTTTGAGATATTTCTGCTTCCACTGAGGACCAAGATTCTTTGCTCTTTGACATTACTGACCAATGTGGAGGTGGCAATATACTTATTGATAAGTTATTAACCTTACTTGAGAATAGTCACACTAAATGTGAAAGGAACAGAGTGAGAGCCATGTTAGGGTATCTTTTTAAAACTAAATATGATTATCAATATTTAAAAATGCAACTTTATTATTCTTGCATAGATGATAGATATTGTGTTTTATTTCCTAAAGCTTAATAGGTTTGAACATGGAGTTTATTTATAGAAGGCAAACGAGGAAATTTATAAACGTGAGTGTCTGAATAGAATGATGATAAACTTATCCATCCTATAAACTACATTATTACATTAGTTTCATTAAGAGCAATGTGATTTGAAAAAAAGGCCTGTATTGGGCTTCCCTGGTGGCACAGTGGTTAGGAATCCACCTGCCAATGTAAGGGCATGGGTTTGAGCCCTGGTCCGGGAAGATCCCACATGCCGCTGAGCAACTAAGCCCGTGTGCCACAACTACTGAGCCCGGGTGCCACAACTACTGAAGCCTGTGCACCTAGAGTCCGTGTTCCGCAGCAAGAGAAGCCACCGCAGTGGGAAGCCCACGCACTGCAACGAAGAGTAGCCCCCGCTCGCTGCAACCAGAGAAAGCCCACGTGCAGCAACAAAGACCCAACACAGCCAAAAATAAATAAATTTAAATAGATAAATTTATATTAAAAAAAAAAGGCCTGTATGTGAGAAGATTACTGTGGACCTAGATTTACTTAGGAGATATTTATTCCTCATTTGAGCTGCCACTGCTAAAGCACAACCCCGACCTCACCAATGAGAATCTAGTAAGATTCACCTTTGATTTTTACAGCACAATTATATGTTTTGGAGCTTGCATTTAACAGGCAATCTGAATTCAAACCTCAGATGCTTCTTTATCATGACTGCACTTCCTGCTTCCTTACTGCAGCTCTTTATACATTTGCTGGTTACATGGGTTAATGAGTGAATGAATGCATGAAAAGGGATGGATTGATAGTTACTCTTATCCAGGTTAGTAAATCTGATTTAAAAATTTTTTCTCCCTGACTTTCCCCTTCCAACACTGACCTTGCCAGACTCTTTCATGCCAGACTCGAATATGCAACTGCCAGGGTTACATCTCCAGTTGGATATCTATTAAATCACAGCTCAAACTTCAGATGCACAAAACTGATTTCCTGAGTTCCATCCCAGACTTTCTATTCCTTCAGTGCTCCTGTAACCGAGAGGACCCTATGGGACCTTCCCAGGACAGACTCCCCCCAACCTCCATGCCCTCTACCTGCCTCTTTTTTTGTGGAAAAGCTTTAGTCTTCCAGGCCTCCCCTGAGTCACAAAAAACTGGCTCAAGAATTAATGATTGGAAGGATGTAAACACATAGTAAAAAAAAAAAAGCAGTTGGGCGGGGAGAACTGGTAACAATTTAAAAAATAGATTAGTTATACAGCAGAGTCACAGAATCTTTAGTTCCTCCCCAAAGAACATAAACAACAGAGTCTGACACACATTCCTCAATTGTTTTGCAGATACCAAAATCCCCACCAGATGAAAGAAGCTAATTGCATGATGACCATGAGCACATAACCCCCAGACTGGCTGGAGCCTGAGGATAGATGATGTTAACCCCTGTGACATCACCCTGTTACCTCACCATCAACCAATCAGAGAACTGCAAGAGCTGATCACACACCCTGCCACTATCTCCCTCACCTTGCCTTTAAAAACCCTTCCCTAAAATCCACCGGGCAGTTTCGGTCTTTTGAGCATGAGCTGCCTGTATGCCTTGCTTGGCCCTGCACTTTCCTTCACCACAGCCCGGTGTCAGTAGATAGGCTTTGCTGTGCCTGGGCAAGTGGACCCAAGTTTGGTTCAGTAACACTCCCTATGTCTGTAAATGGCAATTCCACGCCTCCAACTGCTCAGGCCAAACACTTGGGAGTCCCTCTTTGTTTGTTTGTTTGTTTTCTTTTGTTTTCTGGTCGTGCCGAGTGGCCTATGAGATCTTGGTTCCCCGACCAGGGATTGAACCTGCCGCCCCTTCAGTGGAAGCACAAAGTCCTAACCACTGGACCGCCAGGGATGTCTCATTAGCAGTAATCTTTTGATGTTGGGCTACCTTGTTTGTTTTTTCCTTTGGGGGGTTGTAAAAACTCCTATATATCTTGGCTCCTACCTTACCTCTTTGGAACTGTCTGAAGAGGTATCTGAGGGGCTGTATCCCAGGCTAAAGTCCTTGGTAAAGCCCCAAAGAAAACATAATTGTCAACTATTAGGTTGTGCTTTTTTTTTTCAGTCAGCATCCCTATTCTTATCTCCAAATGACATTCTATATAATAAATGTGTTTGTTTACATCTATCTTCTCCCGCTAGAATATTCATAAGCCACAGGGAGGGCAAAGACTTTGTTTTAATAAGTGCTATATCTCCTATTCTTAAAATAGTATCTGGCACACAGTAAATGCTCAATAAGTAATAGTTAAATGAATTAAATGTAACTGTATTGGGTGACAACGCAAGCCCATTTTCTGACAAAATTTCTTTTTTCTAGCGTAGTGCTATGAAAGAGGTATTTACTAACCATATGGAATAGACCTCTCTCCCAACCTTCACCAGTTTCCAAAGCTACTGTGATATTTGACTAGTCCATAAATTTGCAACATATGTTGTTTTTAACAGGAAGTCCATCTTACAATCCTACTGTGAGATGAAAACAAATGGGTTGTCCCCTTTCTCAAAACTTCTAGGCAGAAAGATTGTCCAGGACTTCCCTGGTGGCGCAGTGGTTGAGAATCTGCCTGCCAATGCAGAGGACATGGGTTCGAGCCCTGGTCTGGGAAGATCCCACCTGTTGCGGAGCAACTAGGCTTCTGAGCCACAATTACTGAGCCTGCGCATCTGGAGCCCGTGCTCCACAACAAGAGAGGCCGAGACAGTGAGAGACCCGCGCACCGCGATGAAGAGTGGTCCCCGCTCTCCACAACTAGAGAAAGCCCTCGCACAGAAATGAAGACCCAACACACCCAAAAATAAATAAATAAATTTATAAAAAAAAAAGAAAGACTGTCCAGCTATTGCCCCTCTTCTTCCACAAAAGTGTTTCTTACAAACATCATAGGAAGCATCAGCTCAGAACAGGAATGATTGGCAAGTGGAGCGGTTGACTGTCATGTAACCTGATATTCTCCTCGTTGCGCGGTTAGTCTCTTTAGAGCTGAGAAAAGCTGTTTTCTGATAACCCTTATATAAAATTTACACTAACCACGAGTGCCTCAAAAAGCGTGGTATCCATAATCCTCCAGCAAGAACATGGCAAAGGGATGTTTAACAAACTTAATTTGAGGTACAAGAGTGAGAGAAAGTGCAAGAGGGTGAGAGAAAGTGCAAGAACGAGTGTGAAAGAGTGAGGGACTTTTTACTGCCAGTATGGAAGTGTGCAATCCATGCCTCAATAATTCAAGCCTTAGTAGATAGTAGGAGTTATGTATTAAATATACACACATATATTAAATATTTTACATTAGAAAGTTTCTAGGTTACTTTTTCCCAGGAAAGTTAGCTTTATGAGCCTAGGAAAATGCAAAGTTTCAAAACATAAAGTCTCACTAGAAAGTAGATAGTGAGGTCTTTCTGCCTGGGAAACAGATTCTAGAGCAGAGAGACTATGAATTGAAATATAGTACCTTCAATAGAGACCTTGGAATATTTTCCAAACACAACCCTGTGTGTCCACTTCAGAAATTAATTTTCATGAGAAATTAATATTCATGAGATCGTGTTCCCCTTAGTTTCTAATCCCAGTAATAAATATTTTTATATTTCTCCAAATTTAATAAAGATACTAGATTATAAATAATTGTTAAATGGCATCTAGGTACAATTTTTAAAATCTAATGAATGCCAAGCTATATATATAAATATAAAACAATAACATACACCACATACGTGATCATTCAGAATTTATCATTTTGCTGAAGTGAACGTGTACATTTTAGAGAACCACAGCACTTTTGTACAAACACCTAGGATAACTCAAATACCTGTGTGGGTCTTGACATGGAATCCAATTCACCAGAGGATCTGGAATATCCTCCAGATAAGGGAAAATGGCTTCCCTGGTAAATTTCCATCCATAAATTGCATCTTCCGGAGTCACAATGATCTGAGCACCCTGTTCAAAACAAGTTAAATCAAAATTATTTCTCTATGTATGTAGATAATTCAACACTCCAATCTTCACCAGCTCTCATGCCCCTCATAAATTATGATTAGCAGAAATAAAAGAATACCTGTTCAGCAGCCTGCTTAATTGCTCTCTCCAGAATATCTATATTCCTGTTCATGAGGAGCAAGGCATAATCCCGAGAAACGGGTGTTTCTGTGTCATTTGGCAATATGACAGCATGTTCATATACTGCAGCTTTGAAAGTAGCCAAAGCACTGACATGCAGAATAATTAGGGCAAAAACTGCCACGGAGGTTTGAAAAGAGGAAATGATCATGGTCAAGGTCTAGTGAGTTCTGCAAGTGAAAGTAACATTCATGTAGTATTTATAAAGGAAGGAACATTTAGGTAACATGACTGCCAGCTCTTATTTTACAATCTCATGAATATTATGCCTGATCATTTTGGAGGAAAAAAATTTCAGTTCCCTGAATACAATCAAAAAGTATTACAAAGGGCTTCCCTGGTGGCACAGTGGTTGAGAATCTGCCTGCCGATGCAGGGTACACGGGTTCGTGCCCCGGTCTGGGAAGATCCCACATGCCGCGGAGCGGCTGGGCCCTTGAGCCATGGCCGCTGAGTCTGCGCGTCCGAAGCCTGTGCTCCGCAACGGGAGAGGCCACAACAGTGGGAGGCCCGCGTACCGCAAAAAAAAAAAAAAAAAAAAAAAAAAGTATTACAAGGATTGTACATGTACTATTGATAAGATATAATGTCAAATTTCAAAAAGACAAAATTCAAATGTAGTACAATTGTACCCTTTTATTAATAGAAAGAAAATAGTAACTAAATTAACTCTCATGTGCAAAACCATAACACAACAAATCTCATTTATTAAATTACAAAAACTAGATAATAATTTTTTTCTGTTCTGTTGACAGATCTACATCATGTTTATTTTTAGAAGAGAAGAAAAAATTTAAAAATATTTGCTACTAGGAAAATGCAATACAGGGCAATATTGGGAAGAAAATTCACCCAAGTCAACACTCTGACTTACCTAGTAAAGACTCTGAATTTGCACTCCATAAAAACAAGATTTTGTGTCCGGTTTGCTCACTGCTGCATCCTTAGTACCCAAAGAACTGATCCTCCGGGTGCTGGTCCCTGGTGTTTGGCCAGAGGAGAAATCAAGTACTTCTGCTAAGGGGGCCCTAGCCCTCCGGGGACTAAGCCTCCTTCCTCCCCCACTCCTTTCCGCCCCATCCCTCTCTCCTTCCTTCCTTCCTTCTTTCCTTTCTTCCCTCCTTCCCCGCTTCCTTCCTTTCTTTGGAGATAGATGGAAGGGAAGGGAAGCATCTCATTCCGGTTGGTGATTATAAAGATCATCTCTATTATAACCCAGATAAAATGTAATTTTCATTTTTGTTAGAGGCAAATAACCACATAAATGAACTTAAAAAAAAAACGCATATGTTATGTGACCTCTGATAACCTCCTAGGACATCCATATTCTCCCTTCCCCAGTCCCAATCCTATCACACAAGAGTTTAGTGGGGTTTTTCGGTTTTTGATTTTGTTTTTTAATCTGAGTCTCTTCATTCAAATGCTTTTAGACGGCATAGAAGAGTAGAAAGAAAGGAATAAAATTCTTTTATATTTTCTCTCATACTGAGATAAAAGTCTTGATATAGGTGAGATCTAAGGGCTATAAACGAGGTCTGCTCAAACTTTCTGCTTTGAATAGAAATTCTTAGTAAAGAAATAACTTCTTACCTCTATAGAATAGAAAACTGAAAATAATTTTTAGAAAAATGGTCAAGGCTTTTAGTGGATAGTGTGAAGGGAAAGAGATTTTTATAATCTAGTTTTATATAGTAGATTATGAGTGCCTTTAGAGCCTACAGAGCATGTAACGCAAACGCCCATACTTTACAGGACAGGAACCTGAGGCATAGAGAGGCAGAGTGACTTAGAGCAGGGCGTAGGACTTTTCACTCCTGATTCCAGGATCTTCCCCGATACCCAAGACATCATGCACGAGTCTGTACTCTGGTTTAATGTCTGCATCCAAGTGTCTGGACACTCACTTGCATCTTTTTTTTTTTAATTTATTTTTTGCTGCATTGGGTCTTCGTTGCTGCACACTGGCTTTCTCTAGTTGTGGAGAAGGGGAGCTACTCTTCGTTGCGGTGTGCGGGCTTCTCATTGCGGTGACTTCTCTTGTTGTGGCTCGCGGGCTCTCGGGCGCAGGCTGAGTAGTTGTGGTGCACGGGCTTAGTTGCTCCGCAGCATGTTGGTTCTTCCCGGACCAGGGCTCAAACCTGCGTTCCCTGCACTGGCAGGAGGATTCTTAACCACTGCGCCACCCAGGAAGTCCCTCACTTGTATCTTTTAAGGAACCCCATTCAAAATGACCACCTTAGGAAGACCACAGATAAATCTAAGTACTGAGTGAGTACTTGATGCAATTGAGAACTGTAAGCTCTTTCATTTCTACAAGTATCAATATAATTTGGATCATGATCTACTTCTTTGTGATTTAATCTCACCAATTAGTAATACTTCATTATCTCTTTTGCTCGTAAATAGTTAAGTAAGCTGGTGAAGATAAGCTAACATCTTTACTTTTGCAGGGTAAGAACAGAAACAATCATATATGTCTCTCGTATCTCAGTGTCCCCAAATTTCCTGGACGTTTTTCTCTCTTTGTGGCTATAAACAAGAGAAATAGTGTCATGTTTATTCAGGTTTTTTGGCTGGAGGGCGAAAGGGGAAATGGTTTCTGATGCAAAGGCAAGGTGATTAAGCCCCTTTTTTTCTCTGCAGCGTTTCAAAATTGTCATAAAAACTGAGAATCTGAGTAACAAAGACAATGGCATGGAAGAGTCAGAAGCTAGTAAATGAAACAATAATTTAAATATGGAAAAATCCATAAGACATAAGGAAAAAAGTGAATTTTTTTACATACATTTGTCATAGAAGCAGTTGATATTGTTTTAAATCTTCAGAGGTGAAAGACTAAATTCAGGACATAGAACTTTAAGAGTTTACATTTTTATGCTCATAAAGGTGGTTGATTAAGTAAGGCTTAATTAACTTCTTTAACTCTGTTATAAAATAATGTTACCTGGCCACAGGGTACATTGATTAAGTATTAGTCACTGCTAATAGGACCTATTTACTAATTTACCAATTTGTGATTAATGGACTTGATTACAAGGGTGAAAATTCCAATCAATTCAAAATTATATGGTCAAAGGGCCACTATAAAAAAAATAGACATAGTTCAAATATTTGTTTCTAACTGGGAATCTGATCATCTCTTAAAATAGTATTCAACTGGACTTCGTTTTCTAGCTGTAATAAGTAAGAAAAGTAGAAGTGTAGTTTCTGCTTTGCACTCCACTTCTCTGAAACCCTATTTCTCACCTAAAAGTTCAGGTAATCATACCTGCTCCATCACCTTCACAAAGTTATTCTGAGAGTCAAAGACATATGAAAGTCCTCTGCAAGATTATGATGGGATGACAATAATTAACAAAAAGGGGAGACAATTTAGTAATGTAATGATCCTGACTCCATAATTCATCGTTAGGTCCACAGAGCTACTATTGTTCAGCTGGACAAATCTGGTCTATCTGCGGCACTGTGCTGAGGATGGGATGGGGAACACAGCCCCTGGGCACTTACTCCTGGACCATGCCCAGCTGGGCCTGGCAGACGTACATCCTTGGCATGGCGAAGGCATCGTAAGAGCACCAAGGCCCCAGCAAGACAAGGGGTGGCTCCCGGCTCTGATTCAGGCCTCAGGACTTCCTGGTCTGGCCCCTCTCCCAGGTGTGAAATGACATTAACAAAGAGTTGGAAATAGCATGTACAGTCACTGATGGCGTTTCCTCATAAGCAGCAAAGATGGCATCAAAAAATAAGTAAGCAAAAGAGAAAATCCAGGCCCTACATTTTTTTTTTTTTTTTTGCGGTACGCGGGCCTCTCACTGTTCTGGCCTCTCCTGTTGCGGAGCACAGGCTCCGGACGTGCAGGCCCAGCGGCCATGGCTCACGGGCCCAGCTGCTCCACAGCATGTGGGATCTTCCCGGACCGGGGCACGAACCCGTGTCCCCTGCATCGGCAGGCGGACCCTCAACCACTGCGCCACCAGGGAAGCTCCAGGCCCTACATTTAAAACTATTTTCTCTTGATACTGTATACCAAAAATAGGATGATACTGTACCCCTCCCCGCCCCCCCCAAAAGTACTTGGTGGTAAAGAAAAATGTTTCTGTCCCTGTCCGCATCGGAGACTTGCATTGGTCTTTAGCAAGCCTGTCTGAGTCAGCGTTTGAGAAAGGAAATGGCTGCTTGAGCAGAACCAGCCTGAGCTTTAACCACCTTTTGGGGCCACATCCCAGCCCAGGTGAGGTGCTCCTCCAGCTCTGGACTTGGATTGGTGTTCAGCTCTTCAGACAGTTCATGCAACTCAAACCAAGAGAGAATCTGAGAGTAATGATTCATCACAGCCTGCTGCTCCCAAAACGGATGGAAAGGTTTGTGCCACAGGAAGTTGCTAATCGCCACCTGTTTTGGACCTGCGGCAACAGTGATTTCATGTGGTTCAAACTACCCTTCTACTTTCTGCTGTTAGAAGTTTAGGATCGTGGTTTGCTGGGCTGCAGAAGCCCCTTTGAACTGGCAGTGTGCTCCCCCATTGTCTGAAGGTCCCCACTTCCTCAAAAGAAAAATAGGAACAAGCTCTCTTCCTGATGATTTCACTTGCAAATCCTTTATTTTGTTCGGATCCAACTCTGCCAAAGTTCATTGACTTCACCAACAGGAACTTCTGAAATGTCTGTTAGTTGGTGTCATAAACTGACCGTTTGCGTCCACCCCCCCCCAACAAATTCATATAATGAAATCACATCCCCCGTGTGATGGTGTTAGCAGGTGAAGCCCTTGAGAGGTGATTAGATCCTCAGGGTGAAGCCCTCCTGAATGCGATTCCTGCCCGTAGAGAGAAGACCCCAGAGAGCCACCTGCCCCTTCCACCATGTGAGGACACAGGACCACCATCTACGAACCAGGAACTGGGTCCTACCAGATCTGAATCTGCCAACACCTTGTTCTTGGACTTCTCAACCTCCAGCACTGTGAGAAAGAAATTTCTGTGGTTTTTAAGCCACCCAGTTGATGGTATTCGGTTGTAGCAGCCTGAACTAAGATGATACTGGGTGATGGTTAGGGGTATGGACCCTGTAGCCAGAATGCCTGGGTTTGAAACACTTCCTATCTGTGTGGCCATGAGCAAGTTATATGTCCTCTCAGGGCTGCAGTTTCCCTCACCTGCAAAATGGTGCTAAAATGTGCTGAATAGTTTTGGCTGGTATTATTATCTCACGCCCGCAAGGTGGAGGCCCTATTGTGAGGGCAATGCCCAGTGCAGTGTGGACCCACGTCTTTAAATCTCCCTGGTCAGATGCTCACCTGTTCTTGGCCACTAACTCACTAAAAGAATGTCAATTAGTTCACATTCTCTATTTTCTCATTGTTCTGACGCTTTCCGCAAAGTCCTTCATGTTTCCTGTCTTCTATGTCAATCTGACCTGAATGGCTTCTCCAGGGATTATTAACTTAAAGTCCATTTCTACGAGCTCATCTGGATGGCTTTTCCTCCAGCAGTCCCACAGGTTCGCCCTCTGATCAACAGCTCTCCCTATTTCGCACATCATTCTATTTTTTTAAACCTCACACACACACACAAACACACACACACACCACACACACACACACACACACACACACACACACAAAATTTACCAAGAAACTGGGTTACTTCTGCGTTGCTGTTGGGAAGATTGTGAAATGATACAGCCACTCTGGAAACCAGCTTGGGAATTTCTATATGAGCTGCTTCTTCAGGTTCTTATAAGCTGGGCCATTAACCAAAGTGACTATATTCAAAGACAGAGAAGAAAAGCCAAAGTCTGCGTTTGTCTGCTTTGACCACCCAGAATCCAAACCTTATGCTTTGCTAAATGGAATTTGTTCATATGGAAGATCAATTAATGTGCAGCATCTGTTTGGGACTTTTTTTTTTTTTTTTTTTTTTTGCGGTACGCGGGCCTGTCACTGCTGTGGCCTCTCCCGTTGCGGAGCACAGGCTCCGGACGCACAGGCTCAGCGGCCATGGCTCACAGGCCCAGTCGCTCCGCGGCATGTGGGATCTTCCCGGACCGGGGCACGAACCCGTGTCCCCTGCATCGGCAGGCGGACTCTCAACCACTGTGCCACCAGGGAAGCCCTGTTTGGGACTTCTTGCTCTTCTGAATCAACTAACCAAAGTCCTGAGAGCTGCATTAAGACACATTCACCAGGTACAGAAATGGAAAAGTGTGGGCAGATCTTCCTTTCTTATGCAGTTTTTTTTCCAATTAATAATGCTGTTTCACCTCAAGAATATTTGCTTTTTCAGAGAGTTTTCAGTGACACGCATGAAATTAAATCCTGCAGCTTCCTTACTACCAGACGGCAGTGCCACTTAATGCACATCCCTCTCCTCACACTATTCGTGTTCCAGATCTAGAGGCTGGACCCAGCTCTTAGGAATGGACACATCGACAACCAGGTAACTCTGATCTTTATCAGATAAGTAAATAAAAGAGGCAAAAGCAAACCAGTAACAGCGAGAGAAAAAAACAGAGGAAATGAATATAGCCATTCATTTCACTTAAGTTCTGAAAGTGAAAAGTATTAGTGTGATGTTTGCAAAAAATTAATAAACAGAAATCTCAATAAAGTTGGGAGACCAGAGAGGAAGCTCTCACACCCTGCGAGGATAGCAGAGCCCAACAGGGAAAAGAAAAATTCATCTTCTTTCCTGGCAAGAACTCAACCAACGAAACACCATGGGCTGTTTTTTTTGTTTGTTTTTTTTTTGCGTGGGCCTCTCACTGTTGTGGCCTCTCCCGTTGCGGAGCACAGGCTCCGGACGCGCAGGCTCAGCGCCATGGCTCACGGGCCCAGCCGCTCCGCGGCACGTGGGATCCCCCCGGACCGGGGCACAAACCCGCGTCCCCTGCATCGGCAGGCGGACTCCCAACCACTGCGCCACCAGGGAAGCCCCATGGGCTGTTTTTTTACCAGAGCCCTCCCAACTTCCTTTTTCCATCTATAAAAGTGTTCTCCTTCCCTTGCTGTGTGGGCACTTGTACAAACCCTGAATTGCAATTCTCTATTGATTCTAAATAAACCCATCTTTGTTGAAGAAATATCTGGCTGTCTATTTGTTTCAGGTCAATATGTTCAAATGAAATATATACCTACACTGGTTTTAATTCTCAAAAGAAAAAACCCTATTCATATTCATCCAACAACTGATTTCATGGCTGTCATTTTTTTTTTTTTTTTTAGCCTCAATGGTCAGCATGTGGGATCTTAGTTCCCCGACCAGGGATCGAACTGGTGCCCCTGCAGTGGAAGCGCAGAGTCTTAACCACTGGACAGCCAGGAAAGTCCCTCACGGCTGTCATTTCTGAAACATATAATAACGTGACTTAACTGATTTGGTATTCAAATTTATCTTAAATGACAAAAACTTAAAAAATGATAATAATATACTGCTTTTTGTACTTGTGCTACTGTTGACCATGATCAACCAGAAATGCATTTGGCTTATTTTAGTACTGTTGATGCAATTGCACTAAACTATAAACCAGAAGTTATTACTGAACATCATGCTTTCTCAGATTGTCACCTATAAATAAACTGGGATTCGAAGTGGAGCTGCGGATTTTCTGAAAGAAACTAGTGCAAGTATTTTAAGAGTTGCTAGTTGTTCCTAATGAAAAACTGAATAAGTAGGCTTTTATTTCATTTGTTAGTACTTTGGATAACATTTTATTTTTTCTGTCTTAAGTATGTTGTTTCTTACTCTCCTGCGTGTTTATTTCACAAGTTGAGGACATATGACAGTGAGACCAAAGGAAAGCTAACTATCATAGTCTTTGGATCATTCCCTTTTGCTATGATCGTATATAAATAAAAGATATCGGTTTTACTTCTCACTTATTAATTGTACTTAATGAAAATTAGTTGGCTATGTCAGTATTTATTACCCACCTCTTTTGCCAGCTAGATATGAGAAGGTATGTTTAACATATTTAAATCTTGATAACTTAATAAACAATAGAATATTGCAGTGATGTATGATATTTAATATTTATTGTCCAAATCAAATTTCCCTTGTAAAATATATGGGTTATTTGGGGGAAAAAACTAATCATGCAATTACCACACAACTCAGCAGTTGTATTCCTGGGCATTTATCCCAGAGAAATGAAGACATCTTCACACAAAAACCTGTACATGAATGTTCATAGCATCTTAATTTGTTTTACCCACAAACTGAGAACAATCCAGATGCACTTCAATGGATGAATAACCAAGCCGTGGAATACTACTCAGTAAGAAATGAACTATGGACACATGCAACAATGTGGATGGATTTCAAGAGCATTCTGCTGAATGAAAAAGGCAATCCCCAAAAATAACATACAATAGATTCCATTCACGCAGCATTCTTGAAATGACAAAATTACAGAAATGGAGAACAGATTAGTGATGGCCAGAGAGTAAGGAGGGAGTGAGGGTGAGAGAAAAGTATGGGCATGGGCAACTGAAGACTGGGAATCTTTCTTTATCTCGACTCTACCAATATATCCTAGTTATAATATTGTACTGTTAAGTGTTGCAAGATGTTACCATTGGGGGAACCTGGGTAAAGAGGACAGATGATCTCTGGGTATTATTTCTTACAACTGCATGTGAATCAACAATTACCTCAAACATTTTTTAAAAGTTTTAATTGAAAAAACAATTTGTGATTTAAAAAAATTTGTCCTTTTTATTTTTCCTTGGGATTAGTCTGTATGTCATATATGTATAGGTTGCAACGTGACCTTAACATAAAAGATACTTTTTAATTTATTATATTCTACATTCAGTCTCATTTTTTTAAAAGTGCTTTTAAATTGGGCACTTTGTTACATTTAGATGAATATAAATATATATAAATATAAACACATACACAGGTTTCCTTTGATAATTTTGACCTACCTTTTGGTTTCAAAAGGTTAAAAGTTCTGCTATTGTTTCTCATATTTTTAACTTTTTTTTGTCATTTATCTTAATACTTCAAAGTCATAAAATGAGGAAGGGGCAAAGTTGTTTTTGTACAAAGCGGCTTTAAATACACTGGTATCCACAGTAGGTACTGACAGCGGCATGTTGGGAGGGGGAACAAAAAGTTCTCTAGCCAGTAAGCCTGGAATCTTTGCGTTGACCTTGAACTAGTCTCAACAGTCAACAGCGCTGGTAACGGTAATAGGCTGACAGCCCTGAGTGACGCCGGGACGCCGGGTGGGAACGGTGCGAGCTCGGGCGCCGCGGCCCGGCTTTGAGCTGCGGGATCCCCGCGGTGCTTTAATAGCGGCCCCACGTGGTACAAATGAGAACTACAGGCACTCGGCGGCATCCTCGGCCACTGGGCGGACGAGGGGCGGCCCCGCATTAGCCTGCATCCTGCGCCCAAGGAAGGAAAGCCCTGGAGAGGGGCCAGGACGATTTAACCCGGGAGATCGAGGCCTGGCCGTTTCCGCAGTGCACACGAGTGCAGGGGGCTGGGGTCATACTCGTCCTGGTGCCGCTCCGGTAAGCGGGTGACAGGCCACTTGTGCTTGGCAGGCAAGGGACCAGCCTCTGGAGTTCTCAGGGCGAAGGGACTTGCGGGGAGGAGGAGAGTGAAGAGTTCATGGGAACTGTGAATATTCAGTTTGCGGAATTAATGCCAAACAGTCTTCCGAAACAGTCCGTGGTCCAGTTGCTGTCCATCTTCTCCAACCTGGGTATTGTGATCCTTTAAATTTTATTTATTTTTTCCTTATGGTGGTGTGAAAGGGCATGGTTTAATGTGCCTCTTCCAGATCTGTTTCTCTCCCATTCTTCCCCGTTTCACTAAGAGGCACCAGTTGACCACCCATGCCCTCAAGCCAAATCCTAGGAGTCTTCCTGAATTTCTCTCCCCTTCTCTGTCCATTATCAGCAAACCCTGTTGGTTCTACTTCCAAACACATCCTTTTCTCTACTTCAGCACCACCTTCCTGATCCAAACCATTAATGTCTCTCTCAAAGCTTCCAAAGATTTCCCTCCACCCCTGGTAATCCGCATCCCCACTCACCTTGGCCCTGCAAACACAATGACCTTCCTGAAATATGAATCAAATTCTAGAATCCTCCATTCAAAAGCCAGCTCCTCTCCCCCGCCCAAATTCCTCTGTTTACTAGACTCCAGCCATGTGGGCCACGGCCTTCTCTTTGACCATGTCAAGCCGTTTTGCACATGCTAGGGAGGGCTCTCCCCTCAGAATGGCTGCCTCATTCTCATCCTTCAGAGCTCAGTTCAAGGCCTTACCTAAATGAGGATCCTCACACCTAATCAGCTCCAGCCAATTACTCTTTCATATCACCAGGTTTTTGTTTTTCATCATAGCATCTCTGCAAGATAACTAGAGATTCTGGTATTTATTTCTTGCTTGTCCCTTCCACTGGAATATTAGTTCCATAAAGACTAGACTCTGTTTATCTTGATCACAGCTAAATCTGTAAAATCAAGTGCAATGTCAATTCAGAGAAGGCATTCAATAAATATTTTTGAATTAATAAACAGATAAAAAACATTTCTTCTACTAAAAAGGGGTAGGTGGGTAAATGGGGCTACTACAGCATGAAAATGGACCAGGAGGTATGAGAGTTGCACAGCAGAGATTCACTCACTTCAAACGACAGCATGGATTTTACCTGAAGTCAGAGGAACCCCTTCCCTAACATAGAACAAGCATTCCTGGGGGCTCACTTGCTCTGGGAATGGGATACAACTATTGGGAGTACTTTTTTTTTTTTAATGATATAACTAAAACAGAGACATTAAGGGAAATGAATAATATTATACAAAGCATTATTTATAAATCCAGATCCTAATTCACAGCATGTTACAAAATTGGAAGTGTTAAGTAACATTATTCTTGTATCTTTCACACAAACAATAGTTTTAGAAGAGCTGATGGCCAGGGTATGCAATAGAGTTTTTCCACGGTAGGCTGGAATTTTGCCTTTTGAACAAAAACAAAAAAATCTTAGGACACAGAGAAAGCAAATATTTTAAAAACTGATTTCACAGTAATTATTATGTATATTTTGAGTTATCTTTATATTATTTTTAAGCATATCAAATCAATTCATTTCTTTCCCTGTTAATAAAAAGGGTACAGTCACAGAATCAGTGCCCTCAGGATAAAAAGTAAACAGAGGAAACAGGACACCCAGAGTCAGTAACATCCTCAGGGCCAAATCTGGTCACTCAAAACCAAAAACTTTTGTTGATTTTCAACAACTCTTCGCATACTTAAGGTTTCAAATACGGCTGGTTCAGCAGGCCAGCTTTTCAGGACAACAGTATGTGCAGCCCAACACAGGATCATCCAAAACTATGTTAACAATTTCAGGATGCTGGTGTGGAGTCCATGGAGTTTTGTGTGTAAAAATTAGGAAAATCCTTCCAGCGATGAAGTTCAAGGCCAGGAGCATCCATCTCCCAGCCCCGTATCAGTAGGGATCCCTAAGGTAAGGCTACGTTTCATCAGGCAAGAGAGCAGTCCGTTCCTCCTCTGTGCCGAGGCTATTTTGAAGTTTAGATCTACGTTGAAGGAAAGAAGAGGCCAACCTCAATATTTCTCACCTTAAAAAAAAACCTCAGTACCTACATCTCTATCCAACTATTTCCGTAAATGTGTCTATCAAGTGATGAGGCTCAGAGTGCCCAGAAATCTCCAGAGTGGAAGAATGGATGTAAAATGGTGTCTTTTTTCCACTCCCACAAGCCAACTTTTAAAGGGAGGAAAAAAACTCAAGAGTTGACCATACCTCCTTCTTCTCCTTGAATGCTCCAATAGATAAAACAAGCCCATCACTAGTCCCTTGAACACAATGAAAGGTACTGGTTAATGTCAATTATCCAAGTCACATTTCTCCATAAACATAAGGAAAATGAAAGTAAAAGACTAATTACTCACACTTGTCAGAGCCCAGAGACCCTGCAGAGCAGCTGCCCATTCAAAACCAATTTTCTCATACAGAAATCCTCCCAGCGTTGGTCCTACAAAAGCACTAACAATGAAAAGAAGAAAGAGGATTATAGTGCAAAAAAAAAGTTACTCCTTATAGGCTGCATGACTGCTTCAATTCATTATATTGAAACTATAAACACTAACGAAAAAAGCCAATTCCTGGACAGAGCATTAGGTGTAAGAAAATAATTCTACCTGATAGTGATGATGTTTAAAATTTTTAAACAATCCTAAAATTATAACTGCTTCTGAAAAGTTGGTGCCTTATATGAAAATTTTTAAAAGATGATATGCATTCAAAAGAACCTTTATATTATTCTCTCTACTCTTCTAGCTATTTGTATTTAAAACAACTCAGTACATACTTAGTGATGATAGCTACATGGACAGCATACAGTTATCCCTCTGGTATAATAGAGAGTTAAAAATAAATACACAAATGAATGAATAAATGAATACATTTTCAAAACTGAGACAGGCTCCTTTTAAAGGAACTTTAAAATATCACTTAAATAAGACAAAGTATATGAGACCATTTTGATTATGTATTAAAACTGCTGGTATAACCATTGATCTTGAAGTCAGACAGCTGGATTAGAACTGTAGCTCTGCCCTAAATGAATTACGTGCCTTCTGGCAACTCATCTGACCTCTCAGTGTCTCAATTTCTTCATCTGTAAAATGGGGATAGCATTTTCCAACTTGCAGATGTGAACGAAATTCAATAGCTACTCACCCAACTGACCACAATGCACCGAAGAGACCTGACACAAGTCCCAAGGTACTTAATCCTTCTTCAAATCCATTTTCACTGCAAAGAGAAACGAGTGTGTCTGTGGTTAAAAGGGAAACCTGCGTGAAACAAAAGAATAGTGTATGGTATAAAAATAAACCAGGGATAATCTGGATAAACCCAACAGCAAGAATACTCCATTTCTAAAATAAAAAGCTAATCTCATTTGAAGATATTACTCTAGTAATATTTCCTCCAGGGTTTTCTAAAAATACTTCTACTGCATATATAGGATACAATATTAAGAATCGTGACCCACTTGCATTAAATGTTTATTAAAGTATATAATTAACTAAGAAATTCTTCAAATGAGATGAACAGGTAGAGAGAACGATGGGCAACCTTTAGAAAATACAGAGGCAGCTCCTCATTGCTTTGAGGCTTGTTGAACTGACAACAGCAGAGCCATCAGGGTTCTCCCTGCTCAAGTTCACTTTGTGTTCTTCATCTTTATGCCTATTAAACAAAAGACTGATGGCCAAGTGACAAAGATACATTTGGTCTTCTTCCCCATTTCTGGCACACAGCTCCTAAAACCCGTGGAATTTCTTAAGTGATGAAAGCCATAAAAAAAAATGTCTTTTGTTATGTTAACGAGAAGCACCCACGTTGCCTGGAGAACCAACATATGATTAGAGGGCTGGAACTTCAAGGCCCACACATCCCTCCCCCCTAAAGAGAGGGGATGGAGGTTGAATCAACCGCCAATGGCCAATGATTTAATCAGCCATGCATATGTAATGATGCTTCCATAAAACCCCAAAAGGACTGAGTTCAGAAAGCTTCCAGCTTGGGAAGCCAGAATGCTTCCATGTGCCATTGTGCTGGGCCCCAAACTCCACAAGGACAGAGGCTCTGCTGCTTGGGACCTTATCGTCCTATATATCTTGTCATCTGGCTGCTGATCTGTATCCTTTAATATCCTTTGCAGTAAGCCAGTAGCTAGCGAGTGAACTGGGTTCCTGAGATCTATGAGCTGCTCTAGCAAATGAAGAGAACCCACGGAGGGGCCCGTTGGAACCTCTGGTTTACAGCCAGTCGGTCAGAAACATAGGTAACAACCTGCATTTGAAAATGGCATCTGAAGCAGAGGGCACTGCTGTGGGACTGAGCCCTTAACCTGTGGGATCTGGTGTTACCTCCCGGTAAATAGTGTCAGAATTAGTTGAATTGCAGGACACCCAGCTTGGTGGTGTGAGGGAATTGGAATTGCTACTAGAATCCATTTACCTGGTCACTCTGTGCCCCTGTGTGGACCTCCTCGATGAGAGGGAAATGATGCTGAGGGCTTCCCACTGTGCTTTGCCTTTATTTTTTTTAATTTACTGAAGTATAGTTGATTTACAATGCTGTGCTAATTTCTACTGTACGGCAAAGTGCTTCAGTTATACATACATGTGCTTTGGCTTTTTAGAATATACCTATACCGAGGTATAAACTAACCTAAGCCTCTAGTCACAACCCATTTTACCTATCATTGTATTAACATTACTATATATTATCATTTATATTATTGTACTTTTGCTTATACTATTTATATCACAATATTGCATGACATGAAATCATGAAGATTTAGTATTGTAAAAAAATATCCAACATCCTACAAAATTGAGAAATTCAAGGAAGCTTGTGATGTTTATTGCTAATCACGATACAGTTCTTCAAGGCATGGAAGTAACTTACTGTGCGCAGCTGAGAATCTCCGGGAAAGTTGAAATTAAACTCATTCCAGCAGAGATACCATTTATGACTAATATCAGCACCAACAACCAGAGCTGACTGCAAGAGAGTTTGGGAGAAAAATTAACATTTAAAGAGACAGCAAAGCTTCACGCCAAGGAGGGTGGGCAGGATCTCAGACAAGTTCGTTTCACGGATGACATGACTAGTCTGGTCCTTACCCCCATCTGATCCCATTTTGTTCAGTGAAAGCACCTTTTAACTCCTTACGTTTTTGAGGGGGGCCAACGATCAATTTCTCCTGCTATCCCAATATCTTTGGTCACACATGTCACATGCCCAGAGTTGACCTGCCTTCTTATCACCATGTAAAAGCCTTTCAAAGTTGGTTAAAATGTCAATGTTGCTCCTTCAAGCACTTGGCTTTGAAATTCCACTGACTGAAAAATGGCAGAGACGGAAAATGGTAAAGGAAGTGACAGGAACCTGCTACGTGTTCCATGTCGGGCCCTACGTCAGTTACTTCATATCCATTATTCTACTGAATGCTTGCAGCAACCCTGCCATGTAAGTCTGTTAAAAATGATTAAGGAAGACAATCTAGGTGATACAAACAAACTTTATTTAACACTTCATGAAGTGGATGGTCTCATTTTGGAGAACTGAAAAATGGGATAGAAGGCAGGAAGCTTTTACAGGATAAGGAAAAAAAAACAAGGAAGAGGGGCTTCCCTGGCGGCGCAGTGGTTGAGAGTCCGCCTGCCGATGCAGGGGACACGGGTTTGTGCCCCAGTCTGGGAAGATCCCACATGCCGCGGAGCGGCTGGGCCCGTAAGCCATGGCCACTGGGCCTGCGCGTCCGGAGCCCGTGCTCTGCAACGGGGAGAGTCCACAACAGTGAGAGGCCCGCGTACCACACACACACAAAAAAAAAACAAGGAAGAGAAAAACAGGTAATATCTGATTGCCTGGGGCTATGCAGTCCATCTTGTTTGGGGTGAGCGGCCCACAGTTGGTGGCTTGGCGTTTGGGGGTGACTGGGTGACGGGATAGACTGCTTTTCTGGTCAAGAGGAGCATTTACAGGGACATGAAAGTTTTCTAAGTTTTGGTTTGCGGACATGGCACCCTGGGCTGGAGTCACTCTATCTTGAGCCTAGAAAATTATTTCAACAGTACTATTATTGGCTTTTTTGGTGGATAAGAAAACTGAGGCTCTTGGAAGTTAAATTATTTGCTCAAGTTCACATACCAAGGAAGGGGCAAAGCCCAAATACAAACCCAAATCTGAAAGACTCTGAAATCATTCCTTTATCCATATCATGTTTTGTCCCAGAGGTACCCAAAAAGCTCTAAGTAGCTCATTTTATTTTAGAAAATAAATGATAATAAACAAGCTTGGGCTTCCCTGGTGGCGCAGTGGTTGAGAATCTGCCTGCTAATGCAGGGTACACGGGTTTGAGCCCTGGTCTGGGAGGATCCCACATGCCGTGGAGCAGCTAGGCCCGTGTGCCACAACTACTGAGCCTGTGTGTCTGGAGCCTGTGCTCCGCAACAAGAGAGGCCGCGATAGTGAGAGGCCCGCGCACTGCGATGAAGAGTGGACCCCGCTTGCCACAACTAGAGGAAGCCCTCGCACAGAAACGAAGACCCAACACAGCAAAAATAAATTAATTAATTAATAAACTCCTACCCCCAACATCTTCGTTAAAAAAAATAAACAAGCTTTATTAAGTAGCTACCATATGCTAAGGATGATACAGAAACAAAAATGATTTAGTTCCCTCCTCAAGGGGCAAGAAGGAATAGAAAAAACAAAAGTATATTCTAAGAACTATCAGCTAAAGGTAGATAACAAATGCTACTTTTAAAATAAAGTACAGGACTTCCCTGGTGGAGCAGTGGGTAAGAATCCGCCTGCCAATGCAGGGGACACGGATTCGAGCCCTGGTCCAGGAAGATCCCACATGACATGGAGAAACTAAGCCCGTGCGCCACAACTACTAAGCCTGAGCTCTAGAGCCCACGAGCCACAACTACTGAGCCTGTGTGCCACAACTACTGAAGCCCGCGCGTCTAGAGCCTGTGGTCCGCAACAAGAGAAGCCACAGCAAGGAGAAGCCCACACACCACAACAGAGAGTAGCCCATGCTCGCCACAACTAGAGAAAGCCCGCGTGCAGCAACAAAGACCCAACGCAGCCAAAAATAAATAATAAATTTTTAAAAAATTAACTAAAATAAAGTACAAATGTGCAATTGAAATACAAAGGGAGAATAAGCATTTTTATCATTTGATTCAGATTTTATGCATTCCTGTTTGCCTAGATCACTGCTAGCATCCAGTAATACTGTCAGTAAAACAAACAATTCAATATAGTCCTAAATCTGGTAATTATTTAAATAAGATTCAAAGATACTAAGCATATCAGTGTTACACCAAAAATTTTTAAAATAATTCCTAATGTTATTTTGCCACAAATTCAAAAGAAGAAAAAAAATTACCTCTTAATGTGCAAGAATGGGGCAGGTCCTAAGAGCATGTAGCACCCTGCTGTGATTAAGTTTCCAAAAACGAGAAGCCATTTCCTTAGATGCTGATAAAGAAAGACCACAGAAACTCTTAGAGGTAAAGATCTTCCATAGTTCAGGAAAATAACGAAATCATTGAAGAACACAAGTCATGATATTAAAAAATCCAAATACATTGGAGAAAACAAAATTTTACATGTAAGAGAAAACAGGTAGATGGTAAACACAAAAGCAAGTGCAATATACCCCAAGACAGGGGTTGAGCAAAGGACAAGTATTCCTTGGAAAGGGATTGTATTGTAGATTTTGCACATGATAAACTGTTCCAAATATAACAATTTAAAAAGCAGTCACCACAAGGAATGACCAAGTAGATGCACTATCTAGAAAATTCACATTATTAAAAAGTACCAAATAAAATGTTTCTTTATAAACTACTCAAACACAGGCTAACAGTTATAGGGGTGCGGTATCTATTCAGTTATATAAGGCTATGCCTTAACACTAAGTTACAAACACTGTTTAAGACACTTGTTTTTTTCCACCTGGATTACCAAGTAATCTCCATGTAATAAGTCTTCATAAGTATATACCCACATCTAATTAAGAGGGGAAACACAAAAATGAGCACTAAAGTCATAGAAGCTTGAGACCTGGCTAACAGTACTAGCTCTGTATACTAGTCATCTGGACTGAATGGTTTAGACCTAGTTAAAGGAGACTAGAAAGGATTTTCTGTCAGGATGGCTATGGGATAACTGAGGCATATTTACACGACCAATCCTTTCACTCCCACAGAAAAACTAAATTCTATCCTCTCAAATTGGTCAAGTCCTAACTACTTTGGGGCTCTGCCCTACTTATTAAGGTCAAACCACTTTTTTGCATCAAGGGAACTTTTTCCTTTAGAAAGTCTAATCCAAGAGTTTTTCAACAGTTTTAGCATAAGACTCCTCCTCTTTTCCCAGATGAAGCAATTAAAAAGTGAACCTGTTCAGGGTGATGGCAGGTTGGCACATACTGAGACCTCACACTGGAACCTCTCCATCAGCTTAAAATATTGAATACATTAAAATTTAAATGTTCTCACTGCTCTCCACCCCCCCCCCAAAAAAAGGTAACTGTGGTGATGGATATGTTAATTAACCAGGTGGAGGGAATCCTTTCTCAGGGTGTATGTATACCAAATCACCATGATGTATACTTTAAATATCTTACAATTTTATTTGTCAACTATACCTCAATAAAGATAAAATTTTTTAAAAACTGATTATTTTAATTCTAATCAGTGGACCTCTAGAGTTCAGGAAGGACAGTTGGACAACCACCAGTCTAGACATACAAAAGTAACTCTTAAATATCGATAGAGCATACATACTGGCATTTTATCACTGAGTAGGCCCACCAGTGGTGAAGAAATGGCGTAGGATAGTGCCAAACCCAGGAATACCAGTCCCACATATCCAGCTGGTAAATTAAACTGTAAAAGAAATCCTGTGTTAAAGTTACATGGTTAAGTCATTTTTTCAATAAATATCTATCTTTTCCTTCTACCATTTCTTCAGCTCTTACTATCTGCCATGAGGCTACTACTAACAGTCAGCAACCTTCCTAATTTTTGTCTTACTCTTTTTTTTTTTTTTTTTTGCGGTACGCGGGCCTCTCACTGCTGTGGCCTCCCCCGCTGCGGAGCACAGGTCCCGGACGCGCAGGCTCAGCGGCCATGGCTCAAGGGCCCAGCCGCTCCGCGGCAAGTGGGATCCTCCTGGACCGGGGCATGAACCCGCGTCCCCTGCATCGGCAGGTGGACTCTCAACCACTGCGCCACCAGGGAAGCCCTCCATCTTTTTAATGCTGAAAATTATATACTGAATTTTAAAGTTTGATGTTATAGCAATTTGTTCTTAGATATTTTTGAAAAAAGATTATTAATAAATAATGCAATAAATTACTAAATCTGATAGTTAATTATCCTGGAGAATTAATCTGTGTTTATAAAGACAGAAATCTACTAGCTGCAGTAGGGAGAGGCCACAACGGTGAGAGGCCCGCATACTGAAAAAAAAAAAGATGGAGAGAGATTCTTGGTTCCTTTCTCTCATCTCAGATTAATATAGCCCATAGTCTTTTGAATATGTATGCAATAGACTAAAAAGTAAATGGACCCAGAGGGGATCTGTTAGAAAAGAAGGGACACCTCACATTAAATGAGCCACTAAGTATCCCAAATGCCTCACTGGAATCAAAACAGAGGAAAGTATCCTTATTAAGCAGCCAGGATGTTGCCCAAGCCAGACCTATGATGACTCGAGCAAGGCCTTGGAAAAAGGAGACCAGATGAAAGGCTTCTTTCATTTACACCAAATCAGACCCCTAGTTATAGGGACATCACAGAGGGAAGGTACAGGCTGTCTTGGTGAGTAGCTCTCATTCTGCCTCCTTCTTGAAGCCACTCCTAGGATTTTCCATCAAGCAGGGCCCAAGAGCAAGCAATTATGTCCACCCGCTACAATGTGGAGGTCTGCATCACCAGGCTACTCACCTTCTCCAAAACAAAGAGGGACAGCGTAGGATCAAGGAAGCCAAAACCTGAGCTGAGTGAGGTAATGACGAAGGATATAAAGGCAACCTTGGGTAAAATGATGAGTTTCCAGAATGAGTGTTTCCCTGGATCAGACTCTGTGGGGTAAAAATAAAAAAAGAAATTAGAGTAAAGAAAATTGCTTAACTTTATCTTTCAATCTATTTTGAAAAGTAAAATTGGTAAGGTCACCTTTATCCAGTAATCAAAATAACCACACTTTTGAGTTTGCCTAAAATTTGCATATAAGTTATTCAAAACTAGAGGCCATTTCAGTGTTCTTAAAAATAATTTCTCTAATTCAAGAAGAATCAACTGCAATCAGAGTGTGAGAAGAAGCAGTCTTGGTTACGGGTCATAACCTAGAAGTCAGTGAGGCCTTCCCAGATGGGGTAGAGAATATGTAAAGTTTGATTTGGTGCATAGGAAAAGCCAGACGCTTTATCAGGGAACAATGTGTGTGTGCTGAGGAGGAATCTGAGTTAATCAAAGAATACAAAACAACTTTTTTCTGCTCGTGAAAAAAAACACTGGATTGAAAGGGATGCTCGGGACTTCCTTGGCAGTCCAGTGGTTAGGACTCCCTGCTTCCACTGCAGGGGGCATGGGTTCGATCCCTGGTCAGGGAACTAAGATCCTGCATGCCGTGTGGTATGGCCAAAAAAAAAAAAAAAAAAGAATGAGATGCTACTGAATCATGTGTACATTCCATTTGGCAGTAAAGGTCAGTTGAACAGCAACCTCATGTCCTGCCATTCCAACAGCAACACAACTTCTGCACCGTCCCAAACACCAGGCATGGTTGTTCCCAAGCCGCCAATCACATCCTACAACTCCCTTCTTTTTCCCCTGCTAATTTTTCAAGTTCTATTCACTCGGTAAGTCTGGCTGTGACCCTAATTACCCCACAAATTTTACCTCTGTTTCCTACTGCACTTCTAATCTATACCATGTAATTTAGCACTTAAACTGTATTTCATTTTACGTGGTTTACTACTGTTTGATGACTTTCCTATCTTCCAACTAATTTACTGAACAAAATCTATGCTGAGTCAGATACCATGCAAAATGCTGGGCAGACAAAGGGAAAAGAGACAAACCCAGACCCTGACCTCACAGAGAAGATACAGTAAGGTGTGGAGAGAGCTAGGATGGAGCTAGGAGGGTATGGATTGGAGCATGAGAGGGTTGCCTTAAAAAAACAGGGAAAGCTGTTTAGGAAAGAATTTCCAAAAGTAGTAATATCTAAGTTGCTGCCTAAAAGATGAGCTTGAGATGAACAAGCAAAGAAGGAGGAAAGGATAATCCAGGCATATTATCCAGGAATGGCTCATTCCAAGACTCAGAAGTGAGGGAAAACTATTCTGTTTGAGGAAATGAAAGAGCAGAAGCAAAGGTGGAGGATGGAAATTGGAGGGTAGGGAAGAGAGATCACATTGGAGAAGGATGTAGTGATAAGATTATGCAGCACTTGTAAAATAGGCTAAGAAGCCCGGGAAATCACTAGACACTGCAAACAAAGACTGAGAATCAGATTTGTGGTTTAAAGAGACCCCTCTGTGGTCTCCTGGGAAATGGAGACAGGGGAACGAGTTAGGAGACTGTGCACTGAGCCAGGCCAGGAAGCTCTCTGAGGGCCAAATCAGCACTGACATATCCTCATTTCTCCAAAAGCACCCACCACAGTTCACTACTCAATAAATTCTTGGTGAATAATGATCCAGTAGGGAGCAAAGTACCAAAAAAACATGAAGTGTAGTTCAACTATTTTAAGTACTACAGTTGGACTTTGTCAGGAGATGAGGGATAAGTTAAACTGTGGTGTTAGTTTCTTAACTATTAGCCAAATATTCAATGATGAACCAATTGTGAGCCCAGCCTAGGATGTTTAACTACAGATTTGACTTAGAACGGGGATAGGCACCACCATGGGGCTCAGTGTGGCAGTGCCAGCAGGGAGACTTCATTGGGTGTGGATTTTGGACTGTATATTACAGATGTTTATTAGTCACCTTTAACATATAAATGATAAAAGATCAACTGTAATCAATTACATTTATTATGCATATAGAAGGTATTATGGATGTATGCTATAAGACAAATTATTATGGCATAAATGGTCCCTTTCTCTAAATCCAAAGTGGGAAAGGGGATTATCGCAATAAGAACATACAGGAACATACATGAAAATGAACACATAATGAGTTTAACTAAGCTGCTGATGAAGCCCAAGCAATGAAAACTTATGGTGATACCTACTTCCAGAGGCACGTGACAAAATCACCTGGGAAGTTTTTCCAAGCTACTCAGGTATTCTCTCTGCTTCCTCCAATTCTGATACATTCTTCTTGGAGGGACAGAACTCCATGGTTGACAATGCCTGCCACAGGAAACTGCTCTTAGAGATGAGGAAGTGGTGTGGCCCTCAGGTGTGAAGGGGCAGGAAAAATGCAGAGCACTGTGGCACTAGTGACTTAGCATTTAGATCATTGATTGAGAAGGTTCAGAAAAACTTCCCAGAAGAGGTCATACAAATTAAGTTTTGAAGGATGAGTAGGAGTTAGGTAGAGTAGAAGTGGGAGATAGTTCAACTCATGTGACTCCCCTGCTGACACCTAACAACAGCTCCCAGTGGCTTTCAGGATAAAGCTCTCATTTCATGGATTTAGGGATTTTTATTAAGAGGATTGTCATGTACTTGACTGTGTTTTAAAAATATTTCTTTAGTGCAGTATGGAAGAGGTGACTTGGCGAGCAGATATAAAGGATGAGAGAGAGGGAGGGACCGAAGTTGACTCTTAGACACCCAAACCTAAAGCTACATTGTTCATGGATCTAGAAGCAGTTAAATGAGTGAGGTGGAACCTATAGAACAAAATTCTGCCAATATCATCAAAATAAAAGGAAATTTAATTTTCTAGCTTCTATCTATAAGCTTTCCTAAAACATTAATATTTAAAGGTACTCAATGGGAACCCCTAAATCAATATTTATACCCTTAACATTATCTATTTTTGAGATTTTAAAAAAAATACCAGATTTTTCCATTCAATCTAAAGAGAAGATCCTTCTTTAGATAAACAGAAAGTTTGCCAAACCATTTTAAATGGACAAAAGACCTAAATAGACATTTCTCCAAAGAAGATATACAGATTGCCAACAAACACATGAAAGAATGCTCAACATCACTAATCATTAGAGAAATGCAAATCAAAACCACAATGAGGAATTACCTCACACCGGTCAGAATAGGCATCATCAGAAAATCTACAAACAACAAATGCTAGAGAGGGTGTGGAGAAAGGGGAACCCTCTTGCACTACTGATGGGAATGTAAATTGATACAGCCACTATGGAGAACAGTATGGAGGTTCCTTAAAAAACTAAAAACAGAATTACCATACGACCCAGCAATCCCACTCCTGGGCATATACCCTGAGAAAACCATAATTCAAAATGAGTCATGTACCACAATGTTCATTGCAGCTCTATTTACAATATCCAGGTCATGGAAGCAACCTAAGTGTCCATAGACAGATGAATGGATAAAGAAGATGTTGTACATATATACAATGGAATATTACTCGGCCATAAAAAGGAACGAAATTGGGTCGTTTGTAGTGAGGTGGATGAACCTAGAGTCTGTCATACAGAGTGAAGTGAGTTAGAAAGAGAAAATACTGTATGCTAACACATATATATGGAATCTAAAAAAAAAAATGGTTCTGATGAACCTAGGAGCAGGACAGGAATAAAGATGCAGACGTAGAGAATGGACTTGAGGACACAGGGTGTGGGGAAGGGGAAGTTGGGACAAAGTGAGAGAGTGGCATGGACATATATACACTACCAAACGTAAGGTAGATAGCTAGTGGGAAGCAGCCGCATAGCACAGGGAGATCAGCTCGGTGCTTTGTGACCACCTGGAGGGGTGGGATAGGGAGGGTGGGAGGGAAAGGCAAGAGGGAGGAGATATTGGTCTCCTACAAAAGCATAAAAATACTTAAATTTAAGGTTCTTAAAGTGAGTAATATATGAGGCCTTACCATAATTAGGTAAAATACACATGTTGAGGGGAACCATCAGCAGAACTATGCATCCCAGAAGAATGAAAGGCACCTCATAGCCAAAGGATTGATACAAGAAGCCACCCAAAGGAGGCCCTAGTACTAGACCCAGTCCAGAAAAAGACTCAACACTTCCCTACAAATGGGAAAACGAAAGAAAATTGAGTTAATATATTTTGTTTGAAAAATGAACAAAGATTTAATGGGCAGGATCTGAAAAAATTCTATCCACTTTACAATTTATACACATACCACACACACACCCAAGATGGACCAAAAATTTAAACATACATATTAAAATCATATAAGTGCTAGAAAAATTAAAAATGAGAGTTTTTTGTTTTCTAATCCTTATGGTGAGGTAAATTTTCTAATTATGACATAAAAACTTAGAAGACACAAAAGAAAAGACTGATAAATCTGATTACATGAAAATATGAAAAACTATGAATGGCAAAAAAAATCAAAAGACAAACGAAGAATGGGGAAAAAATATTGACAAAGAACTAATTTCCCAAATGCATCACAAGAGCAACTACTAACCAATGAGAAAAAGCAACAGTCCTATGGGAGGAACTTCCCTGGCGGCGCAGTGGTTAAGAATCTGCCTGCCAATGCAGGGGACACGGGTTCGTGCCCCGGTCCGGGAAGATCCCATGTGCCAGGGAGTGGCTGGGCCCGTGAGCCGTGGCCGCTGAGCCTGCGCGTCCGGAGCCTGTGCTCCGCAGCGGGAGAGGCCACAGCAGTGAGAGGCCCGCGCACCGCAAAAAAAAAAAAAAAGAATCTGCCTGCCAATGCTGGGGACACGGATTGGATCCCTGGTCCAGGAAGATCCCACATGCCGTGGAGCAACTAAGCCCATACGCCACAACTACTGAGGCCACGAGCCACAACTACTGAGCCCGCATGCCACAACTACGGAAGCCCACGCACCTAGAGCCCATGCTCTGCAACAAGAGAAGCCACTGCAATGAGAAGCCCGTGTACCACAACAAGCAGTAGCCATTGCTCGCCACAACTAGAGAAAGCCTGCGTGCAGCAACGAAGACCCAATGCAGCCAAATAAATAAATAAACATTTAAAAAAATTTAGAGAAAAGAAAAAACACAATCCTATGGGAAAATGGGAAAATGTTGTAAATAGACTGTTGACACATAAAATGAAATACAACTAGCTCTAATGTGAACTGGCCATCTCTAAGTTTCAGGACAGCAAAGGCACACTTCAAACATGTTTAGCCACAAAACCTTGTCTTACAGAGCATGTCAATGGATTAGCATCCTTCTGAACCCTTCTTGAGAAATGTAAAGAGTACACCTGTTACAGTGGCCACCATTGCATGGCAAATGACTACAGAACCTAAAGTGAATCTATACAGATATATATACATACATATATATATATATATATACTTACATGGGTGTATAAATATATGTGTACATATATTTAATAGAAGTGTGAAGATTTATATTTATACAGCAAACAGTTTACCTGAGTGTCAAAACTTTCAAACTGTAGTATTAATATGGGTAAATGGGAGAATCCTTGGTACTGAGCTGATTAGACCCTGAGGTCTCTGAGGGTGGTGCCTGCTCTGCGATGCAAACCAGGAGTCCTTCGGGGATGTCTGGGTCCAGAGGAGTGAGCTATGGGAAAGGCTAGTTGGGATCAGGGAGACAGCAGCCAAGAGCTAGGACAGGAACCTGGTATGTCACTAATACCTGGTGTCGAGGCGCGGAGGCAATATATGAGAATGTACACCAATACGATGCTACCAGGCTCTGGATTTTTTTGGTAAAATAAGAGGGCGCTCCTCAGACTGACTGCACAGAAGCAGTTATGGACTTCAGAATGATCTCTAAGGTCCTTTCCGTAAACCTGGGAAAAGGGGAGGAAGGACTCTAGTATAAATCTGCTTCAGGCGGCCTAGCTACAATCTAGGCTATAGAGAGACAACAAAATACTATTAGAGAGGGTTTTTTATTTTTTAAGGGGTAAAAAGAACATTTGGTTTTGCCCATTCAGGGGCTTCTAAGCCCAGGAAGAGCACCTAAGTAGACTAAGGGTATATTTATTGACAGCCTGCTGCTACAGGCAGAAATTGGGGTAAAAGGTAACAAAAACAGAAAGTAGAAAAAAGGCAGGTCTAGAAGAATGGGCCCCAGGTTTAACTTGAAAGGCCAAATAAATATTTTAGCCTACACTAAAAGGAAAATAGGAAAAGTGTATAAAATACCTACCATTACTGTAGCCACGTTATTTGGAAAAGCCTTTGCAAGGATAGAAGAAGATGCGGTTATTGCTGCAGCAAAACTGATTGCGTCAATTATTCTCACTAGAAAACACATAGCAATAAACACGGGTCCTTCTGGAACTTGGTCCAATACACTAAAAAAAGAATAAGATGACTCTCAAGTGCCAAATTGATTTTTTTTTAACTGTACTCACTGAAAACAGTAGTACCTCAACCACAGTTATTAAAATAAATCTCTTCAGAATACAAATTTTTTAAGAGTTTCTTTGTTATATTTTTAGTGGGAGGAATCTGAGTCATAATGACAGCCTCATTGCGCTTTTTTACTGATATAGTTGATGCCCTCAATAATAATACTAAGTAGGCCTTTTGAAAAACGTAGAGTCACTCTGATAAGAACACATGTAGAAAGCTTTCTTAGTTTTAGGTCTCCCCCCAAACATAAAAAAAACACAGGAAGAGGAAAGCAAAACCAGGAACCTGAGAAAGATTTCTGATGACATTATCTTAATATTTGTATCCTTATGTCCTTCAGCTGATTCTTTAGGTAAGAAATTCACCTTTCTGCTTAAGCCAAAAAGGTTTTGTGACTCCGAAAAGGGAGTTAAGTTTCTGTCTCTCACGATCACAGGAGTCCTAAAGAACAGATTCAGCAGCCGGCTTAATGGTGATCCCCTAGAGGACTCTTTTCTTAAGATCAATGTCATTCATTCCATTCACTGTATCATTCAACTCCCGTCAACATTAGTCACATGGTATTGACTGATTTACATAAACCATTAACATTTTAAACTGAAGATAAATTATGAAATCTGTTCAAGCTCCCAAACATATCAGAACATGACTTACCCAAAGAGAACTGTAACTCCTCCTGAGACAGACATTCCTGCTACAAACATAAATTTTGCTCCAATATGTACAAGCTATAATAAATGTCAAAGAAAAGTGTAAATTGATGACTGCTACAAGTCTATAGTGACATAAACAAATCCACTGTATCAGGAAACAAAAGATTTGGGGAAGATATGTACAGTTAACAAAACATTATAAGTCTTTAATGGAATGACAACATGCATTGCTTACAAACATGGAAGAAGTTAAAAATCAATCAACTTTAGGAATGGAACTGTCAACTGAAGCACGATTCATAAAATATAATGGTGGTTATTTCTGTATCAGTGGAAGTTCTAGACTAGTAAATTAGAATAACTCATTACACAATTTTAAAAAATTAATACTTACATATTTTCCAAATACCAAAGATGCCAGCAAGTTAAACAAAGCATAACATCCAAAGATCATACCAATAACTGTATTGCTGGCTCCTTTCTTTTCAGCCTTTAAAGAAACAGAAAAGAAAACAAAGTTTGAAAGGCAAATTAGCACCAATATAGAAAAATGGAGCTTTTAGATCAGGGCATCATCTTCTTGTAACCTTTATCTGCAGAGTAATTTCAAAGATTATTATTTTAAAATAAACAGGGTGAGGAAGGAAAGGAAACTATTAAACCTAGTCTCTGACATGAAAGTAATTCACTCACCAAGCCTATAAAAAATTGTTAGCTTTACGATCTTGAGAGAAAAAAGAACAAAGCTGGAGGAATCACACTTTTTGATTTCAAAAATAAGTTACAAAGGTACAGTAATTAAAACAGTGTGTTACTGGCATAAAGACAGACATATAGACCAATGGAACAAAATAGAAAGCTCAGAAGTAAACCCACATAAATATGGTCAATTGATCTTCCACAAGTGTGCCAAGGACACACAATGGGGAAGAGATATTCTCTTCGACAAATGGTGTTGGAAAAACTGGATACCCACATGCAAAAGAATGAAATTGGACCCCTATCTTACACCACTCACAAAATAATCTCAAAGCAAATTAAACATATAATCTGAAACTGTTACACTTCTGGAAGAAAACAGGGGGTGAGGGCTTCTTGACATTGATCTTGGCAATGATTTCTTGGATTTGACACCAAAATCTTAGGCAACAAAACAAATCAGACAAATGGAACTACATCAAACCAAAAATCTTCACAGCAAAGGAAACCATCAACAGACTGAAAAGGCAACCTACAGAATGGAAGAAAGTATTTGTAAACCACCTCTATATAAGGGGTTAATATCCAAAATATGTAAGAATCTCCTACAACTCAATAGTCCAAAAAACCACCACAAAGAACCTGATTTAAAAATGAGCAAAGAACGTGAACAGACATTTCTATAAAAGAGATACAAATGGCCACCAGATATATGAAAAGCTGCTCAAGATCGCTAATCGTCAGGGAAATGCAGATTAAAATCATAATGAGATATCATCTCGCACCAGTTAGGATGGCAACTATTGAAAAAAACAAAAGATAACAAGTGTTGATGAGGATGTGGAGAAATTGGAACCTTATACACTGTTGGTGGGAATGCAGAATAGTGCAGCCACTATGGAAAACAATATGGAGGATCCTGAAAACATTAAAAATAGAACTACCATATAATTCAGCAATCCCTCTTCTGAGTATATATCCAGAAGAATTGAAAGCAGGGTCTCAGATATATTTGCACCCCCCATGTTCACTGCAGTATTATTCGAAATAGCCAAGATGATATAGAAACAACACAAATGTCCATTGATTGATGAATAGATAAAGAAAATGTGGTATACACATAAAATGGAATATTATTCAGCCTCAAAAAGAAGGAAATTTTGGCATTTGCAACAACATGGATGAACCTTGAGGAAATTATGCTAAGCGGAGTAAGCCAGTCATAGAAGAACAAACGCTACATGATTCCATTTATATGAAGTATCTTGGGGCTTCCCTGGTGGCGCAGTGGTTGAGAATCTGCCTGCTAATGCAGGGGACACGGGTTCGAGCCCTGGTCTGGGAGGATCCCACATGCCGTGGAGCAACTGGGCCCGTGAGCCACAACTACTGAGCCCGCGCGTCTGGAGCCTGTGCTCCGCAACAAGAGAGGCCGCGATAGTGAGAGGCCCGCGCACCGCGATGAAGAGTGGCCCCCGCTTGCCACAACTAGAGAAAGCCCTCACATAGAAACGAAGACCCAACACAGCAAAAATAAATAAATTAATAAACTCCTACCCCCAACATCTTCTAAAAAAAAAAATGGGCAGAAGACCTAAATAGACATTTTTCCAAAGAAGACATACTGATGGCCAAGAAGCACATGAAAAGCTGCTCAACATCACTAATTATTAGAGAAAATGCAAATCAAAACTACAATGAGGTATCACCTCACACCAGTTAGAATGGGCATCATTAGAAAATCTACAAACAACAAATGCTGGAGAGGGTGTGGAGAAAAGGGAGCCCTCTTGCACTGTTGGTGGAAATGTAAATTGATTCAGCCACTATGGAGAACAGTATGGAGGTTCCTTAACTAAAACAGAATTATCATATGATCCAGCAATCCCACTACTGGGCATATACCCAGAAAAAACGATAGTTCAAAAACACACATGCACCCCAATGTTCATTGCAGCAGTATTTACAATAGCCAGGTCATGAAAGCAACCTAAATGCCCACTGACAGATGAATATATAAAGCCATAAAATGGGATGAAATTAGCTCATTTGTAGAGATGTGGATGGACCTAGAGACTGTCATACAGAGAGAAGTAAGTCAGAAAGAGAAAAACAAATATCGTATATTAATGCATATATGTGGAATCTAGAAAAATGGTACAGATGAACCAGTTTGCAAGGCAGAAATAGAGACACAGATGTAGAGAACAAACGTATGGACACCAAGGGGGGAAAGTGGATGGGGGCATGAACTGTGAGATTGGGATTGACATATACATATACACTAATATATATAAAATAGATAACTAATAAGAACCTGCTGTATAATAAATAAATAAAATTAAATTTTTTAAAAAAAGGAGAAACACACAGGAGGAAGGTTTGAGTGCAAATAAATTAAAAAATCACTTTGCTGGTCAAAAAAACTCAAGAACAGGAAGCTCCTTAAGCTGGCACATGAGTCATCCCAAAGACTGTTCAGTGTGGTTCTGTTTCTAACACCCACTCTCAACCACCTGACAGTTCAGAGAAGATGAAGTTTCCTTTCCTGACATCAATAACACAGATGAAAGAAGCTCCCCCAGCTCCCGACATTCTCTCTGTTCTCCTGAAACATTTGGAGTAGTTTATTGCCCATCAATGATCCCTATTAATATTTGTAGCCTATTCTATCAGTGAGCTCCTAAATTTGCTACAGATGATATAGTATTTATTCTAAATCTACTTCTTTTGAACTTCAAATGCTACTATTAGTTGTGATGTACAAATGAATAGACAAAAGGTTTGAAAACCTTTTTAAAGCCCTGGAACTATGGTAGATCCTTAGATCAGGTTCTAGCTATAACCATGTAAGGGGTTAAAATATGAGTTTAATTTCTTAAAGATAAGATTGGCAACTTGGCATACCATGAAGCACTAAGCCTGAAACACACATCTGTCCTCTCAGGCAGTCAGGAATCATTTACCGAGCACCTTCTATGCATCATGCGTGGTACCCAGGAGCCAGCAGTGAATAGCTACGGTCAGAAGATCCGACTTAGATTCATCCTTCTGCCAGAGCTTCAGCTCTTCCACAAATCACTTTACTCTGAATACAGAAATGCATGTGCATACACACACTCCCTTTAAAATCCGTCCTCGACAACAGCCATAATTCTATTTCTTTACCTTTTCTCCCTGACTACAATTTTAAGATAAAAATTTACTTTGTTGCTTCCCATACGAAGTTATGATTATCATTCAAACCTTGTCTTTTAAAGAAAATGTTCTTCTTATGTTATTGTCTCTAAATAAACCCTACAGTTCTCAAAGCAGCATACCACAGGAAATCAGATAGGTGAACTCTACTTTTCATGGCTAAACTATAGGCAGGAAAGGTCCCCTCACTCTAGGAAGCACCCCCTACCCCTGAAGTGTGGTCCCTAAGTGCCTGGTGGTGGGAGACAGTGGAGAAGTTGAACCCAGAGCATTGTACAAACTGCTTGGGCAGGATTTCAGCCCATAATTCTGTGAGACTCAGGATTAGCCATTACCCTTCCATTACTAATCATCACATGAGTTAATGGTGTGGAGAAAAGAGAGATCTCACTATGAACGATGCCTTCATTGGTATCCTAGCAAAAGGTTACACTGTGTGTAGACAGGAACACAGAGTCCACATTTCTACTACACAAAGGTCAGGTGGTGTTACAGGGTTCATTGTGTCCCTCAAACTTCTTATGTTGATGTCCTGACTCCCAGTACCTCAGAACGTGACCTTATTTGGAGATATAGTTTTTGCAGGGGTAATCAGTTGAAATGAGGTCGTTAAGGGTGGAGTCTAATCCAATATTACTCGTATCTTTGTAAAAAGGGGAAATTTCTTCACAGAGACACGCGTAGAGGGAAGATGGTATGAAAGGACACATGGAGAAGTTGGCCATCTACAAGCCAGAGAGAGAGGTCTGGGACAGATCTTCCCCTCACGGCCCTCAGAAGGAACCAGCCTTGCCAATGACACCTTGATTCTGGACTTCTAGCCACCAGAGCTGTGAGACCATAAATTTCTGTTGTCCCCAGTCTGTGGTACTTTGTTACAGCAGCCCTAGTAACATAAAACAGGTACCTTGAAGGGAAGGTATCAACAAAGGGGTGAATTAAGATGTACAAAGAACATTCATTGGTCAAGTCACATCCATGTTCTTTGCTTAATAGCTCTGAAAGGTATTTAATTCTAGAGTCTGGCAGAAAATATATAATAGTCACAGCAACTAACATTTATTGAACCCTCACTATGAGCCATGCTGTTCTACGTGGTTTCTAACAACAATTAAATAAGGGATGTATTTTTAGCTGGCCCCATTTTACAGATGAGGACACAGACTTGCAAAAGTTACTTGTGTCATGGTCCCAGCAGTCATGTCAGCTTCCATCTTGCACGGGTTCCCACATTCTCTGTGGAAGCAGGATGGTGACTTAGGATGTCCTAGAATCACATACCACAGCAGTAGCTGAATACCACTTTTGGCATGAGGATCCTGCTTCACATTAGGACAGCAAGAACAGCTATTAAAAGCAATTTCTAGTTCACTTATAATCCTCTGCCAAAGGAGGAGGGGGCCAGAAAAAGGATGAGTAGAAATAAGAATCCTGTGCCAGAAATTAAGAAGAAGGGCCTTGGGCTTCCCTGGTGGCCCAGCGATTGAGAGTCCGCCTGCCGATGCAGGGGACACGGGTTCGTGCCCCGGTCCGGGAAGATCCCACGTGCCGCGGAGCGGCTGGGCCCGTGAGCCATGGCCGCTGAGCCTGCGCGTCCGGAGCCTGTGCTCCGCAACGGGTGAGGCCACAACAGTGAGAGGCCCGCGTACCGCAAAAAATAAAAAAAAAGAAGAAGGGCCTTGCTCTCCCTTGACCTAGTTAGCTCTAGCTAATAGGAAGGTTAACAGAATACGAAGGAGAAAGAGCAAGTTTTGACAGTGCATTTGTCAACCCTAAGGCTGTTATTAAAAATGAAAAAGAGCCCACTCTTCAAATCTACACCAATTAAAGTTAGAACACTCTCTCCCCTGCCTCTTGGACGCAATAAACTAAATCAAAAACTTTGAGAAAGAAAAAACAAAAAAGGCACACAGCAACAGCCTCCTTCTCCTTTGTCTGTGCTCCACTAAGAGGAGTCTAACACTAGGTGCCCTTGCTGAGTTCCAGCTGAGCCGGGATACCCTTCTAACTTGATGGCCCACTTACTCCCGTTCTTCTCCATCGTAATTCTACAGGCTCCATCCATCACTATTTTTTTCCAAAACCGATATCTACTCAGTCTACTTACTCTGTCTTGCCCAAGCACCTCTGATGACTTCTTACTGACTACATCTTTGCCCTGCGTGGAAGGACCCTTGCATTCGAGCACCAACCTGCTTTCTCAGATCCTCTGCTCCCATCGGACCTCACTGAACCCCAGGCCTAAGCCCCACCTTCGTCCGTGCTTCCCTAAGAACACGCTATTTACTTTGCTAATCTCGTGACTATCCCCTGCGGGTTTCTAACCTCTTTGACTCATTTTAGGGTTATTCGGCCAAGCCCCTTTCAGTATTACTCCTTCTCTCCTTCCCTTCCACACCAGCCAGCCTCTCCCGTGGCAAAATTAACAATTCCCTTCCCTAGAGTCTCCTAACATTTTGGACATCCTCTTCAAGGAGATCCAAATACTCTGCAACTTTTTTTTTTTTTTGCGGTATGCGGGCCTCTCACTGTTGTGGCCTCTCCCGTTGTGGAGCACAGGCTCCGGACGCACAGGCTCAGCGGTCATGGCTCACCGGCCCAGCCGCCCCGCAGCACGTGGGATCCTCCCGGACCGGGGCACGAACCCATGTCCCCTGCATCGGCAGACGGACTCTCAACCACTGCGCCACCAGGGAAGCCCCTCTGCAACTTTTTGTTGTCATACTTTTTCACTCCCAATGGACAGACGAGAGAGGGACATTTTCATCATCTTTTTTCCAGCCCTAACACATCCAAGCCTTCCCACTCTAGGGTGGGAAGTCGTTAAACCTCCCACTCCCGTTCAGTAAATGGAATTGAACTGGGCCAGTCACTTAACTTCGGAATCTGTTTCTTCATTTGCAACATTATGAGATTCTGGCTATTCTGCCTATCTTATGGAGTTGCTATGGAAACCAAATGGGATAATGTGTGGGAAAGTACACTGAAAACTAAAAAGTACTTATGGCTACAGAGCTGTACTGCTTCTTTAGCAGAGAAGCCATGTTTCTCGTCTTTTGTAGCACACAGAAGGAAGGACCACATGTTATCAAAGAAGTCAGAGGACTGGGAGGGGCCCGTGCATCAAGAGGCTTTGGCAAAGAGCATGAAGCAAAACACATGGGCAGGTTATCTCCACTCAGCCAAGTCAGTATCATTCCTTCCATACTATACCTCACCAACCTCCAGATTCCAGGTGGATTCTCTAGGGGTTATTCCTTCGAGTCTGTGCCATTATCCATAGACCCTAACACCACATAAAACACTATGATTAGAAGGACCTAATCAATACTAATCAGAATTCCTCCTTGGCACAAACACTGCCACTAGATTCCATATGAAATTCAAGTCAGAAAAGGGCATTTAGTGGACCATGCCTTCCTAATTCCAAAGTATTAATAAACCCAAACTCCAGGAAACACTGTCTTCACGTAGATCTTTTGCAATAATGTTAAAATCTCAGTTATTCAGTGCACTTCCTTTTTTTTTTTTTTCAGTTGCAGAAAACAAACAGATGAATCAGACTACATGGTAAGCAAAGTAATCCTCAGAAGGTCAATTATACTTAGGTGAATTACTTCCCAAGATGATGTTATTTTTACTGAATTTTTTTTTTCTGGTATCAAATATTCTCTAAGAAGTCTTCTGTTGGCTGAAGTTCTATACATCGTCTTTGCCATATGCAGATTTTTACATCCCCCAAATGAAATATTTCAAAGGCTTTTTAAAAGCACTAATAGTTCATAAGGATATAAAAATGTCTTACCTCTTTGGGGAAAAAAGGTCCAAGGATAGAATAGCACATCATGGAACCTAAGTTAATGGAAGCTGCTGATATCAGTACAAAAATCTGTTCTCTTGAAAGCTGCCTGGATGTCTCCCTTGCACCTCCTGGAGGGCCATCACCTTGAAGGCAAACATGCTGCAATTACAGACACGTAATTGGGGCTACTGATCAAAGTACAGAAATGTCACTTCTGTGCACAGAAATGCACTCAGGATAACATTTGCTGAGCTAAGGGCTATTTTGAATACAGCACATTTGATCAAATGTAACACAATCCCTGTATACCACTGCAATTTTCAAACTATATCACTTTCATTTACATACTATTCCCTATTAGGATTTCAGTGCACAATTTATCAAACCATCTGCTTTGCTTTGCCTTCACCATAAGGTCTATTTCTTTCACCTTTAATAGATTCCTTCAATAAGGATGAGGCCACAGGGTGCTCTCCAGAGTACTGTTCTCTGAAGTATAGTGTGCTTTCTCAAGTTACTAGCTTCATATGCTACATGGACTCAATCACATTTTAAGCATGTCATGTTAGCGGTTTATTAAGAGGGTACTATTGAAGTCAAGTGAAGTGTAAGTAGGAGAAAATAAGCTAAATCATTCAACTGGAGAATTAATACTTACAATGGCAGCTCCTGGAAAGACAAGTGCCATGAATCTGTAAATCAGTGTTTTACAATAATTACAGGTCTTCTGCATCAATTAATTTAATACTTATTCCCAGGGCTAAATTTCCATTTAATTTAAAGACACGAGGTCATTTACTCAGTTCCAAACATCCAGTAAATCTATTTGCTATTTTTAAATTAAATGGTTTTGAGATAAAAGAAATTTAAGTAAGAAAAGTATATTTGAATTGCTCTATTTTTTCAGAGGTTGCCATTGTTGTCTAGAAAAAGAAATCTGTGCAACAGGAGGAAGTCTTAAGAATCTGTGTAAAACTTTTGGTAGTGGATGAGGAAGGGAACTGAGAGAAAGTTAAAGGGGCGAGAGGGACAACAGTGGGGCTCGTTTTCGTTTGTCTAACAGGCACACTTATTTGAATGCATTCTTAAACACATAGTACTTAAAAGTAGAGCTACAGAGAGAAAGTCATTAGAGACCACATCCGCACCACCCCAGTGCGCAAACTTTAACCCTTTCCAGAGAGAAAAAACACGCTGACCCGAGCCCCACTGCCAGGCCCCTCCTTTTCGAATCTCTCGCAAACAAAGCACGCTAAAGCTAATTGAATTGCTGTTAGAGACACGACCCAAGCCACAGAGGTACATCCGGCCTCGCTGCTCTCTGTAACCTCCTGGGGGGCGTGGGCCTTCGGGGTCCCCCGGCGAGTCCATGGGCAGTGCGCGGACTCCTGCGCCGCAGCTCCCGGGTCCAAGCCCGCACCCTCGGACTCGACCTTGAACGGGCGGAAAGGCGGGCGGCGATTGCTCAGCCGGGCCCAGGCATCCCGGATTCCCTACGGGCAGCGACCCCGGGAGTTCCACGCAGCCCTAGAGGATAGGGAGGAGCTCCGGGAGGCGGGGCGAGGGCTGGGCGGGGGCGGGCGGAGGGCCGAGCAAGGACTTTTTTTTTAAGGCATAGGCTGTTTATGTCCACCACTTAGGATGTGCTGTACTTTTTCTCTCTGTATGAGAGGAAAAAAAAAAAAAAAAGGATGAGGCTATATTTCATATAGTTGAACCCCCTACCTTAAAATGAGTAAAATTTAGGAATACTAAGAGTAAGAAAGGAAGCTAGGTAGACACAGAAAATATAGGGAACACCTAAGATTAAAAACACAAATGTGAATTAGAAAATTAGGTTCATAACGACCCCCTTTTTTTTTTAAGTGAAAGCAAGTTTATTTAGAGAGATACACATTCCATAGGCAGAATGCAGTCCGTCTCAGAAGGCAAGAGCAGCCCAGATTTTTTATTTAAAGTGTGTTATTCTTCGTAGTGGGTAAACGATGTGGTGTTTGTAATCACTGAAGCCAGACATTAGTAACCTGGCAATGAATTAACTGATGTGAAGTACCCGGATTAGAAAAATATTTGCGGGAATGCTGAAGACGCATGGCGGAGTGGCTGGGAGTATCTCCCTGGAGGCAGAGGCTTGAGGTTCAGTTCAAGGCACTAGTCGGCCCTCTGTATCCTGCTTCTGCATTTCTCGAATTCAACCAAGGAGGGAGGGGACTGAAAATATATTTTTTAATTTTTTTGGAAATTTCCAAAAAACAAAATTTGAATTTGCCAAGCAGTAGCAACGATTTACATATCATTTAAATTCTGTTTACAACTATTTATACATCGTTTACACTGTATTGGGTATTATAAGTAATCTAGAAATGATTTAAAGCAAATGGAAGGATGTGCTGTAAGATATATGCAAATTCTATGCCATTTTGTATAAGGGACTTGAGCATATGCACCGGGGAACCGATACCCTCTGATACCAAGGGATGACTGTACTAGCTGTGTGTGACTTTGGACCACAGGTCAGTTTTTCCATCTGTGTGACTGGGATTATAATGCTTATCTTGTAAGATGGCTGTGAGCACTGGTGATAAACTATGTGAAGGGCTTGGCACTGGAACATGACGGCTGCTATGTTACTCTCACCCTCACAATTTTCTGGCACAAAAAAATAAGGGGCTTCACTTATCTTCAACTTATTTACTATTTGGGAAGGGTTAATGTTTGAAGACTGGGAAATTCTTAATTTGGGGCCAAGGTAAAATAAAGTAACTCAAGACCATTGAGTTACTACCTAGTGCCAAGCATTGCAAGTTCAAAGATAAGTGAGCCCCATCCAGCCTCTGCCCCTAAGTAGCATACATACCTCCTTCTAGCAGATAAAACAGACACTGATTAACAATTTATTATAATGCAATGAGTTTTATAAGAGAAACATATTGGAAGAACTGTTTACTTTGGCTAAATGAGTCCAGGCTGGCTTCCTGAGGAAGTGATGTTACAGTGGGTCTTGAAGATTATGTAAAAATTCCTGGGTGAGCAGGCAGGTTAGGAGAGGTTTTAGAGCCATTCTAAACAGGATTAGCTCTAGCAAAGGTTCCTTGAAGCGGCCTCCAGAATCTTTATGATCTAATCCCTGCCTGTTTCCCCAATCTTATTTTATTCTGCATTCTCGCTCCAGTCTAACATCAAGTCATAGAGGAGAATTTTTTTGAATTACTTCTTTGATGACTACACCCCCTTTTTTTTCTCTCTCTTTCTGGATTGCTCTTTATGTAGCTATTGGGTCGCTAGACTGTTGGGTCCTCTTACTTATTACTCTTTTTCTCTTCTACTTTTCATCTCTTTCTCTCTTTGCTTCATCTTATTGGAAGTTTCCTTAACTTTATGTTCCAATCCTTCAACTGAATTTTTCATTTCTGTTGTCATGTGTTTCCCTCTATCCCCATTCCCATTCCCTCCCCATCAGCAATCCTTCTTGCATGTTTAATACAATTTTTTTGTTTTTATATATTTTAATAAAATGCATGTTCTTGTTTTGCATCCATCTACTTTTTTTTTTTTTTTTTGCGGTATGCGGGCCTCTCACGGCTGTGGCCCCTCCCGTTGCGGAGCACAGGCTCCGGACGCGCATGCTCAGCGGCCATGGCTCACGGGCCCAGCCGCTCCGCCGCATGTGGGATCTTCCCGGACCGAGGCACGAACCCGCGTCCCCTGCATCGGCAGACGGACTCTCAACCACAGCGCCACCAGGAAAGCCCACATCCATCTACTTTTAATTTACAATAAGATTTTGTGGTACACATATTCATACTCCTATCTTCCTCTCACATCTAACCTCTCTTTCCCATCCTCCTTCCAGATCCTTAGTGTTACGGTCGAAAATATTATCTCATTCGTCTTCTGTGGCTGCTATAACAAATAACCACAAATTTGGAGCTTAAAATAAGCTGCAGTTGTGCAGGCCAGCAGTTCAACATCAATTTCACTGAGCCAAAATCCAAAATGATCTCATCTCAAGATCTTTAACTTAATCACCTTTTTTTCAAATAAGGTAACATTTATAACTTGCAGGGATTAGGATATGGACATATCTTTGGGATCAATTATCAGCCTACCACAATCATCTATTCATATTTTTATATGTTCATGTAGACATATATACACATGTGAAACATTTTTTCTTTACAAACTAAAATGGAATAATATCGTCTCTGTTTAAATGTCACTTCCTCAGAGTTCATTCTTACCCCATATCAAAACACAGACCCATAACCCTTTTTTTTAACATCTTTATTATAGTATAATTGCTTTACAATGTGTGTTAGTTTCTGCTGTATAACAAAGTGAATCAGCTATTCATATACATACATATATCCCCATATCCCCTCCCCCTTGTGTCTCCCTCCCACCCTCCCAGTCCCACCCTTCATTTTCTGCTTAAATGAGCAAAAGTTGTTTCTTTTAATAGCAACAGGGAACCCTGATTGCTACAAATGCTAGGAAGAAAAATAAAGAAGGATTAAGGGACAAAGGGTTATGGGAATGTAAATTGATACACCCGTAACCCTTTGTGCCTTCATCCTTCTTTATTTTTCTTCCTAGCATTTGTAGCAATCAGGGTTCCCTGTTGCTATTAAAAGAAACAACTTTTGCTCATTTAAGCAGACACTGAATGTATCACAGGTTATTAGGTAAGGCACAGGGTTATCAGGAGGATTATGCACACCACTTAGAGGCTACGTGCCTAAAATCACAGCACAGGAGCGGCCCAGTACCCAGACTGCGTCAGCACTGCTGGAGGTAGGCACCAGACACTACAGTCAGAATCTCATCCCTACTCCCCTGGAATGCTGCCCTCCCTGCACCGGGGGGATTTCAGGTGAGGCCATCTACTTCCACTTACTTGCTTCCATCACGTGTCAAAATCTGGTATGTTTGAAGTCAGGGAGTGAAAATTCTCCAACTTTGCTCTTTTTCAAGAGCAGTCTAAATATTCTGGGTCCTTTGAATTTCAATAGAAATGTTAGAATCGGCTCTCAATTTCTCCAAAAAAACCTGGGGGGGATTCTTATTGGGATTTTGTTGACTCTATAGATCAATTTAGAGAGAACTGACATCCAATTAATATTGTTTTTTTTATTCATGAACATGATATATCTCTCCACTGACATCAATCTTCTTTAATTTCTTTCAGAAATGTTTTGCAGTTGTCATTGTAGAGGTATCTATGACATGCCTCACGTCAAGTTATTCCTAAATATTTTGGTTTTAGAAGTTATTAAAATGGATTTTTTACATTAACTTTTCCAATCACTTGTTGATTATATATAAAAGTAAATTAATTTTTATATTAATTTTGTATCCTGCAATCTTGCTAAATTTCCTCATTAGTTCAAACAGTTGTTTTATAGATTCTTTTAGATTTTCTGCATAATCATGTCATATATGAATGAGTTTTACTTCTTCCTTTCTGAAGTGTATGCTTTCATTTTTCACTTACTTTATTGCACTGACTAGGATTACCAGGAAAATGTTGAATAGAAGGGTTGAGAATGGAGATATTCACTTTGTTCCCAATCTTAGGAAGAAAACACTAGGTCTTCTACCATTAAGTGTGAGGTTAGCTGTCGATTTTTCATATGTACATTTTATCAGATTGAGGAAATTCTCATATTTCTAATGTATTGAGGGACATTAACATGAATTGGTGTTGGATTTTTATCAGAAGTGTCTTTTGAATTTATTGTAAATAATTTTTCTTATTTATTTTTTTGATATGATAAACTGATCAATTTTCTACTGTTAATCCAACCTTGCGTTCTTGGGATAAACCCAATTCAGAACATACAGTATTATCTTTTTTATATAAGGTGGGTTCAATTTGCTAAATTGGATAAGGATTTTTCTACCTATGCTTGTGAGTAATGTTGTCCTGTAATTTTCTTTTCTTTTGTCAGGTTTTGGTATCATGGTAATCCTGGACTTGTAAAACAAGATGGAAGTTTTGCCTACTCCCAATATTTTCTGGTTGAGTTTGTATGAGATTAGTGTTATTTTTTCCTTAAATGTCTGATAGAATTCACCAGTGAAACCACTTCTTTCACTTTCTTTTGACTTATTTTGCCCTTATTTTTTATACTTTAGAAACATATCATTGATGTTAGCCCTTTCTTCTTTTCTAATATTAGCACAAAAGGTTTTAAATTTCTCTCTATGCACTGCTTTAACTACATCCTGCAAATTATCATATAATTTGAAATATTTTCTAATTTTCCTTATTTATTTATTTTTCCCATGGATTAATAAGAAGTGTGTTTCTAATTTTCAATTATTGGGGGATTTTCCAGATATCTTTATATTATTGATTTCTGATTTAATTTTATTGTGGAATATTTCTATCCTAGAAATTTCAATCTCCTAAAATTTATTGAAAGTTGTCTTATAGCATGGCATGCATTCCATCTTTGTAAACAGTATCATGCGCACTTGAAAATAATAATATTCTACTGTTGTTGGATGTAGTATTTTATAAAAGTTATTAGGTCAGAGTGATAGATTTTTTCATACCTTCTATGATCTTACTTATTTTGTCTAATTTTTCTGTCAATTGCTAAGAGGCGGATGTTCAAATCTCCAACCATAATTTTGAGTTTGTTTCTCATACCATTTAATTTCTGCATATATATATATATATATATTTGTTATGTCTCCCCAGTGAACTTGCTCATTTGTCATTTCTGATTGTGAAATACCTCTATCATTAGTAATAGTTTGGAAGTATATTTTATCTGATATTAACATAGTCACTACAGCCTTTTTGTTTATTGGTTGCATGGTATATCTTTTCTCATCCTTTTACTCTTAAACTATTTAAAAATGCATCTCTTCCAGTTTCAAGATTGGTTCAAGATGGCAGAATAGAAGGACATGTGCTCACTCCGTCTTGTGAGAGCACCGGAACCACAACTAACTGCTGAACAATCAACAACAGGAAGACACTGGAACTCACCAAAAAAGATACCCCACATCCAAAGACAAAGGAGAAGCCACAGTGAGACGGTAGGAGGAGCGCAATCACAATAAAATAAAATCCCATAACTGCTGGGTGGGTGACTTACAAACTGGAGAACACTTATACCACAGAAGTCTATCCACTGGAGTGAAGGTTCTGAGCCCCACGTCTGGTTTCCCAACCTGGGGGTCCGGCAACGGGAGGAGGAATTCCTAGAGAATCAGATTTTGAAGTCTAGTGGGATTTCATTGCAGGACTTTGACAGGACTGGGGGAAACAGACTCCACTCTTGGAGGGCACACACAAAGTAGTGTGTGCCTCGGGACCCAGGGGAAGGAGCAGTGACCCCGGGGAGACTGAACTAGACCTACCTGCTAGTGTTGGAGGGTCTCCTGCAGAGGCGGGGGGTGGCTGTGGCTCACTGTGAGGACAGGACATTGACAGCAGAAGCTCTGGGAAGTACACCTTGGCGTGAGCCCTCTCAGAGCCCACCATTAGCCCCACCAAAGAGCTGGGTAGGCTCCAGTGTTGGGTCGCCTCAGGCCAAACAACCAACAGGGAGGGAACCCAGCCCCACCCATCAGCTGACAAGTGGATTAAAGTTTTACTGAGCTCTGCCCACCAGATCAACACACAGCTCTACACACCACCAGTCCTTCCCATCAGGAAGCTTGCACAAGCCTCTGAGATAGCCTCATCCACCAGAGGGCAGACAGCAAAAGCAAGAAGAACTATAATTCTGCAGCCTGTGGATCAAAAACCACATTCACAGGAAGACAGACAGGATGAAAAGGCAGAGGACTTTGTATTAGATGAAGGAACAAGATAAAAACCCAGAAAAACAACTAAATGAAGTGGAGATACGCAATCTTCCAGAAAAAGAATTCAGAATAATGATAGTGAAGATGATCCAGGACCTCGGAAAAAGAATGGAGGCAAAGATCGAGAAGATGCAAAAAATGTTTAACAAAGACCTAGAAGAATTAAAGAACAAACAAACAGAGATGAACAATACAATAACTGAAATGAAAAATACACTAGAAAGAATCAATAGCAGAATAACTGAGGCAGAAGAATGGATAAGTGATCTGGAAGACAGAATGGTGGAATTCACTGCTGCGGAACAGAATAAAGAAAAAAGAATGAAAAGAAATGAAGACAGCCTAAGAGACCTCTGGGACAACATTAAATGCAACAAGATTTGCATTAGAGGGGTCCCAGAAGGAGAAGAGAGAGAGAAAGGACCCGAGAAAATATCTGAAGAGATTATAGTCAAAAACTTCCCTAACATGGGAAAGGAAATAGCCACCCAAGTCCAGGAAGTGCAGAGAGTCCCAGGCAGGATAAACCCAAGGATAAACATGCCGAGGCACATAGTAATCAAATTGACAAAAATTAAAGACAAAGAAAAAGTATTAAAAGCAACAAGGGACAAATGACAAATAACATACAAGGGAACTCCCATAGGGTTAACAGCTGATTTCTCAGCAGAAACTCTACAAGCCAGAAGGGAGTGGCACAATATACTTAAGGTGATGAAAGGGAAGAACCTACAACCAAGATTACTCTACCCGGCAAGGATCTCATTCAGATTTGATGGAGAAATCAAAAGCTTTACACAGAAGCAAAAGCTAAGAGAATTCTGCACCACCAAACCACCTCTACAACAAATGCTAAAGGAACTTCTCTAAGTGAGAAACACAAGAGAAGAAAAGGACCTGCAAAACAAACCTATAATTATTAAGAAAATGGTTATAGGAACATACATATTGATAATTACCTTAAATGTGAATGGATTAAATGCTCCAACCAAAAGACAGGCTCATTGAAAGGATACAAAAACAAGACCCATATATATGCTGTCTACAAGAGACCCACTTCAGACCTAGGGACACATACAGACTGAAAGTGAGGGCATGGAAAAAGATATTCCATGCAAATGGAAATCAAAAGAAAGCTGGAGTAGCAATACTCATATCAGATAAAATAGACTTTAAAATAAAAAGGTTACAATTATAAATATATATGCACCCAACATAGGAGCACCTCAATACACAAGGCAAATGCTAACAGCTATAAAAGAGGAAATCGACAGTAACACAATAATAGTGGGGGACTTTAACACCTCACTTACACCAATGGACAGATCATCCAGACAGAAAATTAATAAGGAAACACAAGCTTTAAATGACACAATAGACCAGATAGATTTAATTGATATTTATAGGACATTCCATCCAAAACCAGCAGATTACACTTTCTTTTCAAGTACACACGGAACATTCTCCAGGATAGAACACATCTTGGGTCACAAACAAAGCCTCAGTAAATTTAGGAAATTGAAATCATATCAAGCATCTGTTCTGACCACAACGCTATGAGATTAGAAATCAATTACAGGGAAAAAAGTGTAAAAAACACAAACATATGGAGGCTAAACAATATGTTACTAAATAACCAAGAGATCACTGAAGAAATCAAAAAGTAAATAAAAAAAATACCTAGAGACAAATGACAAAGAAAACATGACAATCCAAACCTATGGGATGGAGCAAAAGCAGTTCTAAGAGGGAAGTTTATAGCAATACAAGCCTACCTGAAGAAACAAGAAAAATCTCAAATAAACAATCTAACCTTACACCTAAAGGAACTAGAGAAAGAAGAACAAACAAAACCCAAAGTTAGCAGAAGGAAAGAAATCATAAAGATCAGAGCAGACATAAATGAAATAGAAACAAAGAAAACAATAGCAAAGATCAATAAAACTAAAACCTGGTTCTTTGAGAAGACAAACAAAATTGATAAACCTTTAGCCAGACTCATCAAGAAAAAGAGGGAAAGGACTCAAATCAATAAAATTAGAAATGAAAAAGGAGAAGTTACAACGGACACTGCAGAAATACAAAGCATCCAAAGAGACTACTACAAGCAATTCTATGCCAATAAAATGGACAACCTGGAAGAAATGGACAAATTCTTAGAAAGATATAACCTTCCAAGACTGAACAAGGAAGAAATAGGGAATATGAACAGACCAATCACAAGTAATGAAATTGAAACTGTGATTAAAAATCTTCCAAAAAACAAACACCCAGGACCAGATGGCTTCATAGGTGAATTATACCAAACATTTAGAGAAGAGCTAACACCTATCCTCTCAAACTCTTCCAAAAAACTGCAGAGGAAGGAACACTCCCAAACTCATTCTATGAGGTCACCATCATCCTGATACCAAAACATGATAAGGATACTACAAAAAAAAAGAAAATTACAAACGAATATCACTGAGGAGTATAGATGTAAATATCCTCAACAAAATACTAGCAGACAGAATCCAACAACACATTAAAAGGATCATACACCATGATCAAGTAGGATTTATCCCAGGGATGCAAGGATTCTTAAATATACACAAATCAATCAATGTGATACACCATATTAACAAATTGAAGGATAAAAACTATTTGATAATCTCAATAGATGCAGAAAAGTTTTTGAAAAAATTCCACACCCATTTATGATAAAAGCTCTCCAGAAAGTAGGCATAGAGGGAACCTACCTCAATATAATAAAGGCCATATATGACAAACCCACAGCCAACATCATTCTCAATGGAGAAAACCTGAAACCATTTCCACTAAGATCAGGAACAAGATAAGGTTGCCCACTCTCACCACTATTATTCAACATAGTTTTGGAAGGTTTAGACACAGCAATCAGAGAAGAAAAAGAAATAAAAGGAATCCAAATCAGAAAAGAAGAAGTACAGCTCTCACTGTTTGCAGATAACATGATACTATACACAGAGAATCCTAAAGAAGCCAGAAAACTACCAGACCTAATCAATAAATTTGGTAAAGTTGCAGGATACAAAATTAATGCACAGATATCTCTTGCATTCCTATACACTAATAATAAAAAATCTGAAAGAGAAATTAAGGAAACACTCCCATTTACCATTGCAACAAAAAGAATAAAATACCTAGGAATAAACCTACCTAGGGAGACAAAAGACCTGTATGCAGAAAACTATACGACACTGATGAAAGATGATACCAGCAGATGGAGAGATATACAATGTTCTTGGATTGGAAGAATCAATATTGTGAAAATGACTATACTACCCAAAGCAATATTGTGAAAATGACTATACTACCCAAAGCAATCCCTATCAAATTACCAATGGCATTTTTTACAGAACTAGAACAAAATATCTTAAAATTTGTTTAGAGGCACAAAAGACCCCGAATAGCCAAAGCAGTCTTGAGGGAAAAAAACGGAGCTGGAGGAATCAGACTCCCTGACTTCAGACTATACTACAAAGCTACAGTAATCATGACAATATGGTACTGGCACAAAACCAGAAATATAGATCAATGGAACAGGATAGAAAGCCCAGAGATAAACCCACGCACCTATGGTCAAGTAATCTATGACAAAAGAGCCAAGGATATACAATGGAGAAAAGACAGTCTCTTCAATAAGTGGTGCTGGGAAAACTGGACAGCTACATGTAAAAGAATGAAATTAGAACATTCCCTAACACCATACACAAAAATAAACTCAAAGTGGATTAGAGACCTAAATGTAAGACCGGACACTATGAAACTCTTAGAGGAAGACATAGGAAGAACACTCTTTGACATAAATCACAGTAAGATCTTTTTTGATCTACCTCCTAGAGTAATGGAAATAAAAACAAAAATAAACAAATGGGACCTAACGAAACTTAAAAGCTTTTGCAAAGCAAAGGAAATTACAAACAAGGTGAAAAGAGAACCCTCAGAATGGGAGAAAATATTTGCAAACGAATCAACGGACAAAGGATTAATCTCCAAAATATATAAACAGTTCATGCAGCTCAATATTAAAGAAACAAACAACCCAATCCAAAAATGGGCAGAAGACCTAAATAGACATTTCTCCAAAGAAGACATACAGATGGCCAAGAAGCACATGAAAAGCTGCTCAACATCACTAATTATTAGAGAAATTCAAATCAAAACTACAAGAGGTATCGCCTCACACCAGTTAGAATGGGCATCATCAGAAAATCTACAAACAACAAATGCTGGAGAGGGTGTGGAGAAAAGGGAACCCTCTTGCACTGTTGGTGGGAATGTAAATTGATACAGCCACTATGGAGAACAGTATGGAGGTTCCTTAGAAAACTAAAAACAGAATTACCATATGACCCAGGAATCCCACTCCTGGGCATATACCCTGAGAAAACCATAATTCAAAAAGACACATGCACCCCAATGTTCACTGCAGCACTGTTCACAATAGCCAGGTCATGGAAGCAACCTAAATGTCCATCGATAGACGAATGGATAAAGACGTTGTGGTACATATATACAATGGAATATTACTCAGCCATAAAACGGAACAAAATTGTGTCATTTGTAGAGACGTGGATGGATCTAGAGACTGTCATACAGAATGAAGTAAGTCAGCAAGAGAAAAACAAATATCGTATATTAACACGTATATGTGGAATGTAGAAAAATGGTACAGATGAACTGGTTTGCAGCACAGAAATAGAGACACAGATGTAGAGAACAAACGTATGGACACCAAGGAGGGAAAGTGGTAGGATGAATTGGGAGATTGGGATTGACACATATACACTAATATGTATAAAATAGATAACTAATAAGAATCTGCTGTATAAAGAAATTAAATTAAATTTTAAAAAATTGCATCTCTTCCAAAAAAAAAGGGAAAGTCCTGGCCATCTGCTTTCACTGCAAGGGCATGGGTTCAATCTTCAATCCCTAGTCGGGGAACTAAGATCTCACAAGACTTGCGGCCAAATAAATAAATATGCATCTCTTATAGACAGAATATAGTTGATGTTTTAAAAATCCATTCTAATGATCTCTGTCTTTTAATTTGAGCAGATAGTCTATTTACATTTGAGTATTGACATGGTTGGATTTAAGTCTACTGTTCTATTGTTTTATATCTCCCCATCTGTTATTTTTATTAATTTCTTCTTTCTTTTCTTTTTATTTAATTGAAAACAAGTTTTGGAATTACATTTTAATTTATCTGTTGTGTTTTTAGGTATGTCTCTTTGAATTATATTTTAGTGTTTGCTTAGGGTTTACAAAACACATTTCTAATGTTTCTGATCTATTTTGAGTTAATATTGTAGCACTTCATGCAAAACGTAAGAACCTTACCCCCATATAGGTCCACTTATGCTGTGCCAGCTTCTAATCATTTATATTCTAGTTTTCATAAGCATTATATCTAGAAATGATATAAGTCCATAATAAAATGTTATAATTTTTGCTTTAAATGTTTACATGTATTTTTTAATTAATAAGAAAAATAATGTATCATGAATGATACATTGCAGAGACTCTGGATTCTCTTTTATTCTTTCAAAGAATATTGATTTTTTTTTTCTTTTTAAATTTCAGCAGAGGTAATCCACCTTGACTCAAACTTTATAATCTGTTTCTCCAGTGATGGGAAGTAGCTGAAATCTCTGTGTATTTTCTTTAGCTTTAATTGTGCTGCTTTGAGTTTACCCCATGCATGTGTAGCTTGGGGCCAGTCAGAGATTTAGCTGGGTCTATACACAGAACATCGGTCTGCCCCTCTCTGGCTCTCTCCTTTCTGGGATTTCCCCCCTGCCCTCCATTTTCAGCAGCTGCAATTGCTCTAAACTCTGTCCTCTGGTTTTCAGGGCAGTAAAACTGAGGACCTCTGACTATTAGTTGTTCCATGTGGCACTGGGGGCTCCCCTCATACTAAAAGCCATAAAAATGGGAATTCAGCCAGTGCCATTCCTTTTCCCCGCCCTCCAGTTCTGTCTGCTTTTGGTCATTCTCCAGTATCTTCAGGAAGTTGTTTCTAAAATGTTTAGGCTTACATTTATTATCTGCAAGAGGGTTAGTCTTGCAGAACCACTAGTAATTAATATTTATTGTATTTTATTAAATTATCTGTGACGGACTGGGTGAAAAATCTTCATTTAGTCAAACAGTTAGTCAGATAGTTTGAGAAGCACTAACTTAAGAGACTTTGTAAAAGTTCCTGTAACCAAGATCCCTGAACTATCCTGTTTCTACCATTCCCTGAACCTGATTGCTCAGCAAACCCTTTTATTTCCTGAGCCACTTTTTTTGTTTGTTTGTTTAATGTTGACCATAGGTTATTCTGTTCCATACATAAGGACTATAATTGATACAATATTATCCAAGTTTTCTATAATGAACATGCTTACTTGTCCTAATATAAAAAAGCAACAGCTGGGACTTCCCTGGTGTCCAGTGGTTAAGACTCTGCCCTTCCACTGCAGGCGGTGCAGGTTCAATTCCTGGTCAGGGAACTAAGATCCCCATGATGTGCTCACAGCCAAAAAAAAAAAAGAAACAGCTGTACTTACAAATAAAGAAATCACCTATAACCTGGAGACACAGGAGGGAAGCTGGCATCAGCTACAGCTCAGTGTCTTGTGGCTGAAGTCATATGATATCAGAAAATGACTATGGCAGACCACACAGATGTTCAACATTTACTAAAAGTTAAAATTATTGTTTCAGGGCTTCCCTGGTGGCACAGTAGTTGAGAATATGCCGCCAATGCAGGGGACACGGGTTTGAGCCCTGGTCTGGGAAGATCCCACATGCCACGTAGCAACTAGGCCCGTGAGCCACAACTGCTGAGCCTGTGTGTCTGGAGCCCGTGCTCCGCAACGAGAGACTGAGATAGTGAGAGGCCTGCGCACTGCGATGAAAAGTGGCCCCCGCTCGCCGCAACTAGAGAAAGCCCATGCACAGAAACGAAGACCCAACACAGCCAAAAATAAATACATAAATTAATTAATTAAAAATTTATTGTTTCAAACTGATGACACAGAATATCCAAACCAAAAGAGTGTTTAAAAGCATCTCATTCAATCCTCTACTTCATTTTACAGATGAAGCACTTGAGAGGCAGAGGCTAGAAGTGTTTTGACCAGAACTACAGAGTCAGAAAACGGTAGAGAAGTGATTATGGAACTAGGACTTTTTTTTTTTCTTTAATATAGCTCTAGTTTTAAGCACAGCAGTGGTCCTGGCTTCATTTCAATGATTCTGCAATAAGAACTGCAATTGTCAAACACATGTTAGGTCATAAGGACCCATTTTTCAAAAAAAAGTTACACAGATAACAGCAGAGCTGGTCTATAGGAAGTAGCATTGGGATCCGGAGTCCTGCACACCCAGGTCCTCTTTGTACCCCAAGTGAATAAATTTAATGTTAATTTAGGGTTTGCTCTATTAGCCACTATTTACTTCATTTATAAATTGCCTGTGTTGTTGGTTTATAATTAGTTTATTCATAAACTTTAGGTATTGCCTCTAATTATCTTCCTCGGTACGTTTTGTTCCTACACGTCCCGATTCAGCCCTGTAGTGAGCAGCCATGGTGCCCAGAGAGCTCTGCGTAGCATCTGGTAGCAAGAAAAACAAGGGCTGAGGAAACAATGTTAGTAATACTTAAGAACACTTAGGTGAGAATTACACAAAAACCTCAAAATATATAGGCTTCATACTTGGCAATACAATAAATTAGCCCCACTGTCCCGCACAACCTTTTTTTTTTCCTTTAATAAACTGGGTTTTCAATGGAAGGCTTTAAATAGTAATTTTCCAAACTACTACTTACAGCCTTTATTAATCTATTCCACTCTTATTCGTCTACTTTATTTTTTATTCTCTTCCCTCTCATCAACTTTCTCCTTTTCCTTTGATTCATCCCTTGATATAATAGGATTCTTTTTTCTTTGGCCCAAACCTTTTTTCAGCTACAACTATTTTTCTTCACTATGTTTAAAACCATATGCTACATAAGCCAAGGCTAGACCTATATGTTCTGGAGCTGCAGCAGGATAATATTTTTGAGTTTTCTCATGGTTCTTAACTTCCATTTCCATCCATTATATTTATTTCTACCCCCAAAGGTAGGAACATTTTAAAAGTTTTCAAATGAAAAGTGGTTTTCTGGGATGCCCAAAGCCTCCAGCTAACTCACAACAGGCACTCATTTATGACAATAGTTGCCAACATGGTTTTATTGTTGGTGTGCCGACTACACAGATGCTTAATCTTATTTCATTCCATGAATTCATTCAGTACATGTTGGTTTAATGACTCCAATATGTAAGTCAGTGTACTAGATGCTAGATGCTTTAGGACAGGAGGAAGGTAATATTAAGAACCTTTCCATATATTCTCATGTGAAGTTCTTTATAAGGTAAGTAACTACTTAACAGGCACAGTGGCAAACACTTTCTCTTTTTACTCTTCACGATATTCTAGTATTATCACCACTTTACTGACTCGGAAAAATAAGTCATTTGCCAAAGGCGACAGAGAGGGCTGGAATTGGAACTCAGCTCAACTGGACCCCACCACCCCATGATATAAAATCTTTCATGTGTACTGGTTTAGCTTCTGTTACCAGTGCTGGTCTTTCTTTCTTTTTTTTTTTTAAGTTAGTTTTTATTGGAGTATAGTTGCTTTACAATGTTGTGTTAGTTTCAACTGTACAGCAAAATGAATCAGCTGTACATATACATCTATCCCCTCTTTTTTGGATTTCCTTCCCATTTAGGTCACCACAGTGCATTAAGTAGAGTTCCCTGTGTTATACAGTATGTTCTCATTAGTTATCTATTTTAGACATAGTATCAATAGTGTATATATGTCAATCCCAATCTCCCAATTCCTCCCACCCTCCTCTTCCCCCTTAGTATCCATACATTTGTCCTCTATGTCTATGCCTCTATTTCTGCTTTACAAATAAGTTCATCTATAACATTTTTTTTAGATTCCACATATATGCATTAATATGCAGTATTTGTTTTTCTCTTTCTGACTTACTTCACTCTGTTTGACACTAAGTCCATCCACATCTCTACAAATGACCCAATCTCATTCCTTTTTATGGCTGAGTAATATTCCATTGTATATATGTACCACATCTTTATCCATTCCTCTGTTGATGGACATTTAGTTGCTTCCATGACCTGGCTATTGCAAATAGTGCTGCAGTGAACATTGGGGTGCATGTGTCTTTTTGAATTATAGTTTTCTCAGGGTATATGCCCAATAGTGGGATTGCTGGGTCATATGGTAGTTTTATTTTTAGTTTTTTAAGGAATCTCCATACTGTTTTCCATAGTGCCAGCTCTAGTCTTTCAAGTAAACTTTTTCCAGTTCAACTCAAAGATCTTTCCTATCATTAAACTGTTCTACATCCCCTTCTTCTTTTACATCTGTCATGGGTTGAATTGTGTCCCCCCAAAATACAAAGCTTAAAGTCCCAACCTCAGCATCCCATATCAAGACCTTATTTGGAAATAGAATTGTTCTAGACATAATTAATTAAGATGAGGTCATACTGGCATAGGGTGAGCCCCTAATCTAGTATAATGGTATCCTTATAAAAAGGAAAAAATTTGGACACAGAGACAGATATGTACACAGGGAGACCATCATGTGAAGATTGGAGTTACACTGCCACAAGCCAAGGAACACCAAGTTTGCTGGCAAACTTCAGAAAAGGAACAGATTCCCCCTCACGGCCTTATAGGTAACCAATGCTGCAGATACCTTAATTTCAAACTTCCTGCCTTCAAAACTGTGAGAGGATAACTTTGTTGTTTACGCTACCAGTTTGTGATACTTTGTTACGGCAGCCCTAGCTAACTAATACATCTACACTTGGATGATTCAGAAACCCAAATTTCTACTGCTCTCTCTTTTTCTAGCACTCCAATATTCCCTTTCTCCAACTGCCTGACTTTTTAGCACAATAAGGTAGAACCAGTCATACTGTTGCCAAATGTGAGGTGCAAAGAGTTATCTTTGAAATCTACGATCTCCCTCCCACAGTTGGGCAATCATCCAAATGGCTGAAGGGTTAGAAGCATGATCTTTGAAGTCCATTGGGCTCAAATATCAATTTCCACATTTACTAGCTGTATGATCTTGGGCAACTCTCTGAGTTTCTTTCCCTGTTAAAGGGGGCTAACACCACCACTACCACATGGAATTTCAATGATTAAGGGAGAAAATATATGATAATAATTTAGCACACAAACTGGCATGTAGAAAGTACTAAACAAAATTACTTATTATCATTATTGTTTCTAAAATAAACTTTAGAATTTATTTCTCATATGTATTTCAGATACACATTTGTGTACATTATGTAAGTATTATGATCTGCTGGTATGAGAGTGACTCTACCTATTATGTTCTATTTGGTTTGTCTTTCACCTTTGGCAATATCTAAAATGGAGAGGGCGTGACCTTAAAATAGTGAAGTAAGAGAATCTATATTAGAGAATCCTTGAATCACTAGTGTGTCCTTTAACTGTATCCCTGAGATTAGAACCAGTTATATAACTAGGACATCAAAACAAAAATGCAGCTCCAGTTCTAAGAAGGGAAGTTTCAAACTGATAGAAAAAGCATTTATTAAGGTGAAATATTAACACCCATGATACCTGAGTCTAAAAGGTATTTAATCATTTTTCCCCTATATAAATACGTTGTTTGGCAATGATTATTTTCCCATGTCTTTACCAAATTCCGTGCCTCCTCCTTAAGATTTTTTTTGGGGTGGGTGGGTTAGAAATCTACTAATATGCTTAGCATATTAACTTTTATTAACTTTAGATGAAAAATTTGCTGAAACACTATCACATTTCCTTTCAAAAATACGTGTTAAGGTAAAAAAGACAAGGGGGTATCCATGCCTTTGGCCTTACTCTTTTCTTCACTTAGAATAATTTCTTTCCTTCTACCCTTCCTGTTTGAAATCCTTTCTCTTTTTTTTGTTTCTTTCTTTTTTTTTTAGACAGTTTCTAACGCTGCCACAGCCTAAAGGCCTTCTCTTACCTTCCCACTTTGTACATCCCCTGAGGCCTTTAGGTATCCTCATCTTTGGCTCAAATCTTAATCCCACCACAAACATGAGAGCAGCAGAAATAAACATTCTCATCTTCATAAACTCTGCAGTATTTTTTAAAATTAATTTATTTATTATCTTCGGCTGCGTTGGGTCTTTGTTGCTGCACATGGGCTTTCTCTAGTTGCGGCAAGTGGGGACTACTCTTCGTTGTTGTGGTGCGCGGGCTTCTCATTGTGGTGGCTTCTCTTGTTGTGGAGCACGGGCTCTAGGTGCCTGGGCTTCATTAGTTGTGGCACGCAGGCTCAGTAGTTGTGGCTCATGGGCTGTAGAGCACAGGCTCAGTAGTTGTGGCACACGGGCTGTAGAGCACAGGCTCAGTAGTTGTGGCGCACAGGCTTAGTTGCTCCGCGGCATGTGGGATCTTCCCGGACCAGGGCTCGAACCCGTGTCCCCTGCATTGTCAGGGGGATTCTTAACCACTGTGCCACCAGGGAAGCCCCTGCAGTATTTTTTTTTTTTAAAGCAAAAGTTCAATAGTTAAATGAATAAGTAAAGTGAACAACTTTTTAGGATGAGTCATGGATGAAAAGAAGCAGTTTCAACACTTTTAAAATGAAAACTTAATAGTTAAAAATGAACGATGTTAATTTATTAAAATTCCAGTATATCACTATTCTGGCTAACTCTACCTCACACTCTTACCACGTTACTCATTTTTGTTTTCTTCACAGCACTCAAGAATCTAACGTTATCTGTTTGCTCTTGGCTGTTCACTGCATGCACAGTGCTGGCACCTATGAACTGCTTAATTGCTGTCTTGGCGACTTGTCAGAAGAGGAAGACAAAACACTAGAAAAAGGACGGTACTGATTACATTTGGCTGTATTTCATGTATTTGCGTTGCAAGTGCTGGTAGGGGAATGGCCAATCAATGCAAAATTCAGAATGTTGCTTCCCGGGAAAATCAGAGTTAAAACTGACTTCTCAGATTGCACTAACTCCGTCAGTCCTGGAAGGCGAAATTAACGCTGGATTTCTCAAAGACTACGTTTTCATCTCTGTATTTCCAGACCCTGTCCCTACGTATGGTACATTGCAGGTGTTTCAATGCACCTGTTAAATCCCGATTTGGACGGGGTTACGAATCCGGGGGACAATTTAGTGTTAAAAAGAAAAAGAAAACAAACAAACAAACCTTCTTTTAGAACGAACTATATTAGGAAACCGTAACCAACCACCGGGCTGGCCAGAGGTTCCACTTAACTAACAGTCGCCGGGAAAGTGGTATTTGCAATGCGCTCAGAAGTAGCGAGCTTTCGTTTCATGAGAACAGAGAGACGCGCGCGCGGGCGAAGATCACCCACAGAATGAAAAATTCATGAACATTCAGAATGACTTAAAATTGAAGGGAGAGAGTGTGCAGCTCAGGGAGGCCCAGTTGGTGGGGTCGATAGGAAATTACAATTATAGTGTCAGAAGGGGTTAAAACTGGTGTTCCGACAGAGCCTGGGCTCCGCGGGACTTACAAGATCGCGCAGACAGGAGAGCTTGGCCCTTCTCGCGCTCCGTAGGACGAGTTCTCTGGGCCTCCGCGGGCCCCGGCTGGGAATGACGTTGGGAGGCTGCCCGCGTTAGTGCCTGTTGTGCGGTCCAATGACCGCCGAACAGAGTCATGACCGGTCCTGCTAGAAGGCTAGCAGGACCCCTGTCTCATGAACCACCTCAATCCGGAAACAGAAATTCTCGAGACCGGCACTGCCAGAGCCAGCTCTTGCACGGAAGGGAGTGCACATGCGCCTAGGGGTCCTGGGAAACCCTTAAATACCGTCTTGAGGTTACGTTCGTTCTCTTTCCCTGCCGCCGCGGAGCCGCGCGGAGGCGGAGGCGCGGGGTGAGTGGAGGCAAGCTAGGGTGGTGTTTACGAAGCGTGGCTCGCTGTTTTTTGCCAGGGATTGACGTTGAATATTTGCACCTAAGTTGAATCTATTTATCAACCACTTTTTTGCTTTTTGTATTGTAGTGCATTCAAGATTCGGCTCCACCCGTAACCCACCGCCATGGCCGAGGAAGGGTGAGCCCAGGGCCCGGGGTGGTGGTGCGGCCCAGGCGTGGGCTTCGAGCCGGTAGTGCGGGCTCTGGGTCGGCCGTGGCGCCTTAAGCGCGTCTGACCGACCTCGCTGATGACTGCCAAGTGCAAGGCGTTAGATGGTGTGCGGGAACTTATTAATAGCTTAATTTTTTTGTCTTTCAGCATTGTTGCTGGAGGTGTAATGGACGTTAATACTGCTCTGCAAGAGGTGCTGAAGACCGCCCTCATCCATGATGGCCTAGCACGTGGAATTCGCGAAGCTGCCAAAGCCTTAGACAAGTACGTGTATCAGTCTCAATACGGTGGGGTGTTGGAACCGGAACAAAACTGCAGCCGAGGGAAGAAAGCGTGAAGTTCATGGTGTTAGCACAGAGGTTCTGAATGGCATCCGTTCTACAGGAAACCTAGGAAAAGGTATCAGAACTCAGATCTCTAATGACCCACTTAAAGTGTGTGGGTTTGGAATGGGGATGAGCACTTGATTTCTAAAGTGAAACTACAGTGTTTGAATGATGACTTAAATTGTCGGATACCCCTTCACTCTTTTTATGAGTGAAAACTAACAGTCTGACAAACCTGTAGCTTTTGGGGCTAGTTTCACTGTTATTTAGGGGATAGGTGGGAACTTTCATTTAGCACTTTGCAAATTAAAACCATTATATTAAAGTGGCAGAAACATCTGGTTTTGGTATGAACTTTGTACAGTAGCTGTGGAGACCAATGTGGGTGTGGGATAATTGCAAATTTACTCAGTGAGGTCTCTGGGTGGGTAACATTGGCAAAACAGCTGTTAACTATTAGAGCTGAACTTAAATGTTGTGAAAGGGTTACTAAGTTAGGTAAATTTAAGTCTATTCAATTTGGTGTAGGTTGGCCAGTTGAATCCAGTGAAGACAGCACTTGTTGGAAAGTTCCTGATACGAGTCTACTATTTGTACCTTGAACATACTCTGCAATATTAAGGGTCTGGGCTAGTAACAGGTAACAACTTAGTAAACTAGTTCCTATATATAACATTTGAAGTTTTAAGAGTTACTGAAGACAGGGTGATTCTGTAGATGAAGTTAAGGAACATATGCCTGGTGGTAGCTACGTCAAACTAAAGTTGTATTCTTCAGTGGCTGCTTATGTTTTGCCAGTGTAGCCAGTGCAAAGATAACTCTTCTAAAGCACAGTAGTGGATTTAGATCTGAATTTTAACATCTACTGTTGGATTTGCATTTCAGGCGCCAAGCCCATCTCTGTGTGCTTGCATCCAACTGTGATGAGCCTATGTATGTCAAGCTGGTGGAGGCCCTTTGTGCTGAGCACCAAATCAACCTGATTAAGGTAAGTTTCTCATTGAATTTGGTTTTTCCGAAAGCCAAAGTAGCTTAATGGAAATTGGGCCAGTTAGGGACATGTGTCCACATAAATGCTATCCATAATGATTTTTGTCATACCGGAGCAAATTTTGTAACGAGCTCTTTGTTTTCTGCAGCTGTGAAAGGCGTCACAAATTTGGCATTGTTGGCTATGATAAAACTAGTTCTAGAAACATTTTTATTCCTGCAGAATTAAATGCTAATTTTATGCTGGTACAGAACAAAAGATAGGTAGGGTGTTGATAGGGGGTCTTGGTGCTGTGCATGATGACAACTGGCTCCCTCTACTGAACTGATATGAGGAAACTGCCATGTCACCCTCTCTGACTACAGCTACCTTACATATAATGTACTGTGTTACCAATAGCATTAAAGCCTTGGAGTGTGGTGATCTTTGTTTTTATTCCCCCCTGATAGGTTGATGACAACAAGAAACTAGGGGAATGGGTAGGCCTCTGTAAAATTGACAGAGAGGGGAAACCCCGTAAAGTGGTTGGCTGCAGCTGTGTGGTGGTTAAGGTAAGTCGGTACCGGTGTGCGGGGTGAAGGCTGCGCTGGGTAGATGCGCTTCACTGTGAGTTAAGTCAAGAATCTCTTCGAAGCAAAAAATGCGTAATCCTCAGCAAACTTAGAAAAAGCCTTCTGCCTTGCAGAAAAGGGAAATAAGACATAATTAAGCCAGCCAATGAATCTGCTTATCTGAATGTGTTTCTGCAGAAATTTAGAAAATGCTGGCAATAGGAAAGCCGTGTTACGAGCCTTAAAGACATTGAAGTCTTTAAGGTCCCTGAAAATGGCTACAAGACATTTTAATGGTGGGAAGCGTTTTCACGAGACGTGCTGATTTTTTTTAAAGCTTCATTATAACTAGTGCTAACAATTTAGTTGAGTTTCTAAATTTTAGTAAAATCACGTATGTTTTTTTTAGGACTATGGCAAAGAGTCTCAGGCCAAGGATGTCATCGAGGAGTACTTCAAATGCAAGAAATGATCAAATAAAAAAACTAGGCTCTTGTTCCTCATCTCTGGTTTTTTATTTGGGGCAGTAAAGTAAGGTCCCTGTTAATGAAGAACAAAAGATATTCATTGCAAAATAACTGGAAGCATGCTCTCTGTCGCCTGGTTCTAAGTGAAAGCCTTTTCTCCCAACCAGTAAGTAACTTCAGTGTTGGCAAGCAGAAGAGCCCAAGTGAAGATAGGCTTACAGTGAGGTATTGGTGACAGGGTTTCTTGGGTGTGGACATTTATCACGACTATGACGAGGCCATCCTAGGACCAAGAGAAATGGGTTGAGGCTAGTCAAGTGTGGGTGTCAGTAACTTAAAATCCTAAAGCTGGATTGGATTTAGGCTGTGGGACACTAGAAGGTACATGAAGTCCAGGTGTGCTTATGCACATGCCCATTAGGGAAGGTCAGAGTGTCTTATTTACCTAAATATTAGCCACAGAAACAAAATGTGTTTCTATGTATTTCTAGTCCCTCTAGAAACTCAGTAGGGAGAAGTAATGGTGACCCATGTACTTCAAGCCTGGATCAAGTTGGGTTTGTGTGAGTACGAAATGTTGAGCCAGGTAGGACTAATGGAAGTCTTAAAATTGGAATCCCTCGTAAATTGCCAACTGGGGTACTTTTGAGTTTCTCTCCCCTGGTTTGCCTGTCCTACTATACAGTTATAGGGCACATGTGAAGGGAAAATGAATTTAGTTTGCTTTTAATTGTGATTTCTTTATATCACTGTCTGCTTAACATTTTGAGTCCCTATGCTGTATTTGGTGCTGTTTGAGTCTGTTGATGCAGTGGAAAAACCATATTTTTGTTTGATCCTTTATGGGAAATTGTGTAATTCAGGCTAGGGAAAACTGTTGGATTACAGCAAAGTGCATTTTCATATTCACCCCTTTTTGAAATTAGTGCTGGGAAGACTTTTTGAAGCTAATCTGTTTGCTGAATGTTAACTCTGATTTGGGATTACATCAGCATTGGTTTTTCGATATTTCCATATTCGCTGTCAGCTGAGTTACAAAACACACTTAAAGAAATATTTTACCCTTGACCCTATCTTACTGTAGATACTACCTGGCTAAATCCATTGTTGAAAATTAACTTTCAGTGTGTTTTCTGGCTTCTGTCTGCTAGAATGTTATGGTCACCAAGACACTTACGGTCAAACCAGCTTCTTAATGACCTTTTTCTTTTGCCCTCTTCCTGACTTTTTAGAAAATTTTATTTGTGGTCTACTTTGGCCTTTGCCATGCTGTACCTCAGTCCCTTGTTTCTCCCTCTGCCCACCCCTTCTATTTTAATAGTTCCAGAGTTCAGACTGGTCCTATTTACTTCTCTAAGGCCAGCCTGGGACAGTTTCCACTTGTTTGTCTTTGATCAGCACTAGACTAATGGTGTGCACTAGACAGCACCCTGTGAAAACCTTCAAGTTTTGTGTGCCTCAGTGAATTTTATCTTCCCCTTAAGGTCAGTGCTTTTTGTGAGAGGAAGGGGAAGAGTTGTTGACCTGCTAATGTATGCCAAGCTCTGCACCAAGTGTTAACATTTTTTTGTGTTACTTCCTGTCGATTTCCCAAGCCAGAGCCCTCGGATGTCCTCTGCCCCACCTCTGCCTTTTATAGCCTGTAGACTCCAGGTGGCAATGGCCCCAGTTTTTCATCCGCACTGCTCAGTTGCAGTGAAGTGATTATCCTTTTTCTCATGACTAAATCTATTAGGTCTTTCTGCCTTTGCCTGAAGTACCTTTCTTTTTTGTCTACCTGGCAGTCTTCAAAACCCAGCTCAAAGGAACATAGCTTTAGCCTTGAAATTGTGACTTGTCTATAGCTTCTATGGGATTCATGAGGGAGGCCATCCATGCAAAGGTGCCAGGGCAGAAGCAGATGTCTTCATTCTCTTACTGGGGAAAATAATAGTTTGAGGGCATCCCTCATGAGACTACCCTTTCACTGGGTTGCAAGAAAACCTCCAAGCCAAATCCATTTTCTTTGTTCTTAACTCTTATACTTAAAAAATTTTTGCCTGGTCCTGATTTTATTAAAATTTCTATTATGTGTGTTTTTTGTAAACCACTTTAAATTCTTTTAAAAATAATCAGGACATCCATAGAAAAATTGTAAAAAGGCTGTATTAGGTAGGTGTCCATTAAAAACAAGAATTTATCTTAAACTGGGTTGTTGAGGCAATGACAACATAGGCAGAGGTGTTATGAACCCTAGAAATGTGGAAACATCTGTCTTACTGAAGACTAGCCCTTTAAATGGAGCTTGAATTTCTTTTTTCTTTATGGATGAGAGTGCAAAAAGTTGGGCTCAAGGAATATGTTAAGCACAGGCAAGCTTTGCGTCTTCCTGCCCTCTTCATAGAGGAGGAAGGAGAGGATATTTAACCAAGGAGGGGAAGTAAGATCACAGCCTTCATTCCAGGCTGAGGGTGGGGCAGGGTGATGGCTCAGTGGGGTAGGGCATTGTCCTCCCAGCTGGGGTCCTCATAAAGCCCAATCCACAAGGCAATATGGAATTTCAGAAGTAATTTCTAGCAAGAGCAATGGAGGCATCATGGCTGGGCTATGCAGGTACCCAAGAGATGCCACCAGGCTTCCCCAGCCTCCCAGAGAGAAACTTGGATGAAGTCTGACTCGTTGCCCGTGGCCAGGTGCTGGGGGCAGAGGGGGGATGGTCACAGTCAGAATTGAAGAATAATTGTACAGAGGGTGATCAGGTATTTAGGGCTTGGGCTACATAAATATTAACACATCAGTGTTCAGAAGGATTGGTGGTACTGGTGCTCCCCAGGCAGAAATCAGTCCTTTTTAAACAACAGTGGCTTACACTTCAAATGGCATAAGCACACCTAAATTAAAACTTTATCATACCACAAGTGAGATGTCTCAGCCAGTTTTTTTACCCAAAACATAACAGGGCCGAGTCTGCTGATTAAAGTTGCATTACAACCTGGCTTTTGCTTGAAAAGGCTTAGAAATGAGGGAGGTGGGTGACCCTAGGAATTATTAAGACCTGCACTAAAGGGGCAATCTTTTAAGCTCTCTTATGAAACATGCCTTAAGAGTGTCGTTTCTTGACATTTCTTTTGCCCCTTTTTCACTGACTACTTTCATCACCGTGTTCCTAATTTGTTTCCAGTGGCAAATTGGCTTTGGGAAGGGGATAAACGAGTAGAGAAGTGCTTTTATAGGTAGAAGCTGAGTCTGGTTTCCTCTTTGGGAACTAAACTCAGTTGTGAAACGTGAAGGTGGAGACTGGTGGTTATTTTATGGCCCTACCAACCCGGGAGGTTCTGTTAACCTTTCATTTTCTGATAAAGGGTGAGAAAAATTATAAAGCATCAATTTAGTTAACCCATTCATTGACCAATTACAAATGAAAGAATGGTTATAGCTATAAGTATGCTTACTACAGAACTCTTGGTAGGACTTGTTGGTTGAAGGAGGGGAAACAATTAGGTGAAATGTGATACATCTACATAATGGGGTATTATGGTGCCAATATAAATGGACAGAACGGAAGGGTATTTGTCAGTGTATTCGTAAAGCAATAGTTAAAACGTACGGTAAGACCACATTTTGTTAAAAAAAAAAAAACACATGCCTTCAGAGAAAAGAAAGGTTGGAAGGATATACATTAAGGTTTTAATGGTTACTTCTGGAAAGGTGGGTATTTTGGTTTTCCTTTTTTTTCTTTAATATGTATTGCTTTTGTAGTAAGAAAACATTCTTAAATGAAAGAATGGTACAAGATAGTCTTAGGATTAATTTTAAGTAGCATTAATATAAAACTAAACATTTTTGTATGTTTTGTGAACATGTGAATTTACTCGTCTGGTGAAATAGCACGTGCATACGACAGGGCAGCTTTAAAAGAGGGAGTTCAGACCTACCCAGCAGAGGGCAGTAAGAAGCTAGTGTCACAGGGACCTGTCAGTAAAAGAAGTGGAGATAAGCACAGACTGTACAGCAGGCTCCCCTTAGGAAAAGATTCTCCTCCCACTCCTTGAAAATTGTTGGGCTTCAGTTTACTATTTCTCGTTGCTCTTGCTCTTTGTCTTGATATTGTAGAATCCACACTCCCCAGCTGGTGAGGTCAGTTCAACTTGTGCTTTGGGAGGTTGTCAGTAGAGGTGACTAGTTATTTTATATACAATTAAGAAATAGAGACTACAACATGTTCCTAGAGGAAAAGGTTTTGCTCTGTGATAGTGGACTGTATGTTCTTGTTAGGCCCCTTTCTCTTCCACTAAGTGAGAATTTGTCTGAAGCTACCTGAAGACTAGAAGGTTTCAGAGCAGGCGTATTCTGGAAAAATGGGCATAATTTGGAGAGCATCAAGGCAACAGCCATACTCTGGAGATTATAATCCACAGTATAACTCCATGGAAGCACTGACATTGTTCTGTGCTGTAATCTCTGGTGCCTAGAGTAGTGCTTGGTGTAATAGGCACTCTTATAATCTGTTGGATGAATAGATTTGACCTGCCTATTTGTTTAGTCATTTAATTTGTGGGTTTCCTTCTCGGGCTTAAACTCCCCAGCCTCTTTTGACACTTTAATTTCTCATGTTCCTTTTTTTCTGGCAACAAAAGTGAATCTCAAGCTGGGCCTCTTCTAAACTAGAATGGTGCCAAGTTGTCTCAACTTCCCATCCCTCCAGCTCTACTCTAGGGAGCAGGGTAGAGAAACGTATGCTATCACAATATGGGGTACACACCTCTAAGAGTCTGAAAATTTAAAAGCCAGTATGAGGCTTGGGAACAGTAAAAAGCATGTGAATTCAGGGAAACTTTTTACGCTGCAGTAATTTCTCTTTGAAGCTTGTTTATTGAGACACATGCCAACAGCACAGTATTATATGAGTGATGTGAACTAAACCTTACACAAATGTAGTATTTGGCTTTTTATTTTTCCTCCTTTCAACTCAACTGCTCCCAACTAAAATTTACAAACAGATAAAAAATCCTGTTTGTACCTGGTTGGCTTGTTAGAGAAATGTGGGGTAAAAGACCTGTGATATTTCACAGTGTTGCCACCAGGTTAAAAGGAGCAAAATGCACATAAATACGAGATCCGTAAGGGGAAAATGAAGTATTGACATACAGAATGCTGCAAATTAAACATTCTGTCTTCTCTTAGATTTGATGCTTGCATATACTTGGTGAGTTCCGGGGCTCAGCAGATGTTTTGCTAAATAGGTGCATGTTGTGTCTTGCTGGGAGGTGTTTACCCACACACGTCATAAAGTGTTGCAGTTACCCCAGTTTTAGGAGGGAGTACATGTATAATTTTTAAGCAGAAATAAAACCTTTTCTATCCCCACCCACAAGCTAGGGTTTTGAAATTAAATTATCGAGTTCAAAATTTTATATTCCAATTTTCTGTCATGTAAAGAGTCTAGAAATTTAATTTTCAAATAAACATGAAAATGATAATGTGGATGATATTAACATGCAGAAGCAAAGTTCGGAGCCCTACGTGGAGAGGAAACAGTTTATGTGAAATTTTTTACATTTTAAAATAACTTATCAAGGCATAAATATACTTATTACCTTTATTGTTGCCTAGTGTTGTCCTGTGAAGTGAGGCTCATTCAAAGTGTCGCAGGTGGCATTGCTGCCATGTGGAGTCTCGGGTAATAGACTGCAGGGCAGATGGAGGTTTAGCTAACATTCAGTTACAGTTTGAAACTTTCCTTTTGGGTGGTAGTAAAAATAAAGCAGGTAAGAAATGAGCTGCTCTTCAAAGAAACTTCTGTGCTTTGGTAAAACTGCTGAGGGTGTTTCTCCCGTCAGAGCCGTATAACAGAGCCGTATAACGGTGCGCAGCAAGTTTCTTCAATGAAGCAGAAACCTGCCTGCCTGATAAATCCCAGGACCGTCCAGGGCATAATGACCATCTGCAAGTAAGAGTACAGATTATTTGTGGGAAGTGAAGGCAACATATTAAAAGCAAGCTGTATTTCTGAGGGGTGGGGGAGAGGAGTGGGGGGAGGAGAGGGAGACAGGGAGAGAGATGGAAGGAGGGAGATGGGAGGGGAGGGAGGGAGAGAAGACGTTCAGTTGCCTATAAACTAGTACAAAGGATTGATTTATTCTACACATTATTTTCTTCAGTTAAAATGTGAACATTCACCTTTGATTTTGGAAGGTGAGCATTCACTTAACATTATAAATCAGTCGAAAATAAGTATAATTGAGTTGAATATTAGCTGACCAGTTATCTTTTATTGCATTGGGTAGAACCCCAGTAGTTATTTTCTTTGGTGAGTCTCAACTGAAATGGTATATTAATCAAGTGAAAGTGCTCGTAATCATTGCCAGTCCCCAGACGTGTACTTGTGTGTTGAAATTTTTTCTCAGCAGCAAAGTAAAATATTTTACCCTACCTATACAGTTTAACTCTTGTCTTCCTAGTAAGGCATTCACATTTAGAAATTAACAGCCCGTTTGGATAAGAGATGCAAACTCTTATTTAAGGGAGAAGATATATTTAATAAGATTGATAATTGCTTTATGTAGACTAGAAAATAAACAACCAAAGCAAAATCTCCCCAACATATAAACAATATGTAACAAAAACAGAACCGCTATGTAGCGTTGAGTGGAAGAGCATGTAAACTGTTCCTTTAACCCTATAATTCTGATTTCTTGATTTTTGCTTTGATACTTTGATAATGAAAGGTAAACAGTTGTGCAAAGAAATACAGCTGTTTCTTTTAACATTTTCCTCTCCTATGCGATTCCCAAACTGCGTCATGTTTTTGATTTTGTTTTTGCCCGCACCACGGGGCATGGAGAACTTCCCTGACGAGGGATTGAACCCACGCCCCTGTCCCTCAACGTGCTTCATGTTTTTTGTTTTCTGTTTTTTTAAAAAAATTAATTTTTGGCTGCGTTGGGTCTTTGTTGCTGTACATGGGCTTTCTCGTTGCAGTGAGTGTGGGCTTCGCATTGCAGTGGCTTCTGTTGCAGAGCACGGGCTCTAGGCGCGTGGGCTTCAGTAATTGTGGCTTGCAGGCTCTAGAGTACAGGTTCAGTAGTTGTGGCGCACGGGCTTAGTTGCTCCGTGGCATGTGGGATCTTCCCGGACCAGGGCTTGAGCCTATGTCCCCTGCATTGGCAGGTGTATTCTTAATCACTGTGCTGCCAGGGAAGCCCAACCTGCTTCATGTTTGATTTTAGTCCTTTGAAGAGGCCCTACCAGGAAGGGGCTCTTATGTAATTCTGGGCTCTGTGTAAAAAAAAAAGTATGTTTCTATAATATCTACATGATTACCTCTCAAACTTAGTTTATTGCTAAATGATACAAAATTTAGGGAATTAAATGATTACAGTCTTCTACTTAATAACACAAGTGATATTCTTTAATACTGTCATCTAAAGTAATTATTAATGATGATTGTGGTAAATTACTTTCTAGAGTTAGTAGTATCATTACTGGTTGTGTTATTTTCTAGAAGTAACTGTGGCCTGACCAAAATGTGGCCTTGCTACTTTCTTGCTGTATTTCTGGAGAAGATGCTCTCTCTTGCCCAGAGAGAATTGGGCTGGGAGTTTAGGCCTGAAGTGATGAGTCTCGCATTGCAGACTCTACTTGCAGTTAGAATCTGAATTTTTCAGTTGGAAGGACCTGAAAAATGATCTCATTTGGTTCCCTCATTTTCCGGCTGAGAAGACAGAGCCTCCACATCCCAGGATATGCTCCAAGCAGACTTGGACATGTGGGTAAACTGATTATAGGATTTGTCATTTTGTTGAAGATTAAAATATTCTAAATATATGTGGAAGGAATATACTTTGTAAATTGATATGGGTGTATTGGTGAAGAATATCAGGGATGAGGACTTAAACAAACGTACTATGAGTCCAGAAACACTTTTTTTTTTTTGCGTTACGCGGGCCTCTCACAGCCGCGGCTCCTCCCGCTGCGGAGCACAGGCTCCGGACGCGCAGGCCCAGCGGCCATGGCTCACGGGCCCAGCCGCTCCGCGGCACCTGGGATCCTCCCGGACCGGACTGGGGCACGAACTCACACCCCCTGCATCGGCAGGCGGACCCCCATCAGGGAAGCCCCAGAGACACTTTTTAGTGCATGAAAAATAAGCTAACAAGGGCAATATATTGGCTTCCACAAGAGGTGTGTACAGATGTGGAAGAATGTTTATACAAAGCCAGAATACACAAGCATCATCTCCCACAGGTCATTTGCACTGTGCACTTTGAGTTTGTGCAGTGTTTTCCTGGTTTGTACTTGTCCCATTAATTTAGGCCACCAACAGTGATGTAGAGCGATGAAGTCTCCAGAACTAGGGATCTACCACGGAACCCTTGTTGGGCCCCTAATACACAGGTGAACTAGCAGATCCGAGGATGTGTCTTAAAAGAGAAGGGAAGACAAGGGGAGGCATTTGTCCATAAGAACGTGATTTGAAGAAAACCTGTCTCAAAGTGAATAATGAGTGTATTTTACAAAAGATTGCAGCTAGTTCTTTGCCTTGCCATTAAAGTTAATAAATTAATGTTAATTTTCAGAAGCAGTTATAAATAACTTTAAAGGAGTATCGTTATCTATAGTTGGTTGGTAGGGGAATTGGCCTTAAAAATAATCCTGGATTAGGTATCCATTCTATAGTGTTGGCAGAGAAGAACCTGCTTCTTAAAGATCTCTTTAAGATGAATGAGCATAAGATGCAGATTCTCATCCTAGACTACAGTGCAGTTCCTGTCCACAAAAATCTGGGGAGACAATTGCATTAACACGCCAGTGTTACTGATTTATAGTTGATTCTGAGAGCAGAAGAAAAACTACTTTTTGGAGATACGGAATTCTGGTGGGTATGTTTTCAGATTCTGAAATTTAGAGATGAAAAGAACCTTTTGAAAACTTCCTTTATTTTCTTGTATGTGTGCTTCGGTAAAATTCCAAAGGAAGACTAATTTCTGTTGTTAGCTTTTGTCATCCACTTACTTGCTTTTTTAAAAAAAAATTAACCAAATTTATTTTCGGCTGTGTTGGGTCTTCATTGGTGTGTGCGGGCTTTCTCTAGTTGCGGTGAACAGGGGCTACTCTTAATTGTTATGCCCAGGCTTCTCATTGTGGTGGCTTCTCGTTGCAGAGCACGGGCTCTAGGGCTCGCAGGCTTCAGTAGTTGTGGCGCGTGGGCTCAGTAGTTGTGCACGGGCTTAGTTGCTCTGCGGCATGTGGGATCTTCCCGGACCAGGGCTCGAATCCATGTCCCCTGCATTGGCAGGCGGATTCTTAACCACTGCGCCAACAGGGAAGCCCTTACTTGCTTCTTTTTGAGTGTTTCTAAATTTGAATTCATTGGAGAGAAATCGATTTCCTGAGAATTCTTTAGCTAATATTAAAATTTAACATATATGTTATTTTTAATGTTTTAAAATGTTTTATTTTTATATGTTTAAAATGTTTTATTTTAATGTTTTAAAATATTTTATTGTACAAAATAAATCATTACAATTTAGGTAATATGAAAACAATATTCAGAAAAGTCAACTACCAGTTTAATGTTTAAATGAAGACTTCAGAAATTCTCTGGAATAGCTTCTATCTAAAACCAAATTTAAAATTACTATGGCATTGCCATCTTGATTAAAATTGGTTTTGATTTACTGGCTTAAAAAACCTTTATAATAAAGAGTGAACAATCTCTAGTTGTTAGTTTTATCCAACACCACTTTGCGTTCCTTTTGAGCGTCATTTCAGTACATTCTGTGCAGTGAACAGGAGAGGGCAGCATAACCTCAGCTGTTGGAAAAGCAGTGCAAACCAGTCTTTCTGAACAGAGAAGGCTGGGAGCTGATGAACAGCAGAGTTATAGCAGCAGGTGCTGCAGTGTGTCTATCAAGCAGGATACACAGGAAACAAATGTGAAGTAAAACTGTTTAATGCCTCTGAATGCTGCGGAGTTTTACGCGTATTTTCCAGAGTAATAGCCCCTTCCCTTGTAAAAATGAAATGGGTCAGATGTTGAGATTTTTATGGGATTTAGAAAGCTGTACATGCCTAACAAAGAACTTGGCTCTACAGCTGTGGGTTTTCTGATCTCTATTTTTTTTATGGAGTAGTAATTTTCTAATAATACTAGACACTCATCTTCCTTATTTCTTCTCAAATTTCTGAACCAATTTTAATAATAATAAGTAACCAGATCTCAGGTCAGTAAAAGTACATATATGCACCTGAACTGCTACTGTCTGTTTTGTTGTAGTATTAGTGCAGGAGAGAAAAGGTTAGATTGGTAAATCCATGGATCTCAAGGTCTTAAGACCTCAGCTTCTGTTTAACATCCAGTTTGTACCTCTCCTTGAGGAGGCAGCTTCCAGGGAGTACAAACCTGCAGTGTGCAACCTGGATATATTTTGCTGGAATATGTGTATGTGTGTGTGTGTGTGTAAATAAATTTACGCATGTGTATAAAGAACTTGTATTCTTTCTTAGCTTCCTTCAGGAAATTTAACCAGCTATTGGAAAAGTTCCTGGAGAATCAACATGTATTGGCTTTAAGAAAAAAGAGGAGAAAATGAAGGCCTAAATATTAAAGTTTTCTTGCTGCTTATGTTATGTCTTTACCCTGGTTAGGAAAGAAAAGATTCAAAGGATTATTTTAAATTGACGAGTTGCATTCCAGCCTCAACTTTCACTTAAAAATTCTATATTCTTAGAAATCTCGTTTAGGAGATAATTTCCGAAAATCTGACCTCTAAAATATGGATCTCTGTTGCTCATTTGCATTAACTTTTGAGCTTTAATTTCCTCATGTCTGCATATAATCTGCTTTGGGCAATGCTTGCTGTTTCTTCCCACACCCCACCAATTTGAGAAAGCAACCCTTTTGTAATGGCATAAATTTGACTTGTGCACTGAACAGAACATTTTTAATATGCTCACTTTCCATTAAAATCCTTGGCTAACAAATGCATAATACAGCACTTATGGATTCAGCAGAGATCCAAAGGTGAACCTGAAATTTCATCTACCGCTTGGTGGCTTATATCCCTGGCAGGGTTACTACATCAGAAATAATGACTTGAGTGTGAATTTGAATGAGTGAAAACCATAGATGTTGAATCACAATGCAGTCAGAGGTTTATCCTGGCCTCCATACATAGTAGGGAGGGAATATCTAATGTTAAAACCCATTTCACCTTTTTTCAGTATGCTGGGTCTCATTAAATAATTGTGAACAAAGACACTGGTACTAATTTTCATCCCTTTTGACATACTAAGGACTTCAAAATGGGATTTGACAGGTTTTTGGTGTGTCTGTAGGGCCGACTGCTGGGCATCAGATTGGTTACTAAAGGTTGTTATAGTGTCTGTACCAATCCCCTTGAAAAGGGGATGGCAGTGGTGCACACACGTGCGCGCGCGCACACACACACACAGAGACACATACGTTGTAGTGGTTGTTCAGCCCACACTGGCTTTATAGTCAGGTGAGTGGGTGGAGTCCTTGGGTGTGAATCCTGGCTTTGCCAGTTAGTGATTGTGAGACCCTAGAAAAGTCATTTAGCTTATTGATTTATTTTTGAATTTATTTTATTTATTTATTTTTGGCTGCGTTGGGTCTTCGTTGCTGTGTGCGGGCTTTCTCTAGTTGCAGCGAGCGGGGGCTACTCTTTGTCGAGGTGCACAGGCTTCTCATTGCATTGGCTTCTCTTGTTGTGGAGCACAGGCTCTAGGCACACAGGCTTCAGTAGCTGTGGCACGTGGGTTCAGTAGTTGTGGCTTGTGGGCTCTAGAGCACAGGCTCAGTAGTTGTGGTGAACAGCTTAGTTGCTCCGTGGCATATGGGATCTTCCTGGACCAGGGCTTGAATCCATGTCCCCTGCATTGACAGGTGGATTCTTAACCATTGCGCCACCAGGGAAGCCCTATTTAGCTTATTTAAATCCCAATTCTTTTTCTCTAAAATAGGAATACTAATACCGTCTTAGAGTTTTCTTGTTTTTGTGAAGATTAACTGAGATAATGTGTAAAGTGCTTAGTCCACTGTCCAGAACATAAATGATGGTGGTTATTATGGTGATAATAGAATTAGCACAGCAGATTTAAATACGTACAGCAAGTATAATCAGACTACTTTTTCCTTCCAAATCCCTAACCTACATAAAGATAGCTTTAAGATCTGTTAAAAACTCAGGTATCCCCTAAGGAATAGGTTATAACTTTTTGTTACACAGTGCTTGAGACAATATGTATGTGTAACCTTCTCAGAAAAGTTTTATAAATAGCTTTCATAGGCCATGGACTTTATTAGGGTCCCAATCCTACGGGATTCATCGAAGCTGGTCTAAAGATTATTTAGAAAGATTATAGAAAACTGTTCTGCCCAGTGGGAGTTTATGTCTGTTCAGACTCCTGTTCTTGGCTTCAGCTCTCAACTGTGGCTTTGTGCCTCCATAGGTAGCATGTTCATTTAAGAGCATTGGTTGTGGCCGTTTGGAGCTTTTATCCTGAACAGTATTTCCCGAACAGGAAACTTTTGCACTATGCTAACATACTCTATGTTTAACACAATGTGTTCATTTTAATTCTGTTAGAATCTCTTTGTTGTTGTTTTTTACCTAAGAAACAAAATGAGTTTAAGTATTTTGAAAATCTAGGTCTTCTTACTTGAAAGCTCTTTCATTTTGGGTCCTTTGTGCTTTCTTTCAACTACAATTTAGGTCTTGGAGCAACGAGGTCAGATAATCATTCTTTCCCTTTCTTCATTCTGGTTGCCCATTTGCACTGCCCATGTTAGCTTATAGATTGCATACTTGAGTTTCTTGAAGGTAGGAAACACTCTTCTTATGTGCTTTCCCTAATGCCTAATAAGATGTTTTGTTCAAATAGTGCTTAAAAAATGAGGATGTGAATATGAACTGTATATTTTATGTATTAGGGATGTGAGCACCGCCAAGGATCCTGGAAAGATGACAACTGAATACTATGATAGGGAATATGTATGGTACAGATTAACAAACACAGTCTTTAATTTCAGCTAATTTAGAAAAGAAATTAAACAGCTACTTTACATATTGAGTAGATAACATGTTACTCCGAGAGGTGGTATGGGCTGAAAAGAGTAAGTTTGGTTAAGTGTAGAGGCAAGATGTAGAAGGAATAGTTGAGGGAAGCTGTGGGTTTTAAGAAATCTGAACTTTAAAGCTAATGTGAGCTGCTACCATCTTATGGCATTTCTGCCAAGATTGAGTCATTCTATTAAACTGGCAGGGCCCTGGCTTTGACAGTAGGACAGTTCTTATATTTTTAGGAATCAAAAATGATGTATCAGTTATAATTGTTTTGTTCTTGTCCCCAGCACTCTTCATTCTCCCCTAGCAAAACCCCAACCCTGGATAATACAATAGTTCTGGTCCATCCCTGCACCCACATAGCTAAACACCATCACAGAACAGCACACAACCAAACCAACTAGTTTCATATTGAATATGGATGCAGGTAGGAGGTTAGAAATTGTGGTGGCAACTTGGTGTAATTCTTCCTGATTGTTTCTGTTTTCTCTCATTGAAATAAGAAAGCAAAGTTACCAGCTAGAATCAGCATGAGGGGAGGTGGTGATGAAGATTTGAGGTGAGAGGAGAGTGACAGAGTGAATGGGCAAAGCATGTGATCCCACATCCCCTTCAGATACTGTCCCCATTTCTCAATTCCCATTTACAGCAAAACTACCCACAAGAGTTGTCTATACTCTCCGTCTTCAGTACTGCTTCCACAGTTCATCTTAAAACCACTCCAATCAGGTAATCACTCAAAATTCCCCTGAAATGTCTCTTGTCAAGGGCACTGGTGAATTACATGCTGTTAAACTTAATGGTCAATTCTCAGTCCTTAACTTTTTTTCAGTGACATTTGACAGTTGACCACTCCCTCCTCTGAAGTACTTTCTGGTCTTTGTTTTTTGCTACTTCATTGGCTCTTCCTTCTTGGTCTGCATTACTAATTCTTCATCCTGTCTCTGACCCAGTCTTGGAGAACTCAGCTTTCATTCCCTGGATCTCTTCTTATCCACCCACTCTCTTGGTGGTCTCATCCATATAGATGTGGAGGGCTTCCAATTTATATCTCGGTCACAGACCTTTCCCTTGAACTCCAAAAGCATTTACCCAACTGCTCACTTGACATCTCTACTTGAATATGTAACAGGCTTCTTTAACCAAACTTCTGATATTTCCTCAAAAAACTTACTCTGCTCCTGATTCCTCCCCATTGCAGGAAATCACAACTTTATCCTCTTAATTGCTCAGGATAAAAACTTGGGAGTCAAGCTTGCCTCCTCTCTCTCCTGTATACTCCACATTCGATTCTGTCAGAGTATCCTGTTTTTACCTTCAAGATACAGTCAACATGTGGTCATCTCTTACCCCTTCACATAGAAAATAGAGCAGCCAGATGTCACATGGTCCAAATCCATGCTGATCATCACAAAGGTAGGAACAGGAATTAGGATACATTTTGGAGAAGTTGATAGACCGATGTTGCCTTTTTCTCAATATCAAGCTCCAGCCAGTCAAATGTTCACAGAAAGGTGATAATAACTCACTTTTTCTAGTTCTTTGGCATCTATGCTCTCCAACCTTAATATCTCCTTCAGTGTTACATTTATTTAGCATGTCCTATGATTGCATGATATTGATTTGTAAATAGGAGTAACAAACAGGCCACCACCAGTTCACCTGTGTCAGAATAGCTCTAAAGGAGAAGCCATCTGCGGAGGATAAATGAGAGGCACTTACATGGCCAGAGGAACCTAAAATAAACAGAAGGGAAAAAAAAAAAAAAAACCCTGAGATGCTGCAGAACTTGGGAAGCAATTTTATATCAGTTCTACAAAGTTAGAGGGAAATTCAGGAGAAAATCTCATATTCACCTGTGATAGGGACAGCAGCAGGCTGGGCACTTAGGGGATCAGTAGGTATAGTTTTTCAAATATGTGTGTGTTGGTCTTGTGTTTGTATTTGCGAGTATGCACAGTGCTCATAGACTGGACATAAAGAACAAATGGTTCTTTATTATGGAACTTTCCTGGTGGTCCAGTGATTTAAGACTCTTGGCTTCCACTGCAGGGGGCACGGGTTCAATCCCTGGTTGGGGAACTGAGATTTCGCATGCCATAAATAAGTACAAAATTTTTTTTTTAATTAAAAAGAACAAATTGTTCTTTATTATAATTTTAACTTAGTACAGCACCTAACAAAGGGCTTTGCATATTAAAAATGCAAGCACTAGTTGAATGAATAAAAATCTCCTGAAAAATGAGCATAAACTACAGCATATTCATAAATTAACACTTGTTATCAGTGTAATGTTTTTCTTATTTAACTGGTGTCTTGATTGAATCTGTTAATTGAAAATAGTCAATTAATAGTCAATAATTTAACCTATCCAAGAGATACATTGAGATACATATCTGTTTTCTTAGCTAAAAGTTAATTGCTGTGATTTCAAACACCTTTTGGATCTATCCCTAAAGAAGTTACAGAAAAATCTATTCATTTGTTAATCGTTAATAATACAGCCATTGTGACTTAGGTGTATAAATATACAAACTAGATGCTCATGTTGTCAAGTTACTGCTTATTTATAATTTGGATACTGAGTTTCCTTGGCCACTTCTAACCTGAGCAAAAGTATAGATGGCAGAGCAGTGAAAATCCAATGCCTCTATTGGATGAACGAGTAAAAGATGTGTCTCCAAATGGAGGATCAAGAACATCATTTTCTGTATTTTTGAATTGGCATGTTAAAGAATTCAGTTTTAAATTGAATTGTTAGAACTTTATCATTGCCTCTGTGGTTGCTCCAAAAGCTGATTTTGTGCCATCTGAAGTCACTAGGTAAGAGGAAAATGAAAAAATGTATTTCATATGTTAAATTCATACGTAAATTGAGTGCAGTTGTAGGCTTCAGAAGAAACACTTGGCTCCCATAGATTTTTTACATAGTGTATAATAAAAGTCTGCAATATGATACCTCACACGTCCCCATTAACCTCTGACATGGAATTTGTTCTATTCTGATTGTTTTTTCATTGATACAAGTGTTTGGTGAGGAATTAAGGAGCTTTCCTTCACAAATGTTTTGTTTGATTTACAGCATTTTTGGCTGTGATAGTCCTGGTTAGAATACTTTACTGTTGAAATCTTAAAAAAAAAAAAAACAAAATTAGTTAAATTCCCAAAGGATAATGTGCATCAGTTCTATGTTAAGCTCTTTGTTCAGATTTATGATTTCAGCCTCCAAAATGTGTTTTCACTAACATTATAGCGTGATAGATGAAAAAGTGTGTGCACAGCTTAAAACATTTGGAAATGCTTCTATAAGTTACTTTTATGCTGGGCAGTTTACTTTTTCCATAAAGGTATTTATTCCATACTCTACTGTCGCACAGGTTTCTGAAAGGTGAACATGAGTTCCGTAGGAATTCTATTTTTGGACTTAAAAACTGGAGTTGTGTGGTAGACAGTTTTTACTCTTGTCTAATTGAATTGTCCAGCTTTTCCCCTTCTTGCTTACACAGACATCAGTTTTATTTGTTTTTCCTTGTATATTTATGTGTGCTTCCTTCACTTACAGTACAAAAACCTCCCAGTTAAAGAGTTAAGTGTCATATTCATCCTTCATTTTTCATGCTGTTTCATTCTCCTTTTTGAGTTTTCTAATCACCTTCTTTCCTCCATCACTTAGTAGTTGTGAACCATCAAAGTATAGTACCATCACCAAGACAGCGTACATTGCTAAGATGAATACCGCTTTACACCCTGGATCTGTTCTTCTGAGTGTGGCTGCCGGTAGCCCTAGGTGGCTGTTGAGCACTGGCAGTGGGGCTGGTCCAAACTGAGATGCGCTGAGTGTAAAACACACACTGGGTTTCAAAGACTTAGTACAAATAAAAAGGACGTAAAATATCTTATTAATAATTTTTATGTTGATTACATGTTGAATTATTTTGACCTTATTGATTTAAATAAAATGTCTTAAGTTTTCTTTTTTAAATGGGGCTACTAGAAAATCCTTTGGAAAATGTAGCTACCAGAAAATGTGGCTTGCATTATATTTAGGTTAGACAGCACTGCTCAACATCAATCTTTCTCAAACCTGGTTACCCATCAGAAGCATCTAGGAAACTTAAAAAACCCCCACAGTTTCCTGGGTCCTACCCCAGACCTACGATTTCCAAATACTGGACATGGGTCTTAGGAATCTGTACTTTTAGAAAGCTCTCCTGACAGTTTTGAGGATGCCAGTTAGAGCAGCGCTTGTAAACTTCTATTCCAAATGCCCCTCTTTTGCTACCTCAGGGCAACACTTCTTGGCCTGGATCTCATGTATTACAGGAAATGCTATTTTGTGTGACTGAATATGGTGTGGGTAAATCACAAAAACAAGTCCCTACCTACTTGCTGAAGTAGTTCCCTTTCCCTAATGTATTTAAATTTAGAACTCTGAAAAGCGGCTTAGTGAGTAAGGGTACTTGAATAATGCTATATCTAAGTCAGTTGGGACCAGCAATGGTCATTTACTTTTCGTTTTTCTTTTTTTGTTTTTAAGACTTTTATTTTTTTAAGAGTAGTTTTAGGTTCACAGCAAAACTGAGAGGAAGGGACATAAATATCCCATATACTCCCTGCCCGCACACATGCATCGCGTCCCCCGCTTTCAGCATCCCTCACCAGAGTGATGCATTTGTTACAATTAATTGATGAACCTATAGTGACACATCATCATCAGCCAAAGTCCATAGTTTACCTTAGAGTTCACTCTTGGTGTTGTATTGTTTGCTTTCAAAAATAGCAACTGGGTAGGGGGGGGAATGATATATTCATACACCAAACATTTTAACTTAAAAAATATGTACAGACATTCCATTGTCATCTTTTGATGTAGGGCCAGAGTGTTTTCTTGACATACTGGTCTGCTGATTAGAGCTCTCCAGTATCTTTCATAAGCAACATCCAAAATGCCTTCTTTACAATTTCCACTTGTATTTCTTTAAAATGTAGAATGATCTTAAATATACATATGAGGCAATCTACGTGCAGTACTTTCTAGATTATTGTGATCTTTTCCCCTAACCTTCTGTAGTTTTGTCACTTAATTTGGCAGAAATTGTTTTTCTACTTATCTTTCCAAAGCATTTCACTTAGCTTCCACAGAGATAACAACTCTTTATTTTTGCTCTTAGGCTTTATAAGTTTACATAATATTTATTAAATTACAAAATTCCAATAACTATTACAATGGTCACAATCAAGTTTGGCAATAAGTTTATGTGGCTTTTGTTAAGCATAAAACTCAGTGTACAGGTGTTCGAGATGTAGGTTGCTGTCGAGAGCATTCAGAGTGCTGTGGACATCAGTCTATATGCTTAACAGGAGGAATGGATAGTATGGTGAATTAATCTGGCAAATCAGTTAATGGAAGGTCATTGAGAGAAGTTCTATTATAAAAACAGTGGTATTAATAATAGTAATAGTAACTGATATGTATTGAACACTTACTATGTGCCAGACATAAACACGTATGTATATTATCATACCTCACTTTCACTCACAAACATCCTTTGAGGCATGATTTATAATTAGCCTCCTTTTACGCTGGAGGGAATTGAGACTTCCAGAGGTTAAGTCACTTAAGGTCATACAACTTTCAGTTTGGAGATAAAATTCAAACCCAAGTCAGCCTGATCCCAGAGTCAGGGACCAACTTTTAGCTTCAAAAGCCTAACCTTGGCGAGAGGGTTCATGCTGTCCCTTTCTGGAGATCTCACTTGGCCTGACATTGATCTATAGGACTGGATCAAGGGCAGAGACTCTGCAAAGCAAGCAGTCACCATAACAAATAACTTGCATGTGTGTCTTAGATCAGAGGACAACTCTATAAACCTTTTTTAGAATATGATGAAGCATCATGTAATTAATATATCTAATGTCTTAAACCAATGAGTAGATTTGGGTATTTTGAAGCAAATTTTGCTGAGAATATTATTTGAGCTAGAGCCCAGGCTTCAAGGAGATAAATTCTTATCCTCATTTATGGACACTCTATCCTGGGATCCCAAAACCAGGTATTTATCATGCTGTCTCCTTCGTGGTGCTTTTCTTTGGTGTGATAAATGTGGCTTCCTGGAAAGGCTGCTTTATGCCAGCCTTGAGGCAGAACACTTTTAGCTCAAAGAAAAATAAACTGGCTTCAGAAAAAAAAAAATCATTGTCAACCTTTTAATCCTTCCTTTTCCATCTTCTTTTTCCTGACTGTGGTACCATGCATAGCTCAGTCTTCAGGGATCCATTGTTCATTTCTGGAAGAGTGTCAGGTGACCCACACGTGCACTTTGAGTGCCTTTTACATGCTTTGTCACACCCATATTTGTACGTGATAATTAATCGTGCATGGATCAGTCAGCTACAACACTGCCCCAGGTTATCTCTGCCCCCACCACCATTTTCCTCCCCCAGGACAGCAGGGTGGATAGCTTTGCCAAGGTGTCATTTGGTAATAAAAGATTTTTCCAAGATGTTTTCTAGTGAGCTGTGGAGCACTTACAGCGGTCTGTACCTATTTTCTTGTCTTTGCAAGCAAGTAATAGCATTTACTTTCTTTGAAGTATAATTATGCCTGAAGAAGTCACTCTATTAATTTGGTGGCTCTAGATTTTCTGAGACTTTACTTTTGAACCTGCCCCACTGGAAATCCGTTTTTCTAATGATAATTTTGATCTGACCAAAAAAACCCCACCAAGCTGTGTAGCTTCTTTGTTGCACTGGTAAGAGTAATCAGAATTATTCTGTAAAGTTTTCAGTTCATAAAAACTTGCTAGGGAAGTGAGCAACTTTGTGCCTTAAACTCGGACATAGATTGGCGTGCCGTGTCATTTGAAGTTAAAAATTTCTGAATGCCAGAAAATAAGCCGCTGCCACAAGTAGGTCCAAAGGGAATAAAAATACTGAAATTTCTCTTCTTTCAAGCCTGTCTCTGGGTGTCTGAGAGACAGTATTAAACATCAGTTTCATTTAATTTCAAAAACGTTAACTTTATGGTTAAATAGCCGTCACGATGAAAAGAAATTCTGTCATTGTTTTTCGCATTTCAGGGCTGCAAATCAAATTGAATATCAAGAGTGGATGGGAAGCTTGCACATAGCTTTGTAGATGGACAAACTCAAACAATTTGCAGAGGGTACCAGAATTTGGATAATGGCTTACATGTGTTTTGTAAAATAAATGCTGCTTGTGTAGTAGACCAGCAGCCCTCAAGACTGTGGTCCCTGAACCAGTGTAATAGCATCACCTTCATCTGAGGAAGGCAAATTCTCAAGCACCACCCAAATCATCTTATAGCAGAAACCCTGGGGAATTCCCTGGCAGTCCAGTGGTTAGGACTTGGTGCTTTTGCTGCCGGGGCCTGGTTCGATCCCCGGTGGGGGAACTAAGATCCCACAAGCTGTGCAGCGCAGCCAAAGAAAACAAACAAACAAACAACCTCTGGGTGTGGAGTCTAGTGATCTGAGTTTAAACAATCCCTCCAAGTGATTCTGTATACTAATGTTTGAGAACCACCGCTGTACACAATTATTTTGTTTGGAAGGAAATTTTGGCATCCTCTCTCCAAACTCGTCATTTAATAGGTAAAGATTTAGGCTCAGAGAAGTTATATAGTTCATCTAAGGTGGTGTTTCAAGTTGCAAGAAACAAAGTCAAACAACAATTTAGTTAATGGACATTTTGTGTGGTGTCACTGATACCAAGTCTTAGAATCTATTGTGTGGACTCTGGCATCTTTTCCACTATCTCTGTTATTTCTAATACTTCTGACTAAAGAAGGACCTTCTCTCTTTCTACCTCATGGCTTCTGCTTACATCTTTTCTTGCCTAACTGCTTTTGCTTAATGCCTTTCCTTTCCATTGGTAGTTTCGTTTTGTTTTGTCTTGTTTCTCAGGTTCTGCATAGTTCACGGCCTGTATCCCACTCTGTATTACTATTTAAAGTCCCTAAGAGATGATCTGGTAGACATTATAGAGTTCTTCCATTAGGCAGAGCTCTAGTGCCAGATCATCTCATTCATTCATTCATTCATTCATTCAACAACGGTTTACTGAGATTTTGTGTCTGTCATTATACTGGACTTTGGAGACACAACAAAGAAGATAAGCAAAATATTCAGGTCTCCACAGCTCTTAAATCTGGACAGAAAATAGACAAAGGATAAATATTTACAAGTCCACAATCTTTTATCTGCAATTCTGAAATTCAAAAAGCTCTTCAAACTGAAAGGTATTTCCTAACTCAGTTGGCAGCAAAACCTGACCTGACTTGAACTTCTCTGGCAGCAGAACGTGACCTGGGGAAAGATGAAGCTATTTGTAGTCTTTGTTTATCCCTCTTGGTATGAATTCCCGTGAACTGCATTGAAGAAATGTTAATGTTTGCTTATGAGGAGCTGTCACAAAACTTGATGGGAGTATGCCATAAAGCCTTCCTAAAAATTCTAAAACAATTAAATTTGGAAGCATAGATGGTCCCAAAGGTTTTGGGTAAGGGATACAGATCTGTGGTCAGGGTTGCTAAGCGCTATGAAGAAAAATTATCAAGGGAAAAGGATGAGAGACAAACACGGAATGCTATGTAGATCATAAACATTAATGATTGCTGTTGTCCTCAGCATGCATCCAGCTCTGGGAGCGCTCACTAACGTGCAGGGAATGTAATCACCAGTACAAGACAGAGGGGCTTTTGCAAATAAATTATGCAAAAAGAACATGCTAATTTTGAAACTTCTAATCCATTCCCACCAAGTAATTCCTTAAGTACAGTGGAAAATATTATTAAAATTACGTCCTGATGTAGTAGGACATTAATGCTTTTAAAGCATGTAGAGTCCAAGGAGATGGATTTAAATGATGCCCTTCGATAGTGAGGGCATACATATGTTTAGATAAATGTTGACTAAGTGGATTAATTAGTGACATGGAGAAGAGATTATAAAGAGCAAGGGAATTTGAATTATCCCTCTGTGTGTGTGGTCCAATCTAAGCAAATTTGTGACCCTTTTTTATATGCAGAAATAGCATATGAAAATCTCCTATGCAATGTTAGCGATAGCATCAGTCTTGCCAACTTCAAATTCTGTGCCACTGTTTAAAATTTTTTCTCATCTTACACTGCATGCAATACAGTCTCCACCTGCTAGGAAGTATTGTTACTAAGCTGTTATCAACATGTTTCAAAATATAAGTGCTGTTGACGCTATTGCCTTTCCTTATTATTTTATCTTAAGTGTATAAGTTGTAACAGTATCTAATGTGCACTGAACTGTATCATAAGCCCAGAATAAACTTAATGAATATTAAAGGATGGATATGCATCTTGTCATAGGCTGGATTTAAACTTTTAAGTGATTTTTGGCTTTTTAATCTCTAAAAATTCTAAATAAAAAGTTATGTTTGGCAAAGGATCATGCATTGAGAGCTACAAAATCACAGTGCTGGGTGAAAAGTTAAGAATTTCTTCATCCTCCCCCTTGGCACACGATCACACGATCTCTGCTTGGATGCTCGAAGTAGTGATACTCAGCCACCTCTATTTATTTTTTACCACTTTGTTTTTGCTCTATGTGGAGTAAAATATATTAGCAAAACTGCTCGGTTGTGTTTTCTGAAGTTACAGAGACTGGTCTACTCTTCCAGTTTTTGATATATATCACCATAGTCTATCATCATCTTTTCTTTGCCAAGTTGTCACGAAAATTAGTTCGTGTAACTTTTCTTCATAGCTCATGGTTTCTAAACTGATTGGTCTCCAGTAGACACTTATTTTGTATTGTCTATTTAAAGATGTAACACCCAGATCCAGGCATTTAGTGTTGTTCTGATCCACATAGAATAGAATGACACTAAAAGTTTCCTACCTCTGGAACCATACTGTTACTTCACAGTCCTGTTATATATTTTCTTATTTATGTTCTTACTCGGAGCTGTTGTCTTTGGCACTTGCCTGGCACCTTGCTTGGGCTGCTCTGTATCTTAGAGTTTTTTACATCCTATCCTACAGATTCATGCCTGTTGGTATAAGTGGTAGGCAGAAATCAGCCAGTTTACTAGTACGTTGGTAGGTTGATATGATGCTACATCCAGGAATAGTTCCAGATTAACTGGAAAAACTCTGATTACATTAATTGGAATTTTAAAAGCAGGATTTTCATTCTGTTTTAGATTTTGAGGGGTAATCCAATAGTTAACCGTGCTGTTCACAGTATTCTCATTACTGTGTACCCTACATTTATTGATTTCAGAAAGTGTTGGTGGGGATCCATGTTCAATATATTAAGCCCTGAACTAACAAGTAATAGCTTCAAGTAGTGTTGATGCATAAAAAGTTTTCCGAGGGAAAAAAAAAACACCTACCTTATCTTTGTATTTGTTTTCTAGAATTGACCATAAGGATGTTAGAGGGTCTGTTTTTTTTAACTTATGTGGTTAGAAGAATGAGTTACAGTGTTGATTACAGATCTTCATTGCAGACCCTCAGTTTATGAGGTTAGAGAGTGATTTATAATGTTGACTATAGGTCAGATTGTCTTTGAGAAAGCTGTGCTTTCAACACCACAGGATTAAAAGGAAGAACCGAAAGGAAAAACAGTATATTAAAAACGACTCTCCTCCCAGCTCCTATTCTCAAACCCCACTCTCCCCAATATCCTGGTTTATAAACCAGTGGAAAATTGATGCTGGTGACTGATGGTCTTTGCCTCCATGTGCTGACTGCCTTCCCTACCGTTTTACTTTTCCCAAGCTTCTCCGTCTGTGCTTATAACTTTCACTCATGCTGGTTCTATCAGGATTATTAAACTGGCTGGGTCCTGCTTTGTGGTCTCTTCGAAAGGAAACTCATAGCTACAGCCAAAGACAATGGAGGAAATGTCACTTTCCTGGTTTTAGCACCACATTGCTAAGGGAGTTACACTGTGTCATGAAAAAATGGGTTGGTTACCCGATTTCCAAGACCTCACTCATGGATGTAGCCCTCAGGAAATATCAATAAAGGCAAGAATCCAAGAAAGCCATATTCAACTCCCCGAAGGGAGTCATATTTTTAAGATAGTAAACTTTGAAATGTATTTTGTATGATCCTTTTAAACATTATAACTGATTTCCTGATTGTAGAGAATGAAGTGGCCAAAAACACAAATAAAAATACAGAAGATAATAGTTTGGAGAAACTGCCATTTAAGTATTCATACTGACTGGCTGTGGCAATAATGTGTACTGCATACTTTTTCATAAATTAATTAGACATTTATTTTAGGTTTTAAATGGTCTTAACTTTTATTCCAACCTCTTCCCTCATCTCAGAGTTTTCAAATTGACAAAAACTTTCTTAATTGTATATCTACCTAACATGGATAATTTAGAAATTAGAAATTCTAATTCATCTGGTATAGAACCAAGTTACCAACATAAGTGGGTGATATTATTTTTCAGAAAAATTATTCTCCTGGGAAAAACCTATTGACAATGATAAACTGCCCAGATTTTATTCTTATAGTAGGTAATATAATCAGAAGATTTGGGGGAGTCAAGTCCTTAAGAAATGTAAATATTTCTTTGGAGGAGTCTAATTATTGACAAATTATAAGGATCTTCGAATGTGCCCCACTGTACAAATAGGCTGTACTTCCACTGAACTTGCCTAATGACCTTGTAAACTAAAAAATCCCCAAAGTCGAGTGGTTTTTCCGTGTCAGCAACACTAAGTAGATAAAACTTGAGTCACGTAAGAACTCCTTAAGTGTGTATATGTTTTTCATTATAATAATTTGCTTTTTAAAAGGCATATCTGTATTAAATGTATATGTGAAACAGAATTGCCTTCTGGAAAGGGCTAACCAAATACTGAAGTGTAGGCCAGAGATGATCTTGAGGTGTGAACTCTGGGTGGTAGAGGACATTGCAGGAAAGGCCAATCACCAGAGGGCTAGAGTGGCATTTGGAATTATTGTTGATTGTCCCTCCTACCAGTTTTTAGTTTCTCTGATTCATTAGGTAACAGAGTGAAAATTTTTATTTAGATCAGGGGATAAAAGATCTGTGGCAACTCAAACATGGGCTAGATGTCAGTTAATCTTTGCTCTATGAACAAGTAGCTCATTAAAAGCAGTGAACAGGATTATAATAGAAATGTGTGCTTTAGCATCAGACTAAAAAATCTTGCAGCTATCGAAATGAATCTTTCTAGGTAGTCACCGTGTTACTTACAAGTCTTCCCTAGTCTTTTCATCCAACTGGAATTTTCCACTTAGAACTCAACACTTTCTCTCTTCCTACTTCTGAAAGCAATGCAACCCATTCTTAAAACCAAAAAAAAAAAAAACACAAACAAACTTCTATAGTTTTGATACTTGCTTATGCCAGTGTAATGTATGAATTTTGTTTATTCCTAACATTCAAATTCTCTATTTAGATCAGCTTTGCTCCTTTCCATCATTGCCTTAGATCCCAGTTCTGGGTGGCACAGGCACCAAAGCTTGGTGCAAGCAACAGTGAGGATTAGGGGTGGGCAGCGGTAGTGGGTAAGGGAGGCTCAGAAATAGGCCATTAGCCGGGAGCTAATAGACTCTCAGGTCAAAGTGACATTAAGGAAGTGAATCTTTTAACTCTTATGTCCCCAAATCTCCTCTCTTCCTAATTGTTTCCCCACCCTGGGAGAGGGCCAGTTATGAGACCAAATCCAAACAGAGACAAGATAATATAGTAGTCCAGGTCCCCTCCCGCCATGGAAAACAATGGAAACTCAGAGGACTAAGATGGGAGCTGTCCAGGATTAAGGTGAGGGGTACTCAGTGTTAGAGGCAGAGCTGGATCCTTCAAGCATTTCTTTTGGAAACTGAGCTTGGAAAAAAAAAAGAGAACAGGACCTAATCCCAAAGTTTTGTGACTTGGATAACAATGTGGGAACCATGAGGTATTTGGATGGGTAGGAAGGAATGTGGCTTCCCTGGGTAGCTGGAAGAACATACAATAACTTCTGAACATTGTCAAAACTCCTCATTCTGGTCCATGTTTAGTTCCTCTCCTTCCATGTCTCACTGCAACCCCAGAAGTCTACCAGATAATTCTTCTGTACACTGATTTCTGGATTTCTCCCTTGACATGGATGCCAAGATGCTGATTTTTATTAAAAGAATTACAGTCAAGAAATACTGCCATATTTTCCTCAAATACCTGAATAATTTTAAGGTAGCAAGAGGCCACTAAGAGAACGGTTTTAGTCTCATTACACGTTGAATTAGGGAAGGTAAGAAGTGTATGTATGCCCCCTCCCCAATTATTCGTAACTAAGGTCCTGTGTTGAACCTTTCTTTCAAAACTGCTGCAACACAAAAAAAGTGCTACCTCGCTTCATCCTCTTACCCATCTTACCATCCCTAGGCCTTTGTCACCCTACCTGGATTTCTCCTCAATGGCTTCCCTGACTCCAGTTTTGCTACTCTCCAAGCCAAACTGCATTTCTGCTAGACAGGTAAATTTCCTAAACCTCTGTGATGACCTATATGGGAAAAGAATCTAAAAAAGAGTGGTTATATGTATATGTATAACTGATTCACTTTTCTCTACAGCAGAAACTAACATGACATTGTAAATTAGCTATACTCCAATAAAAATTAAAAAAAAAAAATCTGGGTTTTGGGGAGTGACCATCATAGTGCTCCACCCTGGGAGAAGAAACCGACTTTATACATTTGGAGAAAGCAACTCAGTGTCTTGGTTTTGTGTGATGAATCTGCATGACACAGCTAGTTTCATTACTGGGGCTTTGGGCTCCAGCTGGCTCCACTAACAGGCATTCTGAAAAGGTTTTTCTAAGAAATTAACTCCATGGAATATTGAGGCCTGTCACCTCTCTGTTGGTTCTAATCTTTCTGACATGATTTTACTTGCCAAGAGTATGCATGTCAGTTTTATATTCATCACTTTGGTTGAAAATGTTTGGAGCAGGAAAACCAATTCTATGGCTGGGGCTTTCTAGGTGCATGGATTTCAGTGTCCTCAGATGGTTGCCACACCATAATTCCTGCAAGCTCCCAAGCTTCTTGTCCTTGAAGTTCTTTAAAAGCAAGCCTCAAAACCCTAGGAGATAATGTAAGCAATTGGTCAGGCTTCTACTGTCCCCTCTTCTTGATCCTAAACTAAATTAGCATGATCTCATTTATTCTCCAACTTTTTATTGACAGCCTGTTATGTATCAGGTTTACCCACATGGAGAACACAGGGTAGTGAGAAAGTCAAATAACCAGACTGACAATAAAATAAAGCCTCATACATACCATGACAGGTGCAGTGTAGGTTAGGGCTCTGGAGCCAGACTGCATTTGAACTCTAGCTCTGCCACTTACTGGCTGTGTAATGTTGGCCAGGTAACTTAACATCTCTGTGTCTCAGTTTTGCTATCTGTAAATGAAAATAATAATAGCACCGCCTTTCCACACTGCCCAGACAGGGGTCCACATGGCTTGTTCTGCATCTCATTGTAACTTAAAGGGAAGCTCTCACAATGTCCAGAGCCCTTGATGTCCTGAAAATGAAGCAGCAGGATGTCCTCATTCCTTGCAGCAGGAACCTACTTAGGTGGCACCAACCTTGACTCCCAAATGGAACAGTACATCTACAAAAGGAAAAGTGATGGCATCTACATCATAAATCTGAAGAGGACCTGGGAGAAGCTTCTGTTGGCAGCTCGTGCCACTGTTGCCATTGAAAACCCAGCTGATGTCAGTGTCGTATCCTCCAGGAATACTGGCCAGTGAGCTGGGCTGAAGTTTGCTGCTGTCACTGGAGCCACTCCTATTGCTGGCTGCTTCACTCCTGGAACCTTCACTAACCAGATCCAGGCAGCCTTCCGGGAGCCAAGACTTCCGGTGGTTACTGATCCCAGGGCTGACCACCTGCCTCTCACAGAGGCCTCTTACGTTAACCTGCCTACCATTGCTCTGTGTAACACAGACTCTCCTCTGTGTTATGTGGACATTGCCATCCTGTGCAACAACAAGGGAGCTCACTCATTGGGTCTGATGTGGTGGATGCTTGCCCGGGAGGTTCTGTGCATGCGTGTGGCACCATCTCCCGTGAACACCCATGGGAGGTCATGCCTGATGTCTCCTTCTACAGAGATCCTGAAGAGGTTGAAAAGGAAGAGCAGGCGGCAGCTGAGAAGGCTGTGACCAAGGAGGAATTTCAGGGTGAATGGGCTGCTCCAGCTCCTGAGTTCACTGCTCCTCAGCCTGAGGCGGCGGACGGGTCCGAAGGTGTGCAGCTGCCCTCTGGGCCTATTCTGCAGTTCCCCGCTGGAGACTGCAGTGCTCAGCCCACCACTGCTCAGGCCACTGAATGGGTAGGAACAACCACTGAGTGGTCTTAAGCTGCTCTTCCACAAACTCAAAATGGAAACAGGTTGATGGAAAATAAACAGTTTCTAAAGAAAGAAAATAATAATAGCACCTAATTTATAGGACTATCTTGAAAGTTAATTGAAATGATGTCAGAAAAGTGCTTAGAACAATACCTGGCACAAAAAAGTACTCGGTAAATATCAGCTAATATATTCCAGCCCAGAGGAAAGGTGGGGTGCAATGAAACAGAGCATGGGCCGGCCGATTATTGTTGCTACAGACTAGTACATATGAGAGTCTGATAGCCAGAGTCCACTTTGACTGGTCATGGCATCTGTCCTGATTGGCCAGTACGTCCATTTTTTTTTTTTTTTTTTTTTTTTTTTTTTTTTTTTTTTGCGGTACGCGGGCCTCTCCCGTTGCGGAGCACAGGCTCTGGATGCGCAGGCTCAGCGGCCATGGCTCACGGACCCAGCCGCTCCGCGGCATGTGGGATCTTCCCGGACCGGGGCACGAACCCGTGTCCCCTGCATCGGCAGGTGGACTCTCAACCACTGCGCCACCAGGGAAGCCCAGTATGTCCATTTTGATTGGTGGAGAATTAATTGTGCTGTATGGGTTGTTTATTATTATTTATATCATCCCAAAGTCTAAATCATTGGTCCTGAAACATTAATATGCACTAGAATAAGTGGAATGCTTGCTAAAAATGTGGTTTCTTGGACCCCAGCCCAGAGAGTTTGATTCAGTTAACATGGAGTGGACCCAGAAATATTTTATACAAGCACTGCAGGTCTGCTGTCTGAGAAACTCTGATTTGGAGGGTCAGGGAAGGTCATCTAGAAGAAGTAACATTTAAACCAAGATGTGAAATTCTAGTTCCTGTAGGCAAGGAGTTGGAGAGAGCAGAATGGAGTCGGAGATTATTCTTCTCAGAGGGAACATTGTGGGCAAAGGCACAGAGTTAAGGGAGAGAAGTTCAGAACGGCTGCAGTATTGAGTACAAGGGTGGAAGCAATGGGAAAGCCTCTGGTCATAAAGGCGTTGTAACATGGATTTTTATTTTATCTTTGGGACAATGAATAGGAAATCACATATTTTAAGGAAGGGTGACAGGATTGTATTCACACACTGGAAGAGCTCTGGTTTTGTGCAAAGGGGAGAAGTCCAGCAAGTCAGAGACAGGAGGCCAGCCAGTGGGTTCACTAGTGAAGACTGTTACCTTGATAGGTGGCCTGTCTTCTGTCCTCACTCTTGCACTTGGCACTCTCCCTGACTCCTTCCTCTCTTGACCCGCTGGACCTCTCTTGACTGGCTTAGCCACTCAGGTCTTATTGGCTTTCTTCACATCAGGTGTGGCCTCCCTGCTCCTGTCTCTGGCAAGAAAGAGGCACTGGTCTCAGTGCCTGGTCACATGGGTGCCTGAGGAAGAAGAGAAAGAGGAGGGAGAGGGTGGAGGTGACTCTAATGTAAGATGTGAGAGGGCAGGTCATGTCCATCTCTTTGTGGCTACAGAAGTGGCAACGTGTAGCAATAGCGTCTAGGGGAGTAGTATATAGTAGGTGCTCAGCAAATACTTGCTGAAAGAAGGAGAGCTCTGCCTGCAACAGTGGACCCATCCGTAAATACCCGAGGGTAATTCTAACTGCTACAACCTTGTCATTGTCAATTAGGAGTCATTTTAATTCATACTTTCTTCTCTTTTTTTCTCCTTATTCTTTGCATATTTCCTAACAGGGAAAGGCGGTTGGACATCATTTTTTCATTAGTTAGTCAACCTCAAAATATTGTTATTTTAGCGATGCATGTTATCCTGCTGTTGTATCTTGGGCTTTTTGGAATTACTTTGCCAAAGCAGAGAAAGTGCAAATCCTAGAAACCTGTTACTCTCTAAACTCGCTTCATAAACCAATCCAGAGTCATTTTCCACAATGGGATTGAGAAAGAAAGAACAGTCAGTAAAGAAGCATAGCACTTACTAGCTTACCCTTCAGATCCCATCCTTCAGCTAGCACTTTGGTGCAGGATCCCAGGAGGGCAAGAAGTAGAGAATGGGGGTTAAATAAACTTCAAAACTGCTATAATTTTCCAAGGGCCATGCTTTGAAACCCTGGGATTAGTCCCTGGAAAATCATTTATTCAATTATTAAGACAAAGTTATGGATAATGCTTTTTCCTCCACCTGACTGGATATTTGCTAAAGCTGAGTTGTACCCATTGACAATAGGGATTAGGAGGCTTTCGCTATTAAGTGCCAACTGTGTGTTTAATTGTTACTGCAAGAAAAATAGAATTTACTGGTAAACTGTGCAGAATTTGAAACAAAGTACCCTTTTTACTTTTGTAGGAATGTGGATGCTAACCAAATGTGTCCGCATGGTTTCAATTAAGTGGAGGAATGTTAAATGTAAAGCTAAATTGATGAAAATAACCAAACTTTCTGACAAACCTATAAATTGGAGTCTAGAACTCATTGCCCATACTGTATGGCAGCCAGAGAAACGTTGCTAGATCATCAATTTTTACTTAATTTTTTGAGTTAGTTTATACTTGAAAAGAAAAAAGGAGTGCTAGGCAAGTAATTTAAATTCTTCCCAGCTATAAACAGAATATGCACATTGGATGTGGACTTTATTCTTCACTGTATGCAATTGAACTGATTGTTTATTCTTTTAGCAATTTCCTCAGAGAAATTTTCGGAAACCTAAGACAAAGCTTTCAGGGAACTTTCATGTCAACATTTTGGCAAATGATCTGGCAAAATGCTAGTCACTGGACTATTTTTCTAAACTCCTCCGACTGCTCCATAGCAATCCTTAGTCTTTTAAAATAATGTTTTAATTTTCCTTCCCTCAAATTTTTTTACTCCTTCAAGTTGCTGTCATGGTGAGATGACAGTGTTCTCAAAAAATTATGAGTTTGGAGAAAATTCCAAATTTCTTGCTGAAGACAGGATAAAATTACACAGTCAGAATCTAACTCTGTGCACATTTCTGCATATGTCAGAAATTTCTACTATAGAAATTTACCTCTGAATACATCTTTTTATTTTGTGGGAAATGGCAGGAAAGAAACTGTTTAAACAAAAAAAAAATGTGGAGGCTAGGGCCATCATCTTTACTGTTGTGATCTTCGTGTGATGTGAAATGGGCTCTCCTCGCTGAATCATGGCCCGGGAACACTGTCCCCACATCTTGGTCCCCATCGCCCTACAGATTCAGAGGCCTCCTGAGATCCTCTTGCTTAGAAAGTAGAACTGCCGCCAAATGTAGGGTGGAGTCTCTTGGTTTTCATGGCCCTGGCTCAGGTTCAGAGATTGCCAGATGGACCCTGTGTTCTAATTTGGTGCATTCCCAGCCAAGGGCCTATTCACAACCTATTTTATGCTGTAATTTTAACAATTTTTGTTTTTAATTAGATGATCATTCAGCACATGTTTTTTGTGACCACTCAATAAGTGTTATTTTTGCCAAATTACTTTTTGGGCACTGTCATGAAATGGCTCCTTTAAATGTTTTCAGATCAAGTTTTCAAACCTTTTTTTCAAACTCACCCAAAATTTTAAATCAGACATAATTAAATATATTACATATTTACATTAGACTCTATTTCAAATTTTCACTACCTATTTAAATGGCATCCAGAGGGGGAAAATAAAGTAATCTTGTTTGAGAGTAGGTAACACAGTTTTCCCTAAATTTACCTTTGGATCTAGTTGTTTCTAATGGTTCTGACTTTACTCGATTAATATTGCTGCTACCACCCCATTAACTGCTATATTTAATATGTATTAAGATGCTCTATTGATAATAAAGTATATGAGCATTTTATGTAATGATAACCATCCAAAAGTTGTATCATCTGCACATTTGACTAGCTTAAACCTCTAAGGTATTCATTCACATCACAGATAAAAACGTTGAGCATTTGAGTTCTGTGATGAGCCACTGAGCATCTCCCTCCAAGTTCAGCTGATCTGAAAATACTTATTGTGCATTCTCTGCTCTGCCTTGGGATGCAAAGATAAAGAATATTACACGGTCTCTGCCCTATTTAGAGTTCAATAGGGATGATAGTAATGCGCTGATTGATAAATATATTCCAGCCAGCTATGAATCCATTTAGTGTTGTATTCCTTAGGTCACATTCCTGATTCTTTCAATTTATTAAGTGCCTTCTATATATCAGGCAATATGATAGGTCTTGGGAAAAAATAAAACATGGCCTGTGATCATTATTTCATCTACAAATTTATCCTGAAAGACTGTATCAAGGGTTTTGCTATAATCAATATCCACTATGCCAGTTGATTTAGGATAGTTTCCACCATGTGGCTTTACTAAATTCGGATAGCCATAGCTTGTAGAGAGCAAGCCTAACTCTCAAGTTTAGGATGGTACCTGAAGCTTTCTGATACTCTGTCTCCTTAGACATCCCTTTGACTTTATCAAGCTCTTTTATAGGTTTTATATTTTTCTTATTACTTTATTTTTAGAAAACTCCATCGTATATTTGTATTTCTTTTTTTAATATATACATTTATTTATTTAGTTTTGGCGGTGTTGGGTTCGTTGCTGCACACGGGCTTTCTTTAGTTGCGGCGAGTGGGTCTACTTTTTGTTGTGGTGCGTGGGCTTCTTATTGTGGTGGTTTCTCGTTGCGGAGCATGGGCTCTGGTTACGCTGGCTTCAGTAGTCGTGGCACGCAGGCTCAGCAGTTGTGGCTTGAGGGCTCTAGAGCACAAGCTCAGCAGTTGTGGCGCATGGGCTTAGTTGCTCTGCGGCATGTGGGTTCTTCCCAGACCAGGGCTCGAACCCGTGTCCCCTGCATTAGCAGGCGTATTCTTAACGACTGTGCCACCAGGGAAGTCCTGTATATTTGTATTTCTCATTCATCCTTTCTTCTCTAGTCTTTCAAAGCTCCCTGCTCTCCAGTTCTATCCAGGACTTCTCAATTTTCACACTAGTGTTCAACCTTAAGTCAATTTATCACCCATTCCAACATTAGTACTTTCAAGAGATATGTAAGGACATCTAATAAATGTGTTGGGCATGATATTTATCAGTTGTTGTACATTATCACTCTCATTATACATTTGCTTTAAATATACCTGAGATCACTTTTGTCTCTAGCCAAAAGAAGTTGTCATGTGTAATATGGGGTAAGAAACGTAACTCTTTACACCACAGAATCAAGGCCTGATAAATGCAAGATTATTATGAGGATGGTGGGGCAGTGTATTTCAAAGAGGGGTTTTCAGGAAGGTCTTAATGTAACATTCTGCACTAAAGAAACACCATTAAGCCCACTTCATCCAATTTGCCCTTCAAGGCCCATTTAGAGTACTTATGAACCTTCCTATCACAGCATAAAATTTAATACAGTTTAGAAGGTTTTCCACTTGAGGGATGGTCAACCTTTTTATAATCCTTTAATTACAATTCTGTGCTGTCATTTTGGTGCAGAAGTGATAACATTCGGATCCAACAATCATTTATTATTGAGGGCCTATTGAGTATAGGCGCTCTGATAGGCGCTTTCATAATAAATTGTTATTCTCTATTTCAACAAGTATATTATCTTGAGAACTTATTATGTGTCAAGTTTGTGTACTATATGGAAGATTTGATATTTTGTCTAAAATCTTGGGAGAATCCTGTTGAATGTAAAATATGAAGTTAAAGCCTCTAAGAAAGTTCTTTGTGTTTATTTTACCAAAATAATTGTGTGAAAGTTTCTCATATTCCAGAATCTTAGATACAGAACAACAACAAAACAAAATGAGAAACTTTTATTATAGGAATATTGTTAATATTTTTATTTGATTTTCTCAACAGAATAAAGCAAAGATCATGTATGAGAGGAAATATATACATTTTTCCTTTTTACATTTTTTCTTTTATTTTTGTCTTTTTTCTGCTTGAAAGTCACAATAATGTACAATGAATATAAATATACAACATATTTAATAATTTTGTATTTTATATGAATTTTAATGTCAAATTCAAACAATGGTTTGGATGAATCCAATATATGTATGAATGACTCAATTTTGGTCACCAGGAAACTTGTGTAACTCACTTTTTGGTGGATTCCCTTATATTTGCCTTTCAAAAGTGCTGACTTGTCAGTGTGGTTAAATTCTAAAAAGAGATCAGCATGGAACTCAGAATAGGCTCAGAACTCAGATAGAAAACCTTGCTCCTAGTTCTAATTTAGGCTGTAACATTAGCCGTATTCTTTTGCTTCTCCATATTTAGCATTGGTAAATTTCTATTGAATAACAATCTATAGGGATTCACTAAAAATAATTTTAATTTTAAGAAGTTTAAAATAATAATGATAATAAAAAACAACAACAGCAACATCAGTAATATTAGCTAATATTTATAAGGCTAATTGTTTTAAATATACCCTCTTTTTATCCTTAAAGCACTTTATGATTGTAGGTTATCAATATTATCTCCATTTTACAGCTGAAGAAACTGAGGTTTCAAGAGGTTAAACATCTGCCATGTTCTTAGTGCATATTTTATTGAGCCTCCTTTGGATTTTTTCTCTCCATTTTATTTGTCTTGTATGAATATTACAGTGATAATAGGTATACCTAAAAATCTAAAACCAGTTCTCAACACCATTGTTTGAAAGGTTTTGTGTAAATATATGTGTGTGTGTGTGTGTATTCATACAAATGCTTACCTAAATAGTGTATAAAATCTGATGTAACATATAAAAATACTAAAGAAATGCTAGATTTGAAATTTGAGACTAATAATAATATTGTTCAATTGTTAGTAGCATCAAAGAAACATTTGAAAATAATATTATAGAAGGTTAAACAAATGGGAGAGGGGCTATAATCTCAGGCAGTTTTTGAGATTTAGTGAGAAACCAATAGGGTCCTTGGGACAACCTTTAGAAAATGCTTTTGCACAGGATGACCTCTTTTTTTTCCTTCGGGTTGTAACAAAGGGCATTTTGTTAATAGAGCAATTTATGTCAAATCCTTTTTTGAGCTCAGGAAGACCAGATTTTTGCTCCCAGGTTGTATTTCTCTCATCCTTCTAAGGCCAAGGTTTGAAAAAAATCTCTAAAAGCAAGATTCAATAAATACACGAGCTTGCTAGAAATATTTAGTCACTTGGTCTTGTGATTGCAGCAAATCATTCACTTGAGCAGAACCCAAAGGGCTTGTATTTCCCGTTATGGGAAATACAATCTGGGTAAGACGGAGAAGGTTCTTTAAGGGGAGAGGTTTGTGGGTCACTTCAAAGTTACGCATGCTTACCTAGGGTTCTCTCCTTGAGGAAACTCTGTTAGCGTCAGCATCCATATTTCTGTTTTTAGTTTAGAATGCTCATTTCTCCTCCCCACTCAGCCTTCCCTTCCTGTTTTTTTTTTTTTGTTGTTGTTGTTGTTGTTTTTTTTCTGATAGTTTTGCAGACTCAAAATGCCTCTCTCAGGACACAGTGCAGAGGTCTGGGATGTGATGCTGAACCACCAGCGGTGATTTAGAACAATCAAGACCCCCTGGATGTATTTTTATACTTTACCAGCAGTTTGATAACTAAGGACTATAAACTTTGAACGGTGATTCCAAGTCCCCGTAGACTGTCAGGCTTACAGTTCACCTTCCACACTATTTTATAGAGAATGACACTAGCTCCTGCCTTTTTAAAAAAAGTAACTTCTGGTTCATTAGAAATATTGAAACATGATATGTTATAAATGTTGAAAAACTATGATGGTTGACAGTATTTTTATGTATAAATTCCTTTTTAGGATGGCCTTTCCTTATTTGTTACTTACAGTAGCAAATAATCAGCCCAAATAAGTTATTTGAATGTACATATCCATCACATAAAACCCATTAAAAAACTTATGATAGCTCTTTCCCTGCCGCCGCGGAGTCGCGCGGAGGCAGAGGCGCGGGTGCACTCAAGATTCAGCTCCACCTGTAACCCGCCTCCATGGCCGAGGAAGGCATTGCTGCTGGGGGTGTAATGGACGTTAATACTGCTCTGGAAGAGGTGCTGAGGCCCGCTTTCATCCACGATGGCCTAGCACATGCCCATCTCTGTGTGCTTGCATCCAACTGTGATGAGCCTATGTATGTCGAGTTGGTGGAGGCCCTTTGTGCTGAGCACCAAATCAACCTGATTAAGGTTGATGACAAGAAACTAGGGGAATGGGTAGGCCTCTGTAAAACTGACAGAGAGGGAAAACCCTGTAAAGTGGTTGGTTGCAGTTGTGTGGTGGTTAAGGACAATGGCAAAGAGGCTCAGGCCAAGGATGTCACCGAGGAGTATGTCAAATGCAAGAAATGATCAAATAAACAAACTGGGCTCTTGTTCCTCAACAAACAAACACACATAAAAACTCATCATATCCTTTTGGTATAGAGTGAGAATAGCTTTTCTCATGCAAAAAAAAAAAAAATGGATTCTATTTTGATTTTTAAAATTTAACAAACATTCACTGAGAATTGGCTAAATGCCTTGTACTCTGCTAAGTGCTGGAGAGTAAAAAACAACAGCTCCTGTAGTCAAGAAGTTTCCAGGCTAGAATATTTCATTTCCACAAAAGTAGTGCTATGCGATTAAGATTACATTAAATATTATAACCAAAAAAAGACAGTGATTTTCAAGATACGTTCTTAGTGGAACTACTGTTTAAACTGCAGTGTATTAATAGGCAATACTGCAAGGAAGTGTTCTGCAGTCAAGTAAGTTTGGAAAATGCTGATTAGGCAAATTTAAATCGGATTCTTTTTGTGCCCCTCCTCCAGGAGGCGGGGTGGTGATCAGCCTCCCCAGTTTACCTGAGCTCAGAATTCTTAAACACCTCCAGGAGCAGGATCTTGTGGAAAACAATGAAATATTCATTTTTAATAACTTTAAAACTTTTGTTAAAGGACACTTGCTGAACTAGAAAGTTCCAAGTGACAGTTCTCAGGGGACTGAAAGATCTACTGCGTGACAGTTTGCTTTCATGGTTGGAGAGCGCCCTGAGCCTGTCAACTTTTTACCTGACATGCTACTCCTCAGAAGATCCCAGCTCCTGCCTTGCCTTGTTTCCTCAGCCATCCCATAGTCCTCCAATGATAAGAGATGGGAAAAATAGAAAGGGAGTAACCAGGAACGTCACAGAGTGGTGGCAGGTGCACTGACACGAGGGCAAATTCCTTGGCTTGATTTGGAGAGCAGCTGGGTCAGGCATCACCCTATGAATCTCCTGGGGTAACTCAGCTCCATGACACTTTCATAAACCTGAGTATTTATTTTACCAAGTGAGATGTTTCTCTGAGGCTTTGTTTATATACAGGGATAGTGGAGGCAGCTGTGAGGGACATGGCCAAGACATTCCAGGCACCAGCCCTGGCCCCTTGGATTTTCCTTGAACACAGACGCCTGTTTTAGGGGAGATTTCTAGTGGTGCTTTATAGCTTTCAAAGTGCTTTTACATAGTTCATTGCATTTGATCCTTTTATCAACCCCCTGAATTAGTGTGGCAGGAAACCTTGCCACTTTAGAGATGAGCAATTTAGGTCTAGAGATGAAAGCACTTGCCTGGAGTTACATGCTAAGGAAATAACCAAATCAGCATTAGGACACAGGTGCACTGCTTCCCAAGAATCACCTTGAGATTTAGTAGGTCGATGATGTGGCCAGAGGTTCTGCCTTCCTAACAGTCTCCTAGGTGATTCTGATATGGCTGGTTCCTGCTAGACCATACTTTGAATAGCAAGGTTCTAACCTAATTGCCTCACATAAATAAAAATTAATTGAAAATGTATGGGCAATTTATTTCCAAAAAGCCATCTTACCAAGATGTCACTTGAGTAACTCTGACTCATGATGGCACTAGATGTGTCTCTGTGGTCACTTAGCTATGCTGCTCATTCTTTCAGCCATATCTGTCATTTCTTTGGCCAGGGATGCTCCTGCCCTATGCTTTGCATTGAACACTCTCTTTTCTATTTCATATTCTTTATTCACATCTGTGCATCTATCTCCCATGTTTAAATAGTTCATCTCATCTTTCTGCTAATTTGGATCCATCTAATTCATCAAAATTCAAAATATATCTTTACCAAGAATTTCCCCCAATTGAATTAAACCATCCAATCCATATCTCAGGGACTCAATTAATAAATCTCTACAAATATGATATGTATTAATTTTTTTGGTAGCCTATAATATATTCTATGTAATACACACATTTGTATAGAGTAATATTTACTATAAGGAAAGAATAGATTTTTAAAAATATCTTTATTGGAGTATAATTGCTTTACAATGTTGTGTTAGTTTCTGCTGGATAATAAAGTGAATCCGCTGTATGTATACATATATCCCCATATCCCCTCCCTCTTGCATCTCCCTCCTACCCTCCCTATCCCACCCCTCTAGAGGGGTCACAAAGCACCGAGCTGATCTCCCTGTGCTATGTGGCTGCTTCCCACTAGCTAGCTCTTTTACATTTGGTAGTGTATATGTGTCAATGCTACTCTCTCACTGCGTCCCAGCTTACAATTCCCCTTCCTCGTGTCCTCAAGTCCATTCTGTACATCTGCTTCTTTATTCCTGTCCTACCCCTAGGTTCATCAGAACCATTTTTCTTTAGATTCCATATATATGTGTTAGCATACAGTATTTGTTTTTCTCTTTCTGACTTACTTCACTGTGTATGACAGACTCTATGTCCATCCACCTCACTACAAATAACTCAATTTCGTTTCTTTTTATGGCTAAGTAATTTTCCATTGTATATATGTGCCACATCTTCTTTATCTATTCATCCGATGATGGGCACTTAGGTTGTTTCCATCTCCGGGCTATTGTAAATAGAGCTGCAATGAACATTTTGGTACATGACTCTTTTTGAATTTTGGTTTTCTCAGGGTATATGCCCAGTAGTGGGATTGCTGGGTCATATGGTAGTTCTATTTGTAGTTTTTTAAGGAACCTCCATACTGTTCTCCATAGTGGCTGTATCAATTTATATTCCCACCAACAGTGCAAGAGCGTTCCCTTTTCTCCACACCCTCTCCAGCATTTGTTGTTTGTAGATTTTCTGATGATGCCCATTCTAACAGGTGTGAGGTGATACCTCATTGTAGTTTTGATTTGCATTTCTCTAATAATTAGTGATGTTGAGCAGCTTTTCATGTGCTTCTTGGCCATCTGTATGTCTTCTTTGGAGAAATGTCTATTTAGGTCTTCTGCCCATTTTTGGATTGGGTTGTTTGTTTCTTTAATATTGAGCTGCATGAGCTGTTTATATATTTTGGAGATTAATCCTTTGTCCATTGATTCATTTGCAAATATTTTCTCCCATTGTGAAGGTTGTCTTCTCGTCTTTTTTATGGTTTCCTTTGCTGTGCAAAAGCTTTTAAGTTGCATTAGGTCCCATTTGTTTATTTTTGTTTTAATTTGTATTTCTCTAGGAGGTGCTTCAAAAAGGATCTTGCTGTGATTTATGTCATAGAGTGTTCTTCCTATGTTTTCCTCTAAGAGTTTTATAGTGTCTGGCTTTACATTTAGGTCTTTAATCCATTTTGAGTTTATTTTTTGTGTATGGTGTTAAGAAGTGTTCTAATTTCATTCTTTTAATGTAGCTGTCCAGCTTTCCCAGCCTCACCTCTTGAAGAGGCTGTCTTTTCTCCATTGTATATTCTTGCCTCCTTTATCAAAGATAAGGGTGACCATATGTCCATGGGTTTATCTCTGGGCTTTCTATCCTGTTCCATTGATCTACATTTCTGTTTTTGTGCCAGTACCATACTGTCTTGATTTCTGTAGTTTTGTAGTATAGTCTGAAGTCTGGGAGCCTGATTCCTCCAGCTTCGTTTTCCTTTCTCAAGATTGTGCTGGCTATTTGGGGTCTTTGGTGTTTCTAAACAAACTAAAATTTTTTGTTCTAGTTCTGTGAAAAATGCCATTGGTGGTTTGATAGGGATTAAATTGAATCTTTAGATTTCTTTGGGTAGTATATTCACTTTCACAGTATTGATTCTTCCAATCCAAAAACATGGTATATCTCTCCATCTGTTTGTATCATCTTTAATTTCTTTCATCACTGTCATATACTTTTCTGCATACAGGTCTTTTGTCTCCTTAGGTGGGTTTATTCCTAGGTATTTTATTGTTTTTGTTTCAGTGGTAAATGGGAGTGTTTCCTTAATTTCTCTTTCATATTTTTCATCATAAGTGTATAGGAATGCAAGAGATTTCTGTGCATTACTTTTGTATCCTGCTACTTTACCACATTCATTTATTAGCTCTAGTAGTTTTCTGGTAGCATGTTTAGGATTCTCTATGTATACTATCATGTCATCTGCCAACAGTGACAATTTTACTTCTTTTCCCATTTGGATTCCTTTTATTTTTTTTTTCTTCTCTGATTGCTGTGGCTAAAACTTCCAAAACTATGTTGAATAATAGGGGTGAGAGTGAGCAACCTTGTCTTGTTCGTGATGTTAGAGAAAACGGTTTCAGTTTTTCACCATTGAAAACAATGTTGGCTCTGGGTTTGTCATATATGGCCTTTATTATGTTGAGGTAGGTTCCCTCTATGCCTACTTTCTGCAGGGTTTTTATCATAAATAGTGTTGAATTTTGTCAAAAGCTTTTTTTGCATCGATTGAGATTATCATATGGTTTTTATCCTTAAATTTGTTAATATGGTATGCCACATTGATTGATGTTCGTATATTGAAGAATCCTTGCATTCCTGGGATAAACCCCACTTGATCATGGTGCATGATCCTTTTAATATGCTGTTGGATTCTGTTTTCTAGTATTTTGTTGAGGATTTTTGCATCTATGTTCATCAGTGATATTGGCCTATAGTTTCTTTTATTTGTGACATCTTTGTCTGGTTTTGGTATCAGGGTGATGGTGGCTTCATAGATTGAGTTTGGGAGTGTTCCTCCCTCTGTAATAGTTTGGAAGAGTTTGAGAAGGATAAGTGTTAGCTCTTTTCTAAATATTTGATAGAATTCACATGTAAAGCCATCTGGTCCTGGACTTTTGTTTGTCGGAATATATATATATATATATATATATATATATATATACACACACACACACACACACACACATACACACATACACACACACACACACACATACATACATACATACTTGTCGGAATAGTTTTAATCACAGTTTCAGGTTCATTGCTTGTGATTGGTCTGTTCATATTTTCTATTTCTTCCTGGTTCAGTCTTGGAAGGTTGTACCTTTCTCAGAATTTGTCCATTTCTTCTAGGTTGTCCATTTTATTGGCATATAGTTGCTTGTAGTAATCTCTCATGATCCTTTGTATTTCTGCAGTGTCAGTTGTTACTTCTCCTATTTCATTTCTAATTCTGTGGATTTGAATCTTCTCCCTTTTTTTCTTGATGAATCTGGCTAGTGGTTTATCAATTTTGTTAGTCTTGTCAAAGAACCAGATTTAGTTTTATTGATCTTTGCAGTTGTTTCCTTCATTTCTTTTTCATTTATTTCTGATCTGATCTTTATGATTTCTTTCCTTCTGCTAAATTTATTTTGTTGTTCTTCTTCTTCTTTCTCTAATTGCTTGAGGTGTAAGGTTAGATTGTTTATTTGATATTTTTATTGTTCCTTGAGGTAGGATTGTATTGCTATAAACTTCCCTCTTAGAGCTGCTTTTGCTGCATCCCATATGTTTTGGGTTGTCATGTTTTCATTGTCATTTGTTTCTAGGTATTTTTTGATTTCCTCTTTGATTTTTTCAGTGATCTCTTGGTTATTTAGTAGCCTCCATGTATTTCTATTTTTTACAGTTTTTTTTCCTGTAATTGATATCTAGTCTCATAGCATTGTGGTCAGAAAAGATGCGTGATATGATTTCAGTTTTCTTAAACTTACTGAGGCTTGTTTTGTGTCCCAAGATACGATTTATCTGGAGAAAGTTCCAAGAGTACTTGAGAAGAAATTGTATTCTATTGTTTTTGGATGGAATGTCCTATAAATATTAACTAAGTCCATCTTGTTTAATGTGTCATTTAAAGCTTGTGTTCCCTTATTTATTTTCATTTTGGATGATCTGTCCATTGGTGAAAGTGGGGTGTTAAAGTCCCCTACTATTATTGTGTTACTGTCGATTTCCCCTTTTGTGGCTGTTAGCATTTGTCTTATGTTTTGAGGTGTTCCTATGTTGGGTGCATAAATATTTACAATTGTTATATCCTCTGCTTGGATTGATCCCTTGATCACTATTTCTTTGTCTCTTTAATAGTCTTTATTTTAAAGTCTATTTTGTCTGATATGAGAATTGCTACTCTAGCTTTCTTTTGATTTCCATTTGCATGGAATATCTTTTTCCATCCCCTCACTTCCAATCTGTATGTGTCCCTAGGTCTGAAGTGGGTCTCCTGTAGACAGCATATATATGGGTCTTGTTTTTGTATTTATTCAGCCAGTCTGTGTCTTTTGGTTGGAGCATTTAATCCATTCACATTTAAGGTAATTATCAATATGTATGTTCCTATTACAATTTTCTTAATTATTTTGGGTTTGTTTTTGTAGGTCCTTTTCATCTCTTGTGTTTCCCACTTAAAGAAGGTCCTTTAGCATTTGTTGTAAAGCTGGTTTGGTGGTGCTGAATTCTCTTAGCTTTTGCTTGTCTGTAAAGCTTTTGATTTCTCTGTCAAATCTGAAAGAGGTCCCTGCTGGGTAGAGTAATCTTGGTTGTAGGATTTTCCCTTTCATCACATTAAATATGTCCTGCCACTCCCTTCTGGCTTGCAGAGTTTCTGCTGAAAGATCAGCTGTTAACCTTATGGGGATTCCCTTGTATGTTATTTGCTGCTTTTCCCTTGCTGCTTTTAATAATTTTTCTTTGATTTGAATTTTTGATAGTTTGATTAATATGTGTCTTGGCATGTCTCTCCTTGGTTTTATCCTGTATGGGACCCTCTGTGCTTCCTGTATTTGACAGACTCTTTCCTTTCCCATATTAGGGAACTTTTCAACTATAATCTCTTCAAATGTATTCTCAGACACTTCCTTTTTCTCTTCTTCTTCTGTGACCCCCATTATTCAAATGTTGGTGCATTTAGTGTTGTCCCAGAGGTCTCTGAGACTGTCCTCAGTTATTTTCATTCTTTTTTCTTTATTGTGCTCTGCGTCAGTTGTTTCCACTATTTTATCTTCCAGGTCACTTATCCTTTCTTCTGCCTCATCTGTCCTTTATTCTGCTATTGCTTCCTTCTAGAGAATTTTTAATTTCATTTATTGTGCTGTTCATCATTGTTTGTTTGCTGTTTAGTTCCTCTAGGTCCTTGTTAAACATTTCTTGTATTTTCTGCATTGTATTTCCAAGATTTTGGATCATCTTTACTCTGAATTATTTTTCAGGTAGGCTGCCTATTTCCTCTTCATTTGTTTGGTCTGGTGGGTTTTTACCTTCCTCCTTCATCTGCATATTTCTCTGTCTTCTCATTTTGTTTAACTTACTGTGTTTGGGGTCTCCTTTTTGCAGGCTTCAAGTTCGTAGTTCCTGTTGTTTTTCGTGTCTGCTCTCAGTGGGTGAGGTTGGTTCAGTGACTTGTGTAGGCTTCCTGTTGGAAGGGACTGGTGCCTGTGTTCTGTTGGGTGGGGCTGGATCTTGTCTTTCTGGTGGGCAGGGCTGCATCCTGTGGTGTGTTTTCGGGTGTCTGTGAACTTAGTATGACTTTAGGCAGCCTCTCTGCTAATGGGTGTGGTTGTGCTTCTGTCTTGCAAGCTGTTTGGCATGGGGCATCCAGTAGTGGAGCTTGCTGGCCATTGGGTGGAGCTGGATCTTAGATTTGAGACCGAGATCTCTGGTAGAGCTCTTGCCGATTGATATTACATGGGGCTGGGAGGTCTCTGGTGGTCCAATGTACTGAACTTGGCTCTCCCTCCTCAGAGGCTCAGGCCTGACACCCGACCGGAGCACCAAGACCCTGCCAGCAACACAGCTTGGAAGAAAAGGAAGAAAAAAAAACTGAAACAGATAGAACCTGAAACCAAATGGTAAAAGCATAACTAAACAGACAAAACCACACAAAGAAACATATGCACACACACTCATAAAAAGAAAACAAACAAACAAACAGCAACAACAAAAAACGAACCGTCAGAACCCTAGAAAAAATGGTAAAAGCAAACCTAAACAGACGAAATCACACAAAGGAACACATATACACACTCAGAAAAAAAGAAAAAAGAAAAAGAAAGAAAGAAGAGAGCAACCAACCAATAAACAAAGCCACCAATGATAACAAACACTAAAAACTAAACTGAGATAAACATAAAAACCAGAAATAAATCAGACGCAGAAGGCAAATCCCAAGTCTCCAGTTGCTCCCAAAGTCCATTTCCTCAGTTTTGGGAACATTTGTTGTCTATTCAGGTATTCCACAGATGCGGGGTTCATCAACTTGACTGTGTGGATTTAATCCGCTACTCCTAAGGCTGCGTGGAGAAGTTTATCCTTCTCTTCTTTATTCGCACAGATCATGGAGTTCATCTTTGGTTTTGGTCCCACCTCTGCTTGTAGGCCGCCCTCAGGCATCTGTTCCCTGCCCAGACAGGAGGGGGTTACAGCAGCTGCTGATTAGGTTTCTCTTGCTCACTCAGGACTGGGAGAGGGAGGGGTACGGTAGTCATAATTGGAGTGTGGGCCAAGCTTTTGGCAGCTGAGGCTGGCGTGACACTGCAACAGCCTGAGGTGCTCCATGTGTTCTCCTGGGGAAGTTATCCCTGGATCACGGGACCCTGGCAGTGGTGGGCTGCACTGGCTCCCAGGGGGGTGTGGATAGTGACCTGTGCTTGCACACAGGATTCTTAGTGGCAGCGGCGGCAGTGTTAGCGTTTCATGCCTGTCTCTGGGGTCTGAGCTGATAGCCATGGCTCGCGCCTCTCTCTGGAGCTCGCTTAGGCAGTGCTCTGCCTTCTGTGGGTGCACAGAGCAGGAATCCCCTCTCCTCGGGCACCCAGAATCAATGGTCTCTTCCCTCTTCAGCAGGTCCAGACTTTTTCCCGGACTCCCTCCCAGCTAGCTGTGGCACACTAACCCCCTTCAGGCTGTGTTCACACAGCCAACCCCAGTCCTCTCCCTGGGATCTGACCTCCAAAGCCCGAGCCTCAGCTCCCAGCCCCGCCTGCCCCGGCGGGTGAGCAGACAAGTCTCTCGGGCTGGTGAGTGCTGGTCGGCACCAATTCTCCGCTTTGCCCTCCACACCCCTGTTGCTGTGCTCTCCTCCATGGCTCTGAAGCTTCCCCCCACCCCGCCGCCCACCCCCCGTCTCCACCACTGAAGGGTCTTCCTAGTGTGTGGAAACTTTTCCTCCTTCACAGCTCCCTCCCAGAGGTGCAGGTCCTGTCCCTATTCTTTTGTCTCTGTTTTTTCTTTTTTCTTTTGCCCTACCCAGGTGCGTGGGGATTTTCTTGCCTTTTGGGAAGTCTGAGGTCTTCTGCCAGCGTTCAGTAGGTGTTCTGTGGGAGTTGTTCCACATGTAGATGTATTTTTGATGTATTTGTGGGGAGGAAGGTGATCTCCACGTCTTACTCCTCTGCCATCTTGAAGGTCTCTTGGAAAGAATAGATTTTTAACTGTAGTTCTCTTGTGGATACATTTTTTTCTAGATAGGTGAAGTGTCTCGGAATTGTATCTTGATTTAGGAGATGTGTAAGGGGTACCATGGTACAGATAACAGTGTGAGGTAATGGTTTCTATCTGGCTTCTGGAATCACACAGGCTTGATTTGAATCCCAGAACTTCTATCTATGTGATCTGGGAAGTTTATCTAACTTCTTCTATACAACGAGAGTAAATGATAGTACTTATCTCTTAACATTAGATGTTTAATAAATGTTAGAACAACATTTTCTGTTTTACAGAGAATAATTGATGTATGCATGTTATTGTCAAAATATAATATGTTGAATTTCACTTTAATATCAATTTCATAAAATTGTACATGAGGATAAGGTGCTGAGTGAATAGATAAATGATTAATTGACAATTACATACCTTTGAGAGCTACAGTGTATTATCCTGGAGTCTTTGCTTTCTAAAGCTGTAAGATTTATTTTCTAATTAAAATAATTTAAGATTATTATGTATATTTAAAAATCCCCAAATAGAATTCTTGAGTTTTCAAAATAAATGTTTATTATTTTTTTTAAATTTGGAAGGTTCTTGTTAAAAAATTCAAAACAAAAAATAATCTGTGACCTTTGTAATTATCAAGTTTGTTTTCAGTAAGGTATGAAATATCAAAAGAGGTAACTCATTGTCATAGTAAATTATATAAAGCCTTTCAAAATAATTCTGAAACTTTTTTAGGGGTCAGAAATCTAGAGAGAGTTTGAATGTACACCATATAGTAGAGAAGGGGGGACAGGTTCTAGGGGGAAACCATGTCCTTTTTAACCAACAACATGTCTCTTAACATTCATGCATACATTACTACTTCATACAACCATAGTGTAAACATGACAATATTTATTATTGAATACATTTCAAAAAATAGTGATGAAAAGTTGAGCAAGATTACTTATTCTTGATAAATTAAATTTATATTGTGTGAGAAAATTGGCAGTCTTCTTAACAAATAAACTTCTAAATTTCAGTAAGAGCAGTGTAGGAATAATTATAAAAATCATGTAATATATTGAGAGATTATAATCATAAAAGCATGTATATGGATGTGGATGAACTTTCCACTCTTCTAAGACCACCTTCTTCACTATATTGCCCTCTTTTTTTTGCAAGAACAAACTTCATCAATTCTTCGCTTTCTAATGCGTCATTCCTATCAACAGACAAACATGTTATTTCTTCAGTCTTAACCTGTTATGAAGAAAATCTTCCTCAGCCCCACTTTCTCTTTCAGGTTTTGCCCATTTTCTCTGCTTATAGAATAATTTCTCAAGAGTTGACTTGTTGCCTTTGATTCCTCTTTCCCCATGTCTCTTGAATCCACACTAATCAGCCTTTCACTCTTATCCTTTTACTCCACCAAAACAGCTCTGTTAAGGTCCCCAATGACCTCTACATTGTTGAATCCAATAGTAAATTCTCAGTCTTTATGTCATTCAGCCTCTCAGTAGCATTTGATGCACATGATCACTCCTGTGAAAAATGCTTTCTCCATGCCCCACACTGAACTCTTGATCTTTAAAACATGTTCCTCCCATAGTAAATGGCAACTCCATCTTTCCCATTACTTGGACCAAAATTCTTGGTGTCATCCTTGACTTCTTTCTTTCTCTTAAACCCCAAATCTGATCTGTTGTCCAATCCTATTGGCTCTATGATCAAAGTATATCCAGAAATCTGGGCACTTCTACTCTTGATGGAAGATACCATCATCTCCCACCTGGATTATTACAAATCTCCCAAACTGTCTCCCTCTTTCCACCCTGTCCTTTCCTATGGTCCATTCTCCATACAACAGCCAGGAATGCTTTCAAGAAGTTAAGACATATAATATCATTTCTTTATTCAAAATTCTCCAATGACTTACCACGTCATTCAGAGTAAAAGCTGATCTCCTCATGATGCCTATGAGTCCTGTATCATCTGGTGCCTGCTACTTCTATAATCCTGACACCCCGATAGCTTTGATACACACGTGTCAGGGATATTGAACTTGTTGTGTCCTTTGCTTGGATCTCCTTGTGGCTCACTCTTTCAATTTCTTTAAGAGTTTGTTCAAATTTCACCTTTTCAATGAAGCTTTCCTTGGCCTGCTTATTTAAAATTGTAAGTCCTAGCCCTTTGTACTGCCAGCCCTCTTCCATGCTTTATTTTTCTTTACTGCACTTGCTACCATATAATGAAATATATATTTTATGTAAATGCTATCAGAGTAGGGATTTTTTTCCATTGCTGTATCCCAGCACCTAGAACCTGTTCTGGCACATTATATGTATAATTTGATCCATTCATATATATGAATGGATCAAATTAAAAATAAATTCAGCCTAATTTGGTTGAATAAAATTACTTGCATTCACCTTATATTGAACATCTGGAATTTTGTTCATATTGACTGTAGAGTATTTTAGATTCCAATCCAGTGATAATCCAATGATAAATTTCAAAGGTTGTTTAAGGGGCTTCCCTGGTGGTGCAGTGGTTGAGAGTCCACCTGCCGATGCAGGGGGCGTGGGTTCGTGCCCCGGTCTGGGAGGATCCCACGTGCCGCAGAGCAGCTGGACCTGTGAGCCATGGCCGCTGGGCCTGCACGTCCGGAGCCTGTGCTCAACAACGGGAGAGGCCACGACAGTGAGAGGCCCGCGTACCGCTAAAAATAATAATAATAAATACATAAATAAATAAATAAAATATACTTGGGAGGTATGGTTGGTAACTTTAAAAAAAAAGATTGTTTAAGTATTTTAAGAAATATTGGTTTCAATGAGAATATTACTTTATGGGAAGTATTCTACATTTGTAGTAAATGCATCAAGGAACTAGTGTATGTGAGAAGGCCCTGGCATGGATTATCAGTGATTATCAGCTTCTCAACAGTGTTCACCTGGCTGTATATATGGTTCTTTCCATAGTCAATGATTTAATGAGAACACTGTAGTCAAATGGAAAGAGCCTGAGATTTTAAGAAGCCTAAGCTACCCCTCATCTGTTGTGTGACCCTGGGTGAATTATTTAACATCACTGGGTCTAAAAAAATGGTAACAACAGCAGGTTAATTGTGATGATTAAATGAAGTCTAAAAAATTCTTTGAGAGCAGGGACTTTGTTTTGTTCACTGTTATATTCTCAGTAAGTATGACATGTGAACAGTGTGTATCCAGTATTTATTCAATAAAATAAATACTTGTTAAATGAATGAATAATGTGTGTAAAATACATAGACCAGTCCATGCCACAGTGTAGACACCCAATAAATGGTATCTATATGATAGTTATTAGCAAATTAACTACATATCTTTAGTTACACAGAACACTTGGAGATTTAAGGGCATATAGTAGATTCTAGCTGACTCTAATTGTTGTTTTTTATTGGATAGAATTAAAGATGTTTGATTGAGTTTATAAATCAGAATTTTAAATGTAGAGTCAGAAAGTATTTTTATTTGCTTTTCCCTTGATGACAAGAACCATTCAACACTGAAACTATAGCTGTGGTTAAAATAGAAGCTGCAGTACATTTTTGTTAACAGTAATGTCAAAATACAATTTCCTTTGGTTTTTCTATGAATTTGATGGTAGAACTACAAGTTAATGGTCCTGATGCTTTTAACTGAGTTGATAACCCACGGTCTCCTCACATAGTGCTACCACAGCAGAATCCAGATGTAGCAATTATCCAGTTACACCACCTTGTAGACAGATCTTTGCTGATGTGTTCAATGGTTACCAGCACAGTGTTGGCCATATTTACCTCTAGACACAGAAGAGTTAACAGGAGAGGAACTGGAATTGAAATATCTAAATTCTAGTCACAGGGCTACAGTAAGTAAACATATGATGTTAAATTATTTGACTCAGTTCCTGATCTTTTAAGGGTGGATAAAAAGTACATGCTTTATCCATATTTTAATGTAATTTAGAAAGGACAAGTACTTATTTACCCAGGGATGCTTTGGTTTCAAGCAACAAAATAACATCTAAAGTTTGTTTAAATAAAGGGAGAGTTTTAATAAGATAACAGGCATATCTCATGAAACCAAAGATGAGATGTGTAACTAAGGTGTGAATGAGGTTTTGGAACAGAGAACTAGAAAGCCCTCAGAAACCATAGCTCCTTAATCAACTGCCTCTTCTCTGCACCACTTGTGTTCTTTATGTTGCTTTGTGTTTCTAATTCATTTTCTTGGTTTTCCCCATAGATTGGCTCTATTGTTTGGCTCTTTATCACACCAAGTCTTCAGTTCATAGTCTTAGCCACTAATCTAGCAACTTGACAAGTAGAGTGCCCTCAGAAAATCAATTCAGTCTCTCTGTGTTTTACAGCAAATTCCCAGAAAAGAGAATCTCAGAGACCTTGCTTGGATTAGGTGTCCTCTCTGGTCCAATCAGCCATGGCTCAGATTTGGGTTACATTTCTTGCTGCTCATTCAGTGGATTCTGAGGGAACTATGGGTAGACTGTTTAAAAGAGTGTCAGTGTGCAAACAAAATGATTAGCTTTTCCAGTTCATGTCTAAACTTAATTGGAGATTAAAATTAAATATATGAAAAATTTAAATTGATTATCTGTGTGTTTTTCCCAGTATATTGATACTTGATGCAAAACATTTCTATTGTCAAGAAAATTGACTTGATTATCTATGACCTGAAAAGGTTAATTTACTCAGAGAAGTGTCTAATTTACAAGTATGGAGTGATAAAGTGGGGGGGGGGCAGTGTTCAGAGTGCTTCATTTGAGGTTTTAACACCACAACTTCCTTCTCCCATCACCTCAGTGACTCCCACTCACTTAACTTTCAACTCCTTTTATCTGGTATTAAAAAGAATATGAAACAGAGCAAACTAGCAAACAAAAAACTCTGGGAAATATTTAGATCCTTATAAAAACACAGGAAGAAAGAGCTTGCTGGAAATGTTTTCAAAAAGTTATATCTCTGGGGTATATGATCTATCTCAAATAATTTGTTTTTATTTCATTTTATGTAAACATATCTATACACACTCACACTACCAAATTAATATTGACTGGACTCCAGTGTGTTTTTGGTTACCTGAGTACTCTGGAAAGTCTCTTTTCAAAGATTTCTAAGTGAACTTTACTCATATCTCACTGCATATGTGGCTATAGAGAAAAGTTTGGGACATATGGAATGGTATAAAAAATGGAAAAAAAGCCAGAGATAATCACACTACTTATAGGCACCAATTGTTCATATTTTATCATACTTCAGTATTTTTTTCAATATTTTTTATGAATTTTTTTCAGACTGCTTATATGCCTTGGTACCCTGTTTTTTCCACTTACTATTTTATTATGTGATGCTTCTGTGTCATTAAATGCTTCATAAACATCTTTAATAGTGTCATAATGTTCTGCCAAATGGATGTGCCCTGTAGTAAAAAGTTTTGTTTACCTTTACCCTAACAGTGGACATTGAGGTTGTTTTCTATTTTACTTTATTAGAACTGCCATATGTGACAATTTTTTAGCATACAGTTTCCCAATTTTTGTTATTACCATAAGGAAAATTGCCAGAAAAGAATTGATTGATCAAAGTTTATACACTTTTTTCATGCTTCTGAAACCATTTCCAAATTTCTTTCCAGACTCTCTGTACCATTTTACAAATTCATCAACAATGAAAAGATGTCTTTCCTTGTACCCTTGTAGTATAAAGTATAATCATTAGAAACAAAACAAATAAAAAAACAAAACAACCCTCTGCTACTTTTATAGGGAAAAATAGTATTCTGTTTTCTTTGACAACTAGCAAGGTTAACTTTTTTTTTTTCACATTTAGTCACTTGGATTTCTTCTGAGGAGCATCTGTTTGTATCTTTTGCTCATTTTTTATTTTGAAGTCCTAATGTTTTCCTTAACAACTTTTATGAACCTTCTATTTATTAAGTGTATAACCATTTGTCATATAATTTAGAAGTATCATGTTGTTTTACATACAGATGATTTACATTTTTAGTTCATTAAATCTATTATTCTTACTAGAAACTTTTCCTTCTGACTTTTTATTTAAAAAAATTCAAACTTACAGAAAAAAACAAAAGAATAATCCACTGAGCCCTGTATACTCTTCAGTTAGATTCACTAGCTGACAATGTTTTGTCAATTTTTCTCCGCCACTCTTTCTCTCTCATATATATGACACATACATATATATGTATGTGTGTGAATATATATTTGTGTGTGTGTGTATACACACACAATGAAAGATATTTATTTATTATTGTTGAACTATTTGAAAGTAAGCTTCAGACACTTGGCTGCTAAGTTCTTCATTGTATCTCTCTTAAGAATAAGGGTGGGTTTCCCTGGTGGTGCAGTGGTTGAGAGTCCGCCTGCCGATTCAGGGGACACGGGTTCGTGCCCCGGTCCGGGAAGATCCCACATGCCACGGAGCGGCTGCGCCCGTGAGCCATGGCCGCTGAGCCTGCGCGTCCGGAGCCTGGGTTCCGCAACGGGAGAGGCCACAACAGTGAGAGGCCCGCGTACCAAAAAACAAACAAACAAAAAAAACCAACCAAACAAACAAAAAACCAAACAAACAGAAAGAATAAGGATATTTTTCAGCATAACTAGCTACTAACTACTACTAACATACTACTAATAATACAATTAAGACAATTAGCAATTCTGTAATATCTAATGTCCATTTCATATTTGAATTTTCCCTCTTATCTCGCCAATAAACCTTTTATATTCTTTTATTTTTTATCCAAAATCCAATCAAATTTCATATATTGTTTCTATCATATGTCTCTTTAGTTTATTAAATACTTTAAAAAAATTTAAGAAAGTCTTTTCCTAAAAAGAGATTAAACAGGTTTCACCTATATATTCTATTAGTTTTTTAATTCTTTTTTTTTAACAACAAATTTTCATATCCGATTGGAATTTATTTGGGTTACGGTGACTGCTGAATATCTCAGATTATTTTTTCTTTCTAAATAGCTTATTTTCTCCTAGCAAAATTTATAAATGTTTCTTGAACTTCTCACTTATTTCTAAAATCTTATTTCTAAGATCTTAGCATTTATTAAGTTCATATACATATTAACTAGAATCTGTTTCAGATAATTTCTCTGCTCCATTGATCTTGTACCAGATCCATATGAATTTAACAATTGTAGATTTGTAACGGATTTTAATATATGATGACTCTAATCATCAGTGTTCTCATTTTCCATTGGCTTTAAAAAGTTATTACATAAGTTTTGTTTCTTAAATAAGTGTTAGGATCTTTTTTCATTTCTTCCTCCATTGTATAAAGAATACCACATTGATATTTTCATTGAAATTCTAGTAATCCTTTAGAATTATCTTTTATTAAAGTTATATATTTCTCTTACTTGATAACTCTTGGTACTTATAGGAATGTTCATCTCTATATTAACACCACTCAATGGCCCCAAAAGCTTAGGTGAATGTGTATGGAATATTGCTTGAAATACATGTTGTTTACCCAGTCATAGATGTTCTAAATTCTAAGCCAAGATTAAGTCACAGAGGGCCACAGTTCTGTACAATATTTATTATTACCTCTCTCTTCTGCACAAATCCAGCCTCGCTGTGCTTATGAAATTGTACTTTAGATGAGGCCACTAGCTTTGATTATTAAAAAGATGCCTCCATTAAATTTGTTGCTGTTTCAACATTAAGGATGCTGTTTGTGACATTATGTAGGGTCTTACTTGTGAGAATCTGTGGGAAACTTTTTTCTCTAGCCTCACTATAAGGAATGCTTTTCCCAAATAGATGCTGTGTTTTAATCTTATGGATACTGAATCTTATAGTTTACTATATTTGAATTTGTACTTTTGTTGTTTGAAATCATAGAGCCAAATTTGTGAACCCCATTCCTTCATTTATTCCTTCAGGTCCCCAATCATTAATGAATGATTTTTAAAAATTCCTAATTTCTTGACTTTTCTTCTATGAGTACATACTTGGATCCAAAGGGAGTTTCTGATACCTGTTTAAATTGCTGCTTTAATTGGTTTATTTGTGATTTTTTTGTCTTTCATTTTAACATATTTCACACTTACCTATAAACTGAAGGAATGGTTTCAGGGAGCAGTAAAAGAATGGAGAGAATACCCACTATGGTAATAATGAGCTTGAGTCTCATGTTTTAAAGAGACTGTAAGTTTCAGCTTTGCTCTGCCACTGGAGCAGGAGTGTTGTAAACACTTGAAAACCACTACATCCAGGCCTAAGCTGCCTTTGCTCCATTCATTCTATAAACCTTCACTCACGCCCCTCAAAATATGAGAGAATTGACCTCATTACTATTGATAGAGATTTTACTTCCACAAAAGCTCAAGGCTCTTCGGGGGCTCTTAGTATTACAGCACAGATTGCAAAGATTTAAATTAGTGCATTGTTATATATTCCAAAATGTTCTTTTAAAGAATGAGTGTACCACAGTCCCTCTTCCCCAGTTCAAGGAGGAGAAAGAGTTCTGATCCCATATTTAAACAGCTGCCTGAAAGGAAAAGATATTCTAGTCACACTGGGCAAAGTCTCCTGACATGTCACAGACCATTCTGCCTTCAGACAGAATAAGGTGATGACAAACTACACACATGTATCAGGAGAAAGGGCTGTATGCTCCTTTCCCCTTCCTGCAACTTTCTCTTTTGATGAATGGCTTTCTTTAAAAGCTAATAACCTCATTGTAATATAAGGTGCTATAAATATATGTATGTGAACATATGTACATGTACCTCTTTTTCTCTTGGTATTTTGTAATAAGTCAAAAGTCATATTTATCATGACATCCCTTCATGTAGAACAAAGAACCTAGAAATTTTTTTTTAAACCATTGACTTGTGTAGTTTATTTATTTATTTATTTATTGACCATGTGGCTTGTGGGATTTTAGAGATTAAACCTGGGTCCTCAGCAGTGAGAGTGCGGAGTCCTGACCACTGGACTGCCAGGGAATTCCCTAGGAAAAAAACATTTTATTTTGTTAATAAGTAGTATTGCTAGAGGAAATAAGATTACCTTTTCACAAGCTGAAGTAATAGGCTGATAAATTCAGGACCAGAAGTCGTGGAGACAAATGTTTGGTTTTATTCCTAAAAGGGCAGAATAGGGTTATCAAACCTCACACCATTGCGTAAGAGGTTAAACCAATCCCTCTGAAGAGCTGGCGGACATTTTTCTTTTACACCTGGGGGTTAGGCCTCCATCTGGATTTTTTGTTCCTTGTGTGCTTTTTAGATTTTGTGTGTATGTAGCTAAGCTTTGAAGAAGTTCACTCAAAGTAATTATATCTCTGAAATTGTAGAGTGTTTTGGATTAAAGTCAGAATTATTCAGTTGCCTAGTTTTTCTTCCAATAAAAATGGTAACCATCAAACTGATACAACTCAAGAATTTCCAAAAAGCACTTGGCTGAACTATGTACTATTTGCAACTTTTAAATAAGGAAACCATTCATAGAAACATAAGAAGAAAGGTCTTTTTAGCAGACAAACTTTAGATATAGATGTTATTTTACTGTTTTGCTGTCAGTTTTGGGTTCCATAGCTAGGTCCTTGCTTTATTCTGAATAGGAATCGATATTTATTTGTTTAAGGTGATACTGTGTAGAAATTATGGATTCATTTCCTTGAAGAAACACCAAATATGAAGGGGTCAGGGTAGAATTTTCATTATACTTTAATATCAAAGAACTGTATTTTATACTATTCAATAAAATTAAACTTTAACTTCATCATACATTTTTCACACTAACAGCCAAGTGTTGTTGCCTTTGGTGATCTCTGTAATGCCTGTTTCTGCCTTGTGATTGTTACCACTGTTAGTGGGAATTCTCCTTTAGCCACCTAGGGTACCTTATTGGATGACAACGCCAAATCTGGAAGTGCCTTCTATCCTTCAAAAAAAATGTGATGTGCATTTTGTACTTACTGAATGTTCCTGTAGCCCATATTTTTGAAAATGGGTAATATAAAAATAGTATATGAATCACTGATAGCTTTCTTTTGATTTTGATTGATTATCATATGTTTGATTATCATATGTACATTTTTGATTTGTTTGATTATCATATGTACATTTGATTATCATATGTACATTTCCCCAAATCTTCTGGGTAGGCATTTGCTGTAACTTTCTGGGAGTCATTTCCACATATGTGTCCATCCTTGACAAAACAAAAGAAAGAACAGTGGCCAGATTTTTCTGAGCCAGTATCTGACCTGATTTCTTTCTCCCAAGGAATTATCTATCAATCAGGCTTGATTTGTAAGACATACTTTGTTGTTTGAAGCATAACTATTCACTACTTTTAATAGAAAAATACAGGAGCTGAAAAATGTTTTTTTAAATAGAGCCAGCCCATGTAACTTATGAGCATAATCTTTTTATAAAATATTACAAAAATCCTTCCTTCCAACTTTCACATTCCAATTGAGCCTAATCACTTTGCAGGTTTTGATGATCCAGCAGGTATGAAGCACTATACATTAAATGCATGTTGACAAAGGAAATTCACTAGCAAGGGTTTCATTAACTGGGGATTAAGCTAAAACCCTTTCCCAGAATTGCCAATAAATGAGACTCTAATCTAAAATTTTACATTAAGTTTAGTACAACTAAAATGTGTGTGTGCACATATGTGTGTGTGCTTGCTGAATGAGTGTGTATATGAGTAAGGGCAAATCCTAAAATGAGGTTTTTTTAAAAATTTTTTAGTTGGCTGGAAGAGTACAAATTTTTCTGGTTATTTTGTAAGTATAAGGTACTAAGCGAGAAAAAGTTTTACAACTTAAAGCATACTCTGTAAATCCGTCCAAGCAGATGCAGAAATACATAATTGAGAGATTTGAAAGATGAGCTCTTTACTATGTCATATGGGTGGATTAGGTCTGATTTGAAAAAATAGTTTTAATATTAATTTTATAGAATTTACTTTTTAAGAAGGATGTTTGTAAAGTTGATCCTGAAAATGCCATTCTGAAAGAATACTTTGCAATTTTTCTTGTATTTTCTATTATATTTGGACTTGGTTGTAATTATTAAACTACCCTAAAGTTAGAATGAAGATGTCTCAGATCTTATTGATTTTTTTTGAATACTGATTTAAGTAAAGAGTTTTGAGACAAAATTGGTTGTAATTGCACATATCAATGGAAACCTAATTTTATGATTAAATTACAATAGTTGGCTATTTATTAACTGTATTTTTTAGTTAAGGGTATGAGCTTTACCAATTGTGGGTCTGAATAATATGAGCTAATACTGAATCCAATGGATAATGGCTTATTAAATTCCAGTTTGTGCTGTTGTGATCTAATTTCAATCATGAAGGCTGTGATAAGTTTGGAGATGTTTATCAAATAATCGTCCTGAGAGCTTCAAATCAACTCCATGGACAATTTGGTTTAGTTTCCTTACTTTGAGGCTGGTACCTTTTATCCCGTCTCTGCAAATGAGTCAAAAAAAACTGTGAGAAGTTAAGTGACTTGCTTTTGGCCTTGCATCTTGTTTATATATTGTAAATGGGGGACTAGAATGCAGGTAGATTTCCCATCATCCTGTTTAGAGTTTCCCTCATTGCATCACACTGCATTTTAATTAATTTATTAATTTTCACTTAAAAAGGTGAAGTAATTCCAAATATATTCAAAATTACAGAATAGTATAGAAACCTTCATATACTCAACATCCAGATTAAATAATTATCAACTCATAACCAGTCTTTTTTCCATCTACACCCCAATTTACTTTCCTTCTCCCATATTATTTTGAAGTAAACCCCAGATATTACATACAACACACACATGCACACATATACAAAAGATGAAATTTAAGTTTATACTGATGTTTCCACAGGACTACAGGATTTTATTCTCTCTGGTAAATGTGTATCTCTTTTCTCTCAGGCTGAAATTCCTGGTGCTCAAGAGTTTGTTAGAAGTAGAATATGATCTAATTTGTTAATGACTAATTTGCTTTTACATATTACCCACATAACAGCCTCAGAATAGCAATACCAGCAACATCACTGACAATATTATTGCTGAGAATTGTTTAATTTATTGTGTGTTTTTGTGTGTATGGGTCAGTGTGTGGTTCTTTTTATCCTTGGGGTATAAATTATTTAATTTAATTCTTCTTCAGTTACTTGGAGATGGCAATAAACCACTACAAAAATAAAATTAGGGCATGTTCAAACATAGGAGAAAATTCTCTAGAGAGCCTCAGAAGTTTATATGGTTACAAAGTTAAGAACAATGTGAGGAACTGTGTAGGTAATGAAAAACAATTCCTTTATATTTTGCATTGGTCCGTTGTGGTGAAATTATAACCAGAACACCATGCATACTCCCTAGTTCTTTTCTTTTTTTTAATGTAAATTTATTACTATTATTTTTAATTAATAAATTGATGAATTAATTAATTTTTGGCTGCATTGGGTCTTCGTTGCTGTGCGTGGGCTTTCTCTAGTTGTGGCAAGCGGGGGCTACTCTTTGTTGCGGTGCAATGGGCTTCTCATTGCAGTGGCTTCTCTTGTTGTGGAGCACGGACTCTTGGCGCATGGGCTTCGGTAGCTGTGGAACATGGGCTCAGTAGTTGTGGCTCGTGGGCTCTAGAGCGCAGGCTCAGTAGTGTGGCACATGGGCTTAGGTGCTCTGTGGCATGTGGGATCTTCCTGGACCAGGGATCAAACCCATGTCTCCTGCATTGGCAGGCGGATTCTTAACCACTGCGCCACCAGGGAAGTCCCCTTAGTTCTTTTCTGGTGAGACAAATGAAACCATTACCAAAAATTTAAAAAGTATTCTTAGAGACTAGGAAAATACAAGTAGGAAGGACACTGGGGGAAAAAAAAAACACTGGAATTACTCAAAATGGAGAAGTGAATCTTAGGGGAATAATTGTGTCACAGTCCTCAAGTATGAAATATTTCCTTCTCCACTAAGAATAGAAAGCTGATGAAAATTAAAATCAACCAACATTTTTGAGTATTTTTATAAACCCCAAACAGGGGTTTCTCTTCTAAGGGAGGCAAGAATATATGAAACCTAGTTTCTGGTTTTAGAGTTAACGCTATAATAGACATTCTTGGGTTATCTTCCCAGTTCCTCTTCTCTGGCACATGGTCTCAAAGCAGGTGTCCCTGGACATAGCTCATTTGTTCAGAGGTGGGTATATGGACCTAAGCTGGGGTAGTCATATTGTCTGTTTCAGGAAATATCAACTGAGACTAAAAGAGTTAGGTCTCCATCTGAATAAGTCTCTTAAACACAGGAGGTGTATAAGTCTGGTATGTATGGTGTGGTCATTTTTGTTAGGTGGATAGAATTGCAACCAAAAGAAAAGAAGAATATAGAAGAAAGTAGGTGTACTGAGAGAAACAGTGAGAAGAGGTGGAAAGAGCAGTCCTCTGACTCCCAAGAGCCTCCCAGTTTCTACTTTGATTCCTTCTGGAGACTTAGCTATATTTCTGCTATTGGATTCTGTGAGACACTCCTGCACACTCTATTTGTGGTTATCTGTTTATTTTATCCTTTCTTTACTCACAACAATATGTGAAGAACATGTTACGGCTAATATTCTAGGATTCACATGGAACTATGACCAAACTGATTATACTTTGCAATTGTACAGTAACTTGGTAGGACTTCTTGAATTCCCTGTGTTGGTGTTTCACACTTTTCACCCAACAAAGGATAAGAATGGATGCTAAGAAGCAAAAGGCATGCATTGTGCTGGGTATCTTCTGTTTGCTCCTCCAAATCTATTCTCTACCCTTCCTTCTCTCCCATAGTGCTGACCTGTATGGATTCTAAATAGACATCAATGTTCTTATCATTGCACAGTTTTTTTCCTTTCAGATTTCATTATTTTGTTAACTTTTCCTTCCCTCATTCCTTTGGCCCAGGATGGTAAGCTCTGTTTTACTGGACTGTCTTTGTTGGTTCCCCTATAGCGACACACTTGTAAACAGTATCAACTCTCCTTAAATTATGCTATGTCAAGTGTATCAGCAATTTCCTTGGGGACCCTAGCTAATGAAGATGGTGAGTAGTTTGGGATGTGTTGAATTGAGGTCTTGGAGATTTACATTGAGGGAAGTTCCAAAGAGAAGAGATGGGGAAAGGTCTGAACTGGTGACATACTTTTGGAAATCAGTAGCAGATAAGTAGAAGATGAGATCACCCATGTGGAGCACCAGGTGGAAGATAGAATACTGGGAACACAGACATTGATGGGGCAGGCGTAGAATGGGGATCTCACAATGGAGGGGGAAGATCCACAGGCATCACATTATTGAGAGAACCAGGAATGTGCAGCATAAGGGTAATAAATGGGGTGGAGGGTTTTAAAAAGGGCTGTCATTATCAGTGTCTATATGTGGCAAACAGAGCTAGTAAGATGATAGTTTAAAAAAGAAGACTCTATTTTATGTGGCAATTGCAAAGTGAAGATTGTGGAAGAAATTGAAAAGTCAGTATAGACCCAGTAAAGTTGTGGAGACAGAAGCTAGATTGAAGATGGTTGAGGAAGGGGTGGGAACTACCCCTTCCTCAAAAATAATAAGGGCTAAATATAAATACTGAGTATAGAATTGGCTAATTTGAAAACCCCAATCAGACATTTAAACAATGACCTGTAGGTGGGGGAAGATACAGTCAAACTTGAACCATTTTACCTAGTTACTAAATTGTTAATATGGAATAACTTGGGCTATACCAGATTAAATATATGAGAGTCATTATTGATCAGATGAAAGAAGGTGAAAATGCATTTGAAGAACATATACATGGTGACACTTACATACTACTTTTGTACAAAACTTTTGGAAATAAAATGACATTTAAATAAAGAGGAGGGAAATTTCCAAAATGTTTGAGTAGCAGATCCAGTCTGCTGCTGTATATAATTTGAAAAATCACACACTTTACTTGTTTATTGTATCTTCCTAGTTCTCAGTACAAGTTTCTCTTTTTAATGTTTGGTGGGAAAACAGAAGTATCTGAGTTTTTACTTTGACCTTTTTTCGATATAATCAGTGGAATCAAAACTCCTTGGGACCAAAAATATATAAAACAAGTGTACATGAACAGTACTTTAAAATGAACTCACGTTCATTAGAGTCATATCCACCACTCTTATTTGTGTCAAATAGAAAGGTGAGATGGCTTAAAAAATAATAAACATGTTTTCTCTCAACAAAAACTCCATTTTCTACCTCAGATAAGGGTGGTCTCAAGTCATCAATAGTTGATCTGACAGAGTAAATCTCAAATTGCTGCCACGATAATCCTTCTTTGGTATGACAGGCTGATCAGGAAAGAAATCACAAGTGTCTCAGAAATGAGCTTAGTTGGCGAACAATACTTTCATTATCATCTAATGAGGTGAATATAATCTCTTTTTTCTTTATACATTAAAATAAAATATTTTTTAAGGAACAAGTATGTTTATCTGGATAAAATAAATGATCACCTAATTATCTTTAATAATTTTGAACCCGATAGGAATAATTTAAAATGAATACATTTTGTTTGTTCTTTCATTTATTTAAATTGCTTATGATCTCTGTATGAAATGTCATTAAATAAAATAATAGTCATGTGAAAGTCCAATAAGGCTTAATGTATAAGACTACCAAACAAAGAAGTGTCATTGTTCAAATGTCTCTTGGGGTGAAAATGGAAAACAATTAAGTTTTAATGCTCAAGTTTGGTTCTCGTGCCTGATTTCGTACCTAATGATCATCCTACCTGCCCTCTAGAACCATGTTTTATATTGACTAAATTGACTAAATCACAGGTCTAGTTGTTGAGATACGTCAAAAGGCTTGATCTGGAGACTAGAACTAAAAGGCTTTTTTTTTTTTTTTAAATTACAAAAAGTCTTTATTTTAGTTGCTTATATTTGGACTTAATACTTTATTTAGTACATTTCATTTTGGTTGTCTCAACTCCAGACCTTTGACTAGCTCAAGAAATTATTCCAACTAGAGTTACAGAGGGACTGTTTCAGGTGGATTAAAATATGATACTTGTAATATATGTTAAATAGCTTATGAGACAACAGTATTTGATGCAATAAACAATTTTTTAAAAATATATGAGAAATGATTTAAATATGGATCAGATTTGAAAAGTACTATGTTAAAGCCTCAGAAACAAGTTTTTTTTTTTTAATTCTAGGATTTTACAAAACTCTTCAATAGCAAGCAATTACAAAATATCAATTTTTCTGAGCAATTGATACAGGTAAAAATCCAAACGTACCAAAAAATGGTACTTAGATTTCCTTGCAGACCAATTCATGTTAAGTTTCAAATCTAGCAAGGAAGACCCAAGTGTGTTTTTTATTAAAGCTTAAACAACCAGCTAGTGTAACGTTCCTGAAGTTTCATCCATCATGTTACCAATTTCTTCATCCTAGAGAAACATTATATTCTCGTTATGTCTCAAAGACAAGAAATACATTCAAGAAGTTTTGCAAGTAACGAATAATTGAGAGAACAAAAGTCATAGGCAGCATTGTGCTTGCTAGAAGGTATTCAGAAGGCAGGGCAGAGATTTCCAAAGCATTTTACTGTAGTATGAACCATGTCCAGTTGCTTTTAAGTGGTGAAATCTATGGACTTGCTTTTGCATTTTTCCTGGTCCCTCAGAATTCAGAGCTCATTTGACAGTTAGCAGTGGAAATAGCCCCAGAAATCACCATGTTTTAGGTAAGGAAAACATGTCATTATGGAGAAGGTGTAACACAATCGTAGACAATTAAAACAAAGTTTCTGTTAGAAATGATAGCATCATGTGAGTTTTGTAAGAGAGCTCATTGCTCTCATATTGTTGGCAGATTAAGAGTATTTGGATGTTCCTTAAAAATGAGGAAATATTTGAAAATTAAAAATCAGACAAATGCGGTGACTTTTGCTACTGAAGAAATTACTCATTCTTAGTTCAGTGGAAGCAGGCTGCTATTCCAGACACGTTCAAGAAAATTCATGTTTCCCACTGTTGCTGGCCCTGCTCTGGATGTCTCATTATGTGAAGTAGAAAGTTTTGATCTCAATATTTTAAGACTGTACTACTCTGCCATTTTAACTCAGAAAAATAGTCTCGATAAGTAATTAATAAAAAATAAAATGAAGATCAAATCTGCACACAATTCTTTTCCTAACCCAAATTTAGATGTACAAAATGGGATCAAAGGACATTTTTCTTAGAGAAATGACAGTTACAACATAATTAAAAAAAACCAAATACCCACAATGACTTAGGTAAAAATTGATACGGATAAAAATACCATAAATTAGCTAAATCTTCATTTATAATTTATATTGTAAAATTATTTTGAAAATAAGTTCAGTAAACAAAAAAATAACAAAAAATGGAATGGTTAACTGTGCCACTTTGAAAATTATCAGGGGATTAAACAGACAATAAATTTTATAAAACAATCAGTGTATATAAATATTGATCACTAAAGGTAAAATCCTAATTAGAACGCTTATTTTCATAAACATGGATTTAGATAGCACTCAGATACAATATGGTAGATCCAAATGACCATAAATTGTAATATTCTATATTTAATTTTATGAATTATTATTCACTTACTGATGCAATTTAATGCTAGTTTAACAATTACTTGTGAAGATAAGACCAACCAGTTATTTCTGTGTTTCACCCAAAAAAGTTACATTCTGTAAGTCACTCTCATCCAGTTTTGATTTGGTGAAGCATCATGATCGTTTTTCATAATCATGGCATTCTGCCACTGTTTATTTTTAAAGACAAGAATAATTTATGCTTAATCAATAGTCTATTTTGCTAGAGCTCATAATAAATCCAAAGAGAATTTCTGCATTTATTTGAGTGTTTAATTCAGAAAAAAATGGAACTGTAAAATTTAATTCCAGCAGTCCAGGACAAGTCCCATGTTTAATAACTAAATTCTTACTAATAAGTACGCTCAGTGTATAATATTTTTAGAATATTTAGGACTAGGATTTATTTCAGTTGGCTTTTCACCATTTTCATGGTTATTCAGGCTTGAAAATTTAGTCATCTTTATTTTCTCTCCCTTATTTTTAATATCCTCTATGTCATCAATCTCTTTATGTATGATTAATATCTATTTTCCTCCCTTTTCTCACAGCCACAGTCAGCCTGGGTTACTGATTGAAGAACACTTCATGCCTGGATTACTCTGATTTGCCTGCATTTAGCCTTTTCTCACTGCTCACTATCATTTATATTGATTCCTTTCAGCCTGGATTTCCTTTAAGTAACTAAAAATGACTCCTTTTATATCAGACTCAAATTTCTGGTTCTAGTATACAAAATGTCCAACATCTGGCTCATTTTGCCATCTGATATTCTCTTCTCCACTTCAGCAATCTTCTTTAATCAGATCACTGCTCTCGGAATTCCCATGCAGGTGTCACATCCTCATTTTGTTCACACACTGTCTACCTCTCTCCAACTAGAATTCCTCAATCTTTTAAAATTAATCAATTAAGTTATTTATTTTGGCTGCATTGGGTCTTCGTTGCTGCACGCAGGCTTTCTCTAGTTGTGGCGAGCGGGGGTTACTCTTCGTTGTGGTGCTTGGGCTTCTCATTGCAGTGGCTTCTCTTGTGGAGCACAGGCTCTAGGCAAGCAGGCTTCAGTAGTTGTGATGCATGGGCTTAGTTGCTCCACAGCAAGTGGGATCTTCCTGGACCAGGGTTCGAACCCGTGTCCCCTGCATTGGCAGGCAGATTCTTAACAACTGTGCCACCAGGGAAGTCCTAGAATTCTACATTTCTTGTTATTACCACTCTATTATTTCACATCAACCCAGATTTGAATACATATTTCAATTTGTACCTCCCCTTTAGAGTATTTTGTGGACAACCCCAACTTATGCTGAAACTCTACATTCAATTGTCCCTCCACTACAGGATTAACCATGGAATTTTCTTGAATTGCTATTTTAAAATGAAATCTTTCTCCCCAGATTTTAAATTCCAAAAGGAAAGTTAACAATGCATCAGCCTATGCTGAGCAATGGAAATCATTAAGTCAGTGAGTAATAGATGGATTTGAAATGAAGTAGTGAGACCTAAAGAATCAAAATGGCTTAAAGCATACTCTATCAGTAATACCAAATATATGCTATGGTCAGGTTTTACAGACCTTAAATTAATAAACAAAAGAAAGGACTTAAAATGGAAACTTAAAGTTCAGAGATTTACATTTTCCTTTGTAATTACATAATATACAACACAAATAATTTAAATTTAAGACGGAAAAGAATTATTCAATAAATATGGCTTTTTCTACAAAGAAATTTATTTTATAAGAAAGTAATTAGAATTTAGATCAAAAAAGGACTTCATAGATTCCATATATATGTGTTAGCATACAGTATTTGTTTTTCTCTTTCTGACTTACTTCACTCTGTATGACAGACTCTAGGTCCATTCACCTCACTAAAAATAACTCAATTTCGTTTCTTTTTATGGCTGAGTAATATTTCATTGTATATATATGTGCCACATCTTCTTTATCCATTCATCTGTTGATGGACACTGAGGTTGCTTCCATGTCCTGGCTATTGTAAATACAGCTGCAATGAACATTTTGGTACATGGTTCTTTTTGAATTAGGTGGGATAGGGAGGGTGGGAGGGAGGGAGATGCAAGAGGGAAGAGATATGGGAATATATGTATATGTATAACTGATTCACTTTGTTATAAAGTAGAAACTAACAGACCATTGTAAAGCAATTATACTCCAATAAAGATGTTAAAAAAAAAAAGGACTTCACACTGAGTTTAGGAACCCTACTACTTGATGTAAGTAAGGTTTTTACAAACAACAAACTTTTACAAAATTGTGTCAGTATAAAACTATCTGACAGTACTGTAGCTATTAATTTGCTTGAGAAGGTGAAAGTCATAAATTAGACTTAAAAGTGTTTCAGTTTCTTCATCAATTCTTTGAGAGACTAGGAAGAACAGATAAACTGAACAAGATTTCTCTTAATTCTTATCTCCAATTGGATTTATTAAGATCAACCACTTAATTTCAGTGTTTCCTACAAAAAAATTTTCATCTCATATGGCAATTAAAGATACATTTATTGACAAGCATGAAGAACTACAATCCTGCAGCCTGTGGCATGAAAACCATATTCACAGAAAGATAGACAAAATGAAAAGGGAGAGGACTATGTACCAGATGAAGGAACAAGATAAAACCCCAGAAAAACAACTAAATGAAGTGGAGATAAGCAACCTTCCAGAAAAAGAATTCAGAATAATGATAGTGAAGATGATCCAGGACCTCGGATAAAGAATGCAAGTAAAGATCAAGAAGATGCAAGAAATGTTTAACAAAGACCTAGACAAATTAAAGAACAAAAGAACAGAGATGAACAATACAATAACTGAAATGAAAAATACACTAGAAGGAATCAATAGCAGAATAACTGAGGCAGAAGAACAGATAAGTGACCTAGAAGACAGAATGATGGAAATCACTGCCATGGAACAGAATAAAGAAAAAAGAATGTAAAGAAATGAAGACGGTTTAAGAGACCTCTGAGAAAACAATAAACACACCAACATTCACATTATAGGGGTCCCAGAAGGAGAAGAGAGAGAGAAAGGACCCAAGAAAATACTTGAAGAGATTATAGTCAAAAACTTCCCTAACATGGGAAAGGAAATAGCCACCTAAGTCCAGGAAGTGCAGAGAGTCCCATACCGGATTAAACCAAGGAGAAACATGCCGAGACACATAGTAAACAAATTGACAAAAATTAAAGACAAATAAAAATTATTAAAAGCAACATGGGAAAAATGACAAATAACATACAAGGGAACTCCCATAAGGTTAACAGCTGCTTTCTCAGCAGAAACTCTACAAGGCAGAAGGGAATGGCACGATATATTTAAGGGGATGAAAGGGAAGAACCTACAGCCAAGATTACTCCACGTGGCAAGGATCCTTTCAGATTTGACAGAGAAACCAAAAGCTTTACAGACAAGCAAAAGCTAAGAGAATTCAGCACTACAAAACCAAGAACAAACAAAACCCAAAGTTAGTAGAAGGAAAGAAATCGTAAGGATCAGAGCACATATAAATGAAATAGAAACAAAGATCAATAAAACTAAAAGCTGGTTCTTTGAGAAGATAAACAAAACTGATAAACCTTTAGCCAGATTCATCAAGAAAAGAAGGAGAGGACTCAAATCAATAAAATTAGAAATGAAAAAGGAGAAGTTACAACAGACACCGCAGAAATAAAAAGCATCATAAGAGACTACTACAAGCAGCTCTATGCCAATAAAATGGACAACCTGGAAGAAATGCACAAATTCTTAGAAAGCTATAACATTCCAAGACTGAACCAGGAAGAAATAGAAAATATGAACAGACCAATATGAACAGACCAATCGCAAGTAATGAAATTGAAACTGTAATTGAAAATCTTCAAAGCCTGAGCCTCAGCTCCCAGCCCCCACCCACCCTGGTGGGTGAGCAAACAAGCCTCTCAGGCTGGTGAGTGCTGGTCGGCAGTGATCCTCTGTGTGGGAATCTCTCCACTTTGCCCTCTGCACCCCTGTTGCTGCGCTGTCTTCCGTGGCTCCGAAGCTTCCTCCCCACCCACTCCCTGTCTCCAACAGTGAAGGGGCTTCCTAGTGTGTGGAAACTTTTCCTCCTTCACAGCTCCGTTCCAGATGTGCAGGTCCCATCTGTACTCTTTTGTCTCTGTTTTTTCTTTTGCCCTACCTATGTACGTGGGGATTTTCTTGCCTTTCGGGAATTCTGAGATCTTCTGCCAGTGTTCAGTGGGTGTTCTGTAGGAGCTGTTCCACATGTAGATGTATTTTTGATGTATTTGTGGGGAGGAAGGTGATCTCCCCATCTTACTCCCCTGCCATCTTGTAGGTTCCTGCCACTACATACATTTTTGATCTGACCTTCTGCATGTGATGCAGAATGAAGAAAAGGTTCATCTGTGTTCACTAGAGAAAAGAAAAATCAAGAGACAGGAAGTTTGGATGAGTTTACAAACCTTAGCCTGCATGAGATGTCCTTTATCTACCTTTCCAACTTTTTCCATCACTGTTGGCAGCAGTATGTTTGCACAATTCATTTATTCAACTGTGTTTATTGGGTGCTTACTATTTGTTAACCCTCCGTACACCATTAAGACATTTTCTAATGGTCATGTGATAATATTCAATTATTTCTAAGAAGTGTCAAAATTTTGACCTGTTACTCTCTGATTTAGCACTAATCTATTACCATTAAGTCCACTGAGCACAAATATGGAAAAACATTAGAAACAATAGTAGTATTATTGAACACTTGATAGTTTTAAACAAATATTATCATTATTCTCTTATATAGCAATCGTAAGAACAAAATGCAGATTAATCTCTACTTATTATTCTTTCCTCAGTGGCGTATCAAAACCAGGCTGGTGGGAGCAGTCTGCTTTGAGGGAAGGCAGACAGGGCTGTGCTGCCCTTAGAAAATTTAAAAATAATAATACAACCAACTTTTAGTCGATCTGGTTTTTATTGTCACCACTTGCTAGCAATCCTAAATAAAGTTAGCTATAAAGTACTCCTCAAAAAAAATCTTTTGTCTAAATTTAAACAATTGATATGGTTACTGTTCAGTTGTAATTACATACATGTGTGAGCTTCAAATTAGCACATTTTAATTACTTATTCTTTGATAAACATAATTTTCTATGTAAAAGTTCATTTGGAAAACTTCCAGTTTTATAGTCCAGTCCCAAGACAGAGAGACTCAGCGCTTTGTGACCACCTGGAGGGGTGGGATAGGGAGGGTGGGAGGGAGGGAGACGCAAGAGGGAAGAGATATAGGAACATATGTATATGTATGACTGATTCACTTTGTTATAAAGCAGGAACTAACACACCATTGTAAAGCAATTATACTCCAATAAAGATGTAAAAAAAAAAAAAAACAAACATTCATTTTTAGAGCAATTTCTTAGGGTTCCAAATCCTTCTAGCTCAGTTTGGGCACAGTTTGTGTTCACAATTCCTGTGATACTATGTACACTTGTTTTTAAAGCACTGGATTAGAAATAAATGATGAGAGGATGGTGATGGCTAAGAGGAAGAAATAGAACTTGAATTACTTTAATTCTGTCATTCTGTGTATTCACTTAGAGTTTTTATTTATATTTAAAAATTTCAACCTGTGGAAACATATGAAAGCCTCTAAACCTGATCCCAAAGAAACAAAAGCAGAACTGCAGTTTCTGGAATTTATTGTGAATTGGGATTTTTATGATTCTTTGTCACACTTACCCTTATGGTTAAGAATTTTCCCTTTTGTATATTTGTTTCTTTATGTGAAAGACACTTTCCAAAGATAAAATTAATAAAATTGTTCTTTAATCAACTCCAAGCAAAGATAGATTAAAAAATCTAACTATGTTCCTTATGATTACTCAAAGGTCAATTCTGATACAATTATTTACAAGTTTACAGAAGTTAAGCTTCCAAAACAGAAAATGTGCTGTTTATTACTCACTATTGTAATTGACTAATATGCAGTATTGTAATTGACTAATTGACTAATATTTTTCTTTTTCAAAAAAATACATTAGTTTATAAATATACAGTTAATGTATAAAAATTTTAATTCATTACATTTTCCCATATTTTGAAATTTAATATTTATTTTATTTTTAATTTTTTAAAATAGCATGAATACATATACAAATTTCAATAAAAGAAAAATTCACTACTTACATTTTTTCTCTGACCATATTTTTGTTTCATTACATGATTACAACTGGGGATAATTTTGTTGATGGGGGAGGTGTTAAAAATGATTTGCTCCAAGCATGTCACTGTCTCTTCATTAGTAGTTTAGATACCTAAAAGCAAATGAGAAAAATAAATGGTATATTTCAACATCACTCCAAAGGATGCCAGGGACTGAGGAAGAAGCCCTACTCTTTTTTAAAAAGAGTTTAAGCAAAACACATAGACTATCAAAAGTAGACATTTTTATTTTAAAAATTATTTTCTTGTTGACAGACAAGAAAGAACTAAGCAAAGAGTTCCATGTAGAGATAACTACCAACATTTGAATGGCTAATTATCATTAAAATAATTCCAGGAATTGTTAGGTATTGGTGCCACAAAAAATTTTCCCCGTCTTTAGGAGATGTCAGTAAAATGATTGGCTATGGAAATTTTTAAAGAATATTTCAAAATTGTGTTTAAAAATTTGTTTAACCCAGGTTAAAAAATCCAAAGCAGACACTAATAACATCTATTTTTCTTTAGTAGATTTTGTGATCTAAAAAACAAAACAATCAGAAAGCATTTTTTATTGAAATATAGTTGATTTACAAAGTTGTGTTAATTTCTGCTATACAGCAAAGTGATTCAGTTATACATATATATACATTTTTGTTTATATAAGAAAACTTTTTTTGTCCAAACATGGTTTAGTTCCTTATTTTCGATCCCCCATTCCCTAACCACCTCCCCCAATCAGGGGACAAGACTAAACTAGATTAAATCTTTTTTGGGGGGTGGGGTTCTCTCTAAACCAGATTTTCTCTTTTACTCTGGTGAAGCTATTTGATATATGAGGAACTCAAAGCAACAGAGAAAACGGAGAGCTAATTGCAAGCGTTTGTACTGCAGGTGAGAGCCCAAGGCCAAGGCCTACAGCTTCCAAAGTCAGAGAGACCTGTCTTCAGGTTGATCATATTGTTGTTTCTATTTTTAAGCCTGGACACCTTTCTTAAGTGATTAAATACCCATGTAACATATCCTGTCTCATCAAGACACACAGATTTTTTTTTTTTAAGTTTGAATATCCCAGATAACACATCCCATGCCACCAAGGTCATGAGGTAGACTTCAAGGTAAGAACAAGCCTAACTCCTTCCAAAATGCTTGGAACTTCTTTAATGAGAAGTAAAAACTTTCACTCTAGAATTAAAAGAAGGCTTAAAAATCAAGGGATAAGTAGTTTGCATCTACTTTCAGATGCTTTTTCTGAGTATAGTTTTTGCTAAGGAAAAATTACTAGCTGTACAAAGGGACATTAGATACACGATGGGACACATATGAAGGGGATGGCATGAAGGGAAGCAAATTTTATTTTTAAATAAATTAATTTTATTTATTTATTATTTGGGGGGGCTGCGTTGGATCTTCATTGCTGCATGTGGGCTTTCTCTAGTTGCAGCGAGTGGGGGCTACTCTTCGTTGTGGTGCGTGGGCTTCTCATTGCAGTGTCTTCTCTTGTTGTGGAGCACAGGCTCTAGGCACACGGATTTCAGTAGTTGTGGCACATGGGCGCAGTAGTTGTGGCTTGTGAGCTCTAGAGCACAGGCTCAGTAGTTGTGGTGCATGGGCTTAGTTGCTCCGCAGCATGTGAGACCTTCCTGGACCAGGGCTCAAACCCGTGTCCCCTGCATTGGCAGGTGGATTCTTAACCACTAGGCCACGAGGGAAGTCTCTGCATCTGTTTTTCTGGCTCATTTCAAGCCCTAGAACACTCATGTCCTCCTCCTAAAATCAAATTGACTTCTGCATCTGATTACTCAAAGAAGGTCTTGAGGAATAAGAAATGACTAATCTGAGCAATGAATCTCTGCCACAGTGATGATTTCGGGGTATTACCCCATCCCAGCCATATGAGTCTGTGTATCCTGAAATTCTTAATACAGAGCCATTCCAGTGGGCAAGGAGGAAGAGAGTTTGTTTGGAGTAGGGACAAGTTCCTTAAACAATTCTGAATCAGCAACTTCTTACTCTGCCTGTGGATGGGGCTGGCCCTGTGTCTAGATATTCTATAATAGTATGGAGAAATCTACACCAGACTCATGCCTTTTGCGGCCAAGGTGAAGACTTTCCCAATAAACAGGAGTCTTTGGTATGGATCTAGTAGTCTAGCATCTCAACAGAGACTTAGAACATTTTATTAGATCCACATGCTTTCATGGTAACTTAAATAAAAATAAATATCTAGGGTATCATAGGCATTGACTTAAGTGTTTTACATGCATTAATTTTGCTAATCCTTACAATAATCTATTGTTATTATTCTATTATCCTTATTTCATAGATAAAGAAGCCATGGCAAGCAGAGGTTTGATGACTTGAACTGGAGTTGCTGGAATTTGAAGCCAGAGAGTAGCTTGTACCAAAATCCATGGTGTCAGCCACCACTCTAAACATCCCTCTGCCCATGACCTAGGGAATGCTTCATTCACTGTTAAAGGAGATGAAACCTCAGGCAGGTATCCCACAACACTGCTTATCTCTGTTATTACAGTTGCCACATCATTCTGTAAATTTAACATTTCTATCCCAATGGTGTAGGATCTTCTTGAAGACAGCTATTTTACTGTATTTATCCTTGTTTACTGTTCACATCATTTGTTTTGTGGCAGCCAGCCAGCGGGACAGGTCAGAGTTACCTAAAAGATCTGACCTGTGTCTGAGGAGCCTATATATTGCTGTCACAGGACCCCTGGAGCTGTTTTGTAACTGATTTCATAACCAAGTCTGAGCTGGGCTTTGCTCTCACAGTAATAAGACAAACATATAATGTACCTTTCAAGACCCAAGCATTTGATGTCTTGAAAAAACCTTCAAAGCACCAATCTTTAGCAAAATGAAAAAATCTAACCAGAGTATACCAAGTTCCTGAGTACAACCACCCAAGCACAGGGGACAGAGGAACTTAAACCACCATAGAGATACAGTCAGCAATATCCAGCATATGAGACACTGGGCAGGGCAAGTGACCGGGGCTCTCCAATAAATAAAATAAAGGGGAAAATAAAGCTAGAAGGAGAACCCATAGATTTTTATTTTATTTATTTATTTTTTCACTTTTATTTTTTAAATTTTATTTTTTTTATACAGCAGGTACTTATTAGTTATATATTTTATACATATTAGAGTATATATGTCAATCCCATTCTCCCAATTCATCCACCCACACCCCCCCCCCCGCCCCCCTCTGCACATTCCCCCTTGGTGTCCATACGCTTGTTCTCTACATCTGTGCCTCAATTTCTGCCTTGCAAACCGGTTCATCTGTACCATTTTTCTAGATTCCACATATATGCGTTAATATATGATATTTATTTTTCTCTTTCTGACTACTTCACTCTGTATGACAGTCTCTAGGTCCTTCCACGTCTCTATAAATGACCCAGTTTTTTTCCTTTTTATGACTGATTAATATTCCATTGTATATATATGTACCACATCTTCTCTACCCATTCATCTGTCAGTGGGCATTTAGGTTGCTTCCATGACCTGGCTATTGTAAATAGTGCTGCAATGAACATTGGGGTGCATGTGTCTTTTTGAATTATGGTTTTCTCTGGGTATATGCCCAGTAGTGGGATTGCTGGATCATATGGTAGTTCTATTTTTAGTTTTTTTTGTTTTTTTTGTTTTTTTTGCGGTACGCGGACCTCTAAATGTTGTGGCCTCTCCCATTGCGGAGCACAGGCTCCGGATGCGCAGGCTTAGCGGCCATGGCTCACGGGCTCAGCCGCTCCGCGGCATGTGGGATCCTCCCGGACCAGGGCACGCACCCGTGTCCCCTGCATCGGCAGGCGGACTCCCAACCACTGTGCCACCAGGGAAGCCCTATTTTTAGTTTTTTAAGGAACCTCCATACTGTTCTCCATAGTGACTGTATCAATTTACATTCCCATCAACAGTGCAAGAGGGTTCCTTTTTCTCCACACCCTCTCCAGCATTTATCTGTAGATTTTCTGATGATGCCCATTCTGACCCATGTGAGGTGATACTTCATTGTAGTTTTGATTTGCATTTCTCTAACGATTAGTGATGCTGAGCAGCTTTTCATGTGCCTCTTGGCCATCTGTATGTGTTCTTTGGAGCAATGTCTATTTAGGTCTTCTGCCCATTTTTGGATTGGGTTGTTTGTGTTTTAATATTGAGCTGCATGAGCTGTTTATATATTCTGGAGGTTAATCCTTTGTCTGTTGATTCATTTGCAAATATTTTCTGCCATTCTGAGAGTTGTCTTCTCATCTTGTTTATAGTTTCCTTTGCTGTACAAAAGCTTTTAAGTTGCATTAGGTCCCATTTGTTTATTTTTGTTTTTATTTCCATTACTTTAGGAGATGGGTCAAAAGGATCTTGTGCTGATTTATGTCAAAGAGTGTTCTTCCTATGTTTTCCTCTAAGAGTTTTCTAGTATCTGGTCTTACATTTAGGTCTTTAATCCATTTTGAGTTTATTTTTGTGTATGGTGTAAGGGAGTGTTCTAATTTCATTCTTTTACATGTAGCTGTCTAGTTTTCCCCACACCACTTATTGAAGAGACTATCTTTTCTCCATTGTATATCCTTGCCTCCTTTCTCATAGATTAGTTGACCATAGGTGCACCGGGTTTATCTCTGGGCTTTCTATCCTGTTCCATGATCTATATGTCTGCTTTTGTGCCAGTACAATATTTTCTTGATTACTGTAGCTTTGTAGTATAATCTGAAGTCAGGGAGTCTGATTCCTCCAGCTTTGTTTTTTTCCCTTCAAGATTGCTTTGGCTGTTCAGGGTCGTTTGTGTCTCGAAACAAATTTTAAGATTTTTTGTTCTAGTTTTGTAAAAAATGCCATTGGTGACTTCATAAGGATTACATTGAATCTGTAGATTGCTTTGAGTAGAATAGTCATTTTCACAATATTGATTTTTCCAATGCAAGAATATGGTATATTTCTCCACCTGTTTGTGTCATCTTTGATTTCTTTCATCAGTATCTTATAGTTTTCTGAGGAGAGGTCTTTTACCTCCTGAGGTAGGTTTATTCCTAGGTATGTTATTCTTTTTGTTTCAGTGGTGAAGGGGATTGCTTTCTTAATTTCTCTTTCTGATCTTATGTTGTTAGTGTATAGGAATGCAAGAGATTTCTGTGCATTAATTTTGTATACTGGAAATTTACCAAAATCATGGATTAGCTCTAGTAGTTTTCTGGTGGCATCTTTAGGATTATCTATGTATAGTATCATGTCATCTGCAAACAGTGGCAGTTTTACTTCTTCTTTTCCAATTTGTATTCCTTTTATTTCTTTTTCGTCTCTGATTGTCGTGACTAGGACTTCCAAAACTATGTTGAATAACAGTGGTGAGAGTGCACATCCTTGTCTTGGTTCTGATCTTAGAGGGAATGCTTTCAGTTTTTCACCATTCAGAATGATGTTTCCTGTGGATATGTCATATATGGCCTTTATTATGCTGAGGTAGGTACCCTCTATGCCCATTCTCTGGAAAGTTTTTATCATAAATAGGTGTTGAATTTTGTCAAAAGCTTTTTCTGCATCTATTGAGTTGATCATATGGTTTTTATCCTTCAATTTGTTAATATGGTTTATCACACTGATTGATTTGCGTACATGATTTGCATCCTTGGGATAAATCCCACTTGATCATGGTGTATGATCTTTTTTTTTTTTTTTTTTTTTTTTGCAGTATGCAGGCCTCTCACTGCTGTGACCTCTCCCACCGCGGAGCACAGGCTCTGGATGCGCAGGCCCAGCAGCCATGGCTCACGGGCCCAGCCGCTCTGTGGCATGTGGGATCCTCTTGGACTGGGGCACGAACCCGTGTCCCTTGCATCAGCAGGTGGACTCTCAACCACTGCGCCACCAGGGAAGCCCATATGACCTTTTTAATGTGTTGTTGGATTCTGTTTGCTAGTATTTTGCTGTGGATTTTTGCATCTATATTCATCAGTGATATATGTCTGTAATTTTCTTTTTTTGTAGTGTCTTTGTCTGGTTTTGGTATCAGGGTGATGGTAGCCTTGTAGAATGAGTTTGAGAGTGTTCCTTCCTCTGCAACTTTTTGGAAGGTTTTGAGAAGGATGGGTGTTAGCTCTTTTCTAAATGTTTGATAGAATTCACCTGTGAAGCCATCTGGTCCTGGACCTTTGTTTGTTGAAGATTTTTATCACAGTTCCAATTTTGTTACTTGTGATTGGTCTGTTGGTACTTTCTTTTTGCTCCTGGTTCAGTCTTGAAAGGTTAAAACTTTCTAAGAAATTGTCCATTTCTTCCAGGTTGTCCATTTTATTGGCATAGAGTTGCTTGTAGTAGTCTCTTATGATGCTTTGTATTTATGTGGTATCCGTTGTAACTACTCCTTTTTATTTCTAATTTTATTGATTTGAGTCCTCTCCTTTTTCTTGATGAGTCTGGCTAAAAGTTTATCAATGTTGTTTATCTTCTCAAAGAATCAGCTTTAGTTTTTTTGATCTTTGCTATTGTTTTCTTTGTTTCTATTTCATTTATTTCTGCTCTGATCTTTATGATTTCTTTCCTTCTACTAACTTTGGGTTTTGTTTGTTCTTTTTTCTCTAGTTCCTTTAGGTGTAAGTTTAGACTGTTTATTTGAGATTTTTCTTGTTTCTTGAGGTAGGCTTGTATTGCTATAAACTTCTCTCTTAGAACTGCTTTTGCTGCATCCCCTAGGTTTGGGATCATCATGTTTTTGTTGTTATTTGTCTATAGGTATTTTTTGATTTCCTTTTTGATTTCTTCAGTGATCTCTTGGTTATCTAGTAATGTATTGTTTAGCTTCCATGTGTTTGTGTTTTTAACGTTTTTTTCCCTCTAATTGATTTCTAATCTTCTAGTGCTGTGGTCAGAAAATATACTTGATATGATTTCAGTTTTCTTAAATTTACTGAGGTTTGATTTGTGACCCAAGATGTGATCTATCCTGGAGAATGTTTTGTGTACACTTGAGAAGAAAGTGTATCTGCTGTTTTCGGATGGAATGTCCTATTAATATCAATTAAATCTATCTGGTCTATTGTGTCATTTAAAGCTTATGTTTCCTTATGAAATTTCTGTCTGGATGATCTGTCTATTGGTGTAAGTGAGGTGTTAAAATCTCCCACTATTATTATGTTACTGCCAATTTCCACTTTTATAGCTGTTAACATTTGCCTTATGTATTGAGATACTCCTATGATGGGTGCATATCTATTTATAATTGTTATATCTTCTTCTTGTATTGATCCCTTGATCATTATGTAGTGTCCTGCTTGTCTCTTGTAACATTATTTTAAAGTCTATTTTATCTGGTATGAGTATTGCTACTCCAGCTTTCTTTTGACTTCCATTTGCATGAATATTTTTTTCCATCCCCTCATTTTCAGTCTGTATGTGTCCCTAGGTCTGAAGTGGGTCCCTTGTAGACAACATATATCTGTGTCTTGTTTTTGTATCCACTCAGCAAGTCTGTGTCTTTTAGTTGGAACATTTAATGCATTCACATTTAAGGTAATTATCAATATGTATGTTCCTATTACAGTTTTCTTAAGTGTTTTGGGTTTGTTTTCGTAGGTCATTTTCATCTCTTGTATTTTCCACTTAAAAAAGGTCTCTTAGCATTTGTTGTAGAGCTGGTTTGGTGGTGCTGAATTCTCTTAGCTTTTGCTTGTCTGTAAAGCTTTTGATTTCTCTGTCACATCTGAAAGAGGTCTTTGCTGGGTAGAGTAATCTTGGTTGTAGGTTCTTCCCTTTCATCACCTTAAATATATTGTGCCACTCCCTTCTGGCTTGTAGAGTTTCTGCTGAGAGAGCAGCTGTTAACCTTATGGGAGTTCCCTTGTATGTTATTTGTCATTTTTCCCATGTTGCTTTTAATAATTTTTATTTGTCTTTAATTTTTGTCAGTTTGTTTACTATGTGTCTTGGCATGTTTCTCCTTGATTTTATCCTGTATGGGACTCTCTGTGCTTCCTGGACTTAAGTGGCTATTTCCTTTCCCATGTTAGGGAAGTTTTTGACTATAATCTCTTCAAATATTTTCTGAGGTCCTTTCTCTCTCTCTTCTCCTTCTGGGACCCCTATAATGTGAATGTTGGTGTGTTTATTGTTGTCCCAGAGGTCTCTTAAGCTGTCTTCATTTCTTTACATTCTTTTTTCTTTATTCTGTTTCATGGCAATGATTTCCACCATTCTGTCTTCTAGGTCACTTATCTGTTCTTCTGCCTCAGTTATTCTGCTATTGATTCCTTCTAGTGTATTTTCCATTTCAGTTATTGTATTGTTCATCTCTGTTTGTTTGTTCTTTAATTTTTCTAGGTCTTTGTTAAACATTTCTTGCATCTTCTTGTTCTTTACTTCCATTCTTTTTCTGAGGTCCTGGATCATCTTCACTATATTAATTATTCTGAATCTTTTTCTGGAAGGTTGTGTATCTCCACTTCATTTAGATGATTTTCTGGGGTATCTTGTTCCTTCATCTGGTTCATCATCCTCTGCCTTTTCATTTTGTCTATCTTTCTGTGAATGTGGTTTTCATTCCACAGGCTGGAAGATTATACTTCTTCTTGCTTCTGCTGTCTGCCCTCTGGTGGATGAGGCTATCTAAGAGGTATGTGCAAGCTTCCTGATAGGAGGGACTGGTGGTGTGTAGATTGAGGTGTTGCTCTGGTGGGCAGAGCTCAGTAAAACTTTAATCCACTTGTCTGCTGATGAGTGGGGCTGAGTTCTCTCCCTGTTGGTTGTTTGGCCTGTGGTGACCCAGCACTGAAGGCTACAGGCTCTTTGGTCAGGCTACTGGTGGACTCAGGGAGGGCTTACATCAAGGAGTACTTCCCAGAACTTCTGCTGTCAGTGCCCTTGTCCCCACGGTGAGCAATAGCCAACCCCCGCCTCTGCAGGAGACCTGCCAACACTAGCAGGGAGGTCTGGCTCAGTCTCGTATGGGATCACTGCTCCTCCCCACTGGGTCCTTATGTGCACAGTATTTTGTGTGTGCCTTCTAAAAGTGGAGTCTCTGTTTCCCCCAGTCCTGTCAAAGCCCTGCAATCAGTTTGATTCTCTGGGAATTCCTCCTCCTGTTGCCAGACTTCCAGGTTGGGAAGCCTTATGTGGGGCTCAGAACCTTCACTCCAGTGGGTGGACTTCTGTGCTATATTTGTTCTCCAGTATGTGAGTCACCCACCCAGTGGTTATGGCTTTTGACTTTATCGTGATTGTGCCCCTCCTACCATCTCATTGTGGCTTCTCCTTTGTGTTTGGATGTGGGGTATCTTTTTTGGTGAGTTCCAGTGTCTTCCTGTTGATGATAGTTCAGCAGTTAGTTGTGATTCTGGTGCTCTCGTGAGAGGAAGTGAGCGCATGTCCTTCCACTCCACCGTCTTGAACCAATCTCCAGAACCTATAGATTTTTAAATGACACAAGTGATGAATCGAACTAAATCCTCTGTGTAGATCCTAAGAAACAAACTGAAACAAAAGAAAACAGTTAAGTGACAATGGGGGAGGTTTGAATAGTGATAGTATATTTGGTAATATTAAGGAAATGTTAAAGATTATTGTGAATTTTTCTTTTAGATGTGAAAATGTATTGTCATGATTTAAAAAGAACTGCTGTCTTTTAGAGACACACTCTGAAGTATTTAAAAATGAAATGATATGTCTTGGATTTGCTTTAAAATTCATGGTGGATTTGCCATGAGTTGATAATTATTTAAGCTGGGTCTTGGGTACATGCATGATAGATAGACTCATTTCTCTATTTTTGTATGATTTAGAATTTTCCATAATAAAAAAGTAAAAAAATAACTGTTTTTTTTGTTTTGTTTTTTAGCAAAATACCTAAATAGTCCAGTATGGTTTTCTTATATGAAAGCTTGGTCTGGAATTGAGCACTTGTCATTCATTAGTCAATTATTTGCTCTATCAGTTACATATGCTCTTTCCCAAACCACTCTAAAACTTAGAGGCTTAAAATAACAACAGTCATTTATTTTGGTCCCCAAACTGCAATGTGGGCAAGGCTAGCAGGGACAGCTCTTCTTTGTTCCATGCAACATCTGATGGGGAAGTTAGCTGGGGTCTGAAGGATTTACTTCCAGGATGACTCATTCATATTGGCTGTGTTAAAGAAAAAAACTATTCAGTGACATTTGTTAATGTTGGTAAGGCATAGTTTATTCAGGACTATCACCATAAGGATGGGAACTATTGCAGTGGGCTTTAACACTGGGGGAGAATGTTTGGGCTCAACTCTGAATACAGCACATGCAAGTGGAAATTTGTAGCCAAGGAGAAGGGTTGAGGGCAGTGGATGGAAATTTACTAAGAGGAAACATCAGTGGTAAGGGGGATACTGGCTAAACTAACCTAACAGGATTCCCACTGAAGACAGGCCAGGGTGATCAGACATCACCTGGGGAATGATGGCAGATGAGAAACTTGATCAGATATCAAGGGTGATCAGATATCAGGGGTAGAGGAGGTTCTGGTTAAACTGACTTAGCAGGGTCCTTCCTAAAACTAGATTTTACAAGGAAGTGCACAGACAGGCCCAGGAAAAAGTTCAGGAGCCTGACTAAAGTTTGTTCAAGCAAAAAATCTTTGTCAGCTGGCAAGATGGTGCTGGTTGTCAGTTTAGGAGTTCAGCCAGGGCTGTGAGCTGGGACCTTTAGTTCCTTTCTATATGAGCTACTTGAGCTTCCTAGAGGTATGGTGGCTATGTTCCAAGAGCAAGAGTCCCAAGAGACAGGAAGTAGAAATTGCCAGTTCCTTAAGGTCTGAGCACAAAAGCACAGCAGCATTTCCTCTGGCTGTGGGTCAGGCAATCACACAGACTAGATTCAAGAGAGAGGAACATGGACCCACCTCTCAACAGGAGAATGTCAAGAATTTTGAGGCCATGTTTTAAAATTGACCTACCAGCCTTCTTTACAGTCAATCACAGAACCTCAGGACAGGTGTCAAACTATGGAACTGTCTTATGGAAATGACTAGAATGAATGTTACTGATGTTTGGGGCTGGAAATATAAGTGGCTCTCCTGATGGTAGGCCTGGCCTATGTGTACAGATGAGTGTAGTCTTCACATAGATAGCATTCAGGTTAAGGTAAGAAAGGGTGAAACGAATCACTGGAATTGTTTGGCATGGCTGGAAGTTAAATATGGAGCCAAGGAAGGTAATCTATTGCTGAAACCCTGAAAGTAACTACCCTCCTAATATCCCAGCTGGGTCATAGAAATGTCCTCACCTGACTGGGCCATCAGGAACTGGCCTCTCATTCCTTTTTTCTACTCTGGTTTTGTGATAGTGCCAAGTAGTCACTGCCACCCACTTTTGCCCATGAATGTGGATAGAAATGGGATTTGGAAGTAGGGTGAAAGGTTGACAATGGACACATTTTTGGACCAGATCAAAGACTAAAAAAGTGACTGGGGCAAGTGTGGGTAAAAGGTAAGGGGTAGTTGGTGTGCTCCTTGGTTTATACCAGACAATGAAAAACTTAGATTTTCCACCACAAGTCTGAATACATTCATCCACCTAAAGTGTTCTCAAGGTTAGAACCACAAGTAAATAATGATTTGAAATATAAATTTTTCTTCTGAGACTTTTTTAGGCTAATTTTTAACTATGTTTTGTGCCAACCATATTTTCTGGGAATCTTTTTCCGTTTAACTGATTTCCATCCACCATTAAGGAATTATTTTAATTGATACATTTGCTTTGTTACCTGCTTCTGATGGAACTGTCATTTTAGACACCTCTAGATTCAGTTGTCCGTTAGACATACATTAAGTATATCCCATGGATTGTACTTGGCCTTAGAGATCCTGGCTATTGAGATTTTAAATGAAAAATATATTTCATGAGAGAGGTCCAACAATGCTGTGGGAACACAGTGAACAGGAATAAGCTTTGCCTTGAGAAGTTGAGGAAAGCTGCATAGAGCAGGTGACATTTGAGCTGAATCCTGATGGATGGGTAGGAGCCCGCTAGTTGGAGAGAGAAGAAATAACATGTTCAAATGTCCAGAGTTGTGAAAAATTCATGGTATGTTGTGTGATAGAGAGAAGTTTGATGAACTGACTCAATGGGGAGCAATGTGATTGGTGAGGTGCTCTTTCTCTTGTCATTTTTTTTTCTGATCTAGACCGAGAAGAAAAAATTCCAGAGAAGTAAAGCACTCTTCATCACAGACGAAAATCAGCCCCAGTAAGAATCCCCCATGCCTGTCTTGGGTACTGTAAAGAACAATATATGCTGTACCAAGGAGTTTGAACTTCCACTTACAGGCAAAGGAGTGGGTGACTTTAAGCAGGTGGATGAAATGATCGTATGTCTTGGACAAGGCAGTGGCTAGGAGGCGATGGGCTATATAGATGTGACAGAAATGGAGGAGGCAGAGTCAACATAATTTACTGTTTTATTGTTTAAGGAGGAGACTGACAGAGAGAAAGGGAGGCATTGAGTTTGGACACTTGGTACTATGATGATATCATTTGCGGACAAACAAGGGGGAGATTTTTGGAGGAGTGGGCAATGAAAGAGATGATGGGCTAGTGATGCCTGAGGAGTCTGAAGTACGTCCAGGTATTGTTATGGGTCAGATGCCCAGGAGAGGTCACGATGACGTTTGTGTGCATGTAGGGCAGTAACTGTTGAAGTCGTGGAAACAGGTATCTTTTAACATTCTTTTCTTTCCAAAATATTTTGAACTTAACTCCTTCATTCTATTTAAGATAATGCTTGTGTACTTTACGTATCTTTCTGGACTTTAAATTGAGTTTTAAATAGATTCTGTACAATTTGGTTGATTTGACAATATATCAGTACTTCTCAGAACCTTGCTTCCGGATAACTCTATTGAAGATGGTTTGGGGAAGTCACGTCCTTTTAATGGTTATATACTCTCCTTTTAATCTCCGGGTTCAATGGTGCTTCACCCGTTCTTACCTCATTCCCTTGACAAACATTTTTTTTTCTTTCAATTTTCTCTTTCTTTTCATTCTCTTGACTCTTACGAATGATTACCTTTAGTCTAAGGCTTTTCTCACTTTGTTGTATGTCTCAGAAACCAGTCATTCTTAGTCATCTTAAGATTTCTCTTTAAGAAATGCTTCTTTCCTTTTTCCATATTGGTGAGCTGTCCACAGGCCTCTGGTTACTGTTACTTGTTTTGGAATTAAATGAGTTTACATTGTTGAAGAATCCTCTGCAACCTATCGCCATTATTCAGCTCCTTATAGAAATGCCAGTAGAAGTTATAGGAAAGTTGTAGCTATTATGTGCTGTGCTCCACTGGGCATGTTGGTTTCAGTAGCAATAGCAGCAGTAAACACAGACTTGTATATGTTCCAAGCACAACTTTAAGGGTGATATATATATATACATATATATATATATATACATATATATATATATGTATATATATATATACACATATATATAAAGTCACTTGATACTTACTGCAGTACCATCAGGTAGGTATTATTATTATTCCCACTTTACAGCTTAGGAAAGTAAGACACATCGAATATGATGTCCAAGGTATCCAAACTAGTGAACAGTCAACAACCAGATTCCTCTCTGTACACCAAACCTGCCTTTTGCTTCATCACCTTGGTACCCATAGGTTGTTCTTGTTCAATCATAGTGTCTTGCAAACGTGCAGCACTGTTTTTTAAGTACTGTGGGTGCTGGCACCTTTTCTAAAATCTAGATAATGTCACAATCACATAAATGCAGTAGGTAGTCTCATTTACCTAGGTCAAACTCACAAATACTATGGATGACTTGTCATAGGAAACAAGTCCTTGAATTTGACCTCTGTGAGCTCCACGTATGCTCATCACCTGTGGCTTTTTCTCCTAAAATCCCATGTGGCTGAGGAACTCTTATTGAAACCTCATTCAATGATTTAGAGGAAGTCAGTGAACACTTCCTGTTAACTCTGCCTTCCCAGTGTCAAAAATATGCAAAAGCATAGATGAACACCGTGATGTTTGTTGTCTAAGACACTCTTCTGAAAGTATCTACAGAAACTACCCTCTGAGTTATCCTGAGGATTTAATTGGATCGGTAGGCTATTATTGGTCATTCTGATTACAGCATAAATTACTATGACCACTAAGGCCTGATCAGTATTATGAAGATTATACTTCTTTTTGTTAGGTGGCCAAGGGCAATCTGTTTAAAATATATTCCCTGATGAATATTTCATATTCTATCACCGTGCAGCCAAATGACACTTCTGTGTGAAAATTTGGAAATAGCAAATTTACTATTTTTTGGAGAGTCATGGTAATTAATAAAGATGACTTTTTTTTTGCAATGTGTCTATTATGCTTAACTATTTAAGAAAAATGTTTGCTTTTTAATGTCTTTTTTTAAAAAACATCTACATACAAAAATAAACTTATGTGCCAATATATTGCACTTGACCAATTTCAGTTACTGGTTATGAGAGAAACCATTTCAAGAGCAGTATCAAAATTCTATACATTCTATGAATTGTATTTCTGATGGTGGGAGTTGAAATGTGAATGGTCAGTAAAGATTTCTTCTATTTTCTGATTCTATCAGCTGCGTTAAAGGCAAAAATCATGTGGTCCACTTTCTTATTATTATCGGAAACAAGATCATCTAGAATATTTTTCTCTCTCTTTTTTAAATCTTGTGATTCTCCAAAGTATATCAATCACTGCATTACATCTTATTTTTCATTAAAAAAAAAATTGCCAGGGGTTCTCTTTCAATTTTGGTCAAACAACTCTGTACTTGATTGCTTTAGGTCAAATCCACATAGAGTTTCTGAAGTGGGCTCCACGCTGTCTCCATACCTGAGAGAATACTAGATTTCCTGCTTCCTCATTTACATGAGTTCTCAAAGTCAGCATTTTGCTAATGACTTATAATGAAAACGATCCTTTTAAAAGGAATGTCTTGCTATTGCTATGGGCAGGAGGCATTTTGGGTGACTGAACAGTTTAAGCCATCTTTCTATTTGAGAATAAATGATGAACAGGAATTTGAATGGGTTACCAAGTTATAAATTAATCTTGAGGTACTCAACTGATTGTAAACCACCTGAGCTTTCCTCTCAGCTTTTAAATCATATGATATCAATCTTTGCTCATTTTCCTCTGGGTAATTTGTTATTATGCTTATGGTAACCAACTCCACGAGACATTAACCGGCAATCCACATTACCAGTGAGTATACATTACAGTGCTAAAATAAAAATAAACTCATTGAAGAAATAGCTGGAGATCTCAACCATGCTTTTCCGTCTGCAAAATGGCATGACAGTTTGGGAATTTGTAACTGAAAATAAATTTAATTATGTCACTACCTTGCTGCTGCTAATTAATGCCTGAGATGTGTATCAAGAGGGCAGCACAGACCCGAGGTGGAAGAGAGGGCTCATTACAAAGCAGGATGAAGAAGTGGGCTGCCTCTCTCACTCTTACTATCTGAAGGAACATTTAAATTAGATCCTGGAAATTCCCCTTTCTGTTTATATTAGCGAGATATTTTTCTCTTTTCTTTAGTGGAATAGGGAAACAGCTTTATAACATTTTGCATCGCCTGCATGAAATGTTTTGCATACCTGTAACCTTTCAATTAATGTTATTTATGTTTCAATAAACCGCCATGCTACTTTTCCAGATGTTCTAATCCTTCATGTAAATGAATTTATTAGATCCAGCCACCAGACTCAATGAAATCTGCCAAATTCACTGTCTGGGCCACATACCATGGCGTTTAAGCTATATTTGCATAAGCTTGTTCTGTAAGTGTAATCTTATGTATCATCTGCAGAGTTAAAGTTTCACTAATGTAAATCCCTGACAAATCAAATACAGATGTAGCTTTTTGCCCTCAGGGTTGAGCCTGTCAATTCTCTGCTCTCACATCGACCTCCTCCTCTTGGCTTGGGCACCCCATCCTCAACGTTTGTTTTGTTTTTTTCAAGAAGACTAATCTTTTAAAATTGTTTATGTAAATACATTGCAGGTACTAAACATGGTAGTGAACAATGGTTGCCCTGATCTTGTTTTCGTCATTCTGCAGACCGAAATAAGTTTGGCAAGTCATTTGAGGGGAGGTGGCTGTACCACCTGGAAAAATTTGCCCTGCCAATCAGTGGATGGCAGACAGATTGTTTCAGTTTGCCTAGAGATGTTTTAGATAAGGAGGAGTCAAGCTCAATAAATGGATTAATGTCAGCCGGCAAATTCCATAACGTGGCCAAGGTAAACTCAATAATGGGCCAATAGGGAAGCGGGAGGGTTGGCTTGAAGAGGCTGGGGTGGAGTTGGGGGAAGGGTCCATCTATTCGTGCCCAATCTTTTTGGTTATTGTCACAACCTCAGTGAAAGGCAGGCTTCTATTTTAGTTTCAGTGATTAGCTTCACAAACTCTTGACAGGTTTAAGCCCTGTATAAAAAGAGGGAAAATATGACTGCTGAATGTGGAAGGTGTTAGTGTTCTTTGGGTTTGTTTTTGATTATTTTAAAGTCTAAATATGTTTCCTCTGCTGGTGCCCAGTTGCTATTTATTTGGCTTTAGCCTTTGATCCCCCTTATGCTGGCACATCATAAAAAACATATTCCTGCTCAAGTCTTATATTATGTAGTTTGTTGCTGCTCAGGGTGTTCACCAGGCAGGGCTGTACCCACTGAATAAACCTCTCTTTGTTTTTGATAAACTCCAGGTGTTTATCACTATAAGTTAGTAATGGAGTGAACCGCAAGAAGCTAACTGGAAAAAGAAGGAATTGAGGAAAATTCTGAGTTTGATAACTTAGGAGTCTGTCTTCTGGCAAAACCCTCAAGGGAATAAATAGTCTAAGAAAAGGGGGCCTTGCTTCTGCTTCCTAATCTAGTTGGATGAAATTGGGGTTTTAGTAGGCATAGATGTTCATTCATTTTATTTCTTCTGTGAGTTTCTCTGAAAGTGGCCCACAAGCCTTTTTTCCCCCGTGCATTTTCATCATGGTACTGAAATGAATAATGATGGTGATTCCAGAAGAGATTACTGATATGTGTATTCTTGATCTCAGCTAGAGGGATTAATGCCAGAAGCAATTTTCTACCTGTGGTAACTTTTTCTTTCCTCTTTTGAGGTGGGAGGACAGGGGACAGCAATAATATTGGCATGAATGTCTAATAACTAGTGAAAGTAATCAGAAGAGTTCCCCTCTTTTCCTTTCACTTTTCAATTAGAATTCTTATTTTTGTATTTCTTTTCTGTTCAAACAGGCATGCTTTTAGGGGGTTAGAGGGCAATTTAAGGGCATTTTGTGACTGTGAACAAGATTATTGAAAAGTTTGCCCATTTGGAAATGTCTACTTTCCTTTCTCTGTTTATACAAACATATATGGTTCCTTCTGTGTTAAGGATCAAAGCTATATTTTGGACACCTTCAGGACCCAAGAACTAAGGTCAAGTCCTCTGGGAAATGCAAATTTGCTATCAGTAAACTCAGACTCCTGATTTTTCATAAATTATTTGTTCATCTGGTCTAAGTATTACAGTCTTAGGCATAATAAAAATTTGTGGGCAAATAAGAAGATTGTGGGGTTAAAAAAGCACTCAGACAAAGTGTATTAAAAAAAGATACAGAGTCTAAGGAATATACATTCCATAAAGTACTACTATGATGAAATAAGAAAGTACTACTTTAAGAAAACTTTGAGCACGTGCTAGACATTGTTCTAATATCTTTCCATGAGTTAAGACATTTAATTCTCCCACTGACTGATCTATGAGGTAGTCACTAATATTATCTTTATCTGTTGAGGAGGAAACTGAGGCATAAAGAACTCAGCTCGTTTGCTCCAACAACAAGAGAATGGCATAGACAGGAATAAATCATAGGCAGTTTGGCTCTAAAGTTTGGGTTTTGTGCCAGGTTTGTGTAAGATGCAAATAAGAATGGGTTAAATTTCCTAACTTCCAGAAATGTATGCTGCTTAAACAGAATTTTTAGTTAACAATATTTTATTTGAAATGTTTAAGAGAAATAAGCTTCATAAAATGGATAATTGAATGCTAAATGTTCTATTATCTTGCTTGATGTTTTTACCACACAATATATAGTGGGACTGACATGATACGTCAACTCAAAAGTTAACATGTTTGACTTTCTCTGCACAGAGTTTTATAATATCATTTAAAAACTCAATTTGGTGTCTACTTTCCATGTCTAAATAGTGTGAACAATAAATGTCTATATTTCATCTCAACCAAAAATAGTACTCATAGAAACACAATTTAAAGAGACAAAAATCTATTCTTACTTTGATCTTTCCAGAGCAATAAGTTGTTTGCCCTTTCTTTCTTTCTTTCCTTTTCTTTCTCTCTCTCTCTCTTTCTTTTTCTGGACTACAGTGTTAATCCGATTGAAAGTCGTCAACCTCAAATTAGGTTTTTAAATTCCCCAGATAAAAAAATTAAGAAATTCCTACTTCTTTATTATCTTAGAAAAAAAGAGTAGCTATTAAGTAGAAATTGGAAAGAAAATCAGACCCTAAAGAAACTCTTCAGTTAGCTGTCCCAAAGGAAAAGGAATATTTAAGACACCAGCAATCGGGTTGGGCATTTGAGTCCTCTGTTTATGTGCCAATAAAAGGACTAGGTTGGCATTCTTTTAAATGAAGTTTTATTTTATTATTATTCTTTTTCTGGCTGCACCACATGGCATCTTAGTTCCTGGACCAAGGATCGAACCCATGGCCCCTGTAGTGGAAGCGTGGAGTCCTAACCACTGGACTGCCAGGGAATTCCCTTGGTTGGCATTCTTAATAACCACACACCCCTACTTATTGAAAATACATTTTCCTGTTTGGAGCCATGTGGTTGAGAGGGAAGGACTGAGAAGGTAGCAAAAATTTTGTTTTTAGGATGCACTATTTGGAAGTACTGTGTTCTTGGGCCCTCTTCACAGACATTTCTGGATCCATTTATATTCTATTTATGAAGACACATAGTCCTTTTTGGACATGCTCCCACCTCTCTACTCCACAACACACAAATTGTTTAAAAGTGTACGTGAACAATGGCAGAATATGGCATTTCTTTCTTTCTTCTTTATGTTTCTCAGAATATATATGGTGGTATTTACATGTGTGTGGAGCAGGTCTTCAGGCATTTCTGTAAAGGTCAATACAAAGGGGTTGAAATTGCCCCTGGATAGTCCATGCAAGATGCCCTTTTAGGTACCTTGCCGTTCATGAGTTTTACCTGGCTAAAGCTTTTCCCAGGAGTGGACCTGGGCTTAGCATGTAGGTCAACAGAAAATCCGCCATTTAATCTGCTGGAGCCCTATCCAGCAGGCTTTGAACTTAACAATTCTCCCATGGAGAGTACACACAGCTGGTGCCAAAAGACCAAGGGTGGCTCCAAACAAGGCCAGGGTTTCCTGCTCGTTTGCACTGTGATGAAGAGTCGAGGAATAAATCACTTCTTCTCTCACTCCAAGCTGCCGCCTACTGCAACGCCTCCCACAACAGTGATAACAACACCCACCACCAGGGCAGCAGCACCGGCAGAAAGGTGCACACCCCTAGTCTCTCCTTGCGTTTATCGCTGCCTCCCCTTTTCCTCTCCAGCTGCCCAATTCTTATCATAGATTTTTGTCTCAAGAAACAATATTTGGAGAATAACACCCAAAGGATATGCATTTTATCCATGTCTTCAATTTTTCTAACATTTGCCAGTCTACAGACAGTTGTATACTTTACCAAATTATTTTGTTACCCAGTGGAATTTACTGAACTGTATTTGGCATCATGCCCTCAGTAAGCACTGAGGCAGGTGAGGAGAAGCATTCATAAGAAATGATTGTAGTCTTCTTTTCTTTTAATTAAAATTTTTTAATTTTATTTTATCTTTGGCTGCGTTGAGTCTTTGTTGCTCTGCGTGGGCTTTCTCTGGTTGTGGTGAGTGGGGGCTACTCTTCGTTGCGGTGCACAGGCTTCTCATTGCAGTGGCTTCTCTTGTCATGGAACACGGGCTCTAGGCATGAGGGCTTCAGTAGTTGTGGCACACAGGGTTAGTTGCTCCAAGGCATGTGGGATCTTCTTGGACCAGGGCTCGAACCCGTGTCCCCTGCATTGGCAGACAGATTCTTATCCATTGTGCCACCAGGGAAGTCCCTGTAGTCTTTATTGAATCAATGTTCTTAAGTGTGTTGTTTATCAGTGTCTTCTTTATGAGTCCCCAAAGAGATATTTCTGTTAAGCCTAGGCCAGGGAAGGCTGTCCTCCTGATCAACTCGTATATTTCTATCTTACGGACAGGAGGCATCTTATGACTGCTAACTCAACAAATATTCAAGTAAACAAAATCTTAAGATCGTAGCAAGAATATGCAACTTTCATGTTGCTGCCAAGTATTTCATCAAACAAATGAGCTCCAATTCATTTGAAATAAAGCTGTTCTATCACTGATCATGAAACATGCCAAAGTCTTTAAATGCTGTGGGGAAAATTGTCTGGGTTTTGGCATTTCCATTCATGAGAGATATCTATGCTTCCAGGTAGATGAGAATGGTGATGATGATGATTTTTTTTTTTTTAGGAGATTTTGTTTTTTTGTTTTTTCCTTTTTTAATCTACTCATATGATTTCAAGGATTTTTGCTTTTGGTTAATTAGTAAGAAATTGGAGGTACTGAGGAGGTAAATGGTAATTTAGAAATTCTGTTGTGCTAAGGCAGAGAAATTTATCAAAGTAAAGAAAGAAAATAAATCCCAGGGACTACCAGGCTCCAGAGATTCTACCGTAGTATTGAAATTTTAATTGGCTGATTTACTTTATATCAATTTCATTTGAATCAAAAAGGCATAGGCTTTAAATTGGGAAAGACTGGACTTTGAAAAATAAAGAACAAAAGACTTGAAAAATTAGGGACAAAAATTAACCTCAGTACCCATGGAATAGTGGTCCTGGATCAGCAGCCTCAGCATCACCATCACCTATGGACTTGTAAGAAATGCAGATTCATCTAAGACAATACAAACTCTGGGAGAGGGGCCAATAATCTTTTTAGTAAGGCCTGCCAGTGATTCTGATGCTCGATATAAAAGTTGGAGAACCGCTGCCCTAGAACAAATCTAAAATTACCCTATGATGATGGTACTGAGTCAAACATTCTCTCACCCAGAATGATTATTCATAGGCCTGATCTCTCAGAAGGAATTGTTCCAGGCTATGGTATAAAAAAATACCACTTAGGGAAGTTTATAGCAATATAATCCTACCTCAAGAAACAAGAAAAATATCAAATAAACAACCTAAACTTACACCTAAGCGATTAGGGAAAGAAGAACAAAAAAACCCCAAAGTTAGCAGAAGGAAAGAAATCATAAAGATCAGATCAGAAACAAATGAAAAAGAAATGAAGGAAACAATAGCAAAGATCAATAAAACTAAAAGCTGGTTCTTTGAGAAGGTAAACAAAATTGATAAACCATTAGCCAGACTCATCAAGAAAAAACAGGGAGAAGACTCAAATCAACAGAATTAGAAATGAAAAAGGAGAAGTAACAACTGACCCTGCAGAAATACAAAGAATCATGAGGGATTACTACAAGCAACTATATGCCAATAAAATGGACAACCTGGAAGAAATGGACAAATTCTTAGAAAAGCACAACCTTCCGAGACTGAACCAGGAAGAAATAGAAAATATGAACAGGCCAATCACAAGTAACGAAATTGAAACTGTGATTTAAAATATTCCAACAAACAAAAGCCCAGGACCAGATGGCTTCACAGGTGAATTCTATAAAACATTTAGAGAAGAGCTAACACCTATCTTTCTCAAACTCTTCCAAAATATAACAGAGGGAGGAACACTCCCAAACTCATTCTACGAGGTCACCATCACTCTGATACCAAAACCAGACAAAGATGTCACAGGAAAAGAGAATGACAGGCTAATATCACTGTTGAACATAGATGCAAAAATCCTCAAAAAATATGAGCAAACAGAATCCTACAGCATATTAAAAGGATCATACACCATGATCAAGTGGGGTTTATCCCAGGAATGCAAGGCTTCTTCAATATACACAAATCAATCAATGTGATACACCATATTAACAAACTGAAGGATAAAAACCATGGGATAATCTCAATAGATGCAGAAAAAGCTTTCGACAAAATTCAACACCAATTTATGATAAAAGCTCTCCAGAAAGTAGACATAGAGGGAACTTACCGCAACATAATGAAGGCCATATATGACAAACCCACAGCCAACATCATTCTCAATGATGAAAAATTGAAACCATTTCCTCTAAATTCAGGAACAAGACATGGATGCCCACTCTCACCACCATTATTCAACATAGATTTGGAAGTTTTAGCCACAGCAATCAGAGAAGAAAAAGAAATAAAAGGAATCCAAATCAGAAAAGAAGTAAAACTGTCACTGTTTGCAGATGACATGATACTATACATAGAGAATCCTAAAGATGCTACCAGACAACTACTAGAGTTAATAAATGAATTTGGTAAAGTAGCAGGATATAAAATTAATGCACAGAAATCTCTTGCATTCCTATACACTAATGATGAAAATTCTGAAAGAGAAATTAAGGAAACATTCCCATTTACCACTGCAACAAAAAGAATAAAATACTTAGGAGTAAACCTACCTAAGGAGACAAAAAACCTGTATGCAGAAAACTATAAGACACTGATTAAAGAAATTAAAGATGGTACAAACAGATGGAGAGATATACCATGTTCTTGGACTGGAAGAATCAATATTGTGAAAATGACTATACTACCCAAAGCAATCTACAGATTCAATGCAATCCCTATCAAACTACCAATGGCATTTTTCACAGAACTAGAACAAAAAATTTCACAATTTGTATGGAAACATAAAAGACCTTGAATAGCCAAAGCAATCTTGAGAAAGAAAAATGGAGCTGGAGGAATCAGACTCCCTGGCTTCAGACTATACTACAAAGCTACAGTAATCAAGACAGTAATATACTGGCACAAAAACAGAAATATAGATCAATGGAACAGGATAGAAAGCCCAGAGATAAACCCACACACATATGGTCACCTTGATAAAGGAGGCAAAAATATACATTGGAGAAAAGACATCCTCTTCAATAAGTGGTGCTGGGAAAACTGGACAGCTACATGTAAAAGAATGAAATTAGAACACTTCCTAACACCATACACAAAAATAAACTCAAAATGGATTAAAGATCTAAATGTAAGGCCAGACAGTATAAAACTCTTAGAGGAAAACATAGGCAGAATGCTCCATGACATAAATCACAGCAAGATCCTTTTTGACCCATTTTCTAGAGAAATGGAAATAAAAACAAAAATAAACAAACGGGACCTAATGAAACTTAAAAGCTTTTGCACAGCAAAGGAAACCATAAACAAGACAAAAAGACAACCTTCAGAATGGGAGAAAATATTTGCCAACGAAGCAACTGACAAAGGATTAATCTCCAAAATACACAAGGAGCTCATGCAGCTCAATATCAAAAAAACAAACGACCCAATCCAAAAATGGCAAAAAACCTACACAGACATTTCTCCAAAGAAGATATACAGATTGCCAACAAACACATGAAAGAATGCTCAACATCACTAATCATTAGAGAAATGCAACTCATAGCTACAATGAGGTATCACCTCACACCGGTCAGAATGGCCATCATCAAAAAATCTACAAACAATAAATGCTGGAGAGGGTGTGGAGAAAAGGGAACTGTCTTGCACTCTTGGTGAGAATGTAAATTGATACAGTCACTATGGAGAACAGTATGGAGGTTCCTTAAAAAACTAAAAATAGAACTACCATATGACACAGCAATCCCACTATTGGGCATATATCCTGAGAAAACCATAATTCAAAAAGACACATGTACCACAATGTTCATTGCAGCACTCTTTACAATAGCCAGGACATGGAAGCAACCTAAGTGTCCATCAACAGATGAATGGATAAAGAAGATGTGGCACATATATACAATGGAATATAATTCATCCATAAAAGGAAATGAAATTGAGTTATTTGTAGTGAGGTGGGTGGACCTAGAGTCTGTCATACAGAATGAAGTAAGTCAGAAAGAGAAAAACAATTACCGTATGCTAACACATATATAGGGAATCTATAAAAAAAAAATGGTTCTGATGAACCTAGCGGCAGGACAGGAATAAAGACGCAGATGTAGAGAATGGACTTGAGGATATGGGGAGGAGGAAGTGTAAGCTGGGATGAAGTGAGAGAGTGGCATAGACATATATACACTACCAAATGTAAAATAGATAGCTAGTGGGAAGTAGCTGCATAGCACAGGGAGATCAGCTTGGTGCTTTGTGACCCCCTAGAAGGGTGGGATAGGGAGGGTGGGAGGGAGTCGCAAGAGGAAGGGGGTATTGGGATATATGTATACATAGAGCTGATTCACTATGTTATACAGCAGAAACTAACACAACATAGTAAAGCAATTATACTCCAATCAGGATGTTAAAAAAAAATTACCACGGACTTCCTTGGTGGTCCAGTGGTTAAGACTTTGCTTTCCAATGCAGGAGGTGAGGCTCTATCCTTGGTCGGGGAGCTAAGATCCCACATGCCTTATGGCCAAAAAACCAGAACATAAAACAGAAGCTGAATTGTAACAAATTTAATAAAGACTTTAAAAAATGGTCCACATCAAAAAAAAATCTAAAATAATAAAAATAAACAAACAAAAAAAGCATGAAACCATTGTACAAATCTTCCAGCCTCCCCAGCCCCAAGGAAAATATTTCTCAGAGCATCTTCAGGGCAACTGAGCCCCAGTTTTCTACTGGGGTTATTTGACTATTTGCAAACTTCACTGACTTTTCTCCCATCTCACGTCTCTGATTTTCTCATGTAAGTTTCCTGGCCTCACTTTCCCAAATAAACCAGCTGTACCCAAATCTGAGTCACAAGGTCTGCTTTTCAGGAAGTAAGCTGGAAATCAAAAAGGCAATGCTGGGCTTCCCTGGTGGCGCAGTGGTTGAGAGTCCGCCTGCCGATGCAAGGGACACGGGTTCGTGCTCCCGTCCGGGAGGATCCCACATGCCGCGGAGCGGCTGGTCCCGTGAGCCATGGCCGCTGAGCCTGCGCGTCCGGAGCCTGCGCTCTGCAATGTGAGAGGCCACAACAGTGGCCCGCGTACCGCAAAAAAAAAAAAAAAAAAAAAAAAAAAGAATGCTGTAAACAACAAACACATTTAATGAGACATAAGTTAAAAAGAAATGTTAAAAAAAATACTAGATGAAGGATCACTGATCAATTTATATATTCCCCTGCATTACAAGGTATTGATTCAAACAGAGAAGTTATACAAATTTTATGAATCATCAATACATTTATCTCCATATGGTACTTTTTCTTCAGAGAGGGAACAGTTTGCTATGATCTGGTGAGCTTTTCAGTGCGTATATATTAGCTGTGGCTAAACTGGCTGAACTGTCACGCCCAGAGGTCTCCTGGGGGAAAGGTCAGACCTTGTGATTTAGAATTGCTGAGCAGCACCTCTAGAAACATGGAGTATTCATAAAAATGGAAGTTAGTCATACAATACTTATTAATTCTGTCTTTTGCTAGTTTTTTTTTTGTTTTGTTTTTGTTTTTTTTTTTTTTTTTTTTTTTGCGATACGCTGGCCTCTCACTGTTGTGGCCTCTCCCATTGCGGAGCACAGGCTCCGGACGTGCAGGCTCAGCAGCCATGGCTCATGGGGCATAGCCGCTCTACGGCACGTGGGATCTTCCCGGACTGGGGCACGAACCCGTGTCCCCAGCAACGGCAGGCGGACTCTCAACCACTGCGCCACCAGGGAAGCCCTGTCTTTTGCTAGTTTTGAAATTATGAAAATCATAATGTTCATTCTATAAAATAAAAACAAACATTATAATATTTTTTCAAAGGAATATTAAAGCCTCTTATGGTTCCCATCACTTCTCGCCATCTTGCCAAAGTCCTGCTTACTTATTTATTCTTCAGAGGTAGTTACTGTGAATTTTGGGGGTCTAGTAGCTTTCTAGAATTTTTCCAGCCTATGGAAATGTAAAAATATAACATTTTTTAGCACGAATTAAAATATATATCCTATTTTGCTACTTGTTTTTTTTCCATTAAATTATATTGTGGGACAAGTTTCTGTAGCTAGAATTTTCAGAAAATATAATTATGAAGAATCAATCAATGTACAAGGTACGGTAGCTCAAGTTGCTATGTTATGAGAGGATCAAATTATTTGCTCTCTGTAGGTCTATAGTGTGGTTAGGAGAAAAGCACTGATGTTAGTGAATCAGAACAATTAAGAGCTGAATTGCCAGGGATGACTTTATGTGTGGTTTGGTAATGAAGACATGTGAGATATATCAGTTAGGCTTGATTGCCAAAAAGTTGTTTATATAAGAAGAGGCAGTTAAAATGCAAAGAATCAGGACAAGTAAAATAGAAGTGATGGTGGGATGGTCCTAAATGTTGCAACTTTTCACAAGCAGGAGCAAAGTCATAATAATAAGAATGGCAGAACTGAGCGAGGCATCTGGAAGGATAAATTAAAAGACTGGTCTGGGGCTTCCCTGGTGGCGCAGTGGTTGAGGGTCCGCCTGCCGATGCAGGGGACACGGGTTCGTGCCCCGGTCCGGGAAGATCCCACATGCCGCGGAGCGGCTGGGCCCGTGAGCCATGGCCACTGAGCCTGCGCGTCCGGAGCCTGTGCTCCGCTCCGCAACGGGAGAGGCCACGACAGTGAGAGGCCCGCGTACGGCAAAAAAAAAAAAAAAAAAAAAAAGACTGGTCTGGAGGGAAGGCGATTGTTTGGGATTAGTGGGAAACCCATTGGATTAGTGGGAGAGTGGTAGTACATTTGACAAGAAGGCAGATGAATTTAGACTTGAATTTAAATGTTTAAATAAAATACTTAAATAAAAAGAAAAATGAAGACATTATGTAATATGGCCAAGAAGGAATATCTTTCCTTTTCACACTTATCTAATAGATACCTCAGCTTTTTGGAAAGCAAACACACATACACACACAGAGCCCTTCCTTTTCAAGCAGTTTCGTAAGAAGAGTAATTTTTAACAGTATCTAGTTTTGTAGGATGCATATTTCAGTAATTAATATTTAAATTTGAACTAGCATGATTTTATTATGTGATAATCGAGAAACTCAGCTATTGATTTGCATAAGAGTTAACCCCAGGGGACTAGATGTATGGATTTAGAAACTATTTCGGGTATGTGTTGAAGTATAATTTGTATCTATATTTTTTCTAATAAGATGGTTCATTCTGAACCACAATCAACTCACCACTTGTCACTCATTAACTACTGTTCATGGTAGTAGTTTTATTTTAAAAATATACAAATGGAATAAGGCATATGTTTGGTAATTTTCCAAGACGAAACTTTTTCTGGCAAAATTATATATGTATATATAGTTTTCCTTTGGCCCACAGGATTCCTGAACATTATGACATCAAAGTATAATCATCGTTGTCTAAGATTCCAGCACTGGATAAGCAGTGTGAGCTGGTTTTGAAACTGACTGAACAGTTAGCAAGATTTGTTTACTTCTGCTTCTCAGATGAAGATCAAATGAACAAATTCCAAGCAAATGGTATAATAGAAGGAGACAAGAGAAAATGAGTAACAATATTCTGCTGCTGACCTTTCCCCCTGTATTAAGATGTGATGTTCAAGGATAAATATGATTTTCCCAAGGAAAGCAGCAGAATGTTATGGTGTTACAAATGTGTATTTTTATGCCCTTAAGCCTTGTATAATGTGGGTGATTATCTTCATAAGAGAAGACAGCACCACACTCTTCATAGGAGAAGACAGAACCTCTCCAGGCTTTATATAATAATAAAAGATGTTGGGTGTGTTTTGTTTATTCCCTTTCTAAGTACTATACAAGTTTAAATACGTGATTTGTTTAAAAAAATTCTGAAAGGATGAATTAAATCATTTTCAATAGGATGGAAACATCTTAAAGGCAGAAATTTGGAAAAAGCCAAAGATAGCCTCAATCTACACATACTGCCCAATCTACCTCAGCCTTGTTTTTCAAAATCCAGCTTGTATTTTAGGATTTAAAAGTATTATACCTAAAACTTTCCTCTCTCCCTCTTTCCCATGTTTCTTCCCTTTTTTTTTTTTTTTTTTTTTTTTTCCCAAGCTTTACGCTGTTGAGAATTTGGTCTACAAATCTGGGGCAGTTTATGGGCACCATTTGTTTTGGTCTACTAATCTTTCCCAGGCTCTCCCTATTTTTAAGACACATTCTAATTTGGAGTCACATGGATCACTTATAAGGAAATGCCTTTTTGTAATCCACTTGCCCCTACATATATTTTTATTCGTAATATTTACACAGCTAATTTGACCAGAGGAGAAACTGCTCTTGGAACATGAGTGATTTCTGCACAGAGAACAAATTTAGTTCCAATCAAGATCTCCGTGATTAGGAACGGGTGTGCAGGGTAATTTGGAATTCAGGGCAGCTACCAAGGCAGCACACACATAGATTTTTAGAGGTAGTGGTGAACTGTTGAAAAGAAACTGGCTAAGATTTGAGCATCATTTGAAGTGGAAAAAGAAAAATAGCTTGTTTTAGGGCTTCCTGCCATTTTCTTCCTTTGGTAACTGAAGTTTTTTTTTTTTTTTTTCTGTTTTGGGAAAAAAGTGAGGCACTGAGGACTCTAATCATAACAAAAAATTGTTCCTCTATAAGCAAGGGATATCTGTCCAGTACACCTCAGAAAAATCAGATATAGGAAATTATAGATGAACTCATTGCTAGGATTAGAATAAGAGGAATAGAAGATTACAGTGTTCTCTAATCCAACATGTTTGATACTGGGTTGTTTAGAACTGTTTTGGCTGCAAGTAATACAAACCTGACATAAACTGGTTTCAGATAAAAGAAAATTATAATATTACATCCTAGAAATCCCAGAAGTAAGTGAGACTTCAGGTCTGGCTAGTTTAGTAACTTGGAGACGGCATTGGGACCAGAGTTCTTTGCACTGTCACACTCTGCCTGGGACCATCCAGGCTGTTTCCTCTCCTGGGTGTGAGAGAACAGCCAGGGGTAGTCAGAACTATCCCTTCCTGGGTCACTTCCAGTGGCAGAGAGACAAAAATAATCCTCTCTTTCAAACAGGGTAAGGATCTTTCCCTTCAGTCTGGCTACACTTTTGACTCCATAGGAACAGTCAGGAGAAAGTCATGTGCTCAGGGACTCAGAGTAGTTGAGATCTACCCTAGGAGCTGGGCCGAGTCTCAGCTCCTGTTTTGTTCATTGCAGTATTGAAATACTATTTGTTTGCTGCCGTTTGTGGAAAATATTTTTGTGTGCCACAACTTAAATTTTATTCTTATTGGAGAGAATGAAGTTAGTACTGGGAAGTTAGTACTTTTACAGTATAGGATTGGGAACGGGGAACAAAGAATAAAAGTAATAGAACCATATGATATATAAATTGATTTGTGGGGTTCATCTGGGAAGCTAACCTCCTTTAAAAGTACCGCTTCTGTGGAATAATGCATTCTAAATTAAAAAAAAATCAACTTCCAATTGAGTAGGCTGTGTTTATTCCCTATATTTAACACAGAGGCTGGCATGGGAATAGGTGATCAATAAATATATGTTGAAAACATGTATGACTTTGGGAATACAATCCATTTTTAAATTAAGAATGGCTGTCTGGGGGGCTTCCCTGGTGGTGCAGTGGTTGAGAGTCCGCCTGCCGCTGCAGGGGACACGGGTTCGTGCCCCGGTCCGGGAAGATCCCACATGCCGTGGAGCGGCTGGGCCCGTGAGCCATGGCCGCTGAGCCTGTGCGTCCGCAGCCTGTGCTCTGCAACGGGAGAGGCCTGCGTACCGCAAAAAAAAAAAAGAATGGCTGTCTGCAACTCAACCCCTCTTTCAAGGAACTTTCATTGGGAGGTACGGCATATATAAGAAAGTATTAGTGATCAACAGAAGGAAGAGTATAATTAAACACTAAATCGAATACTACCAAGAACTCCAAGTATACAGTGTAGCCATTAAGATCTAAGAGCAACAAGGGACAAAGATAGAAATTATTGGCAGAATATGTATTTTTTGGAAGTTAAATGGATGTTGGACCTGAAAAACAATAAAAGGGACAATCAATATTTTATAGTATTTTAAAAACTATAACTTAATAAACTGAAATTTAGAAGAATTCTCACCCTATGTTTGGTAGTTAGGTTCTATAGCTACAGGTGTATGCTAAAAGTATCAATAATAATTTCTTAAATCAAACTGGTATTGTTAACATGTGGTCAAATACTTTTTCAGCCATGTGATTGCAATATGTGTTAGAATTTCATCAGCAATAATTTTAAGAAAAATATTTTTCAGTTTGAAGAACTCACATCGTCAAGGACAATGTCCTAGATGTACTTTCTTTCTTTAGAGCATAGCAGGACCTCGTCATGTTGGAGTAGGTCATTGCCGTTGAGTAATGAATTGAGGAACCTAGGAAGCCTCTCTTGCCTCAAAATATCTCTTCTATTCTACTGTCTCCCTAGCACAATGTCACCACCAAATAGTCATTCCTTTGAGTCAGCCTATGTGCTCTTTTGAAAAGCTAGTCATTCATCCCTTAATATAAAAATAGCCCTAATATATTCTTCCCTCTCTATAATTAAACCTGGTCACTGGGGGAATTCATTAACACATTACTGTTGATTGACACCTGCCATGAACTGGACATTATGTAAATCTCTTGGTTACAAAGATAGATGTAAGCAGTCTCTCTTTGCTTTTTTTTAGAAGCCCATCATTTAGTTAAAAGGCAAGCTTAAACACTGTGATGTGATGGGAGGTGTTGCAGGGACGGCAGTGCTGATACACATATAGGGAGGAAGGAGTGACTGTTTTGTGAGGATTTGGAAGTGTAGCATAAGGCAGATGACGAAAAGAAGGCTCTGAGCTTTGGTGGGATGAAATTTCTAGGATAAGGAATAGGGACAGATGTGGCAAGATGAAGTAAAGATAGCACAGGTCGTATCTTAATTATTTAAAAATAATTTTATACGTGAAACCTTTTATTAAAATCATCTCTTAAATTGAGACCTTCGTGTAACATTTGTTTTAAATTTAGAATCACGATTGTAGTCAAACGGGGGCCGATCCTCGCGGATGGCTGCGGCGGCGGTGATGCCGGCGGCGGCCCGCTCGCTCTGCCGCTTCCGAGGCTGCCTGGAGGGCGCGCTGCTCGGGGACTGCGTGGGCGTGGGCGCCGTCGACGAGGCGCGCGACACCGCCGACCTGACTTCAGTCTCGCGTCAGGTCCAGGATCTGGAGCCGGACCCCGGCTCGTCGGGGAGCGCGCGGCCAGAAGCACTCTGCTACACCGACGACACGGCCGGCCGTGGCCGGGGCGCTGGTGCAGTCTCTGCTGGCCAAGGGGGCCTTCGACGAGGTGGACACGGCTCACCGGTTTGCTCAGGAGTACAAGAAAGACCCTGACGGGGTTATGGTGCTGGAGTGATCACCGTCTTCAGGAAGCTCCTGAGCCCCAAGTGCCGTGATGGCTTTGAGCCGTCCCGGCCCAGTTTAATGGCAAAGGCTCCAACGGCAACGGGGGCGCCATGCGGGGGGCCGGCATCTCCCCGGCCTATAACAGCGTCCAGGATGTGCACAAGTTTGCCCGGCTCTCGGCCCAGCTGACACACGCCTCCTCCCTGGGTTACAAGGGTGCCATCCTGCAGGCCCTGGCTGTGCACCTGGCTTTGCAGGGTGAGTCGTCCAGTGAGCACTTCCTTGAACAACTCCTGGCCCGTATGGAGGAGCTGGACAGTGACACCCAAGAAGTGTCAGGTGCCCGGGAGTTGGGCATGGAGGAGCGTCGTACTCCAGCCGACTGAAGAAGATTGGGGAGCTTCTAGAGCAGAACGCAGTGACCAGAGAGGAGGTGGTGTCCAAGCTAGGGAGTGGCATCGCTGCCTTTGAATCTGTGCCCACTGCCATCTATTGCTTCCTGTGCTGCATGGAGCCTGACCCCGAGATCCCCTCTGCCTCCAGAGGACTCTCATCTATTCCATCTCACTTGGTGGGGACACAGACACCATTGCCACCATGGCTGGGGCCACTGCTGGTGCCTACTATGGCATGGAACAGGTGCCAGAGAGCTGGCAGCAAAGCTGTGAGGGCTATGAGGAGACTGACGTCCTGGCCCAGAGCCTGCACCGGGTCTTCCAGGAGAGTCTGTGAGGGCCACAGTTGCTGGGGCTCCGCCATACCCAGCAGGACCAACTACAGCTCCGATTGGAAACCCTGGGCTCCCTGCCTTGGTCTTCCTGCAGTGTGGCCGGAGTGCACCCTTGGGGCTGGGGACTCCTTTGGGGAGGTCACTGAACAGTGAGGGAGGGGCGGGTGCCTTCTGGTGCTGGGTTCCTGGCTTCTGCAGAGCCTCGGTGCTCCTGGCTCCTCTGTCAGACATAAGGGACCGGGGCCGGTTTTATTTTGGAGCAGTACCTGTGGCGTTTTCCTTTATTATCTAGGACATGGGATTTGGGGAGGTGGAAATGATCTGCAGCATCATTTCTCCTTGTTGGGATTTAACCAGTTTGCCAGGAAGCCTGCCTTTGACTGCGTGGGGCCCCTGAGTGCCAGGTTTATATGGATCAGGAGGCGGACACGTGAATCTAGCTGATCTAGATGCACGCCTGGCCCTTGGCTGTCATGGGTCTTGTTAACAGCTTCCAGACGAAGTCACAGAGCAATAAATAGTTTTTTAAATCCCACCCGCCCCCCCCAAAAAAGATTGTAGTCAATTAATAACCCTTGACAACAGAATGTGTTAAGACAAATATTACAAGATATGTCTGAATATTGTGGTGATGTCACTCTTGTTCTCCTTCATCTCCCAAATACATAACAGATGAAGGTAAAGTGACAGACATGTACACAAATGATGGTAATAACTGTAGGAGTTGAAGTTACTCATGACTGACAAACCGTCAGAACATTCCTTGCTTTTTTTCCAAATACTCCTCCTCAAGTCAGCAACAATTTCCTGTGCAAAATACCAGAACAATTTCTCCCAAGACTCTGGCTCACAGTCATCACCCGGACATTATTTCTAAATTATTGTAAATATTAATTTAGAACGTAAGTTCCGATGATAAGATACATGAATGTGTATGTTGATTGGTCAATAAACCTGATTCACAGCACTATCATCAATCATAGATTACATTTATGTGATTGTCAACCCATAAGAAACCACCATCCATGTCTGAAGCCTGAGCTGTAAGACTTACATCTCAAAGCACTTGCAGGGTTCCCAGTCCTCCCTTCAAGTATGAATCATGGGATCACAAAGTTTCTCAATCTTGGTACTTATTAACATTTTGAGCCAGATAATTTTTTTGGGGGGGTGAAGGGGACTTCCCTTAGCAACATCCCTCGCCACTACCCACTAGATGCCAGAAGACCACCCTCCCCCTGACCCCACCAAGTTGTGGCAACCAAAAATGTCTTCTGAGATTGCCAAATATCGTCTGGGGGGCAGAATTGTTTCTGGCTGAGAACCACTGGGTTACATACCATACCGATAGTCACTCTTCAGTAATGTAATTGATATTGTTTATAGATATATTTTATAGGGCCATAATGTGTTGAAAGGAAGTCCACATATGACTCATTGAGAAAGAATGGCAGACCAACCAGATCAACACCCATGGCCAATAATACATCAGAACTCACTTGACCACAGATGACGGTATAGAACTCAGTCAGGAGGCAGTGAAGTGGGAGGTGAACCACGTGGTGTGATACAACAGATTTCTTTCTGTGTGTGACTTATTTTCTGCTTTTAAAAGTAACACATGAGTCCGTTTTTGAAAAAAAAATAACATATATAGGAGTATGAAGAAGAAAACAAAAATTAGCCCTATTATCACCACCAGGAGACAATGGTTATTGTGGTAAATTATATATTTTTTCTAACGTTCACTGCTTTCCCATGTGATGTGCATGGTCTTCTCCGAGAGAGTTTATTCCTCTGGCCTCAGTGAAGCCAGTCTTGTCCCTAGGGCTTGCTTTGGCCGATGAAATATGAGCTACTTCTAGGTACAATCTTTAAGATCATCACATGGTTTCTCCTTGGCCCTTTTCTCTCTGCCATGAGAAAAACAAAGTACTAAAGAAGGGATGTTCTTTAAGAATAAATAGTAGGACAAAGAGGACACATGAAGGAGAGCTATACTGACTCTCTGCTGGCATGAAATTTAACCTTTACTGTTTAAAAAAAATTTTTTTTTTTTTAATGTGGACCTTTCTTTTAGTCTTTATTGAATTTGTTACAGTATTGCTTCTGTTTTATGTTTTGGTTTTTCGGCTGCGAGGCATGTGGGATATTAGCTCCCTGACCAGTCATCGAACCTGCACCCCCTGCATTGGAAGGCTAAGTCTTAACCACTGGACCACCAGGGAAGTCCCACCTTTATTGTTACACCACTAAATTTTAGGATTATTTGTTACTGCAGCATAACCTCATAAAATCTAACTTATAGTATATTTTATTCTAGTCTTCTTATATACATATGTGTGAATAATGAATAAAATATATTATTTAAAATATGTACATTTCTATACAAATATATATTTATAATTGGGGTAATTTTCACTTTACATGTTTCTTTGTGATTTTTTTATCTCTTTGATAATTTTCAGGTAGAATTATCCCTCTGTAACATGAATTTTGATAAATGCCTGGCATTCCATTGTACTAAGTCAACCCCCCCCACGTTATTATACTTTTACTTTATTTTCAATTAACACTCTTACGTATAACATCCCCACACAGAAGTCTTTGGTGCATCTCTGATTATTTTCTTAGGATAAGTCAAGGAAGTGACATTGCTGGGTAAAGAGGGTGAACATTGGGAAGGCTTTTAGTAGAGATCAGAGTTGCTTACCATAATTATCACACTCATGGACTCCGTCCAGGGTGGATCAAGGTGTTATTTCTTCACATCCTCAGCAACACCGAAGATTGACATAAAATTCAAGAAGAAGAACTTTGAAAATGTCCGGGAGTAAAATACTATCTTTTTTTCAGTTTCTTTTCCTGACCTGCTAGTGAAATGATTTTTTTTTTTTTGCATGTCATTTTAAATGCTCTGCCCCTTATTTTCAAGGTCAATAGGAAATAAGTTTATAAAACCTGATTTTCCTACTCAAGTAGGATGACTAACATGGATAGGACCAAGGGTCCAAATCAATAATCCAATAACGAGCTCCAAGTAATTTGGAACAATAAAATACAGTGGGAATGTCAGTATAGAAAAAAAATCATGTAAAGATGATTTTAAGTGGGCTTGAAAGGAATGAAAAGGCTGAGAAGCAAAGCTATATGTCACTCATTCATCATTAATTCATTCAACAAGTGGCTAGAAAGAGCCAGGGATTATACAGATGTTGAGGACATGGTGTTGCACAAGATAGACAGGCTTCCTGCCCTTACACAGCTTGCCGCCTAATGGCCAAAGACAAACAATTATACCACCAACAGCCATTCAATTTGATAGCACCCTGATAGGATAAAGTCAGAACCAAGAGATTGGGTGGCAGGAGTTCCAAGAATGCCAGACGCCATCTTCAAAACATTCCTGCGAGAGAACATGCCTTTTAGCAAGTGGCAGATTTAAGATTTGAATCCAAGTCTGTATTCAGCCAAAGATTTGTACAGTATAAGTTAGGAGGGCAGTATATAAGATATGTAGAAAGAGCAAATATGTTGACAAAACAATATGACCTTATATTTCAGGTCCATATATGTGTATCTCTAGTCTAGAAAGTAGCATGTGTCTTAGTTCTTTACTGATACTGCTTTGTTAACATTTCTCTATGATGGTTCTCTGTCATGATCATCACTTCCTCAATGATTTCCCATACGGGACATTGGAAAGTTGAGTTCTTTGACAAAAATTATAATTACCATATGTTTACACGCACAAATATATTTATTTCATCTTTATGATTAAATGTTAGTTACCATATCAGAAATGGATTTTTATAACACGGATGGCTGTTCAGGTTTGTAAAGCAAGTTAAACCTGACAGTAAGGCATGTGCTTTAAATTTCCTTGGTTTGAGGCACTGTTTACTCTGGTGGCAGCGCTGTACGTAAGTCAAGCTTTCTTGCTTTCCCCCATAAACTGTTACACGGTAGAATGATTTCGGCCAACCCTGAAGGAAATATCAGCACATTTATTTTTGATTTAATACTGATGAGTCATGCCTCAAAGTCCCTCATTAGACTGTGTGGAAAAGCTTTCAAAATCTGGGAGAACATCGTAACCTGAGTCGCCAAAATTTAAACATTTTCTAGAGAGGAGACCATCATAATTTAAGTGTTACTTTGCAAAGTTGGCTCTTGTTTACCTAGCTCAGAGTCTCAATGTCTTCATTAGCTTATTTTAACTGTATCCTAAAGCAATGGTTCTCCAGATACTAAAAAATATATATTTTTATAATTTGTCACATTTTACATTTTAATTGATGGTGTTGATTAGTCTTGATGTTTGAGTCTTGGCTAAGCAGAAAAGGCATGTTTTATATGTATATATTTGTTTTCTTTATTTGTGTGTGGCTGTATGAGATAGCTCCTCAGTTAAACACAAACTTAGACAAGAAGGATCCTTTGAAAGATCAGATAACTTCTTGAACAAAACGAAGCCTTAATAGTTTTTCAAGCTCTTAGATAATTTTGGTGGGAGATGGGATTCTGCATGTCATTATGGAAGGAATGATTTTCTTTTTATTGAAGTATACTTGATTTACAATGTTGTGTTCGTTTCTGGTATACAGTAAAGTGATCCATATATATATATATATGAACATATATATATTTTTTTCCAGGAATGACTTTTCTGCTTATATTTTCTAGACCCTGTTCTGTCCTTTAGTACCACTCTAGCTGGGTGCTTCCACTCATTTCCAGCCAGAGTCTCCACCAAACCAAGCATTTTCAGTTATTCATTTGTTCATGCATTTATTTGTTCAACAAATGACTGTGGGCAATCTACTATATTCTAGTTCTTTGAGTTTCACTAAGGCTAGATAAAAACTACCAAAAACCATGCCTTTGATTCATAGCCTGGAAAATCATACTTACGTGTGTGATGCATTGTGGCTTACAGAAATATTCACTTGCGTTATGTCATTTGATTCACAACAACCCTGTGAGGTAGGGAAGACAGATATTGTTTGCATTTCACAAATTAGGTAGCTGATTGTTGTGTTTTTAAGTAGAATTTTATCTACTTAATATTAATCTAGCATCATGAATTGAAATTGTATCTATATGGTACCTACAAATGTTGACCTGGACAATAGCTGTCTCAGTGGAGTGGTGGGGAGGAAAGGATGATTGGCTGAGGAGACAGGAAAGTGAGTAAGTGGAGACAAAGACTACTTAGAGACCTCTTTTGAGGAAGTGGGGGAATAGGGAGACAACTGAAGGAGGACATGAAGTCCAGGGAGGTTTTTCTTAAGGGTTTTTGGAGAATGTTTCACATGCTGGTAAGAATAAGCCAATAACAGTAAGTGTATTCATGGTATAGGATAGAGAAAGGGGAAAATTGCAAGAAAAAAATCTCTGAAGAAGCTGGAAGAGGAAAAATGCGGGGTGAAAAATAGTCTTAGAAGAAAAAAAGGAGGAGTTAATTCAGTTTACCAGGAGGGAAGACAAAGAGGACGGGCATGGGTAAGTAGGTTGGTAAATTTGGTGGCTGTAAATGAGATAATTTTCTTGTCATTGGTTCTACTTTCCCTGTAAAATAAGAGAATAGTTAGCTAAGAGTGAGGAGCAAGCAAATGGTATTTGAATTATACGGAAAAAGGAAAGGTATAAGACAGTCATTACATATTCTGTTTTACTATTTTTTTTTTTTTTTTTTTTTTTTTTTGTGGTACGCGGGCCTCTCACTGTTGTGGCCTCTCCTGTTGCGGAGCACAGGCTCCGGACGCGCAGGCTCAGCGGCCATGGCTCACGGGCCCAGCCGCTCCGCGGCACGTGGGATCTTCCCGGACCGGGGCATGAACCCGTGTCCCCTGCAGAGGCAGGCGGGCTCTCAACCACTGTGCCACCAGGGAAGCCCTGTTTTACATTTTTAATGTAATAGTTTTTCCCTTCAATTTCCTGTATAAAGATAAAAAAAAACAGACTCCTAGAAATTTATATAATTGTAAAATCTTCACTATTGTCATTATTATTTATTTACTTTATATCCATCCATAGGAATGCTTTACCTTGATGTAGGATCATATAAACTACTTGAACATCTTGCCTATGGAACAAATTTACATTGCGGCACATGCAAAACAGTGCTTAACATGTCAAACATTTTATTGCTGATAATGACTACTTGCTGGTTTTGAGGTCAAAATATTTATTGAATTAATAGTGGTTGTGTTTGTTGCCGAACTCTGCAATATGTTTTATAGAGTTGAGTGATAGTCCTTAAATATGTTTATATTTTTAAAGACTACATCAAGGGATGGATATTGTTCAGGTCAACTCTCCATGGCATTTCTTCAAGTCTTGTGACAGCTTTTGTTCCATACTATCTTTTCAAGGCAATTTGCCATGAACAAAGAGAGATCCTTTTGGAATAGAGGGCAGATTTGTTTTCTAACTAGGATAATAAAGATAAGAGCTCCCTCTAGAAAAGGTTGGGTAGATTTTTTAGCAACTCCTTATAAGACTGGGGTTTTCCTAAGCTTAGAATTCCTCAGTTGTGATACACGCTCACTATGCATGCAGCACCCACCTAGACCCACCTAGACCCACCTACATCACTCCCATGGGACTTAGGGCAAAAGGTGAACTAACATGAACATGAGATTCATGCTACCTGCTGTGCTCTGAGTAATGAAGTCTTTTGTCTTTGACCCAGGAGTCTCATGTCTTCTGACAGCATATATGAAACTGTGACCCGCTAGCCCGTTAACTTACAAGTAAACGTCTCAGACTTTTCACAATTCCTGACATTTCAAAAGGTGACATCAGCACAGCCATTTAATATCGTTTAAGATACAAAGCACTCTTCATTTATTTTTTGGAATTCCACTTTTAACCCTAATCTTTTCCTTTTCCTATTTTCTCTTCTTTTTCTTTTTATTTCTTTCATCATTTTTAGTTTGCAGGATGGAATTTAAGCACTTAATTATCTCATTCAACATTTAAGACATATAATATGTTTTAAAGTCCTTCAGTAATAATGTTTAAATGTTTGGCTTTTAAAAATAACAACTTTTCCTAAATTTGTTTTGTTTTTTTTAAAGGATAGTTATTTCAGAAGAGTTTTCTTTTGGGTGGGAATAGTAATTGCTTCTGAGTCACAGTAAACAATGGATTGAATTTTAAACTCTGAAGATCACATTCCAGCCAAGATATTTCCCAAGGAATAGAAGCCCATGTACCTCCCTAAATATTAAGCCAATGACAGCAATAACTAATAGGGGATTGCTTTGAACCGATGATGGAGAGCAGCTCACTGTGGTTTACCAAATTTCGACTTGGGAAAATGAAACCTAGTAGGTACAGGTACAATGGACACCAGGATCAGTCAATGTGGCTGGTCAGGGAGGGCCCAGATGTATTCTTTCAAAGGACACAACCAAAGAGAGGGTCTTGGAAGCCATCAAAGAGTGAGAGACATGAGCAGAATAAAATGCTCTGAGACGGCAAGAGAAAACTACATCCTGTGTTTTTAGACAGCAGGATGTGGGTTGACAGAGTCAAGCATGGAACTTTCCAACTCAAAATGAGTCAGGAGATAAGAGTGGTGATCAAAGGCAGGAAGTAAATAAAGGTCCCAATGCAGCTCGGACCCATGATGCACAGTGAAACCCAACTAATTGTTTCCCAACTGATAAGAAAACATTGATGAAACAAGTGAGAGTGTGCCTAATTCTGGAAAACTTGGTGGGTCTTGGTTGGGCCCCCTGAATTGCCCAGGTTAACACTTTACTAAGTATAATTAACTAATTATTTGAATAGGAAAATATTCATCTGTTTTAAAGAGTTTAATATAAATTTGAGGAATTAAAGTTATAGACCATTAAAACACTCTTATTGTAAGATGTACTAATTTAGTATTCATTGTGTTACATTTCTTCCTGAACTCATTAAAGTAAAAAAATATTCATAGAAAAGATAAGCTTTCATAAGTATTATTTTTGGGTGGTAAATAAAATGTCAAATAAAGCTATTTTATTGTGCTATTTCTACCTGTTTATAAAAGCACTTGGACTTGGACATCTATTTTGCATAATTCTAGATGCTAAGCCTCTTTAATTGAAAAAGAAGTCAGAATGGATCACTATTGTTTAAGTGGCTTTCCTTCACGCCAAATGAAAGGAAGCACAAGAAGAATCTTTATTAAATTTTTTAATCCTCATTTTTATATGATGTTGGCTACTCCACCAAAAGAGGTTCTTGAAGAAAAGGCAACCAAATAAATGCATGAGTCTGAAAGTGAGAAGTTGTATGAAGTTTGCTCCATCTGCTATTTATTTAATGAATGTTTAAGGCAAGACAGGAACCTATCTGTCTGTCCTTATGGAACTTACATTATGGCAGGGGGAGACTGACAACCCACAAATCAAATAATATGTCAGGCGGTGATAAGCGCCACGGAGGACAAAGGAATAGGAATGCTGGGAGTGAGATGGGGATGTTTTCAGTCAGATATTTTGAAAACACATCTGATTTTTTTTTTTAATTTATTTTTGGCTGCGTTGGGTCTTGGTTGCTGCACGTGGGCTTTCTCTAGTTGCGGCGAGCGGGGACTTCTCCTCATTGCGGTGTGCGGGCTTCTCACTGCGGTGGCTTCTTTTGTTGCGGAGCACGAGCTCTAGGCGCGCGGGCTTTAGTAGTTGTGGCTCGCGGGCTCTAAAGCACAGGCCCAGTAGTTGTGGCGCACGGGCTTAGTTGCTCCGCGGCATGTGGGATCTTCCCGGACCAGGGCTCGAACCCGTGTCCCCTGCATTGGCAGGCGCATTCTTAACCACTGCGCCACGAGGGAAGCCCCAACACATCTGATTTTGATGTTGCTTTGTTCAAACCCTTCAAAGCCACGCCATTACCTTCAGCACCAAGATCGCACTTCCAAGCCTCATACACCACACCCTGTAAGGTTTGACCCTTGACAAACTCTCCATTCTCAACTCCTTCAATGCCACCAGAAACACTCTTCATTTTGGCCATATTTAATTACACAAATTCCCAGATTAGGTCGTGCTATCTCATGCTTCCAGGTATCTCCTTTATGCGCCTGAAAATACCTAACCCTTCCTCCCCAATTCTGTCTACCTAGTTAACTGCTTCTTATCCTTTGACTCAGATCTAGCATCATATCTTCTTAGAAGTGCTTTCTGATCCATTTTGTCTGCTATCACAAGTCAGTTTCAAGCCCCTCCTTTTTTCAGGGCCCTGTACAAAGACTCCCCCCAGCTATACAACCTGCTCACAATTCCACAACGGTATACTCTGTGCTTCTCTCTGTCCTAGCACCTTTCACATTGTGTTGTTATATACAGAAGTTTGGAACTAGGGAACTAGGTGGGCATCAACAAATGATGTCCTCACTCACTTTTAATCGGATCTTCTCACCACAGTGTGAATTACTTGAGGAAGGGTGTGCATATATTTGCATTTATACTCCCTGCGTGATCACAGTCCCTGGTACACGGTGTACATCTCACAATGTTTGCTTCATCAATGAGTTTTATACATCAGCTTTCTAATCAAGCTCTAGGTCTTGATTGATTTAGTGACAAAGATCCTTTATAGTATTTTTCTACACACTAGTATTAAGATATGGTTACATGGATATTTCTACCCCAATGTCTTTTTTTTTTTTTATTCTGAGGACATAATAATATCTAACATTCATTGAATTCATACTATGGCCAAACACTGTTCTAAGAAGTTTACATCTAACAACTTATTTATTCCTCGTGACAACCCTAGAGATGGGTGTTATCAATTTTCCCATCTTGCATGGGCACAAAAATGCTTAAATAATTTGTCCAAAGTCAGTCACATAACTAGGTTTCCAACCCCCAGTAGCCTGACTCCAATTTTTGTGTTTTTAAGCACTACGATACCATATTATCTAATTTTTAGTAAGCTTCAGCAAGTTATGTTATTCATTTCCTAAGAGAGGGAAAAAGAAGCAGCTGAGAAATACTGGCAGAGAATTTGAACTACTGAAATTTTTAAGGGTTGTTGGGTTTGGTGTGGAGGGTGCAGAGTACCTTAGGAATTGTGCCAAAGCTTTGAACTTAAACCTCTAGGTACAGTAAATTAGACACATGATATTCTTGTCGTCTGCTGTCTTCAATAATAATTCACTTAATCCAGTGAAGGATAGTAAACGCTTTGGAATAAATACAAGATGCTGTGGTTTCCATGGGTTGAGGTAAGAAGATATAAAACAAATACCCAACTCTTTGTGGCCTGCAAGTAGTTTTTCCACTATATACTATATGTCCTGTTGGTCTAGTAACAACAAACATTTGAAGGGCATACTCACATGCACTATTTCATTTGATTCCTTCCACAACTCTGGAAGGTAAGTAGCGCATAGATGATCCATGTCTTACAGATGCAGATTTAAAATGTACAAAGCATGAGTGAAGCATGTGAATTACATTACTTCTTTTTTTCCTCATCTTGATTTTTATAACTACATCAGATAAGAGTGTTTAATTGCAATGAATGCTATTTATCCAATATAAAATGAGATCAAAATTGGTAGAGTTTTTCATCATGATAAGAAAATGATTCATTGAGAAACCACTTCTGAAGTGGTAAAAATTAATATACAGACCATGTCTTAACTTTTAGGAGCTTTTCATTGCTGGTCTTACCTACCAGCGTTCCAGCTCTTCTATGCCCGTCCTTGGAGTCTCCTGTCTCCTGCATTCCTATCTGGGGAGAGAATGGAAAAACCAAGAATGGTGATTCTCAGAAATCTGTGTGAAGTTCTTAATGATGTTTTAGTGATCCACAGTTTTCTGGAGAAAATAAAACCCTTCATATCTTTTAACACGTTGGATCATTATCACAACCCTCTGAAGTATGTATATGTGGTAGATGTTAGTGTTCCAGGTTTACAGATGAAGAATTGGAACATAGCTGGGTAAGTGATTCCATGTTCTTTTCAAAGATTTCCCATTGGTCTCTCCGTATATGCTCTGTGAATTTAGGTCTGCTCTGAAGCGTGAGAAAAGGTTTTTCTTCGTAAACCTGCTCCTTCTCACTTTCCCCATCTAAATAAACAGCACCATCATCTACCAGTTGCTTGGGGAGCTGGAAGGATTTCTCTCCTTTTCTTTTCCCCACATCAAATTCATTGGCAAGTCCTGATGACTTTATTTCTAAAACAACCGGAACCTGTCAACCTCTTTACAGTATAAACGTTTTGGTGATTTCATTTAGGGCTACATTCCTAGGGCCTAGGAGATTATACGTTATTTCATAGGTGCTCAACAAATACTTGTAAAATGAGTGTTTCCATTCCTACACAACAGTTATATTCAAAATATTTAACAATATATATGGCAGGAGTTTGGACCGTTAGCAGGAATACTGAAGTCTGTAAGTTCTCTGCCATGCCAGATCTTCCTTCCATTACTCCATCATGAGGCAATTTGGAGGTCCTGAGAGAGAGGATAGAAAGTTTGCGACAGGAAGGCGGCAGCATTCAGGGGACACAGGACAAAGGCTACTTATCAACCCGTAGGGAAATATTCCATATCTTAACAACCGCACATTGTATCATGACTTTATCTGTGTGTGACGGCCAAATACCAGCTGTCACTTAGTCTAAGCTACCATCATTGCTCCCAGGGCCTCTTAGTTTCCACTATCTGCCTAATTTCTAGAGTGATGATTTAAATACAGTAATCAGATCATGTTATTCCGTTATTTGGAATGCCCCAAAGGAATTCCCATTACCCTTATAATAAACCCCAAAACTTTTCAGCCTTCCAGATCTTTTTGGATTCCTCGACTCAAAGTCTTTGAACTAGCTATTTCTTCTCGAATCCTCATGTGGTTGCTTTTTTCTTATCTTGGGGAAGAACTGAGCTGTCATCGCACTCCGTTGTAGAGGGCAACTCTTTTGACCGCTCAGCATTAAGGAGCTTTGCCAGCCATTCTCTCTCTCACCTCCCTGTTTTAATTCTCTGCCTGGAACTCCTTGCTACAAATTGTGTTTGTATTTTTAGCTTCTGTCTCACTCTTCCCACTTAAATTAAGAAGAACACCGGAGATTTATCTCCCTTATTCATGACAGTATTCCCAGGACCCTCTAGAACAGTGCCCAGCACACAGTAGGCTTTTAACAAATATTTATCTTTTGATTGAATGAATAAACCAGATAAGCATCATAAGTCAGAGTGTTATGATTCTTCACTTTGGTATCACCATTTCTCAAGTGTTAGGAGATATTTAATTTCTCTCACTTTTTTTTTTTTTTTGGGGGGGCGCGCCACATAACATGTGGGATCTTTGTTCCCTGACCAGGGATTGAACCCACACTTCTTGCATTAGAAGCGCAGAGTCTTAACAACTGGACCACCAGGGAAGTCTAGGAGGTATTTAATTTCTATCATTGTACTTATGCATATCACAACAGAAGTAGTATATGTACCTAGATTTGGGAGATGATCCCTTCATAATTCACTAAAATTGAAGTATTTAAAAAACTATAAAGATATTAGAGAAGAATGTAAAATACTTCTCTTATAACAGAAACAATTTTTTACCTGAATTATGCAGTTTGGGAAATGCTGCTGAAAACGTATCCTTTCTCCAAGAAAAGGAACTTGAGTACTTATCTCATTTTATAGAAAACAGTCTAGTAGCCAATATAATCACCTTGCAGCAATAACAAATGTATTTACCTAAATTATTCTATCATCATGAATACTCCCTGGATTACAAAAAGATATTTAGGGACAAAGATTAGGAATATAAAGTACTTTATTAAAATAAAGCAGAAAGAAGAAATATGGTAAATTTTTAATTCTATTTTAATTTTTGTTTTGTAAATTCTAAGTAGTATCAGACAAGAGTGCATTATTGCTTCATAATCCAGCAGCTCTGTGATTTGTAGACTATTTATTTACTACATCAATAAAAGACTGGACAAGCAAAAAAACCCTGTGAATCCTGAATTCATATATGAATGTGAAAATATTACTACTTTGCTAGACTTAACTTGTCCTCAATTTCTCGGGAATAATCAGTTTGAGAGGGTCCACGGAGAGCTTTTCCTGTTGCGGACTTTCTTTGTCTGTTTCCGTCAGCTGTATCAGATAGGAGTTAGGTTAGAAGTGAAACATGACATTCTGACAGTGAATCCAGCAGACAGATTCTTGGCTGCATTCTCAGCTACACTTGAACTTCTGCTAAGTATGTGATGAAAGAGTGTTTTCAACTGCACCAGCTGTGGAGAGGTTAGTAAAACAAAAGAGGAGAAACAAAAGTGCTCACAGCAGAAAGCTTCTGGCTTTGCTGATTTTTCTGGTTACAAACAATATGTCAGAGAGCTGTAACTGCTGTATTGTTTTAGCCTTAAAATCGTTTGAAACGAGTTGAGCTTCTGAATTAAAAGTTGCAGAAAAATAAAGAAGTTATACATCAGATGCCATTTCCATACTTTGGTCCTAGAAATGGAAAAGTCTTACTTTGCTGTAGACAACTGGAAAGTAGAAAAATTGTATTTATTTTACTGGTAAACTGGAGAGTTCCTCCCATCAATAAAAAACAATGCAGGCTTTCTGATTCTCAAGATATGCGGAAGTCACGATGGTCTTAATGACCTGGAACCAGTGACTTGAGTTTTCTGTCCCTCTCCCTGTGTCCCACTGCTCCAGGACAGGACCATGGATGTGGAGCCTTGCCTAGTCTGCGTCTCAGAAGGTGATTTCTCAATCCTGTTTTGTGTAGAGTAGGTCAATTGCTGACCCATGAACAATTGAAACTGGGAAGAGGAATTAAGCAATGCCCTAGGAGACCGACTGCAAAGGCCTTTCCCTAAAAGTTAGAGTGTAGACTGTGGGACAGGAGAGCCATTCACTACCTTTCCTGTCTCCTCTCCCAGCCCTCTACTTCCCCACAGCTAACTTGCAGTGGTCAGTGTGCTGAAGTCAGCTCTGCTATCCTTGCATTCCTGGAAGCTGAGGAGCGTGGGATAAGGAGTCTTATCATCTCACACAGGCTTTTGCATCAGGAGCAGAGAAATAAAACCAACCTTTTACTGTCAACTTCACTACTGGCTGTCAAACTGGAGACCTGTTATATATACATGTTTGGGGGCATCATGAATGTGATTTACATACGTCATCTGGGAGACTCGGTGTTTATTGAGTTGAATGGGGCAGAAAAAAATTATGATATCTAAAATTTGCAAAAATGGAAAGCAACTTTATTATTTAGTTTAACATCTTTATTGGAGTATAATTGCTTTACAACAGTATGTTAGTTTCTGCTTTATAACAAAGTGAATCAGCTATACGTATACATATGTTCCCATATCTCCTCCCTCTTGCGTCTCCCTCCCACCCTCCCTATCCCACCCCTCTAGGTGGTCACAAAGCACCGAGCTCATCTCCCTGTGCTATGCAGCTGCTTCCCACTAGCTATCTATCTTACATTTGGTAGTGTATACATGTCCATGCCGCTCTCTCACTCTCACAGCTTCCCCTTCCCCCTCCCCGTGTCCTCAAGTCCATTCTCTACATCTGCATCTTTACTCCTGTCCTGCCCCTAGGTTGAAAGAAACTTTAAAGGTTATTTCTCACCCTAGTTTGTCTACTATCTATCTTCATTTCATCCACTGGCGACTTAGGAAACTCAGAGATTCAGAAATTTCGACTGAGATAAAATGGATGTGTTGGACACTGTTTCTGAATAGCAGCAGGACTCTATCCAAGTCCTAACCCTGACTCCTTCCCCTTCTCCTCCTGACCCCCAGGCCTTCAGCTGCTCAAGCACTCCATCCTCTCCCTCTGCCTGTCTTCTCTTCACTTGGGCAGCTCCTCCAGGAGCCTTCTCAGTGGCTCCTGGTCTTTTCTTAATCTCTCAAGCACTGGAGCACGATGGAAGCAAACACATGTGCTCTGCACCAGAAGACGATCAATTGTACCAGCATCTTGATTTATTAGGTTTGTAAATTAGAGAATGCTTAATCAGAGTGCTGAGGAATCTGTCCTTTTAAGTTGTATTTGCTGCAGGATAATAAATGTGATTTGTTTCATACAAATGTAATCTGCAGGGAGGTCTGTCTCAGACTACTCTAAGTCAGGAGTCCCCAACTCCTGGGCCGTGGACCGATCAGGTCCACAGCCTGTTAGGAACCTGGCTGCACAGCAGGAGGTGAACAGTGGGCTAGCGAGCGAAGCTTCATCTGATGCCCTGCCTCGCTCCCCATTGCTTGCATTGCCGCCTGAACAATCCTCCCCGTCTGTGGAAAAATTGTCTTCCATGAAACCAGTCCCTCGTGCCAAAAATATTGGGGACCGCTGCTCTGAGTCACAGAGTGAGGTATACCTTGCATAAAGATAACTAGAAGAGAATATAGAAATAAATTTATATAGTAATAATTTTATAAATAAATTTGTAAATGACATAAAGAGAGCAGTTAAACAAAGGTGGGGAAGATATTGAGTTGGTGGGAACAGTACATGAGATGCTCAGTTTCCCCTGAATTCCCTACGGTGGAACCATGAAACTATCAAATACTGATCTGCATACCAAGATAATGGTAGTTTTCACTTCTCCTCTTTCCCTCTGCAGCTAGCCTACGAAGAAGAAAGCAACACAGTAGTTTTCCATTCCCCACCTTTCCCTCAAGAACTCAGTTATCCAAATAACATGACTTTACCTGTGTATCACTTATGAGAAGTCACTGGCAATTGAAGAAAAAGAACAAAAAAAGCAGTTTCAGGGTGAGACATCATCAAAGATCACATTTAAAGCATCATTTTTAGCATCCAAGCAAAACTGTATTTTTAACATGAGTAACATTTTTCTGGACTTCCATTTTCATCTCTAAAATAAGACTAAGAGTGTCTGGCTAAATGTAAAGAAGAGAATTCAATATATGTGTAAAACCAAGATACCTAGCAGAGAATATGCAAATAAATTTAAGGTTCTGCATCTGTCCATATAAGAAATATAACACCTATTGAATTTGATAGCAGAGGTGAGTAAAATTAATTCCCATAATACAGTCTTTACAAACACGTGTAACATAACAACCCAATAAAATTAGCTTTGAGACTCTATGACATAAACCACAGCAAGATCCTTTTTGCCCCACCTCCTAGAGAAATGGAAATAAAGACAAAAAGAAACAAACGGGACCTAATGAAACTTAAAAGCTTTTGCACAGCAAAACATAACAAGATGGAAAGACAACCTCAGAATGGGAGAAAATATTTGCAAACAAAGCAACTGACAAAGGATTAATCTCCAAAATATACAAGCAGCTCATGCAGCTCAATATCAAAAAAACAAACGACCCAATCCAAAAATGGGCGGAAGACCTAAATAGACATTTCTCCAAAGAAGATATACAGATTGCCAACAAACACATGAAAGAATGCTCAACATCACTAATCATTAGAGAAATGCAAATCAAAACCACAATGAGGTATCACCTCACACCAGTCAGAATGGCCATCATCAAAAAATCTACAAACAATAAATGCTGGAGAGGGTGTGGAGAAAAGGGAACCCTCTTGCACTATTGGAGGGAATGCAAACTGATACAGCCACTATGGAGAACAGTATGGAGGTTCCTTCAAAAACTAAAAATTGATCTACCATATGACCCAGCAATCCCACTACTGGGCATATACCCTGAGAAAACCATAATTCAAAAAGAGACTTGTACCACAATGTTCATGGCAGCACTATTTACAACAGCCAGGACACAGAAGCAACCTAAGTGTCCATCAACAGATGAATGGATAAAGAAGATGTGGCACATATATACAATGGAATATTACTCAGCCATAAAAAGAAATGAAATTGAGTTATTTGTAGTGAGGTGGCTAGACCTAGAGTCTGTCACACAGACTGAAGTAAGTCAGAAAGAGAAAAACAAATACCATATGCTAACACATATATATGGAATCTAAAAAAATGGTTCTGAAGAAGCTAGGGGCAGGACAGGAATAAATACGCAGACATAGAGAATGGACTTGAGGACACGGGGAGGGGGAAGGGTAAGCTGGGACAAAGTGAGAGAGTGGCATGGTCATATATACCCTACCAAACGTAAAATAGATAGCTAGTGGGAAGCAGCCACATAGCACAGGGAGAGCAGCTCGGTGCTTTGTGACCACCTAGAGGGGTGGGATAGGGAGGGTGGGAGGGAGATGCAACAGGGAGTGGATATGGGGATATATGTATACACATAGCTGATTCACTTTGCTATACAGCAGAAACTAACACACCATTGTAAAAGCAATTATACTCCAATAAAGATGTTAAAAAAAATTAGCTTTGAGGAGACAGTTGACTTTTAATTCAGAGAAGACTTCATCTTTGCATTTTCTTCAGAATTTCTGAATGTGTTCAGTGGGCAATAAGCAAATGGAAATTTCACATCATCTTCATCTTGGTTTGGAAGAGGTAGAAATAGCATAACCCTTGGCCACAGAGGCTCTGTGGCTTTCCCAAGAGATGAGATGTGCTGGGCGTGGAGCCTTAGATGTGAAGGAGAAAGATTACAGGGCTTGGAACAAAATATTATTCTACATGGCCCGACAAGGCATGTTATCAGATACTTAGTACTGGCTGCCTACCTGGGCAGCGCACCAAGAGAGAGAAGCGTGTGGGGTAGAGGAAATAATTATTTGGAGGCTGTTATTCAACACTTAAGACCCATGTGAAGGAGCTAGAGTACAATGTCTCTACTGCAGTTTGTATTAAAATGTCCCCTACTTCCGGTTTTAGGGATATGTTGTTTGATTCGAATAATTATTTTAAAATTTTAAAATGAAAAAAATAGGATAATAGGAATAACAGCATTAAGTTTAGCAAACAGAAGGTGTCATCTATTGTCCTTTTTAGTGTCAACCTTGGGGAGAGCCATTCTGAGTTGAATCAATGAGGGGCACAAAAGGGTCCCCATTTCCCAGCTGTGATTCCCTGGTCCCAGGGCCCTTCTCCCCTGGAAAGCGAGTAAAGCGTTGAACACATAGACGACTGGCTGCTGGCAAGGTTACCTTTGGCTTAGAACTAAACAAAATAAACAAAACAAGGCACCCATTGCAACAATGGAGAACTTTGCTTGATAACCAAAAATCTAAAAATGTTTTTCCGGATAGTTTCACCACTTTGCTCTCCCACAAGAGCTTGCTATCCTGCTTGCCTTTGTCTGATTTTTTGCTTATTCTAAAATTGTCTCTGAGGATAAGCATTTCTATGTATGGACCATAACACACAGAATATGTGCGTGTCTTTTCTTACCAGCGCTCAGATTCTCCCTGGAGTATCTGCTGTTTAAAATCGTGAAACAAATACAGCATGGTAGAATGAAACTTGACAAATAACTTTCTGGAAAGTACATTGTGCAGTAAATTTCAAATGCTTCAAACTCTCTGCTTTATTTCCATTTACTTCAAATGGTGAACTATTAAAAAAGAGATTTTATGTTTTTTTAATCATGTGCAAAATGAAAGACTTTGGGGAAAACATTTTAACAGACTAATAAATCCCTATAAAATTCCATAAATTGCTTTTTAAAATTATTTATTACATCAAGGCTGAATATACATATTTATAGATTTATCAGATTAGTGTCTGTGGGTCTTGTTTTAAGAGTAAAGTTTTTCTTTTCCCTTAGAAAACTTATTTAATGAAACACCAATCTCATTTCTAAATTGCTGTTACCCTTTACAATTTTCACAAACATTATTTTGTATTAGTTATATCTGCTATTAAGATTTACCCCAAAGTTTGGTTTTCTCCTCTTCCTCCTTTAATCAATGAGAGATCTCAGTAACGTCATCATCGTCATTGTCATCGTCATCATCGTCATTGTCATCGTCATCATCAATCATCGTATCACTCACTGGGAACCCATTATGGGCCAGGCACTTTGTGTATATTATTTTGTCAAAACAACCCTGCAGTGTTTACAGATGAGGCTCAGAAAGTTAAATGAAGCTTGAAGGACACAAGGCTAGTAAGTGATGACTCTAGTAGAATTTGAACTCAGCTTCGTCTCTTTCAAAATTCTTCACTGTCCCTAATTCTAAAATAGGTAAAATTATCAAAATCTAAAACACTGGCTAACTTTGCATGGTAATAGTATATTTATAAGCATAATATATCCAGTGGAGCAAATCCTTTGCCTTTTAAGTGCCCGGTGTTTGTGTCAGAATCTCTGAGGATCTGAGACACCACCACACCATAAACACTACTGGTTTTTGTTCTGTTCTCAAAGCACTTAATTCTCTGCCAGAGAATAGTTCAAACATGTTGGAAGAATCAAGCTTCCAGAATTAGGAAACACATAGCTTGGCTTAAAACTGATATAACAATTGGAAATTCTACTTATCCACTGAATCCTATTGATTACACACTAGAGTCTTGTTTTTATCCTAACCACGCTCATCCCATTTTTTTTTTTTTTTTTTTTTTTTTTTTTTTGCGGTACGCGGGCCTCTCCCGTTGCAGAACACAGGCTCCGGATGCGCAGGCTCAGAGGCCGTGGCTCACGGGCCCAGCCGCTCCGTGGCATGTGGGATCTTTCCGGACCGGGGCACGAACCCGCATCGCCTGCATTGGCAGGCGGATTCCCAACCACTGCGCCACCAGGGAAACCCTTTTTTTTTAATCTACAGGATTCTCACAGTCTACAAAGCAAATTTCAAAACAGATATTCAAAAGGATGAAAGGGCTTAGGTAACTTGATAAAAATTGTAAAGAGGAAATCAAATTCAAAGATAACTATAAGTATCTGGAATATACAAGAAGCATCCAAGTTCTTGATGATGAAGTCATGTTACTTTATATTTTCAGAAAATCAAAAGTGAAAAAAAAAACTTAGAATAAAACAAAAGTAGAGATAGGTCTAAAAGTGGAAAGCAGTTATGGAGATAGAGTGAAAGACACACAGGAATGCTTAGAAAAATCAGAAAACAATGATCTGAAAGAGACAACCCTTGGGACAGAGAAACATACAAAGATAAACACTGATGGAAAATAATCAGAGCACAAAGTTATAATTCAAAGTAAATTTCCCAAATTGCATATCGTGTTTGAAATGTGTGTCTTGGAGTTTTACATGAGCCTGCTGCAGTGGGAAAGCACACTGGATTTAGAATCAGAAGTCCTCGTTTAGGTCTGGCTCAGACCTTTGTTATCTATGTTTTCTAGGATGAGCCACTCAAGGCCATGTTTTCTTATGTACAGATCAAAGAGATGCTATTAAATGCCTGCTATTGCTAAAGAACTCCATTTAGCAATGAGTAGAATTTAGAATGACACCTTATTACATGGCAAGATATCATTTTCTTACCATTTACTGATACTCTACAGATGACAAGCTGCATAAGACCCAATAGCATTCAGAGAACCTATTCTTTTAAATAGTTGCTTTACCCTGTCACTGTCATAACTATATTTTGCCAACATTATGCCAACATCTTCTCAGATTTTATTGTATACAGTGCATATTTGATCTTCCTTACTATGCAAATAAAAGGTTGATATTTTAAGGTCTGTTGCTGTTCCTGAGGTCTAGATTAAATCAATGTACAACTGGTCACTACTATAATTTGGGTCCTCTGTAGAATATACTTTAGTTTTTTTGCTTAAATTCTCCCTATAATTGCCAAAGCAGTAAACCCTTTAATTACAAATACACAATAATGCATAAAAGTATAGTGCTATAGTTAGAATAAATTTTAAGATGGCCTAATGGAATGCGTGTTAGAAAAAGGGCAGGGTGAGTTTGACATTGTAATGTTCATACAGGCTTTAAGGTAACATGGATGGTTTTTTTTTTTCTTCTGGCAATAAAGAAAAAGATTTTTTTTTTCCCCATCTCTTTTGGTGCTTTTTAAATGCAAATAACCATCCCTGCCTGTACACTTGAAAAGTATAAAAATAAGTTCCCTCTCCCTCTGTCTCTCTGTCTCTGTCACACACACACACGCACACACACACGCACACACACACACACCACACCCCTGAGCACATCAGTGGAAAGTACGGGCACGTCTCCTATGGGGGATGATCACTGAGGGTTATGACTGTTGAATTGGACTTCTTTATGCACTAAGGAAGGCTGGTGTTAAATATGGGTTCATGCTGGAGTTTGAAAGGCTTGTTTGAGGGAAGGAAACATAGAAGGGAATCAGTATTACTCTAAACAGCACTATACTTTGTCTTCTAGTACCATAAGTTTTAGCTATACAATCTTAGAAAAGCACAGTATCCTATTCTGTAATGGGAATATAAACACAGTAACTTTGTTACACGAATATCAGTAATAAATGAAAATATGCACTTTTGTGCTCTGTAAGCTCTCAAAAAAGTAACCTGTTTATTCTGCTTTTGGAGGTGGGTGGGTTGACTGTTTTTTATCAAATGAAAATAAGGGAATATTCAAATGAATAAAAGTTAAAAAGGCAAATGGGAAACATTTATAAGGATTATAGGAGAGATTTTTGAATTCTAGATTAACAGATGTTTAGAATACAGGAATTAGTAAAAATCAAGTCATGAACAAATCAGATCCTTTTATCTTCATAAAGAAAAACGTAAATAATTAATTCTCCAGGAAGTATTTACACAGAAGTCAGAAAAAAATAACTTACCAATGAGGCTGAAACACATTTACAGAAGTGGGGCTAACAAAGGCTGGTCCCTTTGTTCCCTCAGAGAGTTTACAAAATCAAAACTGTCCCCTAGAGCAGTGATATCTAGTTAAAACTATTCTTTTTTTGTCAGCTATCTTAACTGGGAAGAATTTCTTTCTTATTGGTTTACTCGGCCATCATTGCATGGGCAGATATTAAAAGTTCTCATGTCAGCTCATGTTAAAAGACTCAATAACCAGTCACAAAACCATCAGTAGGAGAAGGCAGAAGACAGTGAAGTAGAGGGACCCCATGTGCTTTATCTCCAAGGTGGGAGTCGTCATGGAGGGGAAGAACCTAGATCAATGAAGACTCCTGTTTTCCACTCACTGCCATTACTCAAGCTTTAGCAATTTCAGGACCCAGGGTGGGTGGACAAGGCAGTGGTTCAGGATTAACGAACTTCCAGTGACAACGGGGAGTCTGGTCAGTCTCCAACTACAGAGGTACACAGAGAACAGGTACATGGCTTGCTTAAGGTGATTGAAAAAGTGAAGATTCCACCATGACATAGATGACATGGGGCCATGAATAATAAAGAGTCTTTTCTACCATATCTCTCAGCTGTGGGATTCTTGAAAAATATCACGGCCCTGTATTTTTACTAGTCTTTAATATTATTCTCTTAACCCTGAGGGTGTGAATTCATGTCCATTTATGTTTCTCATAAACTAAGCAGCCACTTTGATTAATTCAAATGTTGCATAATTAGAACCTTGTTTTATATAAAAATTATTTATATATGGAAAATATGGTATGGGCAGAAAATCAGACAGTCTCTTAGAAATCAGGCTCTCGAGTATTTTACAACAGTGGAAAAATACAAGAAATTGATAGAATTGTAAGTTTTATATTTATTTTTGGATACTTAAATATCATCTACCCTTTCAGTTTGCTTCTAGGGTGCTGATTAAATTAGTTTTGCTATATAATTTGAGACTTTTAAAAAGAGGTCTAAAGCTTATAAATATAAAATCTATATTCCTTCTATATTATGAATTGTAATTTCCATAAAATGAATATTATCCTTGCCTCTCTCTACAACATATATAGGCAATTAGGGAACACAGACAAGAAAAGATGGTACGTTGGTTTATAAAACCCTCCTTTATTTGGACTTATTTAATGCATACCCGAAGCACACATTATAAAGGCAATTTATACACGTTGTGTATAAATAAAAAATAAAAGCAGACGTATTGAAGGAACAAATAATAAAAAAGTTACAGCATTTACCAGATTTCAGAACTGTTGTTTGCATTTGTTTTGATAATATTTTAAAATATTTTCCAAAATGTACAGTATAAAATGTTTGACATTGTACTGAAGGGAATTTGCTTCAAGTAAATGCTTAAGATGCAAATGCTTAAGAAGCAGGAAACATCCTGTCGTTTGCTGTCACACCACAATAAAAATACTGTTATTTACCTAAAGCATAAATAAATACAGGTTTCCCCACTATTTGAAACTGTATCGTTGATTTGAAACCTTCCCTAAGCCGAAATGGTATAAAGCAAAGAAGCAATTGCTGCTACCAGGAACTTGCCTTGGGAACATCGATGTGGCTTTCCCAAGGTAAGTGAATTGGGTGCATCTTTATTTTCATACTATGGTCTCTCTCTCTCCTCTATAATACTTCTGTTTTTCTGTTTTCTGTGTGTGTTTCTTTCTTCCTTTTTTTTTTTTTTTTTTTTTACAAGGCTTCATTAGTTACAGTCATGAGAGAGGGAATTGATACCCACCAGAGGAAGGACTTTGAAGAGTTTTAAGGATAATAACTAACATTTTTTGAATGTTAGGTATCAAGTACTTCATTGACTCCTTCATCTGTAAAGGCACTCATTCTTTTCTCTATTGTTCAATGCCTTGGACAAAGAAGGAAGTTTTATCAAAATTCACAAGTGACGCAAAATTAGAAAGATTAGCTAAAGAGTTGGAAAACAAAAAGAACGAACCAAATGTATTTTATAAGGTAGAAAGATTGGTTGGAACGAAGAAATTGAAAGGTAACGGTACAAACAAAATAACCCCTTACATTTAGATTCAAATCATCAATTTCTTGTGTGGACAATGGTACAAATCATTTGCTAGTAAGTGTAAAAATATTTTAGGTTTTAATGAAAGTTCACGTAACCCAAGAGTGTGGCTTTGTGCTAAACACCTAACTCAGTCGTATCCTCTATTCATTGCAATGTAGCATCCACGTCAAGGTGACTATTAGTCTAACCTCCTTTGCTGCCAGTCGCACAGGAAGTGCTGTATGGAGTCCTGGACACCACATTTTAGGGGAGAAGTTGACAGCAAACTGGACTGTGTTCAAAGGAGGGATGGTGAAGGGTCTGGAAACTATATCACATAAGGAATAACTGGAGGAATGTGTTCATTTAACCCGAGAAAATGACAAGTTGTGTTAAAAATGTCAAAGGCTGTTCTACAGAAGATGAGGTCGATTTTTCTGCAGTGTTCCAGAACTAAAAATGAATGGGGGTAGTCACAGGCTGGTAAGTTTGAGCTCACAGAAGAAATTACTTTCCTGACAATTCAAATGATCACCCACAGGCTGTGACGATAACAACCAGGTGCTGGCTGCTGGGAGCGTGGGCAGCGTCCGTGTGCCCACCTGTCAGAGCAGTAAGAAAGACAGTCAGGGCTGCCAAGGCCTTTGGAGCAGAGGTAGAATCTAGGACGGTACTTTTGTTTACTTCCTCTAAGAAGAGTACTCAGGGTCTCCCGCACAACTTTCTCCTTTAGTAATGAAGGCCCGTTTTCTTTTCAGTGATAACCCACTCAGGATACTTTTAGCGGTTCCCTAAAGCCGAGGCTCCTTCCGACACGCACGGACACACAGAGACACACCCACAAACACACGGCCACTCTACACTTAGACTTTACATCTTTCCCCCTTGGCCGTCTCTTAGGTTTTACAAAGGGGGACAAAGTCGGTAGATGAGTAACAGTAGGATACGTTTACATCAAAGTCATGTTCAGCAACTGTAGCAGAAATATGTTCCCCAGGTGTATTTCTGGTTCTAACTGCAATGGTTCACGATCCAGCGTGGCGCACATCAGGCAGGCTGTTGCCTCGTACTTTGTGTAGGAAAAGGGGTCCCGGAGACAGAGTAAGATGTAAACATGAACGTTTGTTCTATAACGAAGTCATGAAGGTGTGACATTAAATTACAAAAAATAAAGTTGCAGATGTGTATCTTCTTGGGGATTGTAGGGTGGGAACAACATATGAAAGACTAAAATGCACTTTTGTCAGCATCTGTCTTCACCCAGTTCTCTAAGGCTCTGGGGCCATGTGTAATAGTGCCTATTGTATTCTTAGTGTAAATCCTTCATTGACGCTTAATGGGAAGAGCAGGTCATGTATTGATGAATTGAGAAATAGACACGGTGGAGGTGAGATTTTCTCTTGGGTCGGCTCTCCCTCCCTCCCTCCCTCTCTCCTCCTCTTCCTCCAGCTCCTTCTCTTCTTTTTCTTCTTCTAACAAAGGGGCACAATTGTTTTTTGAGCGTCCGCCCCTTTCCCCCACTGGTCTTCGGTCTAGAGATTAAGAACGCTTTTTGGGGGTTTAGGTCTGGCCTTTTAACTTTTTCCTGTGCGTGGCTGTTTGCTGACTCCACAACTTTACGGTGTGTATTATTTTTTTCTTTTTATAAAGCAAACAGGACAGCGTAAACTATGGAGAAATTATTAATAAATTTCAAGAAGTCGGCTCAGCACGTGTTGAATAATGAATGCGGAATGTTTTTCCTATTGTGTGGTTCCGCTGGGCAGCCCTGGCCAGAGTGGCTCAGCCCAGCTTGCGCTGTGCGGTTTGGGGCCTTTAACCGCGGGGCAAGTCGTTTACCGGCAGGTGAAGCAGCAGCACATTGTTCTGTTATTTTCAAACCACAGCAGCCTCTGTGGAATGCAAGAGCCATAAAGACATAGGTCTGATGCTGCCTGACACAGGCATAATTCATGAACTCTGTAATTTAAAGGGATTTCAAGGCAATTGTAAAACGAATAAAAAATGAAATGCTTTGGGGGAACACTGGTAGTTTTTTTAATCATTTGATGCTACGCATTTAAAAATACCATCAGCCTGGTGGCTCTGTGTGTGTGTGTGAAGATAAGTCAGATTAAATCTGATGCCAATAGTTTCAAGTAAGTTCATAACATGGCTGTCGGACCCAAGAGGAAAAAAAAAAAGAGAAAGAAAATCCCAGAACAATTTATGGCCTGTAGCCAGTAACAAAGTGTTTCTCCCTGTACCTTTTTATCATTTCCCCCTCAAATGTTGATTATGCCCAAGTTAAAAAAAAATTGGAGGGGGGGTAACTTTCTATAAGGTTTAAATTTCAGTCTGGATTGTTAAAAAAAGCCTCAAATGAAAGAGTCTCTTTAATCAGATAATTGACTAGTCAGTAATTTTAGCCCGTCTGTGACACACCAGTTGGCAGGTACAGAGGTATGCAGTCCTGAGCCTTCGCCTCCTTTCCCCCTTCCCTGCCCCCTGGGATGGTCACAGAGCTTCCCTGTCTTACTGCCGTGTCCCCAGAGACTGTCCCCAAACATTCTGATGTTCAGAAAAGGAGAGCCAGCTGTCAGAGGTGACCAGGCAGATGGCACAAAAGGGACTCCATTCCTCCATTACCCACCTGGGGAGAATGGAGGGCCCCGCCGGACAGCTGTCTTAGATGCACGGCACCCACATTTCCAGTTGATCCCTGGTTTCCTGAAATCCTGGTTCTGAAGTTGTTTGGGAGGCTTTGGTGGGCCTTTAAATACAAGCACATTACCTGCTCTATTTTAACTCCCCGCCGTGAGTAATGGCAGCTCAGATATGCCCTCTATAACGTCACGTCACAAAAGGCTCAGAAAATTATCCTTTACCCCTATTGTCTGCCTGTTTTCTTTTATTCCTCTACTCATCACGTTCCCTGGCAGCCATGAATGAAATGTAACATGCTAAATGACTGACAGCCATTAAAGCTCCTCGACAAACCCTGGACTGGGTTTTGAAAGGCCCTTGGAAGAAAAAGGATTGTGTGCTCTTTGAATCTTGGTCTGCTGAACGGCTGCCAGGTGAGGTCTGTTCCATTCAAAGGGCCGAGTGAATAAATGAGAATAACATCCTTGGGGACGCGCAGGATCGACTTACTCTGAAAATGCTCAGCTTCACAAAGGGTCAGAGTCACAAGGTAAATGAAAATGGCTAGGAGGGGGCTTTGATGGCCGAAACATGGTAACAGTAGAGGACTTGAAAGAAAACTTTATTTAAAAAAAATAAAAAAGAAGAAAAAGCAAGAATGGGGGTGGGGGAACTGCAGAACTGTGAAGTCAATTGATGAGAGCAAACACTTTGACGACGACATCCAGGCATATTGGTTTGTAAGTTACACACAGGAGGTATACAAACAAGTAAATATGCTTATAAAATTGTATAAACTCCCCATCTGTCCACATTTGCAAACATCATGAATTAATTTTATTTTACACATGAATAAAAGCTGGGTCAAAGCCTGTTAGCTCGATTTCTTGGTGGGCTGTGACCTGAGGACTTGAATTTTCCTCCTGGCTGCAAGTGATAAAATCTAGGGAGCCCCCAAACGTGCCATTTCTTTGGATCACTCCTTACTTTTTTCTCTATACGCTATTTCTCAACTGGAATGATTTCTATTAGAGCACTTTAATGAAGGTGCCTTAGAAGCAGTTTCTAGGCAAGGATGTTAGAAGAACCATGGGAATTCTTGACACGTTTCCACAGAGACCCTCCCTGGTACCTGTCATGGGGTTACTCCTAGGAAGGCTCTTTGGCCCCTGATTTGTTCAGATCATTTTTAGACAAGTAGGCTGTGGTGGCATAAAGAAATCTTACAGAATGAGTTACATCAGATGGTCTGTAGCGAAGGTGCAAACGGAGTTCTCTTCTCTCCTTTTACTCAGCAAATGACAATTTATGATGTAGGCTGAAGAGGATGAAGACTTGTGGAGACTGGCTGCCTTTCCAGTAGAGCTGAGATGTTATCCTACAAATTCAAGTTCAGGGGGTGCAGTGGATTGAATGGGCCTCCCACTGACCAAGAAAGATATATCCACCCAGTATCAGTGAATCTGAGCTTATTTGGGAAAAGGGTCTTTGCAGAAGTAATTAAGTGAAGGAATTCAAGATAAGATCATCATGGATTAGGGCACGCTCTAAAATCCAATGGCAGGTGTCCTTATAAGAGAAGAGGGGGGAGAAGGAAATTTAAAGGCAGAGCCAGAGATTGGACCAATGTGTCTGTAAACCAAGGGATGCTGAGAGTGGCTGGCAGCCACCAGCAGCTAGGACAGAGGCATAGAACAGATTTGCTGCAGAGCCTCAGAAGGGCTCAACTCGCTGACACCTTGATTTCAAACTCCTAGCCTCCGGAACTGTGAGAAAATAACGTTTTGTTGTTTTAAGCCACCAAGTTTGTGGTAATTTGTTATGGCAGCTCCAGGAAACTAAGACAGATGGCAATGGCCATGTGCTATCACAATCACAGAGTCGTCCAGCTTGGGCTTGCTGCTTTCCAGTAAGACGGAAATTACAATAGTGCCTGGTGAGGCAGCCCATTGAGTTATTGGGTCACTCTGCCCACGTTCTCCCATTAGCATTTTCCCAGAATGCTTCCTGGTTTTCAATAACAAAACATGCATATATCCTCGATACAACAGTATTTAGACGACGTTTGTAAAGGAAAAAAAAAATGTTCCCCCAAACTCATAAATGTGTGGGAGACGACTCATGTAATATTCCAAATATAATTGGTGTATAAAAGCTGCTGGGGTTAAGGAAGGCCATGGTACTCCACAAAGCAACTGTGTGTTAACAGCAAAATTAACTGCTCAGTAATTAAGAAGTGATGTTTTCAGCATAGTATATTCTAACGTACTCGTTTGTTATTTATATATAGGGGTCAATGCATTTTGATAATTTGGTTGGTGTTTGGGGGGTTATCATGTAGCATGTTTTAATTTTTTCCATTTAAAATAATGGGAAATGGGCTTTTAGTTACTATTTTCTTTCAGAATGTCTGATTCTCAAGAATGGACAATGCATGTTATACAAGAGAGATTGGTACTTCCTTTTATTTGTACATGTACACATTTTAAAGGAGCATGACTGTACCCTTGGAGAAAAATCTTTTGTTAAAAGATGTGAGTTACTATATTTACCTAATTTTTGGATTCACAGCTTTAGAGAGTGACCAATTTAATTTAGATTTAGAATCCTTCAGTATTTTCAAATTCTGGTAAATTATTCTTTGGTTTTCATTTATGATACTGACTAAAAGAAACTTTTGAATAAAGGTTAATTTATTTAAATAGACAGTTTTTAGGACATAAAAATGTTAAAAGAACACATTAATTAAGCTTGAGTTTTGGGGAAGTAGATTGATAGCCCCAAATGCTCTCTATTTATTATAAAAATTTCAAGGAATACAATATTTGGGAAAGAGTTTCAAGGATGACTAATTATCAACAAAAAGTTTTTAGGTTTCAATGGCCTGAAAAAGTTAATCTGTTTTCCTACTTTAATAATTCCCAAGGAGTAAGATATTGGAAAAAGTGGCCAAAAGTGTAATTTATAAAGCAGGAATTATAACCAACAGTAAATATGTAAATGCTTGGTTGTTTAAAATTTGTATGTGGAAGGAATCCTAGTTAAAAAAAAGAAAAAAAAAACACATAAATTATCCAGAGTGGATTTATCACAATTATGCGTTCTAAAAATCCTATCTTTTAAAAAAAATGCCAAAGAAGACGGACACATGGAATTCATTACAGTCTAGCTAATGGTTTCAATCAAATTTATAACAGAGCTGAGTAGGTAGCAAGCATTTCTGGACCTGTGTCTCCAATCACAGGGTACCCAGAGACACAGGCAGTCACACACAGAGGAAGTTCAGTGCACAGACTACTGAAGGCCTCTGACACCCACACTTTTTACTCCAGGGATAAAATAAGTTTTTATTTTTAAATTTGGGCTCTATGAAAGGCCAAAATAAAGAGTTGGTAGGATAATTTTTTTTTTTAGCATGATAAGTTCATAGTAGAGTTGGTTAGAATGGAGGGAGAATATTACATTTCTTTTTTTGTGGCATGGCATGGTACGTTTTCAAAACTTGGTAGTTTATACATGGAGGAAATAACAAAGATTTATTGACACTGGCGGTGCAAATGTGTGTTCATTCTTTTTTTTTCATGCATTCAAATGTGATTTAACATTGACATTTATCTAGATAGACTTTGAATTCTAATTTTTATTCCGAGTATTTGGTGAATTCTTCATGTACTATTTAATATACTTTGTTAACTTGGACAAATGAACTATCCCTTTTACTTCCTTTGGGCTGTAAGGGTTGGCGAAGAGCAGAACTCTATGTGAGTGTTTTATTTTGTGTATTAATTTCTTTTCACAAGGTTACTTTGAAAGGAATCAGCGTTTGAAACTTACAGTCAGCTATGGATTTTGTTGGTGGGATGGGGGAATTCTTTGCCTGTGTGTACAGTTTTGGCCTTCAGGGGGCAGCCAAGCGCAGAGAAGCTAACTGAAGTGGCATGCACTGCCCCGTTTTCATGCTACCTGAGTAACCCTAGTTTAAAAAAAAAAAAAAAAAGCGCAGCAAAAGCCAAAGTAAGCACTCCTTCTCCATCTGTCACTGCGTGGAGGAGAGCTGAGGCAGCCATATTTAATCAACGCTGAAGTCTCCCCCTGGGTGATGTTCGTGCCCTTCTGTAATATTTTATTCTAAGCCATTTCCCAGACAACATTATTGATTCTTGTCATTATTCTCCCCCAAGCTCCGGGAGCTTGTGCAATGGGATACCAACTGCAGTTCTCCTCGTGAACACAACCTCAGACCAAAAAGTGAGGTGACTGCTTCCAACATTCAGGCTCGCCCAGATGGCATATTATGCGGTGTATCATAGACATTCTAAACTCTTACACTCTGACATCAACTGTTTATAATGCCTTTGCAAAAATCGAAAATTACCAAAAAAAAAAAAAAAAAGAGTTTGGCATTTGTTTCTTATTTCTGCTTTTTTACTTCTTTGACTTATGCTCATCAGGAGAAGATACTGTACTTTAGGTATTTTGCGTGGGTGGTTAGGATGAGAAACTCCCCTCCCCTGGAAGACTCATTAAAAATAATAATACATCTGATATTTATCTTGACTAGAGTTTTGAAATTCTCTCCTCTCTCTTCTGTCAGAGGCAAAGGAGGACGGTGAACATTTTCTTTTTTCTTAATAACAGATACTGGGTTGTAAGAGGAGGACCTGCTTGTTAAATGAATAAGTGAGGGAAGGAAGGCAGAAAGCAAGATAGGAAGGGAGGAAACAAGGAAAATCCAGTCACTTTCATTATTCCCCAGATCTCTTCTTGCTCTCAGGAAATGGCTCATTGATCAGTTTTCTCAAAGCCATTTCAATTTTGAGTCCATCAGCATCCTTCAAGGTGTGCTTTTTTTTTTTTTTTTTTTTTTTTTTTTTGCGGTACGCGGGCCTCTCACTGTTGCGCCCTCTCCCGTTGCGGGGCACAGGCTCCGGACGTGCAGGCTCAGCGGCCATGGCTCACGGGCCCAAGCCGCTCCGCGGCACCGGGGCACGAACCCGTGTCCCCTGCATCGGCAGGCGGACTCTCAACCACTGCGCCACCAGGGAAGCCCTGGTGTGCATACTTTTATTTGCCTTTTAGATGTGGTGTCCTAAAGAGTAACCAGCCTCCGCAGCATCCCGTATCTGTACCCCTACTCACGTATCCTGGCGTACAAGGTCTGTAAAGTACTACCTAGAGATTTGCAATGCGTCACCAAGTTTTGATTTTGTCTTGGGCCCAGTGGAGTAATGGAAGTTGAAATGCCCATTCTTTTCTTCCTCCACCAGCAATATTTTTCTAATTATTGTATAAAGAAACAGCCCCTGTAGTACTAGCCCTGCATTTCTGGTTGTATGCACTTCAGGAATCTTTCGGTCTAGTTCAGTTTAAGTTTACTATTGGAATTTATTTCTGTACAATAGTCATTGTCAATCTAGCATTCTGCTTGCCACTTTCTAAAACATAAAGTTCTTATGGTAATAATTTGCCTGGATTCCATGATAGAGAATAAGTCAAGATTACAGTAATCACAATACTACCAATTATGGAACATCTTCTCTGCTTCAGACACTGTATTAGGCAATTAATTTACATGAACACCCAACCCTCACAAAAACTATAAGAAGTAGGTATTACACCCAATTTGTATATGTTTAAACAGAAGCTCAGAGAGATTAAGTCATTACTATTGTTTTAACTATACCACTCAAGTTACTTCAAGGAAGGTAATTATTTTCTAAAGAATAATTATATAATAAAGGCAGGATGATTCTAAGAAAAAAGTAGTGCAAGACACTTACCTTAATAGGTATGAAACTATATGATAAAGACATAATCATTAAAAGTAAGTTTTTGGCACAGGAATAAGCAGATTGATAGGACTGAAAAGAAAATTCAGTAGTAAACACAAGAACAGCTAGTAACTATTTTTACTGAAACTTGCTTAATGACAGATGCCTGGATAAGTGTTCTGTATACTTTTTAATCACTTAATCTTCATGTGATCCTAGAAGGAATTATTATCTCCACATTTTAGAAAAGGAAACTGAAACTTAGACAGATTTAGTAACTTGTCCAGAGTTATACAGTTAGTCAGTGTGAACATAAGTCTTCATAATTCTAGCCCCAAACGGCTTTACCCTTATGTGCACAGTTTCTCCAGTGCTTCATGGAATTTAGTATACGATAAAAAGTAGCATTTTAAGTCAGCCAGAGGAAAAACAAAACATTATTCAATAAGTGGTGCTAGGATAATTCTATCAGTTGAGCATTTAGTTTAATCACACCAAAATAAATTCCAGATGGATCAAATATATAAATAATGAATCCATAAATGTCCTAAATGAAAATTAAAATTTTTATATTCTTGCGAAGACTATTTTAACTATGACAAGAGAATCAGGAATCGCAAAAGAACATGTTGATAACCTTGACTGTAAAATGTTTTAAACTTTTGACTGTAAATAATTTAACAGGCAAACAACTTACTAGGAAAATATTTGCAACATATATGCTAAGTGAAGTATTAATGATCTTAATATGTAAAGGATTGTTCAAATCAATTTTAAAAATCAATAATTTAATAGCAAAGTGGGAAAAGTTTAAGAACAAATATCTCTCAAGAGGAGAAATACAAATAGCCAAAAAATGTCAGTAGTAATCAAGGAAAAGCAAATTAAAACAGGAATGAGATAGGAAAAGATCAGTGCTTTCTGTTAACAATGGTTTGGGAAAAATTGGTATCTTACGAAATGTAATTTGTTAATACTACTACTGAATCAAAAATAAAAATATATACCATTGGTTCTAATGATTCCACTTTAAAAATCTTAAGTTAAAAAATACTTATATAATTAAATAAAAATATGTTACAAGATATTTAGAATGTTCAAGTAGATTTATTGCCATACTACTTATTATAGAGTATAATTGGAAACAATATAAATGTCTATCATGAAGGCATTTCTGTTAGAGTTTATGTTATATGGATACAGTGGAAAACTATGAGCCATTAGAAGTAATATTACAAAGTTATATTTATGAGCATGGAAATGTGTTCATGACATTTAAGTTGAAAAAATGCAAGCTACAAACCAGCCGTGAAAAATCATATGTGAATGCTTTTCATATGTGTAAAGAGAGGTCTAATAGCTATTCAACAAAGCATTATTAATATTACTATAACTGTTTTTTTTAACCTTTATCGTATTTAAATATTTTGTTTGCTTTACGACATCTTATTTTTACTGCTAGGAAAGCAGCAAAGCTATTTTCCTTTTGGGAAACTTGGGAGGATGTACATGGACTGGAGCTGAATGAAGTGGGATGGAAAGAAAGTGATTCTGAGACTCCTCAGGCTTCCCACAGGCTTTACAGCCTTATTGGAGCATCTCTGCTTCTGCTGGGCAACCACTCTGTTCTCCCTTTTAATGCTAATGTGCTGTGCTCTGCCATTACTTTGGTTTGCCCATGGCTTTGGTTAGTCATGACGCATGCTGTCATGGTGCCATTTCTGCATTTATGGTAACTGGTCTTACTGCTCTCTGGGTATTTTCTTCTTAAGATCATGGAGAAAAGGAATCATTGACCCAAGTTATCTGTTCTTCGACCTAAATTCTGTCAAAATGTCATTGACAGGCTTGTGGCTTGGTTATCCTTGGATCAGGTGCTCACTCAATACAATTACTGGGGCTGATTAGGGTATTTCAAGACACCCAGGCCACCCAGGCCAGTCCCTCAAATAGCTTGGAAGCAAGGCCATATCCTTTACAAGGGCATTCTGGCGGGCAGGCAGGGATCAGCCATTTGGCAATTAAAACTATAGTATAGTGACTCTTATTTACTTCCTATGACTATTCATTTAACAATTTGGGGAAGAACATATCAGAATTTCCCTTATATAACTGGATAACCTTGGAAATCTGGAAAGAAGAGGCAACAGAACCTTATTCAGCAGGGAAACTGGTTTTGCTTAGTTTAGGAAAGTTTGGCATTGAAGTAATCAGATGTCATTAGCAAATTTGACCTCAGGTGCAAAATACACAGATTATTTAACACTCTGGTATATATTTTTGAGAACCAGAAATTCTTCACAGTGTGTATAATATGATAAATTTTTGCTTCAAGAAATGTGATAGGTAACTCTTTACAAAATTAAAAATCAAAAAAGATGGAAAAATAGCATTTAAGATGACAATTTAAATAGTGTTGTCTAAATCTCTTTAATAAAAATTTATAGCAACATTAATTTGTCCACGTATCAATTAAAAATTTGAATTTCTTATAAATTCTAAATGACAACCATCTGTATTGGCCAATTACTATGATTTATTGTCTCTAAATATCTTATTGCAAGTCACAAATCTTACTGATTCATAAACTGAGATAAGAAATTTAAGTAATGACTTTGTTCAATTCATATATTTAATTATTTGCTTGAACAAAACAAAATTGAATCTTGTGCAATTATCCAGGGGGCTAATTTGCATGGCCAATGTCAATAACACTGTGAAAATTTCCTAAGCAAATAGAATACATGTTGATATTACCTCATAAGGCCAGTGTTTCAGCCCAAATCTGAGGATTAGATTCCATAATAATACTTTTTCAGATTATATTTATGAAAGGTTTTAATGCAAGTAAACATAATCCTTTTATTTTCTCATTCCATTATTTCAAAACCATGATTAAAATTCCCAATGTGTCTTGGAGTATGCTCGCACTAGGGCTAGAAATTTTTAAAGATACAACCCCTAATATAAAGGAACTTAAAGTTTAGTAGAGGAGAGAGACAAATAAAGAGATTACAGCATGTACTTTCCTAGAAAGTGCTCAGGATGTTACGGGAAGCCTAGACATTATTCCCTTCCTCATTCTGGTTGGGAGTCATTTATATGTTAATATTCTCATGAACATTCAAATGTTGCAATATCCGGGTGTTGAGTGTCTTTTCAGGGTAGAACCATAACACGGTTTTGGAGTTAATACATAGTCTACACGTATGCACACAAGCCCTTAGGCATAATTTCTACTGATATGAAACATGACTTTAGATTTCTTGCCAAACAATACTTCTGTAGTGTTTTTTTACTTGATGAGAACTGTTGTATTGAGTTCTGACAGCAATAAAGGTGTTTCATCAATCCATCTCATGAGGTAGTGGTACCCATCTAATGCAACCAACCAAACACTTTATAAAGTTTAATATTCTCATTTCATTTCCAAACACTCACTAAATATATGGTAGATTTTTCTTTTAACACACACATTGTTGATTTTCTATGTAGGGTAAAATGTAGGTGCCTTACTCAGGAATTGGTATTCAGTCTCCTACATTTACCTTATTTAAAATTCCTTCTTTTTCTTACTCTCTGTTATCAACTTACAAGTCATTTTGTAGTGCCCTAGGTCATCTTATTTTGTAGATAAAAATCACTTAATTCAAAAAGGAGAGAAAAGAAGGAAAAGGTGAATTGGTACATGAGCTAAACATTTCCTTTATGAGTAGTGCAAAAAAACCTAAGGAGTTTCCTAGATGATCTATTTCATTTCCTAGTTATACAACTTAGAAAAAGATAACCTTCCAAAAAATCCACTGACAAAGTGCTCTTCTAACCTAACTTCTTCAATTAAAATAGGACTTTTCTCCACACAGTCTGAAATGAAGAATGAGACTGGGATCTCTCTTTCTCAGATAAGGCTGTGAGCCAGCAAGACGGCCATGAAGGATAGAAAAATGGATAGACTAAAATGCTGAATCTTCAGAAAATGTGTTACTACTCGTTGAGATAAATATCATGTAGGAGAAGAAAGATATGTTTTTCAAATATATAAAACTCAATTTACAGCCACTTGCTTCAGTCCAGCTAATAGAAACATAGACTATGGAAAATATATGTTTTTTTCAGAGATCAAAATGCTAAAAGATATGTGAATTAGAGAACTGAAAGCTAAATGGTCATGTTATATCCATATTATGACTTGTGTAGTACTTAAAATTCTCCTGATTTGAATCGTTTTTCTTTCTCCCTCTCTTCCTCCCTCCCTCCCTTCCTTCCTTCCTCTCTTTTTTCCTCTTGTTCCTCTTTCAATCTGTTGAGAGAGAAGAGAGTGGAGGCATGTTGTCACTTGTGCCCCATGTCTGCCTGTATTTATTTCATTTTTAAGCCTGGGACAATGCCCACTTACCCACCTGGAGGTTCCTCTCTGAATTAAAATAGTATCATTGCTGAAGCTTCCTTTTAAAGAATTAGAGTAGTCCCTGTTATCTTTAAGTTTAATTAATTCTTATGTATGCTGATTGGAGACCTACTAAGGTAGAATAAAACTATCTTTGACCTACGTGTTCCTTTGAAACACTTTCAGTTGAATTGAGAGAAAATGTGACAATAAATGGAATGAGTAAAGAAGTTTTCTTACAAGGAGTTTAAAAAGGTTTACCAAAGCTCCTGAGAGGATCCGTGGCCTGTTCCTAGACCTACAGCTCGCTTTTGCAGGAATCTGCCCTTGATCTCGACACTTGCAGGCTACGTTTCCCAGGTGTTGGTTTTGGCCAGGTTCTGGCCAGGTTCTGGGAGGCTCTGGTGGGAGACTGGAGGGCAAGAGAAGAGAGAAGCCAGGGTACTTCTCAGCCCATCTATCTGCCTCTGGTAGCATCTCCAGCAGTGACTGCTTTTCCTCCACATTCCAGCTCCTACCAGACGTACCTGCCACTGCTGCAGCTTCTTCTGAGTAATTTTGTCCCCTGGCTTTTACAATAGGATCTTCTCCCTTTGTCTAACCAGCCTAGCAGTAGCAATGCATTCCTTTGATTACTAATCTCTGGGTTTCCTTATTGTCACCTATGTAACCAATTCCCTGCATTAAAATCACCTGATCTAATTTCTTTCTTCCTGGTTAGACCTTTCTTGATCGAATTTATTTTTGTAAGTCATTGTTGAATAGATTTTCAAACAGTTACAAATTTCAGGGGGAAAAAAGTCTAGGTTATGCCGATAATATTGGCTAAATATTGCAAAAGTTACAAAATAAGTCAATAGCTATTTTTTCTACGTGAGACCAAAGAGCTAGTTGAATAGATTTATTTTCTTCCATAATTGAGTACTTTTTTGGATTTCTGTTGGTGTAATTTTATCCCATAGTTGCTGTCTCCCCTGTGGTTACTTAGAGAAAAGCTACTCAAAGCATAAAATTTGGAATTGAATGTCCAATTGGCTGTCTACAGCTTCCTGGGGTCATTTTGGTCTCTCTCATTCCAATGGATATGTTGCAGACAAAATGGGTATTGGCTGTTGGAAAAATTTGAAATGGTCATATTTACCGTGAGTTTAGTTAAGAAAAGGAAGGAGAGAAGGTGAGAGGAGAATAAAGGAAGAGAAGAAAGACCTAACCCGAAATGCATGGGTGTTGTGAAGCCTGGCTCTGTCACAAACTGCTACTTCGGGCACATGATTTACCTCCGAGCCTCAATTCAACAGAAGGGGCTTTGCATGAGTTCAGATGCCACTCCGTGAATAATAGAACAGTAAACTCATACAGTTTAAATTTTAAGGACTATTTATTATTGCAAATGACAAAAGTCCCCAGGTGGGGACTTCCCTGGTGGCGCAGTGGTTGAGAGTCTGCCTGCCGATGCAGGGGACACGGGTTCGTGCCCCGGTCCGGGAAGATCCCACATGCCATGGAGCGGCTGGGTCCGTGAGCCATGGCCGCTGAGCCTGCGCGTCTGGAGCCTGTGCTCCGCAACGGGAGAGGCCACAACAGTGAGAGGCCCGCGTACCGCAAAAAAAAAAAAAAAAGTCCCCAGGTGGAGCTGCTCCAAGTCATCCAGGTCTGGTAACTCGGGAGTTCACGGCATCCCCCCAGGGTGGGTTCCTTCCATTCTTCTCTCTGCCATCCTGGACTGCCCTGCGGTCACAAAGTTCAAGGCGGCACCTGCACAGGAGAGAAAATCGAGCAGAAGAGATGCCTTCTCTTCTTTGAGTCTCTTTTTTAAGAATGAAAGACCCTTTCCCAGAAGGATCCCAGGTGACTTTTGAAGCTGGAACAAATCACTCTGAAATTTGGACACATTTTAGAAATAATTTTAACTGCTGTATTTTCTTATAAGTCTTAGGAAACAAGAATCATATAAAAGTTTCTGATAAAAATCAGAATTTTTAGATGATGTAGCAAGAAAAACATATTTCTTATTTGCAAACATGTTTTAGGGTTGATACACAGAGAATGGTTTGGAATTTTCCTCTCTAGGAAAGAGTGCTAATTACTAAAGTTTATCGAGCATTTACTATATGCCAGGAGATGGAGTAAGCACTTTAATCTCATTGCTCCTCACAAACACTCAGTGAAGTAGGTGCTATTATATCACCCCATTTTACAGATAAGACATTGAGGTACAGAGAATTTAAATAATTTTCCCACTGTTCCTCTACTGGCAAATCTGGTAGAAAGCTAGGATTTGAACTCAAAGCTTTTAACAGCAGAATTCCTGCCTCCCAAAGCTATAGGGATGCCAACACACATTTTATCCAGAATTAACCAAACAGAAATCTTGGGGCATTATGGATTTTGCAGCAGTTGTTTGCGGCTGCCTTGAAACATCATAATCATTGGAGGTTTTATCTAAAATGCTTTTGATTTTACCCTTTTAAAAAGTGAGTGTGGGGCTTCCCTGGTGGCGCAGTGGTTGAGAATCTGCCTGCTAATTCAGGGGACACAGGTTTGAGCCCTGGTCTGGGAGGATCCCATATGCCGCGGAGCAATTAGGCCCGTGAGCCACAACTACTGAGCCTGCGCGTCTGGAGCCTGTGCTCCGCAACAAGAGAGGCCGCGATAGTCAGAGGCCCGCGCACCGCGATGAAGAGTGGTCCCCGCTTGCCACAACTGGAGAAAGCCCTTGCACAGAAACGAAGACCCAACACAGCAAAAATAAATAAATGAATTACTAAACTCCTACCCCCAACATCTAAAAAAAAAAAAGTGAGTGTGTATATACATATTTTCCCCCTCCCTTACATAATTTAGCATCCTCTCAAGTCATTCATTATCTCAGTGCTTCTCAAACTTTAATATGCCCAAGAGCCCCCTGGGGATCTTGTTAAACGCAGATTCTGACTCAGGAGGAGGGGTGGGGTGGCGGCTACCTAGCTGATGCAGATGCCGCTGGACAGAAGGCCACAGTCAGAGTGGAAAAGTATTCAATGGCCATTCAGAGGTGCTGGTGGACCGCAGTGTGCTGGAGCCAGCCTCTACCGGATCATGAGAGCCAATTGTTAAGTTTTCAGAAATATTCAGAGCGGGTCGTTAAGCACAGTCATTATCAACAAATTATATAAATGTCCAGTTAAATAAATTGTAAACAGAGGCAATAAATACTCCTAACTCACATCTCACTCATCATTGAACGACATTTCTCAATTACTGATGTTCTTGACATTTTTATGTCGATTGTGGAATTATTCTACAATGGTATGACACCATTCATCTCTTCCCATCTCTGCATTCAGTGATGTCATGTGGAAAGCTTGAAATCAATCACGGTGAGGAAATTTACATCACAGAAACTGGAAAATACTACAAGTCAGGGCTTTTTCCCTCCAGAGAGCCTATTGTTAAAACATTTACCAACAAACCAACTCTGGTAAATCTATGTTGCGTTTACACTTATGTTTACTGATTTAAAAAACAAAATCTGGTTGTCATTTCAAACCTAAAACTAGTTTACATGGAGCTATATTTGCTTGAGTTTACAGGTTGGGTGAGGGTTTGAGGGAGGGTCTTTTAGGTTCAAGCTGTAACTTAGCTGGACCATCGTTCCTGAGAGCACATATCTGTGTTCTTACTTTGGGGAGGGGTGGGCTCAGAGCTCACGCTGTACCTGCCCTTCAGGTGAGTTATTTATGAGAGGGAAGAGGGTACAAAAGGAGTGACATTGGACGTGTCCCATCTATGATCACGGAAGCTGCTACATATGTGAAATGTCAGCTCTCTGGATCGTTAGTAATAAGCATCCCGTCTTCACAGTCATTTGCTCTGCATGGTCCGGGCACAGATCCATACGTTTCCTTTGGCAGCTGAGAGCTATGATTGGGCCCTACAACATCTGTTTCAACAACAGCGGGTTCCTGGTCAGAAAAACTAATTAAAAGAGAAGTCCGAAACAAAACGTCATGACTTATAATGTAGTACATCTATAGTAAACATGGTTACCGGTAAAAGAAAGAAGATCCCTTCTTATGGCTGGAGTTATTTACAAAACTATGACAAGTGATGAAAGGCCTGAAAAGCCGTTTTTAAGTTGGAGGCTGCAGGAAAGGATGCTAACAAGCAGGCTTTCCTGATCCCGGATGCTTTGCAGAGGCTGTGCTAATCGGCAAGATCCTTCTCCAACGTGATCAACTGTATGAATGACAAAATGTAATGGGTCCCAAAACATTCGCTCAGTCCTCCTGGTTCATTCTTCCATCAAATTTTCACTCATCAAGAGTACAACGTGCTGGTGATTTCCTGGAAGGCTAACTAGTTTTTCCTAACCTGGCAGCAGCAAGAGCAGTGATGTTTACAGTGAGCTGATGAAATGCAAGTACTAGACAAAACATAGAGAGATGTGGAACCAGGAACCTGTAAAAATTCCATCATTTTTTCTTTGTTTGCTGCCTAAGAAAGGATGGGAAAAACTAAAAATCTTTCCTTTTTCCTTTCACATCTATAGGAACATGCTTCCTATTCTTTTATTATGAACAGAGCCTCAGTGATGTTGAGAATGCTGTGTGTGTGTGTCCAGTTTTGAGAAGTACAAATTTCTTCCTAAGATTTTGAGCATTTAGAAGCAAACCAATGACTAGTTTTTCAAAACCAATCAATAAATGTCTCTTCTAGAAACATTTTCTTTCCTACAGGGGCTGAGGCAGGGTTGGGTCATGCTTGCAATTGTGCTCAGTTGTATTTTAAGCCTCCTTAGACCCACAGAACAGCTGCACGAGTGTCGGGACCCCTGGGGAATACAACCCACCTGGTTCTGTTCTTTTCCTCCCACCCAGATGAAATTTTTAGTTGTTTGTAGTTGCTAACAGGGCAACGACCCATTTCCATGGTGCACTGCCTTTAGCCTAGATGGTTTTGAAACTGGTGATGCTTTAATTAGTGGTTGCTTCCTGCACTCATTTTGTGTTTAATGGTCTATATCAGCATGACTCCAAGGCAGTGGTGCATGCAAGACTGTCGACTACAGGTACAGCTAAACTAATGGGTTAGAATCCCTGTTCTGCCACTTACTAGCTGTGTGATTTTGGATAAAACATTGATTTTTGTTTGTTTGTTTCTAAACAATCGCTTATATGGAACGTCCTATATGTCAGCACTATTGAAGAAGTTTACAGATGTAAACTCATTTAAGTTTTACAACCTGGGCTGAGTACTTTCATTATTCTCCATGTTCCAGATGGGAACACTGAGGTAGGAAAAGCTAGTAGGCTCTGGAGTGGCCTTGCCTGAGTTTGGCTTCCAGATTTGCTGCTCTTTGGCTGTGTGTGACCTCAGGCAAAAAACCAATACATCTTACCTATCCCATCACCATAATTCTAGAGATTTTTTTTTAATACCAAGAGAATGGGAATGACACATATCAGAATAAATAACAAACTTGTAAGTAGAATAAATTTAGTTTTTTAAACAAACTACTACGCTCTCCTAGCTTTTCTTACTTTGTAATGGACCAGTAACAATTTTAGCTTGATCTTGCACCAGTATGGACTGGTATTTGGGAACCTATCTCACTAGGATATCTCCAGAGTATCACTGTTACTGTAATTATTACTATAGTACGTAGAAAGATAATCATTGCATTGTTATCATTATTGGCCCAATCTGCTAAAAAAAGAAAAAAGAAAAGGCAATATCATTCAGACAAAGAAGCACAAAACCCACCTACTCTTACTTGGAAAGTAATAGTACATATTCCATAACTTCCCTAATATATATGGAAAATTCTAAATTTAGTCATTCCAGAAAGTACATATTCACACCATAAATTCCACCTCCCTTAATTTCTGGATACCACAGAGCACGTCTTTGAGCAAACACAGTGTATCTGGGATTTGACGAGGTTCTGCTCTGTAGGTGTGTGCCAATCTGTAATGATCCGTGGCTGCATACACTGCGCCGTAAGAGCCCAGCTGTCAGCCAACCAGAAAGCCCCAGAGACTTCTCTGGACATCTGAAAACACTGCTGTGAGGGGAGGCTCTGCCTGGCTGTTTGACTTTCTTCCTGGGAAATATGGCCAATTTATCGCTGTCTTGTTCTGAGGCCGCAGAAATGTGGTCATCTATTCTTCTTCTAATGGACGCTCCATAAAGTTTTTCACCAAGAACTACTAAATACTCTTGACCTTCATCAAAGAGTGGTCTTTTCCCTCAGACATCTTTCACCATCTGAAAACATGTCAAGATAGGATGGAGACCGTAGAGCTTTCGTTTTTCTTTTAGGAATTGACTGGGATGCGGGACTTATCTCCTGGGCAAACATTCTTAGCAATGGAACTGATCTGATAGATGTTGCATGTTAAGTAAGTGGCATTTTTATTGTCTTGTTTAGAAATTGTGAAAAACAGCAGGTCACTTATTGTTGTCATTCCTCTATGTTTTTTAGTTTTTCTTAATTCACCCTTTTTGGAATTTCTTGGATTGCACATTTATTCGTAGAGCCCTTTTAACATATACATTGAAAGGAAATATGTGGGCGTACGTGGCTCTTAAATTCCCACTGTGGACATCAACGGACACTAAAAAGAATCATGCCTTGAGATTAATGGCAAAATCAGTGCTTTTCAAAACGATTTTATTTCCAAGATGTTTGCCTGCCAAAAACTGAATATGATTTAGTGTAGCTAATTCAGAGTTCTGTTTAGAGGGAGTTGGGGTGAAAGGCTTATCAGACCCACACTCCTGCAGTCTGAAACCTTTGGTGTGTGTGCTGTGAAAATGGGTCGGCAAGCATCATGGTCAGAAACCGTTATGGGCTTCTCCATGCACTGGTACAGGCCACAGTTCATATCTTCCGTTTCTGTGGTGAGCGTAGATAGTTGAGAGTCCAAGAGTCTTTTTAGACTCTTTTTAGTTTTTTACTTTTCCTACTATTCATGAACACTTTTGTTTCATTTCTTTATAAAACTCAATAAAGTGTATTCACACAGGAAGACATTCTGGATCTTCCTTTAGGATCTTAGGCCATGTTGGTACCAGTGACAGCCCATGTTGTGTGCAGCGTTACTAGGGCTTTAGTTTTCTAAAATTCTAACAATTTAACTTCTATTATTCTCAGCAGGGAAAATTCTAATCAAGGAGCAAATTGGAGAAAGAGAAATAACTTTGATGGAATAATCTGAACCAAACACAAGGTAGTAAATCGACGTATGTTCATAATTCCCTTCATAATTTTTGGCACCAGGCATGTTTCAAGTTTAGAATTATATGACGTCGTGGGGGAACTTAGAAACCAAACATTTCTGCAGCAGAACACACATTCATAAAAAGTGAGATCAATAAAAACGAATGCATTGATATTTCTGCAGCAAAACATGAATCTATACAAACTGGGATAAAGACCAAGACATCATGTTAGTTAAGATCCAGTTTGCTGCCCATGCTTATGAAAAATTTTCTCTTCTCAGACTTTTTTTTTTGGCTTTTGGATTTCAGAATTATAGATAAGGGATTATGGGCCTATCTTAGAAAAGTAATTGGGGTACAGCGAGTGGAGATCAACATTAGTCTTATTTACAGGTTTTTATTGGTATTTTCACCAGGACATAAAATGGGAAATTAGGCATGATTTGTATCCACTTGATTTTATAAAACATCCTAAACCTTCAGATGAATTAAATATGGATGGCATCCACTGACTGCCTCCCAGAATTGAGTACTCTCTCATTTCTTCTCCCATTATGCTAAACAAATTCTTTCACTCAGTAGGTATCTATTGAGCTTGTACTGGGTGCCAAGTGCCTGAACTAGGTAATTAAGCAAATGGGGATATAAGAGTAAATATGCCACTTACTTATCACTGTCCTTATTGAACTCATCAGTGAAGTAAGGAAAAGGGGCGTTATGCAAGTGTTTGCGAATTAGCAGAGAGACTTAACCTAGTCTTGTGGTTCAAGGAAGAACTTCCTGAGAATAGATATTTAGGCTGAAATCTGAAGGCTGATGTGATGCCAGCCACATGAGGAGGGTAGGGGAGAGGCAGTGTTCCAGGACCTGAACATATGTAATGGACACAGATGGGAGGACTCTCCACAGTGAGCTCCCCAAATCTAGTAAGTTTGGAGCATAGAGAGAAAGATGGACAGTAGCTAGAGAGGTGGGTTAGGGGTCAGAGAGGAGAGGAGCATAAGCCCTATTAAAGAGTTTGGACTTGTTGGCTACCATGTTGATCTTCTCTACAGATGAGCTGTTCTTTGGACCATATTCTATTCTTTGTATCCCGGAGCTCATCACAAAGACTAGCATGTGGTAAAAGAATATTTATTGAAGGAAGGAAGGAAGGAAGGAGAGAAGGAAGGAAGGAAGGAGAGAAAGAAGAAAGGAAGAAAGAAAGGAAAGGAAAAAAGGACACGAATGAATTTAAGAATGGATGACTAAATATAAACATTGAAAAATACTTGAGGATGAGTTATGGTGTTAACCATTTTTAAGAGTAGGGTTGGTGGTCTCTAGGCTAAAGTTCAGAATCTGGATTTTTAAATAAAGCTTTGACCTGTTCTATAGCTTCAGGCAAATATCTTTGCTCTCAGGATCTATTTCCTCTTCTGCAAACTGAGATATTCCATGTATCATCTCTAGCTTGGAAATTCAATAATTCTATAAAAAGAGATTTCAAATGAGTGTGGAGGCAGATTTCTGTCATTCAGGGCACAATTGGTTGCAAATTGCAGTGTGATTCTTGTGGATGCCACATCATGAGGACAGGATCATGGGAAGAGTCTGTTTTCAGGAAGGTATATGCCCACATACATAATCTAAACTTTCTGATTCATCTTTGACTGAATATTCATCCTACTTCTAACAATATAGTAGGAAGAGTTATTTTTCTTCAAATTTATATTCAGTAACGCCCTCAACATTTCTTAAATTACTAGTGTCAGTTGAGACAAGAACAAAACAAGAATGTTAAAAATACATTGTGTCTCTATGCCATTGCCACAAAAACTGAACAGCCAACTTGCCAGCAATGGCTTTCTTTTCAGGGAAGATAATTTGCATGTGGGGCTTCATTCAAGTACTTTGAAAATGTGTCCAAGGAAACGTAGCAATTGAAATGATTATCAGAAACTGGTTGTATTTCATCTTAAATCACTTATTTCCAAGACACTTTGGGGAAGCTAGAGGACAATCAAGGGAGACTACTTGGAACCTACGCTTCTCCTCAAACATACACAAAACTTTTGATTATTCCGTAGTTCGGTCTATGGCAACTTGATCTATTTCCCCATTTTGCTCCTCCAGTGATTGCAGGTAAAATTCACATCATTAGGCTTAGAACTGAGAAGAACCTTTGTGGGTGTCTACATGTAAGGCAATGTTGGTATTCAGTAGACATTGTAGCTGATACTTTGGAGAACAAGTTTGGAAGTCTGTGGAGCCAGTGGGCTTGAACATAATTTTTTTGAACTGGTTTTTCCACAAGGGAGATGCAAGAAAAGAGGCCAGATCAGTGTCACTACAGGTGCAGACAAATCTCAGTATCTTAGCATTTATGATATGGTTGAAATAGTGAGCTGCTGAGGTAAGAATGGAGAGGTTGAAGTCCAATGTCATCTGCAAGGTCTTGATTGAAGTTGCATGACCCTGGGGAGTTTACTCCATCTCTCTGGGCCTAATTGTCCTCTTCTGTATGATGAATGAGTCAGACCACAGGAAGCCCAGGAAGTCTCAGTTCTAAGATTCTCAAGTCTTATTTCCTACAAACTCAGAAAGACGAATTTATTTACATACAAAATTTTTACAGTAGCCTATTCTGCTTCTGAGGTAAAAATCTCAGAGAGTCAAGCTTATTCTAATAAAAAAATATTTACACCTTTTATTTAAGGAAAGACTGTCAATTTCAGTCAAAAGAGGTATAATAGCTTCTAGTTCATTAATTATCTTCTTACCTTGGGAGAAGCTTTGGTTACTTTCCCCAGTGAGTGTGCTTTTAATCCCAAAGCCCAAATGTGATGAATCAAACACTGTAATTACAAACATATTTGGCTGTTTCCTTCATACACACACAATATGTATATATATGTATATACATATAGTGTGTATATATATATATGTAATTATATTTACATATTTATATTTGGTTCACTATTTGAAATATATTTTTACTATTAAGAGCTTACAGTTAATTCATGGTTCAAGGAATAATGTTTTCAGGCACAAGCATACACAACAATGTTATTAGTCTGTGACAAATGAAAGAGAGACACTGGTACAATCTGGAGTTTCTAGGAAATTTCCTCCAGGAGGTCAGCATTCCCTAGAGTAAACTTCCATCTGTCCACGTTAACACTTCACCAGAGACACAGTATCCAAGTCTGCTAGACTCAGCTCTAGAGGCTTCAACATACCATGACATGATTAGTAGCAATGAATTATTGTTCGGATTTTGTTTGTTTGCTGGTTTCTACGCTGTACTCCTGGTATGTTTGTTTGTTTGCTAGTTTCTACGCTGTACTCCTGGTATGACCTTTTGCATTGTACTACTCCAGAGTAGGTGTCTCGATTCCTCTTCTATAAAATGAGAGGAAAATGGGATTCTGCTCACAAAAGAAAGAGGCTGTAAGGAAAACATTTCCGAAGTATTCTTAATTCTCAGGGGAAGGCAATACAAAATATAACTTGTAATTAAAAGAACGGAATCTCCACTGATGACCAGAAAAGTTGATGTGGCTTATAGTAAAATACATAAGGGCAATAAAATGGAAGAAGTATTAATCCAAGAGCGAAAAGAACCCATCTGTAGGAGGGAAAAAAGCAGGAGTCTTTTGTTTGTTTTCGAAGTTGTTCTGTTCATTTTCTTCAAAGAACTGAAGATCAAACATTGAATTATTACTCTCAGGAATTTTTACGTACTGACAAAATTTGTGTCCCTGTGGGACAGTGCTGTTCGGTGGCATGACTACAGGATGTGAGAGCCTCTGTCTTGGAGGCTGCCGAGCCTGGCAAGTAGCGACTATCAGCAGTTACCATCTGACAGTTATTCTGTGGCTTAAGAAAAAATGGCTTGTGGTCACAGTCCAATCGCTGCTGGACAGGTATCCACATCATAAGAAACCACCACTAAATGTGGCACCGAGACGAACTATTATTGGCAGCAAAGAGAGAAGGGCCTGAATCAGCGTTCGGACTTGAGAGCCATGACCATCTAACCTGGTCACTCCAGGTCAGGGCTGAGGGAAGCAGGTTTGTGGGGTAAAATGGGAACAGGAAAGAGCTCATTGCCCGAGAGCCTTTGACGGTCTGCGGACAAAAAGATCATTCTGATTTCCAGGCTTTCTTATCTGACACATTTCATGTGCTTAGTTTCATAAAGAAAAGGAAATCCCCTCTTCCTTTATAATGAATATGATTTTTAGCAGCCAATTTAAAACTACGAGCAGACCCTACAGGCACTGTTACTATAGAGCAGTGTATCTAAGCACTCAGTGTTGTTTTCAGCACAGTCACTGCTGAGAGAGCTCACGTTTTTACAGAATAGCAAAGTGATGATGAAGAAAAGCAAAGAAATCTATGCCCAAAGTTCCCTCAGCCGTGAAAGCGTGCCTCTCAGTGAGCTGGCAAGTTCATGGGCATTTCCTGCTGTACATCTCAAAGGCAACAGAAGACCTATGGTGGGTCTATCCAGAGAGCAGACTCCTCAGGACCATTTTCTTTTTTCTTTTTCTTTTAACATCTTTATTGGAGTATAATTGCTTTACAATGGTGTGTTAACAACACACCATTTATAACAAAGTGAACCAGCTATACATATACATATATCCCCATATCTCCTCCCTCTTGCATCTCCCTCCCACCCTCCCTATCTCACCCCTCTAGGTGGTCACAAAGCACCGAGCTGATCTCCCTGTGCTATGAGGCTGCTTCCCACTAGCTATCGATTTTACATTTGGTAGTGTATATATGTCCATGCCACTCTCTTACTTAGGACCTTATTTTTTCTTAAACTTGATGTCCTCGTAGGCCCTGGTATCTACTGCAGAGAAGTATAAGTGACTTATTCTTCCAGTAGGAGCTCCCTTTGCTTCTTCCTCTTCTCTATATCTTGTTATTTTTAATCCACACACAGTTAAATACATCCCTGAATGGAGAGAGCATACTGATGGATCAAAGGTGTTCCAAGGGCATTGCCACCAATATGTCAACAGTGGAATTTATCTGGCCCAAGGGGCCCAACAGTCATTAAACAGGGGAGCAGTCTGGGGCACCAGTGAGTTCCCTGGCATTATAGTTAACGTTGACCCCAGTAAGGTGGGTGCACCTCCTGCTGGTCAATAAATGAGGTAAATTTAATGGCAGCCTTTGAGGTGAACCAATGTTTCATTTCTTGGCCAAGGCTGAAAACCGTGGCTGGCCGTAGGGAGCAGAGGGTGACATGTAGGGGTGTGGAGAGGCAGGCAAAATGCTCGAAAAGAGCTTGGAAAACACTTAGAAACATGCTTGAGAAGTGAGGAGGCATTGGAAACCAAAGCAGATATTCCAAACCAAATCTCTGAGATGCAATTATATTTTTCTTTTTTTTTTCTGGAGACAAGCTCTGGTTGAACTGTGTGGTACAACTGCTAACAGCCTTTTGCCAGAAGGAGTCAAGTAAACATGGCAAAAAATGTTTTTCTCCTTTAGGGAATATTGACTTTTCTCTTTCCTGTAACTGTTTTTTTTTTTTAACCCTACCTGGAAACAGTCATAGTTGTTATAATCATATCCAACTAAATGCATGGAAATGAATTAGCCTTGAAAGGACTTAGCATTAGTACATGGTGGAGTCAACACAGAATAATTAAAGGTTCGTGAGGTTTCTCCTTTTCCTTCACACTGTATTTGCCTAGTTTCTTTGGATAATTCTAACCTTTGGCATTTAAATTAAAGATGTACCGGCTTTTACACTAAATCAAAGACAATTTTTTTTACTACCTTTCAATACAGTTTCAAAGTGAAAGGAACAGAATACAGTTGTAAACAAAACAACTAGGACTGACATGTTGTAGGTGAATATAATCTAATTGCTAGATTAAATGTAAATTATCATGATTGAGGGTAGAATTTAATTCCCAATGGCCCACGATACTTAAAATATATTTACCTGTCTTTCCACAACAAAAAAATGATTTCCTTTACTTTTTCATCTTGCCTGACTTTTGACTCTCAGAGTTTTCCCTGTAAATGATTTTTAAACTGAAGGAAAGGTATGGGGAAAGCCTCAGTAAACTTCTAGCGCTTTGTTATAACCAAAATCTATATTTAGGAAATATCGGAGCATATATAATCTAATATTTCTGGTAATTTAAATTAGTCATGTGCAAAGGGAACTCTTGGCCTTTACTAAACGCTTAAATACTTCCAATTTTATCTATTTTCTCACAATAATGAAAGTAGAAGTCCTTGCCTTTTTAAATCCTTCAACTTGAAGCAGGCTAGGAGTTGACAGTGTTTATGCCAATAAAGCATCTGATTAATGCTACTTCTTTTAAAAATCAGCATGCCCCCTTAAGCCTCAAAAAAGCAATGTGTTAAAGCTATAATGCAACAACGGTGGGTGGATTGCTTTTCCCCCTGGTGAACAGCAGACAGGGCTCTAACGGGGAAAGTTCCCACAGTTAGCATTCTTACCTTCAAGGGTCACGTGGGAAAGCGAGTGTAAAAGCTCTAGCCACCACCAGGGGGCGCCAAAGAACAGCAACTGTTTGCATAATAGGCTAAAGGGCACTACAGAAAGAGAAGAGAATTACCCCGAAGGGGAAAAAATTGGTAATTGGATCCACCTTGGGCCGTAGTGGAGAAGCTTCTTATGATTTGTGCAAAGATTCTTCAATCACTAAAGATAGATGGATCATTGAAATCATATGGCAAACCTTATTTTATAAAGGGGTCTACTGAGATCTAGAGATATTAAGGAACTTGTCCAAAGCTCCCACCGGAGGGCTGTGGCAGAACTGGGACCAATACTGGGATCAAAACTGAAGTCTCGGCCTTCCCTGGTGGCGCAGTGGTTGAGAGTCCACCTGCCGATGCAGGGGACACGGGTTCGTGCCCCAGTCCGGGAAGATCCCACATGCCCGCGGAGCGGGTAGGCCCATGAGCCATGGCCACTGAGCCTGCGCGTCCAGAGCCTTTGCTCCGCAACGGGAGAGGCCACAACAGTGAGAGGCCCGCGTACGGCAAAAAAAAAAAAAAAATTAAGTCTAGATTCTTCCTTCAGAATTTCTTCCGCTCCCCCAAGCTATCTCCTCACAGGAAAATGCCTCAAGGGAAGTCCACACATTGCATTTGACCTGGTTCCATTGTTCTTTGTAACACTTTGGTGGATGGAAAATCATCTCCTTCCTGAACCTCCAGGTTTTAATGAAAAGATATTGAGAATTTTCCCTTCCTACCCCCTCCGTAGAGATTCTTATAGAAGGGAACAGAATTCACTCTGAGGACTTTGTGTTCTGTTTAGGGAAACCACATTCCTATTGGAGTGTATTCTAATTCTTTCCTCACTTTTTTATCTCTACTTTTCCAGTGAGGGCCAGCTGCAGAATCTTTCTTATTTCTATAGTCAGGACCCTGCTGGCCTCTTGTCAAAACTAACAAAATCACTCATGCCAAAAAATACATTAGGAACTAATATTTAAAAGTATATTAAAATGTCTGTGTCATAATGCATGCTAAAAACCCATTTTCAACTGATACAGATCCAAACTCTTCAGATAAAACCTATGTTCTTGCTTTTTGCTAGAGCCTCTGCTTTCTCCATAAACAACCAATTTCAGGCCCATATCATGGATCTAGGTGAAAAGCCCACCTCATAACATCATTTAGAATTGGAATCATAACTGAAACCTTTTAGAGTGTCTATCGATTTTAACATGCCTGGTCCATAGGCGACTTCAGTGAGTCCACTTCTTCCTAGTTTGACAGCTGCTTTGCTATGGCCAGAGCCTGGACTAATGAGGTTACAGCTGTCAGCGTTAATCAACAGATCCAAATATGAAGTAAGAATTGGGTAGCTGGTTTCAGTTAATTTGTGCAAATGTACAGATTGGGTGGGCAATATTTACACTGGTGACTCAAAACAAACTTTTAGGAATTGAGCCAAGTATGATCTCACCAGTTTTCAGTTCTACTCTGGGGAGATAAGGCACAAATTACAGAAACAGGAGACGGAATACAAAACAGTTCAGAACTCTGAACTACCCATGAAAAGCCCATTTATCTCCAGCATATTTTCCTCTTAATCGAGGATCTAATTTAATTTCCAATACTTGAGTCTGGTCATTCCTGAACAAGTTCTCAAACCGTCCTGATGATTCAGCTTGGGATTTGTGCGTCTTTCACCCTTGCCATGGGGCTTTATGTAAGAGCTACCCCTCCCCCGACCTGCGCACTTATGAGAGCATCCAGAGTGAGTCCCTGATCGCTGCACATCCATTTTGTTATGAAAACATCATTCTATTAATATAAATACAGGCTGCATTTGCCAGGGCTAACTAGAACAGGTGCAAAGTCTTTAGATGCTTGCTGGTACTGAGAAATGAAAAGGGTGGACAAACAGTTTTCTGTGGTGGAACTGCTAGTGTCAATGTAACATTCATCTCTGTTGCATTCCTTGATGTTCATGGAAGGTAGCCCGGGAAACTCAATCCGACCAGCTTGTAGGGTGGAGAGGGAGGAAGGAGGAAGAGAAAGGTAGCGATGACACGGTCTCTAGGATTCTGTTTATGCAAATACTCTCCTCTTGATCTGGGGCTCACACGGGTTACGTATAGAGTGCCTTCTGTCAAGTCTCCTGCTGCGAGTTACGGGATGCTGCCAACATAAATATTCTGCTGACGCTGAATTTAGAAAACAGCTTAAAGACTCCTGATGTTTCTGTGCTTCCTCTTTTTTTTTTTTTTTTTTAATGTCATCCATGTGACTGGCACTGTGTTGCTGGTGGTTTCAAATTCACTTTGTAGTTTTCCAGGCAAGAGAAAGTCATCGCTGAAAAAGGCACATCTGGGGTCCTGTCCCTGTCGTTAGACTTATCTCAAGATTTCACTTGGTTTCATGGCGTGAAAGCCTTAAATGCATATGCCATTTGTGGAATAGTCTTAATAAATAAGCAAGAAATTCTCTATATGATAGTTGTGGATCTGAAGTGTGGGATTTTATACTTTTGGGGATCCTATCCTCAGAAGTGAGTTCTAAAGGGTATGAGTGTGTCATATACACACACACACACACACACACACACACACACACACACACACACACACGCTCATATATAGTAGTTTGGGATTAATTGTTGACAATTCCGTCATGATAGTCTTTCCTACAGTGGTAGGCAGAATTCTAAGATGACTCCCAGGATTCCTGCTCCTCGGGGTACACAGCCTATAAAATCTCTTCTCCTTGAGTATGGGTAAGACCTGTGAATGTGATGGGATACATCCCTGAGATTATCTTGTGTTATATGGCAGAGGGGAAGGCATTTTAAAGATGTAATTAAGGTTCTTAATCAGTTGACTTTTAATTAGTTAAAAGGGGGATTATTTCAGTGATCTGACCTAATGGAGTCCTTTAAAAGATGGACTGGGGCCTGCCCTGAGGTCAGAGATTCTCCGGCTGGCTTTCAAGGGATCAGCTACCATGTTGTGAGAGAGCCCACGCAAGGCCGAATGGCAAGAACTACTGGGACCCGCAGGAACTGAGACAGACCCTCAACTGCCATCCAGAAGGAAACAGGGACCTCAGTCCTACAGCAGCAAGGAACTGAATTCAGTCACAACCTTGTGAGCTTAGAAGAGGATCCTGAGCCCTAGATGACATCACAGCCCTGACAGGCACCTTGATTTTGGCCTGGTGAGGCCTTGAGCAGAGAAACCAGTTGAGCTGTGAAATGCTAAATGAGTGTCACTTTAAGCAGCTAAGTTTATGGTAATTTGTTTCACAGTAATAGAAAACAAATAAACCCAAGTTCAGTACAAATTGCATCTCGGCTTTGAGTATCAACAGGACTGGCATTCTCAAGAAAGGGAAAAGTGTACCTGCACTGTGCATCCCACAAATTACCTGCTACAAAGAACATCCGGTTATAAATGGTGGCAGTGGTTGTTACATTCTTCTTCTTTTTTTTTTTTTAATTTTTATTTATTTATTTTTGGCTGTGTTGGGTCTTCGTTGATACGCTCAGGCTTTCTCTAGTTGCAGTGAGCGGGGACTACTCTTTGTTGCGGTGTGCGGGCTTCTCATTGCAGTGGCTTCTCTTGTTGTGGAGCACAGGCTCTAGGCACTCGGGCTTCAGTAGTTGTGGCGCAAGGGCTTCAGTAGTTGTGGCACGTGGGCTCTAGAGCACAGGCTCAGTAGTTGTGGTGCATGGGCTTAGTTGCTCCGCGGCATGTGGGATCTTCCCAGACCAGGGATCGAACCTGTGTCCCCTGCATTGGCAGGCAGATTGTTATCCACTGTGCCACCAGGGAAGCCCTACATTCTTCTTATCAAACGTCTCATTTTCTTCTCTGCCTTAGGGTTAGTAGCTACTCTTTCATTTCTCAGAAGGGAGAGGAGTTTGAATTCTGATTGAATGCTTCAAAACACAACATCATAATCAAGATGCATCATAGTTTTGTTATGGTATTAAATAATTCTTCATGAGGATTCCCAGCTTTTTCTCTGTGCTGCCTTCCAAGAACAGTCTGGCTTGTCTCTAATCTTTTGGCTTTATAATAAAGGACTAGAAGGAAAGGGAGAGGAAAGGATGGCAGGAGACGCACACACCAGGGTTGGATATTTTGCTTGGGGGAATTTGTCATGGCAGGGACCTTCCTGACCATGAAACCAGGAATCCCATACCACTGGTTCAAGGAGCATCGTCTAGGGTGTAGTTGGGATTAATAAACAATTTTTAATTAACTGCATTAAACAAAGACATAGATGGCAGACGAAAAGGGGGATTTTAAAGAGGCATTTTCTGCTTGGCAAATCCCCTTCATGGTATTAAAAACTGAAATAAATGACTGAAAAATCTTTGAAATGACTTTTGTGAACTGTTCTTTGAACTCTGACACTGCTCGAAGTCTGGATCATGGGGATGAGAGATTTGTAAACATAAATTGGGCACAAAATCTTGAGTGCTAATGACATGCCTGGCATTGGGCCCTTATGGTCACCATGATGTATAAGATGCAGGTCCTGCCTTAGTGCTTCTGGTGTCGTGGGAGTTCATACCAGGAGACCCACCTTCACCTGTTTTTGCTAAGAGTAGCAGGAGAAGGGCCAACTGGGACAAACCCACAGGCTTCAGCACAGGCTTCTCCAGCCACACTGTGGATAGGATGTGCAGTAGGCCTGCAGCCTAGCCATGACCAACTGGTTCTCCTGAGCAGAAGTGAAACAGAAGAACCACCCAACTTTTTCTTTACTACAGTGAATCGTTGATGTTCTCAGCCCTGATTTCATCCCACGATTTACAAATCCAATTTAATTACTACTATTCTGAATCACATACAGGAATATAAAGCTTTAAGGAGAAAGGAGAAAGCATGGTTTGTATCTGTAGTGATTTTTAAATAAATCACCAACATACAAAGCTTGGGTAGTGACATATGAAAATGGAAAGCTGCTCATTCTTTTTAGAATAAATGTTAGCAAACCACAGCCTGTGGACCAAACCCAGCCAGTCCCCTGCTTTTGTAAGTAAAGTTTTATTGGAACCAAGCCATGTTCATTTGGTAACATAGTGCTGACAGCTGTCTTTTTTTTTTTTAAATTGAAGTACAGTTGATTTACAATGTTGTGTTAGTTTCAGGTGTACAGCACAGTGATTCAGTTATACAAATAATATATCTATGTGTCTATATATATCTATATCTATGTATCTATATATCTCTATGTCTATCTACTTTTTCAGCTTCTTTTCCCTTATAGGTTATTACAAGATATTGAGTACAGTTCTCTGTGCTATACAGCAGGTCACTGTTGGTTAACTATGTTATGCATAGTAGTACGTATATGTAAATCCCAAACTCCTAATTTATCCCTCCCCCGCTTCCCCTTTGGTAACCATAAGTTTGTTTTCTATGTTTGTGAGTCTATTTCTGTTTTGTGAATAAGTTCATTTGTAACTTTTTTTTTTTTTAGATTCCACACATAAGTGATATCAAATGATATTTGTCTTTCTCTGTCTGGCTTACTTCACTTAGTATGATAATCTCTAGGTCCATCCATGTTGCTGCAAATGGCATTATTTCATTCTTTTTTTATGGCTGAGTAATATTTATGCTATAATGGCAGAGGTGAGTAGCTGAGACACAGGCCACCCAGCAAAGCCTAAAGTATTTCTACTTGTTCCTTTAGAGGAAAGTTTGCTGACCCTTTTGGAAAGACTTCCCTTATTTTTGTTGTCATGGAAAGCCATAGGAAAAAACTTTGTGGCAGGAGAGTATGGTCATTTAGGAAGATTTAGGGAAAGAAGACATTTATGTGGATCAATTTGTAAAATGTCTAGCTCTAAAAAAATATTAGCAGTAACTGTGCTTTCTTATAACCAGGCTAAGTATTTTGCAAGCATTACTCTATTGATTCCCATAATAGCTCTATCAGGTCCTGTGATTCCCATTTTACTGATAAAAAAAGTCGAAGCTGAGGTGGGACAAGGAACTGGTAAAAGACAGTTGCATCTAGGATTCAAGCCCATGTATCCATGTCTGTTTGATTCCAGAGCCTGTGATCTGATTATCATGCTACCATAAGGTATCAAGGTGATAACTACTGGTATCTCCTACACGGGCAATGAAAAGGGAAGAAAATCTTCCTAATTTAAGCCAAATGCATATTTTGGGATTAAAAATGAGTAATATAAAAAACAGTGAGGAGTAAAAGATTTATTTCACCCACTAACATGCCCTTAACAATATAGCAGCTTTTCAGTATGTCTTGCCTGAAACTTCCTATTTTTATTTCCTGTTTTTGAGGAATAAGAGCCATTCATTGACGTAGCAAACATTTACTGAGTAGTTACTGTGTCAAGGCACCCCACAGCCATGGAAGACAGTCCTTTTCTCCAGATGGAATTATGTTTACTCACATAAACTTTTATTTTCACCCTCAGGACAAGGAGAAGATGGTGCTTGCCAAACTGACACATTGGTTAGGCAAAAATTTCCAGCTACAAAAAGGCGGATACCTTTTTGAGGCTACTCTAGTAAGATCCATGTGTCAAGGAGTATCCCCCTTCATGCGTGTTAGTCTCCTCTGCCTAACCTAGGAGGTCAAGGGGAAGCCTCAGTAAATGGTCCTAGAATTGAATAGGATTGGCTAGCCTGCGAATAAAACAAGACTTTTGTTACTAAGGTTTGGAAAGTCTCTGAAGGCCATTGAAAACCAGGGATCACGGAATATCAATTGCAACTCATTTTTTTTTTTTGCATTACAAGATTGCAATTGCTCCCTGAAAATATGTTTAGAGCAGTCATTCTCAACTGGGGGTAAGGTGGGTGGCTTTATCTCTCAGGGGATATTTGAAAATGTCTGCAGACACTGTCACAACCCCAGGGAGAGGGTTCCTGGCATCTAGTGTGTAGAGACCAGGGATGTTGCTAAATGTCCTACGATGCATAGGGCGGCTCTCAGCAAAGAATTATCCAACCCATAATGCTAATAGTGCAGAGGTTGAGAAACTGGGGCTTAGAGGTTTTATTAGCTTCTGAGGGCACTAGAACACTTCTCTTGCCTAGAGAGTCATGCAGGTAGGAGAAATCAAGTCCAGTTTGCTTGGGAAGAAGCTTATGTAACAGCAGAATGTAACCCATAATTGTGTTACTACCACTGACTTATTTGTTGGCATAGAACAAATTTTCAGATCCATTTTATTTTTTTAATATCCTGGTATTTATGATTAGAATTTATGTCCCTGTCTTAGGCCTGCTGTAACAAAGTACTACAAACTGGGTAGCTGAAACAACAGAAATGCGTTGTCTTTGAGCTTCTGGTGGTGTGCTTGTCATCTTTGACTCCTCCCACACCATCCCGATCTCTGCCCTCACCTTCACATGGCATTTTCCCTGTGTGTGTGTGTGTGTGTGTGTGTGTGTGTGTGTGTGTGTGTGTGTGTGTCCACTTTCCCCTTTTTATAAGGACACTGGTCATACTGGATTAGAGCTCACCCTAATGACCTTATTTTAACTTGATGACCTCTGTAAAAGACTCTATCACCAAATAAGGTCACATTCTGAGGCACTGAGAGTTACGATGCCAATCTCTTTTTTTTTTTTTTTCAGTGGAGAGACCAATTCAACCTGTATAGCACCATAGGGCAATCCTATTTTAGAAATAGCCAGTTCAGTAGTTATGCATTTCCACAATTTACTGAGTGTCCAATTTACTGTTTTTCCTTTCGAAGAGACTGAGTAGGAGAGATTTAAATGAACGTTCCACGGTCAAATGGTAAAATTGATATGAAAACGAAGCAGCGTTCAGGTCATTCATGGCACATTTCTCTTCCACAATAAGTGATTTTAAAACTCCTTGTAAATATTCAGCAACGTCTAGTATACAAGCAATAAAGAAGAGGTTTGCTTGCAGAAAAGCTGCATTTCTCCTGAAACTGAATCTGAGCAATTTCATTTGGGCTTAAAGAGAGACAGAGTCGGGCAGACTTGCTCCGGTTATCGCCTACTTTCCTAAACGGTCTCCCCTCAGCTTGTGGTCCCCTTTGGTGGTCAGTGGGAGGCTTCAACAAAAGAGCCCAATGTGCTGGCCGCAATTCTGCCACCCCAAAGTGACCAGCCCAAATTACCTGTGACCTTTCCCAGGAGTGTGTGCAGAAAAGCTTTCTGGAAAGAAGGAGCGATAAAGAAACTTGGACTTCATTCTTTCATGGGTTTGCTCATAGGAATGTTTATGGGCGATACACTAAGAATAAACCCAGTTACTGAAGAGGGAGCTGGGAAGTTGACAAGCATGGCTAAGCCCAGCAGAGAAATTTGATGAGGAAATTAGATGCTGTGTCGATGGTGTGTAGTGATTAGTCTTCTGAAAGCCAGGATTATTATATAAGTAAGTGGGGGAAGGGCAGCTTATTGTGTCCAAAAGATCCTGTTTATACAGATATTCTTCCAGCTAATTAGACCCATCAGGCTGCATTTGTATATAAGTTTCTCACGAACCCTTTTCCATGGTGTACTTTAATGAGATGAAACACCAAAACAGCGGCATGTTCCCCTGAAAAGTAGATCTCAGCAAAAGGAATTAGGATTAATAAAAATGTGCAGCTAAAATCTATTCCTGTAATAGGGTAATCCAATACATTTTAAACTTTATGTATTCATTATTAATTAAGCCAATGCATTTTAAACTTTGTATATTCATTATTAATTAAGGCAATGCATTTTACACTTTATATATTCATTAATATTTGGGTTTGAGTGTACCTATGGCAATGAAAAATCCTGGTCCTACAAACATATAACACAGAGGAAAAGAGATGCATTAAAACCCTCCCTCAAATGAGCCTTTAAAAATCTTATTCAGTGACTTCTATCCCAAGCAGCACAAACAGCTCATCTCTGCAACCTCCAGTCCTCATATAATTGTTCATTCTGAAAGGCTTTTCTAATTTTGCTTTTATTCAATTGATCTAATGAGATAATAGGTAATGGGCTTACCTAGTACAGTACCTGGCACATAATAAGTGCTCAATAAAGTGGATTATCTTCTCCTCATTTTAATTCCCATCTTCACCCCAGCTCCCGCTCCCATGGTGACACTTGGTAAGCAAAGGTACCATATGTTGGCAAGAAATGGTGTAAAAACTCGCATCTGGGCTGTGCACACCGTGTGACTGTGCCGGTGCTTTGCTCAGCACCCTCTGCACCGTCACATGCAGCCAGACCAGCTGCAGATTAAATGGCTTGTTTAAACTGCTGTAAACAAATTTTATATGTGGATTTCTTTGACAGCCATTATGACCCTTTTGTGGGAAAAACTCAACCTTAGCAAAGTAAAAATTCAAGTGAGTGCAAGTGTGGTCCATGTTTCCGATCGTACAGACCAATTTTTCTGTCCCAAGTTGTGAGATGCAGGGAGAAAGCATTTTCCTGCCTGATTTCAAGCATGCAACTAGCAAAACTATTTCTTGGGGTGTCTCCTCAAACCATTTAATCCTTGAGTTTTTTAAATTATGCACTTCATATGGCCTGTAGTCATTGCTTTAAACGAACTACAGCTGGCCCTCCGTATCTGTGGGTTCCTCAATTCGTGGATTCCACCAATGAATCAAATATTTGGAAAAAAATTCCAGAAAGTTCCAAAAAGGAAAACCTAAATTTGCCGCGTTCCAGGCAATTGTTTACATGGCATGTACATTGTATTTACAATTATTTACTTAGCATTTACATTGTATTAGGTATTATAAGTAATCTACAGATGATTTAGATTATACTAGAGGAGATGCATAGGTTTATGCAAATACTATGTCATTTTATACAAGGGATTTGAGCACCTGTGGATTTTGGTAGATGTGGGTGTTCTGGAAACAGGGGATAACTGTATTTGTTTTTGCACGTTATTTTTTTTTTAAACGATATACCCACCAGGTTACCCAAAAGAGAAGGAATGTAGACTAGTAATGAATTAATTTTCTGGAGCTTAATTAGCTAATAAGGACAATTATACCCAGAGACTTCCCCAATCTCTCTGTGTTGAAATTGCATACAATTGGCTTAGAGACCATCACTGGGTGACAGATGTCATCACCATCACAAATAGATTTTTCTCTTCTTTCCTAAATACAATCCAATATTTTGTATATACAGTGAGAAATGAGGCACCCCCCGCCAAAAAAAAAACCCACAAGGAGTTTCTTACTAAGGCTGATGTGTTATTTAAATGAAGTTAGCTTGTTTAATGTGCAGTATACTTGATATATGCTCTACAGATCTTATGAATGCATGCCGCTTGCAATAATAATAGCACTCAAATTGCACACATTGCAAAGAACTTCTTAGTTCTTTACATATCTTTACTCACTTTTTCTTTAACAATCTGATGGGCAGAAAATATTTTTAGTCCCATTTTACAGATTAGGAAACTGAGGACCAGAGAGCTTAAGTGATTTTCCTAAAATCACACAGCTAGCAAGTGGCAGAGCTCAGATTCAAACTCAGGCTCCAGATCTCATGTTCTTCAACACCATACTACCTCTTAATGAAAAAAAAGAAAGAAAGAAAGAAAGAAAGAAAGAAAGAAAGAAAGAAAGAAAGAAAGAAAGAAAGAAAGAAAGGAAAACAAAGAAAGAAAGAAAAAGAAAAGAAAGAAAAAGGACTTGTAATAGAAGAAAGATCTCAAAAGAAGAATAGTCCCAAATCAACTAAGCTTTCACTTTAAGAAATTAGAAAAAGAAGTGTATAATGAACCCCAAATGAAGAAAATAATTAAAAGAAAAGATCAGAAATCAATGAAAGTGGAAGGAGAAAACAACAGAGAAAATCAATAGAACAGCTTAGACATGAAACTAGACAAAAGAGTTTGGGTCTATTTATGCATTGCATTCAGATAATTGATTTTCTTTTTTAATTCATAAGGTAGAAAATTCATTTTTAGAATCTTCATATAATATTAGCCCTTGCACATCATATCGAGTCACTGTATTTATAAACTACTTAGAAGTTTATATTATAAGCTTGACTGTTATAATGAGAGTGTTTTTTAGCCCAACAATTTTACATTTAAATAAAGAGCATGTATTTTGAATATGTATTAAAATTTTGTGCACACCCTTTCTCCATTTCACAGTGGTTTCACATATTGCTGAATTAATTGTTTTAGGCATAAAAATAATCAGCTTTCGCTGAAGTGAACATCTTGCCTTACAAAAGATGCGGAAGAAGTACAGCGCCATTGAATTAGTCACGAATGCTTGCTTTGTTTTTCTTGCAAACTCTGCCAAACCAAAAGTGTTTCAGGGGGTTTATTTTACCTTTAAATGGAAGGACCAATTCCTCAGAGGGAAATTATATTTTGCACATTACTGTTAAAAATTATGTTTATTTTATTTTATTTTTGCATCAGAAGTATTGTGACAAAACAGTTTTCTCTTTGCAGTCACTATTTGCCAAGATAGCCTTGAAAATGTTGCTCATTTTCCTTTCTGAGGACTCTGTTATTTCAAGTATGTTTTCTCTCTCTCTCTCTCTCTCTTTTTTGCCAGCTGTGCAAATTTTCGTAAAACAGCTTCAATATGAATCTTTTATGACTGTTCTTCAGTCATCTGAGTTATACTAAGCACGAAAGACATAAGAGATATCCACTTTGGATACTGGCTGAGAGAGAGGAGAGCATGCTATCTACACAAAGGAAACTCAATCCTCTAACAGCTAATTAAAAAAGCATTACTTTCCACCAGGGCTGACCTCCAGCCATATAAAGGATAAAGATGGCTGTCTGTCAATCATGTTTACCTAACAAATTCTGGCACGGGATCATGATGAATGGACAGATCTAAAAAGGGATGATACTGCTCAGAACTCCTAGGTACTCTTAATACCACCTTTAAAGAGGCAGAAGACTTCATCAGTAATTTGAAACCCCTGCCTCAGTGCTAGGGATACACCAGGGCTAAATTTGCCGAGGACGGCAGATACCAGATACAAGAAAGAAGGAGAAACATATTTTCACATCTGCAAGGATTTTGATGTAAGGGTACTTAAGATACCATAGTGAGTTCATGTACCTTAAAGTTTTTATTCAGATATGTTAAAAACTTTTCAATCACTTACTTAAGGGTAAACCAAAGACCTAACAGTAAACGAATTTGTTTTTCTCTGTAGTTATCGCAAAAGCAACCAGCAGGAAGGAATACTTGTAATCATTTAGTTCATCCCTCTGTTTTCCTGCAGGCCAACAATATCCTCTTCTCCTTCCGTCATAAGAGTACTAGCAGAAGGCGGGTCCTTGATTTACTTTGCTGTACTACTATAGAGACTGTAGGTTTTTACAGCCCAGATATTTCTCCTAAGACTAACTACCATTTTCTACCGTTTTCAAAGCAGCATTTCATTTTGCCCTTCATTTTTAAAAAAAAAAAGGCAGCAAATCTTTACCATCAGCCATAAAATATCCCTTCACAACTTTCCACTCTGGGGACCACTTTGAAGAGAACCCTGAGAAGGAAAAAGTTCACGTGTGAGAACAGTAGGGCACCTGGATTCTCCCTATCAAGTGAAGGTATGGCTGTCTCCGCAGGCTTTCTGACCTGTGTGTTTCAGCACAGTCGTTACTTCATCCAAGCTGTCCTTGTCATTCTTGCTGAGCTTACCTTATCCTCCTTAATACTGACTTTGGACCTCAATAGGGAAAGTTGATTTTTCATCATTAATCATAATAATGGAAGTAACAATAATACTTCCAGACACAGTGCCTGGAGAATAGGAAATATAAATTTACTAGCTATTTGGATGGTTTTTACCTGCACTTTTGAGCAGGTAAAATCTGCAGTTCTTTGAAAAACATTATCAGGTAGATCTGCAGTTCTTTGAAAAACATTATCAGGCTAATTTGTTTTATTGATCTCACTCATCACATTAAAATTTTACTTAATTCAGTGGTTTTGATCCTCGTAAATAAATTTTAGGTAATGAGTTTTAATATATTTCCAACCTTTTGTTTATAATTTTAAAGGCCATGACTTGTTACATGTCCATTCTCCTTTAACTGGAGAATGTATCAGTGGTCTTTTTTCCAATTGCTAATAAAAGATTATGTTGTAATTACCTAAATATTCTGATTGATGAGATTATAGCTCTTTTTAAAAATTCTTGCATGTCCGCAAACCCATTATTTTAGTGTGCAAGGAAATGAAGATATTGGGGAATTCTACTTAGTGACATGAATTCAGTGTCATCTTGGGACTCTGTGTGTGTGAGATTTCCTTGCTGCTTCTAAGAAAGGAAAGAAATTTTCTATAATTTATGACATATTAATGATGCCTCATTGAAATACATCTGTAACTTGTAATATTTAATAGTGGTGAAAAAGTTTAATTTGCCCTTTCTTTTACTCATATTATAAAAAAGAAGAATATTTGAGTTGAGAGAAGCTGAAATGCTAAGCAGGGAATATTATGTGGCTCCTTCTTTTTATTTGCTTTCCATGAGCTTTACCCTAAAATTCCTCTAAATGTCTGTCTTCATAACAGCTTTTGGCACTGTTATTTTTGGGTGACCTAATAAAGAATGCAACACAAGAAAAAAAGGGTAAGGGCTTTGGGCCCTGTGGACAAATATCTGCAATCAATCATGAAATTTACAACAGATACTAAAAGGAGAAGCGATTTTACAGAGAAACGATCTAGAATGGCATAATGTCATCATAGGAAAAGACTCTAAATGGCATTTAATTCCAGTGTACTCCAGAAGTGCAACTGATATTCCTTAAATCATCTGCATGTAATTTAAAATGAAGTCACTCCTTTGAGAATGGTGAGAAACAAAGCTGTCTCCTACACAAAACTTCATGATAGAACTTGTTTAACCTCAGAAAGGCCATGGTAGAAGACATTTTGAAGTGTTCAATCAGTGGCTTGTAGACTTCAAAATCAGAGAGTTTCTTTCCATTACATGCAGATCTTACATGATATGACCATCAAACACCATATTGGAGGGGTCTGGGAAAGAGTAGGCCAGTTGTCCAGGTTAAACTTCCAGGACGGGGAAATACAGTATGGCAGAAAGTGGACTGGCTATCAGACAACCCATAAGTTGGCCATATAGACATATGTAATGCATTATATGAAAAATGTTAAATGAATATTTCAGTTGAGGCCTCAAGACAGTGCCACAGTTCAAAGAGAGCTGTGAGAACACGAAGCAGCATTTTCCCTTTTTAGTTCCATGGAAAATCCCCACCAAATACTGACAGAAGTTGATAGACTAGTATAATGGATCCTTAGTATCTATCACTTGGCTTCAACACAGGACCAGTCTTGCTTCATCTCTAACTTCATTCTTTTTTTTTTTTTTTTTTTTTTGCGGTACGCGGGCCTCTCACTGTTGTGGCCTCTCCCGTTGCGGAGCACAGGCTCCGGACGCGCAGGCTCAGCGGCCATGGCTCACGGGCCCAGCCGCTCCGCGGCATGTGGGATCTTCCTGGACTGGGGCACAAACCCGTGTCCCCTGCATCGGCAGGCGGACTCTCAACCACTGCGCCACCAGGGAAGCCCTCTAACTTCATTCTTGGAACAAACTCCAGACATCATAGCACTTCATCTTTAGATACCTCCTTACTAACATGTAAGGACTATTTGATGTTTGACATTGCCACAATACCACTATCCCTCTGAAAATTTTAACTTTATTTCCTTAATATCATCAAATATCCAGCCGGTGCTTACATTTCCCTAATTGTCTCATAAGCTTTTTTTTTTTTTTTGCAGATAGCATGTTTGAATTAGGATTCAAAGTCCGTGAATCAAAGTTGGTTGATACGTCTCCTCGTCTCTTTCCATTTATAGCGCCCCCACCCTTATTTCCCCTTTTGTAAGTATTTGTTGAAAAAACTGAGGTATTTTTCCCGTAGTTTCCTACATTCTGGATTTTGCTGATTTTGTTCCTGTTCAATAATTACTCTGTTCTCCCACAAACTGACAATAAGTTTTAATGGCTCGAGTAACACCACATTTTCAAAGAAGATGGCCCCAAACTAGCCCTCTTAACCCTTCACTCACAAAGAGGGTCGAAAGAGTAAGGGCTAGAAGTGGGAGATGATGGTCGAAAAGAGGAGTTGGTATGCTATGAGTCCTTTTCACCTCAAATCAAGAGAAAAGGGCCTTCAGGAGACCACTCTTAAAGCTTAATATAAGCCCCCTGCAGGGACTTCCCTGGCAGTCCAGTAGTTAGGACTCCGTGCATGCACTGCCGTGGGCGCAGGTTCATCCCTGGTCTGGGAACTAAGATCCCGCGAGACAAAAAAGTAAAATAAAGTTTAAAAATTAGCATCCTGGATTTAGTCAGTGTTGAGTCAAGGAGAGTTGGCTGCATTGAGATTAGCACTCCAGAAGTTCGTCAGACTAGAGGATGTGTGAGGTCATCTTGTGGACCGTAAGTGTGAAAGGGTGGCATAGGATTAATTTAGATTCTAACAAGAAGGCTACCAGAAAGAAGGCACTGGATGCCCGTGGACAGGAGGAGCGAGAGACTGAACAGAATACAGATGGATTTGCCCTTGGTAACAGAACGTGAAGGAGACATCTGAAGGCTTTGATGTGCTGTGGATTTTAGGTTTTTAGTTCTCCCAAGAACCAAAGAAAGTTCCTAGGAGTACGAGTCAGATCCTGCCTTCTGTCTATTTCACCGTCCAGAGAAGCAGAGTTGAATCTTTGTGGTCGGAGCACATAGGAAGAAAGACAAAAGTTACAAGAAATGGACTTATTGCTTAAATGCCTTCAGTACAACCCCAAATCATGACGATGGTCTACAAGACTGTCAACATTTTCACCTCAGCTTCCTCCAGTCCTCATGGCTATTACAATGGCTTTTGCTCCGTTTTCTTTTTAAAAATACTTAGGTTGCTCAAAGCTCAGAACGTTGGCACTTATTGTTGGCTTGTTAATAAACATTTTCTAAAGATCTTTGCATGGCTATTTACTTCTAAACACTTGGGGGAGATCTCTGCTCAAAAGTCATGTTTTTTAGAAAGGCCTTACAATAACAATCTACAGCAGCCCCTTCCTCCCTTCCCCAGTCAGCATCTATCACGTTATCGTACATTGCTTTCTTTATAGCACTTATCAGTACCTGAACTGAATGCTTGTTCTTTGGTTCACTCCACCCCAGTTGTAAATAGAGGAGGTCCATTATGGACAGGAACTCTTGCCTATATCACCAGCAGCTATTACAACATGCCTGACATGAATAGTTGCTCGAGAAATATTTGTTAACTACTTTACTCATACTTTAATCATGTCTGAATTAAATCTTAATTATTGGTATCACTTCAGAAGTGCTTTGCAAAATTTATATAATGACCATCAAATTGATCTCTTATGCATTCTTTGGAAGGAAAGAATATACAAGTTGCTTAAGTTTAATTTACTCTAAGACATAGCTCTTAGAATTTCAAAATTTGAGGAGAAAATCAACCTTCTTACTTTACAAATGGAAGAACTGAGAGACGATAAGTGTCTTATCCAAAGGCATAGAAGATCCATTAGAATATAGTTTTATAAATCAAATGAACTGTCTATCATTTCTTTTATTTGAATTAAATGTGTTTTATTAATTAGCTTGTAAACTTGTTGTTGATTCACTGATTTATACTTCTACCACTGCTTCTATCCTATTGCTGGGCACATATGATGTCTTCAAAAAATACAAGTTGCTCAGTTGATTTATTGAAATATCAGAATACCTCTGAATATCAGATAAATTACATTACAAAAAATGTGATTTTTATCCAAGTCTCTCCTTCCAACATTTAAATATTATTACAATGATAATTATTTTAAGTAAAATATTTTATATTCAGAACTGTCTTTACATGAGTGTGTAAAGCCAAGGTATTCAAGAAAACATTTACCCAGAGATCTGTTTTTGCTATTTGAGCCATGGTTTTCCCATTGGGAGAAATAAAGGAAAATAAAGAAAAACTCGTTTAGAAAATTATTTTTATTATGACATATAAAACATCAAAAGTTCTGAATAATTCTTCACTAATGATGAATTTAATTTAATGAAATTAGTGTCAGTTTCAGGGTTGATTTGTAGACCTGATCTATCAGGAACTAGCTGTGTAATACTGGGCTTAAGGCAGCTCTATGTGCTTTTAATTTCTCATCCCTACTATTCCTATGCAGAGCTGAGTGGGTAAAATAAGATAATAAAAATAAAAACAAGTTTGAAATGATAAAACTGTGTTGATACAGAAGGTTCTATGTGGCTACATGAATTTCTCTACTTAACAGCAGAAAAGAAAAAGTCATGCTCCAGCAACTATCAACTATTTAGAATCATACATCTCAAAAGGAAAAGAACATTCAAAGTGTCTCTGTATGCTCAAGTGTCTTTTACAACAAGTTTCCTAAAGTTGAAATGTATACCTGGTGATACTTGAGGTGCCTTTAGATGGTACATGAGTGAATGGTCTTAAGTTATGTGCTTATTTTAAACTATTTTAGAAAAAGATAAAACACCAAGACATCAAACCTTTAATAGGACAGATATTATTGATTTCAACAGAATTTATTTAATCATTTTAATGTAAAAAAGTAAAACATGGTACATAAATATAGTGAATTCATGATATAAGATTTTAAATTGACTAAAGCTGCGGAAACGCTTTTCTACAACCATCTATGAAGAAGAGTGGTCACTTGACCTCTGTTTGACAAACCATCTGGAGACAGAAAATTCTCTGCTGGACCAGGAAGCTTACTCTGTCTTTGGAAACCTCTGAACATCTCAATACCTTGCTCTTATCGGTGCAAAATCCACTTCATTGTTGGCATCCAACATCTGATGTCAGATTGCAACATTTGGTGCAAAATGAGGACACCCAGAACAAGTCTAATTGCTTTTCCTCACCTGTCCTTGGTCCTTTACCTCCCTGCCTAACTAAAATATCAGTAACTAAAGAGGGCTTAAATAGTTGGGCTTTAATTATACAGATTGGTGAAACTGTCATGGTTTAGCTTTCCAGATTCTTTCCAGACCTTTTTATATATTTTGATTTTGGCCAGTTTTACATGGACTAATAATTTCCTTTTCAAATATAATTTTTTTTAATTGGGAGAAAAGTATTCATATGCTTTATTACCTTAGATAATTGCGAATCTGTTTTAGTTTCTGGGGGAGAAAGGATCATTCCAAATTTTAAAATGATTTTTCTGCGTGATATTTTTACCCCTTTAAAATTATAGTTTGTTATTTACTGAAGGCAGCTAAGCTTGAGTATTTCAGCCTCTCATTATCTTCTAAACTTGATTTACATTGAAACTTTTGTCTTCATGCTTTCATTTTGGGGGGAGATGTCACTTATATTAGGAAAAAGAAGAGAGTTGGTTTAATTTGCTAAAAACTGCATTAGCATATTTTATTCTCTATCACTTCCTTGGACTGAGACTTCTGAGATTTCATGAACACAGCAGCTTTTGACTTTTTCCCATGTGTGCAAAGGAACTAGGAAAGAAGAATAATGCAAAGAAACAAAGCTAGGACATCACCTCTCTAAGAAATACTGCTTTCTGTCTATTTCATTGACCAAGTGAGAGGAGCAACTTGATTGGAGAAGCAGAGTTGATACCCTGTGACTAAGGCATATGGAAAGAAAGGAAAGTTGCAATAAATGAAATTATGTAACTTATTTATGTCTAAATCACTCAGGCCCACAGTCATTATAATTCTGCCAATCCCATGGCAGTCCTCATGAAAAGTGGGCTGACCAACTTCCCAAAGCAAGCTCGCAGACAATGCGGGACCTTGAATAACCATCGACTTCTTGTGAGTTTTTCCAGTGGAAATGAGTTTCTCCTCTAAAAATATTATTTTAAAAAAGAAACTCTTACTACCTTGATGGGGATTGATACTAAACTTATGACCACTAGAGCAAGAAAGTCTACCAGGTGACTCTTATAACTGAGGTGAACTTCTGTTGCATGCCAGAACCCCAGTAACAGAGTGTGGTTGGGATGGAAGAGGCATTGAGGCTAAAAAGGGATGATGGAGACAGGGAGCTGAGAAACCAACTTGGCTAAAGGAACTGGATCCCCAAAGCGAGTAGCAAGAACGTAAACACACATTGTACAAAAAAGAGGAGTGAACTTGGACTTGATTCTGTCAGATGCTAATGTCATAGGTTAGTTAATTTAATGGATGGGGCAGATCAAGGAAGTGAGTGATATATTAAAGTCAGTGAAGCAATGACACCATAAATCTGGGAGTGACCACTCCATTTGCAGTGCACCCTCACACACACCTGTAATGGTGCATTTTCATGGCCCCCATGATATCTGACCTCTCTTCCTCTTACACCACCCCCCACCTTGGTTCAATCCTTTCCAGACTCACTGTCTTCTTTGATGTGTTCTGAACACACGAAGTGTGTCCCAATTCAAGTATTTGCACATATTATTACGTTAGTGATGCTTTTATGGACTACCCTATATTAAACTTGTCCTGTCCTCCATTCAGCACACACTGTTTCTCTTCCTTGCTTTATTTTTCTTCACAGAACTTGTCCCCTTTTGAAATGCTATGTATCTCACTCATTTATTGTATTGGTCTTTTCATGCTAAAATGTAATCTCCCCATGACAGCATGTCTGTTTTATTCACTGCTGTAGTTCCAGAATCCCAAAAGCACTTGAAACATAGTAAGTGCTCAAATATTGGTTGAATTTCCATTGAAACACCCCTTGATACCTGACCTTCTTTGTCTCTAGATTATTTCTTCTTCTTAGTTTTCTTGTACCTTAAAACTGAGGTTAATCTGTAACAACAGTTTGTTCACAGATTCTATCTTCCTATAAACTTTCTCTGGACTTCCTTTTAAATTTGCTTCTGCTTTCTACAACCTGAATCCTTTTGTATTTCATAGCCCTAATTACTGAAACAGACTGTTCAAAATTAATTCCTACTGGGACACTTTTTTGTGTCACCAAGCCACTGGTCAGTCTATAAATTGACTTTCTTGGATCCCACACTGAGACCCTTCAGCTGTGGCTCAAGCTTCAAACCATGGCTATCCAGGGCTATCTGTCCTCCCTCCCTTGCTTGAGGCAGATACCTAATTTATTTAGGTGTTAAAACTATTGGTTTAGTTTTATAAGATCTGGAAATGTGATCTAAGTTGGATATCAAAGGTTTTCAAAATGTTTTCATGTGCATTACACTTTCTCAACCTACTTATGGTTAATTCTCTTTCTTTTTAAATGTTCTTGATCTCATGCAATGGCTGGCCACCCTGGCTAGAGATCTCAGTCCCTATAAAAGATGATCATCCCTTGTCATTTCTGTTTTTGAAATATCTCTTGAATGTGTGTCTTTCTCTGGAGTCCCACGTATGCTTCTTTAGTTAGATTTCTCTAGACCTAACTTCCCACTTCAATTCATATTATGCACCTCTACCAGAATATCTTTTAAAAATGCTAAATACTAAGTCATTTTTCTCTTCAAAATCCTTCCATGATCCTAGGTGGTTCAGTAAGACAAGAAAAAGAAATAAAATCTTACGAAATTTGAAAAATGAAGGAAAATGTAGATACATGATTGTACAAACAGAATCCAAATAATCTAATAGAATGAGTAAATTTAAAATAAATATGCAAAAATCAATTATTTTAATCTATTAGCAACATGAAAAAAATTATAAAACAAAATAATTCCATTAATATTAACATTAAAAATTAAGTACTTAAGAATATATTTAATAAAAGATATGTAATATCTCTACACCAAAAATTATAAAACATATTAGTCAATGTCAAACAAATGTTTATCAAATTAACGCCAAATACTTGTGTCTAGAAAATACTCTCCAGTCACTTTTGGAGATGTTATATATACTTAAACCAAAGTAGAAACACAAAAGGTGGTGTCAATTTACTTGGAAATACAAATGTGCTTTGCTCATCTTCAGGAAATAGATTCTTATACTCTTGTGGGGATTGCAAGTAATTTTAAAAATATCTTAGTGACAGTCCACATATTAAATTTTCTTTTCTTTTGTCTCCATGAATAGTAAATACATGAAGAAATAAAGCTAAGGATGGGGCACATTTCCATACATTTGACTACATGTGTGGGAAAACAAGCCTCAGATTCAAAGAGTTATTTATATTTCTGGCAACATGCTTGCTTCATCAATAACCCGTGATTCCATAACACAGGTCTGTTATGGAATTTTGTCAAAATTCCAAATTCCAAAATGACAAAATTATCAAACTAAATAGAATTTCTAAAAGGTGCATGAAACAAGATTTGTTCGCCTTTGCCTTGACTGGGGCCTTGTCAAACACTCGATTGGGTCCAACTTTGCTGAAAGTTTGCCCTTGTTTGTGACTGCCCTTTACAAATGTAGGAGAGCAGCCAGTTTCAACACATGATTCTTGGGGTTCATTTGGGGTTTTGATGGCAGGGTGCAAATAATAATATATATTTGTTGTTGGTGGTTAAATATCTCAGTTGGCATCTTTCTAGATGTTGTCTGATGATACAAATTATTTCTGGGTATTAAATCATCGGAAGAAGCATTTCCTATTTTGAAGAAACTAATTAGGTTGAAATGACTAATTCCCAGTGGCAGTGTCATGACCACAAAAATGATTCATGGAAGTAGGAATGACTTCACATCCAGGACATGGCAACACTTTATTTGTGTGCATTTAAGGAAGACAGGGGCAGAAAGTTCATTTGCTGCACCTGTTACAAAAAGTTGTGAAGGCAAGTAATAGTCTGGAATCGTCTGTACATAATGCCCAGTGGCACTTCAAGAATGACGGCATGTGCCAGCCACACATTGGCAAACCTCCTTCTTCAGAATTACCATGACACACACAGTTAGTCCTGAAGCAGGAAGGAACTGAGGAGAGGGACTCAAAACCTCCGCTAGAATCAGGGTTAAAAGAGGAGGCTGTCGAGGTGAGGGCTGAAAAACACACTTTCCTCTCAGTTTTATAGCCAGTGGTAGGTTTGCACTTGTTGATTTAAGAATATGTATGAAGTGTATACATTATTCTCGTTAGTTATGCTTCTGAATTGGAACCAGGGGTTATCTGCATCCCACACACATATATATATATATACATTTTTTAATCATTGGCATTTTCTAAGAGATTCAAGCCTAGGGTTTTAAACAAAGTCTTGGTTCATAGTATTTTGTAACTTTTATCTGCTCTTCCCTGTAAAATGCAGGGCAGACAAGCATTGTTTACTGAAACTGCTGTGTATACGGTAGGGCTTCTCGGCTGAGAATCGTATGCTTAGCGAACACTTGTGGAAGTGTTAGAGGTGGCATATTATATGCCTTTCCAGAATGCAAGCTGCAGTGGACATTGGTTTTGCTTTGCTTTATTTTATTTCACTGCCCACTATTCATTTTTCTTTACGTTTCATTTCTTTTTATTTATGTTTGTAATTGAGATATAACTGACATATAACATTGTATTAGGTTTGGGCGTACAACACAATGATTTGCCATATGTATATATTGCGCAATAATCACCACAATATATATAAGTTTAGCAAGCATCTATCGCCACACATAATTACACATTTTTGTGTGTGTGTGATGAGAACTTTTAAGATCTACTCTCTTAGCAACTTTCAAATATACACTACAGTATTGTTAACTATAGTCACCATGCTGTACATTACGTCCCCAGGACTTATTTATCTTATTACTGGAATTTTGTATCATTTGACTACCTTCCCTCATTTCCTTTCCTTTTGTTTTCTTTTTTTAAACAGCTCCCTCACTGCTATCATCTGAAGCCTGATATCTTCTGGCCAAAGACAAAGTGAAACCAATTAGATGCTCTGTTTTAGAATTTTAATCTTGAGTAGAACAAACAAACCAAAACACTTAGCTTTCTTCCCTCTTTTGGTGAGGTCCTCATCATCTTTGCTCAGCTATGAGACTACTGTGGTTGTTCCTGCTTCCTCACTTTGGGAGCTGACTTGCTTCCTGTGTATGCTGAAGCCTTATTCTTTATCCTCTGATACACTTTGAAACCTTCCTTGCTACACCCCAATATCCTTCCAATAAATTCTATATCTTTATGCTTCAATCAAAGAGATTTCACTGATATATGACTTATAATTTAATTTTTACAATTTCACACGGAATGCAAATAATCATAATGCAAGTGACTATGAAATAAGAAGCAAATAACTCATAAATATTTTATATTTATCGTTAATGACAAAGTGTAATTATCTCACAATTATTGAAACAAACATGAGTCATAACACTGTGGTTGAAAAATTCTGATAGTCTTAGAAGCTACTGCTTAGTGGCAACCTGTTTCTCATTAAGTTTGAGTAGAAATGGTCTCAGATGCTTTATAGGTCTACGGCTCTGGGAATTTGTTGACAACATAATCACACCATTTGTAGGAACCTACTGAAGTTGGGGGAAGTCTACTCAGGGGGAGCCTTTTGCTAAGCTGAAGTGGGAATGGAGTAAGGAGGGTAGGATGTATCTGGGAAAGGCAGGAGCAAGAACCTCAGAGAACCAGATTGGAGTAGGTGCAAACAGAATAATCAGCTTTATTATACCGACTTGGGGGTTTCTCCCTTGGTGTGTAAGTCATATTGCTGGGTTTTCCAAGAATGGGAATGTACATATAGGTAATTCAAAACTATAGCCATTATATAAAAGAACTGCCTCACTGAGAGAACCTGCTGAGATAGTGTTCATTCTCTATAGGAATGGCTGCACTCCATGCTCACTGATGCCTGGACTGAGGGGAAAGTGATGGGCAACTGACACTGGGGCAGCCAATCCACAGTCTGACTAGCGGCCTATAGAGATGGTCTGGTATGTCTGCCTAAACAAGGAATAATGGTCATCAGCAAGGAGAAGCCCCCTTTTTGCTGTTTTGTTTTCCACATGTAGCATGTGGAATCTTAGTTCCATGGCCAGGGATCAAACCTGTGCCCCCTGCAGTGGAAGTGCAGAACCCTAACCACTGGACTACCAGGGAATTCCCAAGCCCTCTTTTCTCCTGCGGATATAAATAGGGAAATTTATGAAAAGACGTAAAGAGAATGGTAAAAAGAATGTATTTTTTAGCAGGGGCCATGAAGAGTCAAAGCTCTGGATAAGCTGAAATTAGAAGTAAGTAGAAACCATAAAGTTAAAAAAAAAAAAGACAGGTGAAGTAGACAAGAAGACTTCCATTTCTGGCAACATGCTGGATCAGACAACCTGAAAAACCTTCTGTATTACCTGGAAATACAAAACAACAAATACCAACTCGTATATACTTGTATATCAACTTGTGTATATACAAGCATACACATATGTGTACATAAAAGCAATTTCTGGGAGCTAGAACCCAAGGAGAAAATGAGAACAAGAGGGTTAAGAGAGAATTTTTGTAGGAGTTGTCTGGGATATTTGCCAATTTTAGTAGCCAAGGATTGGTTTTTAAACAATTTTAAATTAATTAATTTATTTTTGACTGCATTGGGCCTTCGTTGCTGGGCGTGGGCTTTCTCTAGTTGCGGCGAGCGGGGGCTACTCTTCCTTGCGATGCTCGCCATGCTTCTCATTGCAGTGGCTGCTGTATCAGTTGAGGCACTGGCAGCAAGCAGCTGGTACCCTGAAAATTCTAATTTGAAGAGATTATTAAAGGAGCTATTTATAAAGATGTGGGCAGATTTAGGGAAAGCAATGACAGTTATACAGGAACCCAAGGCTAAAAAGCAGTGGCGGTAGAAGCTGTTATCACCCCCAGACCTGAGAGGCAAGGAGAGAGTAACATTATGGGAGCTTGGGGAAGATCTCATGACCACATCACAGAATATGTGCTTTTTGCATAGGGACGCAGTCAGTCCACGGAGGGAGAGCCTGGGGAATAAGTACCCAATGTCACTCTAGTCTTTCCCTCCTGTTAGTGTCCTCTATTAGTTCAAACCAAGCAGGAGCCAACGGACAAGAATACATTGATTCAGTCTATTCTGCTCAGGACCAGTCTCCTGGAACACAGAGCCAGGTGGAGAAGGGCAGAAAGTAGATCTGGAGGGGCAAATGGACAATATTCAGTGCACCAGTTACACCTAGGAAATGAAAGACAGTCCTCTATACCTATGGTTTCAAAGTGTGTTCCCTGAACAGCAGCAGCAATATCACCAGGGACTTATTAGAAATGCAAATTCTCAGGCTCCACCCTAGACCTATCGGATCAGAATCAGTCATTGGGGGTGGACCCAGCAATCTGTGGTGATTCTGATGCAAGCTAAACTATGATACCATCATCCCATATTCTCAAACATACAAAATGTGTCTGAGGCTTTTAGTTTTATCTCCCCCACCAGTTCGTCAGCCCTGCCTCTTCTGTGGTCCTGGCCCCAGGGCTGGGGACAGGGTGCACTATTCCTGCTGGGGACACTCATCAGTCCAGACTCCCTGGCTTCCTCTTCAACTCTCATACTCCCCTTTTCAGTCCAAAGATCCTCCAAATGGATTATTTATGCACTCACTTTATTACCTAGGTCATTCAGGGCCTTGCCTTTTGACTCTCAAATGTTTTGAGTCTCAAAGTCTTTTTCTTGCACTTTTGTCTGCTAGAAGTTACAAAAATTTCACACTTTTAATAAAGACCAAACTCTGATCTGATTCAGACAGCTGGAACGAGGGCTCAAAAAAATTTTTAAGGGGTTAATGTTAGAAAGAGGGGTCTTTGAGAAGTCTTACTGTATGATCTTTTTCTGGAGGCAAAAATAGCTTTAGCTATTTTTTAAAGAGAGTTGAAAGTCACAAATTAAGAGAAATTGCTGGACCAGAAAGCACAATATTAAATAATCAAATACGATGCTACACTATAATGGCAGAGGTGACCAGTTGTCTCTCGAATGGAGCTTGAGACAGATATTTGGTTCCTAATTCAAAAAGTTCCTCTCATCTACTTTGACGTATATTCACTTTTTTTTTTTTAACATCTTTATTGGAGTATAATTGCTTTACAATGGTATGTTAGTTTCAGCTTCACAACAAAATGAATCAGTTATATATATACATATATTCCCATATCTCTTCCCGCTTGCGTCTCCCTCCCTCCCACCCTCCCTATCCCACCCCTCCAGGCGGTCACAAAGCACCGAGCTGATCTCCCTGTGCTATGCGGCTGCTTCCCACTAGCTATCTACCTTACGTTTGGTAGTGTATATATGTCCATGTCTCTTTATCGCTTTGTCACCGTTTACCCTTCCCCCTCCCCATAGCCTCAAGTCCATTCTCTAGTAAGTCTGTGTCTTTATTCCTGTTTCACCCCTAGGTTTTTCATGACATTTTTTTTTTTAAATTCCATATATATGTGTTAGCATACGGTATTTGTCTCTCTCTTTCTGACTTACTTCACTCTGTATGACAGACTCTAGGTCTATCCACCTCATTACAAATAGCTCAATTTCGTCTCTTTTTATGGCTGAGTAATATTCCATTGTATATATGTGCCACATCTTCTTTATCCATTCATCCGATGATGGACACTTAGGTTGTTTCCATCTCTGGGCTATTGTACTTTTAAAAGTAAAAGAAATTTTAATATTAATTTTCTTATTTCAAAAGTAATATATATATATAGTATCTAGTAAAAGATGGAATAAAAAGCACATTGATTCCATTTGCCTGATTAAAACATACTAATATAAATCAAAGTTAAGCTCTGTACACTTCCTCCATTTTCAATGAAACCAGAAAAGAGAGTCACTACCTTAAAATTCAGTCTCCAAAAAATATCTGCTCAAGACAATGATTCTGAAATTAATAAAAAAAAAAAAGACATCCAAAATCTTTTACTCATATCTCTCTCCAGGTCTCAAGGAAGGGATAGATTTCTATGAGAGAGGAAACTCTGAGCTGCTGGGACTTAATGAATTATTCTTTCATTAGAACAGCAAGAAAGGGGTGAGGGAGGATGACAGAAAACCAGCTTGGAAGAAATCTTCCTGTTACTGGGAATGACATCCATTCATTTACCTATAAGATAAAGAAAATAAGAGGGTCCACAAGAGTGCACCCCTCACAGTGGTGTTGTGAGGATTAGATGAGTTAACACACGTAAAGTGCTTGGCTTGATGGATGTGGTAGTAGGAACTCAGTTGATATTAGCCGTAACCACAGTTCATTGTGATGAAGAGTATGGATTCTGAAACTAGGTTGCGTGGGTTCAAATCCCAGCTCTGCTGCTTGTTAGGTGTATGAATTTAGGCAAATTACTTAATCTCCTTGTATGTGAGTTTCCTCAGTGGGGATCACAATAGTACCTACCATATAGGGTTATTGGGAAAGTTAAAAGATGTAGAAGGATAGTTCATGTGTTAGGTATTTTTATTTATTAAAATCAAATAATGCATATTGTTGGACTTTTTGATGTTTCTGACATTGACCATTATAACTGCTATGATGGATATCTTTGTAAGTAAATATTTGGACCTCCATTCCCTGAGCAGAATTACCCAGTTGAAGATATGTGCGGTTTAAGGGCTATCACTTGTTACTAAAATATTCCAATAAGAATTTACTCTCTCATCAACAATGTATAGGTGTCCATTTCCTTGTATTCTGACTTTTACCAAGTTAAAATTCTTAAAAATATTTTCCAATTTGTAGGTTGAAAATGTGAATCTGTAGAAAACTCACCCTCCCCTCCACTGGCTAACTGATTTCTAAAGGACTCAGGGAAGCAAAGTCTTAGATAATTCGAGCATTCTATGTTCCTGCATTCTCAGCTCCCTAAATCTTTTGAACCTAAATTATTCCCAAGTCTGCCATTTTTAAAGCAATGTAGTTTTAGCCAAGACATCTTGAAGACTTGGAAAGCGATGTCTGTTCTAAGAGGAGCCAATAGATATTTATTTCTCATTATTTTCAGGTAATGAAGAAAAGTTGAATTTTTGGGCCCAAATCTAGAAGCCATAATTCAAAACTATAAACTTCTTTGATTAGTTTTTTTTGCAAGAAATGATATAACAATCTTCTTTCCCTACAGAAAAAAAAATTTTTTTAACATCTTTATTGGAGTAAGAAAATTTTTTAAAAAGTACAAAAGTCTTCAGTAGTTTCGTTTTATTCCTTTTAGAAAAACAGCCAAAAAGTTCAGAAGCCCAATCTAAAATTATTCTTAGTTTTCTTTGCCAAAAGATCAGATTAAATATCGCATAAGAATAGGCTTTCTTGGAAGATTTCTGGTTCAGGACTTCCTGGCTTTGGCATGAAACGAGGACACCACAATATTACCAGTAGTTGACTTAGATTGGAGTTAAGCGGTACCTAGAAGTCTAGAATCGAAACACGATTTGCATCTTCTATCTGGATAACTCATAAGGCTTTATTTTTTTTTAATCTATATCTATACCAGTATCAGATTTAAAGAACATCCTGCTACCTAGAGACCTTAATTTAATAGTAACGAAGAACATTTAATGGCTTGAATGTACTTGTTTGTCTAAATGCTGTTTTTCAAGAAACAATCGTTGTGCTTAAGTAGAATACATACCCTTTAACCGCTTGATCATTACATTTCTTTTTTCATGCTTCTGTGTGGTATAATTTTTGCACTTTAAATAGTACACTATTAAGACATGTGGAGGCTATTTTTAACTGTATCATACCTATGGGTATTTGGTTTTTAAACATAATATGGTCTCTTAAAGAGTCTGGTATTGAAAAAACAAATTTAGAATAAAATTACTCTCTTAACCATATCCCTGAAATGGCTTGAATTCTAGCTGTGGATAAATCCTAGTTCCTTTAGAGGTTACCTCTCCCCCTTAGACCAGCTATTCCCAGCAATTAGACTGCCAGTGCACTCTTGCTGAACCTTCCTGCATTGATTTACAGGGTTTAGAATTAAGGAATTTTTCATGAAGGATGATTGCTGAGTGCTTCCTAAAACCTCCAAGTGCTACAAAGACTAAGTATTTTAAATTTAGTGTTTATAAGTTTTAATCCATACCAGATATTTAGATTTCTTTTTTCTATACTTTACATCAATTGTTTTCTAATTACTTACTTTAGATTTTTTTTTCTCTAGATGAAACACACCAGTCTGAAAAGGCTACGTATTGCATGATTCCAACTATATGACATTCTGGAAAAGGCAAAACTATAGAGACAATAAAATGATTGGTGGTTGCTAGGGGTTTAAGGGAAGGGAAAGGGATGAATACGTGAATCAAAGGGAATTTCTAGGGTAGCAAAACTATTCTCTATGATACTGTAATGGTAGATGCATGATATTAGGCATTTGAAAAAAAACCCATAGAACTTTACAGCTCAAAGAGTGAACATATATGTATGAAAATTTTGAAAAATTACTTAGGAGTTTGGGGGATCCAGGAAAGAATGCAGACTGGAAAAGAGAATATCTGTATTACAAAGATATGACACAACCTCACTGAAGGGAAAGGGGGGTAAAGATGCTGACCTAAATAACTTTGGAAATGAGTAGTCTATAAGACTAAAGGTGAAAGGCACTGCACATAAGTCCTATAATCTAGTTGATAAAGTTGCTTTTTATGGAGTTACAGGTAAACTGTTCTGATACTGATATATGTACACTCGAATTGAAAAATTAAGTAAATGGATGGCAGATGGTGGGAATGAGATTTTTTCTTGTTGGAGTGGAATCTACAGATAAACTAGGAGAAGAGGCTAAAGTGATCCATGTGGTAATAGCTGAGAATTGGAGACAAACAGTATGAACTGATGTTTAGCTTTATATAGATATGGTTGATTACATACAGAAATATTTATAGATATTTGTATATACAGGGGTTAGTATCTATACATGTGTTTCTTTGCTCGGTGAGGTGAGAGGGCCTAGAAGCGATATCCCAGTAGCAAAGAGCATATCCAGTGCCCAGATCTTGGTTTCTAATACCATTCTCCAATAAAAAGAACTAGAGCTCCTTGGAGAAATGGTTGATTCTACAGCTGGGGAAGGAAATATGCAAGATAAGCCTAGAGAATCTTGTGGTGCCAAAAAGTAATGAACTACTCACAGAAAACAAAAACAAAAAATCAAAAAACAAACACTAATGGAGGTATGTCTAAGAAGTACAGGAGTCAAATAAAAATGCTTCCAATGGCCAAAGTGGTACAATATGAGTAATAAAATTAATAAAATAGTATTGGTTATAACCCAAAGTATACAGTAAATATCCATGAGTCTGTACTTATACAAATAAATGATTGAATAAATTAGTAACTGTGGAGAAGTGACAAATCTCCTGTGTAGAAGAATTCCAAATAATTTATGTAGATACTCTGCCCTCAAGGAGGGGAGCATAACCTTCCACTTTTTACATGTGGTTTGTGCATAGTGACTTCCTTCCAAAGAGTACAGTATAAAAGGGGGGAGGGGCAGTGTAACTTTAGTGGAGGAACCTGACAAATGTTACTTCAGCCAGGTGATGAAGGTCAACATCAACAGTCAGAAATCACGTTGATAGTATTTACCTTTGACATCATGTGATGAAAATGACACTTAACCTTTGTGATCTTCCTCCCCCAAATCCGAAACCCCAGTCTTTTTTTTTTTTTTAATTTATTTATTTATTTATTTTCGCTACGTTGGGTCTTTGTTGCTGCGCACAGGCTGTTCTCTAGTTGCAGCGAGCAGGGGTTACTCTTCGTTGCGGTGGGCGGGCTTCTCATTGCAGTGGCTTCTCTTGTTGCAGAGCATGGGCTCTAGGTGCGCGGGCTTCAGTAGTTGTGGCACGCGGGCTCAGTAGTTGTGGCTCACGGGCTTAGTTGCTCCACGGCTTGTGGGATCTTCCCGGCCCAGGCCTTGAACCCGTGTCCCCTGCATTGGCAGGCAGATTCTTAACCACTGTGCCACTAGGGAAGCCCCAAACCCCAGTCTTACCATGAGAAAATGTCAAACAAATTCCCAAGAGGGACACCCTGAAAATACCTGACCAGTACTCCTCAAAACTGTCAAGGTCATCAAAAACAAGGAAAGTCTGAGAAACTGTCATAGTTAAAGAGAGGTGGCAATTAAACGTCATGTGACATCCTGGATGGGATCCTGGCACAGAAAAAGAACATGAGACAAAGCTAAAGAAATCTGAATAAATTATGTACTTTATGTAATAATAATGTATCAATATTGGTTCATTAATAGCAACAAATATACCATACTAATATACACAAAGGGAAACTGGGTGTGGGATTATAGGGACTCTGTACTATCTTCCAATTTCTTTGTAAATCTAAAACTATTCTAATAAAATAATGTCCATGTAAAGAAAATTGTACAAGTAGCACACACTTTGATTAAAAAATGCACTGAAGCAATTGAGATGTATGGAAAGTATAAAATGAAAACTCCTTAGCCTCCTTTTCAGTTTTAATCTCTAGTGATAACAATATTAACAATTTGGTTAGTATCTCATCTACTTTTCTAAAAATTTTCTGGTCGTATATAATATAAATGTGTGTGTGTGTAGGTATGTGTTTGCTTTTCTTATAGAAGTGGAATTGTATTAGGACATATTTTGTAATTTGATGATTTTATTTGACAACATAATATGGACATTGTTCTATGAGGTATATGAATATCTATTTCGCTCTTTTAATCCTAGTATGATATTATATATTATGGATGTATGTATATGTACAAAATATGTCTAATTTTTGGCTGCTAGAACTAATGATGCAGTGCACACCTCAAGGATACATTCTTACCTATATCTGCCACATCAGTCTGTTTCTTAGAAGAAAAGCTTAAAGAATATAAAACTTCTCTTATTTCTTTGCACTATGATTTTGGGTTTAGGTCTTGATTACGGAGATTACAGAAATAGTTTTAATATATTATTTTCTATTATTCAGTACTTTTCATTTTCATGTTAGGATGTTTAATTCATCTGGAAAGTATTCTTTGCAATTTATTGTTCTCCTAAATGGAGATTTTTTTAAATAACATCATTTATTGAATAGCCCATTATCCCCTGAGATTTGCAATGCTACCTCTTAAAATGTACTAAACCCTTATATAAGCATGGAATTGCCTACTGTCATCATTTTATCCTATTATTTGTCTATTCCTTTATCATCAGAGTTTTAATTAATGTAGCCTTATAGTATGTTTTTTTTTGTTTTTTTAAATTTATTTATTTATTTTTGGCTGCATTGGGTCTTCGTTGCTGTGCACGGACTTTCTCTAGTTGCAGTGAGCGGGCTTCTTATTGTGGTGGCTTCTCTTGTTGCGGAGCACGGTCTCTAGGCGCACGGGCTTCAGTAGCTGTGGCACGCGGGCTTCAGTAGTTGTGGTTTGCGGTCTCCAGAGCGCAGGCTCACTAGTTGTGGCACACGGGCTTAGTAGCTCTGCGGCATGTGGGATCTTCCCGGACCGGGGCACGAACCCGTGTCCCCTGCATTGCCAGGTGGACTCCCAACCACTGTGCCACCAGGGAAACCATATAGTGTGTTTTGATAGCTAGTAAGGATGATTTTCTCCTTGTTATTTCCCCTTTTATAAAATTTCTTCTTATTACTTTGCAAGAAAAACTTAAGGATTAACTAGCAACGTTATTTTCCATGTTTCATCTCTCTCCTCGTTCCCTTTCCTCCTCCTGTTCCTCTTCCTTCTCTTGCTCCTCCATCTTCACTTTCTTGTTTTCATTTTCGTTGATAAGTTTTGCCTAGAAGATTTTGTTGGGTTGTTTGCTTTGTTTTAATTTTTGTGGCTGGCATTTTAAACAGGATCTTTTTGTAAACACTTTTCTTTTCAAATTGACTATTGTTATGAAACATTTGCAAAAGCTATTTATTTCATATGTATAATTTAACTGACTACCTTACTGAAAGCTATTTTATTAGTTCTAGTTTTGTTGTCTTACTCTTGGTTTTTCTATTTGGAAAATGATACCCAATTCAAATAAAGGAGATAATTAACTCTGCCCACAGAGTGAATCTTATGGCAAGAAACCCATCAATAAGAAGGGCACTATCCCAAATCCACTTAATTTACATATTCCTTTGAAGGTTGTTAGTTTAACCTATTAATTGATTTATTTTAGTGAAACATATTATATTAAAGCAATGGTGTTCTTTTGTGTTTGTAATTATAATTAATTTTTTTCTGAATGTGGCATGAAGTCACATTTCTAGACTAATGGGTGACTGTTTCATATGGAACCTACATTCTGATTAAATTTAAGTATTTACAAATGTTGGGCCAGAATTATGCAAATGATTTTAAACTTGTACCATTCTGTCCTGAGACAAGAGTCTGATTGTTATGAGAAAGCCTAGTTAAATCAAACTAACAGATTACCTTGATTAGAGCATAAGCACTTTGACAAATAAGATCTCATTTAATCCTCATAATAACCTTGTTAGTTTGATATTATTATTCTCTATTCTTCATAATTCCCAGGTAATCAAGTTAAGAAAGAGACAAAGTCAAACATCTCTTGGTACACATGTAATTCTTCAATTCATACAAATCTGGAATGGTTTTTTGCTTTGGGTAAAGGCAATAGATCTTCATTTGGTTGAGATTTTAAAGCCAGGAATCTACTTATATGTTTCTACTTATATGTCCTCCTTTCCCAGCAATGAGGGCTTTCAGTGTGTGTGTGTGTGTGTGTGTGTGTGTGTGTGTGTGTGTGGCATAGGGACCTAAGAGAAAGAGAATAGAGAGTTAAAAAGGGATGAAATAGGAAGAGGGCTGTTAGAAATGGGGACTCGGGAGCAGCTGGGGAGGAAAGTCTTGGTAAGACATGACAGGTTGGTCTCAATAAGCAAGTATAGATGGGTAAAAGTATGTATAGTGATTGGTAATGATGTATAGTGATTGGGTAATGATGGGTAACATTTGATTCAGAGAGATTATGAGTCAATTGTAATGTAACATGTCTCAAATTTACTGCTAAATGATGCTGAAAGACAACCACAGTTTCAGAAACTCTATTGCTGCCAATATTAATTAACATATAGAATTTCCTGTGCCTCCTTTCCAAATGATACTGCAACATTTCAACAGAAGCATTGCCTTGTATGTACCAATACTAATCCTCTGTCATCTCTCTGTTGCCCTAAAATATTTTTGTTGATTCCTCTGAATAATTTAATAAGAGGATTCTTGGTGTTGATAGTTATATTAAAACTCATTGTGTCTATTAATATGAAGACAGATACTACTGATATTAGTTGATATGTATTCAAATGTATCTGGGAATATGCATATTTGAGGAAACGTGGTTGTTCTAGGAATTTTCCATGAACTATGTTACTGTTCTTAAGGCATTTTGGTCTCAACAGTGAAGTCAAGATGGTGACAAGATTTGTTATAGAAATTTTTTCAGAAATCCTCACTCCTGAGAACTAAGAAGGAAAAACATAATAGAAACAGAAACACTTTATAGTGAAAAACACTTAACTAGAGATCATTAGAAAGTACAGTTGGGATGTGGAAAGCATTCATTTTGTTCATTACCCAAGTACTGCTGGGCGCAAGAAACTGTCTTATTACCATCAAAATCGTGTAATCCTACCCGTTTAGGAAATTATAGATTAATTGCCATCTAGTCTTGTGTGTGTGTATCTATATATGTGTTTGTGTGTGTGTGTGTGTGTGTTTCTCCACGGGAAAATTGACTTACAGATAGGAGTGTTACATTAGCATTCTTTTTTGTAGCATGTGGTTACGGGGACATATCCAAGGGTTAGGAGTTAAGGGTGAGGAGGTAAGATATAATAAACGTTTGTTTTTGGGCACTGCTTCATTAAAGTAGTCAAAAGGAGTCAGACTGGAACTTTCCTGGTGGCACAGTGTTAAGAATCCGCCTGCCAATGCAGGGGACACGGGTTTGAGCCCTGGTCCAGGAGGATCCCATATGCTGCAGAGCAATTAAGCCCATGTGCCACAACTACTGAGCCTGCGCTCTAGAGCCCACGAGCCACAACTACTGAGCCTGCGTGCCACAACTACTGAAGCCCGTGTGCCTAGATGCTGTGCTCTGCAACAAGAGACGCCATCGCAATGAGAAGCCCAAGCACCACAATGAAGAGTAGCCCCCGCTCACCACAACTAGAGAAAGCCTGCATGCAGCAACGATAACCTGAGGCAGCCAAAAATAAATAAATAAATTTATGTTAAAAAAAAAAAAAGGAGTCAGACTTGGAAGGACTGATACCCAGAACCAAAACTGCTGGAAAGATGGTTCAGATGGTGAAGAGACACATTCAACCTTATGCTCTGAGAGGCTGTCCAGTCCAGCAGATTGAAGATAGCAGTTCTGACATCAACCACTTCAGACAAGTCAGCATCTGGGTGTTTGACATGGAAGGTGAGTCAGAGGCTGTCAGCCTCGGGATGAGTATATGGGACCTCAGCTATGAAAAGGGGCTCAAGGTCAGAACTCTTTTCCACAGGATGGATGCTGGCCAGAGCTGAGCATATTATCAAGCAAGAGATTCAGGCACAAGAAACAGCCAAAACTCAAATCTCAGAACCAGGATAAAAGCACTGGACTGCACTGGTGACATGATATTGAGTCCTTGAAAAATGGCTTCTTTCTGATTACATACTCAAGGCCAGAACTGACCTTAGAGATTTGATGTGGTCTAAGCATGCAGGATATAGATTCAGCTGAGGGGAGTGGAGGAAAAGACAGATCCAGACATGGCACAGTTTGAGTTGAAGATTGTTTTATGTTGTTGTTTGTTTGTTTTACATATCAATGTATGATGAGTGGTGAAGGCCATTTAGGGATGTATAATTCAATTATATATTCAATTTTAATTTTAAGGGGATGTATTTTATCAGGTTTGGCAATAAATTTATGCTTTCTTTATAAAATGAATTGGAGAGATTTCCATCTTTTTCTACGGACTGGGAGAGTTTAGTGATGTTGGAATAATTTTAAAATTTGGCCTTTTGCAGTGGCAAACTACTTTTCTTAGTATTTTGTGTTTATTAAATTTATCCCTCATTTCTTAGCAATTTGAGGAAATACACATAATCCACTTTCTTACACAAGAGGTATAAATTGGAAGGTTGAAAAATGGAAAAACAACGTTGAAGACTCACAAGAAAAGAGCAATTGAGTCAAGGCCAGACAGCATCTTGAGGGCTATTCTATAAATACTTTGGGGCTTTTCAAAGAGGCATTGCTTAAAGGGCAAAAATCCTGTCTTTTCTTTTGATTTTGACCTAAGCACTCTTTATCTAAATTACATGATAAATATAATTTATTTATATTTATTTAAATAATATGATTTTTGGGGGGTAAAAAAACATTTTCAATCCTAGAAAAGCAAGGCTCTGGTAACCACAGTAACCTTGGCAATATATAAATGCAGTTCAGAATCACTAAAAGAAGGTGGGAGGTTCCACAGGTTTTAAATGATTTGTGAGTCATGCCTCCTTCTTATAATGGGATGACTTTGGCCAACTATATACATGTAAAAACAGGAAAAGGCCAATAGACTTTGCTTTTAGTAAAGTTTTAACAATAGATTCTTTCTATTTCTTAGATACATATACACACAGACATTTTCTGATGTTCAGAATCTAAAATATATATATGCATATTAACACATAACATTTCATTTCTTTTTTAATACAGGAATTTAATACACGAAAAATTCTTCAATGCCAGTTTTGTGCTATATTTATCATTGTCCATTAAAAAAAAAATCTCTACATAGGCTCCTAGACTGAACATGAAAAGATACAGTTCATGTTTACTCTGGTTGAATTTAGGTAGGAAAATTTAACCCTAACATTACTTAAAGAGAGACTCTGGATTTATTAAACCAAATTTCTTAACACAAACTGTATTAAATTTTGTTTAATTTTTTGGGGTGGCAAATTTAAAGCCTACTTTACTTTTAAAGTGAAGGAAACTATCAACAAACAAAAAGGCCACCTACTGAATGAGAGAAGATATACACTTGACAAAGGGTTAATATCCAAAATACATAAAGAACTCACACAACTCAACGTCAAGAAGCAAAAAATGCAATTAAAAAATGGGCAGAGGACCTGGATACACATTTTTCCAAAGAAGATATACAGATGGCTAACAGGCACATGAAAAGATGCTCAACATCACTAATCATCAGAGAAATGCAGATCAAAACCACAATAAAATGTTACCTCACAGGCGTCAGAATGGCTATTATCAAAAAGACAACAAATAACAAGAGTTGAGGACTTCCCTGGTGGTGCGGTGTTTAAGAATCCGCCTGCCAATGCAGGGGACACGGATTCGAGCCCTGATCCAGGAAGATCCCACACGCCATGGAGCAACTAAGCCCGTGCACCACAGCTACTGAAGCCCGCGTGCCTAGAGCCCATGCTCCGCAACAAGAGAAGCTTGCGAACGGCAACGAAGAGTAGCCCCCGCTCACCGCAACTAGAGAAAGCCTGCGCACAGCAACGACGACCCAATGCAGCCAAAAATAAACAAGTAAATAAATAAATTTTAAAAATTAAATAAAATAAAAAAGTTGGTGAGGATCTGAAGAAAAGAGAACCCTCATTGGTGGGAGTGTAAGTTGGTGGAACCACTATGGAAAACACTATGGAGAGCCCTCAAAAAATTAAAGATAGAATTACTATATGACCCAGCCATTACACTCCTTGGTATTTATCTGAAGAATGAAAACACTAATTCGAACAGATATATGCACACCTATATTCATTGCAACATTATTTACAATAGCCAAGACATGGAAGCAATATATATATATGATGGAATATTACTTAGCCATAAAAATTTAGAATGAAATTTTGCCATTTGGAACAACATGGATGGACCTAGAGGGTATTATCCTAAGTGAAATAAGTCAGAGAGAGACACATAACTCTATGATTTTACTTATACATGGACTCTAAAAAACAAAACAAATGAACAAACATAACCAAACAGAAACAGAGTCACAGATACAGAGAACTAACAGGTAGTTACCGGAGGGGAGTGGGCTGGGGGGTGGAGAGAAATAAATGAGGAAGATTAAGAGGCACAAACTTCCCGTTGCAAAATAAATGAGTCACAGATATGAAATGTACAGTGTAAGGAATACATTCAATAATTATATAATATCTTTGTATGGTGACAGATGACAACTAGACTTATCATGGTGATCATTTTGAAATGTGTAAAAATATCGAATCCATATGTTGTGTACCAGGAACTAACATACTGTTGTAGGTCAATTATATTTCAAAAACAAACAAAAAAACTCATGGGAAAAGAGATCAGATTTGTGGTTACCAGAGGTGAGGGATGAGAGAAAGAGGGAACTGGATGAAGGTTACAAACTTTCAGTTATAAGATAATTACTAGGAATGTAATGCACAACATGATAAATGTAATGAACACTGCTGTGCCTTATATATGACAGTTATTGAGAGAGTAAATCCTGAGCTCTCATCACAAGGAAAAATATATTTTTTTCTATTTCTTTAATGTTGTATCTACATGAAATGATGGATGTTCACTAAACTTATTGTGGTAACTATTTCATGATGTATGTAAGTCAAATCATTATGCTGTACGCCTTAAGCTTATACAGTGCTATATGTCAACTATATCTCAATAAAACTGGATGAAAAAATATACATATTTGCAAGGATTACAAGATATCACTTCACACCCATTAGAATGGCTATTACCAAACCAAACCAAACCAAACAAAACAAAACAAAAAAAACCAGGAAAGAAGCGGTGTTGAGAGAATGTGGAGAAATTGGAACTCTGTAATTTTGAACTGTTTCTTAATTCTCCAAATCCTTCATTCCTGCTTTTCCCTCTACCCAGTACTGTGTGTCTTTCTCCCTTCTCTTTGCCAGAATGATTCCTATTAAATCTTTAAGACTTGACATAGTTGCTATTCTCTCCAGGGAAATATCTGAATATCACCCATACCTGCCCTTGCTACTTTTGTTTTATTTCCCTAACACTCAAGCATTACTTACTATCAATGGACTTACCACTTTACACTGTAATAATTATTTTGTCTGCAGAGGCTCCTCAAAGACTAGATTCATATTAGGTATAACTTTTTATACTTAAGAATGTTCTCAATAAAGTTTGTTGATATAAAAAAAAGCATATTTTAATTAAACAAAATGAGAATCTTTTCAATATAAATAATGAGTTGAGGGAGAAAATAAAAACGGCTTTAAAATTTTCTCTGTGTTTTTAACTTGTATGTTACTCATAATACTACGAGATTTTCTGTGTGGAAAAGGCATAAGGCTGTGGTCTTGGGGACATGGATCTGTCAGCATTGCTAACTCAGGCACAGAATGAACAAGTCTTTTTTTTTTTTTTTTTTTTTTGCTTTAAGGCAGTTTCAATTTAGAAAGGAGTTGTATATATTGCTTACTTTGTCTTTATTGTTCATATTGCCAAACTTGGGTTCTGATTTCCTTGAAGAAGACAGAAAAGTGAAATACACAATTCAAATGCATTTTCTAAACAAGACTTATAAACAGATTTTGTATATTATATGTACTTTTTACTTGAGAAACAAAATGCTGAAGCCACTTGACAATATAGATATTTCTATTTTGATTCTTTGTCCGTAAATTCCACAATTTAGGAGTTGCACACATATTTTTTTTAATAATACTCTCAAGCAAACCATTTTTAACCAGTCAGAAAACACTTTTAAAGGGAAATACTTCTTTTGGATTTGAACAATGTTTTGCACGTGGACATTGCCTCTAGTGTTGAGCCTCTGAATGTGTTTTTCAGGTTAATATAAACTTTGTGTTAAACGTGATTTATGTTTAGGAGCTAGGCATAAGCTCAATTTGAATGCCTCTAAAAATCTATACAGTATAAAGTATATACTCTTTATATATCTTCTGTATATAGCACAATTTAAAAATAATTTAAAAAAGAATTGAAAGACAACTGTGCTCTTCGTCCGCAGAGTGGATATTGTTGGTTATTTTCTCAGTATCCATTGTCCTTCCTAAGAATCCTTCCTCAGAAAGCCCTGATATTCATGTATGTGTCCACTGCTCTCCTGGGAAACCCCAGAGCTTCAAAGAAAGCTCATGTCTGGTCCAAGGTAATCCCATTATACTTGTCACAGGAATGGGTTGAAACCCAGGGCTAAACCAATGAGGCCACAGCAATTATTTCACTTATGACATGTGATCTAATTTGGGCCCATGAGCTATGAGGAAAGATTGCTGAGGTCTCCTGAGAAAGAAGTCTCTTCTCTTCTAAATATGTGTAGTGGACTAATGTGAGGCCTAGAACTTCTGTAGAGCCATTCAGCTACCAATTTGTGGATGCAGCTCACACACAGGGGCACAGCTAAGACACAGCAAAGAAGTGGAGACTCAGTTGCTAGATTAAGCCAATTCTATCATTTGCTCTGCCTCTGAAATTCATTATGTAAATGTCCACATGGCCTAAGCCAGTTTGCATTTTCTCATCGAAAACGTCCTAAACTCATACACTTACAGATGCAGAAACCACCCATCTCAGATTTTCACCTTAGTTCTATTCCCTCCAAATTAATTATTTTTAAGAAAGATAATTCCGTAAGTGTCAAATTAAATATGATTTATTTTTAAACATGTTAAGTGCTGATATATCTATAAATCATAAGAATCATTTGTCAGACCATCTATTTTGATTTGGGGTTTGAAAAGTATGACCTCCAATTTTGGAGCTAAATTATTGGTATGATACTTTCCAATTTTGGAAAGATATTGGAAGCACAGCTTCAGAAAATCATTAAAACATTTTCCCATATATTAATGGTTTGTGGTATCCTTGCTTCAGTCCATCATGAAACAACTACTTTTATATTGTAGCTCCCTTACTATTCTTCCATTCAGAGTTTCATTAACAGTAGCTACTGTTGAGTAGTGAACGATAGTACAATTTTTTGTACATGTTTAGCTGAACTTTTTCATTCATTCAACATTAGATTATTATTATTTTTTAGTAGACTACCCAGTCTGGGCCAGCACTATGCTAGCCATTGATATTAGCCATGTTGCAGATACAGACCCTGATGTCTAGGGGCTTATTCATTTGTGATTTAGACTGAAAAGGAAGTGAGCAATAATTGAAGGTGATAAGAACACTATGGGGATAAGTATAGGGTTTTATGAAAACACCTGGTGGGTGACATGTAATCCAGACTTGGGTATTCAGAGAAGGAGACTCAGAAAAAGTGCTATCTAAGCTGAGACTGAAAGGTCAAGTAGGAAATCGGCATTTTAACCATGTGAAGTTCTCCGAGGAAAAAGGAAGGTATAGAAGTGGGGTTCTGGGTGGAGGAACAGTACAGAGGCACAGAAAGAGGAGAGAACATAGCACAACTGTGAGTAATTCAAGTTGTTGGGACATATGTAGGGCATCCTCATGTCATCAGACGCCTGGTGATGAAGGGTCTTGGAGACCTGTTAATAAATTTCGACTTTATTCAGAGAACAATGTGAAACTTAAAGAGGAAGAAATTTTAAACAGGATGAGTGAGAGGATATCTTTACCTTTTACCACAATCACCCAAGAGGCATCTAGATTAGAGGCAGGGAGACCAGTAAGAAAGTGTTTGCAGTGATTTGAACAAGAAATAATGGTGGCTTGAGTTCTTTCAGGAAGAACAATTAACAGGATTTAGTGATTAATTGGGTATTGTGGAAGGTTAGGGTGCTAACTTATATTGATAGGTGTCAGATCCCGCAAGATGTACTTCCATGGAATGCCTTTTGATTTGAACAGGAGTTTTATTCATAAAGTTATTAAGATATCTGTACTCCAGGAGAGGGAGCATGCAGAGAACTGCCATATCAATATAATAAGCTGACTCCATCTTCAGAGTAATTGAAAAAAGAGGCTTGTGTCTGAGCACAGGTGGACTGGGCAGAAGACATACAAGAAAGTATGAGTCTCATCCCCAGGGGCTTCTAATTATCACAATCTTATCAGTGCTCTGAGGGCTGAGACAGAAGTGACACTTGGCACAAATCCACAATGGATTAGTAGCTATGCATGTGGTTTTGAACTTCAGAATAGCAGTGAGGTAATCACTGTTAGGACATTTTAAAGTAATAGAAAATGGGAAAACGTGAATTTCAATTTATAATGAAAGGCATTTGAATTAAGGCTGTGTCGGAGTACTTGTAATCTGAGGACATTTTAAGAGGAAAGGGGAAAACTAAAGACAGAAGGTATAAACTCAAAAGCAATTTGCTCAAATGAACTAAGACGCAACAAAGGAAAAGGGAGAGGTTAATACGTTCTTATACTGGATTTCTGTTGCTTTTGTATGGCAGTGCATCCTTGTAGTAGGTTGGTTTTTCTTGTTTTTTTCTTCTGTATGTATTCTCTAAGTATAAGAGGAAAGGAAGAGAAAATAAATAGCCTCCTTCCAAAAAAAAAAAAATTCTGGTGACAATATTTTGCTACTCAATCTCTTAACAAACTGCTAAAAAATAAACCCACCCAAACCAGAACAAAACAAAACAATAAGCATGTGAATTCTGTTATAGCCATACATATAAACCCTTTTTTTCCAAGATGAAATATTCTACACTTTACATATTATTTTCTACTACTTACAGTTTGAAAAGGAAAATAACAAAAGGTGATCCCTACAAAAATTTGACCTTCAAGCTAAAATCTATTTTATTTTAGATTAGTTGAGATTTTAACTTTTGATTATAAAATATAAACACATACAGAAAAGAAACATGGAAGAAAATTGTTAAATTCAATGATTTATTACAAAGTGAGCATCCTGTAATCATGATCTAGGAAGAAATAGAAAATTGCCAGGACCCTGAAACATTCTTTGTGTCACTATCCCTTACTTCCTTCTCCCCCAAATCTCCATATAATTTTATGATAATCACATTCATGCATATCCTTATAGTTATACCACATACAGATGCACCCTTTAATGCTATAGTTTATTGCCAGGTTTTTGACATTTATGTAAATGGAATCGTCGAGTATGTGTTCTTTTAGTTTGGAGTGTTTCATTCCACGTTATGTTTGCAAGGTTCATCCACAGTATTGTTTGCAGTTGTATATTCATACAGTTAATAATAATTGAATGGATATACCTGAATTTGATGGGCTTTTGGGTTGTTTCCAGTTTGGGGTTATCAGAAACAATGCTACTGTAACACCATTGTGCAAGTCTCTTGGGGTGCATGCACTCATTTCCATTGCATGTATACATAGGAGTGGAATTGCTGAGTCAATAGATTATGTGTAAGTTCAGCTTTAGTGATTAGTACCAAACAGTTTTCCAAGGGGTTATACCAATTTACACTCTTATCATCAGATTACGAGGATTCCATTTGCCCTACCTCCTCACCAACACTTGTGACTGCCGATCATTTTCTTTTTAGCAGTTCTTGTTGGTATGTAGTGGTTCCTCGTTTTGTTTGTTTGTTTTTATTATTTTTATTTATTTATTTTGGCCACACCATGCAGCTTGTGGGATCTTATTTCCCCGACCAGGGATTGAACCTCGTGCCGCAGCAGTGAAAGCACTGAATTCTAACCACTAGGCCACCAGGGAACTCCCCTTCATTTTGGTTTTATTTACATCTTCCTGATTACTAATGTAATTGAGCACTTTTTCATGTTTATTAAGCACTTTGGATTTTCTCTTCTTGGTAGTGCCTACTCAAATCTCTTGCCCATTTTTCTATTGAGATGTCTTTTTCTTATTGATCTGTTGGTGGCTTCTTATAGGATAGATTCAATATGTGAGCCCTTTGTCATGTACATGTATTACATATGCTGTCTCCCAGTGTGTGGCTCATCTCTTTACTCTTAAGAGTAATTTTTGATAAAGAGAGGTTGTTGATCTTAATATACTCCATTTTATCTAGCTTTTCCTTTATGATTAGTGCATTTTTTGCCATTTGAAAAGTTTTTTCTTACTTTAAGGTTAGGAAAATATTCTCTTAAAGTATCTTTCAGAATGTTTGTTATTATTTACTTTTCACATTCAGATATAAAATCTACATGGAATTTATTTCTGTGTATGTATGAGGTAGAGGGTAACTTCCATTTTTAGTATTGGTATTAATTGTCCCAGCACATTTCACTCTCCCCTACTCAACAGAGCTAACCTTCTCATAAATCAGCAGTGTGTTTATGCAGAAGTCTGTTTATGTGATTCCCATTCTAATTCATTGCCTTAATGTATCCTTGCTCCAATGACTATTTTAATTACACATTATTATCATTGTTACATACAGTCAATATTCATTTAGACTTACCCATATGTTTGCCCTTTCAATTGCTCTCTGTTCTGCTCTGCATCCCAAACTTCCATCTGAACTTATTTTCCTTCTGCCTGCTAATTATCTTTTTTGTACAAGTCCTCAGGAGAGGAATTCTCTCAATTTCTGTCTATCTGAAAAATATTTGTTTCTCCTTCATTCTTGATGTATATTTTTGTTGGGTATAAAATTACACATTAGCAGTTATTATTCTTTTTTTAATATAAATTTATTTTATTTATTTATTTTTGGCTGCATTGGGTCTTCATTGCCGTACACGGGCTTTCTCTAGTTGTGAGCGTGGGTACTCTTTGTTGTGGTGTGCCGGCTTCTCATTGCAGTGGCTTCTCTTGTTGCGGAGCATGGGCTCTAGGCGCTTGGGCTTCAGTAGTTGTGGCATGCAGGTTTCAGTAGTTGTGGCTTGCGGGCTCTAGAGCGCAGTCTCAGTAGTTGTGGCACATGGGCTTGTTGCTCCACGGCATGTGGGATCTTCCTGGACCAAGGCTCGAACCCATGTCCCCTACATTGACAGGCAGATTCTTAACAACTGCACCACCAGGGAAGTCCCAGCAGTTGTTATTCTGAACCCCATAGTTATTCCACTCTCTTGTTTCTATTTTTTTTCCTACTGAGAAGATGGCTTTCTAATTATTTCTCCATTGAAGAGAGTCTGTCTTCTTTCTTTTTTTTTTTTTGAAGGGAGAAGGTTTCAGTGGGTTTGCTATAATACACCTAGGTATAAATTTCTTTTATCCTACTTAGGGTTTGTAGGGATTCTAGAAAATTCTCATCAATTATTTCTTCAATTATTTCCTCTTTCCATATTTTCTCTCTCCTCTATGTCTGATGTTTCAAATGCATATTAGAATTCTCACTGTTATCTCTAAATCTTGTATTTACTATTCTATAGTTTTTTTCTCTCTCTCTCTTTTTCTAATTTATTCTAGATATTTTTCTCTTATTTTATAACTACTAATTCTCTTTTAGCCTGGTCCAATCTGCTGTTATTACCTGTGCATTAGTTTTCTAATCCTGGTAAATATTATTTAAATTCCGAAATTTCCATTTACTTGTTTCTTTTAACTTCTAGCTCCAATTCTCAATCTTGTCTGTTATTTGTTTAAACACAGAAAACATAGTTATTTTACAGTCTGTGTCTTATATCTCCATATAACATCAATATCTGGAGACCTTCTGGATCTGTTTCTTGCTTTCGTTTCTGCTGATTTCCTTGAATGTGTTATTTTCTCCTAGTGTGACAAGTTACTTTTCACTGTGTGCTAGAAATTGATTTTGCAATATTTATACAGGAATCATTTGAGGCTTAATGTGTTGTTATTTTTCTCCAGAGAGAATTTACGTTTGCTTTTGCCACGTGCCTGGACAGTACTGGCAATGTGAAATTCACCCAGTCCTATTTCAAGAATTTCATAATTTATAGCTATATTTCAGCCACAGTGGAGGTCTTCTTTTTAGTTCACCTTAAGGTATAGCCAAGCCAAATCAAGGAGAATCACCAGGACCCCATCATTCTGATAGGCTGTAACCCCAATTCCTGATCCTAGTTTACTAAAAGTATAGCTCAGCCTCACAACTGCACCTTCCAGAATCGGGAAATGCTTCTAGGGATAAGAAACGGCCTCGAATGTCACACTCACTTTTCCAGGCTCCTATACTCTCCCATATTCTGTCCTAATGATTCTTCGCTATGTTGGTAGACTTCCCTTTCCTTTAAGCATATCTCTAAAAACATTTTGTCCTGTTTTCTAGTTTTCTTTATGTTGGAGGGTTGTTGGAATTACCTGTGTTTGGAGCAGAGTGGTTCTTCTAAGTATGTATTAATTGCCTCATCTTTTTAAGAAAAACACATTTATTAAGAAGTAAAATTATGAGTACTTCATAACTTAACTCAAAGCTGGGGAAGCGTTGTAGATAATTTGGGGGAGATTATGAAATATGACGTCTTTTGATTCTGACCTAATCATTTTATTCACTGTATTCTTTTCTTTGTTTTATTAAAGCTACTAACAAAATATAACTGGAAACTCTATAAGGGAAGTCACTGTTAGCTGAATGAATAAGAGCTTGGAAAGTATGCTTTCAACTGGCAACAGAGGGAAAGAAAATGTCGGATTGTAACTAAAATGCCTTTAGAATTCTAGACGGAGCCAGGATTTTAAATGCACAATTTGGTTAACATGCGAAGGGGAAAAAAAGGTATTATGGTAAATTATGTTTTCCTGACTACAAATTCTGAGGCTTTATTAGTTGTGGGTTAGATGTAAGACAAGAGAGGTAGAAAGAATATTTTATATTTGCTCTAGAAATAGAGCAAAGCAAGAAAATCATAGTAGTCAAATGGAATCGTTCAGTATGGGATTTAAAGTTGATATGAGCTATACAGTACTTAAATACCAAAATGGCTTTCATTTTTTCTGTCTGGCTATAGGCCAGAATTGCAAAGTGAAAACAGAATGGTAAACTATTTTAGAATTTGCTAACTAAATTCTCAATTGTTTCACATTAGCACTGTAGTCAGCTTTCTCTCTATTCTTATCTTGTGATAAAATTTAATTAGATCAAGGCACAAGTTATGATGACTAGGCTCATTTGCTTTTTGCTTTTCGAATAAAAGCGGCAGAGAAAGAGCTGTAGTTTCAGGAGAAGAGTTAGAAAATCATCAGCTGGCAATCTTTCATACTTCCTTGTCTTGGACGATATTTAAGATTCTTTAAGAATTCTACACCTAAGGGATTAAAGTGACTGAAGTGATAGGAAGGAACAATGCATGGCTGACAGCAAGTGCTGCATGTTTTATACAAAGGAAAGTAAGTAGTAATGTAGTTTGAGAGCCTACTGGGCTCTGTCCAGATCTGCGTACCCAGGGCTTTGGCTTCGGTCAATGTGGTAGACCAGATACTGTGAAGGACTCTTCTCGGGAGCAAAAAATGAGATCCACATAAAACATTTTAATCGGATCTCTGGGCTTGCAGGAAATAATAAAAACTAAAGAAGCTGCCACATGGAAACGAAAACACAAAAATACCTTCTGAAAATGGAATCATAAATAATCTCAAAAGTAACTTAGCCTTAAAGATGTATGTTTATATTAGTGCTGCACTGGAATTATCAAATAACAAATATAAAGTAACTAGGTAAAAATCTTTAAATAAACCAAAATGAATTTTGCCTCATTAACTCTCATGTGGTGGCTCGTGCACCACATTATATTCTTTCAGCCCTACCTCTTCTCCAGTCATTGATGTGGTGACCAGTTCCATATGAGACGTAATCAGATTTGTGCAAGTGCACCCTTGTCGGGATGCAGACCCTATGGGTCCTACTTCTTGCTTCCTGCCTTGGAACTTCTCTGGCACCACAGCATATGAACCCACTTGGTATTCATGAATCCACTACTTGGGGTAGTTTGTACCTATGGTAACCCTTTTGACCAATAGAAATAATTTGAATGTAGTCAAATTTATCAATTTTTATAGCTAATTTTTTTCTGTCTTATTTCATAAAAATTTCCCATATCTAAAGGTTTGATCTTCTCTTACATTGTCTTCTAAAATTTAAAAGTTTGTCTTCCACATTTAAGTCTTTAATCTACTGGAATTATTATTGGGGGAGGAGATGGCTACGGCATAGAGTAGGGATCTAATTTTATTTTATTTTTTTCATGACCACTTGTCCTAACCCTCCATATAAGTCTTAATCTGGGATTTTCATTCTGTTCAATGGGTACATTTATCTATCTCTGTTCTAATATTACAGTGTGTTAATCAATTTCATTTTATAACAGAGCTTGATAGCTGGTAGGACTATCCCCTTCTTTATTCTTTTTGCTTAGTTTCTTAAACATCTTGGCTTTTCTTGGGTCTTTGCTCTTCCATAAAAATTTTAGAATTATTTATCAAATTATTGAAAAAGAACTGCTTACGGTTTGGAGTTATAATTCTGTGGGAGATAATTTATATCCTTATGATTTTGGGTCTTCATAATCTTGAACATGAGCTATATTTTTAAGTATTTAGGTATTTTTTAAAAGTGTCAACTATAAATGATATCTTTTCATGGATTATAATTTATAATATTATCTTCTAGCTAATAATAATGCAATTCTCTTTGTATATTGATCTTGTACCTAGCTACCTGGCTACAAACTCTTACTATTCTTATATTTTATCTGTATGTTCTTTGTTTTCTAGGTAGATAATCATGTCATATGCAAATAATAAAAATATTTTCTTTCATATACTTAGAACATTGAGTTTGGCCATATGACTTGTTTTTTTCCAGTGGGATATTATTGAATATCATGGGAGCAGAGGCTTAAACTATGGATGCACAATTGGGCTCATCTTCTGAACTCCTGTCTTTAGCCATGAGAAGCCCCTGTCTTGAATAACCATTGGTCCAAAGAAGATGAAAGACATGAGTTGCAGATCTATATTCAATCCACAGCTTGGAGTAAGCCCAGTAAAGCCCAGACTACATCAGCCAAACCTCAGCAAAGTGAGAAATAAATGTTTATTGCGGCATGTCACTGAGATTATGTGGCTGTTTGTGTCAGTAGCAGATTGATACAATATTTAACCCTTAGTCATGGGAGAGTGCTCCTATGTCAATAAGTATTTCCAACCAACCTTACAATCGATTTCCCTTTATATTCTGCCCTTTCTAGTTCTACATTCTTAAAAACCATTCTCACATATCGTCTCCTGGTTCCTGCCTGTATATTTTCAGTTTAGCCGTCTTTTGTGTGAGCTATTTTCTTCCAAAGCAGTGACTTTATTTCCCCATTTGGGCTATGCTGAGATTTGGTTCTATTTTTTGTCCTGTAGACAATAAGTGATGAAGGGGTAGATCTTGAGGAAGATAAGCATCATCTTGTAAGGCACTTGCCTCAGGTAAGGCTTCTGCAGGAAAGGTAAGGCTGCTTTCCCATCTCAAAGGGGAAAGGACTTTTGCCAGTTAGTGGATTCTGGGTGCTTAAGATTCTCAGGCTCATCCACCTAAAGGTCCCCATTATGGATTGCTGAGTCCCACTCTTTTTCTCTTCTTGACTTTAACAGAGGAAACTGTCAAGGCTGTATATTAAGTCTTCTTTGTAGTTTTGCCACCCTTATCATTAAGAAATGAATTGAAGCACAAGAAGTGTCTGACGTAAGTGCTTCCTATGAATTGGCACTTGATTAACTTTCTTACATGCTTTGGCTTAATCCAGTCAATATGTTTGGAGTATGGATAGCTATTATCCTCATTTTTTAAATGAGGAAAATAAAGCTTCTGGAGACGAAGTAACTGTACAAGGTTTCAGCCAACAATGGCAGAGCCCCAATTTGAAGAATCAGGTCTATTTGACTTCAAAGCCCACGTGACGGTGTATGGTATGACCGTGGACATGAAGATGAATGGAGTACCAAAATAGTTTCTTATTTTCCAAAGTTTTTTTTTAACCAAAAATAATTTAAATAAGAAAATTTAATTGCAGGTGTTTTGAGAAAAAAATAGCACCTTTAGAAGCTGGCAAGGTTAAAAGAGCCAGAAATTATGAGAGATATAACACAGGTTGACAGGGATAGTTATTCACATGGTAGGAAAAACATTGATTCCTGAACAACCATTAAGTTCCAGACATTATTCTAGGCGCTTCCTACATGCATCTGCTTGGGAATTTCCTGGTGGTCCAGTGGTTAGGACTCTGCGCTTCCACTGCAGGGGACCTGGGTTCCATCCCTGGTCGGGGAACTAAAGATTCCTCAAGCCTTGTGGCGCAGCCAAAAAAAAAAAAGACAAAATGCATCTGCTTATTTAATCTTGCCCGTACTCTCCTGTTCTAGGCATTTCCCAGAGCTGGTAAGTGATTTGGGCTCAGCTCTGGCTTCCTACCTATGTCTTCTCTACTGGACCATGTTTATCAAGTGTGCTACATGGACCAGCACCATTAGCATCACCTGACAGATTGTTAGAGATGCAGCGTTTCAGGCCGAACGCAGGCTTTCTGAATCAGAACCTGCATTTTACCAAGCTTGCCAGGTAGGTCCTATGCACATTATACTTTGAGAAGCACTGCATTTTTGCATATAATCTCTGAACACATGTATACTGGGAGGACTTAAAAAAGTTTAACAATGGACCCTCAGGAAATTGATCTTAAAAGAAGCTTGATAAATAGCAATACCTTAAACTTTCAGTGGTCTTAAAACAAGATCTAAATGGAGCTTAGTTTTATGAAAATTCTGGCTAATTTTGTGTCTAGCTCTTTCTTTCATCCATACCAGAAAGCTCGATTATTTGAATAAGTTATAGTGCAAGATATTTATTAAGAAGCCCCTGTATACTGAACATAGTTGTAAGTAAGACTAAAAAATAAGACAAGTTCCATATCCTTAAGGAGCTTTTTCTATAAATATAAAAAACAAAAAAACCCCAATGAAACCAAAATAACAGAACATGGAAAAAAAACAACAAAAAAGTACATAAACAAGGATCTAGAATAAAAGTGGGCATACAACAGAGATATTTGTTTTATGGGAACTGCTGAAGGTGTCAGTGACCAGAGCTATATGTGTTTAGGTTATAAGGCTTTCTGCAAAGGTGATTCTAGTCAGTGTTTTGAGGGAAGAAGAACTGTGGTTCATAAGGAAGTGAATACCAAGGCATTTATTAAATAGAAATGGCAAGAAATATTTGCTTGGAGTTGGGGCCAAGAAAACCATGATTCATTATGTAGAAGTGAAGATACTTGCCGAGAGAACAAAGGATGAGTTGAGCTAGGGGTCTATATTTGACTGAGTGTGTCAAGCATGGGAAAAGAAAAAAGGAATAGTGGAGAAGACAAAGAAGGGAAGAGGGGAAGAATACTGTACATACAAGTATTAGTCTGGGTTCCCCAAAGAAAGAGAACCAATAAGATGGAGAGAGAGAGGGAGAGAGGGATTTATTGTAGGGAATTGGTCCATAAAATTATGGGGTTGGCAAGTACAAAATTTGCAGGGCAGGCTGGAAGAATAGAAATTCTGACAAGAGTCGATGTTTTAGTCTTGAGTATGTAGGCAACTTGAAGGCAAAATTCCTTCCTCTTATAGTGACCTCATTTTTTTTCTTAAGGTCTTCAACTGGTTGAATAAAGGTCTCCCATATTATGGAAAGTAAATGCTTTACTCAAAGTATACTAATTTAAATATTAATCACATATAAAAAAACACTACATAGAAACATCTAGACTGGTGTTTGACCAAACAGCTGCACACCATGACTTAGACAAGCTGACACACAAATTAACCATTGCAACATATACAAAGGCACTAAAATTGACTAAGGTGTCCTTTCAGGGCTAGTGGAATAGGGTGATTAGAGCCAACATTTCTACCAATGTCTGCAGTGCAGGGTGTGGCCAAAGAGGTTGAACTGATTATTGTTATAATTAGAAAATGTTTTTAACTGAATTTTGACTATTAGGTTGGTATTAATAGATATTCAGTGTCAGTATCACAGAAGTTGACATGATATCCCCCATGTTATTTAGCAAAATTTCTTCAGTTCTGGACACCATGATTTGAACAAAGTAGTGTTCATCGAGAATAGAATAGAATGTCCAAAATAGTTCACTCTTGAAATAAGAGGATTTAGTTTGATTGTAAAGATAACACAAGAAGAAGTTAAACTTATTCTACGTTGCTCCAGAGTACTGATTAGGATCCATGGGTAGGAAAGACATCATATAGGTAGAACTTCCTGACAAGCAGAACTTTATAGTTGCTGAGCCATCTATCTAGAAAAACATTCCTGGAAGCACTGAGCTGAATCTAGCTTACACTCTCACAGAGGTAGCATGGAAGAGATTCCTGGGTAGGAGTTTTGTTGTCTATTCTGCTGCTAAGATGCCGTGATTCAAAGGCAGTTCTTTCTTAGTCCTTTTGCTGCCAGTTCCATGGCTAAATAAATATTTGCATATGAACTATGTAAAAAGGAACCAGAAAACTTTGGGAGCATTTATCTGCTCTTTTGATCTCTGTGTTTGCTTTTAGATCAGCAGTTAGGAAAGTGAGTAAAGTGGTAGATCTATGGGTAATTTTTATTTTCTTTATGCTTTTCTGTATTTTTCCAAATTTTCTACAATGAATGTGTATTAATGTTATTTTTAACAAAGCAAAGGGAGTGGGTACAAGGCTACAGTCTACTTTATGTTGACCACAAATGAGCCCGTGTATAGAAGCCTTTCCGGCCCTTAGAATAGTGCAGGGGTCTGTGAGACAGTAGCCGGGAGACAAGAGGAGCCAGAACTTTGCGTAACCTCTTATTTTTTTAAAAAAGTCTCATCGTGGTTTTGACCAGTATTTTTTAGCATACAGCTATTCCAGGCCTCCTATTTTCTAGCAGATTTATAACACCAAAATCAACATGTGATTTTGCTTTCCTTTCTTAAGTTGGAAATGTCCAAAACTCAATGTCCCAGGGTGTGTCAAGGAAGTAAAACTAGAGGGTGGTAGAGACTCTGCTCAATGTTCCCTTTTCTGTAATATGACAGTAAGTCAAGGCACTAGAGAGGGCCCAGCCTCTGCAGACTTCAGTGAAGTATAGTTGGAATATGGAACTTAGCAGAGGAGAAAGCTTCTAGGGGAAGGAAGATCGCTCACTTGTATGTGTCTTTTCCCATTGGAGAGATCACCGACCAGATATGGGAACGCATTCTGAGGAATCAAGTGGGCTATATTCTTAGACCAAGGGCTTTGTATCCCACTCTACTGCAGTTTAACTCTGCAAACTCTTCCCCTAAGGATGGGCAACAACAGGTCGCTTTTAGCTCCTGTTTTCTTTTGAAAGAGATCCTGCTGGAGATACAGGGACATAAGACTTGAGCACTAATATCTAGTAGAATTTACTGCTGACTACTTGTTCATAAATCCCAAAAAAGAGCAAGAGACTGTATTAAAACTTGAGAGAGCTACTGGTACTAGAATTTTGAAACTTTTCTTAAAAATAGCAAGGTGTCCCAATTGGTCAACTAAAAGTAGGCTGTGACTTTTCAAGCTCTCTATCTCAGCATCAAATGAAACTGAATAGTAATTGGTCAATAAACTCAATCTTGTTCTTTTGATTCATCAGAAAATGCCAAGCTAAAGTTTATTTCATTTATCATTTATGTAATACGTTACAAAGCATGTATTCAAATTTTGAAAAAATTATTCAAGACTTTTCTTAATTATGAAGATGATGAGGCATTAAAAGAATAAATCAGATTGGAAAATTTAATAACACTGCCATGATCGGAGCTGAAGAGAGCAATGTCCGTACTTTCTCTGGTGTAAGGATGGACTAAGTGTTTCCATGCTGAGGCTAAGACCCATATGCCAACCAGAGGGTGAGCTTTAGGAAGGGTGGAGGTGGAGCAGGGGGTGAAGTACTTGTAACTCTCCCTCTGTCTTACTTCTGATGTGGCTTGAGGTTAGAATCTGTGATATTACTTTTGTTGCCTAGTTTACTGTTGATGGTTTTGATAATATAGATTAATCTATGCAGACAAAATTGTTGTGAGGATTAAATTCATTAATATATATAAAGTGCTTAAAACATGGCCTGTCATATAAATGTTCAATAAATTTTTAGCTATCATTGTTGACACAATCCAATTATCAATGCCTTTCCAGTCTTTCTTCACAGTTGAATAACTTTTTTTTTTTTATCTTGGATGTTTATATTTAAATCTGGAAGAAAAGTGACCAAGAGAAGAGAGCATAGAGGAAAAGGAGGATAAAGATTTGCCCTAAATGTAAGATTTTCTTTGCAGAGTGTGATTGCTGCTTTTAAAATGCATTTTTCCAGTTTTGTTGAGAAATAATTGATATACATCACTGTGTAAGTTTAAGGTATATAGCAGGATAGTTTGATTTACATATACTGTGAAATGATTACCACAATAGGTTCAGATAACATCTATCTTCTCATATAAATACAAGGAAGAAAATAATTTTTCTCTTTGTGATGAGAACTCTTAGGATTTATTCTTTTAACAACGTTCCTATATATCATATAGCAGTGTTAGCTATAGTCATTGTGTCGTACATTCCATCCCTAGTACTTATTTATTTTATAAGTGAAAGTTTATACCTTTGACCACCTTGCTCCAATTTTCCCTTCCCCCACCTTCTACCTCTGGTAACAAGTCATCTGTTTTTTTATGAGTTTGATTTTTTTCTTTTAAAGATTCCACATGTAAATGAGATCATACAGTATTTGTCTTTCTTTGTCTGACTTACTCCACTTAGCATAATGACTTCAAGGTCCATCTGTGTTGTAGCAAATGGTAGGATTTCATTTTTTATGGTTGAATAATATTCCATTGTATGTGGAATATATGCTATCATCTTTCTCTATTTTCTCTTTTTTGTTAGTCTAGCTAAGGGTTTGTTCATTTTGTTTATCTTTTCAAAGAAACAACTCTTAGTTTGGCTAATCTTTTTTATTGTTTTTCAGGTCTCTATTTTATTTATCAATATTTCTTCTCTAATCTTTATTATTTTCTTTCTTCTAACTTTGGGCTCACTTTGTTTCTAGTTCCTTAAGTCATAGAGTTAGGTTATTTATTGGGAATCTTTCTTGCTTCTTAATGTATGCATTTATTGCTATGAACTTTTCTATTAGAACTTCCTTTGTTACATTCCACAAGTCTTATTATGTTGTGTTTCCATTTTCATTTGTCTCAAGAAACTTTTTTACTTTCCTTTAATTTCTTCTTTGATACACTGGCTGTCCAGGAGATTGTTGTTTAATTTCCATGTGTTCATGAATTTTCCAGTTTTCTCTTGTTATTGATTTTTAACTTCATGCCATTGTGGCTAAAGAAGATACTTGGTATGATTTTGATCTTCTTGAATTTGCTAAGACTTGAGTTGTGGCCTAACACCTGGTCTCTCCTGGAAAATGTTCCATGCAGGCTTGAGAAGAATGTGTCTTCTGATGTTGCTGGATAGAAGGTTCAAAATATGTCTGTTAGGTCGATGTGGCCTGTAGTGCTGTCCAAATCTACTGTTTCCTTACTGATTCTCTGTCTGAATGATCTAGCCATTGTTGAAAGTGGGGTATTAAAATCCCCAACTGTTATTGTATTACTGTTTATTTCTCCTTTTAGCTCTACTATTTTTTTTTGCTATATAGATTTAGTTGCTCCAATGTTGGGTGCATAAATATTTACAATTGTTATATCTTCTTGATATATTGACCCCCTCTATCATTAAATAATGATCTTCTTTGTCTCTTTTTACCATTTTTTGTTGAAAGTCTAATGTAAGTATAGCTGCCCCTCCTTTTTTGGAGTTACCACTTATTTGAAATGTCTTTTTCCATCCCTCACCTTCAGTTTATGTGTATCTTTAAGACTGAAGTGAGTCTTTTAGAGGCAGCATATTGTTGGATCTTGGTTTTTTATCCATTCAGCCATTTTAAGTCTTTTAACTGGAGAATTTAATCCATTTACGCTTAAAGTAATTATTTATAGATAGGAACTTACTATTGCTATCTTGTTAATTTTTTCTTCTTGTTCTATAAATTCATTGTTTCTTGTTTTTTATCCTGCTGTCTTTTTTCATGTTTTGATGTCTTTTGTATCAGTATGCTTTGGCTTCTTTATCAGATTCTCTTCTATAATTCCTACAGAATTCTCCCTTCTAGTCTCCATGAGGCTTACATAAAATATCTTAAACTTTTAAACTGATAACAACTTAACTTCAGTAAACCTTACACTTTTACTTCTCTACTCTCTCACATTTTAGGTTATTGCTGTTGTAATTTACATGTTTTTTCTGTTGTGTAACTAATAATAGATTGTTGTAGTTTGTACTGTGTTTTTTTAACTTTTAAACTAGAGCTGTATGTAAATTATGTACCATTATTACCATATTGCAGAATCTAACTATGACTATATACAGTTGACTCTTGAACAACATGGTTTTGAACTATGTGTGTTCACTTATACACAAATTTTTTTCAGTAAATATTTAGTACCGCAGTACTATACTACTAGCTTGGTTTCCTACCTAAGTAAGGCTGTAGGATAGGCTCTGTGGTTGCCTGGATTTTCTGGTCAGGCTTACTAGATGGTCAGGATTGAGTACTATTTTCAGTAGTAGATGGGGCTATGAATTAGCTTCCCTCCCCTGGCAGGGAACAGAATGGGACTCAGGGTCTGTATAGCTTATTGTTTGGCCAAATCAGGCCAGAGTGTTCACTGAATTCCCTGGTCATGTGAGGCTGCTGGTTTTGCTCTACAGATGGGGGAAGGCACTGCTGTGCTCTCTGTTCAATGTCACTGTATGTATGGCTATTGAATGGGCTGTGTAGCTTCCCCTGTGCTCTGGTTAGGTGACAGGCTGAAGACTGTATTCAGAGATGAGGGGAGCTATAAACTAGATTCCCTACCTGGGTACAGAGGGAGCAGCAGCTATTAAGCTGGTAAAGCTCTTTGTGCTTTGTAGGTACTGGCCTACACCCCAAGTTTCTGACTGAACAGGGCCACCGGCTTTGCTCTGCAAACTATCGGCTCTGCCTGCCTGCCTCTTGGCTTGAGTGTTACTGGAGTTGTTTCTTGCCCTTCTGCTCAGAGAGAGAAAGAGGACACTCTCCACAGTGAGTGGGGCTTTGTCTCAGCCCCCTTTCCTGGGCAGGATGGGGAGGGGCTACCCTAGGCTACTCTCAATTTCCCAAACAGGCTCTCCAGTTGGGAGCAGCCAGGAACTACCCTCAGCCTTGGCTATGGGTTAATTCCCCTTGCTTGTGTGTAGCACAAGAAGCATCTAGGCCTGTACTGGTTTTGCTCTGGGGGTGATCAGTTCTGCTTGCCCAACTCTTGGCTTTAGTACTGCTGGGCTGAACATCTTTCAGGAGTTGTTGCCCACCTTTCTGGTCAGATGAGGCTGGAAGACACTCTCCACAGCCATGTTAAGTTATCCTCATTCTCTTGCTGTCTCCCTTGAAGATGGGAAGATGTATCATCATGATCATCTTAAAGCTGGAAGTCTACTGCAAGCTCTAGGAAAGCTTTTCCTGTCCTAATACAAGGGACAGAGGTAGTTGTCATTTATTCTCTCCTCTGCCTCTTGTCTTGACTATGGATGTGACTCCTGGAGCTGTGGTAGCCATTTTGTGACTATGAAGTGACAAGGATGAGGACAAAAGCCCAGCACATTAAAAATGGTGATATGAAAAGACAGAAAGCACCTGAATTCCTCATGGAATCATTGAGCAGCTGAATCTGCCTGCAACCACTCACCTCTGGGTGTCCTATTATGTGAAAAAATTAAAACCTATTTAAAACAAATATGACTGCCATTGTTAGTCAACATTTCTCTTACTTGTAACTGAAAGTATTTATAACTGATTTGCTATTAAATGACCAAAAATATATGCTTTATAATAGTTTTTAGAGTGTTGTTCTAAGCAACTTAAATGTACATTAACAGAAGGCTGATTAAATTATTTATGACCCATTCATACAATGGGTTACAATGAAACTGTGAAAAAGAATGATAAGGATCTATACATATTGAGATGGGACAAGCACCAAGACACAGTAAGTGAAAAAAGCAAGGATGACTTCTGTATGAATACATACATTTCAATCCCTCAAACTGAAGGTGACAAAAGCAAAAGATTAAAATTTACTATTCAAAATTTAAAAGACTAAACAAGTATAAACAAGATTTAAATTATTAAAAGTTTTAATGTTTTTCTGAATATAACATTTATCCTTCTCAGATTACTAAAGCTTAAAATTGTAGCAAGACTTTTTGGACAATGCATGGTATGCTTTACTATATAAAAAAACAAAAAGATAGATAATAGATAAATAGATGTAAATACATATACATACATGCACACATATACATACACAATTTCTTATATATATATTGACTTATGTATAAAATACCTCATATATAATGATGACCTAACCTGGTTGTCCCAATGGATAGCTAGAGGGAGAGATAGGACAGATTGTGGGACTGAGGTAAAGGGGATGTAACTTTTCACTATATACTCTATTGCAATGTTTGAATTTTTTACCTTGTATTTAAAATACCTTGGAACTACTATGGTATTTTTTGAAAGTATAAAATTAAAAAAAAATGCTGTGTGAAGAAATGATTTGAGAGGAACTTTCTAGTGTAAGACAGAGGCCACTTAGTATGTTCTCCCATCACCAGCATGTCAAAAATGCAAAGTACCTACTTGTGAGATGGGAACGCCAATGAGCTATCCCAAATGCCCCTCATCTAAAAGGGTCTGCCTTGGAGGAAAGGATCTGCTGTCCTGGCAGGAGAACGAGGCAAGCAGAGAGTTCTATTCCCAGAAACAAAAGTCCAGTTATCATCTCAGCAGGGTATAAGAATTCTGGGATATTTATAACTTTCTATGTTTGTTACTTCTTTATTATCTGCTTTCCACTCACTAGTCAAATGCAATACGCCAGGTGAAAGAGAAAAGATCTTGTCCTTGGTGACGTTATAGAAGGAGAATGTTTGGAGGACCTCACCTGCTCTGTAGCAAGTCTTGGGTGAAGGTGGGGTTGGTGGAACACACAGTGGGTAGAGCTGGAGAAAAGGAGAGCAAGCTGAGGTTCTCTGGCTTCTTAAAAGGAGGAACATACAGCCCCGAGATAGAGACGTGGTCCTCAGATTTAATTGTCTCATGTTTGCCCTCTATCCATGAGGTCTGGGGGATAAATCTTTATGTTTTAGACTTGTCAGCTTCTGCTCCTTGGCCCCCTTTTGTGGGTAAGTATTACCACGACTTCAGTTACTTTCTGCAGTGATCATTCTCAACTCAATATCTCTGCCCCAATCAAGTTCTTCGTCCTGGTGAAGCATTATAAACTAACCAGAGGGCCCCCAGGGCTCTCTGGACCACACTTGGGAGAAACACTGGCTCAAATGATGCATGACTAGGAAATAAAATACAGTATATCAAATAGTCATCCTCACTTATCATACCCAAATTGTGACAGTTACAAGGGGAAAATACGGAAAACCCAGTAACACAATACACTTGCCTTACATATTACATCATCTTTCAGTAAAGGCAGCCACATTTTTGTGATGTATGGCATGTATCTTAGTTAAGTGAGTTCTTTGCCCTTGGGTTTTGAGCTGTGGTATGCCATGGTTGAAAAATGGAAAAGTGTAATAGGCATTTCACTGTATCAAAAAAACGTGTGACACCTCTTCTCATATTTTGTGGGGACAATTTCTATACAATTTTCTGTCCTGTTGGTTAAGAGAAAATGCATTTCTATAAAAACTATGACATCATTTAGTACAATTATTATAGGCCTTTTCATAAATAATAATCTGGTTTTTAGAGAGTCTAAAACCACAGCTGTCTACGAGCCATGAAAAGAGCTCTCACCAGTATTTTTGTTCTGTGGTGTCTGATTTTGACTAGAACATCAGTGGAATTATTTGTTAAATTGGTCTTTTTTAAAAATCAGTAGCAGCAATGAAACATTGTATATTCTAGTGAAACATATCAGATTTCCACACAGCAACACTAAATGCTCAGATTAATTTCCAAGAATGTAGTATATCTGATGCTATACATATGTGTATTTGGAGGAAGAAGATATATGTGAATTTGTGATTTCATAATGGAAAAGGGAATTTTTTCTTTTGCTGGTAGATAAACAACGTAAATATCTGAGATCTTGCTAATAGGCTCCTGTGGACATCATTTTTCCCATGTGTGAATGCCTAATCTAAGAAATGAGCCATTGAGAGCTTGTCCCAAATTTTGAATATTGAAGCCCTAGCCCCCCAATGTGACTGCCTTTGGAGACAGGGCCTGTAAGGTGGTAATTAGAGTTAAATGAGGTCTTAAGGATAGGGTCCTGATATGATAGGATTGGTGTCCTTACACGAAGAGACACCAGAGGCCTCATTCTTTCTCTTTCCCTCCCCCTACTCAAGCACAGAGGAAAGGCCACGTAAGCACAGAGCTGTCTATGAGCCATGAAAAGAGCTCTCACCAGAAACCTACCCTTCTGGACCTTGATCTGGCTGGGACTTCTAACTTCCAGAGCTGTGAGAAAATACAGTGCTGTTATTTAAGCCACCCAGTCTGTGGTCTTTTGTTATGGTAGCCCGAGTTGACTAATAATACATATGCCCAATAAATATTTTGGGTAATAACAAAATGTTATATAAAATTTAACTTTCGAGGTACCCTAAAACTTTGTGCATTTAAAAACATGTTGACAACAAAAAATATTTTCGACACTTAATTTTTATTTGAAAATGTGCCTTCTTAAAAGTTCGACTTGATTAAATAGTGTATCTTCTAGATAATCTTCTCTCAAGAACTAGTAAATTCACTACATAATTCATTACATCTCTTAGCTTTTTATTTGAAAAAACAGATTATTGGAGAACTACAATAGAGGGTTGTAAAGGTCAGATATGAATTTAGTGTGGAATATTTTTAGTAATGCTTTGGCTGTCTGTCCACAGGGTAACCAAACTAAAGAGCCTGCACATCATTTTCCCCAACTTTGAGCCCCTGATCTAAGGAGATGAGCCATTGAGAGCTCTGAGAATAGAGGCAACCATTCTGATCTCTTAACTGTGTGATTTATTTCTCAGAGATTTAATAACGATTTTGAATCTTAGTGAAATTAATTTAGTTTTATTTGTTAGCTGTTCTTCCCCTCCAGATTTCTTAAGGGTAGTAGGATGTATCTATCTCCTACCTCTGTCTCAGCTTCTACTTCACCACTGCATCTGCATCTACTGCACCCCTACATCTGCATCTACCTCCACCTCTATGCCTGTATTTAAATACATTTTCCTGAAAGATCCTAGTGCCTAGTTTTCAAGTATGCCACAATCCCCCTCTCACCTCAGGCCTCGCTAAATCTGTTTTCTACTTGATCTACAGGAAATTGAAATCTTGAAAATAAAATGCAGGGTGGTGACTTCCCGTGTATTCCAAAAAGTGTGAAAAAAGAGACAGAAATCAGAGGAATAAAGAAGCTTGATCAATATTTTCTCAGAATATTATTGTACAGCTCACCATTGTGATAGTTGTTTGACTCTGAAACCCCTTATAGGTCTTAAACATTAGCTCCGTTTTCCAGCTGAGGTTGACGCCAATGCACTACTGATTTGAAAATGCATCCGTATCTCTAGCCTCGTGTTGGACACAGCAAAGCTCTGGAATCCTTCTCTCTTCTTTGAGGGAAAGGGAGGACTCCTCATGCACTGGCTGTGACCAATCAAGTTTTGCTTGATGCCAAAAAATTAAACACAGTAAGGCCAGACCCTGTCAGCAATGAGTTGATTGCTTTAAATAAGGGAGATTTCCTGAATGTTTAAATTGAAACTTCGACTTTGATTAAAGCAAAGAGAAGTACCAGGATGGCTTCCTAACTATTTAGTTCCTAAAATTCCTGTGAGGTCTGGAGATGACAAATTCAATTCTGATGTGCTGTGTTTTACACTCTGCAGGCTGTAGTAAAAGGGAAAACTAATCAAGCTTGGTTTTCCCATGGGCTGAGCTTTAAGATGTTTTCCTATTTAAAGCCATGGAAATATGTTAAAACCCACATAGGCAGGATGAAGTTTATACAAGGCAAAATCTATGTGACCGTGTTTTTGCACAGTGTGCATAATTTGACTTTCCATTATTTTTGGTTTGCTTAATCTTTCATTCTGTTTAAAATTATATTCCTATAAAGATGAGAAAAATAGTTTAACTACATTATACAAAAATATATAATATATATTGCAAAATAATTTTGTTGTCAAGTAGAAAACATTACCTTGAATTCAAAATTTCTATTAAAAAGGAAAAAATAGAAAACTAATGAATGACCGACATATAAATATATGACTGCATATCCAGACATGCCAAGAAAAAAATTAAGGATTTATTTGTAGAGTCAGTGGCATCATCACATAATTAAAATATTAATTACCATATAAAAATCATCAAATGAGAAGAAACAAGAAAGGGGAATCGATGGATCCCTATGACATCCAAACAAGCTAGACATTTCATATAGGAACAAGGGATTGCATTTTTTTTTTTTTTTTTTTTTTTTGTGGTACGCGGGCCTCTCACTGCTGTGGCCTCTCCCGTTGCGGAGCACAGGCTCCGGACGCGCAGGCTCAGCGGCCATGGCTCACGGGCCCAGCCGCTCTGCGGCATGTGGGATCCTCCCGGACCGGGGCACGAACCCGTGTCCCCTGCATCGGCAGGCTGACTCTCAACCACTGCGCCACCAGGGAAGCCCAAGGGATTGCATTTTATATAAACCATTATTTGCAAACAAATCACAGTTAAAGATAGTGCTTGTTTCCCATTAGAAGATGGAGCAAGGGACTTCCTTTCGAATCTCTGCTCCACTTTAAGCTGGTCATTCGGTCAGTTTCTCATTGTCTTATGTTTGTGAAATCATAGGCAAAACTATAAGGATGTTAAATATGTTACATGAGTTTGTGTGTGCATACACTCTATCACCTATCTATCTATCTATCTATCCATCTATCCATCTACAGTTTTGGGGGGGGCAGTGTTTTTAAAATGTTAGAAACAGAATGGCTATTTGCATTGGAATTTTATGCCATAGGAGAATGGAAATTTCTTGATAAATATACACAGCAAAGTTACTAAACTTAATTTTTCACTCTTTTCTCAAACTTAATATACAAATCAACACAATCAAAAAAATTATATCATTTTCCAATCCTCACCATATGGAACACTTAATTTTATGTTTTGGCAAGGAGTATAGTGCTCAGCTTTTGGAAGTATGTTAACTCTTTGAGGCTATATGAACTCGACAGGTTACTCCTGTCTCCTGAGAAGACGTAGTCAAAATACATGTTCATTAGTAGCGTCCATGGCTTTTCAATTATATCTGTGTTAGATGACAGGATGGGCATATTTGACAATGAACCATAATTTATACTTTTAAATAACCAATCTTGGTGTTCTCTCTTTTTGTATGTTAGCTTTGGGGGAGGTAAAACATTTAAAATTGAATTCACTAGACGCTAATGGAAGCGGCTGAATGATGCAGATAGCATTGGTATAGACAAAGCTGATTGAATGAAAATTGGACAGGGGTTCCTTTTCCAATTAGACTCTGAATTTTCAAAGCGTCTTTGCTCAGTTTAACAAGTGACTAGTCTTTTAAATTTTACAATATTTTCACTAATAAGTCAAAGCCTATGAGGAGCCTTGGAGTCAATTTTTTCTTATTTCCAAATTTTATAGGTAAAGAAATTGAGACCCAGAGATTTGAAATGTATTCTGCAGCTGGTCAGTGGCAGGTCGGGGACAGTCCCTGAAACCCGTTCTTGGCTTCTGCACTGATGTTCATCACTGACCACTGCCTCCCTTTCAATGATTTCTTAGCATTTATCATTAAAACCAGATAGCACAAGATAAAATAGCAACTTAAAACATGCAAATCATCATGGAAAATCCAAAAATCTTTTGGAAGAGGTTTTATTTTTCATAAAAAATGTCTATCAACAGTTTACATAAAGGGTGGATGCACGGTTACTATGGGGTTGCCTGTATAATCATTTTATTTTTTTTTTAAATATAAGAGTTTTTAAACAAACAAAAATAAAAGTTCGGTAATAGAAAAATATCATCTTGACAAACTTTTCCACTATAGTTAAGGATAAACTTGGCTCTTGTGGTCTTTGAGGAATTCATACTTGTGTTAGAAGGGAAGTTAAGGACGTATTTATGTGAATACCAAAGTAGCTGTTTCAGAAACAAATAAAGTCTATCTTTTCGAAATGAGAATGTTTGAAGACACGATTATAGATCTGGTTGGTTTTGATCTTTGGAATTTCACAGTGAATTGCACTGCAGGCTCTCCTGCCAAACTACACCAGGACCTGATGAGCAGTTTGACTTTACAACCATAATATAAATGTGAGTTTAAAGTTCCTTATTTTCTTTTTTTTTTGATATTTAATTGGCAGGTATTTTTATTTTATTTTATTTTTTATTTTTTTAAACATCTTTGTTGGAGTATAATTGCTTTACAATGGTGTGTTAGTTTCTGCTGTATAACAAAGTGAATCAGCTATACATATACATATATCCCCATATCTCCTCCCTCTTGGGCCTCTCTCCCACCCTCCCTGTCCCACCCCTCTAGGTGTTCACAAAGCACCGAGCTGATCTCCCTGTGCTACGGGGCTGCTTCCCACTAGCTATCTATTTTACATTTGGTAGTGTATATATGTCCATGCCACTCTCTCACTTCGTCTCAGCTTATCCTTCCCCCTCCCCATGTCCTCAAGTCCATTCTCTATGTCTGCGTCTTTATTCCTGTCCTGCCCCTAGGTTCTTCAGTACCTTTATTTTTTTCTTAGATTCCATATGTATGTGTTAACATATGGTATTTGTTTTTCTCTTCCTGACTTACTTCACTCTGTATGACAGTCTCTAGGTCCATCCACTTCACTACAAATAACTCAATTTCGTTTCATTTTATGGCTGAGTAATATTCCATTGCATATATGTGCCACATCTTCTTTATCCATTCATCTGTCGATGGACACTTAGGTTACTTCCATGTCCTGCCTATTGTAAATAGAGCTGCAATGAAAAGTTCCTTATTTTCTTTATGGACATGTTAATTTGGATTGATAGGAGTGAGTGCACTTCACTCAGAGAAATGGTCAGTGGAACGCTTGGGTTTTGTGCATTGGCAAGTATTATCTGAAGTAGAAAATATGTTTATGACAAAATCATATCAGATTATTGGGCAACTGGTAGGAAAATACTGTTAAACATCAATTTTGTGTTAAGTTTAATTGAAGTTTTTTGCTCAGATCATAGTATAGTACAAGACTTCAATTGGATTATCTTATCTGTTATCTCAAAAAGTGGGGTTTTGACTTTGTTTTTATTATTTTAAGCTTATTTAAATGATATAAAACTTCTCTTTATTAATTGGTTCATTGACCCAGATGGTCCACTAATAATATTCTGTAGTTTGATGGTAGCATCCCTTACTGTGTTAAGAATTCTGTAGACCTATACTGCCCAGTAAGATAGCCTCTAGTCATAAGTGACTAGTGAGCATTTGAAATGTGACCAGTCCAAATTAAGATATGCTGTAAGTGTAGAATACACACTGAATTTCAAAGACCTGGTTAGGAAAAAAGAACATAAAAGATCTCATTTTTTAAAATGCTGATTGCATTTTGAAATGATAATATTTTTGAAATATTATCATTGTGTTAAATAAAATAGTGTTCAACTAATCTCTTGTTCCTTTTTTACTTTTAATAATGTGGCTACTAGAAAATTAAAAATTACATGTGTATCTCACATTGTATGTCTGTTGGACAGTGGCACCTAGAAAATCTAAAGTTACATATGTGACTTGCATTATACTTCTATTAGATAGTGCTGCTGTGTATAGTCATTTCCATACATAGAGTCTTTGTCACTTCTCCTTTAGCATATTAGAAAAAATCAACTTGGAAATTAATCACCTAAACTGTATCCTGAAGGATGCATAGGCATCACATAGAAGTCAGCGGGCACTCTAACCATACTTGAGTTCTCTTCTTAACAATGTTCTGTTACTCACAAAAGAATCATAGAATTAATTCAGAAGCCAACATCAGTGGTTTTTTAGTCTTACCTTTTTAACATTTTTTTCTTACTCAATCCATGAGAATTTATTTTTGTTCAAATTAGATACATTTTCTCTCCATTTTCTTCCAAGAACAGAAATGGCATAATGAACCACTGCAGGTCATAATAGATTCTCCTATCCTTGCTAAAATTAGAGTAATAATTGCCTTACTTGAAATGGCTGAAAAAGGTTAATGCAAGGGTCATTTAGCTACAGTCTAGCTCCTCCATAGGTAGCCTTTTTATCCCACAAGGTAGAGAAGCAGAATCAGCATATGCTAGTATTTTATTAGTGGGAAACACAAACAAAAAGCTAAACCTTAGAATCAAATAAAAGTGTATCCCCCATTTGGCCATTCTTTTGAAATTCGTATTGATTCTGAAAAATTTAAATGGCCATAAAATAAGTAACAAGGAGCTACTGTATAGCACAGGGAAATATGCTCAATATTTTGTATTAACTTATAAGGGAAAAGAATCTGTAAAAGTGTATATATATATATATATATATATATATATATATATGAATCACTGTGCTATATACCTGAAACTAACATTTTATTGTGAATTACTATACTTCAATTAAAAAAACAACCGTATAATTGAATATGAATGAGATGTAAGTATCCTATTCATCTTTATCTTCCCACTACCCCAGCCCCACATCAAGCATATATTAGGAGTCCAGGAGGTTTTTGTTAAATGGAGCCGAATCATTCAGAAGTAGGAATGATAATGAAAAAGCTGATTTAGAATAGTAGAATAAATAATAGAATAAATAAATAATAGAATAAATAAATAATAATAGAATAAATAAAAGGAACTAAGGAAGAATAGGCACCAAAATGTGAACTTACTCCTGAAGTGTTTCTTTTAACTTTCTTGGAAATAATGTGTTCAATTTAACCACCTTCAGTTTGGGAAGAAGAAAGAGGTTTCTATGCTCTTTGAAGCTTGCTTTGCTACTTACCAGAATGCCAGAGCTTCTGTCAGTCAAAAGCACATGAAAAATTTATCAAGTATATTGCTTGACATAAAGGTTACTCTGTCATAACTAACTAACTTGAGTCTGCCAGAGAATTTTTTATGGAAGTGTGTGTTGCCAGAAGAGAAGTGTCTCTTGATTGATTGCCACAGCTGACCTAACCGCTCAAGGATCACTGTGTAATAACCCCTTTATCATATATTAACCACAAAACCCAAGTCCAAATAGCAGTAAGGGTCTTGTTCAAACCCACAAAACCTCGGAAAGCCAGAAACCAGGAGGATTTTCATCTTTTCTGCAACCCAGTGACATCTGACAGCCTCTGTGTGAGACTGGGTATCTGATTTGCAATCCCTGAGAACAGATACATTGAAAAACCTTCTGAATTGAAGGTTGATCCATAATCCCAATACTTCCTTCTTTTCCTCTGGTTTCTTCAATTCTTAAAATCCATTTTATCTTAAAAATGTGAGGTATAATCATAATATTTTATGCCATAAAAATGAATATACATATAGATTACTGGGGATGTAAGCCAGACCAACAATATTTCATCAAAGTGGTTTATATCATTTCATTTCCTCTTTTATTTTGGTAAATGCCAATTTGAAAAGTGGGGGAGGAGAGTGAGAGTGAAAATCTTCATGCTTTTGAAGTACATAAGAGTCTGCAAGGCTGACTGTAAAGCTACTCAAGCCTATATAGTCTGCCATGTATTATGCTAATTTTCTTTGTGGTCTAAACTACAAGCTGCATTGAAAGTACCCAAGGAATATCAAGACGGTTTATATCTCTAGGACCTCAGATTTGGTCCTTGTGTGTTTGGGAGAAATGGGTCTGGTAACTGTGTCCTCCGTCAGTGTGGGCATGGATAGATTTGAGATATTAATATATATGTATAATATGTAATGTAATATATATATCAATATCTCAAATCTATCCATGCCCACACTGACGGAGGACACAGTTACCAGCCTGGTCATGAAGAACCTAGGGGCAGGACAGGAATAAAGATGCAGACCTAGTCGAGAATGGACCTGAGGACACGGGGAGGGGGAAAAGTAAGCTGGGACAAAGTGAGAGAGTGGCATGGACATACATACACTACCAAATGTAAAACAGATAGCTAGTGGGAAGCAGCCGCATAGCACAGGGAGATCAGCTCGGTGCTTTGTGACCACCTAGAGGGGTGGGATAGGGAGGGTGGGAGGGAGGGAGACGCAAGAGGGAAGAGATATGGGGATATATGTATATGTATAGCTGATTCACTTTGTTATAAAGCAGAAACTACACCATTGTAAAGCAATTATACTCCAATAAAGATGTTAAAAAATACATATATATTATATAATATACAATAAATATGATATGTTATATTTATAATAATTATATTTACCATACCCATTATATTTATTAATTTAATTGTATAATTATAACTAAATAAAATTATATAATTAAATAATATATAATGTTTATATTATATATATATATGATGACTAAGCTGGCTTCTGAGTCTATGTTCTATTTAGGAATAGAGTGTAAGGATGGTATTCTAGTGCTGTTCTGATAAATTGTCAGGTAGAAAGCTAGATATATATTTGTGTTAGGGCAGATGAATAATTCATAGAAATCTCCAGAGACTATTTTTCTCTCATCTGTCTGCCATTAAGTGGTTTTTTGTCACTTGGTAGAAATATCATCTTTTTGGAGGTGAGGGCAAGGTCAGCAGCTCTCTGTGAGAAAAGACAATCATAGTATGGGATAATTTCAGCAGTACTAAAAAAAGCTCTTCGCTTTGGCCGAATTCTTTTCTTATTGTTGACCAGTGATTGAAATTTTACTACTACTGCTTCATTTCTATGGCTAAAGGCTCTTCTTTCTCTCGGACAATAAATACTGTCCTTAACTCCATCATGGGAAGTAGGGTGGGAATGGGTGGTAACCTCCTTAGTTATTTATATCTTAGGGTATAAATATCGATACCTTCTCCTGGGAGAAGATATTCATGGTTCGGAAGTGGAGAAGAGAGAAAAGTCATAATCTGGGAAAGCAGGAGGAAGATGGAGTCATGGAGGAGAGACTGAGTGATCACTTCCTGAAGCTGAATAAGGTTGATCCTAAGGAAGGGTATCTACCAAGGTCTCTTTATAGGCAGAGTGATGCAGTTAACCACAACCACAAGATCTGATCTCTAGGGAGATAAAATGAAGAAATTATTCTTGGAATGACACTACCTCTAAAGAAGAGCCCAGAGAGATCCAAGCTCTCCAGCTTGAAAGAGAGAGAGAAAAAAAATGAGAGAGAGAACCATGGCCTGGATCAATCTGAGAACAGCAGAATTAGATAGTGAAATATACAGAGAATTCTGAATGCATGTACTGGGCTTATGTGTTCAGGTCTCCTTGGGGATAAAGTCTACACTTTGGCCTTTCTTTTTTTTTTTTTTTTTATTTAAAAAAAAATAAGGAAGTTTTCTTAACCAGCTATGTTTGATATTGTAGCTTCACTGTGTCACTGATGACACTAACTAGTGGTTCGCACCCAAATACCACCAAAGACTCTATTATTATCTTCCACTCCCTATAGCTAAACAGCTGATGTCTTGACATATTTACATACTAAATAAACTTGTTTTTAGAAAGTAATAATTAGTTTGTCCATTTTAGAAGATTAATTAAAGACACGTATGGCTATTTGTCAGTGCTAGTCCGTTAAAAGAAAGTTCTGCTAGATATTAAGATGATTCTTATATTTATAAACCTCCAGGTGGAATGTTTGTTCCTTTATGCAACTATGCAGCAATTTGTTGGTTGTCCTGCAGTCTCTTTTTTACCTCTCCATTACCTCCATTCCCCTCTTGGTCATCAGTGGACTACAGATGACCAGTTATACAGCCCTCATCTCTGCTGAGTTGCTCCTTTGTTGTGGTCACTATTCCCAGAGAGTCTCATGGCTTGACAAGGCCTGGCCCCTACTCAGGGGTCAGGGAAATAGCCCCATACCTTGTTGTTGTGGTTCAATGAAATTCTATTCTTAAATTGCTCTCTGATATCCAATTCTCAACCTCAATAATTGCTTAAGTATACTCAGTCAGGTTTAACAAGAAGCTGACCATGTGATCTCAAAAGCTTTCTCGAAGTTCAGCTAGATCATGGGAAAAAAGCAAAAGACACTTCACAATCTCTTCCATTCGAGGTTAAAAGAAAGAAAACTGAGTTTTGTTTGGCAAATAATCTCTCTGTAAGATTTGCTTCATTGCCAATTTTTCTCTAAACAATCAAGCGTTTCATTCCCAATGATTGATTCAGATGAATTATCTGGAACAAATGTTAATTGGATGAGCTATAATTACCAGTTTCCCACTCATTATATTTCTTAAAAATAGACCCTCCACTGTCTTGCCTAGTAATATTACAAACAACAAAATTTCAAAAGTTGACCTCTTACAAAACTTAATGTCTAAACACAAACTTTGGCACTTGATTGAAGTGTTTCATATTAATCTCTCTTTATTTCATGTATGTAAGCCTTTATTCCCCCAGTTAAGAGTACAAATCATTGCAGGCAGGGTCCTGCCTTTTTTTTTTTTTTTTTTCCTTTTCTTAATATCCACAGAAACTCAACACAGTGTTAAGGGCAGAGGTAAGCTCTGGATACACGCTTATTCAATGGAACTGAATGACTCTTCCAGTTTTCATACCCCAAAATACTCCCCATGAACAGGTTTCACTGTGGTACATGATGTCTTTTTGGTCGTTTTGAAATGTTGGTCCTCCTACCCATCCATCAAGGTCGATTTACAAATCACCTTCTCTGGGAAGCTTTTGCTGACCACTTTCTACATCATTAGCTACTCCCTCCTCTGGGCCTCACCATGCTTTGTACATATTCTGATTATTGTGTACACTACCTCCTCTGCAATTCCCTATTGTATGCTTAAATGTTCGTTTTTCTGATTGGAATGTGAACTTTTTATGAAGAGGGTCTCTATTATTAGTTTTTCCTTTGGCTTGGCATTTTATAGGCTGAATAATATGTTGAATCTGTGAATAAATGTGAATCATTCGGGATGTGCCATCTCTAATAAACTTCCATTTATGCCTATCGATCTGCTTTTGGTGAAAATTCCAGTAGATTTTAAAGGAAATTCCACATGTTTGGTAGTTGAAGTTCTGTGCTGAACTTTTTAGTATTTATTTTATGTCGTGCCTTGGCACTAGTATCTGTCTACACAGACTTCTTTTTTCTAACATCCCCATGAAACTTGAGTTTCTCAAATTTCCCCTGCCTTTGCCTTCCAGCTCCTGCTTTCTCCACTTGCCCTTTGGGTTTAAACATTCTCTTTGTACATTTCTATACTTGATATGTTTAAGAGAATATTTATTTCAAATTCCACTTTGCTTTCTGTGCTACCTAGAAGAAATAGGAGAGATCTCTCAAGAGGAGAAGACAGTTTGGAACTCTGGAAGTTGTGTGAGCATTTTAGCTCTTCAGTCTATTTGGAACGGAAGGTCTCTGCTGTGAACAAATAAAAGTATGAGTAAAAACAGAACGTAGGAATAATTAAAGTAAGTGTTACAGTCCGTGTATCAAAAAGTACCTCCTTCTCCAAAATCATTTTCAGCAGGGCTCCTTTTATAGCTAGTTCATGGACATCAATTGATATGTAATTGAATTTTCCAAAAATATCTTCACGAGACTTTTCAGTAATACAACACAATAAGATTTAGTCCCACGGTGGTAACCGCATTCTTGAAAAGCTGAACAATGTTTTGGATTTTTCACAGTTGCCTTCCTTAAAGTAGGTCGATACCTATGTCTCAAGGGCCAAAATCATGCCTGTGAAAAGGACACTGTTCATAACTCCACCTCCTATAAGCTGCTGTGCTTTTTTGACAATAGGTAGAAATTTGTTATTCTTGATAGGGTTAAATTAAGGATGACAGGAAGGATGGGAAGCGTCTCCATCCTGGGGAGAAGGAAGAGATGGTGAAGTGTCATTTAGACTTATGACTCCCTGTACATGGTTCCATTGTTGTGTTTGAGGCTGTATATTATTTGTTTCCTTTCATTGCAAGTTTCTTGGAGCACTGTCTCTTGAGATCTGTTTTTGATATGTATTTCCTTTTATCCCCTCACATATGCGCTACCTCTTGGGGCAAGACACATTTTTCTTCAGCCTGCATAGCCTTCTTCTACATTCTGGGTGACACCAAGATACTACGTACGATCTTATATTTTTTTCCATCCTAGGGTGAACTTAAACTTCCCTCCCAGGTCAGGTATATGTACCTTGGGCCCCTTCTGTTGGCTTCGGCAGGACCAGGCAGACTGCAGAATCAGCTCCCACCATACTTGTGAGTGGAACTTGTCAACCAGCAATGGTTTTCTCTGTGCATCACACCTGGCACGATGCCTGAATGATGCTGTCAGAGACGGGCACAACTGGAGAAGCAGGGCTGAAGCAGCAGCAGACCAAAGTGCTCATTCTGTTCCAAAGGCTACTGTCCTTTTTAAAAAAAGTGTGCATTGAAAAGTCTTCCATTTTCAGGGAACTGTATTCAATATCCTGTGATAAACCATAATGGAAAAGAATATGTATGTGTTCAACTGAGTCACTTTGCTGTACAGCAGCAATTAGACACAACATTGTAAATCAATTATACTTCAATAAAATTTAAAAAAAAAGAAAGAAAAGTCTTCCATTTGCAATCTCATAGTTTTCTAGTGAGTCTGAAACCAAGAAAAATATAATAAGATAGTGGAGAAAAACCAGTGTTTTCTAGAAGTAAAAGAGACGGATCTAGATTAAACACACATTGTGTTTTTTCTTTTCCTTAATTATCTGTAAGGTATGTTTGCTGAGGAGAGAGACCTCCAGGAAGAGGAGAAATGTGATCAGTGAGTAGAAGGCCTGAAACTTCTTGGAAGGTGAAGGAAACTGCTGTGGCTGCAAGTAAAGTGTCTGTTTCTAGAAGAAGTGGCGAGAGAGGAGGGACGAGGTACAAAAGAGGCCAGGCCATGAGAGGGTCATGTGTCTCCCTCAGCAGTTTGAACTTTGCACTGTGGGCAATGAGGAGCCTTTGAACACTTGCAAATGGAAGGAGGCAAGTCGTGGTGGAAAGTTCGGGGGCTTCGAGGGAGCTGTGTGAACTTGAACCAAAAAAATTTCTTATCTTCAGTTTCCTTACCTGAAAAATGGATATGATAATAGCTGTGAAGATTAAATAAATGTACACAGGTAAAGCACCTTGCCCAGACAGAGCACCCAAATGCAGGCTAGGTAAATTAACGTTTGCCTACAACAAATGTACACAAATGCTTAATCGTCTTTAATTAGAAATTTGGTGCTGTAGTCAGGGAAAGGCATAGTTGGCTAATTTGTCCCACAGGAGTCAGGGAAATGCAGGCCCAGGAGGTAACACACTTACCCACTCACCACAACAAATTTGAAAGGCACAAAAAGCATTTTAATGTACACAAAGGAAAATACCCTAAGCTTACACTGGAAAACAAAACATCAGATTTTTAAATTCTCTTTTGTTTCACCTAATTTCCTGGAGACTCTGAACAAAACGTTCCAAGTGGCCGGCCAGCTGGTTCTTTTGTTTCAGGGGCCTTGATGTCTGTATTAGATATTTAATATTTCCCTCCTTCTGGCCTGATAGCTGGCACTTGAAAATGACACAGAAGCAGAGGTGTCATGATCACTAGTACCTACCAATAGCTGGCAGAGAAATTCCTGTGCTATAGAGACTCGTTTGTGGATAAAATGTTCTATTTTTAGTTAAAACTTTTGCAAAGAAATTAGCAGACAATAAATGCTCAAGATCCCAAATAAATTGGAAAGTGGAAAAAAACACAGTGTAGGAGTCAGAGGAGTTGATTTCTACCTTGAGCTTTGCCAGTATTACACTATGCAGCAATGCATGGATTAGGTCAACTCTGACCGTCAGTTTCCTCATCTGTAAAATGGCAGAGTTGATCTAGATTGCTAAAGTCTCTTTCAGGTCTGTGTATTATTGTAAATCTTAATTCATATTCCTAGGCTCAATATAGCATCATTACTCTGTCCAAGGCTTGTCTCTCTTCCCAGCATCTGATCGATCACCAAATCCTGTTTTGCATTTCTGTTAAGAATCAGAGTTTCAGAATTAGAGAAACTTTAATGCAAATCCTAGCTCAGTCATGCCTCAGTATAGGGAAGTTCTTCATCTTTCTCTACACCTCAGTTTCCTCATCTGCAAAGCGGGGGCTATGACAGTGTTTATATCATATGCTTGTGATTTGCATTGAATGAGATAATGCATGTAAAGTACTTAGCACAATGTCTAGCGTTTAATAAACCATGGCTATATTCAAAATCTCCCTTCCAAATAGCTCTTGAATTTGAATATTCCTCTTCACCTGGAATACTGAAACAAAATTGGCTTCCTTAACTCTAGTCTAACTCTTTGCCCGGGCAGAGAGGTAATCTTTCAAAACCGCATGACATTACAACAACAATAATAAAATTTCTGTGGGGCTCAATAGAAATGGGAGATGAGGATGGCTAGGAAAGTGGGTTCTGGTTTGACAAATCTGAGACCAAGTTTCTTGTGGTCTTGTTTAAAAATGGCAGAAGTAAAGGTCTTCTCGAACTTTGCAGGCCAATGTAACTAACCAGATCGAAGGCAAGGTTGTTGGGACAGGAGGGTGGGGATGGTGCGGTGTTAGGAACCTTTAACATAGGTCCTCTGCACATAGATTTATGACTCCCTAAGTTTTTTGCTGCAACCTTCCTAAGACTTGCTTTGCTTTCAGAGCAGACTCCTGTTTGTCCTCTGAGCAGAAGTGTGCTTGATTGATCTCTGTGTGGGCACCGGCTTCGGGCAAGATGGGGAGATGGGCTTAAGTAAAGGCTAAACTGAATCAAACCAGGCCGCGTGCTGACATTTTCACATGTGCTTTGGAGCACAGCACAAGCTTCTCTGGCACATTGTGAGGGCTTCTCTTCCCTGTGTCTTTACTGAGATAGAGGGAAAAACAACCAGAAAACCACGGGCTTATGCGGCAGCATCAATGATCTCGGTTAGGCACTGGCATTTCCTGCTGTGAGTCCTATATATCATAATGAAATTCACTGGACTTTTCACTTAGAAAAGAGTCTCTCCTGCTTGAAAAATACGATGCCTCTCCCATCGAAAGAAAGAAAGAAAGAAAGAAAGAAAGAAAGAAAGAAAGAAAGAAAGAAAGAAAGAAAGAAAGAAAGAAAGAAAGAAAAGAAAGAAGGAAAGAAAGAAGGAAAGAAAGAAGGAAAGAAAGAAAGAAAGAAAGAAAGAAAGAAAGAAAGAAAGAAAGAAAGAAAGAAAAAAGTTTTGCTTCCATAACTGACCTGCAAACACCCTGGTTCACTGTGAGAAAAAGTCAGGAAGGCACAGCTATCTCAGAACACAGGGAACTAGAGAGGGTTAGTGCTCAGGAGAAAGGCGGGCTTTTTTAAAACCCCTTTTCAATTTAGGCCAGTGGCAGCCACAGGACCCAGGGGTGGGGAAGGGCGAGGAGGCCCATTCGAGGCCCGATCTGGCGTCATGTTACAGGGCCGGAGGGACTGGAGAAAGGGAACATTTGGCTCTCATTACAGAACAAAGGGACAGGGTGCTAGAAAACAGAGCGAATCTGGGTCAGAGGTACCTGACTCTCCCACAGGTGCTGTAGTCAACTTGCACATCTCCACTCAGGAGGGAGCCTCCCAGAGCTGTCTCCCCACCATCCACATGCGCCAACAATAACATTTTACCAGGAACACAGCTTGTCAAAACCAGCATTTCAGCTGGAGCAGCGGTGTGATGAAAATAATGTTTTCTCAGGGGCAAAGCTCACCGCTCTTGAGAAGTTAGAGCTGTTAGCACATGATTTTCATGAAATCTCCTCCAAATATTCAAAATCTTTCTATATTATTTTATTTTACAAACCTTCTTATTTTCTCTTGGAGGGAGTTGGTGAGGAGGCGAGAAGACTGAAAATCTGTGATTCTTGTGAAGAACAAGATATTCTTGAGCGTAATTCAGGATCTAAACTTCCCATTCTCCTTAATTGTGGCAGGGTTGCACACAATTTGATTGGGAGAGCCCTACTATTTTTTCCCCCTCATTTTTTTTTTCTAACCAATTACTCTTCGTTTGTCTTTTCCAACCTGCCTTCTGATGAAGCATTATTTTGAAAATCTGTATTTTTTTGGCAAGGCTCTCATTGGTCGAAGTTTGTGGTAGCTCCCCTGGCTTCTGGTTATTTCTCTCTTTCTTCTCTTTCTCCTTCCTTCTATTTGAAATCATCTCCAGGCCTTGAAGGGAGAAGGATTGGCCCAGAATGCCACTGCTTGCGGCTCTGCCAACTTACCACCCGAACCTTGTAACTGTATTTTAAGTCATTAATGATAAAGCCCCAGAAATGTTGGCAGAGGGTACATTTCATCTGAAACAATATAAAATGTACAGTGAGAGAAAAGCAGCCTTCAGGTATCTGCAGGGGTCCTGTTACGTGGTGGTTGTGATGAAAATAGGCTTAGTGAATTTAACAGCCAGCAATTTATTAGCAAACCTGGTTCCACTCAAAAAAAAATATGGAAAATCAGAATTGATGCAGAGTGTTCATCGCAAATCCTTTATATTAGCACGACTTCTGTATTGTGTTAACTCTTACTATTGTGGGGAGTAGACATCCTTTAGAGCGAAAGGCAGGGCAAATGAACTTCCTCTGTCAAACATCACTCTGTAGAGATCCAGGCCGTGTCTGTCTGCATCATTCAGCCTAGAAGACAAATAATTTTCCTTGACATGACTTGGCAAAAGCAAGGGAAGAGTCTTCAGTCTTAGCTAGTGTCGCTTTTGGAAATCCCTTACCAGGGCTCGACTCTGGAGTTGTCACTTCCAGGCAACCCTTGTGGTAGCTCTTTCTCTAGACACATAATCCTGAGAAGTTGCTTTCCCTTCGGCTGAGCTTTTATACCCAGTAATTGAAAACAACACATTTTCTGCTGCTGACTGGAGACACCAGAGCGATCACTCTCTCTTTCTACTTTAGATTTAACAATGTGGCGGTGATGAGATGGGAGACATGTTCGAAGTATTCAAAATGAAAAACACCAGAACACAACCGTTATTTTATGAAAGAGGCTGGAAAACGGTTAGTAGAGAAATCACAGATGTGTTTCACAGACGAGGGGGATGTGAGGGGAGGTCTACATTCTGAAAATAGCATGACGAGCACAATATATTCCTCATTAGGCTTAACATATTACTTTTCGGGTTTCCTAAGCTTGGTTTGGGGGGTTTATTTTCACTTTCAAGGGTATCTATGTATGTAGGCAGGTATGTATGTATTTTGACCTCCTAGAGAAACATGATAGTCTTTTATAGGATATTGACCCTAATTATTTACCTGTAGCCACTTTAAATAAAGAGCGCTTGATAAAACATGGAGAGAATTACCCTCTCAAATTAGAGATTACATTTTTGAACTATTGCCCACAAAAAGAAACTCAAAAATGTGAATATACTTTAAATGGCAGACCACTCAAAATGGACCTTCTGTTTTGTACAAAATCTACAATCACAAATTCCTCACTTTTGCCTTAATTTTGACTCTACAGAAGATACAGATTTTTTGAGCATGAAGATTGTGTCTTATTTTGTAGGGCCGTGCACACGGCAGCTAGTCAGTGACTGGCTGACTAGTGAATTAAGGCTATTAAAGGGGTATGCAATTTTGTAGGTGAAGAGAGTTGTCTACCCCTTCCTCTGTCCAGATGAAAGTCTTACAAAAATTTAGTACCACCTGGAAATATATTTTTAAACTCTTTGCCAAAAGCAAACAACGACCCAGAAATACTGTTATCATTCCTGTGGCGTACTTCTCTCTCTCCCAGGACTGTTGGGACTGTGAGAGCACAGAAAATTCTCCTTAGATATCACTTGCTGGGGATGACGATCGGCCACAACAATTTAAGAGATTTAAATATTAGTATGTATATATGTTATTGTAATAATCAGTTGTGTCACTTAGACGCATAATTAAACTACCTGAAAAATAGTCACCAAAATATATGCAAAAGCTTAGTCCAAGAAATAAAGTACTGTTGACCGTTGAACAATGTGGGTTTGAACTGCACAAGTCCACTTAAATGCAATTCTTTCAACAGTAAATACCTCAGTACTGCACAGCCTGCTTTTGGTTGATTCCACGGACGCAGAACCACGGACGCGTAGGGCCCACTATGAAGTTAAAGGCAGATTTTCAATTTTGCAGAAGGTTGGCACCCCTAACCCCTTCTTTGTTCAAGGGTCAACTGTATACATAAAAGATTCTTTTAAAATAATGTATGTTTTGGTTCAGTTCTGTTGTGCGCATCTAAAAAATATCTAGATATTCTAATTCTTCATTATAGATGTTCAGTTTAGAGCATTACATTAATCTCATCGAGCATTAATTGGAAGAATGTTGAGCCATCTCTTCTAGAGAGGAATAATTTGCTTTTATTTTTAATTTACAAGTGCCTACATAATGCCAAGCACTATTTTAAGCACATTACAAATCCTAATGCGTTTAATCCTCACAGCCTTATGAAGTTGATACTTGTATCATCATACCTATTTTATAGATGAGGAAACCAAGGCATGGAGAACTGAGTAAATTGCCTGTGGCCAAGCAGGTAGTAGGTGAAAGAGCAGGCTTTGATCTTGTGCAATCTGACATGAGAATCCTTGCCCTACTTCCTCTAGGACAGCACCGTCCAATAGAAAAATAATGTCGGCCATATATGCAATTTTAAATTTCCAAGTAGCCACACTAAACAAGTAAAAATTAAAATTTAACTTAAATGATTCCTTACATGATGCAGCAGTTAAACTGAAATGTAGTACAGTTGACCCTTGAGCAACACGGATTTGAACTATGAGGATCCATTGATACATGGATTTTTTTCAATAAATACATACTATAGTACTACACGATTGGAGCTGGTTGAATATGTGGGTATGGAATCTTGGATACAGAGGGCTGGCTGTACAGTTATACATGGATTTTCAACTGCGCAGGGAGGTCGGTGCCCCTAAAACCCAAAAGTAAATCAGGAGAAGGTACATTCTACGTTAAATGTGCTGGCAAACTTGCATGCATTTGTATTTATGTTATGAGCTTATTAATAAATTTAATTTTGTCTAGAAGTATTTAATCTGTTTTAATAATAATGAAGACAAACTTCCGAATCAAATCACTTACTATTAAAAGAGAAAAGTTTTTATTATTGCATGAAACAAATATTTTTATAAACTGATGTCAATATATCCTAATTTTGATTAGTCTTTTTAGTTTTTAGGGTTTTTTTTGTTACTGAAAGTATATTTAAATTGTACTTTTTGCTTTTCCAATTTCTCATTAAATGGGAGATTCTGTGGGATATAACAGAAAGGTAAAGAACTCCTGGGGTCAGCTGACCTAGACTTTAATCCAGGAAAACTGAGTTTTAATCCAGGTTCTGCCACTTAAAAGCAGTTCCTCTCTAAATTTGAATACTTGATCTTTGTGAGTTTCCAATTTCCTGCCCTGTAGTTTGGGGACAATAGTTCATATTTCTTCAGGCTATTAAAAAGAATAAATGAAAAAAACATATGTGAAATGCTTAGCTTAATGCTTGACACATATTAGGAAGCTAATAAATGTTAATTCCTTTTCCATAGTTACATGCACATTCTTTTATATGAATGAATCTTAATTCACCCAATGCCTCAAAATTTTATTAGCAAAAATACTACTAAAATTGGGTTATGATGTCTTCAACCCTTAAAACCCCTACAAATACATAATTATGTTCTCTGTGCCATTAAAAGTTTCTAAATTATGCCTAACTTATGATCAAACTGTTTCAAATGGCAAATCATCCAATGCCTGAATTTTTTTGACAGTTTTCTAAAGGGAAGACAGAAAGTGAAAAAAAGAAAGGAAGAAAGAATAAATCTTGACTAATAGTATAGTAATTATATTAGTGGCAGCACAGTGAATAAAAAGGTACTTGCTTCTGGATTAAACCCTTCTGAGGCTTTTTCTCTTGTAGCCAATTAGGAATGACTGGAGACCCACTGAAGTCATATCACGATGTACGCAGTTAGGCTATTTAAAGGCTGCCATTTCATTTCCAAATTTCACCCCTCCTGACATCTCCTGCACTGTTCACTTGGCACCCTTGGCTGCACTTCAGCAGATAATTTGTACGCTACATAAGCATTTAGAAAAACCCAGGTTAAACCAGGGGTGAGACTCATCAGTAACATTTATAGTTACTGAGCTTTTCACTATATGCCACAATCTGAGTCAGAGGGTGCCTCTTTCAAGAGAAAAAGAACATTCTTTTAGTGCAATTTCTATTTTCACATTGATAGGACGACAATGATTCCTACAGCTAAATTTCAGCTTGACTTCATTTGTCAAATGATTTTACCAATAGGTTTTTTTTCTCTAGATGTTAACCACTCTTCTTTTTCAAAACCAGAAATTCTGCATTTAAATTATGTTTGATGGAAGGTAAATTTTTTAAAATTCAAGAACAACCTTTCGTTGACAAGAATTCAATGTGAGGAAAATTTAGATCAATGTATTGACTGCACAGAGTGTAATAAAACCCTCTTTAGTTTAATAGATAAAAGAGCGTTGTGGGTTTTTTATTTTTTCTCTGCAGCACTGGAATATGTGCTCTGCTCATGGAAACCAGCTGTCATACCACTTCCCAGCACTCCCGAGGAAACAGAAACTTGCTTCTTCTCTACATGAGGGTGCGCCAGAGGCAAAGATTAGGGTGGCTGTGGAGGTGCAGGTGGTTTTCTGTATTTTGGGGAAGGTCACAGAAACATCTTTCTTTGCGCTTCTTTTCTCCAAATTGGGCATCGCCTGAAATTGGCGCATTCAGCAGCAATGTGGGATGAGGTATGTGCGGGGCACCATTTCCCTCTAAGGCAAATACCTTCACTGCTGGCAAACCCTCAGAATTTGCAAGCTCAGCCAGCACCTTTGACCTGACCACGCAGCTGACAGCACAGTTGGCAGTTGGTAGCTTCCATTTATCCTAGGTCAGCTCCTCAGGCATCAACATAAAATGAAATCAAGATTTAGGCAGTAAATTCAGAAATAATAATGAAATACCCGAGAGTTTTCTTCAGGCTGCTCAGGCTGAGAACCATTTATTAAGCTCATAAAGCGGGGGAAAAGCCAGACAGGTAAGAGTAGCTGCTCAGGATAAAGAAATGGGTGATCAAATACATGATCTGATGATCCAGAGGAGGAAGCCACTGCTTTAACGACAGTCAAGCTGCTGATTGTTTAAGATGTAGCTGGGAATGCCGCACGTTTCACTGGGCAGAGACTGTCACCTTCACATCCTCAGTGCCCAGCACTGTTCCTGGTAGCTGATGCTCAGTCAGTGAACATTTGGGTAATTAATGAATGAAGTCCGTGACTGCTGGCTGCCGTCATTGGCAGAGCACTCATTAATCTTGCCATGGTTCTATAGATCAATTCTGTGGCTTAATTCATTAACTTCGAAATTATAGTCATTGGTATTTCATCAAAAAGTAATACTACTGGGCTTCCCTGGTGGCGCAGTGGTTGAGGGTCCGCCTGCCGATGCAGGGGACACGGGTTCGTGCCTCGGTCCGGGAAGATCCCACATGCGGCGGAGCAGCTGGGCCCGTGAGCCATGGCCGCTGAGCCTGCGCGTCCGAAGCCTGTGGGCCGCAACGGGAGTGGCCACAACAGTGACAGGGCTGCGTACCGCAAAAAAAAAAAAAAAAAAAAAAAGTAATACTACTGATTATAAAATACATATTCACATACATACTTACATGTGCATTTTGCCACCAATAGTAATTGGACCAGGAGAAAAGTTAGCTAAATAATACAAATACATTTAAGGGCTATATACGTATGTACGTGTTTATAGACAATTATTTTTTTCTAGTTCATATATCTACAGGATGAAATTCCCAAGTCATATTTTCTACAAGGAACAGCCTGAGGAGGAGGGACATATTCCTTCCACTCCTACCATATGGTAGGTATACTTGAGCTCCGTGCTTTACAAAAATGCTTTCACTTTGGCTCACATGGACTTTATCCAGGGGAAAATCAGTGCCCCTTTGTAGGCGAGGATACTGAACTTCAGAGGAAATATCACTTGACCAATTTTACATAGTGAAGAAATTGTTGAGCTAAGAAGAAATTACAGGTATCTTTGATGTTAAAGTTTGTGGGTTTTTCTCTTTACCTAAACCTTGAAATGTCATCAACTATAAAGCATTAGGAGTAGACACTGAATAAGGAGATATTCTTCAAGAATTTTATGTTAAAATAAATATAGGGAGATTATTTATTTTTCTATGTTCCAGAAAAGATCATTTGGGAAGATATAATGGATTAAAGAGATCCTGCTCAAGAGATACAAAATATACAAAACTGTATACTAATTTGGAAGAAACTTAGTAAGAAAAATGTGGAAAATAATCTGCACAATCTACAAAGCTTTACTGAAAAGGAAAATATGAAACAATAAAGGGAGAGAGAGATTTTGTTTGAGGATGGGAATTTTCAACATTGTAATGTCACTTCTCCCACATATTAATGTATACATTTAATGAAATTTTATCCCAGTGTCCACAAGTTCTTACTTAGAAATTTGACCAATAATTCTAAAATTCATCTGGAAAAATAAATGGCAGAAAGGAAGCAAGATACTTCTTAAAAGAAGAATAATGAGGCCCACTTACATTATCAGATACTAAAATAAATTATAAACCATATTACTTAGAACAGTGTGGTACTGCCATTAGAATCTATAGCAGATCATTAGAAACATAAAAAGATTAGATAGATAATAAATATTAATACATAAATAAATAGATGTGTATGTATAAAATGAATATGATAGGGCTTCCCTGATGGTGCAGTGGTTGAGAGCCCGCCTGCCGATGCAGGGGACACGGGTTCATGCCCTGGTCCGGGAAGATCCCACATGCTGCGGAGCGGCTGGGCCCGTGAGCCATGGCCGCTGAGCCTGTGCGTCCGGAGCCTGTGCTCCGCAATGGGAGAGGCCCGCGTATCGCAAAAAAAAAAAAAAGAATATGATAAAGATGGAATTTCAAGTCAGTGAGGAAGTAATGGATTATGCAAGTAATAGCAATAAGCTAATTGGTTAAAAAATGCAAAAATGAGTTAGACAGCTATTATATTAGAAAATTGTATTCATGTGGTTTATAGAGTTAAATATAATAACTTCTAGATGAATATCTAGCTCATTTTGGAGTGAAGGGCAAAGGTTGAACACATACAAGTAAACATAAGTAGATCTGGGTGTAAAACAGTATAAATAAAGTCAAAGGACAAATAAACTATTAAAAAAACAGCATATCACAGAAAAATTATTATCTTCAGATTAATAAAGACTTCATTTTAAATAAAATGGATGAACATTGCAGCAGAAAAAGAAGCCATGAGAAGGCAAGTCACAAAAACTATGTGACCAACAAATGTATAAGTCAGTTCCCTAGGAATCAAAGATATGCAATTTAAAAGAAGACACCATTTCTTGCCAATCAAATTTATATGCCAGGGGATATTTTTCTTGCATTTGCAAGTTTGTTCTAGAACGCAACACCCCTTGTGCTGTTGCCCTAGGTCAGGCTTGGGAGAGTTGTCGCTCACTTGGCATTTGCTGGTCACCATTTTCTCTCACCCCAGCTGAGACATTGAGAAACCCCAGATACCAGATGCTTCCTCAGAGCTTCTTGGAGGAGAGGGGAGATATGGCTTGTTTCCCTCTTGTGATACCTCCTGTTGGAGGAATACTCGCACCATCCCTTTTATTCCCCAGGGGCTTACTAGGTTTTTTTTTTTTTTTTTTTTTTTTTTTATTGGAACAGCTTTTCACGGATCCCCAACTCTCTGTTGGACTAAGGTATGCTTTCAATAAAGAACTTGCCTGAGAAACAGGTCCTGGCATCAGACCCCATGTGGCACTCAGAATCTGGAATAGCAACTCCCTTTCAATGGTTAAGTCTTTCTTGGAGGTCAGACTCACTTTACTGGGATTTTCTCTCAGGTTTCTTGCAAATAAGCTCAGGTGAATCTCAAAGACTCCAGCCTGTCTGATTTACCCTTGGAGTTGAGTTTAGACAACCCCCCCTTTTGTCTTTATTATAAACCCATAGAGTTGAGTTTTTTCTTCTCTATGTTTTTAGTGTTTTTAAAAATTTTCTTTCATGAACTAGCACTACTTCTATAATTTTGTAATGTATGTTTTAAGAGCAAATATTGTCTGTACGGAAAAATACAAGTTTTATTTTATGAATTCATAGCCCAGGATGTCAATTCCTTAGGTAAAACCATTTCCTTGAGCCAAAGATCAAGTCTCCATTTTACTTCATTCCAGAAAGCATAAGCAACATTTACAGATCTTTTTAATTAAATAAATAAAATTTGAAATTAAGGCCTTAGTTTGTTTTTAAATGCCTCTAGTTTTGTTGTCACCCTAACTTTCTGCATTTGAACTATAGCCATGACTGTAGAGTATAAACTCACTGCTTGACCCTGGCATAGGATAAATTCCTTTGAGGATTTCTTTCAAAATAAAATAGAATATTTTCCATATTCATTACCATAATCCTTCCCACAAAATCTGTAAAGGATATTTGAGGAAATGTTTCTAATTTTCAGAGTGTCTCCTAAAAGTTGGTTTGGACAGGGAAAAGAGCTAGAGCTATAAATTTTTTAAAGGTGTTTATGGGCAACTACTAATTTGTTCTAAGTTTACATTTCATATATTGAAACCTTATTATGATGACAAAGTTCTTGACATACACTGTAATACTTATACTCTAAAATACTTCTCATGTGAGCTGGTGTTTATTTACTCCATATAATTTGATTTTAAAATTCTCTAAGAGCAATGATTATGAATCTTTTTTTGTTGTTTTTTAAACATTTCTTCCAGGTGGTCAGCTATACACTTGGTATTAGAAGTTATTAAATAAATCAACCAATGTATATGTATTGCCAATTATCATGTGCAATATTTAATAAGAAGTGAAAGTCATTTAAGAGAAAAACAAGTTTAGTGCATTATACCTGCCCCCCAATCTTCTTGAGGAAACAATACAGACACACGCATAAAAGATTAACTATAAGGCAACACTTGATGTCAAAGAAGTGGAGCAGCTGATATTGATTTAAACAAATAAGTATCCATACCGAGGAGCAAAAATGATGATGATGATGCCTGTCGCATATTAGGTGCTTAAGAAGTATTGTTTGAATAAATATATTTGTTGAACTGTTTACCCAATAAGTACCTACGCCGGGTCCTTTACCTCATAACAACCCTTAAGACATGATTCGCACCGTTTTCGAGCGGAGAAAACTGATGAACAGGGAGGCTCCGTTGATACTCTTCTAAGTGGTAGAGTAGGGAGTTTCATACACACATCTGTTAACTCCATGATCTACGTTTCCCTTCCCCATTACACTGATTTTTGCAGAGAGAACACTTTCATCATGGCCACTTTGAAAAGGGGGATCTCCGTTGTAGACATGTTTATTCAACAAGTCATTCTTGAAACTAATACTACTGACCACACACTGAGTAAAACAGGACAATGTCCTTATGAAGTTCAAAATCTACTCAAAAGATAGCAATAAAAATACCACCAAATAACGTAAAATTGAAATTCTAATCGTATCAGAAAGAAGATATACATTGTAGTAGAGAACTTAAAATAGACAGACTTGATCTACTCAGAAGGTCAGGATCCTCAAAGCTGAAAGGTAAGTAGGTTTAGACTTTGCAGATTGGAAAATAAAGAATGTTTAAGATCCAAAAGACTTGGAGCAAGAGGGGGAAAATGATGATTAAGAAGAACAAATAGGGGCTTCGCTGGTGGCACAGTGGTTGAGAGTCCGCCTGCCGATGCAGGGGACACGGGTTCGTGCCCCGGTCCGGGAGGATCCCACGTGCCGCGGAGCAGCTGGGCCTGTGAGCCATGGCCGCTGAGCCTGCGCATCCGGAGCCTGTGCTCCTCAACGGGAGAGGCCCACGTACTGCAAAAAAAAAAAGAAGAAGAAATGATAGCCAACTAGGCTTAAGGTAAGAGAGCAAAGGGGATAATAGTGTAAGATGGAGCTGAGAAGGCAGGTAGGCACAGGACTAGCCAGGGTGTTGTAAACCATATTGATTATTTCATCTTTATTCTGAAAGCAATGGCAAACCAATGAAGAGTTTTAACTGGGGAGTAGTAAGGATGGCAGGGCAATGGGAGAGAGCATCTGGACAGAATGTGGAGTTGGATGGGAGGAGGCCAAAGTGAATGTAGTTAAACCAGATAGAAGGCATTTTGTAGGCCAGCCAAAAGATGGTGGTAGGCTAGTCTACAGAGTTGTTAATAAAAGATACAGAAAAAGGAATAGATTTCAGAGCTTATATAGGAGATAAATTAGCATCATTTTGTGATGGACTGGATGTGGCAGGGAGATCGTTGAAGGAAAAGTAGGTTTCAACGATGAATTCAGGTTTTTGGCTTACATAACTTAATAGATGTTAGTTCCATTCACTGTGACAGGAAACAGTTAAGGTTTGGAGGGGAAGCTCATGATTTTGGTTATCAATATATTGAATTTGCAGTACATTTGAGACTGGTTGGTAGACATGTGAAATCAGTTGTTGGATATATACACGTGTAACCAAAAGAAAGGCCTCAGCTGGAGAGATAAATTGGTGGGTCATCTGAGTTTAGGTGACTGAAGTGGTGAGCATAAGTGAGATTACCGAGTAAGAGATACAGAATAACAGGAAAGGACCAGTGACTCAGCCCTGAGCAGAAACAACAGTTAATGGTTAAGTAGAAGAAAATGGGCTTCTTTTTTTTTTTCTCTTCAGTATGTATACTTTAAGGCATGTAAGAAAATCTCTTCCTTTCTCTTTTCTTTTATTCCTTGCCATATTTTTCTCCATAATTCATTTCTTCTCTAAATGTGACTTGAAATTTACCCTGAACTTGAAAATATGCACACCATTTCATGACTGATTTTGTTACAGTGTCTTATAATATCAAAATACAAATTAGTTCTTTCGCAGTTTATTGAAGACAAAGATATGATTAACCATGAATGTGAGTCATGGCTAAACATCATAAAATTCACTATACAAGCAAAATACATTGAGTTATACTATATATTAATTATTGGGTTAATCACCAAAAGAAATAGAAGATTTTGGGTTAAAATGGAAAATTGTCCCATGTGTCATTTCTACTCAGTCAGATGTCCCCAATGTAAAGAGAGAAATGAACAAAGGAACTGAATTCAAACCCCCAAATTTGTGAAATATATCAAACATACAAAAAGTATAAAGAATAAGATAAATACATATCCAATTTAAGAAGTAACACAGGGCCAACAGAGGTCCCCCCTCACCGTGTACTTCAGTTCTCACATGGGATCCCATTCCTGTATCTCTCCATGCTCCTTCACACCCAGAGGTCACCACTACCTTAAATTAGATGTTTAGCATTTTCATGTATGATTTTATACTTTGTTACATATGTATATACAATTACAAACACTATGTTAGATTAATGGCTTAGTTTAAACAATCTACAAATAGCACAATATGTTGCACGTGCTTCCTAAGGAGTAAGAGAAACGATAGAAAGTTGGAGAAGCAGTAGTATATCTAAAAACCAAGGAAAATACTGTTACAAGAAAGGAGTGACCCAATAACGTTGAAGGCTTTTGCGAGGTCATGCGAAATATTTTGTCCTGAGCCAGAGAAAGAAGGGAAAATAATTTCTGACTGCCTACTATCTTGCCACAAAGAACTGAGGTGGATAAATTCCTGTTTGCTTATAACTTAGAAAAATTAAGGAAGGGGGAGAGAGACAATGAACCTAGGTCATTTCTGAATAATTGTTACCCTAAAGTAGCAATTTCCTCCACCACTATTCCCAGTTTTGTCACCACAGATTGTCCCATAGTCTTACATTGGTAATGCAAAGTCTAATATATTTATCTAAAGATTATTCATGCTATTTAAAATTATTTTTGATTCTATTGCTAAATGTGTTGAAAACCTGCTATTGTTAATTTCTCAAAGCACATCAATTTCAAGATGAGAACTTTTAAGCAAAGAAAACTTTTATAAGGCTTTTAAAATTTGCTTCAGTGGGAAAGTCAGTTTGTATGCTCAAAGAAATTTAAAACTGTTTCCAAACTTGGTTTTAACAAAGTATTTATCTTTGACTCATTAAAATTGGCAGAAATGTCTTGTAATTTAAGGAGAAAAATTAAAATATGCACATACATTTGGAATTGAGGTGATTTAAGTAAGAGAATGACTAGATCATGAGACTCTCATAGAGAGATGGTCTGGAAGGAGAGAAACTGGGAAGTGGGATTCTAGATGAGATGCTATTGCAATAGTCCTGATAAAAAAATTTACATTTCTAGGCAGCTAGAGTGGGAGATAGGAGTGGGAAAAAAGTGACAGTTTCTGGAAACAGGTAGAAAAATTGAAATGGTGCTGTGACTGAATGGGAGTAGAAGCTGAGATTTGAGATTCAGCAAATGTTAATTTCGCACTATCCCCCACATGGTGTTTTCCACATTTTGTGGAAGCAGAAACCCAGAGAGATGCAATAATCTGCCTCAAAACACTGTTTAATAAATTGTAGACCTGGGGTTTCTCCTTAAAATTCCTGACTTCAAATGCAAAGTGTTTTCTAATATGAAGCCATAACAAATACCCAACAAAAGAGCTAAAACAAGCAATAAAAAAAATCATGAAAGTACAATGCCTTAAAACACATTTGATTAAGAAACAAAATGAGGCAGAACTCTATTTCTGATAGAAAATTAGCTTCCTCTAACGGTGCCCTTCCTTATGGGACTAGCCTTTGATGGCAAATATAGAGAGTGAGAAAGGTCCCATCCTGTGCTGGTGCTGTGGTCTCGGTGACCACACTGAAGAAGTACGCTTTCCCAGCTGAGTCGGTGTAGGTCATTGTGTTCACATTTGCTCTATCGTGGTTCCAGAGCAAGCTTCCACACTGAATGAATGAGATAGTGATCAAAGGTCATACCACGCCTGAGCCCTCAAAGTTCTTATCAAAGAATTTCAGGGAAAAAAAAGAACAAAGTTTATCATTTTTTATTTTTTTAAGCTGAGGGGAAAAAAAGGCTGTCAAGGAAAAGGATGAACATCTTGCAAAGAAATAGAAAATGAGGCCCTTAAAGACATTGTTCATATACCCCCAAAGAAATCAGCTCTTATTTCAGTCAGGATTACAGAAGACTTGGATATATTTTATATTTTCTTTTCAGAAGTGTAAAAAAATACTTAAAAGTGCATATATAGGCTGAACATAGGTTTATTGCCAATGACTTTGGTAAGGCGGGGGGATTGAGGCTGCTAATGTAAGTTTATGAGTACAGCTGGTCCATTTAATGGCAGGTTTATAGGCACACCTCAAGAACTGCCCCATGTCTGTGGAAGGTATGGTATCAAACAAACTCTGTTGGACATATGGGCCCATCTATGGTCAGTGTACTATAAACCAACCCATAACTACTGCAGCTGTGATCATAAACCTTTTTAGAAAGCAACTGGAAAAATCTGACTTAGAAATGTTTGCTGTGTTTCAAAATGGGAAAGTGAAACATGAAAAAGGAGTACCCATGCAATGTCTTGCGTGAAAATGTCACAGGCTCAGCTTAATCCAACAAAACCGACTTCACCCTCACTCTGCATGATTTTCATAAATCTCAATCGAAGGATCAATGGCAATTAATTTTCTGCTTTTAAAATTCTAAGTGCCTGAGACCACTGGTATTCCACTAAACCCCTGGTGTTCCTCCAATAAGTTACCAGGATGTTGGTACTTACCTACGATGTTGATATAGTGTTTTATTACCCAGGCATACCTTGAAAGATTTGTCTCCCATGTAATGAAGATACATTTCAAAGTTGAGACTTTTCATCTGTTCAGAGGGTATTTTGCCTTTCCTCTGACATTTTGAAATATTTATTTCAGAACTATTTTATGGAAAGAAGCACCAGTGGACTAGATAAGTGCATTGTAAAAACTTATAGAAGTACTATGACTGGATTTTTTTAACCTAAATTTGGCACATGGATGTAAGATTTTCCCTGTCCTGAGACCTGTCAAAGGACCATACGGAAGCAGTGAGAAAGCAAGAGTTGCATTTAGTTTAGAGTAAATATAGCTGCCCTCTATGGCTCCTTGAAGCTCTATCAATTTTGTACTTTCATGGTGTCCAAGGATAGGTTTGCAGAGCAGGTGTTGTCGACTGGTCAGCAGAATGCACACTGATTTCATATTAAGAGAGGACATACACAGAGAGGTATTGTTACGTGATATACCAACAAATGTCACACTGCTTCCGCTTCTTCTGGGGAAGCTAACTAGTCCTAATTAGTGATGTTGACATGTTTCTTTTCCAATACCTATTAAAGAATATTTTTTAAATAGGGAATAACTCTGTGTGTGTGTGTGTGTGTAGCCATATTCTGAGACTAACCTGGTCTCTAATATTTTTTTTTCCTACAAGTTACTAAATCTATTGAATCTACTTTTTAGGTACATTTTGAGTTGCACCGAGAACATTTTGTGGTTGAGTAATATCACTTTTACTACAGGAATCTATCACTGAGAGCAAGTGGGAATCATTCCTTTTTTAAAGGAGAAGTATATCTTACATTAGACCCAAATTCTTTATATTTACCTCTCCAGTTGGTTCTCTTGCTGGACTTGTAGCATAGTGAATAAAAAGACTTCTAAGTTTTCAATTACCATCTCATTTAGTCAGTTCATAGAATATTTCTGATGGCTGATTTCATACCCTGAACATTGTTTTAAAAGATGACTACTATTTCTTGAATAGAATAAATGGATGTGGCTAAATTTCCCACTTTCTCCAGATGACCTTTTTTTTTAAGGTTTAACCTGGGTGATTAGATATCAGGGAGTACATTGATATATATTACTCGGAGGTACAGTTCACGCTCTGTATCCCCAGGTTCCACATCTGGGGATTCAACCAACTGCAGATCCATCTTGCACTGCACGATTTTATATAAGGGACTTGAGCATCTTAGGTTTTGGTATCAGCGGGGAGGTGGTGCAGTAGATGGGGGCGTGTGTGGGGGTGGAAGGTCCTGTAACTAATCCTTCCCCCGCCAAATACTGAGGGATGACTGTAATTGGATCTCTCCAATTAGTAGTAAGAGCTATCTAATTTATTTCAAGATGACTTTCAAAACATTAAAAGAAAATGTGGATAATCGTCTACTTATGTGTTTTGAAAGGATTACCCACTTAAAAATATTGAGTCTAAGTAGTCATATATTTAAAATTGACTCTAGTAAAGTCAATCCTTTGAATAAGATTTTTAAAAGTAACTTATAGAGGTTTACAAATTTTAAATTATTGTGACATATTTGATCTCATATACTGCTCACAATAATCCTTTGAGGTGGGCAGTTCAGGTACCATTTTCCCATTTTATAAATGAGGAAACTAAGGCTCAACAAGGTTAATGGTTCCCCATAAGTTTCACAACTGGTTAGAGATCTACCTTGAACATGTCTTAGATTCCCAATAAGGCTACAATTGAAATCCATATGCCACCTAAGTAGAGGATGGTCAAAGAAATCCAGTTCCACTCACACTTTTGATGATTCTATTGCTATTACATTGGAAAGCTGAAAAGAGAGAGCCCATGTGGAACAGAACACACGAAAGATACATTTATTGTAAAAGGGTCACTGGGAAATTTTGCCATTTAAAGTACTGGCGTGGGAGGGCAGAATTAATTCATGCTCTGGACAGCTGATGGGAGGGGCAGAATGAGCACATAGGTGACTGGGTATGTGATGTCAAGATGACAGGGACCAAAACACAAACATCACCATTTGACTGGAACCAATCCTATGTGGGTATCCAAATCAACTGGAGCAACAGTGGGAAATAATGCTAGCACATCTTTCTTCTCATATCATTAAATAAATAAAATGATGACTCTTCACATTAGCAAACTTGGGTAGAAAATGGCAGCAGAACCACATCAGAAGGAGCTATTGCATTCAGCCACCACATCTGTTCAAGTACAACTGGGCATTCCAAAAACTTTTGTGCTTGTTTATTCATGCCAGATATTCTCTGTTAGAGAAGAGGCCAGCAGACCACCACACAAAACAATATCTAGTTATCTGAGCACTTAATCCATTTTAATTTTAATTTTTAGATTGTCTGGTGACAACATTACTTAATATTCCTCCAAGTTTATAGTTTAGTCTTAGCTAAATTATTTTAAATATATTATAACATTAGTTGGTTCTTCTCCATTTGATAATATCTTGAGGAAGTAATGTTAAATAGTCTCATATATATACATTCCATGATAAGAATTTTGAACTTAATTTTTGGAAATAGAGAACCATAAAAAAATCTAATTTTATTCAACTTACTTTGCACTGTTTTTTTCCTTGCCTGCCTTCTATTACACTGATCAAGTTTTCCTTATTCTTTTTTCTCCCCATCAGGTGGAAGCTTTATAATCTCTTTCTACTTTATTAAAGATCAATCTTAAAATGTAACATGCACATCATTCTTAACACAAGCTCAGAAATTCTAACTTTCTGAGGTTCTTAGAAATTCTAACTTAGAAATTCTTAGAAATTCTAACTTTCTTCTAGCCAGGAAAGTATACTTGGAGAAGCTTTACTCCAATGCATCTCCTACAGGTAACAGTTCTCCAGTATATTACTTCCACCTCATTTTTATACTCAAAAATTAATCATTTCAAAAATATACAGCCAAATATTGTTTCAAATTATTCACCTGTTACTAGTTTCATTTCACGCCATTGCTCCTTCCATTCTACAGAGTCCTTCTGGGTTCAATTTCCTTCTTAAAATGCATTTTTAAAGAGTTTTATTCAGAGACATTCTTGTAAATGATAAACTCCCTTATAGTCTTTGTCTCAATAGGCCTTTAAACTTTCTTTCTGAAAAACAGTTTATTTTATATTTATTTGTAGTTATTTTCACTCAGTACAACAAACTTGTTATTTCATTTTCTTCTGACTTCATTTCTTCTCCAGGAATCCACTGTTAATGTAATCATAATTCCTTTGTATGTGATGGATTTTTTCCTTTCTTTAAAAGATATTTTATTTATCTATGATATGCTATAACTTTACTACTATTTATTTAGACATGGAGTTATTTTTATTTATCATTCTTGGAACTGATAATATTCCTTCCATTTGAAGATTCAAGTCTTCATCAATTTAGGAAAAAATTTCAGGAATTGAATCTTTAAATATTGTCTTTCTCCTGTTCTCTTTTATTCTCTTCATCTGGAATTTACAAACATGCTGTATCTTCTCATTCTATGTTCCATGTCTCTTAACATCATTTACATTTTCCAACTCCCCATCTCTGTCTCTGCAACTTTTGGGTCAAGTTCTTATTTCTTTTTAAAAATAAATATATCTATCTTCCAGTTTATTCAATTTTATTTTATCAGTGTCTATCATTTGATTCCTTTTTCAAGTCCACCACGTTTTATTTTGTGATGCTTTTTTGCTCGTGTATAAGTTTCAACTATTCCTTTCGTGTTTTTAATCATTTTTTAAAATATTTATTTTGTATACACTATCAGATTGTTTCTATTATTTATGTTATTGGGGTCTGCTGTAAATCTGCTGTTTACTATGACTTCTGCATCTTATTCATGGGGGATGATATCTCTGAATATTTTATCATTTTGAATTATAAATCCTAGACTGTAGTAGCTACATCAGCTCACTAGGTGACCACTCAGATGTTAGGTTTCATTTTATTCCCAGCATGCAGGGAAACCCATTTTTTGTGCATTTCGGCTATGTATTTAAGATAAAGGTTTTATTTTATCTTGAAGTTCTAGGTGTTGGAGGTAGAAGGCTGTTCTTGTTATACTTTGTTTTATGTGGATAAAAGAGGCATAGACCTCAAGCAAAATACATAAAAGTAGGAAGTCCTGAATCTCAGGTTCTTTCATATTTTTCTATCTAGTTCTCAGCCTACTGCATTATGGAGATTTATAGACATTGTTAAATTTCTAAGACAAAAAACAAAGAATAAATTACCCCCAAAGTAAGAATTTTGTTCTTTTTAATTTTAATGAAGCCTAGGGCTCACAATGAAAGAAATAAACTGATCTAGTTATTTTTCAGGGTGATTTGAAAAGTTCTGTCTCAATGCAAAATATTCAATGTCATATTTTTGTTCATTGTATTAATATAAATATTCCATTGGGTATCATTTTACAGTTCTGAATTAGGTCACCTTTCATATTATTCCTGAATGCTTATCCAGATTTTTGGGCTGTTTTGCTTCCTTTTTCATGTAAACCATAATCATTATAAAGCACTTATTTTTTTAGAAGAAAAAAATGTAAGCTTCATAGTTCTGTGTAATTTTCTATTTCATGATTTATCAATTTTCCCTTCCTCTGTAGTGTATTTGAAATGAGATTATGAAACTACAAAGTTGGCTCAGAAATGAGAGATTTGATTATTTCCTGCCTCTTTTACATAAAAAAATATGTTTTATTTCAAGGGGAAAAAGTTTAGAAGGTTTTCTATAGTAGAATGACTAATTTAATATACTCCAGGGTAACTTTAATATCCATGCCAAGAAGTTATGAAAATTTTATAATCTTTGGTCTTTGCTCTGGTGGCCCTTCATTATATAACAGAATAATGTTGGAATCACATGAAACATATTGCCCATGGATCAGTGTGAGAGTGTGTGCAGTATAAAGATATGTGTATTAGGTATATATATGTGAATGCATATATATGAGTAATTACTGATAATACAATTATGATTTAAACTATCAATGTAAATCACAGAAATGTTCATAAAGTAAATATTTATATAATTTAGATTTATATATGAAGTGATTGATTTTATATGTAAATGGCTATATGGAGGGAGATTATTCATCTTTGTATACACTATTCAACCTAAATATTCCAAGTTCATGCGTACTTTAAATACAAATTAAAAATACTTTGTGAAAATTAAATTTCAAAGGAATTATTATCACTGTCCTTGTCTTACCTAGTTTTAAAAAATTGTGTCAAAAATTTAGTGTCCCCATCAGTTCTGCTAAGCTTTGGGGGAAGCTATTTGGATTTAAAAATAAACAGCAGCAACAACAAAACAAAAAGAGATTCAACTTGGCATAGCAGAAAAACAAGGGACAAAATTAATAGCCTGCTTTTGATTTCTAAAACAGGCAATTGAATGAAAGAATCTATTTTTCACGTCTCAACAGTCTGGCCCGAAAGATTAGGAATGAGTCCATTTTCTGAGCTTTCGGCTTGATGAAGATTTCTAGGATTGGGAAGAATAGAAAGGTCTAACCAGTAGAGTGTGGTTGGAGGGATGTCTCCCACTTGAAGGTCTGGTGCATAAAAAACATCCTACTTGATCCTGCACACTCCTTCCTCTCTGGTCTACTGGACAGATGCAAATGACCAGTAAAGGATCCATGAAATGCAAGAATCCAGAATACTTGAAGAATCACACAGAATGCTCCCCACTTACCAGCATATCCACTTTGGACCTACTCGAGTAAGAAATAGTTTGACGGATTTAAGCCACTGAAATTTGGGAGTTTGTTATATTAGCTAGAATTATATAACAAATAAAAATTGGTTAAAATAAGTATTCCAAACCTATCTATCTAGAAAGCAGAGAAAGTTATTTGAAAGATAGCAAATTACAAGTTGCATACATAAAATCATTTACTTTAGTAATTTCTTAGCTCTTGTTAAGAGCTGAGATGGAAAATGTACACTAAAAATCCTTGGCTTTGAGGAATAATGGGCTTCTTAGAACAAAATTTTAAGGTAGAAAATCTGAGCAAGTTAAGCTAAAAAATAGCCGGTGCTTAATGACTATTTGTTGAATAAACTCTCCAATAACTGAACCTAACCCTGGTATGGCTGATAGTCAGGGGATGACCTTGAACATTGTATTAGTTGCCTATAGCTGCATGAAAATTACCCCAAACTAAGCAGCTTAAAACAACAAGCATTTATTATCTCATATGGTTCCTGAGCTCTGCTGGTAGTTCTGACTCAGGTGGCTCTTACTTGAGGTTGCACTCAAGAGGTTGGCTGGGTCCAGTCATCTGAATGTTTAGGTGGGGCTGGAGGATCTACTTTCAAGATCTATGGTGGCTGGCGGACCTCAGTTCCTCATCACGTGAACCTCTACTTCTCTGTAGGGCTGCCTAAGTGTGCTCTTGATATGGCAGCTGGCTTTCCTCACACCAAGTAATGAGAGAGAGAAAAAGAGAGATAGTCCCAAAAGAGAAGCCTCAGTCTTGCATATGCTAATTTCAGAAGTGATATACTTCCCTTCTGCCATATTTGGTTGGCTGTATGGACCCACACTGGTATGATGTGGGAGGGAAATACACAAGGGTGAGAATATGACAAGGAGGCGGGGATCATTGGGGCCATCTTGAAGGCTGCCTACAACGTACATATTATAACTTCTATGACAGTGATGAGTGTAAATCAATTATCATTAGTGTTAAATGATATTAAGGTGAAAATAAATGTTTATTACTTTATTACAAAGAAACACATGCTCATTGTTAAGCAAAGTTTTTGAGTAATATAGATATGGATGAAACTGTGTAAATCTCCTTACAATGCCGTCCTTTATTCTACCTACCTTCATCTGTTTTCTTTTCTATCCAGAGGCATATTACCCACCACCCGCCAACACCAAAATCTTCAATTGACAAAACATCTCAGAGAAAGATATTTTGAGGATACTCACAACTCAGTTCTAGGTTTCTTGACATTTTAGAAGTATGTTTTTAGCTCCTTTGCTCTTCCAGCTCACTTAACACAGCGTTTACAAATGGTAAGAACTCAGCAGATATTTGTAGATTTGAAATGAATTTAATTCAAAGCAGTGGCATATATTTTCAGTATAAAAATGAAGAAAAATCACATGGGCCTTTTTAATAAGATTTTTTAAATAGAACTGTTTTTCAATAAATCCATTAAGTAATTGGAAATAAAGAAATCCAGACCCTAAGATACATAGCATGGCCCCATTTAAATGATGCTAAATTAGCTGAAACTTAGGTACTGTAGCTCCCTAAGGACTTTCAAAGATTTTTGGCCTGAATACAAGCCTCCCAAAATACTATCAGCTGGGGACCTTGGACATGTTTTCCAAAGGGCTGTCTGGTTACCTATTCATGTAAAACTTTGTTTATCTAAAAGCTTCATATGTACATTGTCCTACTTCATCCACCTTTCTAGCACCTAATGACAGAGCAATCCACTTAAATTTTAGTCTTAGTTAACATAATTCTAAGAACTCTTTAAATAGCCCCCTTCAATATAATAAACTATGTTTTTCATTAACCAAACACAGTCCAGAATATCACATTCTGTATATAGAACATCTTATGGTAAAAGCTTGAACCAAACTGAGCCATTTATGTACAGTTTCTTGGTGTAACTAATAAAGACACACACTGCAATTAAAATCTTTTTTATCACAACAGGCATTTGTAAGCTTTTATTCTATAATAGGCACCAACTTATTAATTTAACACTTACCCAGAAGAAATAAATGTAAAACAAAGGCATTATTAATGTACATTCTGAGTTATCAGAGACTTTTTTTTTTTTTTTTTTTCTGGTACGCGGCCCTGTCACTGTTGTGGCCTCTCCTGTTGCGGAGCACAGGCTCCGGACGCGCAGGCGCAGTGGCCATGGCTCACGGGCCTAGCCGCTCCACGGCATGTGCGATCCTCCCGGACCGGGGCACGAACCCGTGTCCCCTGCATCGGCAGACGGACTCTCAACCACTGCACCACCAGGGAAGCCCTGTCAGAGACATTTTGACAGAGGAATAATTTGTTGTTTAGAAGTGAATCTCTTGTTTCCTAAAAATCTTCCATCCTTTTCAATTAAAGGCACACGTAGCATAGTTTCACCAAGTAATTAACTTCAGTGTGGAGCACTTTTGTAGAATCTTTGCTGCAGAAACAAATCCTAGTAACTTTAAAAATGTTCTTATGTCACAGAGGTTCTTGTTATTTTATGTCACATAGTTATTGTGATCAGCATGTATTTTTTTGTTTTTATTATCATTAATATTTTCCATATATAACATACAACTGTTAATTGCCAGCTCAATGGCCATTCTCATCATCTTTCTTACCAACATAACCCTGGGTTTTTTTGTTTTCTTTTTCAGTACTGCACTCAGGTAAGTTGGACCCCATGTCCTAATCCAGGGACAAACCATGACTATTCAAAGACAAACCTTGCAATTCTTTTTCCTTTGTCAGTGAAGTTTTATGGGTGGATATGTGATTCATTTCTAGCTAATGAGATACAAGGGTAAATATGTCATAGGATTTCTGGGAAAATGCTTCCTCCCTGATAACAAGAGATGTGCAAGGAATAACTTCCTTTTTATTCTTGCCTTTGGATATTACACTGAGAAGTTATGACTGAAGCTGCTGCAGCCAACTTAGAGGAAACCAAATTCTCCCCCAGCACCGTGATCTTGTTAAGCTACTGAATTAACCAACCATGAAACCTTTTTCTTCTTGAAATCTTGTTATGTGAGATATGCATAAATCTCTATTGGACCTTTACTTTAGTATTTCATTGTTTGCTCCCCAAAACAACTTAAATGATGCACCGTATTATTACATTTTATACTCATATATGCATATCAATATTTGTAGTATTATGCATCTAATTTATTAATTTATACCCCTATTGGTGGCATTTTGTTGTATTTTCATAATTGTTAATAATGGCAAGTGTGAATAATGTTTGATATTAAGACTTTTCTGTGTTTATATTTTGTAAAGTAGGCAATATCATCTCCATTTTCCTGATGCCAAAGGAGAGGTGTACAGAGTAACTACATCGTGGTTACACAGCTGGTAAATAATAGAGCTGAGATTGGATTCTCAATGTAAATATTTAAGTTCAAAGACTGTGCTCTTAGCTAGCGGACTACACTGCCTCTCTTGCGGGCCATGGCACAGCAGTGGTTCACCCTTCTGAGTCTTTGTGTTCTTAACTCATTTCTCTTAGTTATCACTTTGAATGTTTCCTAAATTTTCTTTTCCTATGTTATTAAGAAGATTTTCAAATGTACAGAAAAGCTGACATAACTTTATAGTGAACACTTATGTACCTACCACCTAGATTCTACCATTAACATTTTACTATACTTGTTTGATCATGTGTTTTTCACATTTTATTATCGCCATTAATCATGCCTTTAATTTTTAGTAGTTTTCTAACATATGCATAATTGTACATTTCATTAACAACGGGTTTGATGGTCCCTTGAACACTGATTTTGTTTTCTAAGATCTGATGTTTCAAGTAGTTATTTGAGTAAGTGATAACTCTCCTTTAATACTATCTTGCTGCAGATTAAAATAATACAATAGTGCACTACGAGCATTATAATAATAAATTAAAATAATCATTATGATAACCAGTTCTTGTCTGAACCTGTTTGGTTCAGTCTAGAGAGGTGGCATGTTATGCTGCTCTAACAGACGACAATTGTCTTTCATTTCCAAATATATTTACACAATGGTAAATGACAGTGTCATTAAGTAATCATGGCATTAGACAAATGGCTTATTTATTCTTAGAATGTTCTTGAAATATTTCTGATTCAGAGTGCTCATGTGTGTCTTTTCTCATTTTAAGAGTTTGAAGAGTTTCTTGATCCACCAGTGAGAAAGCCGTGTGTGTGTGTGTGTGTGTGTGTGTGTGTGTGTGTGTGTGTGTGTGTGTTTCTGTGTGAGAGTGTGTGGGTGCTTGTGAGTGAAGCCACAGCCCTCTCTCTGTCTGAGCTCCCCTGCGCCCTGTGCCATGTGTTTCTGTTTCTGAATCTCTGGCCAGACAGAGGCCTCACTGAGGCCAACAGAATAATTCAGCAAAGTTCTTTAATTCAGTTGTAATCATCCAGATGGGAATTATAAAAGAAACCAGGTTTGGGTCTCCAACCTCTCCTTTCTATTTCCATAGCTTCTAACTCTTCAACCGCCCATAGCTAAAAGCCTTCAGTAGGAAAGTAGTGATATTTTAAAAACTTATTTTTATCCTGCTGTCTTCATATGAGCAAAAGCAATAGGGATTTTTAGTTGGGAATGGGGGGCTTAAATAGTTCACATAATAAAAAAACATGAATGTATATCCCAACTATTTGATGCACAGATATTTTTATCTGGCTTTTTCATTTAGCATTTGCTATCTTTTCTTCTAAGGGAGAGCAATGCCATTGTTTAATTGTTCTGTGGTTTCTTTATTTGATATCAATGCATTTCTTTGTGTACTTTGGGTCCACATAGTAGAAATATTTTATTATCATTCTCTTAAAATACATTGCTGGCCAATGGCTTGGTTATCACTCATTTTTCATTCTTTTTAAACAAATATTTGTTGAAGTATTTCTTTGTGACAGACACAGTCTGGGAAACAGATAAAACGGCCACAGAGCCTGTCTTCAAGCAGCTTATACCTAACAATATGCGTAACTCCCTTCTGGTTTATCCTCTCATTTTATCTAATTAGTAAAATCTATTTGTTAGGAACCTATTTTTCTAAAGTTGTAGTTTCTTATTCTTTTTCTCCTCCGCAATTGGATGTGTTTTCTTTCCTCTCAACTATCTGATCCGTGTGTGGAAATGGGATTTATACAATACATGCTACTTTAAATACCGAACACTTGAATATTCCAAGGAACAAGACTTTTGCAATAAGACCTAAAAACATAAAGTGGAAAAAACATTTTGGTACAGAATGCAATATTGCTATGGTGCTTCCAAACCTTCCTGAGGAATGTGTTCTGAGATGGTCACACATATTCAAGGTCTAATAAAAAATGCTAACACACCTAAGAATGGAAAGAAACGTATTATTACGAACGTCCATAGTGTCATCCAAATTTTCTTTACTCCAAAGAAGGCGTTTAGCCTGGTGTCATGGAGAAAGCATATTTGTAGTTGGTCAGAAATAGGTTTGACTACGACTGCCTCTGCTTTCCAACGTCACCTCTCTGAGCACCTGCGTTTATCTTGGAGAAGTCCATCCTCTCCCGTTCTATCAGGCCTGGTTCCTTCTTGCCCTTCAGATGTCTGTTCAAATGTCTCTTCTTCAGTCGTGTCTGTCTTCCATCAATTGATACTTTAAAGTAGCCCTTGCTCTGCCGCATCTGCCCCCTACCCACCCCCATGATTCTTCATCTCACTGATAAATACTATGAGGGGAATCGGCAGAGTGATGAGAATATCAGGAAGGGGAATCACTGAGCTTATTGTCACCTGTCTCTCCCACCAGAAGGCGACCTCCATGGAAGCAGAGGCTTTTATTTTCCCATTCAGTGCAGTAACCCCGGGATCCACCCACAATAGTACCTGACACGTAGAAACTGTGCTGTTATTACTATTGTTATTTTTCACTGCCTGCTCAGGGATACGCTCTGCTCTCCTGCTTTACAGAACAGTACAGTACACAGGCTTCTCATATTTTATCACAGGGTGGACTCAGAGCCATGTGGTAACACACACTGCCTTCGGGTTTAGACAATTGTTTTGTTAGGTTTTGTTGATTAACTAGTTCGCTGGATTGGAGCCAATGAGTAGAATAGTACTGGCAGGTGTTTATTAATATTACAACCTTATTTCCTCTTGCTGTTCAGGACTGCCAGTTTCTAAACAGAGAGACACCTGAGACTTCTGTGTGCCGCATGACAGTCTTATATATATATTTTTTCACAGGTGTTAAAACAGGGATAAGCAGGTTTTGTAATCTTGTGTAAACTTGTTTTCATGGTACAGCTCATGGTGTCTGGCCAGGAATTAAGTAGAACATCACTAGGGGCACAACAGATTTCTGTGTATTTAATTAGGCCTGTGGCCAGAGATCTTGTTTAAAATGAGTGGTGGAGTGACAGGAGATAATATTTTGAAATATTCTAGGCCTTCAGCTTTGTACCAGTTGCAAAAGGGCAGGTTCAGGATATAGAATAATTATACTTTTTTTGATATTCAACATAACTCATAATAGAACCAGACTTCGGGCATAATAAAAAACACCAAACCTTACCCTACAATCAAACAGGGCTTCAGTGGTCCCATCTTCAGTTTTCCATAAGAAATGTATCTTTTAGACTACTTTTATACTACTACTTTTAGATTATAGTACCACTACAGTACTACTACTTCTTTTAGACTACTTCTTTCAGACCACTTCTTTTACACCATTTATACGATACTTTCAACAATTGGTATAAAATTGACATTGATGTTTGCTTTAGTTCTATTGCCTCATTTCTTTCAAAATGAGAGCTACGGTAACACATACAGTCAGCTTTTTAAATGTTAAAATAAAATTTTAAATTATTTTTATAATTCTCTAGTGACTTTTTACAAAACTTGAAATCTTGATGCAGCACTGACGAGACAAAGGATTAGAAATATTGATTTATAGAAACTTCATCATCTTTTTTGAATTATTCTGGGTGCTATCTCATGGGTGTGTATGTCATATATATGAAATATGCACAGTTGACCCCTGAACCATGCAGGGGCTAGGGGTGCTGACCCCCACACATTTGAAAATTTGAGTATTGCTATCTCTGCCTCAAAAACAAAGGAACTGATACACGACTCCCACAGCAGAAGATGAAATGGTTTGGATAGAATCAGGGGCAAACACTAGTTCTTTTTTTGTTTTTGTTTAACTGAAGTATAGTTAATTTACAATGTTGTGTTAGTTCCAAGTGTACAGCAAAGTGATTCAGTTATACATATCTATATCTTATCTATTTATCTATTTATCTATCTATCTACCTATCTATCATCTTTTCAGATTATTTTCCATTATAGGTTGTTACAAGATATTGAGTATAGTTTCCTGTGCTATACAGTAGTTCCTTGTTGTTTACTTATTTTATATATAGTAGTGTGTGTATGTTAATCCCGACGTCCTAATTTATCTCTCCCCTACCACCTGCTATCCCCTTTGGTAGCCATAGTTTGTTTTCTATATCTGTGAATCTATTTCTGCCAAATACTGGTTCTTTTGATTCCACGTATTGTGATCTCTAATTGAACACAAACTTTTCCCCACACTTAGTTAATTTAAAGATCTGTAAAATAAAAAAAAACAGTTTCTATATTTATCAGAAACAATCCATGTATAAGTGGACCAGCAGTTCAAACCCTTATTGTTCAAGGCTCGGCTGTATAGTACTATATCTTTACCATAATCTAGTACAATACCTTGCAAATGAGTAACTTGAATCCCAGAAAGGCATAGTAATTTGCTCAGTCACACAGCTAGTAAATTGCAGCCCCAGGACACAAGCATTTTGTTTGACTCTCAGATACTTGTCATTTCCACCACACCATGGTACTTCTCATAAGATTAAAACCTCAACATTTCTTTAAAGAAAGCACTTGAATATAGTTGCTAAAACAAATGACACAAGCCAAATTTATGCCATAACGTGAGGTTCAAAATGGAATCCTGACTAGGGAATGGTTTATGGAGCCAAAGTGAGAAGTTTCAATGAGTACAGGCGAGGCTGAGACAACATGATGCCTCGTGATGATGGTTGTATTACAGGCAATTTTGTAATTTCTTTGGAGCTGCATCAAATTACAATTTGAAAAGGGACTCCAAGCTTTGGTCCCTTTTCTTGAATCTAGAGAAGTCTGGATGCATAAAGGGAAGCTCTGGCTTGGAGGCCTCACCAAGAAAAGCCTGTGATGGGAAGAATACAGTGTCCCCTTTTCTCACTGTCCATCCATCTTCTGGTGTTCAGCACAGGACCTGGGACAGAGCAAACCAGGTGATAGTACCAATAGCTGCGTGGGGTGTGTTTACTTCCCTGCTAAGTCTCTTGGGTTACCATTTATTTTTATTTTTTATTTATTTATTTTTACCATTTTTAAAAAATTGAAGTAGAGTTAATCTATGATGTGTTAGTTTCAGGTGTAAAGCAAAGTGATTCACAAAATATATATTCTTTTACAGATTCTTTTCCATTATAGGCTATTACATGATATTGAATATAGTTCCCCTGCCATTCTTTTCCTTCCTTATTCTTACAAGTAAAAACAAACCCACTCCAGTTCCTCCGAATCTCTTCATCTTCATCTCACTATTATTCTAACCACCCCTTGCATCACCCCCAAAGCACACACACAATTAGAACAAAATTGAGCTGGTTTCTATTCTTTATTATTGCTATTTATCATGTTGAAACTCTGTATTTGACTTTTTAACAAAGTGGCCAGTTTATTATTAATTAAGGCTAGGGAATGTAAAAGCATAGATTGTTTGCTTGCAAAGAAAGAATTTTGAACATTAAGAACTGAAACTGACGGTTGGATTTTACTGGGAGTGAATAATGCTCTCAGACATTTCTTCTTGAAGTTATTTATTTATGCCTGGCCAAAGTCAGCTATGATAACTTCATTTTTGAAATGATATATGTTCCTTACAGAAATAATTTTCAAGTCAAGAAAAAAAACTTTGGGAAATTATGACTTCCAGGACTAGAGTTGAAATAATGCCAGCTACAAAGCTTGGTAAATTGGGTTCTAAGTGTGAAATCCTTCAGCTGTTAAATGCATCCCATATCAAATTTTATTCACAGTTTTTCCAAATATTTCCTTCTGTTTGAATACCCCTGAAAAATATATATGGTCAGAAGCTAGGGTGTAAACATTCTTCTAAATCCTTTAAAGATTATGAGAAAAGCAAATATACAATTTAAGTGTGTACAGGTCATATTTTTGGTTTCATAAGCTTTTTTTTTTTTTTCTGTGTGGCTTTGTTTTTACAATTATTCTTCAAAAACAGAATGAAGTATAACCTATGAACTGCCCACTTCATTATTTTAAAAGCTCCAAGCAGTTGTACATAAGGATGTGTGGATTACACCCTTTCTTTAGTGGCTGTGACTCTTGGAGTTTGACACTTTTTCCTGTTGACACAACAACTCTACGTTGCTGATGAGTCTCTGTAAGGAGGCGACCCTCTCGTGCCCTCCCCTTCAACTTTAGCCAGTTTGCTCTGCACAGAAGCTAGTCACAGACTCTACCTTACTGTAACTGCTTCACAATCCAAATTCTCACGTTCTGTTTACTCTTGAAGGATGCAAACCTTAATCTGTACTGGTGAGAAGATTTTGTAAATTTTAAAACCTTTGATTTTCTGATAATCATTTTCTATTTATACAGAGTTCCATAGTGGAATGCCCAAAAAGGAAAGCAAGGATTCCCCCAGAAGAATGTACTGTAATTTTTTCCCACTTTACCAGATGCAAGGGGTTGGGGGTTGGGAAGCAGAATGAGTGGAAACTCACCCGGTTGCCTGCCTTGTGGATGTTTTCCTGGCCAGTTTATAGGAATCTGTCAAACTCATAGAACTTAAGACATACAAGTCCTTAAAATCATTGACTAATTCCTTCTATCTTGTAGTTATTTTCATCCAACTCACAACTGTTTTGAATATATAAAACATTAACATAAAAATTAATGTGTAAGGATATGTAAGCTATGAGAAATTTTATTACCATATCAAATCTTGATTTATTTCTTTTTATAGTTTCCATCTCAGTTCTGTGATGTCTGGGAAATAATCCACTTGCCTCTTTTACCACCTTACTGACCATTAAGAGACAGCGCCAGTGGAGTCAGGGGAGGTGCCAAGACTGCTCTTTGGTGGAGGATACTGTGTTCTGGCTATAAAAAGTAAAATGTGCTCAAATGCTCGTAGTATTTATTTATAATTATAAACAAAATAATCATCCATCCATCCTTATCACTGTTAATATTTTAGCATATTGCTTTCAATTTATTTCCCTTTTCCATGCATTTTTAAAACAGAAATTTTGCCACATTTAAGAGTTATGGGAAATAGTTTTATAGACACAGAGATTTGAAATAATGAACACAGCGAAGTGTTGGCAAAATGTTTAAGCCTGGATTCATCCTGTTAGCACATATAATTCAGAGTCTGAGTATCATCAAACACTTTTTCATTCATGCGTTTGGCCAATTCAGTTTACAACAGTCACAGAGGTTGTCATATTGTAATATTATATCTATAATAAGCTTTCAATAAGACAATTATGCAGGGCTTCCCAGGTGGTGCAGTGGTTTAGAATCCACCTGCCAATGCAGGGGACACAGGTTCGAGCCCTGGTCCGGGAAGATCCCACATGCCGCAGAGCCACTAAGCCTGTGCACCACAACTATTGAGCCTGTGCTCTAGAGCCTGCGAACCACAACTATTGAGCCCAAGTGCTGCAACTACTGAAGCCTCGCACCTAGAGCCCGTGCTCCGCAACAAGAGAAGCCACTGCATTGAGAAGCCCGGGCACTGCAATGAAGAGTAGCCCCCGCTCGCCACAACTAGAGAAAGCCCATGCACAGCAACAAAGACCCAACACAGCCAAAAACAAATAAATAAAAAGACAATTATGCAAAGACCTCCATTAAAGACATCTCCTTATATGCATTTATTTTGATATCAGATTAACTTCCTTACAAACAAACACAGAAAATCAAGGTCATGGCAGATTGTCCAGATTCATTTAATTTGCATGTGATGATAACACTTATTTCGTTCTTTTATTCATTCTTCATTCATCCATTCAACAAATATTGCCTGAATGCTTATGCTATGCTAGAACCTTAGAATATATCAGTGAATAAAATCCTCCATCTTTGTCCTTAGGGAGCTTACCTTCTAGTAAATTCATTTCTATTTCTCAAGCTAGTTTAATGATAGAAATTTTCATTAGTTTTTTGGTACCTCTGAGTTCAAGAGACACAAAAGACCTAGTGTAAGAAGCACTGTTTAAACCGGTGTCATATAGGAAGCTAAAAGTTCTGTCTGGACAGCTGCCAACTTTTATTTTACTCTACAAGTTATCAATTAAAAATCCTTTTTAGCGATTTAATTTTACCTCAGTGTGGGCACCAAAGACAGAGATTGGGATATTGAGTTTCTCGAATAATAACACTAAAGTGTTTCAGAGACTAAAAACTACAAAATTCACTCAATTAGCACATCCTTTGGTTGGTCTTATGCATATTTGAATGACCCTGATCCCTGACAGGTCCACTAGGAATAAATGGACTATAAAGGCTGCTGAACTCTGCTGTCAACTGGAAAGTGACTCATAGATGAGGTGGCCACTGGAAACATCATACAATGAATTTCCTCCCAAACACGTCGCCTCTTCCTAGTCATGCTAAAAAGGAGATGCACACAAACCAGATCCCAGAGAATGACTTAGTCATTATAATTTACCTTCTGTGGCCTGTGGCCTGCCTAAGGGCCTCCAAATACGCCCACACCCTAATGCCTGGAGCCTGTGACTATGTTATGGTATATAGCAAAATGGACTTTCAGATGTAATTAAAGAGAGAGATCATTCTGGATGATCCAGGTGGGCCCAGTCTAATCACATGACTCCTTAAAAGCAGAGAGTTTAGCAGACGAGGCAGAAGCAGAGGTCAAAGAGATTTGCAGCTTGAGAAGACCAGCCACTGTTGCTGGCTTTGAAAATGAAGGAGGCCATGAACGAGGGGACGTGGACAGCCTCTAGAAACTGAGAATGATCTCCAGCAGCCAGCAAGGAAATGGAGACTTCAGTTCCATGACTGCATGCAACTGAATTCTGCCTACAACTTTAGCGAGTCTGGAAAAGCCTTCTCCAGAGAGCCTCCAGGTAAGAGCTACGCTGGCAGAAACTTGATTTTGACCTTGTGAGGTCCAGAGCAGAAAAACCAGTCAACCCATGCAGACTTTTGACCTACTGAGCTATAAGATAATAAACCTGTGTTGTTTTAAAGCCACTAAATTTGTGGTAATTTGTTATGGGAGCAATAGAAAATGAATACACCTTCCAATGTAATTTAATCAGCTAACACTAGGGCTTCAGTTACATCTTTATTGGCGATAAATACATAAATCATCACATCCTGAGGTTTTGTGTATTGACACTTAGGTTTTGTCAATAAGTAATCTTTCTGATAATTTGGCACTTTACATAGTCTCCTGTATTTCCCAAGTGTCTTATTCAACATTCTTTTTTTTTTTTTTTTTTTTTTTTTGCGGTACGCAGGCCTCTCACTGTTGTGGCCTCTCCCCTTGGGGAGCACAGGCTCCGGACGCGCAAGCTCAGCGGCCATGGCTCACGGGCCCAGCCGCTCCACGGCGTGTGGGATCTTCCCTGACCGGGGCACGAACCCGTGTCCCCTGCATCAGCAGGCGGACTCTCAACCACTGCGCCACCAGGGAAGCCCGAACATTCTTTACTCATTAAGTCTTTACACCAGTGAGGAAGATGTGGCTGCTTAGTGTTCCTTTCTGTCCCAGGCTCCTCCCATTTGTAGCACAGAAGGTTTATTTACAGTGGTGAGAGCTACTGTGAGTCCATCCACGGTGTCACAAATTCCTGGTCAACAGGACCCAAATGAGCTTGTCTGAAATGTCTGCATACATAAAGCTGGGGTGGGAAAGTATATAGTTACTGAGGAGCCTCGGTGAACCAAGTTGGGCTTCCTCTTCCTTAGCTAGAGTTTCCCTGAGTGGGTGACAAGTACAATATAAACCAGGAAACCTAAAAACCTAGCTATCGAGAAAGTTGACTTGACCAGTGACTCAGAGAAAGTCAAGCAAACCAGGGGTGAAATGTGTACCCCTACCTTCAGCCCAGTGGTAAACCCAATAATACGATGTATGTTGTTTCATCTGTATGATTTCACAATGAAATCTAAACCACCTTTTTGAAAGACTGCTAAATGCCCTGTCAAAGACATACTTTGAGCTTAACTCTCTCAACTTTACACTCATTCGATAGCCATCTGATCTAGAAATCTAATTTTAAAACAATTACGTTGGCTTCCAGGGAATAATTACTTTAACGATCTTTTAAATATTTTCCTCATACGGTTTGCCCTTGCTGTAAATTCTTTATTGCCTATTTATATGGTGATAGGGGATTAGGCAGACACTGTTCCTGAGGCTTTACTGAGCTGAGGGAAAGTGGCCAATAGATGGCCTAAAACTCATGGGGAAATATTTTAGGGGGGTGTGGAATGAAAATTGAATATCTCCAGAACCTAGAAAAACAACTAAAGTCAGTGATAAAAACAGATAGACGAGCTGTGACAGGGCAAGAGAGAGGCATGGACATATATACACTAACAAACGTAAGGTAGATAGCTAGTGGGAAGCAGCCGCATGGCACAGGGATATCTGCTCGGTGCTTTGTGACCACCTGGAGGGGTGGGATAGGGAGGGTGGGAGGGAGGGAGATGCAAGAGGGAAGAGATATGGGAACATATGTATATGTATAACTGATTCACTTTGTTATAAAGCAGAAACTAACACACCATTGTAAAGCAATTATACCTCAATAAAGATGTTAAAACAAAAAACAAAAAACAGATAGACGTATTATGTCAAATTAACAGTAGAGGGAACCAGAAAACATCAATTTTTGCATTAAGACTTAGATGGGAGGCTGTTGTTACTTAGTGATTATACATATTTCAAAATAATTTTATTGATATGCATAAATTAGTTTGGAAAACACGTTAATAAATTAATAAAATTAAAAGAAATGGAGAAGCTCTATGAATTTTAAAGAAACATATTTCCTGTGTTACACTTAAAAGGCATAATTTTAGTACCTCAAAGTCATGATTTGCCCTGATCAGAGATCTACCTGGCTTCCTTCTTCACTTTCAGCTTTATTGTCCCTGAGTCTGCAGCAGGTACATGATGGTATACTTCATTAGATTGGGAGATATTTGAAGGCACTATCAGAGATATTTATTTGAACCTACACAAAAAAGATATTCTTATGCTTCGTTTGTAAAGGTGAGATATGTCCTAGGAGACAGATAACATTCATGTATATAGAAGCTCCTATTAAATGTAAATTACTGCGGCAAATTAGCTAGAATAGGGCACTACTCACTTACAGGAATATCATGCTGGATGTTGAATCTGAGGAATTCAAGTGGGTATGTCCAATATGTAGTTGAAGAAGGACTAGAGAGTTTGGGGGTCAGAAAATGCAACTATACTACAGTAATATACTAATATTCTCTTCCACCTACAGCCCACAAGCATTTCTTGAGTACCCAGTGTCTTCTGGACTCTGTGAAAACTCTAGTCTATTTAACACATTTCCATTTACAAGATGCTTCAGCTCATTTCACACATTCATAAACACTTGAAGGTAGGTTAGAGAAAGTATATTAACAAGATTATTTTTTTAAAAGAGGCTTTTCCACTTAAATGGTGGAGATGAAAATCATAAGGACAGAGTTTGAACCAAAAAATCGATTGTTTCTTATGTGTAATACACAAAAAAAGTAACAGTTATATGTTGAGTAATAAACCATATAAATAAATGATGAATAGTCTTGGCAACAGCAATCAGTCTTCTAAATTTTCTAAAATTTAACCACAAGGCTTGTATAGAGAAAATTTTAAAATCTACTAAACTACCTAAAAGAACACCCAAATAAATAAAGTGGTATGATATGTTTGTGAATGGGAAAGTTTAACATTTTAAAGATATAAATTCTCCCCAGATTAATCTAAAAGTTCAATACAATTCCAATATAAATTCCACTAGGTTATTTTGAAGAACTTTACAAACTCATTAAAATTTATCTGAAAAAACAGCTATCTGAGAATTGCTAAGTCAGTCTTGAAGACTCACTTTTGAATCCACATGAGGTCTGTGGCTGGTAACGAGAGGATCAGTGAATGTGACTGACCCAGCTCCCAGCTGCTGCACTCTGAAATCCACTACCGTGCTTGTGCTTGTGTCCAAGAGCTCTCTTGCTTCCAGTCAAGTATTAAGCATGGCAGGTGCAATGGACTGAACGTTTGTGTACCCAAAAATTCACAAGATGAGCTTAATCCGCGACGTGATGGTATATGGATGTGAGACTTTTGGGTGGTAATTACATCATGAAGGCAGAGCCCTCATGAATGGGATTAATGTTCTTATAAGAAGAGACAAAAGAAAGCTTGCTTCCTTAGCAGACACCAGATCTGCTAGCATCCCAGACTCCAGAACCGTGAGAAAAAAATGTTTGTTGTTTAATATACCCAGTCTATTCTATATGTGGTATAACAGCCTGAATTGACTAAGAAAGTAGGGATACTAGGACAAGCCCATTACAGAGAGACATGGAATGCTTCTGATGGCCAATGTTGGCTCCAGGATTCTCTAATAGCCTTGCTGAACCCTCCTTTGAACTGCGTGGCAGCTTAAGAACTTTTCTCCCAACCTCTCTCCTTTCCTTCCCTCTCTTCTACACTTGAGGTCAAACTGGCATTATGGTCTGATGGCTCTCCCAACTTCCAGCCCCTCCCCCATTTTGGCATCTGCTTCTTAGGGACCCAGACTTGACACTTGTTACATAGTTATTAATTTTTTGAAAAATTAGTGTGGCACTAGCACAGAAACAAACAGAACAATAATAACAGAAGTTAATCTGTGCTTAACTGTAGTGGATATAGGATTAAAAACTGGTGCCAAAAATGTGTGGGGATAGAATAGTTTGCTAATGGAATGGGTTAGGAGTAATTAGTTCATTACGGAGAGAAACAAAAGTTGGTGTCTTACATCATATATAAAAATAAATTCCAAATTGAATAAATAACTAAATGTGAAAGGACAAAATTGTCATGATACTGGGGTGGGGAACACTTTACAAAAGACCTCAAAGTCTCAAATCATAGGGAAAAAAATCAGCACATCAAAATTAAGGATGAAACAGGTGATAGGTTTAGAAAAGATAATTATAATACCTAGAAGAATAGATTAATATTTGGATGCATAGGAAACTTCTGCAAATCAGTAAGAAAAGAGAAAGAAGAACAAGAAATGAAGGGAAAGAGGGAGGGAAGGAGATAAGAAGGGAGGGAGGGAAGGAAAGGGAGAGAGAAGGAGAAAAAGAGGAAGGAAGGAAGGAAGGAAGAGAGAAGGAGAAAGAGAGAGAGAAAGGCAAAGTAAATGAACTGGCACAGCACAGAAGGGGAAACTCAAAAGACTAATGAGATAAGATTTTACACCCGTCATATTAAATAAGGTAGGAAATCATACGATACTAAGTTTTGGTAAGATTATGGGGAAGTAGGACTCTCATGCACCACTGGGATGTAAACTAGCCATTCTGGAAAGCAAACTGACAGCACTCTGTAAAAACCAAGTACATTCCCTGTGATCCATCAATAACACTGGAGTCTTTCTCTAGCACACATCGATATGCAGGCACATTTGAAGAGGTTTGTCATAATATTGTGGGTGGGAGAAGAGTTGGAAGCTACCAGGAGGCCTCCAGACTAGGGAAATAGATCAGTGGTAGTTGTGTTTTCAGCAGTAAGAAACAAAATATGAATAGGATCCAGGTGGCTAGACCTTAAACTCACAAACTTAAGAGAATAAAATTAGAACTAGAATGAGAGCTATGACACAGTACCATTTATATAAAGTAAGGTCACACACATAGAGGAGCTCAGTAACACTGTATTTTAGGAGGGTCATTACATAGCCAAAGACACATCAAAACATTAAAGAGGGTGCCAGTGGAAAGGAGGGGAAAGGGGGGAATAAAGAGGGAAAAAATAAAACAAGAGCGAAACTTGTACAGACCAGTGATGATGGGTGTCATGTACCGGGGAGGAGGAACAACTGAATTCCCAGCACTTGACATCCAAAGCAAAGTTATGTGTAGAAGAAATATGAACAGATTTTCAACACAAGGTTTTACTTCAGTTGCATCGCTTGTAGCCCTTTCCTTTCTGTCTTCATGTTTTCCATCACTGTAGCATGCAAACTCTAGGAATTCAACAAAACTGAAACTCTAACTCTAGTTAAACTAGAGTGCCCTGGATGTGTTTATTTTTGTTCACAACAAATTATGACAAACCCAGCAGCTAAAAGCAATATACACATTTATTATGGCACAGTTTCCATGGGTCAGGAGTCTGGCCATGGGATTTAGCTAAATCCTCTAGCCAGGGTCTCACCAGGCTAAAATCAAGGTGTCAGACATGGCTATGATTTTGTCTAAGGCTCAAGGTTGTCTTCCAAGCTCACTAGTTGTGGCAGAATTCAGTACCTGTGACATAGAACAGAAGCCCTCAGCTCCTAGAGACCATCTACCATTTCCTGTCATATAATTCTTCTGCATATCCTGGTAGTTTACTCCTGAAGGCCAATAGGAACTTTGTTGCTGCTTTGAATCTCTTAAAAAGCTCACCTGATTAAGTCAGGGCTACCTAAGTCAATCTCTCTTTTGATTAGCTCAAAGTCAACTGATTTAGGGCCTTAATTCAACTGCAAAATTCCCTCATCATTGCAACATAACATAATCTAATCACAGGAGTTATATTGCTTTGAGATAGCAGGCAAGTATTCATGTACACATTTGACAAATACTGATGGCATATGTGCAATGTGCCAGGTACCAACAAAATACTTGAGGATGAGGAAGATAAAAGATTAATAAAATATGGTGCTTGGCCCTAAGGAGATCAAATTCTAGTGGTGAAGAGACATATGTAGCCAATTAATTAAAATGAAATAAAATAAAATAAGATGGAAAATAGTGGTTAGAGTTTGGATTTTGGGACCAAGTTGCTTGAGTTCAAATCCCGGCTCTGTTTCTTAATAACTGTATGGCTTTGGAAAGGGCATAAATTGGATACAGAAAGGAGAAGAGGAGGAAAGGAAGAAGGAAAAAAGGAAGGGAGAACAGGAGGAAATGGGGAAAACTTACATAGCATTTGTGAAGATTAAATGAGCTAATACGTGTAAGACGTTTAGACCAGCACCTGCTATATCTCAGCTCTGATAACAGAGGTAACTATAAGGTCTTACGGGATCAAAGAGGAGCAGATAATGGTAGCATTTTATAAATAAAAAAATGAGACTGAGCAAGTTAAGTGGCTTCTCTTGTATTCACACAATTAGTGAGTTAATAGAACCAGGAACAGAAATGAGAGAACCCTGATCCACAGTAGTTTAAGGCATCATACTCAGTAAACAAGGATCCCAGAAATACTAGGACTGAAATCTGCTCAAGTATTTTGAGGATGGCTCTGAGTTATTTCTTTATTATGTTGGTATGATGACCTCTGCCCAACTCTTTTACTATGTGATTTTTCATCTTTAAGTGTTGGAATGATGACCACGATAATAATAATTATTATTACTATTATTATATGATAATTATGAAAACCTGTCACACCAAGAACAATTTTCAAAAATATAACCTCACTTAATTCTTAAAACAGTCGATAAATGACTTTCATTATAAGGCCTCTCAAATCCTTTTAAGGGGAAATAGGTGAATAATATCTTATCAGTTCAATAAATATTTTATTTTAAAAAAATTGTTTTCAATTAATATTTTAAAAGGCTCTCTGCATGCCACGCTATATAAATTTAGTTAAATTGTGTAAAAAACTTGCTAAACAAAACTGAAAACAATGCCAAGGAATATGTTCATTGATCATTATTCAATATTTTATAATGAGCAACTACTATGTACCAGGATACAAAATGAATAAGATAAGTTTATAGCTTCTCCAGACATGGAAAAATTTCAACTATTTCCCAAACTGGGGCATCTGTTGCAGTAATAATCACGAGATTCTAGAGAGATCGCTGGCTGTTTGAGCAGCAGGACAGACTGTGAATGGTTCGCTCTCCTCACCTGTGCCTGTCATGGCCTGCACTGAAATGAAAAGTTATTACTTGGTATTTTCTGGGATTAGTTTGAGCATCTGTTTATCCTGAACAGTAGATAGAAAAGAATTACTACAGGATACCGAAGTTTGATCAGCTTAATAAAATCAGCAGTGCAATTCAATTCCACCCACCAGGGAAACTTTCAAATTCACGTCCAAATTAAGAATAGAAATGCACAGTTAAAAGATGTTTTGATCCAAAGGATTCCAAAGGCTTTGCAAATTTAGGGGGGGTGGTGTTCAAGACTGGAGTTTACACACAGCTGTTTGAAGGAGCAGAAGAGTGTGGTGGTGACTTCCATTAAAAACAGAGTTAGGCTCCTAAAAATTCCATTGTGTCATGGGGAAAATAGGATTTTGGAAAATGAAATCAGGACTTTCTGAGCAATTTTATATTCTTGAAATAAAATAATGGTGACAGGGAGCCAAATAAAGAAATGATCGATGAAATCCAGGCCATCTTAAATTTTATAAACGGTTGGTTTGTTATGTAGTTTCTATTTATCATATTTTACTTACCATAAACTTTCACCTTGAATGAAATGCATATATAGTCATATTATTTTATATATATATATGCACATAATTTTTTCTTTGTGTGATGTTTCAGTCAAATATCTAGTCAAGGTGACGATATTATTTATCACAAAAACTGGAACACTTTTGAAAATGAAATGGGGATTTTAACAATTACACTAGGATAACAGGTGTCAACTAGGAATGCGGTAGGCAAACCTTGACATATGGCCACCCTCTGATTAGTGTCAAAACTTTTTTGAGTTTTGACAGTTGTTGACTCCTGCATCTCTCTGAATCCCATCTCCCCTCATCTCAGATGTTCTCTTTCAGCACTTTTCATATGGATCTTTGTTCCCCGTCTCATTTAGTCAAGAACTATTTAATGATCTTGCTTCACCTATCAGATACAGATTCAGTCCTTGACTTCCAGATGCTTATATTCCAGCCTGGGAAGAGGGCAGACTTTAATTAACGAATTATATAATTACATTTTATTCCAATTTTGAGGAGTGCTACAAAGGGGAATCATGCAGTATCTGAGAGCATGTAATCTGTCTCAGCTGGGAGGTCAGGTAAAGCTCATTCTTTACAGCTGCCATCTTGAAAAAAACTCCAGAGAGTATGTTTAGTATCCCTCATCTCAATCGTTAAGACTATACTTTTTTTTCTGCTACTATCTCCTCCTGCATCCCGTCATCTTAATTATTACTTTTTAAATTTCCAATCTTCAGTCTCTTTTTTTTCTACTTATACTGTATAGTACAATTATACTGAATTCAACTTCTGCCAGTTTAAGATGAGATATGCAAAATCAAATTAATCTGTACTCATTTCATGAAGAATTCACAGGTATGTAATATGATGCAAGAAAAGATGCCTATGCTACCAGCAGGCAAGTTTGTCAAAGAGAATTCTAAAGAGTTCGTCTTGGTCAATACGTCAGTACTTGGTCCCTTAGTCAGTACTTGATTCCTTTCAGTACTTTGCCTGCTCTTGATCTCAGGCCTCTTCCTGACCCTTCCCTTCAAAGTCAGCGTTCCCTGTTCTTAGCCCTCTTCTCTTTTCCTTGGAAAACTCTTCTACTGCCACAACTTCGACTTCAGTCACCACCTCTGTGCAGATGACTCTGAATATTTCCACTTTCTGCAGAGTTTCCTACAAGGAGCAATCTGTATGTCCCACTGTGTGCTGGACAGCGACACTGCCCCAACTCAAACCACCGTAATCCCCCATCTAGATTATTGCAGTGGGACTTCCCTGGTGGCGCAGTGGTTAAGAATCCGCCTGCCAATGCAGGGAACACAGGTTTGAGTCCTGGCCCAGGAAGATCCCACATGCCGCAGAGCAACTACGCCCGTGTGCCACAGCTACTGAAGCCTGCGCTCCTGGAGCCTGTGCTCCACAACAAGAGAAACCACTGCAATGAGAAGCCCGCTCACCACAACCAAGAGTACCCCCGGCTCGTCACAACTAGAGAAAGCCCATGCGCAGCAGCGAAGACCCAACACAGCCAAATATAAATAAGTAAATAAATTTATAAAAAACAAACACAAAATATAGATTATTGCAATAAACTTCCTGTCTCCAATTTGCCTCCCTCAATCCATTTTGCCCCCACAAACATGATATTTTTAAACTGCATATATTAAAACCGTTCCTTGGCTCACTGTTGTTCTTAAAGTTCAACATCTCAACATGGACTGACAACACCCTAAATAATCTGCATTTGACAGGCAGGCACAAAGATTATACTATGTGATCACAAAATATGATCAAACAAGTGGAGGCAACATTTCTCAGATTAAAAGAGTAGCAATTAATTGCACTACTGTAAGAGTAGAGGAAAAAAGAAGATTGTCATTACCCAATGAATTAATATAATTTTAATCCCACTTGAGAACGAATTTTGTTTTCCTGAAGAATTCCAGTATTTATGTCCCTGTGAAGCATATCCTAAAGTTGAATCTTTAGTTAAGGGCCAGGAAGTAATTTTGCACAAATGAGAAGGAAATTGGTTATAAGTAAATTCACATTTGGGGACTAGTAAGATTTAAAACTCCCATATTTTCCTCAGATACTACATTTTCCCTGATTTCCATGCTGTATTTTTCTTCTTATATTTCCAAAGCATTCAATAAAAAAGAAAAAAATGCAGTGACAAACTCACAGACTGCAGTCCAGCCCTTTATAAATAATCAAACAACAGTTAAATAGTTGTGCTAGCCCTGTGACAGAATGGCCAAAGCTGAAGTTCATTGAAAATTCTCTTAAGAATTGTAGTTGTTCCATACAATCATAAATAAAACCAATAACTATAAAGTTTAGAGGGAAGAATTCCTAAAAATATTTTTGACAAAATACTGTTTAATAATCTAATTGAAAATTTAAAAATGTTTCACTTTGTAATGTATGATTATATATAGTTGTGTGTGTCTGGTGAATGACGTCTAGAGGGACAGCTCAAGGTTACAGGAAAAACTCTAAGGGATTCTAGCAGCAACATCCTGAAATAAGAGCTCTCACATAATAGATTCACTGTGGTTTCCTTCGAGAAGCCAGCCTTATATGAGGAACATGCAACCTTTAACTATCCAGGATAGGAGGAGAGTTGACTTGCGAATCTGAACGCTTTTAACTTTAGTTTAGCCCTCGGTTTAAAGAAGAGAGTTATGAGATTACCTTAATTTGATCATTTTCCTTTTCCCTTTGGTAATCTCCCTCCTGTATTATAAGATATATGATGTTTCCTTTACCTTTTAAATGAAAGCTAAAATGAATTTTCCAGGCACACTATGTTATAGAGGCAAAGTCAAAAATTTATGCAAGTGATCTAAATCTACATGCACAATTACGAGTTGAAAGAAGACAAAATCTTTTTTATCATGAAGCATATGTGTGTAGTAAGAAAGAGAATGTTCAATTGTATAGGAGTGGGCAATGGAGAGATTGGCATTTTGGCCTTGGATCCAGAAATCAGGCATTTATCTAAAATTTCCTCTGTAGTCTTGACCTAACCAACCTTGTCTTTTAACCTCTTTACCATACTCTTTAACTTTAATAAAGAATAGTAATCTTTCTATGTGGATAGATAAGATCCTTAATGTTGTGAAGATAACAAGGCAGAGTGGCCTAGGTAAAAGACCAAAGGCAGATCAAAGGAATCTAGAAAAGGAATCTAGAAACAAATCTTAATAATTGTATTTTCTATGTGGTAAAGTTACCATCACAAATAAAAATAATTTTAAAATAAACAAAATTACAACAAACCAAACTGTCTTTTAACAAAAGTTAAATTTTTAAATATAATAAATCCAAAGAAATATTTAATATAAGCAGCTAAAAATTACATCTAGCCATTGATTAATTTAAATTTCTTTGGCCTACAGATATGTAAGTATGCTATTTTTTATTTTGTTGTCCCATTATTAAAATAATGTGTGCCTGTTACAGACAAATTAGAAAATACAAAAGAATAGAGCGAAATAACAATTCACATATTATTGGATATTTTATTTTATTGCTCTTATTTTAATAGAGAATTAACTAAAATTCACAGCTCATGATATACTTCTATCTTTTAATTATAAAAACTATGAGTTACTAGTCCCTTAATGGTGCATTTTTGTCAGAGGTCAAAAAAGGTTCACTACTTTATATGGCTTTACATCTTGCGATATGATCTTTAACGTTTAGCCTCTGATACTGCTGCAGTCTAGTGTTTCACTGGAATTTTTCATTTTCACTTTCATGCCATAAAACTGCAAGCTTAAATTTATTGCAATATTTACATATATGACAGCTGTTAAAGCGACAGTAGTTGAAATACTCTTAGGAAATAGTTTCTAGGACAAATGTGTACACCCACACACACAGCACACACTTTCATGTAAGTTATTGATTGTAAAGTTGAACTTTTTTTTCCCTTGTGTTGAACAAAGGGCATATAGGCTGATATTTATGCAATACATTTCCCTAGTTCACTCACTCCATTCATGCATTTCTTTATTCATATCAATATTGACTGAAAAGTTTATGAAGAACCTACTGTGTGCTAGGCAATGAGTCCAACACAGCATAGTCAGGGAAAAGAATACATAAAAGGAAAAATGGTCATGCCATATGGCAAGAACTGCTGAAAGGGGGTATAATCAAAATACTTTGGAATCCCACAGGGGGATGGGAGATGGTGACCCTTGAGCTGGGTGTTAGAGGATGAATGAGCATTTACCAGGCAGAGGGAAGAGCATTTGCACCTGCATGGAGCCATGAAAGGAGGAAGAATGATTGAGGCAGGAAATAAAGCTTGAAAAGGAGGTTTGGATCAGCTTGTGAGGAGTCTTGTGTGCCAAGCTAAGGAATTCAGGTTACATATTGCAGGTCATGGAGAGTTAAAGAGGTTTCTTTGCAATGGAGACGGTCACGATCTGTTTGGACTGGGAAGATCATTGTGCAGCAATGTGAGGACAGATGAAATGAGGAAGAAACTGGTGACAGGAGTACCAGTGAGAAGCTGAGTTCGACAAAAAAGATAAAAAGGCTGAAACTTGGACAGCCTCAAAGGATGGAGAGGAGTAAAGCAATTTGAACAGCAAAAATTACAATATTTAATGATTGATTAAAGGGAGCACAGGGTGAGGAAGAAAGAAATCAGAGAATACCATTTTTGAAAGAAAGAGGGGTGTGAAAATCAGAGAGATTGGGAAGTAATTTGAAGAAGGGTGAGAATCAAATAGATTTTTTTTTAAGGATAAGTGAGATTTGAGCATGTAGATAAAGGGGGAGATCCTGGGGGGGAAAAAACGAGAATAATATGCTTTTCTCCATAGAGACCAACGTGTTTGAAATATCTAATGTTTTCCTTTTTCCTGTGTGGGAATAGGAGAAAAAAGGGCTGTTAGGTCCACTTTCAGGGAACTTAAATAGATACTCTGGAAGGAAAGGTAATGGGAATCTGAAGATGATCTGAAGGAAGGTGAGTGATACGATGAGATTAAGAACCCTGACTTGCCCTCTCACCTTTCAGACCATGAAAAGAATTTCCAAGATAAGCATGGAAACCAACTCCATGCGGAAGGATGGATTGAGGTACTTTGGCTTTACAGTGAAATGGTGATCGATATCGCCAACGGAGACAGGTGCTTATCGACTTGACACTTTTCCCTGAGTGTACACTTTCCAATAGTGTCATCACTTCAAATTGACATGCAGGCCATACGTGGAACCACTGAACTAAGAATAAGGTCTGTGCTTTAATTCCGGCTCCACTACCTTCTACAAATACGACTTCCAACAAGTCATCTAACTTTAAATTTGTGGACCTCAATCTCATCATGTATAAGATGGTATTGTTGATATGCTCCCTGCCTACCCCACTGGGTTTTGAAAGGAATAAATTATAATGCTAAGAAAAGGGCATTGAGAACTGTAAATCACTACTGAAATGCAAGGCATTCATGTGGCTATCATCATTGTTATTGCTATGTTCACACAACTAAGACCATAGGACCCAAGAAACCTGAGAGAACTTACTGCCAATAGATGTCTAATTTGATTTAGTGTCCTAAGAAATCTTCAAACTGTATGATTGAGTTTCACCAATCTCAAGCCATACACTGTGAATCATGATAAAATTCAGGAACATGGGACTTTAGACATAATATTTTTCATTGCCTTGCAGTTTTTTATATGAACCCAGTACTAACACTTAACGTGATCCTGGCCACCAGGGCCAAATTGCAAAGTAAGAGTTTTCAGGGAAGCATTTTCCAAATTGTGCAGTCTGTTTTTATCCTTTCTGGATTGAGAAAGGGAAAGAGGGAAAAAACGAGGGACTTCACATTCCCACCCAATGGCCTCCCAGTAATTTTCTTAGCACAGCCTTAAGGAGGCCTTATCTGATGTAACACTCCCCTTTACTTTCTCAGGTCCAGCCCCAGGGCCTTCATGCCAAGCTCCCTCCTGCCTTCCCTGACTACAACATGTGAAATAACAAATCATGACCAATTCTATTTTCCTCACCCTGCTTCACACACTCGATCACCAGCAGATTAAAATAGACTTATTTGTTTCTTATCTTTTCCCCCTTCAGGTCAATGTATGCTCTACAACAATAAGACTCTGTTGTGTTTGCCTGTGCCTGGTACCTGGAGGGCATTCAATAAATAGTTATTGAATAAATGAATGAATGTATGTGTAGAATGGATATATCAATTTCAAGTGTCCTGTGTTCTCAGGAGCATTTAAAACATTAAAACTGTAAAGTAGTATGAGGACTACTGCTTAGGATTAAAAAAAAGTAATAATGCAAAAGTCAGGCAGTGGATGGGCTTTGAACTGAGAGAGCATGAGGGGCTGAGCCGACCAAGATAAGGGCCACCATGGCAGGTAGAATGACAATTTCTAGTTGGATAACCAACTCCTCTCAGGTCACCTAGGAATTTTCCAGTTATAGGACCCCAAATCCTTCATCCAGTGCAAATCCTCAGTTTCAGGCAACCTGGGACAGGTGGTTACTCTGGCTTTTAGAGTCACATGCCCCCATGGATTTGAACTACCCATTCGCATTTATTAGCAATGTGACCTTGGGCAAGACATACTTACTCTCTCTGATTTTAGTTTCTTATTTACAGTTGGGGGTGGAAATATCTGGATCAAAGTTTTGTAGGGATTTCTTAAAAAGAACTATACATAAACACTTGCTACATTGCTTGGTACATAATGAATGTTGGATAAACAGCAAATGGTATTATTAAAGTACCTGACTTATAATTATATATAACATTTATTGACATTCAATAAATGTTAGCTTAAAGATGAGGGAAGTGTATTTTTTTTGTGTGTATTTCCCAGTGTATTTTTTTTGTGTGTGTGAATGATGACTTTTCATATTATCTCAAAAGATAAAGATGCTTCATGGTAAAATTTTGATACTAAATTTGCCATTCTGTTTGCAAAGCTTAATCACAATTTCATCTAGAAGAAAAGCGTTTTTGTTCTCATAGTCTTCATTATTATTAAAAAAAAAACTATGTACTACAGTAAAAAAGAAAAAGAAAAATTATATGAGCACTTATAAAATATTATACATTTTAAAACATTACTTAATTATTTTTTTACCTGTAAGTATAAATAATTCATTCAAGGTTCTTCATATAAAGTTGGTATAGGCTGGGAATACCATATTTTAGGAAAGCATAATTTTCTCATCAACAAAAACAAATGTTCCAAGTAATTTTATAAACTAAAAGCCTTTAAAATAGTCACTTGGAGTTGATTTGGGAAAAAAAAGTTCTCTTGTCTGTTTCTGTTAATGCCCACATGAGTTTTACTGGTTGCAACTGAAATCACAGAAACCAGGGCTTGATGCTTAGCTGGCAAGAAGCCAGGATAATGAAATTAATAACATATGCTGAAGAACCCATTTGTAACAATTTTTCCATTAAAAAAATGAGGCAACTCAAAGTGACAGAGCTTTCTCCCTCTGCCCCCACCCCTGTATTTTCTTTTGCATTTAATATGTCTGAATGTTGAGACTGATGATGGTTCTTCTGATGGTTCTTAGTTACTCTCACAATTCATATGACTTCACATTTAAGCAACCCTGTAGCTATTAGGCAGAAAATTTCTTTCTGTTGTTGTTTTTGTAAGTTGTTGGGGTTTTTTTTTCCCGGTCAGTTGAATTCTTTGTGTCTCTGCCAGCTAGAGACACTCCCCAATTCAGAACGAAGCCCTGTGCTAGGAACACTTGTTAAGATTGTCTTGGTTGTCTTGGCTGGTCTAATCTGTCAGCAGCCTGTCATGGGACTCTTCAGCAGGTAACTCTAAAATCACAGAGCTCATGACCAAAGGTACACACATCTCAAGAAGACCCTCTGAAGTCCTCTTTCAGAATTTCTCTGCCCTCACTTTATGCACATTGCTAGCAAGCCTGGTAATCAAATCTGCAAACGTTAATAAACCAGGGGTGGCAAATTAGGAGGAAAGAACCAAGCAGACCAATAGCAACAAAAAGCAATACCTGACAGCGAAGCAGGAGTCAGAGACATGCTAAAACCAGGCACAGGAAAAATATTGTGCTCTCTCACTACCAGAAGAAGAAATTTACCGACTCAGCAGTTTGGGAAGACATCACAGGATGGTGTAGGGTGATAGGTGTTCATGTAGATAAGCCTGAGTCATAAGGAAACATCAAGTTCAGTATTCACTGTTGAAAAATGTGGGCAAGACTGTCATTCACCTTTCCACCGTTGTTAAAATAAAGATGGGTATAGAGATACATACATAGAAATCTTTATTATAAAGCTTCTCATATATTATAAATGTGTTTGTGTGATTGTATGTGCACATAACATACTTAGAAGAACACATATCAGTAATGGGCCTCTCTGGGCAGAGTGCTAGAGGGTTAAAAGAAAAGAGAGTCACAGCTTCATATACTTCTGCTTTGATAAAGTTTTCAAAATGAGCATGTTCACTTTCCTAATAAAAATATTTTCTAAGAAGGCTAAAGCATCATTGCATTTTTACCCACGAACAATTTATCAGTCAGCCTGTAAGTCAGCAAGATCCTGAGAGACAGAGTCAAAATCGTTTCTCCCTACACACATATGTTGTACCTTGTACTGTGCCGTGTTCCTGTATAAGATCTCTGGCCTGTATGCCCAGAGGAAATTATAGATAGATCTAGTTCTGTTTCTCAAGGAACTAATAATTGAGTAAGAAGCTGAGAGGATAAGAAAAGCTTGATGTGTGGAATGAGGGGAGATGAGGGGAGAGAGACTTAGAGCATGTGGCCTTCCGGACCAGTCAGGACAGGTGCGGCCAAGGAGGGTGTTGAAATTGACCAGTGGAAGCAGGGGAGCATCGGGGAATGATAAAGGGGGCAAAATGGTGTTGCCAAAGGGATGACAGGGAGAGATTTGAAAACAACTGCAGTTAAAGCGTTGCAGAGGTCAGAGGCATCCACACAGTGGCTCCCTGTTTGGGGTCTAGTTTGTTCCACTTAAGGTAGCCTTAATGAACACCAATACCACAAAAAGTCTTCCACTGTGTACCCATAGACTTACCCCTACCCACCCCCAACCCTTCTCTGTGACTCAACTCCCCCAGCTACTAACAGACACTAGGGCCCTTGAAGGCAGCACCAAGCCATTGCAAGGCCCAGATACATTTAACAAATGCTCATTTAAGATATAATTTTTAAGAAAGCATTGATAACTTGTAAAGGGTCTACTTAGTAATTCTGCCAAGTACCTTGCATACAAGGTACTGAATGTCGGTTTCTTCCCCATGAGCTATTATCCTTTCTTCTTCTTTTGAAATCGGGAATAAACAATGACAAAATTCAACCAAGGATCCTTCCTAATCAAAAAGGAAGGCCATAACATTTGCCTTAAGGGTCTTATGTATGTGTCCGTCACTCTATTTGAAAAGTAAGAAGGATGGAGAGGCGTACCATGTTCTTGAGGGGTTTCCCTCCACTCTCCTGACATCTGGGACTTTATATGACTGTATCGGGTGGGTGGGGTGAAGGGAGAAGTGATATTTAATTGCAGATTGTCATGATATTGAGTAGTAGACCTGTTCACTATCTCTAATTCCTGCAGGGGGGAGGAATGAAAGGACGAGGACAGGCAAACCGAATGACATTAAAAGTCACTGAATTGGCATCCAGAATTACCTAAAGGGGACAAAAAACTGAGGGTGTGATGAATAATGTGGCAGTGGGCAAACAGGTTATAGATACTTAATGTCACAACATATAATTGAGAGAAAGAGTAAAAAGCAAGGCGATAAGCAGGGCATCACGTAACAAAATACAAACGGAAAGAAGGATTCGTGGCACAACACTCAGCGTATTGAGGCTAAAAACTCAAAATTTCTTAAATATTTTCATAAAGTCCTTAAAAATCATACTAGAAAAATAAAACCTAATTTTTAAAGTTGTTGAGAATGAAAAGGGACAATTACTGTTAACTGGGACATTAAGGTAGTCAGAATGCAACAATGATGTGTGAGATGATAGACAAACCTGGGAGCAAATTAGGAATTTTCACAAACCAGAAGAAATCTGGAAACTGTCAGCATGAGGACTTTTTCTATGAGTTCTATGCAAAAGGGATCTATGGCAGCCAAAGACATTCACTGTAGGAAGAAGGAGAATTGAAGAAAAGAAGCAGAATCAAAGGTGGCTTCATTGCCAAAGACATGAAAAGCTAGAATACCTTTCCAAATTCCTATATTCAATACTAACAAATACAGTATGATGTACCAGGCACCCTTCACAGTACACTACAAGTGTGAGATCATGAACCCACAAAACAACCCTATACAACAGTTACACTATGATTATCATCCCCAGATGAAACAGGTGGATGAAGAAACTCAAACCCCGAAGTTTAGGTATTTTTTTCAAGATAATCAGCTGGTAAATGGGAGAGCAAATCTGAACTCAGTATCCATGCTTTTAACCTCTATGTTACATTAACCAACATTTGCCCTCAGCACAGTCTGGAAGGCTAGCACATTTTTGTCATTCAAACACATGGACGTAATGATCACTAGTGTATATTAGAGCTTACGTCCTCCAGTGATCACCCAATTATTAAGTTGCCCTTACTTAAATATATTTATCCTCCTCTTTCTTTCTCTTCATTCATAAAGCAAGCATTTATTGACTGTTTATTCTCTCCATAGGTGTATGTTTGGCTCCATGGGAAACACCCAAGTTGTAGAATATAGTTTCTGCTTTCAAAGACTGTGTACTAACTGAAGAAGGCAGGTGCTGGAACAATCTCTACATTTCAGTGGCTTCTCACAATGAAGTGTTACCTTCCCCATGCTGTTGAGGCTTGCATGGGCGAGAAGACCGAATTCAGGACTCTGCTCCAGAGTTGATTAGAAGGGCACTTTCTTCCTCCCGGTTTCTGCCCTCCTTCAGGAGCCGGCTCCATTCAGCTTCTTGGTGGGAAAAGAAAGGAGAATCACCTTTGGGAGGTTGGTAAGCGTCAGGCAAGAGGGGCACACCTGGGCGGCACTCCCATTCCATTGGCCATCTCTCAGGAGTAAAACCACACGGGACAGGAAGACATGCTTAAAGTGAGGCAAGAAATATTGCTGCAGTCCAAAGTCGGGAAAAGACTCCGCTGGCTTTTACATGTGGTACGAACCATGCATCAGTGAGAATTTAGAAAGGAAAGTAGAAACTGCTCTACGATGTTCAATTGGGAAGGGATTTAATATAATGATCAGAGATTTACAAAACCAATGGAAGAGTGGATTGCACAAAGGCCAAAGAAGTTGCTGCTAATGTTCGGGAAATCAGGAAGGTTGGGCATCTCAGGGAGATGACCTGCTGATGACTTCACTGCCTGTAGCTCTCAAGTAGGTGGTTTCCAGGAAACGCTGGCAAAATCCTCACATCTGTCTCCTGGCCCTCTGCTGAAGTCCATATGCCTTCTGGCCGTGACCGAGCAGTGATGGTTCTTCCTCTCTTTCCCAGGCAAATCTCACACGCGGACCTCAATTCCCAGACCTTAAATAGGAGCCTGGTGGAAAGGCATCTGGGAAATGTGGTTTTCAGGCCTTCAGCTCCTGCGCTACAGGAAAGAACAAAGAAGAGTGTGGAAATGGTTCCAAGATGCCAATAGACAGCCCATGCAGAGGAAGCATTTTTGTTTTCTTTATAAAAGTTTCATTTTGGAAACGAGAAATGGAAAATTCTGTGTGTCAGAATCCTATGTCTTAGAGCTACATTTATTCAGTCTTTCACTCAGAGTTGTTAAACTCCCTTCTATGCTTCAGAGTCAGTTTTAAAAGTATATTAGGGAAGGTAGCACATATTGCATTTGTATTTGAGAAACTGTGCTTTATTTGGGGGTTAAGAGGGATTTGTTTCCTAAGAAGTTCTGCAGAGAACAAATAAATAAATCTAAAAGTTATTAGCTTCAGCAAAGATGCCATCTATCTACCATTATATTGATGGGCAGTAACCAGTCAGTGAAATAAATCAATATTAACATGTCATCATTACTAGCAGCAGTGGCCTCAGTCCTGTCTCTAATTTTAGCTTCAGACTCCCAGGGAAAGGTTAGTTGTATAATGGACTCGATGTTATTGGTGATTTGAGAGGAGATTGGGAGGGGGGGCTCTGCAATGGGCCCTGTTTAGCACAGTGAGGGATATATACATATATGTATATATATTAACTTTGCTTGAATTCTCTGGTTGTTATTTTAAACCATAGTTTCAATTCAGTTATTTTTTATTTATTTTACATCTTTATTGGAGTATAATTGCTTTACAATGGTGTGTTAGTTTCTGCTTTATAACAAAGTGAATCAGTCATACATAAACATATGTCCCATATCTCTTCCCTCTTGCGTCTCCCTCCCTCCCAGCCTCCCTATCCCACCCCTCCTCAATTCAGTTTTAATAGTTCTTGGTGACTTTGTTGCTTTATCACTCTCTGTGCTGAAGCAATCCCACAGCTTAGGTGGTATCCTTAGGGAGGATTACAGTGAAGCAAGTAAGTTGCAGATCACTATGTGTAAATAGAACAATCAGGAGTCTAGGGAAACACATAAAGGTAAGCCTCTGCCTATGCCTGCATATAGAAATGAAGGTTGTGCAAAAGCATTGGTGCAAATGTCACTTTCTGGTTGGTGAGCTTGCCCAAATGGTTCATAGGTCCTAATCAAGTTTGATAGCTCTAGGCATCAATGTGAACAAACTCTAAGCATGTCTGCTTCAACTGTGTCTTCTACGGGGCTGAAGGCAGAATGGAAGCATTTTGCTTTTATTATGAATGATGAGTACATATTGGCTAATGTTTACTAAAAAAGAATAATGATAACTAACACATATAATGTGGCTCTCAAATACTGGATAGGGACTATTATTATCCACATTTTACAGATGCACTCATCTGCCATGCAAATAAGTTGATAAGTTGCCCAAAGTCAGAGGTGGAATTAGTCTGGTTTCAAAGTCCAAGCTCTTTTCCTTTTTTAACTCTTTATTTTATATTGGAGTATATCCAATTAACACTGTTGTGATAGTTTCAGGTGCATAGCAAAGCAACTCAACCATACATATACATGTATCCATTCTCTCCCAAAGTCCAAGCTCTTAATCAATATGATGATATATGGTCCACAACTGTAGTTATTTTGATTGCCTCAGTGCACATGAATCATCTGCCTAAGTGTCCAGAAATATCATCCTTGCTGAAGAAGTTTTTATAGGAAGAGATGAAATCAGCTACCTTATCTTTTTTTTTTAAATAAATTTATTTATTTATTTTTGGTTGCATTGGGTCTTCATTGCTGTGCACAGGCTTTCTCTACTTGCAGTGAGTGGGGGCTATTCTTCGTTGTGGTGCGCGGGCTTCTCACTGTGGTGACTTCTCTTGTTGCGGAGCACAGGCTCTAGGCGTGTGGGCTTCAGTCGTTGTGGTACGTGGGCTCAGTAGTTGTAGCTCGCGGGCTCTAGAGCACAGGCTCAGTAGTTGTGTCTCACAGGCTCTAGAGCGCAGGCTCAGTAGTTGTGGCACATGGGCTTAGTTGCTCCGCGGCATGTTGGATCTTCCCTGACCAGGGCTCAAACCTGTGTCCTCTGCATTGGCAGGCAGATTCTTAACCACTGTGCCACCAGGGAAGTCCGCTATCTTATCTATTTTCACAATCCTGAATTAAGGGAATAAAGCTAGTTCTCCCCTTGAGTGATTCCCCTCCTTGTTGAAAATGGTTGTTTTCCTATTACAATTGAAGTGCAAGCAGGGGTGGGGAATACGGGAGATAGCTTTTAGTGAGACTTTCTCCAGGAACACATTATGAATTAGAACACTAATATGAAAAGTTACCTTAGAGAGCCAAGGTAATTCTAGGCCATGACTTTATAATTTCATCGTGAATCTATCTATCTATAATTTTAATGCAAATCTATGTCTATCTAATATGCCAATTGGAAGGCACTATTAGTAATAGGAAGAGATTGGAATCAACATAAATGTCTACTAATAGTGTAGTTGTTAGGCAAATGATAGTATATACTAATAATGAAATGCGTAATTTAAAAATTAAAGAAGCCCTCTATATATTAAGGGAAAGATATTTGGAATATACCATTTAGGTATAAAGCAAGGTTGAGAGAAATGAATATATTGTGTTACCATTTATATAAAAAAGATAAGAAAAGAGAGGAGTTATAGCTATTGGCTTACACAGTCATAAAATTTTTCTGGAAAAATAAACAAGAAAATAGTGGTAGATGTTGCCTAGGAGGTTATAGGAACTGAGAAGATAGAGAACAGGATGGAAGAAGGACTCTTCACTGTATGCCTTTATATCTTTTAAAATGTCTGAACCATGGAAATATGTTCCGTATATTTAAAACTGATTAAACATTTAAAAGATCTATTTATTGAATACTTTGGTATAGACTACTATAGCTAGGTGCTCTGGATGGTGGGAGATAGAAGAGACAAGATTCTCAAAATCTTGATTTGGGCAAAACAAGCATACACCACTTAACACTTAGCAAGCAAAATATAAGGAAACACAAATTAGGACACAACACACTGCTGCCACAGGTGTTGCGGGCATGCAGAATAGTGGCATGCAGAGAATGTGCTGAGCATAATCAGAGATGTCTTCCTGAGGGAATTGAATTACGGGCCTTGGTTTGAGAGAACAGAGATATGGTGTCATAAAGAGTGTGGTCTTGAACATGCAGCATTATGGTAACTACCATCAAGTGTGGAGAACCAAAGGAAAGTCTTTCAAGTCATGAAGTGAGATTGAGATTCTGGTGCTTGAAGAGGGTTGAACACTAGTAGCTTGAGTCTTGAATCACAAGGGGCCATATTCATCTTATTTACGTAAGAGTTGAGCTTGGTCTTGGTTTATATTTATTTTCTACCCTGTTATCTAACTGGATTCTATTATTGTTTGTAATAGCTTTCAGTCAACTCTCTTAGGCATTCCAGATACATATTGATATCATTTACAAAAGGTAATCATTTTATTTCTTCCTTTCCAATTTTTATGTCTCTCATTTCTTTCTCTATTTTACTCACATTGGCTGGTACCTCCAATACAATTTTGAATAATTGTAGTTTACTTTCTTCTTCCTAATTTAGAGGGAATCATCTAGCTGGCTATTACATAAGATATACTCCCTCATGTTAAGGAGCAATTAAGTTATGTTAACTAAGACCTTGAGTTTTGTTTTTTTTTTTATAAATAAGAGTGGATATTGAATTATGTTAAATATCTTTTCAGAATCTATGGAAATAATATTTTTCTCTTTTAGATCAATGAATACAATGTATTATAATATCAATAATAGATTTACATTATTGAACCATCCTTGCATTTCTGGAGTTATCTTCACTAGATTATAATGTTCTCTTCTTTTAGGATGTTGCTATATTCTTTTTGTCAATATTTTATTCAAAAGTTTTATTCAAAAGTTTTATTCAAAAGTTTTATTCAAAAGTTCCAGTGACATTCATATATGAGAGAGCCATACAATTTTCTGTCAGAGGATATAGTAGACAGACTTTAAGTGAACTTCCAGTGTTGATGTCCTTGTATGATTAACTTCCCTTGATTGTGGGATGGATACATGACCTGCTTCTAACCAACAGAATATGGCAAAGGTGATGGGATATAACTCTCATATTTACATTACCTTAAATAAATCCCCATCTTTCTAACAAATTTTTTTAGTCTTTTCCTCTATTGATGGCTTTGTAAAGGCAAATTGCCATGAATTCTACAGCCACAAAGAAGTGAATTCTGCCAAAAACTTAAATGATCTTGGAAACAGATTTTTCCCTAATCAGGCATCCATTTAAGAATGCATCATAGGGGCTTCCCTGGTGGCGCAGTGGTTAAGAATCCTCCTGCCAATGCAGGGGACACGGGTTTGAGTCCTGGTCTGGGAAGATCCCACATGCCGCAGAGCAACTAAGCCTGTAGCCACAACACCTGAGCCTGTGCTCTAGAGCAAAAAGAGAAGCCACGGCAATGAGAAGCCTACGCACGGCAACGTAGACCCAATGCAACCCAATGCAACTCTCTCCGCAACTAGAGAAAGCCCGTGCACAGCAACAAAGACCCAATGCAGCCAAAAATAAATAAATAAATTAATTAATTAAAAAAAAAAGAATGCATCATAGATGATATGTTTATGGCAGAGAACCCCATTAAGCCATGCCTGGGCTCCTGACCCATGGAAAATATAAGATTGTAAATGTGTGTTTTTTCAGGCTGCTAAATTTGTGATAATTTATTATGCAGTGCAAAAACTAACAAAGGGATAGTCCTTATTAGGCTTTGTCATAAAGGTATGTTTATCTTTAAATTTTCTCTTTGAGTAAGTTGTTGCTAAGAACTTTCTAATTTCCTGGGTGGGCGCATTTTCTTGTTGCTTTTGTCAATTTCTAGTTTCACTGCATTGTGATCAGGGAATGTTTTCTGTATTAATTTTACTTTTCGGAGTATACTAAGATTTTCTTTCTTGTCCAGTATGATTGATGTCTGTGAAAGGTTTATGGGCACTTGAAAATAAGATGGATTCTCTATTTTCATGGTTTAGTATTTGATATACGTATATCACGTGACTTCTGACATTAAATATTGCTGTTAAGATCTATGAGAGAAAAATGATTTGTTTTTCTCCCATTTGAGTGATATCTTTTCCCAGCTGCACAAAGGATTTTTTTAAGTCTAGTAACTTTACTAAAAATATTCAGGTGTTGAATATCCATAACAGCTGACCTGCCCTTTATATTTATATTCAAGTGCTTTTTTTTTAGAAATGTTTTCTTGAATTGTATCTTTCAATATTTGATCTATTCCATTTTACCTCTTTTGTAGACTCCAATTATGCATATGGTATATTTCCTTTTCCTATTTTCTATTACCAACATTTTCTCTCTAATTCTTTTTAACTATTGCAATTGTATTTTGTTTATTTTTGTCATTTCTCTTATGTGTCCATTACTGTTTTTTCTCCAATGTTTATTCACTTTTTTTAAAAATAAATTTATTTATTTATTTTTGGCTAAGTTGGGTCTTTGCTGCTGCACGTGGGCTTTCTCTAGTTGTGGTGAGTGGGGGCTACTCTTCATTGCAGTACGCGGGCTCCCCATTGTGGTGGCTTCTCTTGTTGTGGAGCATGGGCTCTAGGCCTGCAGGCTTCAGTAGTTGTGGCATGCGGGCTTCAGTAGTTGTGGCTCACAGGCTCCAGAGTGTAGGGTCAGTAGCTGTGGTGCACAGGCTTTGTTGCTTCTTGGCACATGGGATCCTCCTGGACCAGGGCTTGAACCCATGTCCCCTGCATTGGCAGGTGGATTCTTAACCACTGTGCCACCAGGGAAGCCCTTTATTCACTTTTGAGGTCCTTCTAACTCCTTCCTCATTTGTTGATGCTTTTATTTTTCCTACGTTCGTATTGAATTATGCTACTTTAACTGCTACTATTATTTCTCTTCTATTCCCCAAATTCTTGCTCTTCTGTCTTGTCCTCATTCACTTAAAAAACTTCTATAGCAAAATATTTGTTTAAAATTTAGTCTGTTCCACGACAACATTTTTTTTAACCTGGCAAGTGGTTTGTTACTAGAATTTTTTGCTTGTTTCATCCTTTATTTTTATGGCTTCTCTGCATAGATGTGTGCTAATTACTTCTTACTTTTTTAGATTATTATATAAATTCAGTGTTTGTGAATTTATTATATAAATTCACTGTTATAATCCCCTTCATGAAGTTATTTGGTGAACACTATTTCAGATATGCATTCAGAAATCTTCCACCATCATGTTCTGACTCTGCACTGTTCTCCACTTCCTTCTCTACAGCTTCTGTGTAAACACTACCACTTTGGCAAGCTTTAGAAATTTTCTGACTCCAAGTGTTATCAAAAATGAAATGTATGTTTTTATATTTAATTTTGTTTGTTTTCTTTTTGATAGTACCCAAACATAAAAGTGGAGAATCCTGACTATAAATTGCCATGTTCATATCAAAAGTCATGAAGTGCTCCTTGAGTGACTTCTGATCAGCTACCTCTAGGAAAGTTACATCACCTCTACAGAGTAACAGTATATTTACTGTATCATGGCAAACATCTGGTTTTATTTATTTTTTTATTTTTTCTGTCCTGCTTCCTCTCCCTCATACTGTGATTATGATGGGGCCATCAATTTCATTACTATACTTCCTGAATACAAGGGTAGGCACATAATTTTATCCCTTTAAGCAAAGTACTTAGCCCAGTTTAGGCATATGACCCAAACAGCATCAATCAGAGTTCTTTAGGGAGATTATTACAGAGAGTGAGAGGAAATGATTTTTTTTTTCTTTCCAGATTTCAAGCTATACAAATCCTGGTTGAATAAGTGAAGAGATGGCTCCTCAGTGCTATGAAGAAAATAAAGCAGGCTAAGGTGATAGAAAGTGACAGGATGGCAGTGGCTCTTTTAGATATTGGAGACAGAAAGGGACTCTCTAAGGGAGTGACATTAAGTGGTACAAACCTCACAGGAAAGAATAAGTCCAGCAAAGACTTGGAGAAGAATATTCCAGGAAGTGGGACTACCAAGTATAAAGGCTTCAAAACGGAAACAAGCGGGAGGAAGAGCAAGAAGTCCAGAGTGGCTGGAGTGGACTGAGGGCGAGGAAAGTGCTAGAACATGAGCCTGGAGAAAAAGGCAGTGGTCGGAAGAGGTAAGGCCTTGCAGGCCACTCGAAAGAGCTTGGATTTTATTCTTGCTATCATGGGATGCTATTGGCAGACTTTTAAGCAGGGTGAGATATGAACTTATTTGTTTTAAAAGATCACTCTGACTTCTCCTGAGAATAGGTTCCAGGAGGGCAAGAATGGAATTTGGGAGACCAATAAGGAGGAAGTTCCTGCATTCATTTAAAAGGTGATGGGCCTGTGAACTAACAGTCCAGCATTCAACTAGAGATAAGGTTGTTTCCCTTGAGAAACAAATTTAACAGTGTCAGGAATGTCCCACCACCATCACTGCGGGGCTTTTTCCCTAGTCTTTGGCTACTGTGTAGCCACGGGGGACCAATGAAATGGTCAGTTCACTTCCCAAGGCCTTTGATGAATGTTTGTTTAATGTCGCCTCCAGAAGCTTCTGGTAGGGGCAAATACAGGATACAAATATTCCCCCAAGGTAACATTACACAGTATCTCCAATTGTTACCTTCCATTCTATTTTCCATCTTGATTTACGCTCTGCTCTAAGTCTACCCAGACTCACCAGAAAGGGTTATACAACGAGCACAGATTACAACATAACTTAAGTAACTCAATGCCAACATAGAGTGTCTGATATTTCCTGCCACTTGATAAAATTTAATAATACAACCCCTCTCATTATAAAAGTCTCACAGATGAAGGCCTTATACAATAAGTCAAACCAACTTTTTTCCCACAAATAAATTTAATCCCCCCAAAACAAATCTTCCCTCCCTTGATCCCACCGGGAGATGAAAATCTGCAATATTAAAGTCTTCATACCAAAGCCATGCCCCTCTCCTTCTTCCCATTCTATAGCTGGAGCCTTTGTAGCAACTTCAGCAAATTACAAAGCTGGATCATTCCAACTCCAAACTTGGTATATTTTTTACTTTTCCAAAATTCCTTACAAAGAAAGCACCCATAAGAACATTGCTAATCTAACCCCATATACAGTCAATACTGAATAATAAATCATTAAAGTGTCAATGTCATTATGCGATAGGAATGGTTTCTGGAATAAGAGCCTTGGACCCACAGATATCCTACAAAAGCCTCTCATCAAACTCTGAATAAATTTAACTCCAGACCATGGCCTCTAGGGGCCCACATGATCTCATGCCCAACTCTCCAAACTCATCTTCTCATTTGACATGTCCAGAAACACAGAGAGTGGTCAATCCTTCCTAGTTTGCCCAGGACTTTCCTTATTTTAGCACTGAAAGTACCAAGTCCTGAGAACCCCTCAGTGATGGGCAAACTGGGATGGATGGTCACTCCACCACCGGGTTGCCTGCTTCTTCTCACACACGCACAAAACATTCCTCTCCCAGGTGTTTCTCTGGCTCACTCATTCTCATCATATAAATAATTGTATCCTCCTCTAGCATAAAAACTCCATGAAATATTTATTCTTCTCTACTCTATCCCAACTGAACATTGCCTAACACATGGCAGACTTCTCCCAAAGATTTGCTGAGTAAATGAATCATTTTTTTATTCTATTCTAGACTTTATGTCCTAAACCATAGAAACCCTAATCATCACTACCAACACAAACCGCAATTTTATTCATTCATTCAACAATTTAAAATTTCAGAACTAGTAAAATTTTATGGACTATGGCAAGCCAGCAAGTGGGGGAAGTCAGTGAATTCAGTTAGTCTCTGATGAAAGGCTTAACCAGATGGACAAACCATTTAACTGGTACTTAATGAAGAGACTGCATCCTTCACGTCCTTTTGGAGCTGTTATGACTCACCTTCCCTTCTCTAACATGAATTAGTCCTTCGAAATGGGGATACCTTCCATAAATATTGTCTGTAGTCCTGCATGGGGCAGAAGGCTCACCATGTCCTTGAACCCTTATTTGGAGCATACCCGGTACCAGATGCCTAAAAAGAAGTTCCTAACATTTCCTCAAGTCCTGGATTTTTTGTTGCTATTTCTAAGATTTTCCAAAATAGAATTGTTCCCTGACCTACAGATTTGTTCATCTCAAATTACTGCACCATTTAGAAACCTCCCCTCTTCCTTTCTAATGTTCCAACAATGTTCTTAGGCTCTTGAGCCTGCTGGAAGCCCTATACACCATAAGGATGGCAGATGATTTTATAATCTATGCCTCCACCTCCAAAGAATATTAGGCATGAGAGGCTGGGATGCAGAGAGGTCATCTTTTACTTTAAATTCCATTCTTATGTTGCCAGATATAAGGCTTGATATCTTGGAAGTCCCTCCTAGCAATGGATGACTGACCTCATTTATACAGAGTGAAGTAAGTCAGAAAGAGAAAAACAAATATTGTATATTAACGCATATATGTGGAATCTAAAAGAAATGGTATAGATGATCTTATTTGTTACAAAGCAGAAATAGAGACACAGATGTAGAGGACAAATGTATGGTTACCAAGGGGGAAAGGGGGGAGTGGGATGAATTGAGAGATTGGGATTGACATATATACACTATTGATACTATGTATAAAATAGATAACTAATGAGAAGCTGCTGTACAGCACAGGGAACTCTACTCAGTGCTCTGTGGTGACCTAAATGGGAAGGAAATCCACAAAAGAGAGGATATATGTATACGTACAGCTGATTCACTTTGCTGTACAGCAGAAACTAACAAAACTTTGTAAAGCAACTATACTCCAATAAAAATTAAAAATAACTAATTGGAAGAACCCTCACCCAGACTCACCTCTCCTTAGCCTTACAGATAAACGGAGGGCTAGAGGCGTGGAGATGCAGGGATCAGGTGGCTACCTTACTATACCTCCAGAAGGTTCTCTAATGACTCTGCCAGGAAGGTAGGTGGACCCCTGATGCTAAGAAGATTGAAACAGTCTATTTTAAAATAGGCAGCGGGAACCTGGTTACAGAATGTTTACTGTGTCGTCTCTTGGAGGTGACTCAGTGGGCAGGCATCTCCTGGAGGCCGGCCCGGAGAGCCTGCCTGGGAGTGACACTCACCACCTCCCACACTGCCTGCCTTCCTGCTGCCAAGCCTGCAGTGAAGGAGGAGATTCGACTAGTCTATCAAAGGTGCTATCAAAACCTTCGGGGGTATGACAAAAAGGTCAAGGGCGAGATCACAGTTTATTTTCAAATTCTGTCTCTCAAAACCAGGTTTCTCCCTAAAACGCATGTTCCTCCTTGGAGGAAGAGTGTGACATTGCTTTGTTGCTTGTGAAAAGATGCCCTTGTGTATCATTGTGATGGGAGCGCCCTCACGGAGTGTAGGGATTGCGTTGTTCAGGAGTGAGCCCTTCTTTCCCACCTGGCACAAGGCTGGAATTTCAAAGGTAGCCCTCAGCCCCCCTCCCTAGGGTCCCCCTCAACAGGCCTCAATCTGCCTCCACCTCAGGGGCTCTGGTCCGGGCTGTAAGAAATGAAACCTATTTCCCAATGTGTTTTCTTTCTTTTTTAATAAAAATATCAAAGGCAGACTTATCAGTGGCTGAAGAAGGAAAGCTGTGGCAAAGGCTCTTTTTTAACTGGAACATGCCCCGTGCTGTGCCACACTCATCCAGGGGCGGCGGAAGATTGATGGCTGGACATGTGGAGGGAACTGCCACTGATTGAAATCAGACAACTGCAAGCTGTGAGGGGGAGCCAGGGGAAACCATTCTAACCGCAGCCATCTAGTCTTAGCACATTCGAACAGGGTTTTTCCTCCGCCTGCCGTCTGCACCCCAGAGCTCAACAGGAGGCTGAGGGCAGAATGAGGGGCTGGGATAGCCTCCAGGCTGCACACACCTCTGTGTCTCTACCCCACCTGCACCTTCTTAAAAAGCCCATGCCCATCAGAAACCTCCCTGCCAATGACCCATCCCGGGCCTTAGGACTCGACAGGAAAAACAAGCAGTCCACTGTCACGAGCAGACAGGACAGATAAAAATGATACACTCCACTGTTTCTCTGGCCTCAATCCCTGATGCTACCGTCCTTTAATTTGCTGCAGGGTTCTTTTATTTGCTTGTCAATGGGCAGGGGCTGAGAGGCAGGAAGAGTCATGGGAAATTGTCAGGGCGTTACTTAGTACCCGTCACCAGGATCACAGCCAGAGTTCAGGGTTGTTCACAATTGTGCAGCTATGCACTTGAACTGAGACATTTTTATTTCATTAGGGGTGTCAGTTTACAGCCATTAGCTAAGCAGATTGGCCAGGACCGAAAGGCCTTTTTTGTGCCTTATCGCCAGATCTCGCTTCCATTATTCCCCTCTTTAAAGAAGAGAGAAAGGGAGGGAGAGCGGCTTTAAACACATTATGTTTTGTGACTTGTCTCTATCCTCTGGCCCCAACAGTCTAAAATAGGTTTTATTAGAAATGATTATTTAAATTCCTGCCCGGGATCCTATCGATCTACCATGTATAATGGTTCCCAGATCACGGAAAGTAGCAGAGAGGGTCTCCAATGGGCCGACATAATGTCAGTGACAATTCATTTTTTTGCCAGTTAGGATGCTGGTTTAATATCCTGAAAAAGGCACTTAACACCACCCTTTCATAACATCTGTCAGGGCCCGTCCAGTGGTCTGTTTCTCACACTGTGGGTCCCCAGGCAGTTCGGGGCCTTTCTCTGAAACAGGCTTCTCTCAGAGGCCTCGGAATTCCTCAGACATTCAACCACCCCCAGCCCCGGGGCCCAACACTAGCAGACCAGCTGTTACAACTTTCCAGGACACTCCTAAATTTTCTAAATGTGTACCATATAAAAATAAAATTTAGGACGGTGAGTGTTCAGGACCTCTGTATGTAGGGATATAACTCTTCCAACGTCTCAGCCCCCATTATTTCCACATTCTTCTACCGTACTTGCAGCTTCATCTTGGTCCTCAGAACAGCTCAGCAGGAAGCTCGAGACTGAAGATTTAGGTCAGGTGATCATTTTTTCCCTTTTCTTCCTAACCTTTTTTTAAAGTCACGTTTTTGTTTGGAATTTTTTTTTTTACAATACTGAACTGTTGAAAGAAAATTATACTCTACACTGGGATTCAGCAATTGTTAAAATTTCATCTCACTTGCTATCATTTGTTCTCTCTCTCTCACACTGTTAAACTCACACATACCCTCACACACAAACACACTCACATGCAAACTCACACACATACATACAACACACACACTCATGCACCTTTTTCTGAACCATTTGAATGTGACCTGCAGACATCCTGACACTTTAATTACATCAGTTAGCATTTCCTGAGAACCATATAACAATACCGTATCACACCTAAGAGAATTTTTAGCAATAATTTCATGATAGAACTTACTATCCATTCCATATTCACATATCCCCAATTATCCGCAATAGACTTTTATAGCTATTTTCCTTTTAATCTGAGATCCAGTCAAGAGTCATACATTCACTGCCTCTGGTTGTTTTCTGTTTTGTTTTGTTTCTTTTGATGACTTTTATAAGAATCCAGGTCAGTTGTCTTTTAGAATGTACCTTCATATTTCTGGTAAATTTTGTTACTGAAATATAGCATACAGTAAAGTACACAAGTTTTAAATGAATTGTTCCATTAATTTTTACAAAATGAGCACACCTATGTAATTTGTACCCAGATCAAGTTATTCAACGTTACCTGAACCCATAAGCCTCACTCAAGCTCCATTCTAGTCATTGCCCTCTGCAAAAAGTAACCACTATTCTGACTTCTATCACCATAGATTAATTTTCCTACCTTTCATTCTTCAAACCATATTCAGTTACTGTTGCAGGGGACATGGGGAGTCTACCTTGACTAGAGTCCTGATGAAATCTCTTTTAAGCACATACTGCACCAAAATTAATCTCTCATCTCTTTCAGAGCCCTGGTATAAACCTGTCATTTAACATAATTATGCAAATCCCTCTGAATTTGCATTTTCTGGTGAAATAAAAACATTTTAAATAATTTTTCCCTCCTTCAAGCTGCAATTCTGTCATAGGGCTTTTTATAAATGTTTTAAGAACTTGTAATATTGTTAAAGTTTTAATATCATTTCTCAATTGAATAATAGCTTAGGAAGATATTATGTTAGTTGCACTGTAATCCTTGGCCAGTGTAGCAGTAATGTTTCTTAAATAAGAATAAAAACTTAAGTAAGTTAGACCTTAGGATACCTTCTAGATGTTCTCTCCTTACCTTTAGGGAATTAGAACATAAAGCATAAAGAAGGTCACTGAATGGAATACATCATTATGTTATTACCAAAAAATTGTTACTTGGACAGAGCAATTGAAAACAGGTTCTCCGTGAATAAGCAATGAAAAGAACATTTCATATGGCCACGGCCTTCATTTGAAGCCATGGCTTCTCTGATGATTTATTTTTGCCAAGATGTAAAGAATTATTTGTGTCTTTTAAAAGCTATATTCTACATTTATTATAGTTTTTGAGCCTCTCTGCTCATATTTGGGGAATGACATTTCACACTAAAATTTCAAATATTAGGAGATAACTGATGATTTTTAAACATCCATTTTTTATTTATACTACATGTGTAATCACCTTCCATCTGACTGGATTTGACAACAGAGGACTGGTAGTTACCTATTTATTGTGGTTCTTTTTATTTTTTTATAAACTTATTTATTTATTTGGCTGCGTTGGATCTTCATTGCTGAGCACGGCTTTCTCTAGTTGCGGCAAGCGGGTCTTCGTTGAGGTGCACGGGCTTCTCATTGCGGTGGCTTCTTTTGTTGCGGAGCACGGGCTCTAGGCGCGTGGGCTTCGGTAGTTGTGGCTCGCGGGCTTAGTTGCTCCGCGGCATGTGGGATCTTCCCGGACCAGGGCTCAAACCCGTGTCCCCTGCTTTGGCAGGCAGATTCTTAACCACTGTGCCACCAGGGAAGTCCCTATTGTGGTTCTTTAATTCCTTGATAAATATTATTAGAGTTTTGACTCTGAATATAATCATATGTTAGAAGCCTGCTTGTAACCCAAAAGGAACAAAGCTCAGAGTTGTCTCAAGTTGATTTACAGTCTTCGAATGCCACAAATTACAGTATTTAAGAACTGGACCAGAGTCATCATTTTGAAGGAAAAAACAAGAGTTCAGATAAAATTGGAGCAGATATTAGGATTTGATGTCACTTATAGAGAGGATCCTGAAATCTTTTTTTTAATTGAAATATAGTTGGCATACAATATTATATTAGTTTCAGGTGTACAATATAGTGGTTCAACATTTATATACATTATGAAATGATCACTATGTTAAGTCTAGAAGCCATCTGTCACCATACAAAGCTATCACAATATCATTGACCATATTCCCTATGCTGTACATTACATCCTCATGACTCATTTGTAACTTTTAGTTCCCTTCACCTATATCGCCCAACCCCCCATCCCGCCTTCTGACAACCACTAGCTTGTTCTCTGTATCTATGGTCTGTTTCTGTTTTGTCTTGTTTGTTCATTTGTTTTGTTTTTTAGATTCCACATATAAGCGAAATCTTATAGTATTTGTCTTTCTCTGTCTGACTTATTGCGCTTAGTGTAATACCCTCCAAGTCCATCCATACTGTTGCAAATGACAAAATTTCATTCTTTTTTATATGAGCAGTATTCTACTGTACATATATATACCACATCTTTATCCATTCATCTATTCGTGGATGCTTAAGTAGCTTCCATATCTTGGCTATTGTAAATAATGCTGCAGTGAACATAAGGGTACACATATTTCTTCAAATTAGTGTTTTCATTTCCTGCTGATAGATCAGGCAGGGTCCTGAAAACTTTAAATTAATATGAGTTTAGGAAGTTGTGTTTGTTATCTCATTTTAAGTAATGGCCTCTTCAGCCACATTAAGGAGTCTGACCAATTTCCAAATTAAACCTCATAGCAACTACTACAAACTCTGTCAAACCCTCGCACATACTCAACATTATCCAAGATGAATTTGTTTCTGACATTTGTAGAAATCCTAATAGGTTGTAGTTTTAAGGAACTCTTCCTCAACTCTTCTCATTCAAGTTATCATTCTCTTTTCTCTACATAACTTGTTAACTGGTTTCTCTAAGTAAGGGAATAAAGTACAATTATTAACCTTCCATTCAAAAGCCTTGAAGTAGAATTATCAGTTTTAACCTTTGTTAGGTAACGACACAACGATTATATATAATTTTAGTATTTCACTGTCATCAATTTTCTGTCATATAAGCAAAAGAAATACAATATAAAACAATTTAAAAAATTGTAACTGTTGCAATAAGCTTAGAAGTCAGTTGTTATTGATAAGTAGCTGATATTTCTACAACTCATATAACAGTTATATGTTGCAATATATTTGATACACTTGCAGAAAGCAATGATCTGGAGTTTTCAGTACACAGTGAAACAGTACGATCTCTATTGTGATTTAATATTAAATGTCTTCTTGTTTAACAATTTTATAATAAGTATCTTGTGTTTTTAATGATACAAAAATGGAGTGTTGAAATATAGGGACTATATTTCCTGACAAATATAATGCTTATTACTTTTATCATGTTTAATTTGCTGTAAAATGCTGATGCTCAATGAAACAAGGAGAAAAAGAGAATTGAAAATCAGAAACATGCAAAGAAAATCTTTCAAATATGAAACTGATGTTAATAATGGTAGCTAATATTTACAGTTACCTTCATAGAAAATATATAGTTATTTTTAGTGGGAAGTGATATTAGAAAAATGTTCATTAACATTTTATTTTATAATCAAAAACACTAAAATAATGTGATTTGCCCAAGTTCACATAGGGAGATAATGAAAATTTGAAAATCTATTCACTCAGTTAATATTTTCTTAGTCTCTGGACTCCTAGTCCGTTGATTTTTCTTCTATTCTAGAAGAGTGCTTTGGTTGCAAATAGCATAAATTTCGACTCAGACTGGCCTAAAAAATAAAGGGTATTTGTTCGTTCATGTGACTGAAGCAGTTCTAGAGGAAGCATGGTTATCTTATCTATATGTTTTATCTCCCCTTACGCCCACTTCATACTTTGATTTGCTACACATAATCCTAAGGATAGGTGCTTTCTCATCTACAATGCAGAGAGGAGAGAAAGTGAGAAGGAAAGAGTCAAATTGGATTATATGCCCATCCCTGGCTCTACTGGGTGGCCATAAAGGCTAAAAAGATTGTTCTAGAAAGAGCTGCTATTTCTATAACAAATTTTACCGACTTTTGAATAAAACTGTAAGGTAAAAATATAGTTTTGAATAAGATTATGTGGATGTTTTTCTCACTACTTTCTGTTGATGCTCTTTTTGCTGCAGTGGTGGTAAGAGCACAGCATAAATTCTACCCTCAACACATTTTAAGTGCATGAGAAATATTGTTAAATACGAGCTCAGTGTTTTACAGGACATCTCTAGAACTTGTCCATCTTGTATAACTGAAACCTTATGCCTGTTGAGCAATTCCCTATTTCCCCCTCCCCCAGCCCCTGCCAACGATACTACTCTCTTCTTCTATGAATTGGATTATCTTAGATCCCTCATTCAATGGAATCATGCAGTGTTTGTCCTTCTGTCATTGGCTTACTTCACTTACCTAATGTCTTCCTGGTTCATCCATGTTGTCACATTTGGCAGAATTTTAATATTCCATCGTAAATATATATGACATTTTTTTATCCATAAATTTGTCAGTGGACACTTTGCTTATTTCTGTATCTTGGCTATTGTAAATAAAGCTGCCATGAACATGGGAATGCAGATATATTTTTGAGATCCTAATTTCAATTCTTTTGGATACACACTTAGAAGTGTAATAGTATGTCTATTTTCAAATTTTTTGATAAATAACCTGATTTTTTTAATTGGAAAACTACTTGAATAGACATTTTGCCAAAGGAGACACACAAATGGCCAACAAGTATATGAAAAGATGAACAACATCACTAATGATCAGCAAAATGTAAATCAAAACCATGATGAGGTATTACTTCACACCTGTTAGGATGGCTATCATTTATATATATATATATATATATATATATATTAATAACAAGCATTAGAGAGGCTGGACCTTGTACAATGTTGGTGGAGGGGTAATGTCGTGCAGGCACGGTGAAAAATGTTATTGAGGTTCCTCAAAAAAAGGAGATAGTTGTATTTTTATGCTGCCTTAATCCCTCTCCCTTAAATACTCATCACTGACTGCCAAAACAGAAGAAAAATTGAGAATAAGAGAGATATATGTGTGGTGTTTTGGTGGGATAAGCCAGAAAAAAAAATTTTTTTAAGGAAAAAAGGAGAAAGAGGAAGAAAACAGAAATGAAAGCTTTCTAGGCAAACCAGGAAAGAGGAAGCAGTTTGAAGTAAATTCAGAATTTAAGGTCATTAAATACTAGAAGCATCAACAGTCATGAGACTTCCACCCATAACATCAATGATACTTTCACTTAAATTCAAGAATCATTATTTTCTGACTTATACAGGTTCTAAGTCTAAGCATAAAAGACAAAACAAAAGAAAGAAAAGTGTAGATGTGACCCTAGTACCCCAAAATATGCAAGGGCACCAAACTTCAAATATACATTTTATATATTTATTTGCCAGAAAGTAAAGGTAAATTTTAATGTTTTTCTCTTCTTTGCATCAGAATGAAGATTTCATTGAAATAAGAAAGATATGCTTCAATCAAGGGCAAACTTAGTGGTAGAAGATATTTCAAGTTAAATTACTTCTCAGCCTTGAATTCTCCAGCTTACTTGATTACTTTGCTTCACTATGTAAGAAAGCAACAAGGCAATAACGAGAGAAGGGAGAAAAGATTTTATACATATGGAAGAAAGTGGGGAATCACCATGGAGGACATGGTGGAGCCATTTCCATCTATCATTTTCATCCAAAGGCATTCCCTACCATATATACACTACTATATATAAAATAGATAATCAACAAGGACCTACTGTATAGCACAGGGAACTCTACTTAATACTCTGTAATAACCTATATGGGAAAAGAATCTGAAAAAGAGTAGATATATGTATATGTATAATTGAATCACTTTGCTGTACACCTGAAACTAACACAGCATTGTAAATCAACTATACTCCATTATAAAATAATAATCAAAAAACAAAGGCATTCCCCAAATTTGACATATTATCCCAAGCTTCTTGCTTCATCCATGCCCTGTCCTCTGTGATAATTAGTCACAGAAGCCTAGCAGATCATGGACTGGTTTGATTTTTTTCAGTGATATCTTCTGAATATAGTTATTTTCTCTAAATTAGTTTTGAGAAAGTATAAAAAATTGGCTTAGTTTTGTTTCAAAATGCTCTTCTAAAACAGTGTGATCTAACCAGAGTTCCTTTTTTACTGTCTCCCATTCTTTGACTCTTTTGCTATTTGGCTTTCAACCCCAAATGTTAAATTGAAACTGTTCTTTGAAAAATCACCAGTGATCTCCTAATCACCCAATTCCAAAGCTTTCCTTTATCCCTATCTTTTTCAACTTCTCTGTAGTCAGCAGTTCTGAAACGTGCCCAACTACCAGGCGATTCTAATGTGAAGCTAAGATTGAGAATTATTATTAGAGCTGGTCATTGTAATAATCACCCAAATTCTCTCAAAACTCTTTCCTCCCTTCACTTTGGTGATTATGTCTTGATTCTTCTGCTATACTTCTAAACATGTCTATGTCTGTTTCTCCTCCTGCCTCTCTAAATCCTAATTGCATTTTTCTCTTCGTCCATACTCAAAGTTTTGAAAAACCCCTTTCAAGTCAACACCACCTGTTCTAGCTTCTTTCCAGAACTCCAGAACTAACCACCTGAATATTCTAATAATCTCTCAAATTAAAATTTATCATTTCTTTGCTCACCAGACCCACCTTTTTCCCCTTGCCAAACACCTCATCTTCTTGATTTTCCTTTTTAAAAAATACTTCAAATAATAATAATAAAATTTAAAAATTTTTAAAAGGTGATGTCAAAGCCTTGCAAGAGACAAATAGAATAAGAATTTTGAGGCCTGAGCATCAGCATTTTTAAAAGCTCCCAGGTATTATAATGTGAAGGTTGAGAAATACTAATCAAAGTTCAGTATTTCATGAACACACTCTGTTTTTACAGATGTTTTCCCTTCCTCTAGAGCATGATTCCTTCAAATGCCAACTATAGAAATGCTGCATGTTATCCTAGGAAGTCTGTCTCAAACATTCCTTCTTTCTTAGATATTTTCAGATTCTTATTGCCAGTCATACTCTCCCCCCTTTTAAAAATCTAAATAGCAGTTTCTAACTCTCTCATTACAGAAATCAAATTATGCCATGTATCATTGTAGCTTGTTAGTTTTTTCTTCATTGAATGGAAACTCAAGAGCAGTGGTCCTCACACTTTAGCATACATAAAAATTGCTGGGGGGCTTCCCTGGTGGCGCAGTGGTTGAGAGTCCGCCTGCCGATGCAGGGGACACGGGTTCGTGCCCCAGTCCGGGAAGATCCCACATGCCGTGGAGCGGCTGGGCCCGTGAGCCATGGCCGCTGGGCCTGTGCGTCCGGAGCCTGTGCTCCGCAGGGGGAGAGGCCACAACAGTGAGAGGCCCGCGTACCGCAAAAAAAAAAAAAAAAAAAAAAAATTCTGGGAAAATAGTTAAACTTCATATTTCCAGGCCAAACTACCCAAAATTCTTATTCAATAACTTGGATGGTGCCTAGGTTATTGACATACACATAGGCAGCTCTGCTGAAGACCGTTCTAGAATCACGCCTTGAGAAACATTCTCTCAGACTAAAAATAGGTCTCTCAGTGTCTTTCTCGCTGTACTCTGAATGCCTAGCAGCACCCTGCATGTAATAGATGCTCACTATATAGTGAATAACTGGGTCAACATTGGTGCTTGATTAATGAGTCACCTTTCCCTGGTATAATGAACTTCAAGTCTTTATTCCCTCATCGGTTGGCTATAATTCCTCAAGACCTCAAAGCACTTGGTGAAACTCTATGATAAACCAGCAGCAATGGTAGTGCTTTTCCAGACCCTCCCTTACCATGTGTCACTAATGCTATTCCCATAGAAGCAGTGTACTTCCAAATCTGTTCTATCTTATCCATGAAATAAGTTGAGAATTTCTCACAGTGAGAAACACTTGACTTTGTTACTGTGCCAAAGTGCTCTGAATTAATCACACTGTCCACAGATTGGAGTAGTTCCACCGGTCTGGATTTCATAGTTATTTAAAGCTGAGCAGACAAGAATTGCTAAGCTATGGAAAAGGAACTCACAGACTCTCTGAGGCATAATCAATTGGATTAGGAGTCTGTCTTCTGAAGCTGGTCTTGTAACTTTGTCCCTTCTGAATTTTCCCAGTCACCAGTCATTTGGCCTTTTAATTGAAGAGAAGGTGACGTGCTCACATGATTCAATAGGTGAAAATATTTATAATGAAATTATTAGCAAATTTAATTGTAAGAATGATATTTCTGTGTCAAATCCAAATGTTAAAAATTATAGACTTGCCTTCAGATTCCTTAGAGAGCAACAAAATTGTTTTCTTTGATTTAGATTATAATGCGAAATGCAATGCTATGTTGTTCTTTATATCACTATGGCTTAGTGTGAGAACGTTTTCATTAAGGTAGAAAGCAATAAAGAAAGAAATTTGAAAAAGTTTGGCCTGATTGTATTACCACCCCTTTATCCTCCAGCAGCCTTTTTAATTAAGAAAGAGCAACCATTATATAAAATCAAAGTGGAAAAACCAGGAAGCAGGAAATATTTTTAAAGCATTGTGTTGTTTTAAGTTACCCAAAGAAAACATGACAAAATGAATTAAAACTTAATTATACTATTACTGCAAGAGTAGAAAGTTGCTTTTAAGTCAGTTTTATACCTTTATTAACAGTTTTATAGATTTATTTCCCATCTAAAAACACTGGCAATATTATAATCAAATAACTGGTTTAACTTCAGTAATGTGAGAACTAGGAAAATTGAGATGTATGAACATCAAGATCTCACTGAGTTCAGCGAGAGATACAGATCTAGATGATAGAGACTATGGAATAATTTATTGATGGAAAGTATGATGTAAACTTGTTTCTTCCTTCTGGGCAAGATGCTTTGATGGCTCCTGGGATGATTTTTATCCTCAGGATTTATTCAGGACAGTAACAGTAGTTGGCTTTTGTGTACCATCATTTTATATAATTTATGTTTTTACCTTATTGGTTATGAGATCATACATTTATTTAACAAAATTTTTTTGAATTCTACTACCTGTTGAGCAGAAAGTCAAATAAAGCAGAGTCCCACAAGAACTCACGATCTAATGGAAAAGAGATTAAAAGATAAACAAATAATTTCAACCCATCAAGAGTGTAATCACAGTGGTTTGTACAGGGTGTAATGGGATTACAGAAGAGACAGAACCTAGCTCCTTAGTGAATTGGAGAGAAGGCTCAACAAAAGTAATTGAACTGAGTCTTAACAGGATAAGCAGGTGTCTGCCTGACGTGTGAAAGAAGTAGAAGCTTTAAACCAAGCAAAAAACAGAGTTTTCCCAATGAGGAGGTTCAAAAAATCATAGTTTCTTGGGGGAACTCCAAGTTTTTCTATGGTAGGAACACAAGATGTATGTGGAGGAATTACAGGAGACTCTATCATAACAAATATTATATGCCATGCCAGGGAGCTGGCTTCTATCTTGGGCTATGGAGGCTCTGAAGAATTTTAACCAGAGAAGTGACATGATCCCATTTGTTTTATTATTTTTTAAACATCTTTGTTGAGGTTTTATTGACATACAATAAACTATTTTTTGCATGGAATTTTATATATATATAATATATATATAATATATTATAATATATAATATATATCCATATATAATTATATATAAATATATATTTATATATTATATAAATATATGATTATATTTTTATATATTTATATATATAATATATATTATATATATATATATCCATAACCACAATCAAGGTAGTGAACATATCCATCACTCCAGAAAGTTCCCTTGAGCCCTTTTATCAGCCCTTTCTCCTCCTCTCTCCCACAACCAAATCCAGGAGTCCAACAAACAACTGATCTTTCTGTCAGTATAGATTAATGTTTCCTAGAATTTTACATGAATGGAATCAAATAACATGTACTCATTTTGTCTGGCTTCCTTCACTCAACATAATTATTTTTAGATTTGTCAGTGCTCTATATATCAGTGGTTCATTCCCTTTTATTACTGAGTAGTATTTCATTATACAAACATACCACAATTTGTTTATCCATTTGACTATTGATGAACATGTAGGTTGTTTCCTGTTTTGGGCTGTTACAAATAAAGGTGCTACGGATATTCATGCATAGGTCTTTGTAAGAACATATGTTTTTATGGTCTTGTGTAAATAACTAGACGTGGATTGGCTAGATGATATGATAGGTCATGTTTAACTTTTTAAAACATGTCAAATAGTTTTCCAGTGTAACTGTGCTATTTTACATTTGTGTCAATAGTGTATGAGAATTCCAGTCCCTCCATGTCCTTACCAACACTTGGTGTGGTAAGACTTCTAAGTTTTAGCAATTTAAAGAAGTATGTAGTGCTAATCGCTGTGGTTTAAATATGTATTTCCCTAATGACTACCTTACTGATATTGAGTATATTTTTGTGTGTTTATTTGCTACCTATATAACTTCTTTGATGAAGTGTCTATTCAAATCTTTTGCCTGTTTTTTAATTAGTATTTTTGTTTCCTTATTATACTTTTAGAGTTTCTTATATATTCTGAATACAAGTTCTTTATCATATATATGATTTTCAAATACTTTCTCCCAGTATATATCTTCTTTTGTGAAGAGTAGATGTTTTAAATTTTTATGAAGTCAATTTCTTCAATGTGTTCTTTTATGAACCATGCTTTTGGTGTCAATTCTAAAACATGATTGCCTAACCCAAGGTCGCAAAGATTTGCTCCTACTGTTTTTCTACAAGTTTATAGTTTTAGGTTTTATATTTTTGTGTGTGATTCATTTTGAGTTAATATTTGTATATTGTGCCAGATGTGGACAGAAGTGTTTTGAATTTTTGGTTTTTTTATATGGATATCTAATTGCCCAGCACTATTTGTTGAAAATATTTTCCCTTTTCCACTGAATTGCTTTTGAACCTTTGTCAAAAATAATATTCCAACCTAACAGACATAAATAGAACACTCCACCCAACAACAGTATAATACACATTCTTCTCAAAGGCACATGATGCATTCTTCATGACACAGCCTATGTTAGGCCACAAAACAAGTCCCAATAAATTTATAAAGATTTAAACCATACAAAGTATCTTCTCTAACCACAGTGGAGTGAAACTAGGAATCAGTAACAGAAGGAACTCTAGAAAATTCACATATATGTGGAAATTGAATAACATACTCTTAAACAACTAATGGGTCAAAGAAGAAATCACAAGGGAAATTAGAAAATGCTTTGAGATGAATGAAAACGTGACATACCAAAACTTACGTGATGCAGCAAAAGCAGTGATCAGAGGGAAACTGAGAGCTATAAATGCCCATATGAGAAAAATAGGAAAGATCTCAAATCAATAATCTAACTTTACACCTTAAAGAACTAGAAAAAGAAAAGCAAATCAAACCCAAAGCTAACAGAAGGAAGGAAATAATTGTCCAAAAAACGCGAAAAAGAGAGAACAAATGAGGCAGCCTGCTCTTTGACCCTCAGCATACTAGATATATTACACACTTAAAATAATGGCATTGTCATAAGGAAATTTTATTGTAGGGTCAAAATAATAATAGATTTGTAGCTGTTAGGTACATAATAAAGTTTACATTTGTATGTCATTTATTATGAAAGAGACTATGACTTTGGAGAACATAGATTTAACATTACTCGAACTCAAATTTGTACACATGGTGTTTCCATAGTACAGATGTTCACTCTGAGGTTGTAGCCTATCACATAATATACTAACGGGAAAAATGTTCATTTCAACAGTACATGGCCAATGTTATTCACCATAAAATTCTGTCAATGCAACAAGTCCTGAAATATACCTTATTTGTGCATTAAAGGGTAGACTGGAAGTTTGTGGGGTACAAGGTTGGATTCAAGTAAATTTTTTAAGAGCTAAGCATAGAAATTGACTGAGTTTCAACCTCATGAATTTCAGAATGTGTGATCTTACCCAAAATATTATGAATTAAACATGAAAATAAAAAGTCCTCCACATCTGAGGAGTAAGGAGGAAAGTGAGTAAAATCCAGTTTTTTTACATAGGGAATGATTTGTTACTGTTCAGTTTCTGGGAAGAAAGAAGCAATTTTCTGTTTTGGATGACATACTGAAGAGTCTAAATGATTATGCTAAGTAAGACTTCCAGGAAAACCTCTGTGAGTTGTTGTCATGCACTATAAGCTTTAGATAAATTTAAAACATACAAAGACATGAAAAAGGGGATGAAGTTACATAACAAGTAAACAGAAATCAGTTCTTCTAAGTTTTCTGTGTACAGTCTCATTCATACAGCAGACAATGTCTGTTATAAGCATAGCACATTACTATCTCTGCCCTCCACACTGCATTCAAAACATGAACCAAGCTGAGATCCAATGTGGTAAATCACATAATAGTGCTAGCTTGAGACTAGATACCCACAGAACATCAATATGCACAGCACCAGGAAACCCAGGTTTGGATACAGCCAGAGGGTCAGGGCAGCAGCATTTCAATTCAAAGGCTGAAGAAAATGGTCTCAGGAGTAAACAATAGAGTTTCAGGGCCATCGACTCCTCTAGACTTAGATAATTTCCATAGTGTAAAAAACTTCTCAGCAGACTTACCTGGTGGCGCAGTGGTTAAGAATCCGCCTGCCAACACAGGGCACACGGGTTCGATCCCTGTTCCGGGAGGATCCCACGTGCCGCGGGGCAACTAAGCCCGTGTGCCATAACATATGAGACCACGCTCTGGAGCCCGCGAGCCACAACTACTGAAGCCCACGCACCTAGGGCCCAGACTCCGCAACAAGAGAAGCCACCGCAATGAGAAACCCGCACGCCGCAACGAAGAGTAGCCCCCACTCACCGGAACAACAGAAAGCCCATGTGCAGCAAAGAAGACACAACGCAGCCATTAAGCAATTAATTTAAAAAAACTTCTTAGCATCCATTCTTATATGCATAGTCATCTTTTACTATGAGGTAATAAGTCATTTTACAGTAAATAAATAAATAAATAAATAAAAACAAAAAGGAAAATAGGAAATATCTCACTGTAGAAATTCAGGAAACTCAGGAAGAAACACAGTCAATTAAAGCTGGAATAGAAATACCATAAAATTTAGATATTATCATATTCACCTCTTTATCCAATAACCAATTATTGAACACTGTTGGTGTGTGAGATGAAACAAGTTGTCCAAATGAACCTCCCATGTGAGCAGGGAGGCTGAGAATTCTGGTCTTGTCTACATTAAGGAAATAGAGCTAGGTGAAGGATTGGGCTGGATTGGTGACTGGTTAGAGAGCATCCAGAATCACAGGGACTGTCCAAAGCATCACTTCATATGGGGGGATGGGCACGACAAGCATAGAATCAAGACTTAATTGAGATTGGGTTGCAGTAAGATTGCGAGGGGTGAACCACAAATGAGACAGAACCAAACAAGATGACTTCAGGAGTCTTCCTTTAAAGAGAACTGTCCCAAGCAATAGTGCAAAGAAAGCAATGGAAGTCCCTGTTTTCCGTTTTTTTATGCTAATTTTTGTTTTATGAAAACCATAAAAGACTTAAAAAATTTTTCCATTGGTCCTTTAGTCAAAATACGGTCTCTTTTGGAAATAGACTCATATATGCAATTTTGCATTTCCAGCTACTCATCCAGTGTTTTACAAACAGTAAGGGCCTAATAATTATTTGGCAACTTCTGATTTAAATTTATTATGTAAATATTGTATAGTCCAGTGTATCATTGAATTATCTATGATACAATTCCTGCACATTATGGCCAGGTAAATAATCATAACTAACTGTTGCCAGAGATTAGGAGTTGCTGAAGAGGCGCTGGGTTTCAGCCTGCAAGATTATGAACACTATTCTGTGCAGCCGGTTCTTCCTCCTCTAAAATCTATGCTGTTGAAACTTGATTCAACCATCAGTGCACTGGTTGGGTTTTCTACCAGCAGAGCCAGAGGTTAGTAGCGTTTAAGTACTTTCTGAAGCACGTATTTCAACGTTCTGCTGGACCCAATGGACGTAGATTTCTGCATGATATAAACAATATGCTTTTGAAAAGCTGTCTCTTTAATATTTTGCGATATGAAAAATATACTTTAAATAATCCTACAACAGTCACCAAAAGCTTTCCTGCTAGGAGAGATAGGGCTGTTAATACATCATCTTACTGCGTATCATTGACCACAGAGATTTTCCTAAGCATACCATACTTTATTCAGGATCTAAGTTTTATTTTTCTTTGATATTTGTTGAATTTTATTAGATACAAAGCTGAAACTTTCGGATCCCCTAGAAAACATAACCAAATAACTCTAATAGATTTCTATTACATTAAAGATATACTTTAGACCCCATATTTATATTCAACAGATAACATCTTTTCCTTTTTCAGAAACACGCCCCCTTAAATATCTACAATCCGTCTTGTGAGGAGGAAAGACATAGTCTCACACAGAGGAAACATTTTCAAAAGATGACTAACAAATTACAGGAGTGTGCCCTGACTGGTGGTAATAGTGCACATGAGATTCAAGTTAGAATGATGATAGACACATTATAGAAGAGTTCAAAAGTGTAACAAGTAATTAAGCACTTAATTTGTCCTACTGTGTTTGAATTTATTTCCCCTTGAGGAAACTAACACTGCTTTTTCTCTTCCATCTTTTATTCCTCACCTCTCCCTCCCAAAACACGAAAGACTCAGCTCTGGCAGTATGGACAACTTGGTTTAATTATGGTTTTTTTTTTTTTTTCTGGCCAGTCACCACAGCTGATAACAGATACGAAAATGAAAATGGAAAACCCACTCAAGAAAATTCTTTCTAATTAGAGTTCATCTCTAAATAAATCTAACACTAAGCCTATATATCTCTGTATTCTCCAAGTTACTCAAGCTTGGAGACATAAGATCACTAAATCAACATAAATGTAATACTTAGGCTTATGTATTCTTCAAGTTACTCAAGCTCAGAGATAAAAGATCACTAATTAACTTAGAAGATTCTATCAGTGACAAGCTGTATTTGACTTTAGGAAATTTTTCTTTTGCTGCTATGTTCCACGAAAGAAGTGTCTGATCATATTTGCTTTAGTAATAACAATATTTGATACCTGCATGGTGTTTTACACATTTTGGTAGCCTATATAAAAACAAACTCTGGATCTATCAACAGTATTTCTATACCAGAATATACATCACAGACAAAACTCATAAAGGTGTGGCACGTATGTCCAAGACTACCAAATTGAACAAAAAGTGTAATAAATCTTGTGGTGACTTTACTGCTTTCCAGAAGGTTAAAACATAAAAACTTTTATTCAAATATTTAAACATTTTCAGAAATGCCAGCTTATGGTAAGAATTTAATGGAAAAACTCTCCTTTTCCCTTGCGGGAAATTACAGTAGTTTTTCTTCATTGTCCGCTTGTGATATCTTGGTGCTATAAAACTGTTATTATAATTTTCAGAAGACCACCCTCCTGAATGGTACTTGAATTGATTACCAGGAAGAATCAAGGGAAGGTGATGAAACTGAGAACTTGAAGGGTGAATAATTATTGAATTTCTGATGTGTCCCATGATATAATATAGATGTGTCATCTAGATGGCTTTCAGACTAGAAATAAGAACATATTGGAAGGTCCAACAAGAGTAACAAATGTAGGTAGAAGTGAGGTGTGGTCAGAGAGAAACAGAGTGACAGAGAGCAGCAGGCTTTGGGATGACAGTTGCCCAGGCTGGTTACAGATGCTGGTTTAGTATAGAAACTGAGCTGCACCACCTATAATCAGAGGTATGACTTTGGGAAAAGAAAATCAAATTAGAGAAAATGAATGAAAGAAACTAGAACATTGTAGTATTCCAAAAAGAATAAAGAATCTTGAAAAAGATTATCAAGATGGTTCAGAGTCTGGGGAGGAATCTTTGAGAGTCTCAGAAGGAAGTTCTCACCTCATCTAAGAAAACAAGGACTAGCTAAAATCAAGAAAACGAAAAAAACAATATAATTGAGGAAGCTCAGTTGAGTGGCCAGAGGACTCATTCTTAGGGCCAGAACCTGAAGAAAAGTTTCAGAAATGACTTTCTGAAAATCCCTCAGATTTGACAGTCAAGTTTTTCTTCAGTAACCTATCACTAAACACTGTGTACTTTCATCTAGCATTCAACTAAGATAAAGCTGAATATATTTTACTCTCAAATGGAAATGAAGGTAAACATTCTTTGCATGTTAATAAGCTGAAACAAATATTACTAATACTTGTAAAAAATTCTGTCGGGCTGACAAAGTGGACTAAGAACCAGTACTCAACACTGAGTATGTGTCTTAAAATCCTATGCAAGGGCTTCCCTGGTGGCACAGTGGTTGGGAGTCCGCCTGCCGATGCAGGGGACACGGGTTCGTGCCCCGGTCCGGGAGGATCCCACATGCCGCGGAGCGGCTGGGCCCGTGAGTCATGGCCGCTGAGCCTGCGCGTCCGGAGCCTGTGCTCCGCAACAGGAGAGGCCACGACAGTGGGGGGCCCGCGTACTGCAAAAAAAAAAATCCTATGCAATTTTACTCTCAGGTGTGATAACTAAACCAGATGACCACTATTCCAGGTTCCTTTCCTGCTCAAAGGCACTAAATAGGAACTTAGTCACTTCAAATCATACTGCAAGGTGTTTCAGGGGAGTGTATGAGTGATTTTGTGAATTGGGGTTTAAGACTTTTTGTATCAGGGTACTTCTCTTTTGGCCTCTCACCATACTAGTCTCTTCAATGTCTTAAGCAAAGTAAATAATAACGTTAACTCAACTAGAAGGGCAGTTTTACTGGTTTCTCAGCACCTTGGAGATGACCTCTTGATGATTCTGTGGCTGCATAGCTGAGATTCCACAAAGGCGCAACACAATTTACAAAATATTGTGGAGACTGTGACGGCAGCGATAAGCAATTTTACTGTATCCTTATAAGATGCCCCCTCACAAATTTCTAAAGTAAGTAAATTTCCTCTTTGCTGTATTTAAGTAATCTCTGATTCTTTTTGGTCATCATTAGTCAAAGGGATCTGAATGGTTGTTGGAGACACTACCCTGCTTTACAGGGTAAGAACACCAAATGGGAAACAAGATGGTGGCAGCTGTAAAAGAGGACAGCTATGCAGAAGATGATAAATAGGTTGACAACATACCAAACCTGACCGTAAACATTATTCTAGACATTTCAGTGAAAAGAGGCCAGTGTTCCACTATAAAAGCTGTATTAGAGCAATAGTTCTCTGATTCAGATGAGATATCATGGTGTGGTGAGAAGCAGTGTGGTGAGTGTATGTAATAGTCAGAGTTTTATAGGTGATCTACAAAATAGTTGTTTGAAAAACCTACTTACCAAAGGCAGGAAAGAAATGGTGGCTATATTTATTGAGGGTCTTCGTATGTTGTTACATTCATCTCAGCAACCTTCGTGCAGGGTAGACGATGAATCGTGATTTTCAGAGGAGGAAACTAAAGCTTTGCAAGGTGACGCAATTTGCTTGAGAATTGGATTTAGATAGATTTTTGGGGTTAGGTCTAGAGTGAAAAATGCAGATGTTACCTCCCCTACTTGATGTTGATTAACATGAAAATGTATCTGCCTTAATCCTATTCACAACATCTATAGCTAACAGACTGAGAATAAGGACTTTGAAGAATGATTTTCAAGCTTTGCTTTTCAGAGCCTAAGGACTCCTTGGAGCTGCCTCAGAAACCATGTCAAATAGCAAAAGGGCTGAGCTGATGGGGCTCTGAATCCCTGTCTCCACTTTAATGAGAAACTTCACTTTGTCTTTTTATTGATATATTGAGATATATAATAATGTTTTATTTGGAAGAAGCACATCACTGGTAAGGAAAGTTTGAAAGATAGATATTAGAATTACTTAAAGACAAGTCACCTGCATGAAAGTTTTCAGTGGAACACACAACTATTTTAGGAAAACCGTGAGGTTTTTTGGAAACCTAGTAATTTGCAATAGTAAGAATCAAATAATTTCTCGAAAATATCTATGCCATATTCTAATTGTCAGTTGATCACAACTTTTAAATTCTTTTAACAAGAGACAATTTCATTAGTCAGGAAGAGACACATCTTTGAAAAACCAAGACAAAGTGCTCTATTGAATCCAAAGACCAGTGCATGGCCACCTCTGTGAAGTCATAGTACTGGCTGTAAAAATGGTCCAGTGGGGCGGCATCATAGGCAATGGTAGAAGACCAGGATACCCATGCAGATGTTATGCATGGCAATGCTGCTCAGATAGCACATCTTAACTCCATGAGAGGATAAATCAGGATAGAAAGGCTGAGCTTCATTCCCCCATGTGATCTAGCAAGCTCTTCTTAACTGGGATTTCAAAAATATCTTAGATGAAAGCTTCTAACACTTTCATCCTTTGAATCTAAAATATTAGTACAAAAGAGTACATTCTGGAAAAATGACCCCCAGAAATCAACCATTCCAGTGTTTCTGTCATTTTTCCAGTCTCTTTGAGGTTTGTTAACCCATCCTTAATATGCTAAATAGGAAAAATGGCTGATATATTTGAAGGCCGACTTTTGCTTTACCAAAGCTAAAATTATTAACTTTTGAACAAAGAGCAAGTTGGAAAAGAGCCTTTTTAATTTTGGAAATTTCTGTGGGAAGGTCTGGAAATAAAAAATGACAAGTGAATGAGTTGGAAATTACTACAATAATTATAAAACTTTGAACTTATCATCATAAATTGTAGATACTTGGTAGAATGCATCCTACAGTTTCAACAGAGCAATACTAACGGGCACAATAAATCTTAACCTGGGGCACTCATGTATTTAAAACAAGCACTAGACAAACCAAAAAAAATATTTTAAATGAGCGATGCTAGATGAATCAAGTCCTTTTCAGGTAGCACAAGTCTCCTGGATCTCACGGTCTAGAGCACACCAGATGGTTTTTGCATGTGATAAAATCCTATTTGTGAGTATTAGTAATGGAGCAAAAAGTAATAATGAAATAGAACATTAAGGATGTAATAGAAGTTCTAACACTGTTCCAGCCAATGATAGAAGCTTGAAAATTAGTAGTAGGACAATGGGATCTTTATTAGAAAGTCACCCATACAATTTCTAAAACCTGTTACAGAAATAAATCTAAAAGTTTTAAAATATATGATGTCATTTTCACTAAGTATTGAAAAGTAATAAAATAAATCTATAGTATCTATATTATATAAAAATTCTTGGGTCATTAAACAAGAGTCAAATATTTGACATATATAATAGTGTGGTCATTCATTCCTCCAGAAGGATACTTTCTTCTGTGGTCCCCTTGCATTGATCACCAACTATAAGAGATACAGAGCAGTTGTTCTGAAAATATTAAAGTGGAACAATAAAAACTAAAGTCTGCATAAGTTGTCAGCACCGTTTTTTATAGATGCAAGCAGAGCATGATTACTGGTCTGTTTGCAATTCCCATTTTCCTTCCCCACCAATACAATGGAATGGCTATTTTAAACCATTTAAAGCAATTTCAACAATTTCCCCTATCATGCTGTGTGTTTGTGATGAGAAACCTGTCATAGTTCACTGGGGAGGTTCACACAGTTGGCAGACTTAGATGCTCTCTTTAAAGGGTGTGATGGGGCGGCAGGGTGAGTGACGAGAGGGAGCAGTATGCAGGGGTGGAATTCTCCAGGCTGAAGTTTTTAGAAGAAAAGGGGAAATGCCTTTGCTAACTCAATCATCTTCTGCTGACAGTAGCCTAGCCTTGGGGAAAAGGAATGCATTTATGTAATTCTTTTCTCTATTAACCTTCAGGCTGATTTAAACTTGGATTTTCCTTTTTTACTGAACGGGCTCACTGAGCCCCATTTCCCCTTTCTCTCTGGAGGACCTTGGCTGTTCCCATAGCTAATGAATCTATGCAAAACAGCCCAGCAGAATAGCAAGAGGCTATCCCAGAGCTTCCCAACTCAGGTCTTATTTTCAAGTGCAAAAAAGAACAAATAACCTGTTTGTACTTGACATTTTCTCTCAGCTGTGGGGGAAGTGCTCAGGGTCCAGCTCTACAATACTGACTCTATATATTTCTACGCATGAGTAAATAGTAAGGTACACTTTAATGCCATGAAAGTGATCAGGGTTCATCAGTATTCTTCCTCTGCCTCTTGAGTTTTTTATTTTTTAAAAAATTTTTAGAGCAGTTTTAGGTTCATAGCAAAATTGAGAGAAAGGTACAGAGATTTGCCATATACCTCCTTTCCCCACAAGTGGATAGCTTCCCCCATTATCAACATCTTCCCCATTATCAGCATTTGTTACAATCAATGAGCCTACATTGACACATAATTATTACCCAAAGTTGCTAGTTCTCACAAGGGTTCACTCTTGACGCTGTACAATCTATGGGTTTGGACAAATGGATAATGACATACATCTATCACTATAGTATCTTATAGAGTTTTTTCACTATCCTAAAAATCCTCTATACTCCAACTATTCACCCCCTCTCTTGGGTCCTTATATGGGAAACTGACATTGCATAAATGTGCAAAACATATTGTTCATTCATTCAATCAGCAACGCTTGACTTTATTAGAAACTATATTTACACACTCTCCTTGCAATGGTTTTCACCTACCGGATTTTGTGGCCACAGTTAGAGAGCCAGTAATCTAGAGAATAAACCAGCTTGTGTAAGAAAGATCTCATCAGTATTTCAGGAGACCATTAGACAGCCTCCTGAGGAGAAACATAGGAAATAGTCTTTCTGGATAAATCTCTGTGCAGAATGCTGTATGTCTACACCATGGAGGCAGTGAAGAGACCACACTCTGTGTAAGCATCTGAAGGCATCAGTCATGGACTTTACAGCTCATCTATCACTGACAGTTTGCTGCCATTACCAAAAAAAGGGACATAAACCTCTGTCCATATACATCAATCCAAATAATTTTGAGGTTCAATTCATATTTTGGATAGGTTGATTGGAAACATTCTTCACAGTAATAATTTGAAGAACAAACACACACACATGCACACAAACACACAAGGATTTCTGAGTGGTTCTAGCATGTTAGTGGGGGTAATTAAAGTTTATCTCATAAGTTATATATATGATACCAAAATAAATTTTAAAAAGACAAATTTATAATCCATACAACTTTTTTCATAGATTTAGAACAGATGTTATACTAAAATTATGAAACACAAAGGTAAAGTTGTTCTATTGATATTGACCAAAAAACCCACTAAAGAAAATTATTAAAATATAGAATCTCACTGAGTAATTTTGGAAATGTCTGTTATCCAATAGCTGGAAACATGCCTTTTGGTACATTAGTGACCTAAAATCTTCAGTTTACAAGAATAATAATAAATAAACATGACATTTCAGATTCCATGCTTTAGAAAAAGTTTTATATATTTACATGAGTTTCTATGAATAAGAAAGGATATAAGAATAAGTTTAAGAAATTGAGAATCTGATTTATGAGAAGTATAATGTCAGCTTGCAAAGAATTCCAACAAATCTAAGATATACAGACTCAAATACAGTTTAATTGACTCAATTATCATTAAGGTAGAGTTTTTATTAAACTATTAGCCTGAGAATTTGAAGACTAAATAGAACTACAATATATAATCTGCCAATTTATTTTCCCTTACAATGGCCATTGTCTTCAATCTAACAAATTACCCCACTTGACAAATTGTTCTGGCAAATATATCTAGCATCCATATAGAGTCTGTAAGATTTTAGTAATTATATCAAACACAATTTAGCATGCAGTTATATTTTAAAAAACAGGTTAATATAATATTTAATAGATTTATAACAGATATATATATATATATATATATATATATATATATATATATATATATATATATATATATATATATATATATATAATATAATATTGGGTTGGCCAAAAAGTGCCTTTGGTTTTTTAGGTAAAAATAAAAGACCCATTTTTCAGTTTCACCAAGAACTTTATTGAACAACCTATTCACCCTTTTGTTCCACTGCCTTCTGCCATTTTTCAGGCAACTTCATTATTCCATCTTCCCAAAACTTTTTATCATTTTTGAGAAAAGAACTGTTCCAGGCACCTTTTACAGTCTTCCAGGGAATTGTCATTTTTTCCATTAAGAGAATTTTGTAAAGACCTAAATAAATGGAAATCTGAAGGTGGAATGTCTGATGAATATGGCAGATGAGTCAGAACTTCCCAGCCAAGCTGTAACAGTTTTTGCCTGGTCATCAAAGAAACATGCGGTCTTGCGTTATCCTGATGGAAGATTATGCGTTTTCTGTTGACTGATTCTGGACACTTTTCGTCGAGTGCTGCTTTCAGTTGGTCTAATTGGGAGCAGTACTTGTTGGAATTAATTGTTTGGTTTTCCGGAAGGAGCTCATAATAGAGGACTCCCTTCCAATCCCACCATATACACAACATCACCTTCTTTGGATGAAGACCAGCCTTTGGTGTGGTTGGTAGTGGTCCATCTCACTTACCCCATGATCTCTTCTGTTCCACATTATTGTACAGTATCCACTTTTCATCACCCGTCACAATTTGTTTTAAAAATGGAACGTTTTCATTACGTTTAAGTAAAGAATCACATGCGAAAATACAGTCAAGAAGGTTTTTTTCACTTAACTTATGTGGAACACAAACACCAAAGTGATGAACATAACCAAGCTGGTGCAAATGATTTTCAAAGCTTGATTTGGATATTTTGAGTATGTCAGCTGTCTCCCGTGTGGTATAACGTTGATTGTTCTCAATTAATGTCTCGGTTTGACCACTATCAACTTCAACTTGTCTACCCGACCATGGAGCATTGTCCAGCGAGAAATCTCCAGCGAGAAACTTCACAAACCACTTTTGACACGTTCTATCAGTCACAGCACCTTCTCTGTACACTGCACAAATCTTTCTTTGCTTTTCGGTTGTGTTATTACCTTTCCTGAAATAATAGAGCATAATAGGCCGAAAACGTTGCTTTCTTTTCTTCCATCTTCAATATTAAAATGGCTATGCAAAAATTCACCAATTTTGATAAGTCTTGTTTTAAATGCACACTGACATGACAGCTGTCACATACAATCTAACAAAATTGTTTCAAATGAAGTTAGAAACAACTAAGTGCTACTAGAGCAATCTTAAGGGAAAAAAAACGAATGAAACTTTTGGCTAACCCAATAGGTTCATATGACGCTTTACATTTTATATGAAATAAACCTCCAAGTGCATATTATATCTGTATTTTTTTAGTTTGAGTTATAAAGAATTTAGATCATGAATACAACTAAGAATTATTCTACAACAAACTATTTTCCAATTTCCATGTTTTTTTTTCTCATTTTTAAGTACCTTATATTAATTTTGTATGCATTCTAATACTACATTATGCTTGACAACTGTGGAGAGATTCTTGATTTTCAGGTAGATTTTAAAACACAAGCAAGCTAGAAACTGAATTACAAGGGATTTTATATCTAAGTAAACAGTGTGTTTAAAATTAATTCATTGATACTTCCACCCAATAAATATTAAAGTTCTGCCATAGTTTAAGCACACAGTGGATGGAAATATAATAAGCCATGTACCCCTATGGAGCTCAGGTCTAATAGAATTGATAGATACATCAGTAGATAGCAACACACAGTAAGATAAGTTCTGACACATGTATGTACTTGGCCTATACCAACGCGCCCAAGATAGGCTGTTTGCATACTGATAAATTCTCCACAAGTGTTCAGAGTTCCAGCAGGGCCTAAGAGTATTAGAAAATGTTCACATTCATAATCATGATCAGAAATTATTTAAAACAATAAGTGAATCACTGTTGGAGGGAAGATGGCAGAGGGGAGCTTTTCTAACAGCATGATGAATACCTCCTAGCTATAATGCTGGGTCTCAACTGACAATACTCAATGTTCCTATAAAGGGACCAAAATCTCAAAGTCATTCTCAGTAAAATTAACTACAAAATGACTGAGTCAAAAGAAAATGTGTGCAGAGGAATGAACACACAAACATGGTCTCCTTGGTCCCTAAACACCTGGGAGTCACCCTGGAACCACTCAAGTCTTTAGAGTGTTGTGGGTGTACAACCTTCCATAGTTGTATTGTAATGAGATTTGTCCCTCTTGGTCAACAATGAGGGAGAATGGATTCTTCTGGAGGATCACAGTATAAACTATATTCCCAGGAGAACTGGGAAGTAATCCCATTTCCCTACAACCTCCAAGGACAGGACTTCTCATGTCCTGGTTTATCTAAGTGGCTGGCCACTGCTGCTACCTGCTTTTGCCCATTGCTGTGGCCTCAGGCACATTGGTCCCCCTCAGTGTCCACCCTTTGGCCACACTTTTTTTTTCTTTTTTGGTACACCCCACGGCTTGCAGGATCTTAGTTCCACAACCAGGAATCGAACCTGGGCCCTCAGCAGTGAAAGCATGGAGTCTTAACCATTGGACTGCCAGGGAAGTCCCAGGCCAAACTTTTCAATTCCCCCCTGGAATCTAGAGCACCAATTTTTACATTGTTTCATCCTCTGTTTTTCTTAGTCTTGGGAGGATGATGAGGTGCCAAGATGCTAAAATAAACCACAAAACTGGACACTGATGAAGGGAAAGACGAAACTTTAAAATAAGTAGAATAGTGATAGAAAGACAAAAATAAAATTTATTCTACAATAAAGTCTTGACTAAATCTTTATCAGATTGTAATCCTCAATCAATTCCATTCATTTTCTTTAAAACATTCTTAGGAGAAACAAGCAAATCATAAGAAGAATTTTAGAACAGTCCCAAATATAACTTTTACGGTAGGTACTTGGACAATACACATTTATCTTAAATTTTTATATTTCCTCCATCTTCTTTTATAGTAATAGCAAGAGAATTACTTGCTATTCAGAACACTGAGTTGTTATAAATATGTATTCATCAAAGAGAAATCATTAATATTCAGGATTATAGAGTTTCATGAATATGTGGTACCACATTTTATATATATTTCAAGAAAAAAAGATTGAAATCTATAACTCAGATGTTTCATTTCCCAATGATCATAAAGAGGTACAGTTTTACTCTATGTGGATGTTGTCAGGGAAACATTGAGAAAAATCTCTTCTGACCCATTTTAAAGAAATACTTTATTAATGTGATATATTATTATTAGAATTATACCCCATTCCTGCCTTCATGCTTTTATTTATCAATTTTAATAGAAAAAGTCAAAATGATGACGTTTATGGTTTTAGGTTATAGGGACTTTTGATTCCAAAGCTCTAATTTAGAAAATGTTGTTCCCATTATAAACAGATCCATTCATTCAGCAAATATTTGTTGGGCAGCAACTGCCAGGTACTTCTATGTGCCTGAGAAACATCAGTGGAGACACCAGACCAAGCTCGTGGCCTCTGAGGCTTACATGGCGAGAGACAGACAACAGAACATAATAAATCTAAAGTTACATGTATGTCAGAAGGTGATAAAGGCTATGAAAAAAATTGAAATGTTCAACAGCATAAAGGGTTCCAGGAGTGCTGTGGCACAGGAAAGAGTGAAGAATAAGGATGGATTGGAGGCTTCCATAGGGTGAGCAGGGTAAGCCTCGTTGAGCAGGTGAAAAGTAGGCAGAGACTTGGAGGAAGTGAGTGAGTGAACGAAGTGGACATCTGGAAGAGCGATGTTCCAGGCAGAGAAAACAGGTGAAATAAATATTTTGCTTCAGCACGTTCCTAGGGTAGCTGGAGTGTCCCCAGAGGGTGGACTGTACGGTTGACTGAGCCATTAGAAATCATATTTTTTCAACTGCTTTTCCACAGATAAAGAAACCAAGGCTGCAATAAGATCAATGCTTTCTCCAGGATTCCGTATCTAGTTTCCAACAGAGATAGGACTAGAACTTGGGTTTCACAGTCTGAGCCCTGTTCTAAAATTCCACCACCAGACTTTCTTTTCATTATCTCCAATAATTAATCTTCAAGATAGTATTGAAGTCTTCATTTGTGATGCAATTCCACAGAATCTTATATGCACGTATTTTCCATAAGTGACTTAAAATCTAGATGTAGAAGTAAGACTTACACAAATAAGAGGTAACACTTGGTAGTGAATAATTAAACATTAAACTGTTTAACATAGTTTAGGCTTGAAAGAGTTTAAAAGATGATAGCAATCAGTTACTGTGGGAGTGATCAGGAATGAGTCATTAACCGTGTCTTAAAGGATGGGCTTGGGCTTCCCTGGTGGCGCAGTGGTTGAGAGTCCACCTGCCGATGCAGGGGACACGGGTTCGTGACCCAGTCTGGGAGGATCCTACATGCCGCGGAGCGGCTGGGCCCGTGAGCCATGGCCACTGAGCCTGCGCGTCCGGAGCCTGTGCTCCGCAACGGGAGAGGCCACAGCAGTGAGAGGCCCGCGTACCGCAAAAAAAAAAAAAAAAAAAAAAAAAGGATGGGCTTGCCTTGGTAAGACCTTGACATCCTGTTGCAGGAGTGCTGAGTTTCAACACATAAGTCAGAGAAAATGGAGACATGGACAATTTTAGAGAGAAAGGGCCCATTATAGGAGCTTGGGAATCAAAAAGGAAGGGTTTCCAGGGCACATGTGCCATAGAGAAGACCTACATTTATACATGCAAGCATGTGTAAATACATCAATAAATAAATTGGATAAGACACAAATTAGTGAAATTAGAAACTAAAAAGTATTTAACTTGTGGCACAGATTAAAAAGATTAGAGATTATTATGCCAATAAATTTGAAAACTTAATTAAAATTTCTAGGAAAATATAACTACCTTAAACTATTTTTAAAAATCTGAAGAGTCCTATTATATTAGGAAATTGATGTCACTTAAAATCTCTCCATAAAAAAACTAATAAAACTGGATGAATTTAATCATGAGTTCTATCAAATATTCGAGAAAGAGGTAATTCCTATTTTCACCAACTTTCCAGAGACCAAATAAATGACAAAACTCTTTAACTTGTTTTGTTAGGAATTACCTTTATTCAAAAAATCCAGGGCACATGTGTCTTTATAAAATAGGAGCGATGCTTAAGACGTTAGGTAACAGCCCATTCAGAAGCTAAAATCTGGCATTTCTAAACTTCTTATTGAATAAGGTCCAAGGGCATCTGCTGAGCATGATAGTAAAGGCAAGAGAGTATTGGGACATGAGGAGAGAGAAGGTCTAGATGGGCTGCCATTAGTCCAACAGGACAATCAATCAGTAGTGAATAAAATAAATCTTCAGTAAAGCCCAGTTTGAAGCTGGACATTAAACATTGGTAGAAAACCATATCTTCTCATTGTTCATGTTTCTCCAATATCCCGAGGCTTGGAACTGGATTTGCAAAAGCAGACAGTAACAGGTTAGTTTTGAACTGTGAAAAGTCAAGATGGGAATTTTGGTAGTATTGGGATATTTGACAGTGAAGTTAAGGAGAAATTTTAAAAGCCCAGGCTAATCTTATAAAGTCCACAAATACTGGCTGCCTCAGAATCCCCTGGGGTGGGTGCTTTTCAATAATATAGATTCCTAGGAGCTAACATCAGAGATTTTGATTATGCAGTCAGGCTTGGAGCCACTGTAGTAGCAATATACGCCATAGTGGGCATAATGAATTGAAGGAGTCAGTCATACTTATAGAGCAGCATAGATCAACGGCAAGGCTATGATGAGATGTAAAACATGGCAGTGGCCATGCTTAGAGTATCACTCAACTGATCTGAGTGGGATAGAGAAACATGGAGCTTCCCTGGAGGGTGGCAAGTACTACAACGTCACAAGAGAGTGACTTTTCAATTAGGTCAAAGACTTCATAAAGAAGATTTGGGCTTAGGTAAATTTTATAACAGTATTACAAGTGGTGGGAATTCCGTGGCAGTCCTGTGGTTAGGATTCCACGCTTCCACTGGAGGGGACATGGGTTCAATCCCTAGTCGGGAAAGTAAGATCATGTACGCCGCTGACGTGGTCTACATAAATAAATAAATAAAAACAGTATTACAAGTGGTGACATTAAATGAATCAATAGCATTTCCTATTCGTATCATATTGCTCATGCTTTATAGTGTCCCTAGAGTCACCCTACAAATAATCTGGCTTTTACTTCTTTATAAATCAGTCTCTATGGTAGAAGTGCCACAGTGACAATCAGACGTATAAGGATACATGTCATTGTGTGTGTTTTTAGTAAATAAAGAGCTAAGGAACAATGACTGGGTCGAGTGTCTTTTAGGAAAATTCAGCAGCTATCTTTTTTTTGTGGGGAGGGAGTCGGTTTAACATTGCCAGCCAAAGAAGAATTAAAAAGAGAAAGGAGGATTGATCAGGCCAGGGTATTGTTAATTGGACATGGAATGTTTGCTTTGAACCCAGAGAACTGCCTGAAAGAGGGAATGTGCTTTTCTTCGCTCATTAGATGGAATTATATTATGAGTATCCTTACTTGCGAATATTATCATACTTCAGAGAGTACCATTTTGAGAAGCCAAAATTAGGCAAAACTGTTGTCAATGAAAAAATGGCTACTAGCTAGAGTTAAATCTAGAAAATTATTTTCTTACGGTTGAAACATTTATTTAGGTGAACAGATTCCCACCTCTTCACTTTGGTTCTGGTGTTACTCCTTATTCTATAGCTGTAATCCCCAAATGGTCCTTAATTTCATGCATTGGTCTTGACAAGAGATGAAATAAAATGTGTGTGCTTTCTGGGTTTCCTTATTCTCGGTTAGCATTGTCTTTTTTGTAGCAAAGATGCTTGCAAAGGTGCGCCTTAATGCCCACCTATAAACCCCTACTTCCTCGGGTGGCTGCCATGAGCTCTGCTGGCCAAAGGGCCTGCTGAGAGGACACATCACTGAAGAAGACATTTGAAGAACTGATGTGATCTGGAGTAAAGTCTGAGAAACTTTCTGGGAGTGCCCAAAGTGGGCAGAGAGCTTGCACCACAGAAGAAGCACCGCGGGTGCTTGGATTCTATCCTACACATGGGGTGATATAAGTAGAGAGAAATATTCCAAGGCTTCTTGTTGCATACTTAAAAGATTAGGAAGAATATACAGCTGTATGAGAGAGCAAGGCCATCTCCTCAGGGAATTCAAAGTCAGTGTGGTGTGCCGGTCTAATTACAGAGTTTACAATCCTTCTACTATATTATACTGCCACTGACTATCCCCACTATGCTTCTTCCATCAAATTATTATAACTCTGTTATAACACTGATACAATGGATATGGAAGGGGCCAGCACAATGTGTTATACATTTATGTCTTTTTCTTAAAATTTTTAATATGTGTCAATACTTATAGGCAGAATGATTGTGGCAAGTATTATTTATTGCTTTTTTGAGATATAAGGACAATTTAAATAACATTTTTTAAAATTATACTGTGTGTTGAGGGTGATTTGAAATGGCACAAAAATTCTCAGGGGACATAGTTTTTCAACCTGTAGCTTAAACACCTGGCATTTACCTCTCGATGTTGGCTTTCTCTGAAAAAAGAGTGTCTTTTTCAGGCAGGCCAGCTGCTTTTAGTCATACTGTGTAAAAGAGAATCTAAGTACCTTGCAAAGGCTATTGCCTTTCACCATTCTTGCTTAATCCTTTATTCTTCTGCAAATCCAGCCAAGAAGAATCAATGAAGCACCACCAGGCAAACAGCCAAAGATCCCCCCGTGTTGGCTAACCTAGAGACTTCATTTACTCTTGACATGAACAGTTCAGATCTGTAACAAAGAAACCTACATGATCTAACTCTTCTGGATGTTTCGAATTACTCTCTCAGGTTCAAGATAAATACAGAGTCATCACTCCATATTGCTTTTAAAATCCATCATAGACAAACTATCACCAAAAAACTTAGAACTTTGGAGAGAATATGGAGGAAGGGTTGCCAGCTAAAATACAGGATGCTAGAATAAAAATAAATAATTTTTTAGTGTCAGTATGTCCCCCAATGTATCAGGGAAATACTTACACCAAAAACATATTCATTGTTCATCTGAAATACAAATTTAACTGGACTTCCTTTATTTTTATTTGGTAGATCTGGCAACCCCCAAGTAGGGAGAGAGAAAATCCATAATGCGTTTTTCTTTGGGCTGGAACAAAATTAAGATCTGGTTTACTTTCTGGCTTTGGAGATAATAAAAAATTCTGAGCTGAGGCTGCTCACAATGTATCATGATACTTCATACCAACTTTGACCATGTAGACAGCTTTCCCTCAGATTCTAAACTGATACCGATACCATCTGATGTTCTGTATAAGGTCCTTGTTAGTCATTGGGTATGAATGAGTCCCAGTTCCAGCATCTCCCAGCATTGTCTGGAACAAAATCAGCTACTGTCCTCTGAGTTGAAAGGATGCCTTTTTCTTTATTATTACTCAATCTCTTGAGGCATCCAGTCCCTACTTCCTACTCTTTATGACAGTGAGCCTACAGTACTTTTTGTTCTAACAGGTGTATAATGATGTATCTGATTACTTATCACAAGGCATTTTGTTTTCCAAGTCACAAACGGAATGCCAGTGTAAGGAGTCTGGTCCTACTTCAAGACGAATTCCGAGTTTTTAAATCCTTAATCCTTTTTTTGCTAAATGTGTTTTAGTTTAGTGGAGATCCTGTGCACCAGGCACATTTTCCCTTTTTGTCTATGTTAGCAGCAAAACCAGCTTAGTGTATTGACTGACAGTCCTTGTTTAAGCTTGAATAAGAACTATCAGCTTTCTACCTACTTGATTAAACAATAAAGTTATACAGATATTTCATTGTGTGTAAGTGAAAACCAATTACTTCATGACATTATTCTTGCAATACAAAAAAAAAAAAGAAATCCTCGGCATCAGAATTTCAGAGTAACAGCGGTAGAAACATTTCCTTATGGCAATGCAGTTTCCATATCCTATGTACAAAATTTCTGTAAAAGAAATATCTGTTGAAATAGGAAATCAATACTTAAAATATCATATGAATGGGACAATCCAAACATCTGTCTTCGGAGGCAAGATGCAATGCCTGATTAGAGACTTTATGTTAATAATCAGACAATAGCCACACTGTGTGGTTCACCATCATTAAAATGCTGCACTGACCTCTTCCAAATCTCAGTAGTACATACACAATGACATTTGTGGTTTTATTTGATTGTTTTTAAGGAGTAGGGCAATATATTCTACTCACTAATACTTTAACAAAAAATGAAACGTATAATTCTTTTAGAATTATAAACATTCATAAAATAGGATTGACTCTACTTTACAATGCCACATAGGCTACTTTTGAAAGTATTTACTTAGCCATCTACGTTAACACCAAAATCACAATTGCTTTTGGAAAGAATGTGTTTCTACTCTTTGTGAAACCCAACAAATGCTCAGAAACTTTTTCAAAAATACGTTACAAAATTTTTACACAAGAAAATTATATATGAAGCATATGTTCATGTTAAAATCTGCCACCCTCCTTATGAAGTGAAGTATTACCAACACTTGGAAGTCCCATGCGCACCCCTAAAAGATTTCATTGTTATTCTCCTGAATTTTAAAACGATCACTCTTGTGTTACTCTTTTCTTTGTTTTACCACATATGTATGCATCTTCCCGCCAAAAAATGTCACCTGGTGTTTTACATATTTATCTCATCTTCCTTTAAATAGAACTGGCTTGGTTTTCAGTTTTTTACAACTTATCAACAATGTTGATAAGAATTTTGTGTACATGATTTCTGTGTATATGTGAAAGTATTTATCTGGGAGTGGAAATGCTCCCGGAGTATGCACCTTTTCTTTTTTTTAGCTTATTTATTTTTATTTTTGGCTGCGTTGGGTCTTCGTTGCTGCTCACGAGCTTTCTCTAGTTGCGGTGAGCGGGGGCTACTCTTTGTTGCAGCACGCGGGCTTCTCATTGCGGTGGCTTCTCTTGTTGTGGAGCATGGGCTCCAGGTGTGTGAGCTTCAGGAGCTGTGGCACGCGGGCTCAGTAGTTGTGTCTCGTGGGCTCCAGAGTGCAGGCTCGGTAGTTGTGGCTCGTGGGCTTAGTTGCTCTGTGGCATGTGAGATCTTCCCGGACCAGGGCTCGAACCCGTGTCCCCTGCATTGGCAGGTGGCTTCTTAACCACTGGGCCACCAGGGAAGTCCCAATTATGCACCTTTTAAATTCTGTTAGAAAATGCCAAACTGTTTCCAAAACTGTTGCATTTATTTTCCCATTAGCAGTTTATGAGTTGTTATTGCTTCACTAACCCTTGATTGTCAGACATTTTAATGCTTTGCCATTCTAGTGGTGTAAAATGATATCTCAACCTGATTTCCTGAGTACTAATGAAATGAGCATCTTTTCCTGTTTGTCTTCTGAGTTTCTTTTCCAATAAAATGTCTATTCAAGTCTTTCGCCTTTTCTTGGTTATTTTCCTCTTTAAAAGTCAACTTGTAGGAATTCTTTACATATTTTGCATACTAATCTTTTGGCAAAGGAAGATATTTTCTACCAGTTTATGCAAATATTTTCTACCAATTTGTGGCATATCTTTCCACTTTCTGTATGGTGTCTTTTGAAAATAGAATTCTCAGTTTTAATATTGTCGAATTTGTAAGTCTTTTCCTTTTTACTTTGTGCCTTATGTGTCTTATTTAAGGAATTATTTCCTGTGTCAAAGTTACAAAGATATTCACTAACATTGTCTTCCAAAATTCTGAAAAGATTTGTCTTTCACATATGTTCATTATTCATTTAGAATTTGTTTTTATTTAAGACATAAATTAGGGATTTTATTTTTGTTAACATGTGGATAGCCAACTGGACTTGTTTTGTTTGTTGAACCCTTTCCCCCATGATCTGTCCTCCAACCTCGGTCATATATCATGCTCCCAGGTACGCATAAGCCCATTGAGATCTTTGTTCTGTGCCTTTGGCTGTTTGTTTATTCTTGTACCTTATCACACTTACTAAATTATAGTTGCTTTATTATAAGTCATGATATCTGTTAGTTCTTGAGGATAATCTTGACTGTTCTTGCCTTTTGCTTTTCCATATATTTTTAAAATTCAACTTGAGATTTTAATTGGAATTAAGTTAAATATCGTGATTATTTGGGGAGAACTGATATCTTCCAAATATTGAGTCTTTCTTCCCATAAATATGATCATCTATCTGTTAACTTTTTCTTTAATATTTTACATTAAAACTTATAATTTTCTCCATAATGGTCTTATATCTCTTTTGTTAGATTTACTTCTAGGTACCTTATAGATTATTGTGAATAATATGGTCTATAAAACTTTATTGTCTATTTTGTTGCTTGTGTACAGTCATGATTGCTGATCTTACATCAGCAAAAGAGCTAAAATAATTACTAGTTCTGTTAATATACCTATAAACTATTTAGGGTTTTCTAGGTAAATGATCATATTTTATGAGAATAGTGACATTTTATTACATATTTTCCAATCTTTGGTATTTAATTTATTTTTCTCACCTTATTATATTTGTGAGGTTTTACAATTCAATATTGAATAAAAGTTATCATAACAGGCATTCTCATTTTGTTTCTGATTTTAAAGAGAATGTTTAGCACTTCATGATTAATGAGGTTTACTATAGGATATTTTTAGATAATTATATTTATCAGTTTGAGGAAGTTTGCCAAGAAATTTTTACCTTTTGTTTTAAAGTATGAATAAATATTAAATTTTGTTGAATGTTGTTTCTGAATATGAGAGAAGCATATATTTGCCTTTGGATCTAGTAAAGTTGTGAATTGCATTAAATCATTTTCTAACTTATTAATATTGTTTTCCTGAGATAAATCCAAATGGTCATGATATAGAATCTTTGTATGCATTGCAAACTTTACATGCTAATATTTTGTTTTTATTTTTCCCTCTATGTTCATGAATAAGAATGTCCTATATTTTTCTCAAACTTCCTTTTCTGAATAAAGGTAATTCCTAACAAAACAAGTTAAAGAGTTTTGTCATTTATTTGGTCTCTGGAAAGCTGGTGAAAATAGGAATAACCTCTTTCTCGAATATTTGATAGAACTCATGATTAAATTCATCCAGTTTTATTAGTTTTTTTATGGAAAGATTTTAAGTGACATCAATTTCCTAATATAATAGGACTCTTCAGATTTTTAAAAATAGTTTTAGGTAGTTATATTTTCCTAGAAATTTTAATTAAGTTTTCAAATTTATTGGCATAATAATCTCTAATCTTTTAAATCTGTGCCACAAGTTAAACACTTTTTTAGTTTCTAATTTCACTAATTTGTGTCTTATCCAATTTATTTATTAATGTATTTATACATGCTTGCATGTATGTGTCTTCTATCTAGTAGTTTAGAAGTTCTATACTCTATTTCTGTTCTATTAGTCCAGAAATTTTAAAATTAATAGTTACCTTAATAAAGTCCAGATTTAATCAATTCATTTACTTCTCTCAAGCAATTCTAGACATTTTGAATACATTCTAAACACCCTTTTCCCCATTATATTATTCTTATTTATTTTTTTAGTTCTGCTGTTTTTCTAACCTCATAAATTGGACAATTATCATTTTATCAATGTATAGATCACCTGTATAGATCACCCTCACATTTATCATTTTCTTTGCTCAACATTCCTATTTCACCTCCGACATTTCTTTTGAGAACTTATTTGTTCTTGAAGTTTGTTCTTCGGATGTTCCTCTAGAGAAGGTCCGTTAGTAGTAAACTTCCTTAGCTTTGGTGTAAAATATTTTTATAGACTCTTTCATAAAATTCTAGGTTTGCAGGTAATTCTCTCAGGACTTTAAAGCTCTATCATACTATCTTCTAGATACTTTTCTTTCTACTGAGATATCAGTCTAGTTTTCATTTCTTCATAAGTAATTTTTCTCTTCAGTTCTTTTTGTCTTGAAGTTCTGTTTTTACAATTTGTCCAAGTGTGGATTCCTTTTTATGTATGTTGCTTGAGATTCATTGAATTGTCTCAATCTGAAATTTCTTTCATCAATTATGGAAATTTCTTGACTTCACTTCTTCACACACTGCCTTTTCCACATTTTCTCTACTCTCTCATTCTAGAATTCAAAATAGTTTTCATTTTCTTACTCTGTCTTACATATTTCTTAATCCATTTTTACTATGTCTTATCTCTGTATCTCTCTGTTCTGAAAACTGGATAATTTCTTATACATCTTCCAATCTACTACATCACTCTTCAGATGTGTCAAATCTTTTGTTTAGTCTATCCATTGAGTTCTCATAATAATTACTTTATTTTTCATTTATAGAGATTCTATTGGTTGTTGTTTTTATTTTTTAAATCCCTTTACATTTGAGATAGTATGTTATTCCTTTGTCATACTTTTTCTAGCTTTTTTTCCCCCCAATACACTAAGCATTCATATTTTATTACAAGTAAATCTGTGGTCTCTTTGTATTTTATAATTTTGGAATTGAGACCTTATATATGTAATACTTTATAGGGATATTTTTTGTGGCCCTGATTTAACATGTATTCCCCTACAGAAGATAAATGTTTGCTTCTGCCAGGTGGCTAGAGGCACTAGCAACCCAGGATCAATTTAAACGAAATTTTCATCTTGGGGTTTTTAGACCACACAAATAGAATGAATTCTGGCCCAGAACCTGAGTAATGCCTTGCTTGTGGTTACAAATCTCGGGAAAGGATTTTTTTTTTTTTCCCTATCTACAGCCAAATTTTTTAGTTTTTCCTTTTGGGGTGTACTTTTTCTAGTTCATTCTTTACCAAAGATGTTGCATTTTAAAGGTTCTGGCATCATGAGGGTGTCTATAGTTAAATTTCCCAACTTGATTAGTCCATAAGCCTGACTACCTATAGTCCACTTGGTCCTTTGAAAGAAAGCTTTGGGCCACCAAGTCCTGGCAGATGTCCCCCTGGGCAGCTGTCCAATTTAGTGCTGCAATAGATCTCCAGATTTATGCTTGTTTGTTCTTTTTGGCCTCTATGAATCTGCCTCCTTCATTTCTTGCCAGAATAGTTAAGCATTTAAAAAGATGGATTTTTAAAAGTTTTATCCAACATTGTTAGGATTATTTTACAAGGATGATTTTTTTCAAAAAGGATATCTAATATACATATTGTCAGAAACTAACCATGCAAATAATTTAATAAGGCTCTATTTATTCTTAGAAACATCTAAAGACACTTTTATATTATAATGTCAAGAGGTAAAAAGTTTGCTAAATCAGGTTTTTGCTTGTGCTACATTGCTTAAATGATAAATTTGAAGGTTCACTCTTTCCATGTTTAAAATTTACATTACTGTAAATATTTTTGCCCGTGTTCCACTATGAATTTGCTCTTTCAGAAGTGTATCCAGAACTCAGAATGAAACCTATGGCATGTTCTGATTCCCACAAACTTTAATTAAAAGACCATATTGCCTTATCATGAAAACCAACTCATTTTCCCATCTGTTTGTGAGAATTTTCACCTTTCAGTATAAACTTCCATGTGCAGGTGGTGAGCAGTTTGGTGAAGGGTGGTGGTGCTGTGGGAAATCCCAAGAGTTAATAACCTAACACCCACTCAAAGCTATAGAGGTTGCAAAACCCTCAAAGGACATTATTCTCAATCCTTCAAGTAGAAAGAAAACATTCCCTATTTTGGGGTATAAATTATAATTTCCACTGCAACTCTGCCTGATAGCTCTGACTGAGAAGAATTTCCAACCTCACGTATTAGAATTTCCAACTACATGTGTATTACAGTTGTATACACAACTCTATACCGTTAATCAGAATGGACTCTTACTTAAGAAAGAAAAAAATTGTCTCTAGCCAAAATTATTGAAGATTACTGAAATGAAATTTAAAGACTTCCCAAAGACCAAGAATAGGGAAATAGTTGAATGAGTAAGGTAGTAGAGATAATTTTTTTTTGAATTTTTGAAGTTTATTTTATTTGTTTTTTTATACAGCAGGTTCTTATTAGTTATCTATTTTATACATATTAGTGTATATATGTCAATCCCAATCAACTTTTTTTTAATCTGAGTTTTATTTCTTTCATTTCCAACAAGAAAACTATTTTGCCAGTAGAACAGACCTGATATAATCAAGTACCCTTTGCAGTTACTTTTACTTACTAGCTTAAAGGTCATTTTAACTAGATTTTTTATTTCATCAAAAAGCTACTTAAATGTTAGTTATAAATAGATTTCCACCTTCAAAGATGGAAATAAATATATTGTGACATTTGATTTTTATGATTTTGGCTGGATGGTCTTGGTAAATATTTCTTACTATCTGGATCAAACCTTAATAAATTAAGTTTTTAAATTCATAGTTAATAATATGTTATCCTTTTAACTTTTAAATCATCTGTGAAAATAAAATATGATTTTTGAGGTTTGTTTCCTAAAAGGTTACATAAGATTAGCTATCTGTGAATAATATTGAGAGAGGGAAAGTTTTATTTTGTGTTTTCTGTCTTGCCTTATTCTTGAATGTATGGTCACACTTTGTTTCACCAACAAGTATAAACATTTTAATTGCACTAAAGTATCTTTTTAATCCAAAATAAATGTAAAATATTATCAAATGATTTTTTCAGAATTTATCAAAACCATCATGTAGTCTTTCCCTTTTGACACTTAGTACTCTGAAGTATTTTAGAAAAAGATATCTAAATGTAAGCCATCATTGTGTTCTTGGAATAAACACCTTTTGGAACACGACCTTAGTCACTCCCTTCAGCTTCTCTTGTTTCATTCTTAGTTTGATTTTATCTGAAAACGATCATTATAATTTACTGCCTCCATGGCATTTCACATACCTTATCTCATTTAATTCTCACAACAACCCTGCAAGTTAAACACAGTGATCCTAAAGTTTTGGAATTAGGAAATGAAGTTCAATGAAAGTAAAGAACTGGCTTCATGTGTAACAGCTGGTAACCAGAAATGTCTGCGGCCAAAATATGGGCTCACCCCATGACCCTGATGGCCCTGCCTGGGATGACGTCAGTGGATGTTAATATTTATTTCAAAGACTCCTTGTGACCATGAGCTCTACTGCTCTTACTTGCCAGTGGCTAAACTTCTAATCATTCTGGCTGTGCTGAGTGCCCCTCACCAAATCCTTCACACATTCACAGAATATCCACAGCGACAGGGAAGAAATACAGATGAAGCCAATTGATTTTCCCTACAGAGGCTAGATAACTTTCTATTGAGACTAGATAACTATTCAAATACCTGACTGAAGTCCACGTTCACTGTTTATTTTTTTAGCTCCTTTACTCATCATCACCTGCCTTCTTTTTCTTGCTTTTGTTTCATCTCCAGCTGCCATCTGACCCAGCCTCTCCAGATCACATAAGAGATTGTTCATTCCTATCATATTGTTGGAAGGACTAATGCTGGGAAGTACTAATATCCATTAGTTGTTTTTTTTTTTCGAAAGTCCTGTCATCAAAGTTACCTTAATATGACATACTTTCATCTTCCAATTCTAAATTCCACGTAGAGTTCTGGAAAACCATAATTGAAGCCAGTAACTGATTTACCACTAGATTTAGTAATTCTGAAAAAGTTTTTTCAAGTAAATAAAAGACAGAACATGGATAGTTAACCAAGTAACCAACTTTAAAAAAAGGAGATGTTAGATCTGTAAAAGGCAAAGGTATGTATTACTACATCCATTATGCTCATAAAGTTTGAAAGCTATTCCATGCATCTTTAAAAAATACTTGTGTGTCTATGGGAGAGTCAATGAAAACACTTTTTAACCAGCATTATTTAACTTATTTAAGGTAAAATCAAACATGGGAACTGACACTTAGCTATCTGATTTCTACTTTAAGTGTATCATCTTGGAATGCAATAATCTGATTCTCAAACTTGATAAAATATATTGTATAAATATTCTTTTTGTGCGCTGAGCTTTTAATAATACTGTTTCTATCTTAGTGAGGTGAAGAGTCTGGCCAGGGTTGGGGGAGTGGTCAGGGGAGGATCCAGAAAGGTAACAGATGGCTGAACAATTTAAAATACATGGGCGATTCCAGAAAAAAAAAGCCACATACATATTTCATTTTAAAAACAAATAGCACCATTTCTGTTGCCTTTACATTTTCAGTCATACATGTATAAAGAATATATGGATTAGGGTCAACTTTTCAAGGAGACAGTATTATTCTCTTCTAGTCCCAAATTATTTGAAAACGTGCGTCTTATTCTTCTCATCACAGAGCACAGGATCTTATTCAACAAATATTTCATTTGATTTCTTTTCACATGCACTTCTACAATTAACTACAATAGAGGATATGCATACAGGATAAAGGAAGATAATTTAGTAACATACACAGGACCTCGGCATTTTGAAAGAGTGTCACGTTTGGAACAAGGCATTAGGGTTGTTGTGGGCTTCTGAAAAACACTGCAACTGAAGTGAACAGAACAGTAGTGGCACCTCTGAGCAGATGTCGATCGAAGCTGGGTAACAAACAATGACAAATCAAGAGCTTTCATTCAAAGCCCTGTGTTCTTGCAACCATGTTGCTTGAAAAACAAGTAGATGTATAAAAATAGATGTGGGGCTTCCCTGGTGGCGCAATGGTTGAGAGTCCGCCTGCCGATGCAGGGGACACGGGTTCGTGCCCCGGTCCAGGAAGATCCCACATGCCGCAGAGCGGCTGGGCCCGTGAGCCATGGCCGCTGAGCCTGCGCGTCCGGAGCCTGTGCTCCGCAACGGGAGAGCCCACAACAGTGAGAGGCCCGCGTACCGCAAAAAAAAAAAAAAAAAAAAAAAAAGACAATAGATGGAAAAATAGATGTATGAAAGCCACGCTTGTCCTCTAGGAGTTAGAATAGTTTAATTTATAAATTTATCTCTATATCTTCAGGTATGGGTGGGAGGAGGAAACTCTATTCATTTCATAAATGGAATCAACAATATCTCATGATGAATGACAGAAATGACAGCAGTAATATCAATGCTGGCCAATTAATTACCAATATTTTCACCAAAAAGAAAAATAAATATACTTTATGCTTTTGTGATTTATTTTAAGAGCAGTTTACCATTTTGCACAATTGCATGCATAACCCTATAAGTATTCTAAGAGTGGGAGGCATGTAAGAAAATATAAAATCCTATTAATATACATACTGTACTTAACTTACAGAAAATATGTATCATCAAACAGTGAGGAATACTTAATTTAGCGACTATGAATGTCTTCATGTCTTCCAGAATTTCAAATTCTTATATTTTTGAAAAACATATTTTTAAATGGTGAAAGAATGTAAAGATTTGGGGTCCCAAACAAAACAGAACACAGGGTCTGAGTAGAGATAGTAGCGAGGTAGAACATATAACTGGGATTTCACTTTTAACCCAGTCATTCTTGACTGTTAGTAAAAAGCTGTGCGATTTATACAGGTCCCTTAGCCTCTCTGGGTCTCCTTGGCCAGAGGAAGTTGGAGTTAGATCAATAGGATCTTACTATATCTTTCCCACTTCTGAATTATATAACCTGCTGGACGTCATGCTATAGCGCAGAGAAAACAGGACTCAGAGACAAAGGCCCTGGGTTCTAATCCCAAAGCTGCCACTAAATTTGTTCCATGACAGTAAATGTCATTAGGCCTCAGTTTCTACAGGTATACAATTATCAATTGAAATTAGATTATTTTTAATACCCCTTAACCTTCTGAAATGTTCTATTGATTATGGATGTTTGGAAGTGTATTTCAGGGTACATTGTGCATTATTGTGAGTCAATAGGGGGAGCTCTCACATAGCTTTTTTAAAATGTATCCCACAAATAACAGAAATTACTGGATCTTAACTGCAAAATTGGAGTGGATTATTTAATTACAATCAGGTATTTATAAACCAGAGGACTCACATTAACCACTATAGCAATATTAAGGTGAGCCATCTACTCAGCAGTGTCCTTCTTAATTTTGAGAGCCTTTTTAAACATCCATCAAAGCGCACATTTGTTAATCTGTTTAAGCCATTTCAGAAGTTGTTTTGTTTTCTGTTTGTCTGCTGGACTCCAGCTCCAGATGAAGTAAGGTCTACATTTGATTTGTATTCAAACCTATAAGAGTTAAAAGCAGCAGGGAAGTCTTATGGAGATTAAAAAGCAAGAAACCGTTTTGTTAGGTCTGTGCTTCTGTGGGTTGAACTTACTACACACACAACCTGACATGTGTACTTAAATTATTATTAATCAATTATATATTTCAGGGGTTGGCATCTTTATTCTTTACTTTCTTCCTCAGTGTGTTACATGTAATTTACTACCCTAATTCACAGGATATAAAAGAAGTTTATCGTTGAATCTTTAAGAAGTTTGCTTTCTTTAACTGAAACAGATTTCTTTTACATTAATTAGAATATAAAACATGAGTTGCAAACAGTTTTCAAATGAAACTCATACATTAATGTTCAGGTAAAATGAAAATGAGACAACACACTTTTAATAGATATTTCTGCAATAAAGTTGTGGTTTATTTTTAGGATGGAATTTTTTGCTTACTGTGATTTATACTTATTTATCTAAAGGTTCGTGGTGGCCAGCAAATAATGGCTCATATTTTTTTGGCCATTTTTCCCTGAAAACATAACTACATTTTAAAATATGGAAAAGTAATTTATAAGGGAAATGAAAAAAGCTTACATGGAAGATTACATAAAATACATCTGTCTTTTCAAGCCATTGAGATATATAAGCAACTCGTTAAAACCTTAAAATGCCAAGAGGAAGGACAAAAGATTCTTTTATTGCAATGAACTTTTGAAAATATGTCCTTTTTTTTACTTTAAAGAAGTAAGATTTAACTTCACATCTAAAAAAGATCTTGATTAAATGTATGTGTGCATATAATTTTTTAAAAATATCACTTGAAGATTTGTCTTCAAAGGAACCAGAGATAGAGCAAATATATAAGAAAAATAAACATGTTTGGCAGCCAAAAAGCTTTTTTCAACAAAAGTACAGTCTTTTGTTTTTGACTGCGTTTTTTTTTCTTTTTATGTCAAATGAAATTTTAAGATCACCTATGAGTTTGGAACCGAATCCTTTACTGCCAAATCTGATTCCAATCCTTAAAATCTGTTTTTGTAATACTGCCAGCAATGAACTAACTTTAAATAGGTAGCCAGACATATTGGCAAAAATATACGTGGTTAATCAAATAAAACTATGTAGCAGTTTGGGAACAATCAATCAACTTTCAGAATCTTTTAAGTATGAAGCTGCTGTGAAGACATCATGACTTGCAGTGAAATACTACAATCAAACTGCATAAGCAGCTGCTTTTGAATTCATCTTCTCCTTTGTTTTTAAGTTTTCATAGACCTGCCTCTTAACTATGAACTTTATAAGCTTTTGAAAGAAAAAACCCAGCAGGCCTACTACTTCAACTAACAAAGAAACTAGAATTGGTAATACAGTTGGAAGCCGAACACACTGCAAGAACTGCCAACTTGAACTTATCTGGTTAACTATTATGGTATGGATTGCACTTTAAATGCCTTCTGATGACTGACATTATTTCACTGAAAAAGAGCATATGTAGGAAGAGACTTAAATACTTTATTTTGCTTCATAACTTGCTGTTGATTCTTTTCAAATAAAGGATAACTTTACCTAAAAACAAATCCTGATACTCAAACATCAGCACGTTTCATTCTTTACAAACTACATTTCTGTTATGGGAGAAAAGTAGTACTGTCCTTTTATACATACCAATGTCAACCCCACAAGAACTCCACATTTTTTTAATTTAATTTTTTTTTCTTTTAAATCAGAAACCAAAGTTGCATTTTACGAATGAATTATTTGTTAAACAATCCTGAGCCCTGTAGTTAAATTAGAATATTTTATGACTTGTTTTTCACACGTTCTTCTTTTTTGTAATCATAAATGTAATTAATTAGAATTTTAAGATTTGAAATGCTAATGAACCATTTGGCTCTTCAAACCAAAATGTTGGATGTGACCAAATATTAAAACTTAATTTCTAAACACTTGAAGAAAAAAATGTCCCCCTTCTTTTTAGTGTCTAAGGTCCATTTTGCTGAATCTCAACAGTGGCTAATAACAGTGGCAAAGAAACACGTAAGGTTTCTTTGTGTGTGTTTGTGTGTGTGTGTTTGTGGGGTAGGTTCCCATTTTACTAAACAGTCAGTATGTTTTTATTCTCATATGTGTTATCAATATCCCCAAATTTGTTCATAGAGGCAAATCTGAAAATTATTTTTGAGGCAGAGATGAATGTATGTTTGGAATATATATGGTTTATAGCAGTCAAGTTTGTGGTTGAGCTATGTTCATTAACGCTTCTCAGTGTCAGGTGTGTATAATGCTGAATTCAGAGCTGGAGAAAGAACTTTCGGTGAAAGAGCTGATACGTAATTTAAATATAACTATACCTGTATATTGAGTTCTTTTTGTTTTCTTTAATAAGAGCATTACCGGACTGGAAGTCAAAGAGTAGGTTATCATACATAAAGCCAAAACAAAACAAGAATAAGACTAAGACTCAACCCTTGGCTCACTCCATCCTGTCCCCCACCCACCCTTGGCTACTCCTAATTCCTCTGTAATCTCCAAGGCCCAGGAGAGAAGATATCTCTGCCCATATTTGAACACATTCCCTGCCATACCATCCACAGCCTGCTGAAGTCAGGTAACGCTCGTCTGCAAGCTCTCATTCTCCTATCTGTATCACTGCACCCATGAGTTTTATTTATGTTTAATGTGTATCGCTTTGTTTTCAACTAAATTGTATCTAATATTGAAGGTAGAATTGCCGTATTATCTTCCTACCCCCAGCGTTTCATAAAATGCTTGTCTAAAAGTCAAGGACAGAGAATACACGGCTGAACTCCACTTTCCATCCAAAGGTCTAAGCACTTTCAGGGGCAGAATGAAAACCAGTTATGGTTGGTTTGACTACTAAGCACATAACCATATGGAGAGAGATGAGGGCTATGAAGGAATGACAACGTGGTTATTCTAGGATCATACACTGGAGGTTCACGCAGGAAAGAGTAATGGAGTCATGTACGAGGCCATGCCAGGCCATCCTGCAAGAGACCCAGAACTCAGCCCCTGGCAGTTCTTACTATGAGGGAATGTAAGTGCAGTGTCGTCAGAGCTGAAGACTTTTCAAGTAATTAAGAAATTTAGATTTCTTTTAAGGCAAAATATCTTAGTTTTTAAATTATGGCTTAATATTTTTTAAAACCCCCTGTGAACCAAGAAAATATGTGAACAAGCCATAGGTGGCATATGGGCCATGCGGCCTTTAAGTAGAAAGAAGATGCCATAACCATCTTCCTTGAATTAAAACAGCAATGAAAATAGTCAAAAACCTTCCTACCAAATTGGGAAGACATATTTATGTGTATGTTTTTATTTGTATTTGTTTATATTTAAATTTATACTCAAGCTTATCTATACACTTATACTTTGTATTCATCCTTTTAGTTAGATGGGTATGTATGTTTACATTTGTATTTATATGGCCAGATTTTTCAGGTTGGGGCCCAGAATGAGGAAATAAGGTCAGTTTAGAAATGGATGGCAGCAGGAAGAGCCCAGTTGTAAAAATGCCGACCTTATTACTTGGGTTTGAATCCAAGTTTTCAGGCAGCTTGTTTTTCTGACCTTTAAAACCACCTCTGAATCTCTGATAAACACAGAACTAAGCTGAGAAGAAAAGGTATTTACACCACCACCTTTGGATAACTCTAAAGCTGCTCGAGTATTTTTGCAGTGGCTGGAGGGGATGGAATGCTGGGAAAATCACAGCACTGGAAACAAAGCTGACTCGTTTTCTCTCAACTTTTTATATCCAGCTGAAGCACACTTCACCTGTGAATAGTGATTAATAAGTTTCTTTCAAGGGAACGGGGCCTGTAATTCATGAATGCTGCAGGTGTGAACCCCTACAAGTCTTTTCTCTGAGTGAAAGGACGTTAATCATTATTCATGGGTGAGATAGTCCATTTATTCCACGGCAGAGAAAGAATTCCTTTTTTTCTTCTTCTTAAAACATGAGACCTTCAACTTTAATAAGCTTCACAACAATAAAAGATTCCCTCTTAGAATTATGTTTATTAGGGTTGTTCTTTTCTTATACTTGTTTTTTAAATACTTGAATTTGTGTAGTTTCTAAAATGTTGGTAAGAACCTGTGGTTAAACATAGCACTTAATTATTCAATAAAATTTCCAAAGACATAGGTTATGCTAGACCAATATTTATATCTATGAATAGCAGAATAAATCCCATCAGACTGAAACCAAGGGACTGGTTGCATTGGATTTTGTTTGTATCAAATGTTGCTTGAGATAAGCAAGTCATTGGGTGCAGCTTAAACATCTTTTGACTGTGTGAAGATTTTAATTTGTTGTGAAAATCAACTGACAGTGTACATTCACAAATATTATATTACTTAACAAGATTTTAGCTAATATTCCTCATTTTATACATTTCACCCGTTTTCTAGACATTTTTTCAAGTACTGAAAATATTTTGAAGTATACATTTCTTTTTTTTTTTTTTTTTTTTCGCGATACGCGGGCCTCTCACTGCTGTGGGCTCTCCCGTTGCGGAGCACAGGCTCCGAACGCGCAGGCTCAGTGGCCATGGCTCACAGGCCTAGCCGCTCCGCAGCATGTGGGATCTTCCCGGACCGGGGCACGAACTCGTGTCCCCTGCATCAGCAGGAGGACTCTCAACCACTGCGCCACCAGCAAAGCCCTTAAGACATTTTTTTTTTTTTTTTTTTTTTTCCCGGTACGCAGGCCTCTCACTGCTGTGGCCTCTTCCGTTGCGGAGCACAGGCTTCAGATGCACAGGCTCGGCGGCCATGGCTCACGGGCCCAGCTTCTCCGTGGCATGTGGGATCTTCCCGGACCAGGGCAAGAACCCGTGTTCCCAACATCGTCAGGCGGACTCTCAACCACTGCGCCACCAGGGAAGCCCTTAAGACATTTTTTTTTTTTTCCGGTACGCAGGCCTCTCACTGCTGTGGCCTCTCCCGTTGCGGAGCACAAGCTCCGGACGCGCAGGCTCCGGACGCGCAGGCTCAGCGGCCTTGGCTCAGGGGCCCAGCCGCTCCGCGGCATGTGGGATTTTCCCGGACCGGGGCAAGAACCCGTGTCCCCTGCATCGGCAGACGGACTCTCAACCACTGCGCTACCAGGAAAGCCCTGAAGTATACATTTCTTTACACAGGTAAGGATAGTCTCGGTTTGGTTTTCAAGCAACATAGGGCACATGCTATAAATTCCTGTAGTTCTTGTGGGCATCAGATTGATGCCGAAGACAATTCAGGTATTTAAATGGTTTAAAATCATTTTTCATTTGCCTTTAGCGCTTTTTTTTTTATCATGCAGGTTAAAAAAAAGAAATCTTACTATATAACCGGATTATGTTCAAAATATTTGCTGAGTAACCAAAAAAGGTTGATTCTTTCTTACGGAGGTACAGGATATATATATATGAAATAATAGAAAAATTTTCATGCCAAATAGCCAATAATTGCATAAAATTTTGAAAGATGTTGGAAGAGAAACTGTAAACATTATATTAAAAATGTAACAGCTAAATGCATGCTTTATTCAGTTGAATCAGTTTATCTATTTATATAGCAAAACCAAAACCTAAAGTGGAGACTAACACCATATCCCCTTCTCACTAATGTTTAAAACAAACAAACAAACAAATGCTACAGTTCTAAATTTGGCCAGAGAGATGATGCTGAGTTTACAGTTTATGTTCCTCCTGAAAGAGTTAAACAAGATTTGTTCTGTAGTTTAAATCTATAGAGACTTTACCTTGGAATTAGTCTCAGTAAGTAGGAAGCTCATCTAGATTATTTTTTACCTTATTTGGGAAATTTCCCCCAGTATTAGCCAATATGCAATTAAAAGTTTGGGCAAGTTAGTAAGATCACCAGTTCTTTTGTGGGGAGGATGGGAAATGTAGCCACCACCAACCCAGAAAAGAATTCATTTTTCATTCATTGGAAAAATCTACCATGTGCTGGGGTAGTACATTCATTTACTATCGTGGGGAGAAATGGCCTCCCATATTTTGTCAGTCATCTGGGTGAAGAATTACAAGGTAGTCCTTATGGCTATGCCCGGCACAACGACCTAAGGCCAGAGACGACTCATAAATAATAAACTATCAGCCAATCATTCCAAACTATGTTTTTATTTGCTGAGAAAATGTGTCCATTAAAATGTATAGAGAATCGAAACATATTCTCCAAAGGCAAAGGGACTTCAGATCTACACATTGATCAGCTGTACCATAAATATAATAGCTTCGAGAGCCGTCTTAGCTGACCTCTGACTTTTCATATCCCAGTGGTTTCTTGTTGCTCATACTGGACTGTGATGGTTTCTTTCCTAGTTATGTGGTGCAGCTTCTTCAATCCATCTTTGGTGACATGAAACATGTTTACTCCCTTTCTCTTTCTTGCTCTCCTTGGCAGTGAGAATTGAATCTATTTTTAGGTCCTGCCTATTTTTCAGACTGTCTCAGTCTTGGCCTATGTGAAGACCACTGTCCAGTATACAGGGCTGTCAGGGCACCCCACCAGTGTATCTGAGGTACACTTTTCCACCCACTGAGAAATCTACTTCCCATTAAAAAGCAAATTCTAGAAGGGAAGAGTTTTTTCACTGTTACATCTTTCCAAGCTTCACTGGACCCCAACAGATGAACTGGATTGTTGAATTTAAACATTTGGTCTGTCCTTCTTCAGAATCACAGGAGGAACAGTGCTGAACAGCTTCCCCAAAACTTTCACAAAGTGAAGTAGAAATTGCTCTCAAATGCTAGTTATAAATGTGTAATCTGAACTCCAGCCACTCCACAGGGCTGCAGAAGAATTTACGATGTGCTAAATATTTCCTTTGTTCTTCCCAGTGGTAGCCTGCTGTAGCAATTAGAAAGCAACTGGCTCCACATGTAAAGTGCTAGAATCTTCTAAAGAATTGTTGATAACTGTTCAACAGGCTCAATGAACAGAATTTTCTTATTGTGCAGAATTCTGACTTTTTAATTTCCTTTCAAGGTTGTATTTTCTGAAAGATTTTCTAAAGTGTTCTTCCTCCTTCCTTGGTGCCTTTCCATTGCCCCTTTACAAGGAGGGAGGAGAGGTCAAGATGAGTGCTGTAAGCCAATGGAAGCCCAGATTCTCAGACTGCTAACACTGCAACCTTTTCTAAAGCCATGTAAAGGTCCTTTGTGTTGCTATCACAAACACCTCTGACCTCCTCCTTCTCATTTTCAGAGAAAGTGACAGCCCAGTCCCATCCTTCATAAAAAGGCAAAAAAATCTGCCAATACCATCCTTCTTCAGAATCCAGACACTATTAATCATCAGCAGGAGACAGTATGGCTTCAATTAGCTACATAGTATACAATAAATTCTCAGTTATTCAACGTGTGTGTGTGTGTGTTTGTGTGTGTGTGTGTGTATGTGTGTGTGTGTGTGTGTGGTGGTCTTAGTGTTGGAAACCACTTTAAGTGCTTTACATGTATTAATTCTATGAGGATGTTACTATCATTATTCCTATTTCAGAATTGATAAAATTAAAGTACAGAGAAACTGAATAACTTTGTTCCAAATCATGTGGCTGGTTAGGAATCATGGCAGGGCTGGAAAACTTTCCAAAATTAAAGGACTCCGGTTGAGAGAGCAAATGTTTTTCAGAGGCAGTTTGGCAAAGTGGTTCAGGGATGGATTGTAGCATCTGCCCCTCTGTTGCTGTGTAATATCAGGCAAGTTACTGAACCTCTCTGTGCGTGATTCACCATCTATAAAATAGGATAATAGTAGTACTCAACTCACTGGGTTTCTGTGAAGATTAAATTAGTTAATATATACTAAGCACTTAGAACAGTGCCAGGCATATAGCAAGCACAATGTAGATGTTACTTTTTGTAATACACACTAATTTTTTTTAAGAATAAACCTTAAGTAATGGGGAGAAATTATCTACATTCTTAACTTTAGCCTTTATTTTATAGTACACACAGAGCTAGTTGCAAAAGATAGGGGATAAATTAGACACTGGATCCATCCTGAAGTGTGTCACAATTTCATGGAGAAAAAACTATGTATCAATACACAAATTAGAAGAAAGTATAATGCATGTGATAACACATGAATGTTAAATTTTTTAAAAAAGTGGGATCATAACAGTGGGATTGTGAGCTCCACCACTTAGAAGGGATGTAGCATGTTTAGGGAAGACTACCTAAAGTGGGCTAAATATTATCCTATATATTATCAACATGATTAAAACACTTGAGATAAGAATTGAAGGAAGAGTAGGAATTAGTCATAAGTAGGATAGAGAAATCTCAGGAGTGGGAACAACTCCTGAGGCAAGGGCAGAGATGTGGGGGGAAAAGTATGGCAAATCTAGGGAACATCTTGGTTACTCTGTGTGTGTGTGTGTGTGTGTGTGTGTGTGTGTGTGTGTGTGTGTGTGTTTGGATACAGGGCAAAGGGGAAAGGATGTGACCAGAGACTTTCAGAGGCTGAGTCACACACAGCTGTCAAATGACTCTTGCTAAAGGACAGCTCTGATCAGGACCCTCTCCTACTACACAGCTGCCAACATTTCCCTACTGTTAAGGGTTGAATTGTACCCCTCCAAACCTCACATGTTGCACACCTAACCCCCAGTACCTCAGAATGTGATATTTACTATTCCGTATTTGGAAATAGGGTTATTGTAAACAATATTAGCGAAGTTAGGATGAGGTCAGAATGGAGTAGGTTGGGATCTTAATCCAATATGACTGTGTCCTTATGAAAAGGGAAAATTTGGACACATAGACACATTCAGAGAGTATGCCATGTGAAGGTGAAGGCAGAGTTGGGGCGCTGTATCTACAAACCAAGGAAAGCCAAAGATTGCCAGCAAAGCATTAGAAGCTAGGGAGAGAGGTGCAGAACATGTTCTGCCTCACAGCTTTAAGAAGAAGCCAACCCTGTTAACATCTAGATCTTGCACATCTAGCCTCCAGAGTTGTGAGGTAGTATATGTGTGTTATTTAAGCCAGCCAGTGTGTGGTACATTGTCATGATAGCCCTACCAAAATAATAACATCCACCAGTACAATATAAAGACTACATTTCTAATTTTTTTCCTGAATTTCCTAAAATAATTGGTAAGGGTAGTAGGAATTAATAGAGAGGTAACAGGATTTCACCTACATTAGCTCTCTTTCTGAAATTTTGAGTGGATATGCCTCCTTTCCTAATTGATGTAAAGCACTACAGCACTTACTACTCTTAAAGCATACTCCTCATTTTCTGGACCCTTGCATTTTTCTGAATCCTTTGTTATATCTAGAATTTTCTGTACCCCATAATTATGCCTCAGATTTCTACTCACTCTCAAATATCCAGCTGAAGTATCCCTCCCTCTACAAAATATTTCTCTGAGACTAGCTCTAAATTTTATTTTCTTTGTAGTGCCTCATATAGTCTGCCTTGTACCAGGCAAATAGCAGAGCTTCTACTTGCCTTCTGCACCTGAAGAGACTGTGAAATCCTTGAGAGCAGGGACAGCAGGAATTTTACTCTTCATTTATTACATGAATTATTATATTGGACACATGGTTAGTGATCAGTATTTGTATATTCACTGAACTTTAAATTGAAACTATACTGAACATAATTAGTGATTTATAAAATGGATTTAGTTCTGCTTTATAGTAGTTGGACTCAAATTATACGTATGTTATTCCATGGGACATTGTCCCTCATTCATTGATACTCTATTCCTTTAATTTTACAACAGTTTTAATGTCCTTATGCGCTAATTCTATCATCTTTGTCATTGCTTGGTCTGCTTCTGTTGGCAGGTTTTCTCCTAATTATGGATTGCATGATTCTGCTTCTTTGCTTGCCTGCTACATTTTGACTGGATGCCAGACATTGATAATTTTATATTTCGGGTACTAGATTTTTTAGAAATTCTTTAAATAATTTTAGTTGTTCTAGCAAACAGATACGTCTCTCTTTTTTTTTTTTTTCAGATACATCTCTTTTATAAATCAGTTTTTTGATTTTTGTTTTTGTGTGTGTTACACGGGCCTCTCACTGTTGTGGCCTCTCCCGTTGCGGAGCACAGGATCAGGACGTGCAGGCTCAGCGGCCATGGCTCACGGGCCCAGCCGCTCCACGGCATGTGGGATCTTCCCGGACCGGGGCACAAACCCATGTCCCCTGCATTGGCAGGCGGACTCTCAACCACTGCACCACCAGGGAAGCCCTATAAATCAGTTTTAAGATCCACTTTTAAGTTCCATTAGGGTGGATCCAGTACAGCCTTTAGTCTATGACTAATTTATCTTCACTACAGTTGCAATACCTTTTAAGGATTCTATACTCCATGGTACTAGGTCTTTAAATTCTTGTGTTCTTGTTGAGAACACAACCACCATATCTAGTCCTGTATGAGCCTTGGGGAAATTTCCCCAGGTATTTTTTTCCCAGTGGTTCTTTCTCTGGATTCAGGTATTTTCTCCTCATGTATCCATGCTGTTCAGCCAGAGGTTTAAGGGAGCCCCTCTGTAGGTCTCTAGAGTTCTCCTTCTGTCCAGATCCTTTTATTCTGCCATTGAAATTCTAGCCATTGTGGCCTCCCCAAACTTCTACCTCTGTCTCCTCAATTCAGCAAGCCCACTAAGCTGTTTGGTTTCACCCTTCCTGCACTGTGGCCTGGCACTACTCCCCTAGCAGAGAACTGAAGCTCATAGCATTGTTTCCCTTGTCTCAGGAATCACTGATCTGTGCTGCCTATGTTAGGTGCCTGAAAACATTGTTTTAGAGATTTTGTTTAGCTGTCTCGTTGGTTGTTGTTTTTTTTTTTTTTTTTTTTGCGGTACACGGGCCTCTCACTGTTGTGGCCTCTCCCGTTGCGGAGCACAGGCTCCGGACGCACAGGCTCAGTGGCCATGGCTCACGGGCCTAGCCGCTCCGCGGCATGTGGGGTCCTCCCGGACCGGGGCACGAACCCGTGTCCCCTGCATCGGCAGGCGGACTCCCAACCACGGCGCCACCAGGGAAGCCCCCTGTCTAGTTGTTTAAAGTAGAAGGGTAAATGCAACCTGGGCCACTCTACAAAAGCGAGCAAAGTATCTATGATGGTGTGTATGTGAATATTGACTAGAAAGTACTGTAAAGAGTATAGTGACTGAGCTAAACAAAGCTGCTTTTTTTGAATAAATATCTGGTATTATTTATCACCTTCGAATCTTTTACTTTATATTTTTTTCTCGTGGAAAGACTATTTGAAGTAAAGTATTGGTGAAAGATCTACAAGAAGCGGATAAATATGGAGCTTTAGTCATGCAAACCTATTTTCTAATCCTGATTCTACCCCTGTAAGTGGCATAACCTATGGCCACTGACTTAATCCTTCTGAGCTTCCCTTCTTCAAAGGTAAAACAGAAGCTAACACAATAACCCCACATGGTTATTATGAGGGTTAAATGACCATCATTTCTCTGCAGCTTTTATGATGAAGCTTTATTCTGAGATTCATGCAAAATGATGGATCAAGAATTACATGTGAAGTTCTTAGTGGAATCTTCCCCATAACAGTTACCAAATGAGTTCCTTTCCACTTTCCCTTCCCCTCCAAGCAACAGGAAATTTATTGCATTGGGAATGCAAGAGAATTGAAGGTCTAATTTCTAAAAACCTCTCAAATTTGGGGTATTTTCCCAGGAACATCTTTACTCAAAAGAACAGGCAGATAAACTTGGTTCAATTACTTTATAATTCTGATCTTGAATATGAGACTCCAAAAGCATAATGATGAATTACCCCATTTTTCATTTTGACAGGCTTTCTTCATATTCTTCTCAAACTCTTCTTCCAGGAATCTGGCATATGATTTTGCTTGTAGTTGAGCCTATATTTATCCTGCTTTTTATTCCCTGTTTGCTATTTTTTTTAATTTTTAATTTAATTTAATTTTTTTATACAGCAGGTTCTTATTTGTTATCCATTTTATACATATTAGTGTATATATGTCAATCCCAATCTCCCAATTCATCACAACACCACACCCGTGCGCCCCCCCCCCAGCCACTTTCTCCCCTTGCTGTCCATGCATTTGTTCTCTACATCTGTGTCTCTATTTCTGCCCTGCAAACTGGTTTATCTGTACCATTTTTTTTGGTTCTACATATATGTGTTAATATACGATATTTGTTTTTTCTTTCTGACTTAGTTCACTCTGTATGACAGTCTCTAGATCCATCCACCTCACCACAAATAATTCAATTTCATTCCTTTTTATGGCTGAGTAATATGCCATTGTATATATGTGCCACGTCTTCTTTATCCATTCATCTGTCGATGGGCATTTAGTTTGCTTCTATCACCTGGCTATTGTAAATAGTGCTGCAGTGAACATTGGGGTGCATGTGTCTTTTTGAATTATGGTTTTCTCTGGGTATATGCCCAGTAGTGGCATTGCTGGGTCATATGGTAATTCTATTTTTAGTTTTCTAAGGAACATTCATACTATTCTCCATAGTGGCTGTATCAATTTACATTCCCACCAACAGTGCAAGAGTGTTCCCTTTTCTCCACACCCTCTCCAGCATTTGCTGTGTGTAGATTTTCTGATGATGCCCATTCTAACTGGTGCGAGGTGATACCTCATTGTAGTTTTGATTTGCATTTCTCTAATAATTAGTGATGTTGAGCAGCTTTTCATGTGCTTCTTGGCCATCTGTATGTCTTCTTTGGAGAAATGTCTGTTTAGGTCTTCTGCCCATTTTTGGATAGGGTTGTTTGTTTCTTTAATATTGAGCTGCATGAGCTGTTTATATATTTTGGAGATTAATCCTTTGTTGATTCGTTTGCAAATATTTTCTCCCATTCTGAGGGTTGTCTTTTCATCTTGTTTGTAGTTTCCTTTGCTGTGCAAAAGCTTTTAAGTTTCATTAGGTCCCATTTGTTTATTTTTGTTTTTATTTCCATTACTCTAGGAAGTGGATCAAAAAAGATTTTGCTGTGATTTATGTCAAAGAGTGTTCTTCCTATGTTTACCTCTAAGAGTTGTATAGTGTCTGGCCTTACACTTAGGTCTCTAATCCATTTTGAGTTTATTTTTGTGTATGGTGTTAGGGAGTGTTCTAATTTCATTCTCTTACGTGTAGCTGTCCAGTTTTCTCAGCACCACTTATTGAAGAGACTGTCTTTTCTCCATTGTATATCCTTGCCTCCTTTGTCATAGATTAGTTGACCAGAGGTGCATGGGTTTATCTCTGGGCTTTCTATTACATTCCATTGATCTATATTTCTATTTTTGTGCCAGTATCATATTGTCTTGATTACTGTAGCTTTGTAGTATAGTCTGAAGTCAGGGAGTCTGATTCCTCCAGCTCCGTTTTTTTCCCTCAAGACTGCTTTGGCTATTCGGGGTCTTTTTTGTCTCCATACAAATTTTAAGATATTTTGTTCTAGTTCTGTAAAAAATGCCATTGGTAATTTGATAGGGACTGCACTGAATCTGTAGATTGCTTTGGGTAGTATAGTCATTTTCACAATATTGATTCTTCCATTCCAAGAATATGGTGTATCTCTCCATCTGTTTGTATCGTCTTTATTTTCTTTCATCAGTGTCTTATAGTTTTCTGCATACAGGTCTTTTGTCTCCTAGGTAGGTTTATTTCTAGGTATTTTATTCTTTTTGTTGCAGTGGTAAATGGGAGTGTTTCCTTAATTTCTCTTTCAGATTTTTCATTGTTAGTGTATAGGAATGCGAGAGATTTCTGTGCATTAATTTTGTATCCTGCAATTTTACCAAATTCATTGATTAGCTCTAGTAGCTTTCTAGTGGCATCTTTAGGATTCTCTATGTATAGTATCTTGTCATCTACAAACAGTGACAATTTTACTTCTTCTTTTCCAATTTGTACTCCTTTAATTTCTTTTTCTTCTCTGATTGCTGTGGCTAAAACTTCCACAACTATGATGAATAATAGTGGTGAGTGTGGACATCCTTGTCTTGATTCTGATCTTAGAGGAAATGCTTTCAGTTTTTCACCATTGAGAATGATGTTTGCTGTGGGTTTGTCGTATATGGCCTCTATTATGTTGAAATAGGTTCCCTCCATGCTCACTTTCTGGAGAGTTTTTATCATAAACAGGTGTTGAATTTTGTCAAAAGCTTTTTCTGCATCAATGGAGATGATCATATGGTTTTTATTCTTCAGTTTGTTAACATGATGCATCACATTGGTTGATTTGCATATATTGAAGAATCCTTGCATCCCTGGGATAAATCCCACTTGATCATGGTATATGATCCTTTTAATATGTTGCTGGGTTCTGTTTGCTAGTATTTTGTTGAGGATTTTTGCATCTATATTCATCGGTGATATTTGTCTCTTTCTTTTTATGTAGTATCTTTGTCTGGTTTTGGTAGCAGGATGATGGTGGCCTCCTAGAATGAGTTTGGGAGTGTTCCTTCCTCTGCAATTTTTTGGAAAAGTTTGAGCAGGACGGGTGTTAGCTCTTCTCTACATGTTTGACAGAATTCCCCTGTGAAGCCATCTGGTCCTGGACTTTTGTTTGTTGGAAGATTTTTAATCACAGTTTTAATCTCATTACTTGGGATTGGCCTGTTTATATGTCTTATTTCTTCCTTGTTCAGTCTTGGAAGGTTATACCTTTCTAAGAATTTGCCCATTTTATTGGCATAGACTTGCTTGTAGTAGTCTTTTAGGATGCTGTGTATTTCTGCAGTGTCCTTTGTAATTTCTCCTTTTTCATTTCTAATTTTATTGATTTTAGTCCTCTCCCTCTTTTTCTTCATGAATCTGGCTAATGCTTTACCAGTTTTGTTTATCTTCTCAAAGAACCAGCTTTTACTTTTATTGATCTTTGCTATTGTTTTCTTTGTTTCTATTTCATTTATTTCTGTTCTGATCTTTATGATTTCTTTCCATCTACTAACTTTGGGTTTTGTTTGTTCTTTCTCTAGTTCCTTTAGGTGTAAGGTTAGATTGTTTATTTGAGATTTTTCTTGTTTCTTGAGGTAGGCTTGTATTGCTATAAACTTCCCTCTTAGAACTGCTTTTGCTGCATCCCATAGGTTTTGGATCATTGTATTTTCATTGTAATTTCTCTCTACGTAATTTTTGATTTCATCTTTGATTTCTTCAGTGATCTCTTGGTCATTTAGCAACGTATTGTTTAGCCTCCATGTGTTTGTGTTTTTTACATCTTTTCCCTGTAATTGATTTCTAATCTCATAGTGTTGTGGTCAGAAAAGATGCTTGATATGATTTTAAATTTCTTAAACTTACTAAGGCTTGGTTTGTTACCCAAGATGTGATCTATCCTGGAGGATGTTTCGTGTGCACTTAGAAGAAAGTGTAATCTGCTGTTTTTGGTTGGAATGTCCTATAAGTATCAATTAAATCTATCTGGTCTATTGTGTCATTTAAAGCTTGTGTTTCCTTATTAATTTTCTGTTTGGATGATATGTCCATTGGTTTAAGTGAGGTGTTAAAGTCCCCCACTATTATTGTGTTGCTTTTGATATCCTCTTTTATAGCTGTTAGCAGTTGCCTTATGTATTGAAGTGCTCCTATGTATATATTTATAATTGTTATATCTTCTTGGATTGATCTGTTGATCATTAGTGTCCTTCCTTGTCTCTTGTAACATTCTTTATTTTAAAGTCTATTTCATCTGGTATGAGTATTGCTACTCCAGCTTTCTTTTGATTTCCATTTATATGGAATATCTTTTTCCATCCCCTCACTTTCAGTTGTATGTCTCCCAATGTCTGAAGTGGGTCTCTTGTAGACGGCATATATATGGGTCTTGTTTTTGTATCCATTCAGTGAGCCTGTGTCTTTTGGTTGGAGCATTTAATCCATTCACATTTAAGGTAATTATCGATATGTATGTTCCTGTTACCATTTTCTTAATTGTTATGGGTTTGTTTTTGTAAGTCCTTTCCTTCTCTTGTGTTTCCCACTTAGAGAAGTTCCTTAAGTATTTGTTATAGAGCTGGTCTGGTGGTGCTGAATTCTCTTAGCGTTTGCTTGTCTGTAAAGCTTTTGATTTTTCTGTTGAATCTGAATGAGATCCTTGCCATGTAGAGTAATCTTGGTTGTAGGTTCTCCCCTTTTGTCACTTTAAATATATCATTCCACTCCCTTCTGGCTTTTAGAGTTTCTGCTGAGAAATCAGCTGTTAACCTTATGGGAGTTCCTTTGTATGTTATTTGTTGTTTTTCCCTTGTTGCTTTCAATGATTTTTCTTTGTCTTTAATTTTTGTCAGTTTGATTACTATGTGTCTCAGTGTGTTTCTCCTTGGGTTTATCCTGCCTGGGACTCTTTGCGTTTCCTGGACTTAGGTGGCTATTTCCTTTCCCATGTTAGGGAAGTTTTCAACTATAATCTCTTCAAATATTTTCTTGGGTCCTTTCTCTCTCTCTTCTCCTTCTGGGACCTCTATAATGCTAATGTTGTTGTGTTTAATGTTGTCCCAGAGGTCTCTTAGACTGTCTTCATTTCTTTTCATTCTTTTTTCTTTATTGTGTTCTACAGCAGTAAATTCCACCATTCTGTCTTCCAGGTCACTTATCCGTTCTGCTGCCTCAGTTATTCTGCTATTGATTCTTCTAGTGTATTTTTCATTTCAGTTACTGTATTGTTCATCTCTGTTTGTTTGTTGTTTAATTCTTCTAGGTGTTTGTTCTCTAATTATTCTTGCTCTTTGTTAAACATTTCTTGCATCTTCTTGACCTTTGCCTCCATTTTTTCCCCTAGGTCCTGGATCATCTTCACTATCATTATTCTGAATTCTTTTTCTGGAAGGTTGCCTATCTCCACTTCATTTAATTATTTTTTCTGGGGTTTTATCTTGTTCCTTCATCTTGTACATAGCCCTCTGCCTTTTCATCTTGTCTATCTTTCTGTGAATGTGGTTTTTGTTCCACAGGCTGCAGGATTGTAGTTCTTGCTTCTGCTGTCTGCCCTCTGGTGGATGAGGCTATCTAAGAGGCTTGTGCAAATTTCCTGTTGGGAGGGTCTGGTGGTGGTTAGAGCTGGGTTTTGGTGGACAGAGCTCAGTAAAACCTTAATCCCCTTGTCTGCTGATGTGTGGGGCTGGGCTCCCTCCCTGTTGGTTTTTTGGCCTGAGGTAACCCAGCACTGGAGCCTACCCAGCTGTTTGTTGGGGCTAATGGCTGACTCTGAGAGGGCTCACACCAAGGAGTACTTCTCAGATCTTCTGCTGCCAGTGTCCTTGTCCTCATGGTGAGCCACAGCCACCCTGTGCCTATTCAGGAGACCCTCTAACACTAGCAGGTACATCTGGTTCAGTCTCCCATGGGGCCACTGCTCCCTCCCCTGGGTCCCAACACGCACACTACTTTCTGTGTGCCCTCTAAGAGTGGAGTCTCTGTTTCCCCCACTCCTGTTGAAGTCCTGCAATGAAATCCTGCTAGCCTCCAAAGTCTGATTCTCTAGGAATTCCTCCTCCCATTGCCGGACCCTCAGGTTGGGAAGCCTGACGTGGGGCTCAGAACCTTCACTCCAGTGGGTGGACTTCTGTGGTATAAGTATTTGCCAGTCTATGAGTCACCCACCCACCAGTTATGGGATTTGATTTTACTGTGATTGCGCCCCTCCTACCATCTCAGTGTGGCTTCTCCTTTGTCTTTTGATGTGGGCCATCTTTTTGCTGAGTTCCAGTGTCTTCCTGTCAATGACTGTTCAGCAGTTAGTTGTGATTCCGGTGGTCTCTCAAGAGGGAGTGAGAGCACGTCCTTCTACTGTGCCATCTTGAACCAGTCTCCTATTCCCTGTTTTGCTGTTTCCTCCTTTTCTCATATCCTTCACTGAGCTTCCTCAGTTATTCATTTGTGATTCCTGTACAATATGCTAGTAACTACCAAATATTCACCTTAACTCTTTGAGGTTCTTGCTAATATCAATTTAGTTACCCTTTCTCAGAGCTTTATTCCTCAATGTTTCATGACTTTCACCATTACCACCCTATCACTGCAGTCACAAAGACTCAGCATCTTCTAATGTTCTCTTATTTAGGTTTTCACATAACCAAGCCATGATGATCATTCCTTTTTGAGACCTCACTCATAAGAAATGCTTATGAGTGAGGTCTCAGTCATAAGCAAACTACTGCTTCGCACAAGTAGCAGCTTGTGGTGAAGTGGAAAGAGCATAGCATGTGTGACCAAAAATCCAAGTTTGAATCCATATTTAAAGCACATTGTGACTTCGGATGAATTCCTTAAACTCTCTGAACTTCAGTTTACTCGCCTGTAAAACAAGGGTGATAATATCAAACTCATAGAATTATAAAAATTAAAATTAGATAACCTGTGACGTTCTTGGAGTAATGGGCATACAGGAGATGCTCAGTGACTGTTAGCTTGCTTCCATTCTGTATATTTCTAAATCCCAAGACTCATGATTGGATTTTGGTAAAAACTTTCTGGCATTTTCTTCATTTTTAAATTTTTTCTTTTCCATTTTTATTAGCAGGGAATATTCTCCTGAATGAGGTTGTTGAGGATCAAATGAGAGATATAGAAATTGCTATGGATGTATGTCAGTTAAGATGTATTTGGTTGTCAGTAAAACTATTCAGTACAATATATGTAAATCAAACCATAATGCTGTATGTCTTAAACTTCTATGATGATGTCTATCAATCATTTCTCAATAATACTGGGGAAAAATATTCAAGCTTAAACAGTAAAGAAATGGATTAGTTCATATACGAAAACAACCAAAGGTAGTGTTGGCTTCTGGGATGGTTAATCCAGCATGTTCTTTCCATATCTCTTTACCTTCAACAACAGTGTTGGTTTCATCCAAAACTAGCTCCCCTTGTGTCAGAAATTGAGGTCATATGCTTCTTTCTTCCTGTCCAACAGGAAAGAGAAATTGGTTTCCTGTACCTTTATTAACCTCCAGCAAACATTTCCTCTTATCTCATTGTCCAGAATTGGATCAGAAGCAACAATTGACAAGAGAGAATGGGTTAACTTTGGCCAGACTGGCCCACCCCTTGAATGAAAGAAAATTCCTCTCCTCAGAAGAGGAAGGGTGGGAGGGATATTGAGAGTCAGCTGAGTGTATATGTAAATAATTGTTGACTGAACTTCAGTTATTGTCACTGAATGACTTCACATTTCTTGGAACTATATCAATGCTCAGATCAGATCTAATAAATAATTGTTGAATAAAGTCCCTATCAAAATCTTCTAATTATTTGCTTCTGTCTTTCTGCCTACTAAGGCTCACTTTCTTCTCCATGTCTAACTTCTCTCTTTTCCCATCACACACTAAGATGGTCTCTTAACTTGATCAGGGTTCTTGAATCTTCCACATTTTGTTTTTGTTCATTTTCCAAAGTTGGAATTGATTTTCTTCTCCTCCAAACAATCTATCTCCCTGAGACCTTCCAAGATCAAGCATTTCCAGTTCTAGTCACAGAATCCCAGCAAAACCTCAGCATTCTGGCACATTTCCTTTAATTTTTGGAATACATATAGGTATGTTTCAGCCTTTCTTTCCTGTTCAGTCAGTAATAAGACCTGAAGAACTCTGTCTATTCTAGGCAATGTATGTCCTACACAGGATATGGTGTATGGTAGGCATTGGCAGGATAGTAATATTTGAGTGGCATAGAAATCATTGAGATAAAACAGATAGTATGATTAATAAGGCAAATGCTATTGCTTTTAATGTCAAATGCATGGAGTACTCAAACTCTAGGGCATACCAAATAGACGTGAGTAACTTACTAAACCTTCAGATTGTCTTATTCCATTTCCAAAGATTCTGATTCAGGTCTGAGGTAGTGCTAAACAATCAGCATTTTAATCAAATGTCCCAAATGACTCCCATAATATAAACAACATTTGGCTGAATGGGTAGCATTCAACCAATTTCTTCTCCTTACATCAATACAAGAATAAAGAAGTAAGGCTTCATGGCCAACGCTAAGTTAACGAGTGAATGAATATTCCTGATCCCATGAGTAACTGCTAACTAGAATTCCTGGAGTATTAAAAAATATATTTAAAGGAGGGTCAGGGATGGATAGGTGAGGGGAGGCGCAGGGAGAGAAAGTACCAGATAGGAAGGTTGAGTTCTGATAGTGAAGGGCCTTGAATACTATGCTAAGGTGTTTGGATTCTTCTGAAAGCATTAGGGCGTCTTGGAAGGTTTCTGAGCAGGGAATAACACTATATAATTTGTGTTGTAGAAAGCCGACTTTGTCCAAATGTGATGGATTGACCAGAAAGGGGAAACTGGACGCAGAGGAGAACCACACATGATCAAAACCACAAATGGTTTCTTCAGGCCACAGGGACAGGTGAGGTCTCTGGGGCTTGAAGGCCACTGTACCATGACTCAACGTAAGACTAGGACTGTGAGTAATTAGCTATGCTTTCCATGTGGAGCCAAAAGTGATTCATCTCCACGAGGCAAGTGACCACTCCTGGCTGCTCAGTCCAGAAAATAAGTTTCTCAGAGCTGAGACACTCTATGCCAAGGTCCAAAACACAGAGGCAGCCCCAGAAAATCTTTTTCCCCCACTTATGAATCATAATGGAAATTGAAGTTTAAACCTAGTAACTTATAGGGAGCAGCAAATATTTTATACTAACAATATATCATTAGCATCATGTGTTAAGAAAAAATGCTAATATGTTGAAAGAATGGCTGAGGCATACTGTTTATTACACATAGAGTTTAGGTTAGGTTAGAGTAGAGGCTCAGTCTCCCAGAGCTGGCAGTGTCAGGGTCAGGTGTGAGGAAAGCCCTGGGGTTCTATACTTAGAGCTGAGCAAATAGGTCATTGAGGGTGGCCTGGGAAACAGGCTTTCCCCTTATAACAAAAATGTTCTCTGCCTTGGCCACATATCCCCACTGACATTTCTCTTTTATCATCTTTCCAAGGAGTCCACTTGCTGGACAAAATGCTAGATGGTAAAACTGGAGACACCGGAGTTAGTTCTTTCCTTTGGAGAGGGACCAAGGAATGAGGGAAATGGATTCTGTGCCCAGAAAGAAGTCAAGTTGAAGAGCCAGAAGTTATCAGGAAGACAGAGAATATCAAATGGAAAATTAGCTAATTTTCCTACCCTCTTAAATGCTAAAGACAATTTTTTAAAATCTGTGTAACTCAAACTGGTGTCAGCTGTTCCCTAGTTCTCTTATAGGAGTTTCCATCCAAAGCCCCCCCTTCCCCCCACCCCCTCCATTGCAGTCTTTACCCCAGCCTTCCTCACATATGCAAATCCACTTCCATCAACACATTAGCAAGAAAGTAGATCTCATGTTCAGGTGAAGCTAAGAGAGAATTTCATCATAAAACCAGCAGCCACCTTTTGAAATATCTCCTTTAGACATTTCTGCAATGTCTCTGTCTATTGAACTGCTGGGAAGGCGACCCCTTTCCCTTTCCCTATGGCTGCAGGTCAGTCTCCTTCCCCTCTCCTCCCTTCCTCTCTCCTCCCCTCTCCTCTCCTCTCCTTTCCCTTCCTCTCCCTTCTCTTTAAGCTGGCAGAGCAATTCTGCTCAAGCCCCTGCCTGCCAATCACTCCTGGTTCTTAGCAAGGCAAAAGGTCCCAAATTTAAAAGGAGAGAATAGTTTTTTCCCTCTTGTTATTATATCTGCATAACTCTGTTGTTTTACCTATTTTTCCTCTATTTTTGCTATCAGGAAAAAAAGTAAAAGGTAGCTAAGTAAGGAGGGCAGGATTTTCAGTTACATCTGCTGCAAATTATGGGACCGAGGGAAGGAAGCCTCAACATTTCTTTCTCAAGTGGGCTTCAGTGAGTCTACTCTGTACTGGCCACTGAGGTGAGTGCTGGCATCTCTGTACTCAAGAAACTGTCTGTACAGAAAGGAAGCCCAGCCCGGCTTCCGTATACCTCATATTCTGAACTTTGATATTTCAATTGAGTGTTTCACAGGGGGTCCTCAGGCAACTTTTCCCCAGTGTCCTAACAGCTGTTATGAGAATATATTACCTTTAAAAATTGTTGAAAAGATGACAGATTAGGAGAATTTTCTCAGGGGTTGAACGACTCTTTTGGCTCTCCACCAGCCATGATTCTGACTATATCACAGTTGTGGAAGAAAGGGAGTATGTAGTTCATACCTCAACTGGTCCTAGAACTAATTTTTCAAGCCACAAGGTAAAGAAGGATCTATCAAGTAGCCTTTACTTAAAGTCTGAGTAATAAACTCATTGCAACTATGGAATCCAAAATGGGAATTGGAGGTAACGAAGTGGCAGGGCCAGATACGGAATTTGTCGGGCCCAGTGCAAAGTGAAAATGGGGTGGGTGCTTGTTCAAAAAGCAAGAAAGTGTGCTAACTATGTGTGTCTTAAAACAGAAAGCCTTTTTTTGTTTCTTCAGCTTGCTATGGTGTTTTTAAAATTTGCTTTAAGTAATGTTTTAAGTAAAGAAAAATTAATAATTTTAATTATTAATATGATGTTTGCCATTCATCTTTATATGGTACAGTGCCATTTTTAGACGCAAATATAAGAGCATTTGACTTGTATGTGTAATCACCAAAATTACACAATTCATAGCTCATACGTGCATTTTTGGTAAGAATATATGTGAAAACACTACACAAAACACAACTGTTTTTATTTTCTTTGTCCAAAGATGCACACATTCTTTCTTTTAATTTTTTTATTGACGTATAGTTGATTTACAGTGTTTCAGGTGTACAGCAAAGTGACTCAGTTATACATATATATTCTTTTTCATATCCTTTTCCATTATAGGTTATTACAAGATATTGAATATGGTTCCCTGTGCTATACAGTACATCCTTGTTGTTTATCTATTTGACATATAGTAGTCTGTGTCTGTTAATCTGAAATTCCAGATGTATCCCTCCCCCCGCTTTCCACTTTGGTAACCTTAAGTTTGTTTTCTATGTCTGTGAGTCTATTTCTGTTTTGAAAATAAGTTCATTTGTATCAATATTTTTTTAGATTCCACAGTAAGTGATATCATATGATATTTGTCTTTCTCTGTTTGACTTATTTCACTTAGTGTAATCCCTAGGTTCATTCATGTTGCTGCGAATGGGATTATTTCATTCTTTTTTTATGGCTGAGTTATATTCCATTGTATATATACATCACATCTTCTTTATCCAGTCATCTGTCAATGGACATTTAGGCTTACCAATGGTCTTGACCTTTGGCTTAAGGAAAGACTAAAAGGAAAAAGACCTATGGGTTGCCCCATTTTTCCCTTTGCTTCTATGTCATCATTTCTAGCAAAAGTGGTTGGCTAATTCAGGGAAGTAACATTAGTAAGAAAAGATATGAGAGGGTTCTCTGGTCATTGAGTTTCTTAAAACATCATTGCTTTCTTTCTGTGTTCAAAGCATGTTCTTATTTTAAGGGAAAGCATGGCTGCTTGGGGCTGTCAGCATCCCTGCCCACTAAGGTCTAGACATAACTCGTTTAGCTTGTACTCACTTGAGTCTCAATGAACTCCCACACATTGTGAGTCCACACAAATTCTGTGTTCTCAGGGTGGCAAGGAACAGTGGACACACATTCTGAGTTATGTGTGCTCTCGAGTGCCCAATTGTCTCATTAGATTTCACTTGTAAAACACAAGTTCAAAAATAAAATTATGAAGAATTTCATAATTCTTCAATTTCAAAAATAAAATTATGAAGAATTTCAAGATGGTGACAGCAGAATATTAAACCAAATATGAGGCTCTTCTGAGTGTGGGACGCTGTGCAGCTGCACAGATTACATGCCTAGGAGCCAGCCCTGTAAGGGACCTTACTGCCTTATCCCTCTCACTCATGGCTATTGGGCACCTGCAAGGCCATCTCCTTGGAAGTGGAAGAGAAATCTTGCCTTCTCCCTTCTTCCCCATTTCCATGGTTCTTCCTTTCTTTTATCCCTTTTGTCCTTCTCCAAATCTGGCTCTTCTCATACTGGTTGGCAATTTTTCAGCTCCCATCTTTTCCTGCAAAAATGGGTTGAAGTGGTTTGGGAGAAAGATCCCCACTCTAGTAGACTTTCTTCAGGAGGTGTTTTAGAAAAAGCAAGTACAGTATGTTGAGGAAAAGGGTATTTTATGATTTTTTGGAGTGTATACTGTATTTGGAATCACTGATATAGGTAACGAAGAACCAAGACGATTTAAAATAGAAAAGGAAATTGAAAATAGGAAATGTTTCATTTTAGCAAAGTCTTTCTGGTATATAGCATGGACTTAAGTTGGAGGAATATGTAATAAATCATAGAGGCTAGTTAAAAGGAAGCTATTCTGTAACGCTTGTAAAATGACAGTTGCCCAAGACTCTAGTATTGAATGACACTGTGATCACTTGATTTCACTTATATGGTAGGAATAGAGGAGTTGAGAATTATTTAGTTGACAGCTTTAGGACTGGGGAAAAATCTCTTTCACCTAGAAGTGGCTGATGGAAGAAAGGAAACAGAAAACATGTGAGCAACTCTTCTTGGAACTTGAGAGAAGAGGCTGTCTGAACCGGTAGACCTGTTCTTCACAATGTCTATTGGAAGCTGTGGCCCCTTGTGAGGTTACATAAGCTTGGGGGTGGCACTGGAGCCTATTGTATTGAAAAACACTGTGAATCTCCTGGGATATAAGTTTTCAAGTTAAAGACCCTCTCTGCCTACTTCCAGATTGAGTTGTTTCTCTACAGTATTTTTACACTTCTTCATAGTGGCTCAACCTAAGGATGTGAGAAAGTAGGAAGAGAGGGTCATTACCATTCCTTACAAACTATGAACATGCTTGGTTCTTGAGAGTCTGCTTTCCCGCCCAGACAACCAAATTAATGGAATTCTTTGTTCTATCCCATGAAAACAGAAAGAATCTTAGCAGAAGCTGTTCCGTGTAAGTTCTGACTTTACCTGGGTATTTTGGTCTTGGGTTTGGGTTTTCTGATTTGGTCTGGGTCTATCTTCATATCACTATACAGGAAATTCAGGGGGATTTCTTGGGATAGTTACCTGTATTTGGCTTGTGAAGTTGCTTCTTATTTGAATTAGAGCCACATGTGGAAGGCACTGCAGGGCTCTTGTTATCACACATTTGGATTTTAAGAAAGTTTAGATAGCTTGTTTTATATAATAATGTCAGGATAAATGGAAACAAAACTGTGAATGCTTCGTGTTTTCTTTTAGAATTCTTCATGTTTCCTTTTAGAGTGACAACTCTTTCTTATCGTTAGCGTGGTGTAAACACTGCTGAAGAAATAGCATATGCTTGCTACCTCATTTGGAAATCCCCATGTGCAGATTCCAAGTTAACATTTTTAAATGAATAAATACAAGTAAATCAAGCTCTAAAAGTTAATGTATTTTTAAATTAAACTTTGAAATGTGTAAATGAGTCCAAGCCTCTTTTCATAACTTGATGACCTAAAACACTTTTAAAAGTTACATTAGGGAGTTAATGCAGCTAGAAGGACACTTAATGTGGTTTTCTTGAGAGGCTGATATTCTCAAATCTAGAAGTAAAACTAGAATTTCAGCAAAATGAAATTGTATTATATTATTATTGTCATTTTTAATGGAATAAAAAATGAAATGCATTCATTCTTAAGAAAGTTTTCCCAAACCATGTCCCAAAGATACTCTACCTACAGACTGATATTAGAGATTAGATAGTACTTATCTTTTTCCACAGTCAATTCTATTCAAATATTTCAAAATCCTTTTGAAATTGCTTTACAATGTAAGTTAAAGATATTCTTTTGACTATGGTATACTTAAATCAACATTTTTTAAAAGTCTTATTATACTTAGTTGGCAAGCAACACAACAATCAAATAAAGGTAGATAGAGGACCTCACTTCTTATTCCACCCAGGCATCAGTAGCTTGCAACACCAGACTCTGATTATGCTTATACTTTGTTTGCCAGATCCTCCTGAAAGTGTCTTATTGTTTTACACCATCAGCACAGCCCCTAGCAAAGTCCTTTGCAAACTTTTAAAGACTGCTAAGCTGACAGGCATTTACTCACCCCATCTCTGTAAGAATCCTAGGGTATGACTGACAAGAAAAACTACCTGTCTGTGTCTCTCTTTCTCTTTCTCACTTGCTCTGATTTTCTCATTTTCTCTCTTTCTTTAACAAAGCAGATGCCCACTAAACTTGATCCCATATGGTCCTGTTTGAGAAAAGAAGGGGAAAAAAATTAAAATCAAGTCCCACTAATTAGAGGAAAATTGTATGTAAATAATTGAAAGGCCTTTTCATTCTTATGGTTGACATTTCTACCAAGGCCTTAATTGACTGTTGGGTCTAAAGGGTTATGTGCTTTTTTTAAGTGACATGTGCTCCTGGCCAAGTACTGGCTGGGACACACTCTGAGTAGTTTTAGATCACCAGCAGCTCTTGCTATTTTAGTCTGTGTCACTGCTTGAAGTTGTAATTAATTTGAATGATCCTAAAAATGATAATTATGACAGTTCTGATATTCGATAAGAATAACTTACATTCAGTCTTACTAAGAAAGTCATGGAGCATTTAGCAGAAGGGCAAAAAAATCTACACAGTGCCAACGAATATCTCACAGAGAAGCAGACAGCAGAAGCCTCCACAGGGCTTAACTTGTCCTTGTAAGTAATTTGTGAAATATTTCATGCTTGCCAATTAACTGTGTTCTGCACTTTAATTATATCTTCCATCAGTAATAATGTATGTCGCATTTGTTTTTGTTTTTAATCTAAACATTTTTAGCCAATGCCAATTTTAGCTCATTCTTGTACAAATAATATTTATAAATGACATATATCATACGAATGATATTTGCACCCATAGAGCACAGTGTTTCATTATTTTCCTCTACTAAATCAACATGATTTAAAAAAAAACAACAACCTAGTACTATTGTTAGATTTCTCTTTCTCTTTTGCTCCTGATTTCTTTTCTTCTTTTAATTCAGTTTTTCTTGTAATGGCTAAATTTCTTGACTGGTGTTCTCATTCTTCAAACCATAAAAAGAAAAAAAATGTATAAAGAAAAGGGTTAAGAAATTAATAGTGAATGTCTAAGATGTTGAAGTATGATCTTTTTCTGATTTATTGGGTCACTCAAATTACGAACATTGAAAAATAGTATTTTGTATGTGTAAACAATGATCTTCAGTGCACTGATACATTTTTATAAGGTATCTGAAAATTACTCAAGAATTGTATGTTTAGTATGTGTCCCTATTTAGTCAATAACAGGTTTTACAATAAATTACGTCTTAGAAAAACAGTTATGTCGCTTCTTAGAGTTATAGGTGCATGATTAAAGGAAATGCAATGTAATTTAGAGACAGAAGTTCTGTATTTAAATATTAACTGTAGTCTGTTCAGCAGTTGGATTTTTGATCAATTATTTTCTTTGAACTTCATGTTATCTATAAAATGAGGATAATTAATAATAATAATCTACTCTACAGAGTTGTAATGAGGACCAAATAAGCACAAGAATATTAAAGTGTACATTCATAGTTTGTATAAACAATTCGTCAAGAATTAGTATTCTAGTCTATAAAAATTGCTTCTTGCTTAATAGTGTTCAGGGGGAAATGACTAAATAAGTAAAGAGGGGAAAAAAGTCTAAACTACTTCCTTTTTGTTTCCTTATTGGTTTTTCATTGCTAATTTTTTCATATTTATTTTAGAAAAGTTGATAAGCAGGAATACTACTTTACTATGCCTTTAACAAGTAAGCAGCAGTTGTGAGGAAGTAATGAGTTCTGAATTTAAAGGACTGTGTCCTGTTTTCACCTGTTGCTAACTTGGTATAGTCAGAGGTCCTTGTGCTGCGTCCTCATTCTGGTTGTCCGTCTATAAAATGGGAGCAGTAAGTGTGGAAAATCTAATCACCCACCTATACTGTTCCTGGCGCTCCTGAACCACAGATGGGCAGCTCATCTAAGTGGCCAGGAGGAGGCAGGTGTGCCAGGGAGTGCCCCGCTCCCCTCCCTGATCAGAGTCCCAAAGGAGCTGGGGCCCCCAATGGCGGGTCAAGTGCCACGTCTCACACTGGGCACTGGACACGCTGAGAGCTGACCCCTGTGCACCCGGTGGTTCAGGTTCACTTTCTCAGGGCTATGGGATTGGGAGAAGAGGAAAGGTACTCCCTGGCAGCCCTCCTCTCAGGCATGGGATAGCCACTCTCCTAGAAACATTTCAAGGCATAAGGGTACCAGTACCTGTTCTTTATACCACGCAGGATGTCGTGAGGCTGACATGATCCTGGGTATCGTGTGTGTGCATGTGCTACTCCTCCTTGGAGAGAAGTAGTTATAAGCTTTTTGTTGTTGTTGTTTAATTGTTGTTGTTGTCTTCTTTTTCTTCTGGGAGAAATTGTTTACTTGCCTCTTGTTCCATGATTTTTTTTTTTTCCTGGTAATATGAGCAGATTTGTGCTTCTAGGGAGGGAGAGAGAGAGAGAAAGGAAGGGAGGGGGAGGAAGAGAGGAAGGAAAGAAGAAAGGAAGAAAAGGAAAGGCAGAAAAGGAAAGGAAAGAAAAGAAAAAAAAAAGAGTTGCACCAGTATAATATGTACATAATAGGCTGTAAATGAGAAGAAAATTTTGTATTTATTCTATGGACTTGTATTAAGCATACTTTAGAATCTGATGTTTCTTTCTCCAAAGTGAATTTCTACGTAGTATTAACTTCAAGTTTTAAAAAAAACTGTACACACCCGAAAGTAATATTTTTATTTAGATGAAGGCATCATCTTTTGTTTCTCCTTTAGAAAGCTAATAAAACCCTCTTAATTAAAATTTGATATATTTGAGTGGTAAAAATATTATTCTAAGTTATACCTTTGAATTAATACTTCTTCAAAATACTCTTCAGAATATAAGCAGCCCATAGGTTATATGGAAAAAAAGAGAAGCTAAAATGCTATGGATTTAGGATTTTTAGCTGAAATTTTACTTCTTACTCCCCCAACCCTGTTACTTTGTTTTACAAATACTTATTAATTTAGATTTGTAATATGAGTTAGTGTGGGTTGCCTAGATTTTAACTAGATATTAATTATGTTGTATTTTTTATGGTATCTATGTCCCATACATGAATGTCTTGAATATTCTTAAACATGTTTTTAAAACATCCTGTTATTAAAAATATATCAGCTATATGTTTCAACAATTTCCTTTTTTAAGAGTGCAGTCCATGCCTCTAAATTCAATTTTACTTTCTCTCTACATTCCATTTGTATTTCCTTCAAATCACATTGCCTTGTATGCTTTCTCTCAAGCTTACCTACAATAAAGCCTTCTGTTGTCTAAGGGTCATTCCTACATGAATCATGCTCTGTCAAAATTTTGAGGTTTATAAATGTTCAGTTAATTGAGCAGTCTGACCAGCTGAATACTTGTAAGTCCTTTATAATATCTTTCAACACTTCAAAACTTTGGCCCACTTAAGACTCCAGAATCCCAGAGCAAATGGGACAAGTCATTCACATGGATTCTTGCTGATAAAACTAAGAACATGCTTATGCATTTCTCAGAATTTGTAATAAAGTAAATGTAGGTCTACTCTTAAATGTTTATTTTTGAACTGTGTCTATGTTATGCCATAGCAAGGGGTTGGAAAGTGAAAAACTTATCCAATCAGCCAACTATTTTGACTTCATATTAAACACTAACTTGACTTTTTTTTTTTTCTCACTAATTGGATGTTTTGGCATTGTGAATGCTTATAGTTTCTAAGAAAGGAGTCAGTCTCTCCCTCCTCCAATTATTTTTTTCTCACAGTGATGTGATACTGAAAATGAATGCACAAATAAGTAATTATAACTTACATGCCAGCTCCAGCCCACTCCAATTGTCTTCCTAAGATTCTGTGCGTTCCTGGGGGACATATATTTTCATGGTCTCTTCTGGCCTCAAGTTCCAGATTTCACAGGATTCTGAGTCTCACTCCGTATCAGTTCCATCCTTTCTGCTCTGCATCAATTCAAACATGGAACTCAGCCCTTTTCCTTCATTCCTTCAAAAAAAAATGCAAATCTGCTCACAAAAAGTTAGCTTTCAGTGTAGCTGACTTTACTGAAAGCTTGGCAAGACTAAGGCAGTTAACACACACAATTCTTCATATTGGTGATTTCTCTACTTAAAAGTATGTTGACCCAAGTCATATATCACATGGACTGAACACCTTCTTCTCCTTTGTAGGATAATTCCTCTTCTCTCTAACCAACCTCCAACTCAGCTCTGAGTTTCCAGGGCACATGTAAAGACTCACTAAGTCTTCATCTAAACATCTACTCTAGGTATTACGCTTTCTCTGTCCTTCACCGATCTCTACAAGGGGAAGTGAGGAGTACAGAAAACTTTTACTCCATCCTTAAGAAATATTCATGCCCCCAACACACACACAGACACACACACACAACACAAGTGCATGCCACTCACCCCACACTCACACCCTGTAGAAAGCAGAAGTAACTAGAGTCAGTTTGGATTTTAAGCAAAAATTCCCCTTGAATACATTTATATCAATGTTTAAAAGCTCTTACTTGCTATAGATGTATAATATTTCAGTGGAAACTCTTGTTCTCCAAGCTGACCCTTGCCTGTCCCATATCTAGACACACTGACCTTCCTTCTGTTCTTTGAAGGGCAAGCTCATTCCTTCTGTATGACTTTTGCATCTTCCTATCTCTGTGCCTCTCAGCATAACTGATTTGTTCTCATGATACATGCTTTAGCCCAGGTTTCTCCCTTTTGTAAGTGACCGTCCAATCTATAACAACCTCTTCGCAACCCACAGTCACATCACCCAATATTCTCTACAAAAATCACTGTTTTATTTCTTTAAAAGAAATTATCACACTCTGAGATTATGTTTATTTTTTTATTTAAACATTGTCAATTGTCTATCCTTGAGGAGAGGGTCCTCTTTTATATTGTTTACTGCTGTACTTCAGGACCAGAAAATGTGGGTGATGCTCAGTAAGTGCTTAATATATTTCTAAAAATAAATAATTGTGTCTATTGTTAAAAATGAAAAAATGGAATTTGCTTAATAACTTTAAAAAGTATAACTTATCTAATATATTTTAAAGGACACATCACATTATCTGTCCCATGATAGTTAACATGAATTGAGTAATAATTATAATTATTACTGTAACCAGGACTTCCTGAGGTTAACCTGATGGTAAAGACCACCATTTACTATGCTCATATTTAGAATTCAATGTTCAGAAGAAATAGTATTAGCCTGGGAATTAAAACAGCCTCATTAAAGATTAGCATCATGGAATTCTAACCCAATCCTCTCATTTAACATTTGTGGCAACTGAGACACAGAAAAACCATCTTGCCCAATATTAATGGCATTAAGTCTGGAATTCAGGTTTCTTGAGTCTCAGATGACTAATTTTCCCTGTAAACCATGTCCCCAGTCCTAATCTAAGAGTAATCAGTTACTTCATGTTTTCATTTATAGAATAAGCAGGTGAAATTAGATGATCTCTCACCATTTGCAGTTCAATTACTCTCTTTCTTTCTTCCCCTCTGTTCATCAGTTATTCTGCAACTTGACTGGAAGCAATCTCCTTACGTTCTCATTCTTATTGTCAAGATCCTACTCAGTGATACCTTGAGTCCCCAACAACTCTAAATGTCTGTTACTCAGGGGTATTGGTGCATCTGACTGGCTGTTGCTGATACACAGCACAGCAGACTTGCAGCTGCTGAATCTACACAAGTAGAAAAATAAGGATGCTTGATCATTTGCAAGCACTTCATTGAGGACTTCCTGAGCATCGGAGAATAAGGCACAGCCAATCAAACGTAATGATATAAGGTCAATTACGGTAAAATCAAAGTTAAGGTTGCAATTAATATAGAACAAGGTTAAAATTAAAGCACCTTAGGATGAAATTGTTAGGGCTTTTTTGTAACCAATGTATTTGATTCTGAATTAAATTGCCTTGTTCATCTTGTGGGGGAAATATCTTGTATGTTTCCTCTCTTCTCAATGGTATTGGTTTTTTATTTCAAATGAAGCAGATTACCTATAAACATATGTATATGTATATATATATACATATTCATATATATATGAATAATACAGACTAGAAATGTTTCTCATTCACTGGTGTAAAAGTCCTTGGATAAATCAAATTTAGCCTACCTTAATTATATTGTTACCCAATCTATATATTTTATATATTTTAATAGCTCACAAAAGGTTAGCTCAAAGTTTTCTGCAGTTTAAACGTTTTTTTGAGAAGGAAACTGGATTGAAGTTAATTTTCTAAGCTATTATGTGAATTTAGAAACTTTAGTTTTCCTATGTTTTAGAATTTTCAGATACACTAAGGAATTTAACATTTTTTTAATGTACTATCTTTGTGCCTAATGAGGAGTTTCCCCACGCTGGTTGTACAAGCGTGAGGAAAGAGAGATAATGACTTGTCCTATACACAGCCATATAAACCCTTACCTGTTCCCTCCGTTTCTCTGCAGTGTCTAGAGCATTTGGTTAAATCAGCCTTGGTCTAACTGTTGGAAAACAGTAAGGAAGTGAATACAGGAAGTAGTAGAATGGGATAAAATATTGGGGCCAAAAACCTGAAGTGTATTTCAGAGGAAAATAGAACAATCCGAGATTTACTATGTTCATATAACACAATACTCAGTGTTAATCTGGGATCTATGGACTCTCCTGGAACATTCAAGGGAATCCATACATCTCCCCAATTTTATTTTATTATTTAATTTGTTTTTCTTGCACCATCCCCATCCTGAAAGAATATATAGTCCCATGGAGAATACACATATGAACAAAGAATGGGGGAAAAGCTCTGAGAAAGAGTGCACTGGGTTGCAAGTGGGCATGTTGGTGTAATAAGGATTCCTCTTTTTATCTGGACCCTCCTCTTGTCCTTGGAGGAAAACAAGGACAGAGCCTTGTGGCATGCCACTAGAACCCTTCTTCTGCAGTTTTACATCCTCCCAGTGTACGTCCTTCGGATGCTATGCTCAGCTGTTTAGGAATCTACCCACCTGTACTTTTTTTTTTTTTTTTTTACATCTTTATTGGAGTATAATTGCTTTACAATGGTGTGTTAGTTTCTGCTGTATAACAAAGTGAATCAGCTATACATATACATATGTTCCCATATCTCTTCCCTTTTGCGTCTCCCTCCCTCCCACCCTCCTTATCCCACCCCTCTAGGTGGTCACAAAGCACCAAGCTGATCTCCCTGTGCTATGCGGCTGCTTCCCACTAGCTATCTATTTTACGTTTGGTAGTGTATATATGTCCATGCCTCTCTCTCGCTTTGTCACAGCTTACCCTTCCCCCCCCCCATATCCTCAAGTCCATTCTCTAGTCATCTCCCAAATTTTAATGTAAAATTGTGAGTGTGCATTTTTTGGGAGGCGAGAGACAACCCAAACTTTTCATCATATTTGCAAGGGGGTCTGTGCCCTCAAAAAAGGCTAAGAAGGGGCTTCCCTGGTGGCGCAGTGGTTGAGAGTCCGCCTGCCAATACAGGGGACACGGGTTCGTGCCCCAGTCTGGGAAGACCCCACATGCCGCGGAGCGGCTGGGCCCGTGAGCCATGGCTGCTGAGCCTGCGCGTCCGGAGCCTGTGCTCCGCAACGGGAGAGGCCACAACTGTGAGAGGCCCGCGTACCGCAAAAAAAAAAAAAAAAAAAAAAAAAAAAAAAGGTTAAGAAGGACAATATCACCAGGTTACCAGACAACAAGCACCATAAAAATGGAAAAGAGTTAATTAATATAAATTAACATCTCTCCTTTCGCATCTCCAATTAATTATATTTGACATTTTTCATTTTCAGAATTGGAAATCATATCTGACCTTAGGGCTGTACAGCTGAAGTAGATGAGGATACTTCTGTGACAATTTAAGGAAGAGAGCTTAGGATGGGTAAAAACTAAGAAAGTAAATTTATTAGAAAAGAAAATTGAAAATAAGGTTTGCCTAAATGGTAAAATAATAATTTATTTTACACGTAGATAACTTTAATATAAAGATTTAAAGCAACTGTTTTTCATCCCCTATTAGTTTGTTTTCATTGGTAACAACAACCAGTATTTGTAGAGAACTTACCATGTGCCTTCAGTTGTGCATAAGCATATGTTTTTATATTGAGTTCTCATAATGAACCAATGGAAGAAGGAAATATTTCCCTTAATTTTTCAGACAAAGAAATTGTAATTATCCTGGCAGCTCAGGAAGGACTTCCAACAAGAGACAACATGATGCCAAATTTCCAAGTGTCAGTGTGTGTATTTTGGGAGGGATGTGGAGTTCAGGATGGAAAGGAGTGAATAAAGGGGCTGGGGAAGGAGCAGAGTAGGAAGAGTGACAGCAAAGTTAGATGCCATTTAGGTATGTAGAATCTACTCTTGAGAGCAACTTGAACAGAAGAGACTGATGAGGAAGGCTTTAAAATTTTGTCTTCGGAGATCTGCAGTAGAAGAGAGTTCCATTGAATCACGATGAGGCTCTACACCAAAGCTGGGAGTGAACACGTTTTGGAATTTTTTCAAATTTCTTCCAGCTTTATTTAATTCTTCAAAAACTAAATCTTAAGTCTCCTTAAGCAAAATGAATGTTCAGAATTTATAAATAGGTCAAGAATAGTCAACTATCTTAAGAAATTTCTTTTCATTGTTTTGTAAGAAATCTTATCAACTCTTCCAGGGCAAGGAGACATGGAAAGGAAATGTGTTGACCCTGAAGATTCTAGGGGGAGGATATGGTGATACTGCATCCCTCAAAACAGCAACAACCATCTTTAAAATATGAAATAAGCCCATGGGTAGATTTGAGAACTTACTAAAAATATATTGTAAAGAACCCAGACATTTCAGTTCCAAGTATATATCCAAAAGAATTGAAAGCAGGAGCTTTAAGAGATATTTGTACATCCATGTTCATAGCAGCATTATTTACAATAGCCAAAAGGTAGAGGCAACTCAAGTGTCCACTGATGGATAAATGAATAAGCAAATGTGTATATGCATACAATGGGACATTATTCCTCAAAAAGGAAGAAAATTCTGACACAAGCTACAACATGAATGAACCCTGAAGATATCATGCTCAGTGATAAACCAGCTACAAAAGGACAAATTCTGTGTGATTCCACTTATATGAGGTATCTAGATTAGTCAAATTTATTGAGACAGAAAGTAGAATGTACTTTCTGGTACCGGCAGGAGTGGATAATGAGCAGTCTTTTTTTTTTTTTTTTTTTTTCTTTTTTTTTTTTTTTGCGGTACGCGGGCCTCTCACTGTTGTGGCCTCTCCCGTTGCGGAGCACAGGCTCCGGACGCGCAGGCTCAGCGGCCATGGCTCACGAGCCCAGCCGCTCCGCGGCATGTGGGATCCTCCCGGCCCCGGGCACAAACCCACATCCCCTGCATCGGCAGGCGGACTCTCAACCACTGCGCCACCAGGGAAGCCCTGAGCAGTCATTTTTTAATGGGTCCAGAGTTGCAGTTTAGGAAGATAAAAATGGTTTTGGAGATGGACGGTGGTGATGGTTGCACAACAGTGTAAATGTACTTAATGTCACCGAACGGTATACACTTAAAATGATTAAAATGGTAAATTTTATATTATGTATACTTTATCTATCAAAGAGAACAGAGCATAAGTTAATTTATTTCATAATTTTAAGGCTGATTTCTATTCCTAGTCTTTAAATACATGAGTGCAATTAAAATCCCTTCTGGATAAGGCTGGGTTAAAAAGTATATATTTGTAAAACCTAGTAGGTACTAGACTTACATATGAGAAATCAATATAAATGTTTTGCCTTAAATTCTTGTATGTTATATAGCTTGATTTAAATATACCTAAAATATTATATGGTGAACATTATATATCTTTTGGTTATTTATTGAGTACAGTCAACTTAGAATTTCATTATCCAAATTGAAAATGTTGTTTGACATGGTTGATGACTAGTGGCTTATGTGGTAGGAAAATATTTTACTGGGAACTCTTGACTAGTGGGAAGGCCAATAAGATGTATTATCAACACTTTAAAATGGTGGTATATTCACAGAGTGCACAGTCTAATAGATGGCTAACAATTTGACAAATATAAGTTTTTAAAATTAAGTACACTGGAATGTCTCTATAATGTTTTCCAGGGATCTGGGGTTTTTTCAGTGTTACATGATCCTCTTTGGGTCCTTAGCCAGCTCTTTAAAAAATGAACGCTAGCTGCAGGAAAATGTTAAATGGAGGCATACTGTGATGAATTTCACTGTCTAGTATTTATTTTAAAGGGTTTAACTTAATATACAACACAGTGAAACTTTGCTTTCTCATACATAATGCATTAAAAATTTTAGTCCCTTAGAAAACATTGCCAGTGAAATTACAGTGAATAACAAATCCATATATACTTAGAGCTAGGATTTTTTTTGGTAGAGTTTATTTTTTCATAGCTGTCTTGAATGGATATTTTAAACTTAAATGGATTCCATTTCTCCTAAAATAAAGCATCTTTAGAGGAGAAATTTTAAGGGAACAGATGAAATTTCATTACCATGCATGTGGTCACACCTTGTCAGAATTTAGGTCCTAAATTTCACTGTGATATTGATATTTGCACACATTTAAAGTGACATTATTTGGCAAAAGAACAAGTATCTAGTTTGAGTTAGTGGTGCACATGGCGATGACTAACCACGTACTACGAGGTTAAAACAATTTTTTAAATCACTTGTTAATGTGATAAGACCAGGCTCATGTTTTTCCTAAGCTCATTTTCAATTGGCTTTTTTGTTCAGCCAATAGGTGAATAAATGTTTGCAATTGACAGATGTATTCTTTACTCAAATAGAAAGGGCAGGAGCGTGAGGTATTAACTGGAAAAGAGTGATTCACACCTTCATGGACATAAATCCCCTATTTTAAAATTGAGTAGTGCTTTTAGTATAACTTACCCTAGTTTGACTCTAAACCAAGGATTCCATCTACATGAATGGACTAATGAAATTGATCTTGTTGGAAAACGTATTTCTGGAAGAATTCTGTTCTAAAGAATAATTTATTGGGTATAAATTATCTTAGAATTCCTCTTCCTTCTCCCTGTAACTCCCTATAACTCTTCCTCTCTCAACACATCACCCCACAAAAAAAAGAAGCAGTGAAGGGAGGGGGAAGGGTAAGCTGGGATGAAGTGAGAGAGTAGCATTGACATATATAAACTACCAAATGTAAAATAGATAGCTAGTGGGAAGCAGCTGCATAGCACAGGGAGATCAGCTCCGTGTTTTGTGACCACCTAGAGGGGTGGGATAGGGAGGGTGGGAGGGAGACGCAAGAGGGAGGAGATATGAGGATATATGTGTATGTATAGCTGATTCACTTTGTTATACAGCAGAAACTAACATAACATTGTAAAGCAATTATACTCCAATAAATATGTCCAAAAAAAGAGAGATTAAAAAAAAAAGAAGCAGTGAAACTAAATAAATTCCACCAAATGCTTAAACTTTACCTTTCTCATTAGTCTCATTCTATAGCGATGCTCTTAACAATTAATGAGTCTTTTGTATATGGAACTTAGTAGGTATTTAACAGCCTCCATTTTGATTTTTCTTAATTTTTTATAGATTGACATTGTCAATGATTATTAATGATTATCATTAATAATGATTATTAATGTTCTTAATGATCATTAATGATTATTTAATACATCACATTTTTGGTTTTGTTTGATCACTTGAAAAATTAAAGCTTGCCATGGTTATGGTCATTGTTGCTATGCAGTATATCCAAATTGTGTCTTCTGTTCTTCATCTCATTTTTCCTCCTTCTCGTCCTCCCTCCTTTCCACCCTTCTAACACAGAGCAAACTCTGAAACCTTCTTCACTGCTCTGCCTCATAGGAGCTATTCTCTGTTGGTCCTCATGAAGTCTTACCCTCTGCATGCAGAGTCCAAACCATGGCCAAGGAAGCAATAGAAGCCCCATGCACACTTATCCCCACCCATCTGAGTAGCTCCCTCAATATTGGGAACCTGCCTCTCAAATTTCACCTCCTTCTACACCTCAGAAGTCAGATAACTGCCTCCTCTGCTACACAAAATTACTTTGTTCCATTACAGCTCCATCTTCATACGCTCGAGAAGAGATGAATCTCATCTCATACTTTTCCATTCGCTCAAAAATGGAAGTTCTTTACCACCTGTTGCCCAATGCTTCAGAAGTCTCTATCACAAATTTTATCCATGTTTACAGTGATTAACAGTGGGAAAATAATTCTCTTAGCAATTACTGTATTGTGATCAGAATAAGAAATCTTATAGAATTCTTTTAAAAAGTTTTCTTAGATATGTCACACGTCATAAAATCCACTCTTTTAAACTGTATAATTCAGTGGGTTTTAGTATATTCATAAAGTTATACAACCATTACCACTATCTAATTCTAAAGCGTTTTTCAGCACCAAAAAAAGAAACCCCATATACGTTAGCAGTCACTGCCCATCATTTTGTCCCCTTGGGCCCTGGAAACCAATAATATAATACTTTTTTGTCTCTACTGATTTGTCTATTTAAGACATTTCATATAAATGGAACAAAACAATATGCCGTTCTTGTGACTGGCTGCTTCTATTCAGTGTAATGTTGTCAAGGTTCACCTGTGTCACAGCATTTACGGATACTTCGTTACCTTATATCGCTAGTATTCCATTGTGTGGATATATCACATTATTTATCTATTCATCAGGTGATGGTCATTTGGGATGTTTCCACTTTTTTGCTATTGTGAATAATGCTGCTATCAACATTCATGTAAAAGTTTTGTGTAGACACATGTTTTCATTTCTCTTGGGTATCAATCTAGGAGTTGCATTGCTTGGTCAAATAGTAATGTTATGTTTAACTTTTTGAGAAACTACCAGGTTGTTTTCCAATGAAGCTACACCATTTTCGATGCCCACCACAGTGTAAGGGTTCCAATTTCTCCACCTCCTGGCCAATGCTTGTTATTTTCTGCCTTTTTGATTACAGCCATCCTAGTAGGTGTGAAGTGGTATCTCACTGTGGCTTTGATTTGCATTTTTCTGATGGCTAATGATGTTGAGTATCTTTTCCTGTGCTTATTGGCTTTTTGTGTATCTTCTTTGGATAACAGTCTATTCATATTCTTTGTCTGTTTTTAATTGGCTTTTTAAAAAATTACTGAGCTGTATTTACATGTTCTTGATACAAGTCCCTTATTAGATATATGATTTGCAAATTTTCTCCCATTCTGTGTGTAGTTTTTTCACTTTCTTGATTGTGTCTTCTGAAGTTCAAAAGTTTTTAATTTTGATGATTTCCAGTTTACCTTTTGTTGTCCTACTGCTGTTGCTTGGGGTTTCGGTATCATGTGTAAGAAACAACTGACAAATTCGTGTTCACAGAGATTTGTACCTTTGTTTTCTTCTAAGAGTTTTATAGTTTTTGCTCTTACATTTGGATCTTTCATCAATTTTCAGTTAATTTTTGTATATGTTGTGAGTTAAGGGTACAACTTCATTCTTTTGTATGAGGTTTCTAGTTATCCCAGCTCCATTTGTTGAAAAGACTATTCTTCCCCTTTTGAAATGGAAAATCAACCTAAATTGAAAATTTAGGTTGATTGAAAATCAACTTATCATATAGAGGGTCCATTTCTGGACTCTCAATTCTATTTTATTAGCCCTTATATCTGTATTTATGCTAATGCCACCCTGTCACAATTACTGTAGCATCATAGTAAGTTTTCAGACGAGGAAGTGTGAGTCTTCCAGCTTTGTTCTGTTTTAAGATTGTTTGGGCTGTTTTGGGTCAGTCGCCTTACATATAAATTTTAGCATCAGCTTGTCAGTGTCTGCAGAACTGCAACAACAGCAAAAACAGCTGTAATTTTCATAGGGATTATGTTGAATCTGTAGATCAATTTGGGGACGATTGTAATCTTAACACTATTAAACCTTTTAATCTATGAATGTGGATGTCTTTCCATTTATTTAAGTCTTTAATTACTTTCCACAATATTTTCTAGTTCTCAGAGTTAGAAGTTTTGTGTTTTTTTGTTAAATTTATACTTACGTATTTTATTCTATTGTAAATAGAATTATTTTCTTAATTTCGTTTTTGATTTGCTCATTCCTACAGTATAGAAATATAATTGGATTTTATGTATTGATCTTGTATCCTGAAACCTTGTTGAAATTGATTATTGGTTCTAATCATTTTTAGTAGACTCTTTAGGAATTTCTATAGATAAGATCATGTCATCTTCAAATAGAGATGGTTTTACTTCCTCTTCCAATCTAAATGCCTTTTCTTTTTCTTTTTTAAATATCTTTATTGGAGTACAATTGTTTTACAATGGTGTGTTAGTTTCTGCTTTATAACAAAGTGAATCAGCTATACATATACATATATCCCCATATCACCTCCCTCTTGCGTCTCTCTCTCACCCTCCCTATCCCACCCCTCTAGGTGGTCACACAACACTGAGCTGGTCTCCCTGTGCTATGCAGCTGCTTCCCAATAGCTATCTATTTTACATTTGGTAGTGTATACATGTCCATGCCACTCTCTCACTTCATTCCAGCTTACCCTTCCCCCTCCTCGTGTCCTCAAGTCCATGCTCTACATCTGCATCTTTATTCCTGTCCTGCCCCTAGGTTCTTCAGAACCTTTTTTTTTTTTTTTTTTTTTAGATTCCATATATATGTGTTAGCATACGGTATTTGTTTTTCTCTTTCTGACTTACTTAACTCTGTATGACAGTCTCTAGGTCCATCCACCTCACTACAAATAACTCAATTTCATTTCTTTTTATGGCTGAGTAATATTCCATTATATATATGTGCCACATCTTCTTTATCCATTCATCTGTCGATGGACACTTAGGTTGCTTCCATGTCCTGGCTATTGTAAATAGTGCTGCAATGAACATTGTAGTACATGACTCTTTTTGAATTATGGTTTTCTCAGGGTACATGCCCAGTAGTGGGATTGCTGGGTCGTATGGTAGTTCTATTTTTAGTTTTTTAAGGAACCTCCATACTGTTCTCCATAGTGGCTATATCAATTTACATTCCCACCAAGAGTGCAAGAGGGTTCCCTTTTCTCCACACCCTCTCCAGCATTTATTGTTTGTAGATTTTATTTCATTTCTTGCCTAATTGCCCTGGCAAGAACATCCAGTACAACATTGAATAGCAGTAGCATCTTAAAGTCTCCCTTCCTCCAGCCCCGTCTCTGGCCCCAACAAAACTAATCTCTACACTGCGCTCAATCATTCAGTAAATACAGAATTTATTCAGTAAACATTGAGCATACGCAATGTACAAGGTGCTGTTTTAAGAGTCACTTCTATTCGAGGTGACAGTGGTCTTTATAAAACACTAGTCTAACTATGACAGTCTTCCATGTAAAACTCTGTGGTGATGGTGCCTCATTATTATTAGAAAAAGGACTAACTTCTTCAAAGGGCTTACCAGATCCTACCTTTCCTAGCATGAGTGTAAACCTCCAGCTTCTTTTCCTGCTGCTTCTCTCTTGAACACTCTTATGTAGGCAAACTCAACTGATTTTAGTTTTTCGAAATCTCAATACAGTTGATCCTTCTGATTTGCAGATTCTTTATTTGCATGTTCACCTACTGGCTAACATTTATTTGTAACCCTAAAACCAATTTGTAGGTTTTATTTGTAAAACCTCACAGGGCTTGTCCTTTTTATGTGACATTTTTCACATTTTTTGCTTTTTCTTGGTGACTTTTCTATTTAGAATGGCCTTCAAGTACAGTCTAATATTCCTGTGTGCAAGAAGGCTGTGATGTGCTTTATGGAGAAGATATGTATGATAGATAAGCTTTATTTAGGCATGAGTTATAGTGCTGTTGGCCGAGTTCAATGTTAGTGAATCAACAGTGTATATTAGTAAAGCATCTGTAAACAGAAACACACATAAAACAAGGTTATGTATTGTTCACTAGATGAAAATTTTGTGACTAGATGCTTTCAAGAGCCTAACGCTAAATTTATCCTGGGGACAATGATTTGCTAATCTAGTTTTTGAAGGGAGTTTTTGGAACATTACTACTCTGAATAGCAGGAATTCTCTATGTAAAATGGTAATAATGATAACATAAAAATAGCTGAAATTTACTGAGTGTCAACTGTGTTCCAAACACTGTGCTAAATAATTTACAGACATTAACTTGTTAATTCCCATTATTTGGAATTCCCTGGGGGTCCCGTTGTTAGGACTTGGAGCTTTCACTGCCCTTGTCGTCTCAGGTTCAATTCTTGGTCAGGGAACTAAGATCTCACAAGCCACACAGTACGACCAAAAAACAAAAACAAAAAAAAACAAAACCCTCCAATTATTTTATTTAATTCATGAGGTAGGTACTATCCTGACCCCATTTTTCAGATGAGATACCTGAGCTTTAGGGATATTAACAGTTCTCCCCATGAGGCTCAGATATTTTTTCCCTGGTAGACTGAATTCAGAGCCTGGGTTATTAAAAAATATTTCTTGAATGCTAAATTACTTTGTTGCATTCTATTATATTTGAATTTGTAAGTACAGTCTTTAATATATTTTTTGGTTTTCATTTTGTTCTTTAATAATAATAAGTTGTAATTTATTATAACTTTGATCCAGTCTAACCTTTTGCATGTTTAAAGTTCCTGTGCTCAATCTGTTCCATTTTAGAAGTCTTGAATTGTCCCTCATTCTAGAAGATGTGAAGAATAACTCCTTTGGGGAAACAGTGATTATTAGGTATCTGAGTTCCTGGTGACTGGAAAGTGGCAGATTTCCTCAAAATATGTTTTCTCCATCTGTAAATTAGGAGAATTTTAAGGTCCTTAACAAGGCTGTAATTTTCTTTTTTTAAGAAAACACAACTTCGTCTTTATTAAATATCAGGAAAACAGAAAATTCATGGAAAATATTAATATTCGATAATTTTTATAATATTACTCTAAAAATGTAAAACACTGCCCAAATAACATAATGAAGAATTATTTTAATTTTATTAGTAAAGAAAACATGAAGATTAAATAAATTCTCAAACCACTGGCTATAGACATGAATGAAATTAAGTATTCTTTATGAGTCTAGATTTAAACAGCATTATTCCCCCATAGTATTCGTGTGGCATATCACACAAGGTGTCATTAGAAAGAATTACAGTATTCAGTTAACACTGAAATTATTGTCTGTAAGCCTTCTGTGATTTGTGATGGAGAAGATGAGGTTTACCTAAGGAGGAGGATTATGATAAGCTCAAAAGGAAAATGACTTGATGGCCAATGAAAAACAGAACCAAAAAAGACCACACAACTTTCAAAGCATAATTTTATATCTCATTTAGAATTCTGTCCCAGGGCGCTGTTAATTGCAATTGCAGACACCTGTAGTGTTTCCTGTGTGGGGCGGGAGTCCCAGACGAATGCTCTAGGACTCAGGGCCAAACTGCCCTAGGAAAGGTGGGCCAACACTTTCCCAAGAAATATGAAATTCTCAAACGAATTTCAATTGATTACTTCCCAAGTTCAAAACAGCCTATTGATTTCAGAATATAAGTTTCTATTTCAAACTATGAGGAGCCAGGTATCTTCTTTTAAAAAATGGGGAATTTGGCTGTAAGAAGGAGAAAGGAATCATAGAATTGAAACCCTATGGAGATTAAGCAGCCTTTTTATTGAAAGAGAAAAGCAAAGTCATCAGTGGAGGAATTGGTCAATCAGAGAGGAAAGAAGTTGAAAATCTCTTTAACTCGACTCTGCAGATCTTGGTTTGAGACCATCTTTGCTATCCTTGATTGAAAGAAAGAAAGGAATCCACTGGATTGAAAACTGCTATGGAAACTGGTTTTTGTTGCAACCCAAGAGAATAACAGGTCCCAGAAAAATGAGTGAAAACAAGTGACTACTCTACTGCAGCTTCTCTCTATAGAAAGAGTGCCCCTTCAAACACATAGATAAAAATAAACATTTCAAGAGCGCAACACTCACATGGTAATACTGTTAAACATACAGGGAAAAGTAAACATTTTTAACTGGTATTAGAAACATATAGAATTTAAAGTGCAGGTTATTTTATACTATTTTATTTATTCCTCAAGTCTCTGCCATATTTTTTAACTCATCAGAAGGATTTCTAAAGAACATTCTGATTTGGGTGCATGCCATCTCTTTTATTCAAAAATGTATAATTTGTATTTTAGTCATAATTTCAAATTCTTTGAGGCATTCATGCTTCGGACTGTTTCTATAGTTCATATTCTTATAGGTTTAAAAGGAAATACTGAATAGTAGCAGATGACAGTAATTCATCAAGTATTTATGAAATAAGTGAATGAATACATGTAGAAAATTATTTTCCTTAAATAAAATTATCTTCTGAATAACATTATTAATTGAAGCCCTTGTATTTAGTATTGGAATTACCTTGAGTTGCAAAATCATGTATAAAATCACATAGTATGACATCACATAGTCTTGTTGGTAAACCTTCACTACCTGGAATTTCTGCACAATGACTATTCTGTGCGGACTTAATCCAGCTTCTTTCCCCCATTTTCAGCCCCTCTCCTAGTGAATTGCTAATGAAGAACTAAGAAAAAAATACACCAAGGCTTGCAAGGAAAAAGGTATACTGTTCTAATTATTAGGGAAAGTTTAATTAAACTCTATGTCACTTGGAATAACATCAACATTATTTTCAAGTAGGTCTGGCCCTGGGCAAATTATGAAGTAGGAGAAGTTTGTTTTTAGGTCCTACCCTTCAGCTTTCCATGTTCTATCCCAGCATCTTTTTCTGTCTTCCATTGCACGCCTGCACCTGTCCTGATCCAGACCCTTTAAGGTATCCACAAGCTGCCTCTTAGATCCAACAGTACCCACAATAGCCCTCCATCTGGACCTAATGTGAGCTGCCCTGTGCTCAGAACTCTTTCAGATGTTCTTCTTCTTCTCATCCAAATCAAAACTTTCTTGACCTGAGTGCCATCCTGTCAAGACTCTACTGCCTGCTTTTCAAAAAGATTGCTGAGTGAGCTAATAAACACAACCTCATGTGATACTCAGATTAATGTATTATGAAAGAATTCTTCCCTCACTCCTTTTTAAAAATGATTTTAGTGAAAGAGTAACATAAATTCAGATAAAATGCATTAGTCATAAGTGTATAACTCACGAAGGTGATCACACATGTAATCAGTACCCAGATCAAGAGATAGAACATTACCAACAGCCCAGAAACCCTTTACCAAGTGTTACATCCCCAAGAGTCTGCTCTATTCTAACTTCCGAAGGCATAAATTTTGTCCATTTTGTACTTTACTTAAGTTATGCTGTTTGTACTCTAATCACAGGAACGTGGAGGTAAGCAAGGTATAGAAGGCCTGGGAAAGATGTCTAGACATAGCATCATTTCCACTTGTCTTGGCCCTTGAGTGTTCTAGGTAACATAGGAACACAGCTCCTGTCTTTAGTCATATAGACTATTTGAACTAATAGCCTACCTTAGAAAATGGATGACATTTACCATCCAAGTTACATATTCATGTTATTTTTTCATCTTAAATTGGGGCTGAGAAAAATCCAGTTTGAGCTCAAGATTCTGCTGAGTTGATATCAAATATCAAAACCCCAATGGGAAAAAAATGCAGAAAACTAGAACAAGTTGGAGTGGGATGGAATAAACATTCTAGCCTTAGCTGTTGTGTCTCTCAAACGTGATGCCGCTAAGGTAATGTGATCCTACATGTGTGGTCACCATAGCCATAAAGCACAGCTTCACTGAAATGCACCCGGAATTAATTAGCCCACAGCGTTTGAACCAGCTTGAGGAATGTTCCCATCAGTGCTCCTTGTAAAAGAATTCAAGCAGCAATTCAGAGAATAACAATAATGCCAAATTACTAATTCTGTCCACTATGCTTTTCCATTTTTTTACCGAAAGTTCTTACTTAGTCACAGGTCTACTATAAGTTCCTAGGTTTGGTGATTACCTCTAATTCAATTTGTATGAGGGAGAGCCCACCAGTCTGCTTGCAAGGATGCTGCAGGAATGCTGGTTAGTGACAATTTCAGCTCAGCCTGACTTTATCTAATCTCAGACTCTACGTCCATAAACCTATGTATTTTTGCGTTATCCCATAAATGCTGCAGCAAATAATTATCTTTTGGTTTTTGTCTGTTTGTTTTCTTTTCCCTAATGTTCCCTATGAACCAACCAATACCCGACGACCATAGTGAGCTAGCTCCCAGAATTGTTGGACAATTCATTTCCAGAATCTCATTAACCTGGATTTGAATCTCTGCTGTGCTTCCTGCTTAGCAAAGTGAGCTTGACTAAGTGACTTGACCTAAGTCTTTGTTTTCTTATCTGTAAAATGGGCTAAAAATGTTACCTACCTTTTAGAGTTGTCAGGATTAAAGGAGATTATCTGCATAATGCATTGGGTAAGTACACAGTAAAGTTGGCTAATGTTCCTACATACCTTACTACATAAAGAATACTACATACATCGTTAACATGACAATCATCTGTAGTATTTTTAACTTTGCTACTATTTTGGTAGTGATTCTTCTTTACGTACCTGCCCTTTACCCAATGAGCTTTCTAAAATCTGAAATTAGGAAAAGCCAGTTTTTATTGCTATGTTAGATTTAGAGAAATCAATTTGCCCATGGTTATCCTAATTGGTAAGTGAACAGAATTAACAAGAAAACTTTGCCTTACACAAGTTCCCAAGTGGTATAAATATAAATAAAATGCTTTAAGTACTCAGATAAAAGAATCAGAAGCAACATTTTTTTAACATCTTTATTGGAGTATAATTGCTTTACAGTGGTGTGTTAGTTTCTGCTTTATAACAAAGTGAATCAGTTATACATATACGTATGTTCCCATATCTCTTCCCTCTTGCATCTCCCTCCCTCCCACCCTCCCTATCCCACCCCTCCAGGTGGTCACAAAGCACAGAGCTGATCTCCCTGAGAAGCAACATTTTATCAAAAATACTCACTACCAGTTATAAAATAAATAAGTCACAGGAATGTAAGGTACAGCTCAAGGATTATAGTATTTTATAATCACTTTATATGGTGTGTAATCTATAAAAGTATCAAATCACTCTATTGTACATCTGAAACTAATATAATATTGTAAGTCAACTATACTTCAATTAAAAAAATACCCAAAATGTAAGCATAAGCAAGCAACAGGCTCTCATAGAGCAGGAAGTTGACTAAGTATATCTTTTATTATTTTCCTATCTTCCCTTTTTGTTCACTTCCTTTTCCTGGGGTAAGAGGTCCCCTCCTGAAACCTTCTGGTTCCCATTTATCTCCACTGTAACACTTCTCCCAGACCTATGCTTCCCAGGCCACTCAAACACCGTATCTCCCTAGCCCATATCAAAACATCTTCATTATGTGATACATTCTTAAAGTGTGACCCAGTTTGCTATGGCATTGGAAAAAGAAAAGTCCCATTAAGGTAGTTTAAAAACATTATGGGACCACCTAGCCAAAGAAATGTCCATGGGAACAGGCAATCTTGGCTTAACTCAAAATAATTATTACTTAATGGTGGAATGTTGGAAGTCCTCTACAGAGCTGTGGGTGAGACATCTTGGAAGAAAGTTAATCTTCTTAATAGATAAATCAGTCAACCTTTCAATGACTACACAGCCTGTGGGCAATTCTAGCCTTGATTAAACTCATCTACTTATGTATATTTGTGTAGGTTTAGTTGAACCTTCCCAATACATTTTTTACTACATGTAAATATGTCTACTAATATACGTCACATCTCGCCCTCCTCCCATCACTTGAAAGTTGTTACGGGACACCACCTGAATAACAGCCATATTCACACACCTATGATAAGCTGGACCTGGAAAGTAATTATCCTGGATTAGCACAAGTCCTCGCAGCCAGACCCATGCATGCAGTTGCTCCCTGACCCTCAGTTACTCTTCACAGAAAACCTGCAGAAATCTGGGTAGAGCAGCCCTTATGCTATTGGTTTAATTTACTTACCATTTATACACCTGCCCTCAGTTGGAAAACAGATTTATTTAGTTACTAAGAGATTCAGCCAACCTAGGTACGTATTAGGCAACAATTAAATGCTTATTCATTGGCTGGAAAACAATCAACTATAAAAAAGGGAGGTGGCAGAATCGATATTAACGCTGGAGTGGGCCTTAGAGATAAATCACTAAGCACTGGATCCCCTTTTACTGCAGAGTAGAAAAAGGAACACAGGTGTCGTGACAACATATGTTGGCACAAATGGACCTGGTACCCAGGCTCTGGGTTTCTCATGTAGTGCTCCCTGCACTATGATCTCTGGTCTGCTTGTCAAAGGGGAAAACTTAGGGGCGTTAAACGCAGCGTGATGCTGACGTTGTAAAGTGTTATCACCAACTGTTAGGAAGAACTGCCTATCCCACTGATTGTTATACTCCTTAAAATACATTTTACTCTCTCAACCCCGTGACTACATAATGTTTATGATAGCTTCCACTCTTATGGAGTTTTCACTTACATACTTTTTTTTTTAATTTATAGCTGTGTTGGGTCTTCGTTTCTGTGTGAGGGCTTTCTCTAGTTGTGGCAAGCGGGGGCCACTCTTCATCGCGGTCAGTTATATACTTAATCACTGTGTCTTTAAATCTAAAGAAATGAAAATGCATTGTTTGCAGCTGGTTCAACAACTGGACGGTGAGGAAAACCCAGACGTTGTGCGGTGGCAGATATTCCTATAACAGAGTCATCAGCCCCAGAATCACTCTGTTCTTTATGTAAACCAGTAAATACAGTACATGAAGTGTGCAGAACAAAAGTTTCTCTGGTGATTCAAGCAAAGAATAGAAGAAGCTGTCTAATGGTAGGTATGATAGGGAATGCCAAGAGTCAGAAAACTGAGGGAACAAAGTGTGAAGTGATTAGTCTGGTGTTAGTACTCGGTTATTGGTACTGAAGTCGGAGTCAAACAAGAGCTGGAAAACTTGAGAGCATGGTGGGAATAACTTCGGATAAAACATTAAAGTCAACCAATTTATATATTACATATTATTTATTCTTTTGTTTTCTTTTTAATGCTTTTTTTTTTGTCAAATAGCAGCTCATTGCCTCATGTCAGAACAGCACTTGGTTTAGCACGTGTAGACGCCCATCTGCTAATTTGGAATCCATGGACTTTAATATTAGGTTACTTTTCATTTTGATTCATGAAAAGTATATAAATCATGAATTAATTAAAAACTGATATATATATAATCCTTCTAGTAGGAAACAGAATTGAAGCATTCGTATCATTGAGGGAAAATACTCCTGTTGTCCGCTTGCACACATCAGAGGGGAAATGGGTCAGTCCGAAGCCCCTCTCTGTATGAAGGAGACAACTCCGAGGACAGAGAGGCTCACGTTTTCCAAAGAAAACATGAGGGATCAGTCACAGGCGGGCGCAGATGAAATTCCCAAAGTGCTCCCTGCCGTACCTGACCATCATAACATTTGCCCTTGTCCTGTGCGTGCTATCTTTTCTGCAACTTTTTAAAATACCTACTCAAAACAGAAGATGCTCAGAAACACAATGGAAAGAGTTAAAAATTTAGGGCTGCATCCAAATGAGGACACCCCCAAGCATGGAAATTATGGGTTTGGGAAAACTGTTTTCTCGGTTTATTTGATTAACACTTTGCCACTGAGGGGAATTTTCTTTTGAGGTTTCTTATTCTGGATAGTTTTTAATGTAATTGGTTTAAGGGATACTTTACTTAAATATCTTAAAAAGAAATCTGCCACTAACTATAAAATTTTCATGTTCAGTCCAATTGACTTCAAAGTAATACAAAATGCTTATTCCCAAGCGACACCTATCAGTCTCCAGCTGTGTTCCTGATGGAGACTGACATCTGAAACCAACAATTAAAGTTACCTAATGCCAGGGCTCTTTAAAGACTAAAGGGCTTTACAGTACCCTGTCAAAGCAGCTCTTAACCAACTCATACTATTATTGCTTCTATAAGTGTGCTGGGAGGATTAATTTCTTGACACTAATTTAGCATTACAGGAAAAATAATTTTCGGGGCCAAAAGGTCATTCTTTGCCAAATCAGCACATTCAAAATAGGATGTTTTAATGAGAAACCGAAAGTATCATTAAAACTTTGACTATTCTGTATGAATTCTGTAATTATTCTGGCCTTTTCTCTCATTATCTATGTGACATCAATTAAGAGATATTACTTAAACTTAAAACTTGCCTTAAAGAACATAACCGCTCCCAACACACACACACACACACACACACACACACACACACACACACACACCCGCCCCCCCCCCCCACATCCCAAAGAGAGAGAGAGAGAGAACGCCCCAGGATACACTACCTTTCAGAATGAGGTATGACAGCAATTTTCTTGTTTTTGTGATGCTGAAGTCTCAAAACTCTTGCAGCCATGACTGCTCCAAAACTCAGGAAAGGTGGTTTTAGGGAAACATAAGGACATATCATTAGTATCAACCTCTAAATTTGAAATTGAATTAATTTATTTATGTAACAAACATTTATTGTATATCTACTATGTGCCAATCCTGAGATAGTGCTTAAGACTGTGGATTGTGGATGACTCAAAGGGTTCTTGATGAGAGTGGGAAGTGACATCTTTATGACTGCAACTAAAATCAACATGTGGGCTTCCCTGGTGGTGCAGTGGTTGAGAGTCCGCCTGCCGATGCAGGGGACAGGGGTTCGTGCCCCGGTCCGGGAAGATCCCACATGCCGCGGAGCGGCTGGGCCCGTGAGCCATGGCCACTGAGCCTGCGCGTCCCGAGCCCGTGCTCCGCAATGGGAGAGGCCACAACAGTGAGACGCTCGCGTAACGCAAAAAAAAAAAAAAAAAAAATGTAACTCCTTTATCTATCTTCTTCCCTTTATACTTCCTACGAAGTATAAAGGAAGCCTTTCCTCCAACTCCTTTTCTCTTCTTTCCCTTGATGTTTACCCATAAGAATGAATTACCAAGACCACATAGAATTGATTAGATTTAAAGGAACTTAAAGGAAACTGTGCAGTTGTTGGACACAATGCATGATTTATAAATTCAAGCAATTAAGGCACCTGATATCTGGTAGATTTTCAATAGGACTCTCAATTTCTCAAAAGTTTTCAGAGAGGACGCTCTAACCTGTAGTAGACTGATGAATCTCAATTCCATATTACATGAGCAAAAATAACATATAAATAGCATATAAAATTGCTGTAAGATTAATGTCTTGAATGTTGAATAAACGTTGAAATACAAACTATTTTGGAAAATGCATACTCCTTTTTTGCTACTGCTTTTGCTTTTTATTTATTTTAGGAACTAAACCCTTTATAAAAAATTATGTATGTATGTAATTTTATTATGTAAGTTTCAGGTGTACAACATTATAGTTCAACATCTGTGTACACTACACAGTGGTCACCACCACAAATCTACCATCCATCACCATACAGTTGACTCCCTTAACCCATTTCACCCACCCTCCAACTCCCTTCCCCTCTGATAACTACTAATCTGTTCTCTGTATCTATGAGTTTGTTTTTTGTTTTATTTTGTTTGTTGGTTGGTTTTGTTTTTGATGTTTAGATTCTACACATGTGTAAGATCATATGGTATTTGCTTTTCTCTGTCTGACATCTCGCTTAGTATAATGCCCTCAAAGTCCAACCATGTTGTCATAAATGTCAGGATTTCATTCTTTTTTTATGGCTGACTAATATTCCATTATCTATCTATCTATCTATATATGTATACATATATCACATCATCTTTATTATTCATCCATCAGTGGATGCTTAGGTTGTTTCTATGTCTTGGCTATTGTAAAAAATACTGCAATCAACATAGGGGTGCATATATCTTTTCAAATTAGTGTTTTCATGTTCTTTGGATAAACACCCAGAAGTGGAATAGGTGGGTCATATGGTAGTTCTTTTTTTGAGGAATCTCCATACTGCTTTCCATAGTGAGTACACAAATTTACATTCCCACCAAGAGTGCACAAGTGTTCCCTTTTCTCCATATCTTCGCCAGGACTTGTTATTTCTGTTCTTTTTGATAGCAACCATTCTAACAGGTGTGAGGTGGTATCTCATTGTGGTTTTGATGTGCATTTCCATGATATTTAGTGATGTTGAACACATTTCATGTGCCTTTGGTCATCTGTATGTCTTATTTGGAAAAATGTCTATTCAGATCCTCTGCCCATTTTTTAATTGGGTTGTTTTTTTTTTTTGATGTTGTTGACTTGTATAAGTTCTTTATATATTTTGGATCTTTAGATGACATTAAGCCATTCCAATTTGTAAAATGTCAAGTAAACATTCATGTTTTAAGGATGGGTGCATGAACAGCTTTTGAAAGGTGAATTTCAGGATGTGGATTGCAATGCAATTGACTTTAGCAAAGCATACCACAAACTATACCTTGAGATGATGACTTCTAAATTATAGGTTAGAATGCCTGAGGCACAACTATTATAATTAGATTTTTTTCTGAAGAAATTGTTCCAAATTCTGATGAGACTATTACAAAATATTTTGTTACCTTTTTGACATTCTTTAGAAATGAACTAGAAATGTAAAAGAAATGGTGGTTCTACCTTTGCTCAGGATTATGATTCATCTGTACCTGGAATGAGATTATGGTTTTGGTGACTCTATTCCATAAAAAAGAAAAAAAAAAGCAAATTGCAGTCGAGGTTTGTGCCTATTCATTTCTTCATTTTATAAGACAATTGTAACTCTTCAGTTTCCTCACAAGAAAATTCTAGAAGCCTTTTAGTAGAGGTCCATCAAGTCATGAAGTTATGAAGAAGAATTTAGGAATATTAAACAAGGGAAAAATCTTTGCAAGAAAGGTTTTTTTTTTTTTTAAGTGTAGATGAACTCATATATAATACTGGGTTATCAAGAAAAATTGGAATTTTGGGGTCAAATTTTATTTGTTAGGCCATCTCAAATATCAGGTTATATATAAATTTTTAAAACAAGAAGAAAGCCTCAGACACTAATTTTCAAACTGGTGTACAGTCTATCAAAGTACAAAATTCCATAAGTACTGAGTTGAATAATCCTATATTAGTTTTAATGTGAAAAAATATTCATCATTACTACTTTAACAGAAATGCTAATGGCATTAAAATAACAGATTTGTTGTTTAATGATTTGAGGGATCTAAGTGAAATGCAGATTGAAACAATGAAGAGACAAAACATTGTCGCTTATGTTTGATCAAGAATGGCACCAAGGCACAATTTGTAGACTCCATAACAAGCAGTAAAGTTAAACTAGGAGTTAATCTAGCTAGTTACTCATGGTATAGAGATCACTGATGGCCATGAGAAGCTGACTCTTTCATATAAGTACACACTTCACAGTTAAAATGAAATGAAACAGGAACTAAAGCAAGTTTTTATTTGTTTTGAAATACAACGCTCAATGAGGCATTGTTTGCATATTGAACTAAAACATAAACAATGCCGTTGTGGGTTTAATTTGTGAAATGAGTGTAAGCCTTGATGAGCTCTGATCTTTGCTATTTAGAAATAGAAAACTGCTGTTAATTTTTCATATTCATCTGAAGATTGACACAAAATATGTAGACTCCCCAAATTAGCTTAAAGTTTGAGATTTTTCTCAGCAAGAATTTAAATGATAGTGTAAAAGTAATTGACTTAAAAGTTATATGTCATAGAGTATGAAGTTTTATGGCAAAATATCCAACAAACATATTTTTAAATGCTCTGATATTAAAAATACAAATGAAATACTTTTAGTTGTTGGCAATGGGTACCTAAATCCATTCTTGATTGTGTCCTTAGCCTATGTGGGCAGTCCTGGTGTGTTGTACATGCATTATGCTTCATTTTTAGTTTGATAGGACCGGGGCACGAACCCATGTCCCCTGCATCGGCAGGCGGACTCCCAACCACTGTGCCACCAGGGAAGCCCTTGATAGTCTTTTTAAGTTAAGCATCACAGTGTTGTGTTCAAAATGCATTAGCATTATTTTGAGAAAGTAACATAATATTGATCGAGTACTCACCTTTTCAAACATAAATATCTTTGAATTTTGTTTTGATACTAAAAAGAAAACTGTAAATACAAGACTTGCTTTACTCTAACAGTAATATAAAATTTAAATTAAAAAACAGTGTTACATACACACACGACACTTATGGTTTATTCTTATTGCCAGTTATAACTTGCCTTTGAATTGACATCCAGCTTCTATAGGGAGTATTACTAAAGGGGGTAGGTCATGTGCTCTTGACTCCTGAAATTTGATAACCATGGTAAGTGGATCTCATTCATTCTGTCTTTGTAATAATATTCTGAATTCTATGCAACAGGAAATCCATACTAAAGAATTGTTTTATAGGTTTCCAGTTTTAGCCAGCAAATATAAGGTGCTACAAAGAATAAATCTGAAAAGCAGTTAGAAAAAAAGGGGGGCATAATCAGGGTGAGTCTTGGCATTTGTGTTACTCCTTAATTAGTTGCATATTTTTATAAAAATATTATATTTAGAATTCCTGTTAAAAATTTGTTATCCACAGTCACAACACGCACAATGTTATGTGCTCAGAAAATTCAACCAGTGTGAGAAGAGTTGAGACCTGTATCCCACTTCCCTTTCCCCAAAAATTAATGAGCAAATCTCTTAAACTCTCTGCAACTAGCATTTTGTAGCTACAGAATGAGAAATTTGCACCAGATTACAATCAAACCTATTTCTAGGCTTATAAAATCAGTTATTCTATGACAATATTTATCTTACTGTTATTGAAAAAATAAATTTTTTTTTTTTTTTTTTTTTTTTTTTTGCGGTACGCGGGCCTCTCACTGTTGTGGCCTCTCCCGTTGGGGAGCACAGGCTCCGGACGCGCAGGCTCAGCAGCCACGGCTCACGGGCCCAGCCACGCCGCGGCATGTGGGATCTTTCCGGACGGGGGCATGAACCCGTGTCCCCTGCATCGGCAGGCGGACTCTCAACCACTGCGCCACCAGGGAAGCCTCAAAATAATTTTTTTTATCTGAAGTTCTTTGGTGGGTTTCTGACAAGGGTGGAGTAAGCAAGTTAGAGAAACAGTGGAAGGACTTACATAAAAATGAATGATATATTTAAAAAAATGCAAGACTCCTAAAATTCTAACCCTGGATATACTTGGATGATCTTTGCCCTATTTTTTGTTACATAGTCATGCAAAATAGTGTGAACACTTTTAAAAGTTATTTCAAGATTTTTTTTCTTTTCCAAAAATTAAAGGAGTAATGTGAAGAAAACCATGTTGTAAAGTGAACAATCTGATAGGAGAAGTGGGGAGAGGCATTAGAAACGGGAAAACCAATTACATGGCTATATAGATAGTCTGCATAGAGTAAATGAGGCCCAGGTTAAGTTAGAATTTTAAAAAACTACAAAGGAGGGGAGAAAGCCAAACTTATCTCAGAAGTGGAAGCTATGGGACTGAGTAAGTGATTGGATGAACAGGGCTAAGGAGTAAAAGGACTCATTTCTACCTCTAGGTGGCTGGGAGGGCACTGGTGCTAGTAATAGGTAAGGGAACACAGGGAGAGGAGTATCTTTTTTGGGGGGGAGGCTGAAAGGGAGAGACAATGGCTTCTGTTTCATTTGTATTGAATTATACACATTCCTAGGCATAAACAGTCTTCATGATCTACGGCCAGGTCCAAATACTACCTTGCTCGTTCCCTTAGCTGGAAGCAAACTCTCTGCTCTGAACTAAAATAGCCTGTTTGTCAATGTTTCTTTTAAGGAGCTTGACATTTTCTCTCTCATGTAATAACTATTTTTAAATGCCCTATTTTCTGCTCTAGACTGAAATTTCCTGCAGGACAGGGACTCTGCCTGCCTGGTTCATCTCGGTCCCTCCCTACACTGAGTGATCATATGTGAAGGCTAAGAGCAGGTGCTGAGGAACATTCACATTTAAGTGGCCAGAGGGGATTCAAGGAAAGGATAAAGAAGGAGTGATGAGAGGGGTGGAGGTGACTGAGGCCAGAGCAGACCCACAGAAGCCAAAGGAGAAGAAAGTTCCAACGAGGAGCATGTCAGTGGGGCAATTCACCAAACAACAGGTCCTCGAATAAGAAGACTGAGAGAAGGATTTGACAATGAAAGAAGAGCGTTTGAGGAATTTGAGATCCTGAAACCCAGGATGAACACTAAGCAATGCCACAAGGCTCTTGAGTTTCTCTGGATTGATGTCCTGGGTAGCTTTAGTCCTGGTAGTTATGAAGAATTCTTTTGGCAATAAGGCCAATTTGGGGGAAAAATATTAAGTGTTTATGGGTTTTATTTTCATTCAGAATTAAAATAGCTTCTTCACTGGCTCCCATGGGGATGAAGGGTCAATTCTTATAGTTAGACTGCCTCTTACTTAAAGGCTAATGAGAAGAAGGCTACAGCGTTTTCAGCACTCAAATATTCAGATGAGGCAGAATTGAGATGCACCAGTGCAAAGGCTTCCCTAAAGAGTCTCACATGTGCACTAGCTCATTTCATCTTGAAATCTTGCCCCAATCTCTCTGTTTTTTGAACCCATAGGCTACTTTGGAAATTCCATCATGAAGCTAGAATGCTTCATCACAGATCCTGAACTACCGGATACGCAGAGAACACTTTATCCCTGTTAATGTAGAATAGTAAAATGTAGAATACAAAACAGGGTTTGGGCTTAGAGGGTATATCAAATTGCCCAAAGGGGATCCTACAAGAGTTAGATTGAAACACACAAATTAAACACACAGGAGGAGGGTCCCCATCACCCTGGATGTCCTCTGCTCTAGTGCAATCAGGTTATCAACTGGAGTATTTGTTCTTCCTTCATTTAAGCATTAATTTTATTTTTTTAGTAACTATCAAGTGCTAGATACAAGGTACTGGGCACGGAAAGGAAAGGAAGATGTAAGGTTCTGTTCTGCCACATCTGCTCTGGACAGTTGTCACAGCTGGATTAAGATGTTTGTACTTTATAACATAGACGTTTGGACCCTCTTGGAGATTTTTAACTGAGAGAAGAGCCGTACTTTAGAGAAAGAAAAACTCATCTCTGTCTAATGGATTGGCAGAAAAGAGCCTACAGGAGGGGGAGGCTGATGGTGACAGAAGAGGTAAATGTGGAACTGGGCCTGGGGAGGTAGCCGTGATAAAGAAAGGGAAGGATAGAGGAGGAGACACTGCCAATGCAAAATAAACCTGTCCTCTTGACTTGTTGCCTATGAAAGGTAAGAAAGAGAGGTGAAGAAGGAATTCAACGTCAAAGAAGCTGGTGCCACTGACAAAATTCATTCAAGAGGAGAAGCTGGTGGGAGAGGCTGGTGGGAGAGGCTGGTGGGAGAGGCTGGGCTGGCACCTTCAGCTTGGAGTATGTTTGGCTTGGGATGCCAACAGGACCTGCAGGTGAGGCTTCCCAGCCTTCTGAAAAGGAGGTTAATAAAGGGGTGGAAGTGGAAGTCAGATTTCTAGGATTTACTAGGTCTGCAAGTAGATGGACTTAGTCCTGACCACTATTTTTTTTTTTTTTTTTTTTTTTGCGATACGCGGGCCTCTCGCTATTGTGGCCTCTCCAGTCGCGGAGCACAGGCTCCGGAAGCGTAGGCCTAGTGGCCATGGCTCACGGGCCCAGCCGCTCCACGGCATGTGGGATCTTCCTGGACCGGGGCATGAACCCGTGTCCCTTGCATCAGCAGGCGGACTCTCAACCAATGCGCCACCAGGGAAGCCCCTGACCACTATTTTTGAGAGGGCTGGTGGAAGAATAAAGAAATCAGATGAACAGAACAGTCATTTTAATGGGTGTTGGAGTTGGTACTGAGAATATATGCCTCAAATTAAAAAACATTGTATAAATAGTTTCTAAATGTGCTATAAAATATAGTGGAAAGAATGGACATTACAAAGCTTTCATTATACTTTTCAGTGATATTATAATATGCATTATTTTAGAATTGTCAAGTCAATTTATTTGCCATCCATAAAGTAAACTTCCTGATTGAATTGTGTATTTGGGGACTTTCAAATTATAATCAGTGGACATTTTTCACAAGCAGATACGTATCATACATACATATGATAGTTGTATAAAAAAGAGATTAATTGGATATTTCCTATTTTGAAATGTAGATAGTTACAAACCAATGAAGCCAAAAGGACAACAAAGTGATCTTGTTCATATATTGACTACTGCTATCATTTAAAACTGCTTTTGAAGTACTGGAAGGGAAATCAGGATTGTTATAGTATGCTAAAAGAAACACCATGTGAGGTGAAAATAGAGAAAAAAATTACACTAAGTTTGTCAGAATATGAAAGTAGCATGAGTTGGCGGGAATTTGCAGGGAAGCCATAACATAGTGCCACAGAAGAAAAAAAACGTAGGATTTATTCTACTATGTTAATGAGACCACACCTGTAATAACGCATTCAATGTGGGATACCCCTAACAAAAATGAACATCTAGGAAACTGGAAATAGTTCAGAGACAAGCAATAAGAATGATTAAGGGCTTGGAGAGACTGAACCGAAATCAGATTAAAAGGCCTTACATTTGTTTAACGTGGCTAACAGATGACTAAAAGTGGGCATGATATCTGTTTATAAACATCTGAAGGTTGGGTGTAAACACGAAAGATAGAGTAGGATCGCATAATATGGCACTAAAAGGATTTGACTTGAGAAAAAATTTCAAGAGAGAATTGAAGAGTAAATATAATGAAGCTGTCTCCCAGAGAGTATGCATTTCCTTTTCTTTAGAGACTCAGCCAAGAATGAGGAAGTTTAGCAGAGAGCTGGGCAGAAGAGAATGACCCAACAGGTCCCCCGCAGATCTGATTTCTTCACTTTCACTAACCAGTAGAAAACCTTTTTAAGCTTGATCTGTTTGCACAAAAATTACTCAGAAAGTGTGTTTATTTATAGATTTTTAGAAAACCAACAGCACAGCACTTTAGATTCCTGGGCAATCATATTTTATCTTCATTTGCTCTGTCATTGGCAGAGTAGTAGAGAAAACAGTGTTAAACCTAGTTCATATTGATACTGGCCTCTAAAAGTCCACTCTCCCAAAACTCAAAGGGTTGGGCTTAGAATTTATTGGGAGACAACCAAATGACTTTATTTTTTAAGAATTGTGTATACTTCCAGCTGGACTTTGAAGGTACCAAAAATGAGTAATTTAAGAGATCTATTTGAGGATTATTTCTACAAGCATCCAGTCTTCTGGCTTCTTTTTTGGTGAATGTAGGATTGAGGACCGAGCAGGACCCTGTGGTGCACTCCCGGGTACAAATCCTTTCCGTGTCCCCCGCTTCTTGTTTGTAGGAATCAGGCTTCATTCAGTCTCCTAAAACATTTCCTGAGGTTCCAAAGCACGCCTTCTCCTTGCTTGGCCCTGGAGTAATCCTTTCTCTACTCCAAACTCTGATGCTTTCGTTAGTTTGGTGTCGGGCACATGAACTTGTGTTCAGTAATAGTCTTATTCCATTTTTTAGCCTCAAGTTTGCTCTTACTAAAGTGATGGAAAGGTTTTCCCTTAAGGTTACTTTAAAATAAAATTAAAATAAAAATAGAGTTTTGGATTGTGAGCTCTTAGAGGGCTTTGTTTGTTTAATTTGACTTACACACTAACCAATGCCAAAAAGGGGCCATGCACACTTTCAAAATAAATAGTAGATGATAACTGCAGGAGGGGTTGGCTAAAGGAATTGCTAATACGTGAGTCCTTTATTTCCACTGATTTTCACTATAACGTCACATTTTTTTTTCTCCCCCCAACAACCAATGTCCTTTCTTAGATGAAGTTGAACGTTCATGGATATTCTGATGGTCTGATTCATGTCATATCGGACCTGCTACTGTTTCTGAATCACTTCCAGAATTTTCCAGCAGATTTCTGACTTCAGAATTTTCCTCCCTACGTATCCTTTCAGGCTCTTTAGCTCCTCTCCATTGATCTACATTCACCTCTCCTTCTCATTGCCTTGTAGAAGTTTGTTGCAGTACCAGACTGCGCCAATAGATGCTGCCACTTCGTGATGTTACCAGTTTAAGTTTCTTTTTCAGTGGCTAAGTCCTAAGACTAAGTGCTTGTTGAGTAACAATGCAGAAGGTAATGAGTAGCTGCTCTGATCTCCCATGAGAGTAATTTGCTTTTTAATTGTGGGCTTATGAATTGTTTGAATTTTACTAGGAAGAAAAATAATAAAAATTAAATGAAGTTTAGAAAAATGGTACAGATGAACCAGTTTGCAAGGCAGAAATAGAGACACATGTAGAGAACAAATGTATGGACACCAAGGGGGGAAAGCGGGGATGGGTGGTGGTGGTGGGATGAATTGGGAGATTGGGATTGACATATATACACTAATATGGATACAATAGATAACTGATAAGAACCTGCTGTGTAAAAAAATAAAATAAAATTCAAAAAAGAATTAAATTAATTTTAAGACACTTCAGTTTCAGATACTTCAAGTATATTTTAGGCACGGAAATCAACAGTTGATTAATACCATAATTTTAAATGCCATACCTAAAAGAATTTTGGACTCAACATTTCTCTACAGTAATGGAAATGGAAGGTTGGAAAATTTGTTTTGGAAAGCCCAGGGGACATAAGGAGTGTAATTCTTTAAGCGAGTGTTTCTCAAACTGGTGTGTCAGATAATTTTAGGTGGTACAAGATAATTTTTATTTCTATAATAAAGATTTATTTGCAAGGTCATCTTCTATTTGTGGCAAATTATATTGGTTTTCCATTTATGATGATGATAAAAAGTTTCCTTTATCATATAAAATTATATAATAAAAATAGCTTGTTTAAAGAATAATATTGAGTCAATGATATTAAAGGTGATATGGCAATAATTATAACAGTGGTATTCAGTAGAAATGCTGGAAATAATGCCTTGTCTAAATATGCAATATATTTTTGCCTATACAACCTTAAAATTCTTAAATTTCTTGTGCTCAACTTATTTCAAAGGTGGACTGAATATGTGAGATTTTATATCAGTCCTAGTGGCATCTATGTAATATATGTTTATTTAAGGCTATGTAAATGGATTTGAAAGTAGTAATAAGTTAACTAATGTTGTGATGTGATTCTCTTTTTTTGGGGAGGAGATAACTTCTGTAAACATATTCTTATGTAGATTATAAAAAATTACGTGGGAGAAAAGTAACTTGAAAGCAAGATCAGTATTGCTGAAAATATGATTTTTGAAGGGGGTAAAGAAACATGCAAAAAGACTGTGTGAACAATATGCTGCACTAAAGTATGAATTTTTATTTTATCCAAATTATGCATCTTCTCACTTTTCATTAGAGGTCAAACTAACACATAATGTTTCATACCAAAACGAAATTTAAAAATCTGTAGCATTATGAGGAGAGTATTACATTCAGCATTGTACTTAATTTTTACATGATAATTACTATAGCCTCTGAGCATTCCTAGACAGTGAATGATTGACAAAACACTTAAATTGCATACTTTACCTGTAACATATAAACTGTACTAAAATAATTACTATTTTTCTCACTACTACCACTAATAATAATAGCATGACAGTGGCTAGCAGTTGTTTGAATCTTAGGTCTGCCATTTATTAGCAATTTGCTAAAAATTCTAAGCCCTTAGTTTTCTCACCTGTAAAATGGGGAAAATAAGACCTGCAAAGTTAATTAAATCTGCCCATTGATATTTCCCTCTTAAGTGTATAATAACTGGCATCCTCTTCAGGCCGGAATGTGGCTCTAGATCATGGTCCAAATCCCCTTTGCGCCAAACCCACTGCCAGAACCCTTTGTACCTTGAGCGTCAGAAGAGGAAACATGCCTGGCGGTGCCTAAGCCCTCCCAAATAAATCTGCAGAAAAGAACACCCAGTGAGTGATGAGAACAACAGTGAGCACGTTTATCAGTTTAAATTTACAACCTCACCTTTCCCATTGCCTATTAATAATTGTAGATAATGCCCCACTAATCCAAAACTAAGTTGAAACTATAAGTATTCAATACTTGTTTTTGTGTTTGAACTTCACAGTGTTGGTGTTCCATTGCTTAAGACTAGCAGAGGGTGAAATTTTTTTCTAAATTTTGTACAGAATATAATTCAGTTGTTAATATATTAGAACTAAATTTTCTTTGGGAGTAATTACTACTAGTTAACTTGTAATCTCTCAGGTCACATCTAAGGCAGTATAAGTGGCTGCTTGTTGAATCATAAGCTTTGTGTTTTGAGACCACTGGGTTTATCTTGGGGAACATCCCTTAGGTTTCTTTGGGCCTCAGTTTCCTTATCTCTTGTACGGGATTAAATAACCACCATAGAGTTGTGAAAATTACATGAACTCACATGTACCATAAGTGACCAGTGTAATGACTGACACTCAGTAAATTCTCAATAAATTAAAACACTTATAATCAACGACAATTAAAAAAGATATTCCTAACATTGATAATAGGTTTTGCTAAGAGGTGATTAAATGGATACAAAATGTATGTATTGTTTATTGCCAACTTTGCTCACATCTCTGATTGTGATATCCACGTGTGTGCATGTAGAATATTAGATCCTATGTGGGTGCATACTGCATGCGCAGAAGGCTTACGCATGCAATGTCCCTTCAGCAATGTGCCTGGGGAAGCTCTGACGCTGCCTTGGAAGTCGGTCGTCGCAGCCCGACCTTTAGGCGTCTGGGAGGGATGCCTATACCTACGTCCAGCGCTGGAAGGGGCCCAGGCCCTTCGAGCACAACCTATCCCCAGACTGCTTACTCGTGCCTCGCATACATCTTCACCGAAAAGGGTATTTCCTTCCTTCAGAGAAAGCTCCCAAGTCCAACGTGGGGTGGATTTTACTTTACTTGGTTGCAAGTAGGAGAAGTCCCTCCTCTCTCCTCCCTTGGGGTAAGTGGAAAGGAGTCTCGCAGGGAGCCCGCAGTGGCCGACACCCAGGGATCTGGTAGCGACTGAGTTACAGACAGCTCGGGGGCTGCCGGGCCGAAGCAGGTGGGGACTGAGCCGTTCCCTGGTCCGGGGAGGGGAGTGCGGCCGCGGGTCCCTCCCCTCCGCCGGGAGGTGGCAGCGGCCGGCGCCAGGCCAGTGGGGGCGGGGTGGGGGCGGCGCGGAGGGCGCAGAGATCACCGCGGCGCCACTGGGGACGCCCAGGGCCCCGAGCGGTCCCCACGCGGGACCGCAAACGATGACAACAGGCAATCGCTCCAGGTCGAATAAAAAGGAGTCGCTTCCCCGCGCGCCGCCGCCCCCCGCTGCCTGCCCCGGGGGGGGCCCCGCCCGGCGGCCTCCAGTGGCCGCGGGCGCCGGCGTCCCCCGCCCCCGCCCCGCGCGCAAGTGCGAGGCTGCCCGCGGCGAGACTCACGCTCTGCCGCTCCCGGCTTCCGCGCAAAACTTCGAGCCGGGCCGCGTGAAGTTGTCGCTCCCCTTTCGGAGCGGGAAAGAGCTTGGGAAAGAGCCGGGCAGTGAGGACCGCGGTGGCTGGGCGCGCGCTTTTTTTTTTTTTTTTTCCTCTGTCGTCGATCCGGAGTTTTGGCTCCTCTCCTTTCCTCCTCCCCCTCGTAGCCGGCTTCTCCCCCCGCCCCGTCTCTCCCCCACTGGTGTAAGCTGTTTGTTGGGGGGTGGCCGAAGGGGATGTCCTCTTTTCACCAGAGGCACAGCGTTCAGGGGAAACTTCAACACTGGAAGGCACGAGAATAAGTACCTAAATACGGACGCACGGATCCGCTGCTGGGGGAGACACTTGAATTTGGGATCCCGAGACGGTCCGGGCGGCAGGAGGTGAGTGCCTCTTCTTCCGACGCCCCCTCCCCCCCCACCCCGTTCTGGGGCCCGCGGGCTCCAGGTTTCAGGGATCCCGCAAACTCTCTCCGGAAAGTGCGCTCAGCTCCTCCGGGGGCGTCAAGCGCTGGGGACAGTGGGCGCACTGCGAGGAGGTGTGTGGGGGCCGGGGTCTCTGAGGGCGCTTCGTTGCGGAATGCCCCCTGCCCAAGGGCCCGGGCCGCTCTGAGTGCCGCGATGTGTTCTGCCCTGGAGGACGCCCTGGCGCCCCGAAGGTCCCTGCCGAGCCTTTCTTTCCCCGCGGAGCCCTCGCGGAAGAGGCTGCACCGCTCCATACCTGCACTCCGTCCCCGCCTTGCAGAGGCGCGAGCCCCTGCGTCTCCCCTGCGTCCTTCTTGTGACATTTGTTACTTTGCCTTGACGCCCTAGATAAGTCAGACTCAAGGATGCTGACCCGGGTCCCATGGAGGGCCCCAGGCGCCTGGGGTTTTCACGGTGCTGGGTGCGTGTGTACGTTTAATGCTTTGTGTTCTCATCTCGAGGCACCAACCGGGCTGTTCAGCTGCGGCCGTCCCACTTTAAAAGTTATGTGGCGTGGGCCGAATGTCTCCTGCCTTTTGCCAGGGTCCGTGAAATGAGAGGCGCCTTTTCAGAGGATTCGCGTTCATTGGCCCGGGGCGCGCATGCCGTGGAGGAATGATAACTTCTCCAAACGGAGGGACCTGGCCGGGGCCGTGGGGAGCAGGTTTACTCGTTCCAAAGCCTGCGGTGTCTGGGCGGCTGCGGGACTTGAAACGGCTCGCTGCTTCAGCGTTGTTAAGCGAGATTTGGAAGTAGATCGTGTGTGTGTGCTTGTTTTATTTTGCGCCGCACAGCAGCCAGAACTTTCGTTTAGTAGCACTTTCAAGATGTTTCTTTCTTTTGTAAACAGTGTTCGGAACAGCTTGGAGCCATTAGGGAATTTGCCGACCGAGTGCCGCGCCTGAGCGGTGGCGAAACCGGAGAGCGCAGCTTAATTTTTGTCATCCCTTTCCTAGTTGGGGCGGCACCGTCTCCACTCACCACTACCTCTCTTTCCCCTTCCTTTGAAAGCTAATGGGGTTTGTGTTTGAGGTGAGCGCGTGGGTGGGAGGCTGTCGTTTGGAGTAGGTCTTCTCTCCCCTCGCCGCCGGCGTCTGTGCCCTGTACTGCCCAGCGGGCAGAGAGTCATTCATGAATCCTAATCTGAGGGCAGTGGAGGAAGGTGCAGGTCCCTCAGACCTTTCTGCCAAGGTGCAGAATAGCGACGGGGCGTGTGTTTTGGTTTCAGAGCAGTTCCACGTGGAGCACCTCCGTGTGCGTGTGTGTTGTGTACTTGATCTGTGAGGAGGTAACAGGAGTCTTGTGTTCAAACCCAGTGGGCCGTTGGCCATTAATTTGCTTTCCTGGCTGTCATTACAGACACTTCCAAAATCTGATACCTAAGAGAACCAACAGGTTAGGTTTCACATTAAGAGCTCATACTTAACAGTTTTCTTTCTCCCTTACCGGTTTTGGCTTGGCACCCTGGGCTCAACGTAATTGATGGAGCGAAACATATCTTCTCGAATATGGCATTTTGTTCCTCTTCTCCTCTGCGGCCACTTTTTGCACCCTCGGGCGTGTCAGTTTCAGCGGGCGCTCCTTCTTCTGGACTTAGGTGGGAGTCTTAGGAGCATTTAAGCACCGCAGGCTCCCCTTCTACAGCTCCTGAAGTTTGATTTACACGTAGGTGACTGACAGTCTTGAAAGTTGAGGATGGTTTTTTTTTTTTGTCTGTTGAGTTCTTTTGGGTTTTATTTTAAAAACCTCCTCAGGACAGGGATGTAACCTTTCACGGGTAAAATTAGGTTTTAAGCAGAAACATTGCCCTCCTCCGCCCCAACTTTTTTTCTTTTTAAATATTTCTGGCCAGTTTATAGCTGAAGAAGCAAAAGCTAGGACGGGGGTGGGGCCGGGAGAGAATCCTAAAACAAAATATTTGGTACATAGTAGGGTGTGGTATAACATTATCCCAAGAAATAGATAGTAGTAGTAAGAAGAGGGAAACTATTTTGTGTAGAGCTAGACTGCCAGAATCTGATCTTTATGGCAACAATACCAGATGCAGATACAACTACACTCACTTTTACTGTTATTATAAACCATAAAAATAGTTTGTTCTGCCTCATTAAAAGTTGTAAGCCATTCAGAGTTAAACCATTTTTTTTTTGAAATGGCTGTAGAAGACAGTTAAAACCCTTGACAGTTATAGCTTTGAAAGTAACATAATTAGATTGTCTGAAAACTGTTCCTTTTTTTCTGATTATTAAGGATATATCCTTGCCTTTCATAATAGGTAAAGGTCTAAAATCAATAGGTTTTCAAAAGCCAGTTTTCCTTTGCCAATTATCTGAAAATAGTATACGTCAACCTAAGGCCACCGTAATTAGAGGTTGTTTCACGATTATAACTGAAATTAAAAGATTTACTTGATTATTCTTTTTTAATGAATAAGTAGTTTACTGATATTAGAGACTTAATTTCTTCTTTACAGAATGAAAAGTTTTTTTATATATTTAGAGAATATTTAAGTTTATGTTCAAGTTTAAAAATTTAAAAAAACCCTAAGATTTGTATAAAAAGAAATTTGTATAAAAATAATCATTACTCTTATTAAGAAGTACAGATGCTGCATTCTAGAGGATTTGTAGAAGCAGTTGAAAAAAATTGTCTCTTCATGAAAGTTTCTTTTTTGAGGGTGGATCAGTAGGTTGCCATTTTGCTGTAATTTATTATTTTTCTTTCAAAAACCTCTTTGAATTAAACAGAAAAGAAAAATAAGACCTCCATTTCTGAGAGTTTTCTTTTTATTTATATTATGATTTGGGGTGTAAATAAATTTTACATAGCCACGGGAAATAAGGTGTCCCATTTCATGTTTTCAATCTCTGTTGCAAGCTCTAAATGACTGATGCCATGTCTAAAAATATATTTATGTGGCTTGGTATTTCATTTTAAAAAATTTTATGCACTAAAATTAAATTATCCTGAAGTTTTAGAAAAGTAGAATGATAGAAAAACCATGACTACTGTTATGAAAAGTTAGGATGTTGGAAAGTTCACATTCTAACTCACAAATAATAAAATTATACTTATTTCACCCAGTGGAAACTCGCACTTTTTATACAGAATTCAAGAAGAGGGGAGATAATCCTTTTCAAGACTTAGTGAAATGTTAAGTAATTTAAGAGTGCAAGTATTTATTATATTTTTCATTATCTTTTTTCCCCTCTGTTAGGTAAATGCAGGAACACTGAACATTCAGTAAAAACAGGCCCCCCTTTGCAAGAAGTTTATTCACCATAGTTCTGTATTGCAGCTGCTGGTCATATTTCATGGAGCTGTTAAAGCACTTAAAACCTAAAATTAGGTACTGTCTCGTTGTAAATATTTCAGATCACTCATCTAAGAAACAAACAAAAGAGTGTGTTATCAAAAGTAGATGTTCTGAATCCCCTAACTGAAGAGCTGAACAAAACATCTATGAAACACCTTGTTATTTTTTCAGTGAGAATTAATCATGACAGTTTCTTTTTCAAGTAGATATTATTCTTACATATTCTAAACTCTTATAATGTGTCTCCCTGTAGAGTATCTTAAACTAATTGTATTCAGAAATACCGTTGGAGGATTTTATTACAACAGTTACTGGGTGAATGCAATCCACACCAGGAGGGATAGGATGACTTTCAGTGTACCTGCTCCTCTCATGAATTTTTCCCGGTGAACTAAGAAATGACATGCTCTTTCAGGCACTCGTTCTAGAGATGGGTGAGGTGCAGTGGTGTATTTCATTGCAGTTAGCATGAGACTGCATTTTGCAGTTAGATGAATTTTATCGTGGGAGACACTGAATATTAAGTTGTACATGGAGTGAACTTGGCTTCACTTAGTTTGAACTTGAGTGGAAGAAATAAACAAGAATCACATATTCCGAAGTAGTATAAGCAACTCTGATTGCTTTTAAGAGGTCCGAAGACTTTGTAAACATTACTGTCACCTAATATTGCTTGTGGCTCTGCACATTAGGATATGCCTTGGTGAAGTTTGTGATTCTTACCATGTCCCATCCAGGTTTCTACTAGGAGAGTGGTACTGAAAATAAATACCACTATCCTTACCCCCCTATCTCCTTTTCTTTCTTCCAGAAGAAGCGATGAAACAGATGAATTTAAAAATAGAAACCATTTCGAGTTATCAAAACCACATTTACATGGTGGTTTAAAACAGTTGCAGAGTGTGTACCTCTGAGTCTCACTGTAACCTTTTCTGTCATTGAAAGGTGCTAATTGATCTTAGGGCACTGACATAATAGTATAGTTTGATATTTGAAACCTTTCAGCATTGGTCTGGCCCTTTTCTCACCCTGAGATTTCGGTTCATGGCTGATGAAGAGTAACACCATGTTAAAATGTCAGGAATTCTAATTTTTTTCCCCCATGTAAAACATTTTAATAAAACAGCTGATATTGTTTAAGCTTTTACGTATGTACAGTAAGTAAATTTATTTTAATGTACTTCTGAGAGAGAAGGACCTATATTATCATGTTAAGCTTTTTTAAGTATTTTTTTCCACAGGTAGATTTTTTTTTTTAATTGAAATTCTGAGGCAAAGTCTGATTACTGTGATCACATCTGAATAGGTTCAAAGTGAACTTGCATTAAAGCAATATAGAATAACCATCTTGAAATTTCATATCTAAAGTATATGTTCTTAAGTATATGGAGACCTTAAAGTATATTTTAAAATAAAAATTGTCAGTTCAGTTTTTATACAGTTGTAATCTTTCTGTGTAAGTAATCAGTAATTACATCATCAATCATTATCATCATCCTCACATCACAACTGACATTTACTGAGGATTTATTTACTTTTTGCAAAACAGTTTAAATTATTTATGTGGATTAGCTAATTTTAATCTTCTCAACTGTGCCTTTTTTATTATTCCCATTTTACAGATGAGAATTATGCAGTAGAGTGGAGCCAGGATTTCAGCTCTGCCCCCCCCCGCCCCGAACCCAGATCCCCTGTCCTTAAACGTTGCCCTAGGCAGTTGCTGCCACCTGTCACACATGAGTTCATTTTAGGTGGTACCCAAACATTTTATTTTTATATTATTAGTTATATATTTATTTCTAAGGATATTAGGAAACTATGTAAAATTTCACATTAAACCTATAATTTCCTGGATAATGTTGTTTGAGGCAAAACCAAAAAAGGATTGAAGCAGAAGAAACTTTCAAAGCACCCATTTAAAGAACCATATTATGTAACAGTGAACAAGTGCTTGGCTAAAATAGCCAAAATCATGAAGGCTGATGGCAAGTGACTACATCGGGAGAAACTGGTATTCTAGAATGCTCCCCAAATGTTGAGAGCTTCTGTCCAGATCTTTTTAATATTTGACTTACATGTAGACTCTTCCTTTACTTTTCAAGCCTCATCCTTTAGTTAGATGTTATCCATTTTACAGTTTTTCTCTTGTTGCTTTAAGCCTGAATGCTGGTTATGAATCTCAGATCTACGCGTTTCTGTTGAACCAACGGATGAGGACTGTGTAATGAATTTCTAGAGGCAAGTTTAAATGATAACGGGCTCACTTATATTTCGGAGACACTTTCAATTTACACGGGTATCAGACTTTGCGTTTTTAAGGTTTTTCTCTAGGTGAACATGCTTGTTCTGCTGTTAATAATCTGTTTTATAACTTGAATGTGTTTTCCAATGAAGCAGTGGTTTTCGTTTTGATTTACATGTTCAGCCGCAGAACGCTTTGTTCAAGTGAAAGCTGACACTATGCCCACTAGAGAAATGTCCACTGCCTTGGTGAAGCAGGATGTGGGTGGGCTGTGAATCACTCATCAGCCCTGCCTCTGACCATTGGCCTCCCAACGTCTCTGTAAGGGTCATCCAGGCTGCAAAAAAATGAGTCTTCTGACGGAAGGGGTCAATTCAGAATACCTGCCGCTGTCTGTGAGTGTGTCATCCACTAAAAACCAAAACACAGTGTAACACATCGGCAAAAGTTGTGTCGGTTTACCCTAGTGTAACATGAATATTCTTATCAACTGATCTGCAACTTTCTTTCAGTTTAGTACTGAGAAAATAAAGTACTAATAAAGTACTACTAAAAGTACTTTATTTTCTTTAGTACTAAAGAAAATAAAGAAAAAGTAGTCAAGATGTTTCCCACATAGAATTACAGGTCTGAATGAGGCACATAGAATTTGTTTCTACAAAGGTTTGTTTGACTAGAGCATCTTTTTTTCCTTTAAAGACTTTATGAAGACACATCAGCAGTGGCATAAATTGACTTGACCTTAGATTTTCACATAAATTATTGCTACTGTTTCTGTTATTCTTTCCTCCTTCCTTTTTAAAATGAAAGGGACATTTCTTGTGAAATGCTATAGTTAAATCATAAAAATTTATGTTCATATACCATTAAGTTTAATTCTGCTCACAAAAGCAATAGCATTAAATTTGAAACTCTATCCTTAATCAAGTAGGTCTACCACATACCAGGAGGGCTTATTCTCTTAAGGTCATATACACAATTCACAGGCCTTTGCATATACCCAGTGGAGGGATCTATTCATTACATTTCACCTCTGACTCTGAACTCCCTCATGTTAGAGGATTTGAAAAGACCTGAACGTTCCGACTAAGAGATTGAATATTTCTAACTTAATGTGTCCAGTATGTTGAAAGTGATGATGACTTGCAGAGTCCAGAGGTCTCTGAATTAGCTAATTCTTTTCACTTCAAATTTTATATGTTAATGCAAATATGTATTCACATATGATTTTGACTCAAGTAATTCTAGCCAAATTTAATCACAAAGTGGGAAGTCACGTTCGAATTTTCCTTTTGCAGGTTTTCAGTAATCTCAAATTGTGCTTCTAGTGGGTAACTTTGGAATGCAAACCTCAGTGAGTCGGTCAAGAACATCAGTACTACCGAAATTTTGTACGTGAACTTTAGGTATTAAGATGATGCTACTGTTTTGTTTTTCTTAGTCAACCCAAGAAGACTTCATTTAGGTCTTTTGTCTTCTCAGTTGTTGACTTTAGTTTTTAAAGGCTTCATTCAAGAAAACACTAGCAAAGTTCTGGGCATATGATAAATGCTTATTAAATGCTTTTTACATTGTCTGTGTTGCTGAAGAGATGCCAAAATTATAGTGAGATGAATAGATTTTTTTTTCTACTCTGGATAATTTTGAAGACTTTGGGACTTTTAGTCTATGATTATAATAAGTTCTACTTTTTCCTGGCATATACCATTCATAGGAATGGTTAGCCTGGTAAGTAACTATGGTACCCAAGGTCACAGGTTTAATCCTCAGATTACCACGTTAGCTGTAGGGGGACACTTGTCCTACACATGCTTGGTCATATTGTGTTTGTCGTTAAAAGTATAGTTATGGTATCTTGACTGTCTCTCTTTGGGGACCACTCTGGTCTATGCTGGATCTGTCTCCACGAATCTCCTCTCATCCCGAGGCTGTTCAACCACATCTGTTCACAATTTTTATCAGGTCCCTTCTTGACTTAAAATTCTATAAAAAAATTCCCTGTTGCCTATAGGACAGATTCTAAAATTCTTAGCAGGATCTACAAGGCCCTTGAAGCTGAGAACTTTGCTCAAGTTTCCCTTCTCACCTCTCACGAGCCACTCATAAGAAATCTCTTCTCCATCTGTATGGAAAAGTGCAGCCCTCAAATAACACCCTGGTCATTTCCACTTCATGGCTTTGTGCATGTGGTTCTTTCTATCTGGAAGACATCTTGCCCCTCCCCCTGAAACTTCCTTTTCTGCTGCTTTTGCAAGACTCAGGATGCAAAGTGCTGCCTCCTCTGACCACCGGCAGAGGCTGAGTTGGATGTTTCTTTTCTCTTTGTTCCCAAAGCACCCAGTTTCCACCTTTGGTATAGCAGTTGCCACATTGAAATGTAATAGGTAACATGAGTTTAAATTCTGCACTAGACTGAGAATTTACTGAAGCTATTACCAGTATTTGCTATTCTGTAAATTGCTATTTCCAGTAGGTAGGGGACAGTAAATTCCTTTTGAGTGAGTGAGTGAAGGAAATGGAAATGAAGGCAGTGGTGGTGGCACTGGACACCCTCTGCCATAAGATTGGGAACAGTGGGAATAGCTGTGATCATTACAAGGCAGGATAGCCTTAAGAATGACCTCAGGGATTTTTGGTATTAATCCAGTAGAATTGCATCTCTGAATTCAGGCCCAACTTGTTTGTATGGGTGTAATGATGCAGAGATGTATTTATGACCATTGGGAAGTCAGTGATCTAGTGGATAAGCTGAAGACCCCGAAAATCTTTGGAGAAATGGGTATTTCTTAGCACTTGAAATCTGAGGGACCCACTTCTTTTTATGGCATAGTGATTAAGTACAAAGAATATGGAGCTGGGCTCCTTGAGTTTGAAGCACAGCTCTGACACTAATGATCTGTAATGATGAGCATGTTAATTAAATCGGTTTTGCTTTGGTTTTCTCATGTGTAGTAGAACGTACTTGGAGTTCATATGCAAATTCAACAAGTAAATATATGTAAAGCATTTAGAATAGTGTCTGATATGAGTACTAGCTATTATGAATTTGATTGTGTTCCCTCCATTGGAGTATGCCAACTATTCCAGAGATATTTAGAGCTGAAAGTCCTTTTTGGGGTCATAGACTGGGGATCATACGTTGAGTCCGCAATGGTTCAAGTACAAATTTAATACCCAGGGGTGATCTTGGCAAATCTGAGACTCTATTTGGAGCCATAAGAAAAGACATTAGAAAACTTAGTTTCGCCCATTTACATTGCATGGCATTTCTTTTAACAAATACTTTCACATACAGTTATCTAGATTTTTAAAGGCTTTCATCTGTGTGGTTCCTCAACTACTCTAAGCCACCGTAAGAACATTCTGTAATGGTACTTTTGTTTTATAGCCAATATTTGTTTCCCCAGTTGCTTTTTTCTTCAGCCTGAAGGCACCAATTATAAGAATTTGTATAATTTTCAACTGAGTGAGCTTGATGAGCTCAGTGTAAACTTTTTAAAAGATAACGTTAAAGATTACTATGACTCTTACCTTTGCAGAGACAGCAGGAGGTCATTAGCATCTCCGTTTCTAGACTTGATCATTTGGTCCTTGGATTCAGATGTAATGACTATATGGCAAAGTGGGGCCGAGGGAGAAGGGGAAGTTAAAATATTAATTTTCAAGGTTCTGTTTTTTAACTGCTTACTTTGAATTGCTGCCAGGTGCATCTGTGTAAAAAATATCATGCTGCTACTGATGTTGTGCCTGAATCGCTCAGTTTATTTATTTATAAAACTTATTTGTTTATTTATTTAGTTTTTAACTTTTTATTTTATACTGGAGTATAGCTGATTAACAATGTTGTGATAGTTTCAGGTGCACAGCAGAGTGACTCAGCCATACATATACGTGTATCCATTCTCCCCCCAGACTCCCCTCCCATCCAGGCTGCCACATAACATTCGCTCAGTATATTTAGACCAGTGTTTTTCAAAGACTGATTGTTGACATTTTGAGCTGGATAGTTCCTTGTTGGAGGAGTGTGTGTGGCTGTCCTGTGCATTGTAGGGTGCTGTGGCATCCCTAGTCTCTACCCACTAGATCCCAGTAGCACCCTCCCCTGAGTATTAACAGTGTCTCCGGACATTGCCAGATGTCCTCTGGAAACAAAATTGCCCTCAGTTGAGGGCCCATAGTCAAAGTAGATCTTAAGATCACTTGATAAAATCAAAAGATTCCCAGGCATCTGCATGAGAGGACTGTTCTATTTTCAGTCAAGTGTGGAGAATCTTCATACCTTCTTCCTAAGTTTAAACACAAAATCAAACAACTCTTATTAGTCTGTGTTCATAGATAAACTTTACATAGACTGACTATGGTCAGCATATAGCTTTACACAGATTGACTCTTGTCAGCATATTTTCCTTTTTGGGAAACAGAATATGAGTGGGGGGAGCAGAATACTTAGGAAACTATGTAGGAAGTAGATATTTATTTGAATCACCTATATGTCTATTTTAGAAAAATTACCTTTACTGTTACTTGTTAGCAGATACTTTTGATTCATTTTTGATAATGACAATTACTCATCTTTTTCCATAAATATTCAGCAGTAAGGAACTTTTACTTGTTTTAGTCTGTGGTGTCAGAAAAAGTTAAGTATTATCTATAATCATAACTGCCTACGATGAAAAAACTTTATCAGTTAAATCATTTGTTTGTTTGTAACAAGAAAGTTTCAAAAGAAATAAGTCTTAGCTTTCAGTTTGTACCACAGTTTCAGGATCTTGAGTTTAATAATATTGGTACAGTCTGAAGAAAGTAAAAATGAACATAAAAACTCCTTCGTTGATTTACCAAATCCAGACCTTATGTTCTAATTCTATAGGACATACACATTTTGTCTCTGAATTGATCTGCAGTTGACTGTAAGTAAATGTGATGTAGTCTGAGTACTACATCTGACATTTGCCTAGTTTAGATATATATGAAAGATGCTTCAAAATTTACTAAGCAGAAAAAAATGGGAACATTTAATGTTAAAGTGAGAGGGGTTAACTTTGCTTACATGAGTCTTGGGTTGGATGTGAAAATTATTTTGGAGTATGAAACAATATTATAAATATATGATTAGATATATTTAGACCTAAACAGTAGAGAAATTTTAAATCTCACTAGTAATTGTAAGGGTACTTGAAATTCCACATATATGTATTGTCTAGTGGTTTTACTTTAATTGTATTAGGCAGGTAATCATGTTACGTGGAAGCAGTCAGACAGACCTAGGGATTTCACATCATTTACTAATTGATGCTCAAGAAAGCAGGGCAGAGGTACTTGAAAACAAACTCACTGTCTTTCTTTCTCTATTACCTCTCCTTTGATTTATGCTTTAATTTTTGAAATATATTCTCAAGAAGAAAAAGTGGCTGCAAATATAGCATACTGTATGTGATCAAATGTATCAGTACTTCTGTTTTCTAAGAAGAGAAGGACTCCTCACAGCTACTTGTTAGCAGAGAGATAAAGTGGGTGCTGGGCAACCCAATGACAGATGGGGGCCTTTCCAGGGGAGTTAGGTGGGGGTTACAGGCCAAGGGCTTAAATCATGAATTTTCAGACAGTGAAGGCAGGTTCTGCTCCATGCATTGACAGCAAGTCTGAAGAAGGCGTAGCAAACCTCAAGTCCATCCAGGCACTTTATGCCTGACATTGAACAGGAAGCCTGGTAGCCCTTTAGTCATTAGAGAATAGCCAATAAACCAGAAGTTCTGTTTTTCCAAATGAACACTTCTTGGGTTCATAAATCAGGGAACCCCCCAGAGAATTCAAGTCACATATCTACTTTCTCAGGTTTATTTCTTTGTACCGTGGATATGAATGTAAGACTTACCTATTTTTATGAATGCTCCATGGCATAAAATACAATTAGGCATTTCCTTTTTTCTCCCTGGGATATTCTCACCACCATTGTCCTCCACTGCCCCAACTCCCTTAACCTCCTTGCCTCTTACTTTTTGCTGCCTACCTGGACAAAAAAAAATCTACTCATCTTTCAAGGCTTAGCTCAAATGTCACCTCCTCTGGGAAGCCTTCCCGAGGCTCAGGCAGAATTAATTCTTTTCTCTCTGTAATACCATAGCGCCTTATGTGGGCTGTTGGTATAAGAGCACATTGTGCTGCGGCTAATTTTGTGTGAATCTGTCTTCTAGAGAGATTCTGAACTCACTGAGGGGCGAGACCATATCTTTCCTCCCCTGTTGCCCCAGTGCCTGGGGTAGTGATGGAAATTCACTAGCTACCCTATTCCCTGCACATCTTCAAAGGACATACATCCAGAGCCAGACAACTACAAAGAATGGATCCTGTTTACATTTTGGAAACTGATTTCTTTTTTGCATATGGTCACTGAAGCTAGTTTATTGGTTCTATTGTATTCTAAATTATTTAAAGCTTCATTTGTACCAAAGTATTACTGATATTCTAGCAGAAGAAAAGATAAGGCCAGCATGAACTGGTATTTTGAATAAACTGAAATTAAAAGGGCAGATTCTAGTGGAGACTTATGGTTTTCCTACTTCCAGTCTTCTCTAGAAACAAACTTCAGCCTCTTTGGTTGATTTCTGTGGAGATCCATTTCATGTTATTTTGAAGAATTTTCAACCCTCAGAATTATGGATTTCATCTGAAAGGAAGTATGTTCTGTATTTGTTTATGTCAGTGTTTCAAAATATGGGGACCAAAATTCCTAGAGGTATCCGTTAGAAGTATATGTGGTCATTTGGTGAGAGAAATTTGGTTGTTTTTTTCAGGCATAATTTAGGAAGAAAAATTTCTGTTTAGTTTCTAGTGGTTTGTTTTCAGGCATTTTTCCACAAAAAGATGAGCAAGACTCTTCAAACCCACCAACTTGCTATTTAGGGGGAGAAAAAAGCCTTCTGTGTCCAAAAATAACATTAAATTAAAATGATTGTTTCCAATAGTTTCAAAAATTGTGGTTTTATTTCCTCGTGTATGAGTCATTTCTGAATGCAGTATGTGATTGTACTAAATCGTGATGAAGCCTATTTGCTCTGTGTTTTCGTAGGTCACGTTATTTATCAGAGAATCAGATCAGGAGAGGAAGTTAGCCTAACTCTCCATTTTGCGGATGAATACTGGATTAGAGACGTTAAGTGATTTAGTCAAAAGGAAGCTAAAAGGAGAACCTTGTGCTGTAAGACACCCTAGTGCTGCCACCTCTACAACTTGCTGCCTTTATTTTTCTTTGTTTGAATTCCACAAGGAGTTGCAAATACTGGAATCAGACTGCCTTTGTATGTATCCTTCCGGGCTGCCACTCATCAGCAGTGTAACCTTGGAGAAGTTATTTACTGACCTGCGTTAGCCATAGTTGCAGCATGTGTCAACAGGGAATAATAATAGTACTTGCCTCGTGGAATTGTTGTAAGGAATAATTGAGTTTATACCAGAAAGACACTGAAAATGCTCAATGTTTACGTATATTGAATTGATTTCTTTGAATAAATTGTTGAGCATATTTAATATTCAAAAAAGGGCTCTTCAAAAAAAATGCTGAAGCAAGATGTTTTTAATCAATCTTTTTTTTAAACAAAGTCATCTATATCTTGTGTAACATATTGAAACAGATATTATAGGAGGTGCCTTTGAGGGGCTTGACTAGAAGAGGTAAGGAGAGAGGCTTCTGGAATGCTGATATAGCCCTTTATCTTGATCTGATTGATGGTGAGATGGGGGTGTAGATGTAATAAAAATTTATCGGCTGTCAACTTTTGATTTGCATATTTTACTGTGTGTATGTTATACTTGCCTAAAAAATTTAAAATACAGATATAGTTATATAAAAGATGAGCAAAAAGGATTTACTGTATGGCACAGGGAACTATATTCAATATCTTATAATAGACTATAGTGGGAAAGCATCTGAAAAATGCTATATATATATATATATATATATATATATATATATATATATCTCCAAATCACTTTGCTGTGTACCCGAAACTAATACAATATTGTAAATCAGCTATACTTCAATAAAATTTTAAAAAATGACAGATATATTTAAAATAAGTTGATATCCCTCACTTCATCCATCCCTTCCACATCCCACAAATCAGGGCAAATTGTTGTACTTCAGCGTGCTTCCTTTCAGACATTTTTTCCTATACATGCGTAAATGTAAGAATTTTCTGGGGGTGTAATTTATTTTTATTTTACATTTTAGGCCAAAATGGATCATCAGTTGTCTTAAAGCTTGCTTTTGATTGGCTGTATTTTGGGTATTTTTTCATATCATTACATATAGTTTGGGGTACTTCTGTTTAATGTATGAATACGTTTTATACTTTAACTGTTCCCTTCCTGGTATATATTTAGGTTGCTTGCGGGTGTTTACTATTACAAAGACTGCTGCAATCATGATTTTTATGTATCTTTTTATATATCTGACCCAAATTCCTGTCGGTAAAACTCTAGATGTAGGAATAATAGACGGAAGAGTGTGTGCAGCTTGCATAAATGGTGCTAAAATACTTTTCAAAAAGGTTGTAACACCTTGTGTCCCTGTGATGATGCTTGCATTTTTATCATAAAAGCCAAGGGCAAAATTTTATGCTAAGTTGACACTGTAATTATTTGTGCTCTGGTTGATAATGAGACTCACACACTAATTGGAAGAGTTCACTGATAAGAGCAAATAATTCTGTTAACCACATATATAACAAATCTATGTTATATGTAGTTAATGTCTCATTTAAGAATGGTTACTACTCCGTTACATGAATGATTATTATATATATTCATAGTTCTTAAACCACTTGGTAGGAAGAAAAAAACTCAGTGTATATAATATTCATGACATGTTTTTACTTAGCACCATAAAATATTTATAAGAATTGTTAAGAGAAACACTGATATTGTTGAGAATTTGTGAGAAATTGTATGTTATCATTCTGTTAAGAGCCAACTATGTGCCAGGTACAGTTCTAAGCACCTTACATATATTACTATAGCTTTTAAACATGTAGATGAAAGGCATAGACATTGTATTACTATAAATGAGATCACTCCATTTTGAATGTTATTAAATATTACCAAAATGCCAACTGTATCTTATCAGTGTTCTGATTTGTAAATTTGGGAAATGTCATAATCTGTTTAATGTGAACATTAAAGTGAAAGCATCAAAATCCAGAGAATTGCTACTCAAGTCCTGGCTAAAGTATCATGACACATAACGTTTAAAATGAAGTATGTTAATCAGTTGGCTTTACTGTTAGAGTCTTATATGTAGAAAAGTCTGTCTCCAGAATATTCAATTCTTATAGTTTCTGGTTAATTAAGATTCTGGCTAACCTTTAATGGTTATCTAGTGCCTTAAAAGAGTAATCCAACTCAAAATAGCTAACTTATTCCTCCAGCATTGGGTAAATATAGCTATCAATTTTTGTGAGTTTTTTCTTCCTGCAGAATTTCCTGTTATTCTAAGGGATTCAATAGGACTTAGGCACATAAAACTGAAAATTATATTACTATGGGGAAACTGCTCTGTGCCTTTGAGAAAGAACTCTCTTGCTAACTTAAGTACTATATGTGTGTAGAATAGCTAACATTTTCCTCCCAAGAAATTTCATGTATGCAGTTAAAACACTCTTAAATTGATTAAGCATTTGTTATATATTTCCAGAAGCACTCAAGAGTACTTTTATGGTTATAAGAGTAGAGTGCATTAGAATGCCAGAAACCAACGAATACGCTAGAGGCCTTCAAAACCATGCCCAGCATTCCTGACTTTACCATATAAACACGCGGGACAGTCTGGAAAAATAAAACAACTCCCCTTCTCCCAAACGTAGGTAAGCTTACGATGATAACACTTCAACTGGCTTGAATATTAATTTGATACTTTTTCTGTTAGAAATCATTTTTATTACTTAGAAAACAGAATGGAGAAGTAATAAATATGACTGGTATTTGTTTCTCAAGTCAAGTATTATTTTACATCAGATTTGACCAGTTACCTTTATACTTTTTGGAAAGTGGATTATACAGCTACCACAGTATTTTGCCTATTAATCTGGGAAGCTAAAAAGCCTTTTATAAATATTGAATCAAAACTCTCACTGCTGTGAGGGAATTAAATTTCAAGCCATATACTCCTTTTATAGGGTGAGAAGCTGAAGTATGGAGAAATTACAAGGTTTTCCCAAAGCCATACACTGAATCATGGCAGACGCGGAAATCTATGATTCTCTTTGCCTGATTCAGTCTGAAACTTCATGAAATTAAAGTTTTCTATTTCCTGACATGTGCCTTAGGAGTGATTCCTTATTTACTTATTTGTTCATTCATTCATACGTTATACAGGGAACCATGTTTTTGCAAGATACAGTCTTAATGTAGGGACTATAAATAATATTGTGCATTTATAGATCTTGGATATTTTATTTAAAGAAACTCACTATATTTTTCTTTTCCATGACTATGAAAAAAAAATTAAGGCATTAAAACCTAAGTTGGATTGTCTATATTCAGGCCACAGCAGTGTCTATGAGAAGCATCTGATGCTTCTTCAGGGCTAATATAGTTTGTTCAAGCGTTTGAACAAGAGCTTGGTGGAAGCTTCAGGTAGCTCTGGAGCAGGAGAAACCACAACAGCCATCAAAAGTACAGAAAGACCAGCGTCCACATCTTTATAACCGGTGTCTTTATATTTGGTTTAATCAGGAGGGGGCTGATTATTCTGCTCCTCTCTCATCTTCCTGAGTTTCAAGTCTCATATTTTAAATTCCTATTCATTGTGATCTTTTTCATACTCATTTAACCAGTATTTTCCCGAGCTTTCTTCACCCGCTTCATTTTTTTTGGTCTTCTCCACCCTTTGTCATATTAAAAAAGCAAATAGTATTTCTCTGGGTCAGACCTCACTTCTCCCTGATGGAACAGCTGGTGCCACAGGTAGCTTCAAATCAGCAAAGTATTGCATCTTCCCCCTGCACAGCAACCTATAACAGAGAATCCAAAGGACAGAGAGGGATGCCATCTGTCCTTCATCTTTTCTCCAGAGAGTTCACTTAACACATTTTTGGTTGGTTTGTTTTCTTGTCCTTTCCTTACAGCCCTGAGACTTAGGACTCAGACTTCGCTCTGGCTTTATGGCTCACCAGCTCTTCCCGTGGAAGAGTTCTTTCCCAAGACAGTCCTGAGGCCCAAGGGCACTTGGAGCCATGGGAACCAAACCCGTAGATTCTACAAACAGGCTCAGGTATGGCCAAGTCCTAGGCAAACCAACCTTCCTGCAGTTTAAACATTAGTCTTTCTTTTTCTTCTTTAATTTTTCCAGAGAATAATTCAGTCTTAAACAAACCAGCAAACAAACAAAACCCCTAGGGCCTTTCTCAAAGGAGCATTCTTACAGCTTTGAAAATTTATTGTTATTAATTTCCATTTCAGCTAGTTTGATTTCCTTTCCATTTTTTTGTCTGGGTATGAATATAATATTTGTTATACATTAATGCTGATCTGTATTGATTTAATGTCAATTTATAATTTAAAATAATGATGTACTATGACCTACTTCATATCTACCTTCTGTTCAATGCATTTCCTATGCAGATATGCTTTTGTGGCTGACTGAATTGCTCCCTAATTCCCGTTGGGAAACAAAGAGTTTTTTAATTAAAGATGCAGTCTTATTAACTAGGGGTACTTAACTTGAGGAAAAAAAGATTTAGGGGTGACATGAATGATAGCACTCTCTTAATATCTAATAGCCTGCTATACATATGAAAGCGGGATTCAGTTTCTGCTTTGTGGTTCTGGTGGGCAGACCAGAGTAGAAGTTCTGAAAGGTAGATTCTTTTAAACTAATATATAAGGAAGAATTGACAGAAGGAAAGAGAATTAGATGGTTCTATTCAGTGGAGCTAAGAAGCTTTAAGTATTGTACCTAAAAACTCATATGATCAGTCTATTAAACCCTACTTACTTCTATAACTCCTCATATCCCAAGACAAAGAGATAAGGTGCTGTGGATTTCATTCATATTCTCTCTTTCTTTCTTTCTAAGTTTGCCCTTAAAGTCAAAACATATTGCAGGGAAGCAAAACGTGAAATTGAAGGGCAACACCAAATATATTTGAGATATTATTTTATGAATTCTTTCAGCTTTAGCCTCTAGGAAATTCTTTGGATTTCTAGAAGCTATAATGGCAGATTCTGTAAATGTGATCCTACTCTTAATGCAGTTACAAAGTCAGTGGATGCTTTTATACTCCAATGCTATAGGGAAATTTATTGAGAGAAAAGAAGGTATTCAAACTTTCTTGGATGCCTCAATTAAAAAATCTAGATGAATAAAATTCTCCTTAGGTGTCCCAAATTTTAGGAAGGCAAATAGCATTATATTTAATTAAATTCTTAACTATTATTCACTATAGACACAATTCAAGCATGTAACTTGTCTTTCAGTAAGTCAAAGTTACTGCTATATTTTATCTCTCATGTTTACTTTGTTATACATTGGATAGTCTACCCTTGAAATAAAAAAAATAGGACTTTCAGGTGTCACACCTTCATTCCTGAGAAATTGGTGATATATAAGATTTGAGAGGAAAAGATATGTTTGTGTTGCTGCTGTTGTTTTTGTTTTCATTAATTTCCTCTGTGGGGATGGATACTTCCTGAGTTTTTTCTTCTACTTCACAAATTGTTTCCTTAGCTGAATCTAATCTGCTGTTTAATTCATTCATTTCTGTTTTGAAATTTCAATGGATATATTTTTAAAAACACTTTTATGGTTCTTTTCCAAATTTGTGTATTTACTTTTTGTAATTTGTGGTTCTTTCTATTTTGTTTCTATTTCTTCAGTCTCTTTAATTGTTTTAAGCATACTTATTATGTGATACTGTTTAGACTGTCATTAATCTTAAATTTTTGGATTCCAGTCCCCCTGTTGTTGCATCTGTTGTCTCTGTGGTGTTTGTTTCCTGATGTAGCTTATCACTTTTGATGAATTTTTCTCTCAGAATCCTTTGTGGCCTATGGACCAATTTTTCATTTGCTCCCCTGCAGTCTAGGGATTTCAAACCTCTGGATCAGTCTTGATTTTAATATTTTGGCTTGAGGTTTCCATGGTAGCAACGTAATAACTATTTAGAATTTACATTTGTGCAAGGCTGAGGTATTGATTTGTCTCAAATAATTATTTCTTTTATTCTCTCCCAAAGGCTCTATCCCATGACAAGCTTCTTTGCAATTATATCACATTTGACATTCTTTTTTTGTGTTTTAAAGATATCAAAATACAGTAACAACAGATTGTATTTATTCACTAATATTTAGCACTTTACTCCTGCTTTTGCCAATTCTTAGGATGCTAAGAACTTCTTAGCATCCTATTCACACTGAATGTCCATTCCTCTCTTGCTTTCTTTTCTGGAAATGTGTTCCCTTCTCTTTCACATGCTCATTGATAATTCTGTTATTGGAAGCATCAATCTCTCAGTGCTAAAGAAACCACTCACAATTTTGATGCTACGTAGAATGGCAAACTCAAAACGGGTGAAGGCTAATCACTTGATCAAAATATCAAAAATCAAATAATTGTTCATTTTTACAAATTAATGTGAGTTCAGAGAATTTGTTAAAGACTGGTGACTTTGGCTACTAACTACCTATATGTAGATAGTTCATGCAGTTTCCGAAAATAACTGATTAGTATAATATTCTTAATTGAACAGAGTTAAAAATCATTTTCACAGAAATTGCATAGGTACAATTCCACGGTATGGCAAAAACTTAAAATATTTTGATTCATTATATGAAGAATGAATAAAAAAGCAGAAATTTTCTTCCACTCTGTCACAAGTAAATGGCTTACATTTTTAAAATACATGATTTTATTTAATCTTCACAAAATTTAATGCAGGTATTATTATTGTCTCTATTTTATGGATGAAGAGAATGATATTTGGAGGTATTGATGAACTATCCCAAGGCCATACAGTTATCCAGTAGTAAAGCAAGGACTCACGTATAGACTTGTTTTAGTCCAAAAGTCTTTACTAGGAATCACTAAATGTATATTTCATCCAGCAAGCCAGTTTTTAGATTTCTGGGGTTTCAAGAGTTGAATACTAAACTTAGTAGATGTATTCTTCAATTCTTTTAAATTTGCAACACATTTTTCTCCAGAAGTGTGTAAAGGCAGCAGATGTGTGTTTGGTAATGCATGTGGTCCTATATTCTTCATCAGAAAGCGTTCCTAGATATGGAAGAGAGGTTTATGGCTGAGAAAAAATCAGACTGTTTATAAGGAAGGGCTCAGGTCGTTTTTTTCTGCCAGGCTACAGGAGAGCCAGTTAGATGAACTATTAACAGTGAATACAGAAAGAGTCAGTGTGAAGTGTAGTTTGGGAGGAACAACAGGGGCAACACGCGAAAAGGAAAGTAGGTTTACAGAGTCGGTCTGAGTTTGTAGGTGTAATAAAAGTTGCCCAAGCTCAGGATTCTTTTAGTTGTTTCTCTGAGACCAGCTGGTTACAACTGCGTCTATGTTTTCTAAGTTGACTAGCCAACCATCAACAGTTAGCAGACACAAACAAAATAGAAAACCTTGGCTGGCCCTTATTGTCAAAAACCAAGTGATGGTAATTTATAATTCCAGGAAGATTACTGCTATCAAATGCACCTATCACTAAGGACCCAGATGATTATCATGAAATTCAGCTTGTTATAATTTTTGAGCATGAGAAATTAACCACATTATTTTTAAACATTTTGTGTTAAATGGACCATTTTGCAAAGTCCATGCCCTATCTTTGTAAACAGTTCAAAAATAGCTCAGCATCTACTTTGTAGCTTGGCTTCATTTAAGGTGATTGAAGTCAGGCATTACTGTTCACCCAGATCTGTTTCTTGGACACCTTTGCTGTTTTCCTTTTGTATAAGCAGGGACAAGAGTCATGTGCATGGTCACAGAATGCCCATCTTACCTCTCTGAACAGATGGCCATAGAATTGGAGCTAGGTGTTCTTTGTGCTGTTGGCTTCCCTCTCTGGCATGCTGCCTGAGCAGTTGAAACCAGCCAGTGCCTGACCCAGCTTTACAGACCCATTAATGAAATTTGTAGGGAAATGATGGGATCTTGGTGCAGAGGATGTGAAAGCAATGCCCTTATTGACAGTTGATCCCAGCTATAATATCTCAAGAATGTAATGGGAATATAAGTTGTTAGACTTCTTATACCATTGCAGTTTTATGTGAGACAATATGCTTAGTAAAGGAGAGAATTTAATTGAAGATTATGAGGATCACTCATGGAATCCAAGGAAGAATTGAACAACGAAGCAGCAGGAAGAGCAAGAGAGACAGTGAGGCTTCAGGAGTAACAGGATCCAGGGACTTCAATTCTGCCAGGACTTTCTTGCCGTCTCCCGCTTTTGATTCTCTTTCTGGGTCAGCTCCTCTCTGTCTCTCCCTAGCAGATCAGCTTTTTGCTCATGGCAGTAAAGAGCTCCCAAGTTCTATGTCCTAGAGATTTTACCACTGAAGGAGGACTAGCCTGGTACTTTCCCAGGCCCACATCCTAAGCCATTGGAAAAGATTGTGACGAGTCATTAGACTGAGGTAATTTGGTGTCACTCGGAAAGCCCTGGGGGACCTAGTGTGTTATAAGCTGAATATGGGTCAGTGTAATAGGTGTGTATATAACCCCATGCAAGCAAGCCTTAATTTGGTACACAAGTATTTTTGAAAATTAACTTGCAGTTTGATAATCTGCAAGTCAAACAGTAGGTTAGCTGTTCTGAATGATGGAATACAATGGAGTGACACCTCCCTTGGCCCAGGAAACTCTGCACGTGTAATAAATCCTCCACAGCTCCCACCTGGGTTAGAAGGGGGCTGTGTCAGAGGTTACGGATGGGACTAGCCACACACCTCTGTCCCCATTGCAGAGTCTGCACAGGGGCTAGAACAAGAGTTTGGATGGCCTGCAATCTTTACATCTTTCCCTAGGAATAGACTAGACATTTGGAACATGGGGGGAATGTAGTCTCTTTCCCCCTTCTTTTTTCTTTTCTTTTTTTTTTTTTTTTTTGCGGTACGCGGGCCTCCCACTCTGCCATGGCCTCTCCCGCTGCGGAGCACAGGCTCCGGACGCGCAGGCCCAGCGGCCATGGCTCACGGGCCCAGCCGCTCTGCTGCATGTGGGATCCTCCCGGACCGGGGCAAGAACCCGTGTCCCCTGCATCGGCAGGCGGACTCTCAACCACTGCGCCACCAGGGAAGCCCCTCCCCCTTCTTTTTTATTTGCACTGCAGCAAGAAGCAAACGTAGCCTCTACTGTGTAAGCGCCCTCACAGGAGACTCCCGGTGGAATTCCCAGTCTTTGGCTGCAGCGCAGTGTGATGGTAGCGAAGAGTGAGGGGATGGTGAGGACAGTGGAATAAGGCCTCGACCACAGGGAGAAGGAAGGTGGAGGTCTTCCTCAGAACTCCCACTTTGGTCCATGGCCCCAGGGAGCAAAAGCATCTGACTTCTGATTACTTGTTATGGGGCATTTTGGCAGAGAGATGTACTGCCATAGCTGCAGGTAGGACCGATGAAAGGATTTCTGGTTTATCCCAAGGAAAGGGTACACCTCTGAATTGTTTTAAGAGAGTAAAATCATATCTTTATTTTAAAACTATCACTCTGACTGCACTGTGAAAAAATGAAGTTCAGGGAACAAAACTAGAGGACCCTTCGGAGGCTGCTTCTCCAGTCCAGGGATGACGAGGGTTTGAACTACCATGGTAGCAGTAAGGAGAGAAACATGGAGAGATTTGAGTGAACTCTATGAGGTATTAATAGGTCATTTATTGAATGTGGAGAGTAGCGGTCAAGGAGTGGATGACAAAGCCCAGGTGTTCGGCTTTAAAGACCAGTGGACGGCCTTGCCACCTGTGTACGTAACCAGAGGTGTAGTTTTTGGTTGTACAGCTTCTTCATCCCATGCCAGCCCTGGAACAGAGAGCACCACCCACTCCACCTTCAGGTTTGCGTTTATTCAGCCAGGGTAAAGCATGCCTGGACAATCTAATTTTTACTGATGGTTTGCTTAGAAAGACACAGGATTGGGGTTCTATCACACGGACTCCCCAAACTCCTCCGACTTCAGCATCTTCTCTTTCTTGAAGGCACAGGGTCCTTTGCTGTCTCTACCACCTGGATCCAGCCTAAGTACTTCCTGCCATTTCTGAGAATTGTTTTTAACATTTTTGATGTGTAAATCTCATTAACTATTTAAATTGAAGAATTGTTGATTTTTTTATTCTGATATTCTAAGAGACACCTCATGCCTAGAGCAGAGTTCAAGAAAAGGATATGACCAATTTTCTGTGTATTGAAAACCTAACTTCAGAAGAAATCATCTAACACAGAATGGGTGAGGTCGCTATTATTCCTGTTTGAAATTCACCTTTTCTGGGGGAATGGCTTTGAAGTAGAGCGGAGGAACTAGATTATTGCCTCATAAAATGGCATGAGGTTACTGTTATACCTTAATTTTATATCTTTATTAAGAGGTAATACTTCTCTTACTTGATTCAAAGAGGGTTCTTGTCTTTTTCTCATATACTTGTGAAAACTAAATGTTAAAGGATTTAGCAGAACAACCATTGCTAAATTATGATGTAAAATAATACTGTGTCTGCAGTTAGCCCAGTAGTTTTACTTGGTTCAATAATATAAAACCACCGGGCTCATAATATTTTAGTACTTTAGTGTGTTTGGCAAAGAAAGAAATTCATGTTACAGTTAAACTAAGTGACAATTAATCTCAATTTTACGGAATTATAAAGCGAAGTATTATGTTATAACATGGAACATTGATGCAAATAGCTCCCCAACTGGAACATTAAATAGATTCTGAACCAGTGGTTAACAGAAAAAGGCTAGTTTTTGCTTAATTCTCTTATGCTTGAACATCTTTCTTGAAGTCTTAATTTTTAATTTCACTTGAAATTTCACCAGTGCCCTGAGATGGTGGCCCTTGTGGAAGAGGATCCCTTCTTTCCTAATGATCAGTATCCTTAATTTACTCCCTGTGTATTCTTTCTGGAAATATTACATCTTGATCACATCTTAATAATCATTTTAGTGTGATAACTGTACATGTGTTGTGGGTTGAATTGTGTCCCCCGAAAGATATGTTTAAGTTCTAACCCTCTTCCCTGTGAATGTGACCTTATTTGGAAATAGGGTCTTTGCAGATGTAATAGAGTTAAGATGAGGTTTTACTAGATTAGAGTGGGTGCTAATCCAGTGACTGGTGTACCTGTAAGAGTCAGGAAATTTGGATACAGAGCACACACAGAAGAAGGCCCTGTGAAGAGATAGGCGGGGACAATATTGTGTGACAATGGAGGCAGGATCGGAGGGACACATCTACAAGCCAGGGGATGCCAAGGATTGTTAGCAAACACCAGAAAATATGAAGAGACAAAGAATGATTCTTTTCTAGAGCCTCCAGAGAGGGCGTGGACCTGCCAGCGTGTTAATTTAGGACTTCTTGCTGTCAAAACTATGACAGAATAAAATTCTGTTGTTTAAGCCACCCAGTCTATAGTACTTTTATTACAGCAACCTTAGGAAACTAAAATAGCATGCTATGCTGTAAGTAAATAATAGGTTATATTGGTATTAATAGTCATGTTATTGTACGTATATTTTATTGCTAGGTCAGGCGAATAGGAAAATACCTGGTGGACTAATCTCAACATTAGATTTTCTGAAAAATTACAAGACTCTACCCGAAAAACACAGGACAGGTCAACATTTTTCTTAAAATAGCCACATATTTGAGACAGGATTTTCAAAAGTTAAATTATATGGCTGTTTACACTTTTTGTTCACATCATCAAGTACATTATGTATGATTTCATCCACCATTAATTTTGTCATTCATTCAATTAATATTGTTAACCACCTAATGCTTGCCAGGCACTGAGCGAGGTGCTGTAGATGACACTAGTAAATAGGATAAAGAATACCTGCCCTAAAGAGATTACGCTGACTTTGAAATTTATTCCATAGGGAAAGCCACAGAGGTCACTTGGAGAAAGTGTCTACTACTTAGAAAATTCACTTTCATTGTTTGCTGTGCTTTTAACTGATCTTGTAAAATCATTTTAGCATCATTTGGTTTTACTTACTCTGTGCTCCTGTATTATGGTGGAAAAAAATAAATTTTTATTTATTACACAGAAAATAAAATCAACAATAATCAAAGAATGTGAAGCCAAAGATATAATTCTTTATCAAATTATTTTTATTTTTAATGTTTCTTTTTAATGAATATCCAAACACACACTTAGTTGTACATTACTGTTAGCATAGCTAAAATTTTGTGTTCTGATTTTTTTCACTTAATATACAATCAGTAATTTTTTGCTTTTCCATGTCATTTTTTTTTTTTTTTTTGTGGTACGCGGGCCTCTCACTGCTGTGGCCTCTCCTGCTGCGGAGCACAGGCTCTGGACGCGCAGGCTCAGCGGCCATGGCTCACGGGCCCAGCCGCTCCGCGGCATGTGGGATCTTCCTGGACCGGGGCATGAACCCGTGTCCCCTGCGTCGGCAGGCGGACTCCCAACCACTGCGCCACCAGGGAAGCCCTTTCCATGTCATTTTTATAATTATACTTTCGATCCTTAAATTATATTATATTAAACGGACTGACCATAATTTGCTTAATCAATGCTCTACAAAGATGAGGCTGCTTCTAGTTTGTATTATGAATAACACTGTAGTGAATACCTTGTGACTTTTGGAGTGGAATAGTTTACTCCTTAGGAAAGTTATTGAGTAAAAAATTTAAGCGTATTTTAAAATGCAGTGACAGACTGCTTTCTAAAAATATTAGAAAACTTGACATTATCAGTGGCAGTTGAATGAGGACAGCTTTTTCACTGTATCCTTTCCAACACTGGGTGTTAGTAATATTTAAAATGGTTTAGTTATTGAAGATGTATACAGGAATCCAAAATGTATGCTTGTTGCTTAAGTTTGCATATTTTGGCAACTGTGAAAGTGAACACTTTTCTAAATGTTTATTTATTATTTACATTTAAAATAATGATCTGTATTTTCACATCCTTGCTTAAGTACCTTAAAAGGTTCTTTAACTTTTCCTTACCAATTTCTTTGTTCTCAGGGTCACAAAGTTTATAATATTTATTGAAGATATTTTTCATAATCTGTTGTGTCCTTTCACTTTTGGGTCTGTTTTTCTCTATTCAGAAATACAAATACAAATGTTTTGTTTTGTTTTTTTGTTTTACACAGCTGAATATAGTGTCCCTTCCCTTTGTACTATGGTACAGTGTTTTTACCATTCATCTTACCCATCTACTAGAATGAAAAGGAACATCAGATTCTCCCCTTCAGGAGAGTGTTTGGCTAATTTGTTATCCAGGTAGTGAGGAGAAAATGGTGTGATGGGTCACCCATCACAAGGAGATGATCCATCAAGATTACCTCCTGGAGGAGAGAGGAAGGGCTCATGATGCTGGTAGGTGTTGAGTCTTAGCAGGTCAGCATCAATTAGACTGGTGGCCATACATCCTAAGGTGTGCACCATATCCAAGGTGAGGCTGAGCCGGGGAGGTCCTGGTCACCAGGGGAGGGGACAGTGTGCAGGGCCAAGGATCAGGAGGTCTGCGAGGATAGGAGGAGCAAGCAAGAGATCAGCAGGAAGCAGGAACAGAGAGAGAGACCCAGATGTGATATGAGGGTCCATAAGGAGGAGAAGGGGCAGAATGGGAGAAGCAAGATGGAGGTGTGAGGTAAAAGGAAAAGAGTTGGCCTTTTCCAGTCACTGTTTCTCAGGTCCACCTCCAACACAAAGAATGACATCTTTAAATCTAGAACTTCTTGCCTACCTATCCTCCTGAATTCAGGTGTATACTGCAACACCTCAGTGTGCCTTAATATCTGCACTTCCCCCTTCCCATCTTAAGTGCACTTTAAAATTGTGCTTTTCTTGAAAATGACACTTTTCTGGTTTTGCAGTATTCTCAATCAGTATCTTACTGAGACTATCACATTACATGTTACCATTTCCATTTTATGACAATTAAAATTAGAAAAAATTTGAGAAAATCAGAAAAAAATTAGAAAAAAATGATCTGTGTCTCTGTGTTTGTGTATGCATAAAACAATTTACACTTTAAAATGTCTTGTGTTCTAATAAGGAAAGTAACAGGTTTATTGTAGACCATAATGCAAAGCAGAAATTAAAACCACGCCTACCTGGTTGTAGTAGGGAATATGTAAAACTGAGCAAAACGCTTGCATATGTTGAATGTTCAATAAACTGAATTGGGAACATATTGTTTCTGCAGATTTGAATACTTATTTTCCACTGAAATTATATTCTCAGAAATTTTTGATGTCACCAAATACTCCTTGAAACGTGCATTTAATAATTTATATCTGTTTATGCCTATGATGAAAACTTTTTTATATAAATATTTTTTAATCTCTCATATTCTTTTAATTTTATTTTAGAACTAGAGTATGAAGGGCTAGAAATGTATCATTGCTATTTTAAAGTGCATTTCATTTATTCGTGAGTCTGAATATCGTTTTGTGGTGATTGAGCATTTTTCTGTAGGGGTGTGTGTGCCTTTCTATTTGGATTGTAAGAGCTCTTTGTATGTTAAGGACATTAGCCCATTTAGTTTGATATTTGCGGAGATACTTCTTTTTATATTTTCATGTATCTTTTAATTGTGATTATTTGTGTGTGTGTGGAACTCAAGGGGGTGTTTGGCTTTTTTGTTTTATATTCCATTGCTTTTATTATATAAGTCTTCTCTATCTGGGAATTAAAAATATATATGCCTATTTTTCTTAGATATTTTTTAAACTTCAGTTTGCCTAGAAAATTTTTAATATATGATATGGAGTAAAGATGAATTTTTTTTTAGTAGTTTACTGACCAGTTGTCCTTCCCACATATTTCTGTAATACCTTCTTTAGCATAATAGTCTTATTTTCATTCTCTTTTAAAAATTGGGCGGGCATTTTATAACATTATATGTTTTAGAACTGAGTCTAGCGATTAAGACAAATTTTCCTGTAATAGAGAGCTGTCATATTAAAATACACATTATATGTTTTCAATTTTATGTGCCTTAGAAAATGAATGGTTAATGCAGACTTTTAATTTTTAATCTGTCAATTGCTTAATGACAGACCTCTCTCAGCAAAATAGCAGACTAGGTGTTTATTATAGCCTGGGTCTCTGAAGCTGTCCTCAGATGTTTTTCCTTATCTGCAGGATGCCTGAGTAGCTGTTTATATATCTCAGTTGTACTATGATGTGATTTTCAAGATCATTATTTCTATCAGATATGGGGATAATGAATTTTGTTCTTTAAAAATAATGCTTCTACAGATTACCAACTATCATGTAAATCAAAGTTTTGGTAATTTTACAAATAATTTCGAAAGATAACTTTTTCATTTTTCCACTTTGTTTTCATCTTTTTGTTTTAGATAGTCCATTTTTAATTGAAGGAAGCTGCTTCTACTTGGGAGTGGCAGGAGAAGTAAGAAAACCACATGGAAGACTCCCAGGATTTAAATGAACAATCAGTAAGTCTTAATTCAATCTCAGTTTTGCTGAAAAATATTGTGGTAAGACTACTCAAAATCATACTAAAAAGAATATATTGTAAAAAGCAAGTTTTTGGTTATTTTTTAGTTGATTTTTAAATCCTCTTTCAAGATCATAAAACAGACCTTTGGAAATGTATACTTTCTGATTAATGATATCATGTTTTGAGGTCTTCTTGATTGTCTACTTGTACAGCCAGTGGTAGAAAGATGAGGGCATTGAAATCATGCCGAGTGTTTTTGACGGTCTCAACAACTTTACACACCTCCTTTGTTGGGTTTTATTCCGGATGTGCTTGGACAGTGCATGTGTTGTTGAATGTCAGAAGCATGAAAGGAGAAGCATATTACTAGCATGCTTATTGTTCATTTCAAGGATGGTGACCACAGTCCTGAAGGGATTTCCTTATTTGCTAAGCTCTTTGGAGAGTGAAGAATGCACAAGATTGGTGGCAACTATTTTAAGATTCGGATTTCTCAAAGGGAAAGGATTTGTATGGCCTTTCCTCCTAACTTATTAGTAGTATCTCCATGACACTAGTTCTTTAGTGTGTGGAACTGGCGTCAGTGGGAGATCTTCCCTCACAATCCCACAGTTCTGCCAACAGCGGCCCAAGCTGTTCTGCCCACAGACAACTAGTGATGTCACAAGTAAGGAGATAAACGTGTACTTACTACGTGTGTGTTATGCAGACTGATGCTAGTCTCCATTAGCTTGTATAATTATGACTTGAACTTAAAGTCTCATGTTTCCATCAGGCAATAGAGGACAGTGTATTGGTGTATAATAATGTGGTTCTAGAAACGATTTCTATAACAAGTTCAATTTAAAAAGTCAGAATAATGTGTGTTCTGGTGTATACATGCCATTCTAAGTTAATTTAATTTATTTTCTATTAAGAATTTCATTTAGATGAAATGATAATCAAGTTTTTAATTTACAGACAGACATCATGACCATTATCTAATTTCTTTGTGTATTATATTATTATTTAATTTCACACGGCATCATTACAGGAAAAATGTAACAAAAAATTACAAAGCCATAAGGCTATTAAAAAATCTGTCAAATAGTAGAGATTTTATTCCTCAGAAATGGCTTGAGTTTTACAAAAGTAGACAAAAGGCAGTTGGTAGGCAGGGGCTTCAAGGTAGTTTTTTTAAAATTCTGGTTATTGAATTATAAGTATCGGTAGTGTAGACTCTAGCAAAACGGATGATAGTGAGCATGATGATACGTCGCCCATGCCATTTTATGTTTTTGGATCCCAGTGACGTCAGAGGTCTGTAAGTGTGACCATATACGTACCTGAGTGAATGATGACATGATCTTGGTGGCAATGCTTCATGAGAGGACTACTGTCTATCTGTAGTTTGTTCTAACACACTGAGGATTACTTAAAAGTTTGTGTCCATGTGTGCAAGTATGCGTGAGTGTGTGTGTGTGTGTCTGTGTTAGACTGACCAACTGTCCCTGTTTTCCAGAGACCCAGGAATTTCCTGGGACATAGAATTTTCAAAGCTAAAGCAGGTGGAGTCTGTGCAAACAGGGATGGTTGATCCAGTTAATTACCTTAGGGTGTGTATATACTTAAGAACAAATCTTTGCTTCAATACAGTTAAAAGAGGTTAAAGAGAATATAGTTTTAGGTTTACCATTAGAGTGAGGTTATTACCCCAAATGCTTCATACCACCTTTTACAAAGTGAAACCCAGCACTTGTAAATCGTATAGAGTTTCCTTCCAGTGATGTTTTAGGGCTGTGGAACTCAGTATTTAAAAAAAAAAATTAAGTTCTCAGTGTTGTTAATGTTCAGCCAGGTTTGAGAATCAGAAGTCTTGGGTGACCTCAGCTCAAACCCAGCTGCTGAATCGGTGGCGAGAATGGGAGAGATTTTGAGAGAAGGAAAGATTGCTCTGCATTCTCCCTTTCTCTTTTCCTTCGCCAACACTGAACTCTCCATCTGAGGGTTATGATCCCGTCAGAGTCAAATTGACAGCTCCTGATCTGTGGAGTGGTTTGATAGGCCATCAAGAGTGGGCACTTGCGCTTTAAACCACAGGAAACTTGTAGCTTGCATCAAGTGTTCATGGCTTAATTGCTTTGGTTTTTATAAACATCATAAAGCCTTCTTCTTCAGCATTCTTAGACTTGAAGAACATACAGGCTCATCTGTTCATCTTGTCCATGTGCAAAGGGACACTTGAGTCTATTAAGTCCCAAGTCAGAGTTGGGACTTCGCAATGGTCTTCTGACTCCAAGTCCAAAGCTCTCTCCATGCCTTATCGCAATTGAGTTTTCTTATTTGGACTTTCCTCACTATAGAATCAACTCCCATTACATTGAAATGATTCCTGTTTGAATGAAATCTTTAAATCTTCCAGAGTATATTGATTAATGTCTCAGTTTTTTGAAAAATGATACTTAGTGTTTATTAAGATATAGAACAAATAGGGTGAAATTAAAAGAGAGCTCATAATAAGATGAAAGGGAATTTACTTAGATCATAGCTATTTTACTTCAAGAAAGAGTTTTTTTTTCTCTAGGCATAAACATAACAATAGGTGCCAGTTTGCACACTTAATGCACATCTAGCATTTTCTGTATATTCTCTCCCATCCTTACCGTATCCCTGTAATGTGTTTGTTATGGTCACCATTTTACAGATAAGGAAATTATGGTTTAGAGACTATTAAGCTCAAACAACTCTTAAGTAGCAGAGATTAGAATTGAACCCATTGTTATCTAGTCCTAAAACCTGTAATGAATGGATTTTGCATGATACAACGTAAGGTAAGGACTTGAGTTGTGAAATCAAACATCTCTGACACTTAAATACCATTGGGAAATTTCTCAAACTCTTCCTCAACTGTAGAGTGGGGAGGATAATAAAAAGATGTTATAAGAAGGACTCAGCACACGCCTTCCTTAGAGTAAAAACTCAGTAAATGTTAGCAAATATTACAATAGCCTGATATATTCATATGGTCTTTAATGAGTATGTGTGTTCATTCTTGCATATTCAACTACCTTCTGGCAGCCATCCCTGACTGGAAGCACAGAGGTCTATGGACTCAGCAGATGAAAACTGAACTCACCAGCTCTCCTCTCACAATTTTCCCCCCTTTCTCCTCTATTCCACTACTTCCCACCTCAGTGGATGGCATCATCAGCTACTGAGTACGTTAATTCAGAAAACAGGTAGTCATCCTTTTCTCCTGCATCCCCATCTCAAAGTCCTATCCATTCTCAATTTTTAATATCTCTCAAAGTTGTTCTCTTATCTCTATATCCTTATTTTGGATCTTTATTTTTATCTCTTAACTGTCTTTTTCTGTTTTGTTTCTAGAGTGGCCTTCCTAATTTACATACCTAATCCCATCATTATTCTACTTAATATCCTTCACAGGCCTTTTCTTGCCTTCGAGAGAAAATCCGAAGTGTGTAGTAAAGCACACAGACTTAATTGCTTGTCTGTATCTCTAGTCTTATTTCTGGCTTCTTTCAGTTCCCTGAATCTTGCAGAGTCTGTGGTTTCTATGCATTTGCTAGCGCTATAGCCTCTTTCCATATGGACTTCTTCCCCACTGGAGAACTTGTAAATCTCGAAGACTCACTGAGGGCTTCACTCCCTCTGAACAAGCCTCTCAGGTTGCCTCCTTCTTCCCCGCGCTGTCAGCCACGCTGGGTCAGGGGCCTCTACAATGTGCTGCCGTACCCTTTGGCATTTACCTCTATCCCAGGACTTACCCCACAGAACTGAAATCTTATCTGTTTATTTGCCTCTCTCCTAGATTATAAACTACTTAAAAGTAATAGTGGGTCTTGTTCATCTTGTATCCTTACTTCTTAGCACAATTCTTGCTGACATTCAATAAATGTTTTCTTCAAAAGCTTTTATATACTGTTAGTAAGGTATGTTAATGAACAGCCTGACAAATTTTAGAAAGCCAAAATGTTATTCTCAGAATGGATTACTGACTCATGAATTCATGTATCACTTAACATTTAAAAAAAATTGCATATAACATGTAACACTAGATTAACAGCATGTGATCAAAACAAAGTTTGGTCCTTTTTTTTTTTTCTTTTTTTGCATTATATCTGGATCATTTTTTGCAGTCTGGCTTAGAGAATCTAGGAAATTTTAAGAAGTGAGCGATTAAACTAAGATTTAACTTTCATATTTGCCTGAAGTTCTTTATTAGAACTTCATAATTATTTAGTAGCAGTTTGTTATATCCAATTATAGCTTGTTACAGTTTTTAAGGAAATGTTGCTCTTGTTAATAAATATGAATCTAGATTATACAAAACAGTATTTATACTGATAATCAGAAGTTCATTTGATACTCTGAAATATATTATATTCCTTGTATTCAAATAAAGGCTGAGCAATATTTATGTTTTTATAGCGTCTATAGTATCTTTATACACTGAGGTATTTTAAAGTCTTACTTTGGTGGTGCTAAAGATTCCCACAGATTTTTTCTGGGCTGATGCATTCATATCAAAATGAGACGGGGGCTTCCCTGGTGGCGCAGTGGTTGAGAATCCGCCTGCCGATGCAGGGGACACGGGTTCGTGCCCCGGTCCGGGAGGATCCCACATGCCGCGGAGCGGCTGGGCCCGTGAGCCATGGCCACTGGGCCTGCGTGTCCGGAGCCTGTGCTCCACAATGGGAGAGGCCACAACAGTGAGAGGCCCGCGTACCGCAAAAAAAAGAAAAAAAAAAGTGAGAGGGAGTCTGACCTAAATTAATCATCAAGCTAGAAGGTTTGAAAACATGTTGTTTGTTAATTTTATGTAGTATATGTTATACAATAAAATATTAGTGGCTACTCATTAGATAAAATGAGTTACAGTTTATGGTACAGTTGCATTCCCTAATATTAAAACATTAAGGGCCTGAATTTTCCTACATATGCAAAACATTGTTACTGAATCAGTTAATTTATATTACTGATGACATATTTCAACTAATGATGTCTAAATTAAGTCACATCCATTGGATACATATTTTGCATCATATATTTCAGCAGTATTTTTAGAAGTTTATGTATATGTAGATATTAATAGTATTTATTTTCTTGCATCAAACCTGCTAATTTAATAATGCATATTAAAATTCTAGTTAGTTTAATAAATTAATCTCTTTTCTGTCTCTGTTTTTCACCCCTGGAATACCAAATGATTAATTTAGATTATTCCTCAGCTGTTCATTCTTAGAGATTCCATATTATCATTTGACTATAGCCACTGGCACATCTTTAAAACCTGAGCTGCTCTCTGAGCCATTTTGACAGTTTTCTAGCTACTGTATGGAATTGAATATATCATCAAACTTATCATCTAGATGTAGAGCTTCAGAATCACCAACTTCTATCAGTGTTTCAACACTATGTAGAAAATAATTATTTTTATTAGTTTCAGTTTAAATCACTATTTCATTTTTGATAATGTAACATTATCAATATCTGGAAATCCTATTACTCTTCTATTGCTTTTTTCTTTGATAGTCTAATTGATTTTAGATCATGCATACAGTGTATTTTATTCAGATCTAACTGAAATCAGGTTATTGTTTTTGAGGCTACAAATCTGGAAGAACTTGTCCTTTTAACTAGTCAAAAGAACCATATTTACAATATGTATTTTTTTATACCACCCAACTGGACAATATACTTCAGAATTCAATGGAATTCTGCTTAAAGCTGAATCAATTTCAGAACTATTGTAACTCCCAATTGCCAATTATGGCTTTGCTTTGCATTTAGATAATAGAGTACCTAAACGGTGAAATTACCAAGTAGATACGTTAAATACATTTTAATTTTTATTAGTCGTTGAGACTTGCTCTTTCATTTTAAGCAATTTTCTAACTTTGAATTTCTATATTTTCGCATGAGCTTATGAAGATCCACAGGAAGATTCCATGAATTATTATCTTCTATGACCTTCTAAAATTATAACTTAATTTAGTAAAACTTTTCCACAAATTTTAAAATACACACACATATCTAAAGAGAGAGAGAAGGAAAGCTCCGTATTATACAGAATACGGGTTGTAATTGCATACCATTGGTCAAGATCTAGAGAGTAAATATTAGCCTTTTCTTCTGTCAACTCCGATCAGTTTGTGGCAACTATGTGGAAAAGAACCCTAAAGCTACCTCCTGGCTCATTGGAAGAGTAACATTATCAGTAGAGTGCAATCTGCCATGAACTTGGTAGGGAGGAGGGGTGGCACCAAAGCTCATACTTGCTGATCCTGAGCTGGGTAGTTATCCAGCTTTGAGCACTTTGTTTGCATAGTATAGGTGCAAATGAGAGCCATGATATCTTTGGGTACCAGAAGTCTCTTGTCTAAATTTACAACTTACATATGGTATATTGATTGTCCAATAATTCTACCTTATGAATTAAAATAAAAGTAACTATCTATGATAGAAATATAATCTGTTTTTTTATGCTTCAATAGTTTTGAGAAGTGGGAAAATTAATGTAACGTAACTTTTGCTATAAGGTATATGCCAAATGGAAAATATTCACTAATGAAAACAGGTTGCATTCACTGATAGCTGTCATGCTAAGTGCTTTGTGTGACTCATCTCAGTAAACCACACAACAGCCCCAGGTGGCAGGCTCCGTCATAACCCCGACTGAAAGGAGAGCACGCTGATGCTGAGCTTAGAGATCACATTCAAGGTTGTGACCGCTAGAAAGCTGTGCTGATGGAGTGTGAGCTCGCCAAGTCTTATTCCAGAATCATGCTGCTGCACACATTATCTTACCTGCTTTCATCAACTTAAATGGTTTTCAGACCCTTCAATACATTTGGTATCTTAAAATATGGGTTGAAGCTCAACTTGATCTCAACTTATTTAAACAAAGAGCAAAAGTTTTAAATATTGTGGAGAGAAATGTAAGTTATTCCACTACGATTATAAATCAATTGCACAATTGTCGTCACTAAATCTTTAGAACAGGGAGTGGTAAGATAGAAGAGTATATGAAAATTGATGATAATTCAACAAACGCAATTAAACAAATAAAAATTTCTCACCCTCTGTCAGGAAATTTGTTAAACTAAGGATTAAAAGATAAATATTATTACAGTTTCTGTCCTGCCCAAACTTTTAGTTTAATATATGATTGTAAGATGTTCTAGAGTTATTTTAAAATGAGATTTGGGCAGTAGCTACTAATTTATTCAGTGAATACTTGTGAGGAACTGCTATATTTGAAGCATAGTTTTAGATGGTGGAAATACTTGGTGGACAAAGTAGACAAATATTACTCTCATGGAGCTTATTATATTCTAGTGGGGAGAGATGAACAGGAAACCAGTGTTATATACTAGAAAGTAATAGTGCGGCCAGAAAAACCAAGTAAAGCAGAGAGGAGGATAGGAAGTTCTGGAGCTAAGATGTACGGGTGGAGCAAGTTGCAGTTTTGGGGGAGTAGTCAGGGGGATCTCACTGAGAAGATGGCATTGTGCAAAGATTTGAAGAAGCCACGTGGGTGTCTGGGGAAAGTGGATTTTGGTTAGAAGGAACAGCAACTGTGAAAAAAGTGAGATGGCATCATGTCTGATACAGTCAAGGAATAAAAAGGAGGCCAGTGGTGGAGAAATCAAGGGGGAGATAAGGAAGTGATCAGAATGGGAGTGTGGAGGTGAGGAGTACAGGTCGTGTAGAGGTCATTAGGCCATTGTAAGAGCTCGAGCTTTGCTCTGAGTGACATGTGAAGCAATTCGAGGGTTTTGAGCTTAGGGATGACATGATAGGACTTAAGTTTTTAAAAGATCATCCTGTCTGCTATGTTGAAAAGGGGCCATATGAGGTCAAGAGTAGAAACTGGGCTATTCTAAGTATCCAGGTGTGAAATGGGCAAGATAGCAGTAGAAAGGGTGAGAAATGGCTGGGTTCAGGATATGGTTTGAATGTAGAGCCAAGATGACTTGCTGATGGATTGGATGCGGATTGTGAGAGAAAGAAGGAAAGACCTTGACTTCCAGGTCTTCGTTCTGAGCAGTGGGAAGGATGGAGTTGGGCATTTACTGAGATGGAATGAGTTAGAAGGAACAGGTTGAGGGTGGAGATCAGGAGTCCTATTTTAGACATGGCAGCAGAGACATTGCCGTGTTTTCACCAACCCTGTCTCATACTTCTCTTTTCTGGTGCATCCGGGACTACACTTCCTAGCCTCCTTACATTTAGACAGGACGATATAGCTAGTTTAGGGGAAGTGCTGTGTGTATTATTTCCAGGCTGAGGCAGTGAGAAGCCTGTGCGTGATTCTTTGGTCTCTATGTTTGCCTAGTGTGGAGAATGAGGAGGAGGGTTGCAGGTAAAGGTGGCAGAGCTCCAAGATGGAGAAAGATTGAATTGCTGAGGCCCTGAATGGAGGACAGCTTCCCAGGAGAGTATTAAGCAACTGAGTTAATAGGGACATAATAAGTTTTACCTGATATTTGAAAAATGAGTGGAAATGTTGGGGGAGTCAGTTAGTTTTAACCATATGGAACCCAGGAGAGAAGGTTGGACTTGAAATAAATTTGGGAGGCTCCAGGGTATTGATGGTATTTAAAGAACTATTATTGGTTGAGATCACCGAGAGATGAAGTCTAGATAGAGACAAATTGAAAGGACTGAGCTCTGGGGCATTCAAATTTAGACGTTAAAGAGATGACAGTTTACATAAGACAGCGTCTTTGTCCTACTACCATAACACCTGTGAGCACTGAGGTATGCCGCAGCTAGTATATGTTGCCAAAGTCAGTGAATTCTCCTTTGATGTGCTTTCTTTCAAATTTCCTAAGGATCATATATTATGCCTGAGTTACTGGTTACTGAATTTACCCCTCTCGGGAGAAAAAGCCAGCATACAGCCGAATAGGTATTCAAACGTCATTCACTTCTTTGCATTTTCTGTCCAAGAAACAAAAACCCATAAATATTTAGAAGAAAATAATCAACAAGTATTACATTCCTATTGCTGTGTTTGTAGATATGATGTTTCTTTTTTGTTTGTTTTTGTTTTTGTTTTTGCGGTATGCGGGCCTCTCACTGTTGTGGCCTCTCCCGCTGCGGAGCACAGGCTCTGGACGCGCAGGCTCAGTGGCCATGGCTCACGGGCCCAGCCACTCCGCGGCATGTGGGATCTTCCCGGACCGGGGCACGAACCCGTGTCCCCTGCATCGGCAGGCGGACTCTCAACCACTGGACCACCAGAGAAGCCCTAGATATGTTGTTTCTATGCATCCCAGCTTAGCAAAGAATTGATCTACATCAGGGATCTACATCAGCATTACTGATGTTCAGGTGGGGTAATTCTTTGTAGTGGGGGCTATCCTGTGCATTGGACGATGTTTAGAAGCATTTTGGTATCTACCCACGAGATGTCAGTAGCACCTTCTTCCCCCGCTTCCCCACTCTCTTTCTTTAGTGACAGTCAATGAAAAATGTCCCTAGCCGTGGACAGATGTCTTCTGGGGGGAGGCAAGCATCACTGATCTATATTATGTCTACTTTCAATGAGTTATTTGTTTATATATTTATTCCCTGCGAAATGTTTGAGGACGTTTACCTGAACATTAATATAATATGCTATATTAAATTATTGAGGGAACTGGGATGAAAAGACAAACACATGATAATACAGAACTTAAGCAAAACAACATTGCCAAGTTAACAGTATAGAATAATAAGTACTATGCTATCAGCAGGGAAAGTCTGTTCAACAAAGGTCAAGAAAGGAATTCTAGATAGGCTAGATCATATGTTAACTTGATCTTGAAAGAAAAGATGGAACTGTATGGACACAATAGGACCTATCCTGGCCTGGTGAATAGCAGGAATGAAAACTCAAAAGTGCAACATGTAAGCCAGTAAAGCCTGCCCGGGAACCGTAGATGGATTAGAATGACTGAATGAGAAGCTTTATGCAGATGAAGATGTAGCGTGGTGGGAACTCTGGCTGAGAAGTCCTGAGACCAGACTGAAAGGTTCTTTGAAGCCAAGTTTCAGTATTTACATGGTACTTGGTTACCAGCATGATGCTTGTCATGACATGAAGTGTAGAGATGTATAAGATGCTGCCCTATCTTTGGACCTTTATCTTGGATGTAATGGAAAGTCCCATAATTTTTGAGCAACAGAATAGTGTTTTAAAAATGTTGTTTTAGGAAAATTAACCAGATGGTAGGAAGATTAGTGAAGGTGTGCAACTTGGCACGGAGGATGGTTTAGGGGCCCTTGAAGCAGTTTATGTGTGAGCTGAAAAGGGCTTAAACCAGGGGCAGGAAACTTTTTTTGGCAAAAGTCAAGACAGTAAATCATTCTGGCTTTTGCCATGTAGTCTCTGTACAACTCCTCACCTCTGCTGGTGGGGTGTGAGAGCAGCCATAGGTAACGCATACGTGAATGGGCATGGCTGTGTTCTAATAAAACTTTTTTTACATAAACAGGTGGCAGGCTGTGGACCATACATGGCCAACTCCTGGCCTAAATGTGTGACAGTGGAAAGAAAGCTAGGAAAGAATCCACGTAAAGAACTTGAAGCTTTACTGAACTTGGGTAACTAACCAACAGGGTTAATGGGAGGAAGGTGCGTGGTAGATATGGAGAAGGAGAAGGCAAGGATTATCCTGGAGTTTCAAGCTTAGGGGATACCAGTAAATGTTCAGGACCACGTGTCAGTGACTTAGGTAATCAGAGAGATGTGTTTGAATTTAGAACTTTGGAGAACACGTCAAACTAGCAACTGGTAAAGCTCTGTGGTGCCGTGGAGGAGATGTCTAGGCTGGTCACGTAGAGCAGAACAGTATTTTTTAAGGTGCTGTATATAAGGGGAAATTATGGCAAAAGGGCAGGAGGATGAGAATACACTTAGGAGAATACCATGTTTATGAAGTGGAAGGAGGAAGATGGATCAGGAGAGACTGAGATAGGGAAAAGAAAGGAAGGTCAGGGTAATACTGTCTTCAGAGCCAGTGTCCAAGAATAACTTTCAGGCGGAATTGGTCATCACTTTCTGACATTTCAAGAAGGCAAGCAGAATGGGGGCTGAGAAGAAGGCTATTTCATTTGTTGATTAGAAGACCATTGGTGGCCCCTCGGGACACAGTCCTTTTAGAGTTCAACACAGAGGTTGAACACAGAAAAGATGTAGAGACATCTCAGAGGTTGAACACAGAAGAGATGATGAGGAAGTAAGAGCAAGTTTGTATGTTGAAAGAAGAGAAGCAGATGAGTGATTGAAGGGAACACCTTTTTCAAACAAGGGGAAGCTTGTGTGTGGTTGGTGACGGGGGGAAAAGGACTCCGTGGAGAATTGACTCAAGTTGTCATAGGAGGAGGAAGGGTCAGCGGAGGTCAGAATGGAGAAGATAACGGTGGGATGAGGGAGGGATCCACCCTCTGACTGAAAATGTTAGAGAATGCCCGTGTCCTTGGATATTCTGAGGTGCTCTTCCTGGATGACATTCTTTTTTATTTAGTTCCATAGGAGGGAAGTGCAAGATCAGGAAGTGAATGGAAGCATGGTAGGATTAAATGCTTAGGTAATATAATTAGTATTAAATGCTTAAGAAGATCAGCCATAGGCATAATTTTAAAAAATGGAAGATCTCCTAGAACTCAATATTGTGAGACATTTTCAGTTTTCTTTTAGCCAAGTAGGTCACACTGATTAGGACTTAAGGCTGTGTGTTAGCATGGAAAGTTTATTTATTTATTTATTGCATCAAAACCATTAGGAAGAGACAAGAGAAAAATAAACACTTTTGTGGTCAATGAAAATGCCTCTCCTCTTTGGGAGAAACTGCTTTCTCTGTTTTCTTTGGATATCAGTACATCTAACAAAAAGAAGAGCCTATTTATTTAGATGGGATTGTGGCAAATTAGACAGTAGAGTTGGACTGAGAAAGTACTTGCCTCAAAGTACGTGGAATACTATTATCTCAAATCTTCTTGGACGGAGGACTGATTTCTCTGCTCAGACTTCTTTAGGATGCAAATACCCTTGTTAGTGTTCGCATGGGAAGAAGTTCATGTTAAATCTCTTGGCAGGAGCCAGCATGGCAGGGTGGAGAAAGGTCTGCCAAAAAAGTAAAAGAGAGTTCAAAAAGAAGGGGCAGACATTGCCTGCTTCCTTTAACTTTTACTGTTTTCCCCAAACTGCTGTGGACGACACCTGTGGACAGCGGATTATACCTAGATTGTGAGCCCCAGATGCTCACAGCTAACATTTATGCAGTCCTCACCTGGGCTTTCTGAATGCTTTGTGTATATAGCTCGTTTAATTCTCACGACAGCTTGATGAGGTGGGCACTATTATTATCCCCCAGTTTATAGATGAGGGGGCCACCCAGCTAGTGGGTGAGGGAGCAGGATTTTAACCGAGGCAGTCTGGCTCCAGTATTAACTGCTAGGCGAGTCCCCTGGGAAAATGCCAATATTAACTGCTAGGCGAGTCCCCTGGGAAAATGCCAATATTAACTGCTAGGCGAGTCCCTGGGGAAAATGCGCTCTTGATTTTTCAGCCCTCCACCCTGACTTGTGTTTTCAACCGCAGCGGCAGCAACGACACTGAAATGTTTTGAGTGTTCATACTGAAGGAGAAAAAACTTTGATCTGTGTCCATTTCTTTTATATTAACATTTTCTGTAATTCGCAGGTCACACCAGAGATGATGTGAAAGGGGCAGAGGGAAGACTATAAAATAGATGGTTCTTTATTTTTCAGTCTACTGATTAAAAAATGGGCGTAGGTGGAATCTGGAGTCTGCTGTTTTCTCTATACCAGCGTCTTTAGGGAGATTCAAAAGCACACTCATGTTTCCTTTATATTAAATGTCTCGCCTAATTTATCTCCTTTTCATATAGCCATGCTTGATGCTGGGGGCTAGTGGGCTTGTTTTAGAGGTGGTAGGGAACTTTAGAGATTGCTCTTTCCAAACCCTTTATTTTATAGATGCGAAAATGGAGGCTGGGAGGGCTTAAGCACCTTATCGGGCTAAGGCCATTGCAACAGCACTGTGGGTTTTTTTCTTTGTTTTTTTTGCTTCGTTCTTAATGTTTAAACCCTTTTATAAAAAAATTTTATTTTATTTATTTTTTATACAGCAGGTTCTTATTAGTCATCAATTTTATACACATCAGTGTATACATGTCAATCCCAATCACCCAATTCATCACACCACCACCCCCACCTCCACTTTCCCCCCTTGGTGTCCATACATTTGTTCTCTACATCCGTGTCTCTACTTCTGCCTTTCAAACCGGTTCATCTGTACCATTTTTCTAGATTCCACATATATGCGTTAATGTGCGATATTTGTTTTTCTCTTTCTGACTTACTTCACTCTGTATGACAGTCTCTCTAGGTCCATCCACATCTCTACAAATGACCCAATTCCGTTCCTTTATATGGCTGAGTAATATTCCATTGTATATATGTACCACATCTTCTTTATCCATTCATCTGTCAATGGGCATTTAGGTTGCTTCCATGGCCTGGCTATTGTAAATAGTGCTGCAATGAACATTGGGGTGCATGTGTCTTTTTGGATTAGGGTTTTTCTCTGGGTATATGCCCAGTAATGGGATTGCTGGGTCATAGGGTAATTCTATTCTTAGTTTTTTAAGGAATCTCCATACTGTTCTCCATAGTGGCTGTATCAATTCAGCACTGTGTTTTGAAACAAGATTTTTTTATTCGTTTCAACCTCAGCACTAAAATTTGAATACTTTTGTATACAGATTTTTAACAGCTGGAAATTAAAATTAACACCCGGAAAACTGCCTTGAATTACTGCTTTATTTAGAGGTTGATAAAATAATTGCATTTGAGCTTATACTGAAGTTGTTGGTAGCTCAGGGTCATTTAAGAACTCTCCAGCAAAGGTGTGAAACACTTTATTTTACGTGTTTGTTTTTCTCCCAGTTATTATTTACTGCTCAATCAGCATTAACAGAAGAAAAATAATTTGGCTGCTAAGTTACTCTAGGGTAGGATTTCAAAGGATCTTATTAAAGAGAGATGTAATTTCATCCTCTGGGCCTTTTATATAACAGAGTGCATAATTGGGTTACTTCATTTTGACCCGGAATTAAACAATAGATTAAAGTCTTGCACAGGAAGTTAAAATATTTATTCAACATAGATTTAAAAGTATATTATGGTTGTTTTTAGGATGTCTTTATACCTTTATTTTAGCTAACTTTTGTCTGAATAGCCCTTGCCTCAAAGTTTTCTGTTTATTTTACAAATCTTATAACATGTGGGTATTTGATAACTACTATGTATAATCAGTGATTTTTAAATGCATAACTTTGACAAATTGATACACATTGTATGCTTTTGTACATTGTTTAACTACGTATGGCCACAGTTTAGTTATGGTGCTCAGATATGAAAAGTATAGAGTAGATGTCACAGATCATAACAGTGCTTCAAATATTAATATTAAGGGAAGTAAGTCTGGAAGTCCGTAAGTTTAATTTTTTTTTTAAAGGGCTTCAAATGCTTGGCTTTTTATTTATTTACTTATTTATTTTTGGCTGTGTTGGGTCTTCATTTCTGTGCAAGGGCTTTCTCTAGTTGTGGCAAGCGGGGGCCACTCTTCATCGCGGTGCGCGGGCCTCTCACTATCGCGGCCTCTCTTGTTGCGGAGCACGGGCTCCAGACGCGCAGGCTCAGTAGTTGTGGCTCATGGGCCTAGTTGCTCCACGGCATGTGGGATCTTCCCAGACCAGGGCTCGAACCCGTGTCCCCTGCATTAGCAGGCAGATTCTCAACCACTGCGCCACCAGGGAAGCCCCTGGGAGTCCGTAAGTTTAAAGTAAAAAGCCTTTATGACTTCAGTTTTGAGAGCACTTTCATAAGATGAAAGGGACGATGTCAGGGCACTACTAACTGGAGCTGTCTAGCAGTGCAGGTATCCTTCAATGAGACTCTTGTAAAGGTAGTTACCTCTGCTCACTCACCCTGGACTGAAGGCTCCCCCTTTCTTCAATCCTCTGTGATTTGCATAATAATATCCATAATGATTCCTGTTGGGTTGATTGTTTCCATCCTCACTGTGAGATTGTGGACTTCTTATTTTTTTTCTTCCATGAAGCAAGGTTTTTATAGGCTGGGATCCCAGCTAGACTGATGCTTTTTTCCCTCATTTTGTTTGTTTAATACCTTGGATTTTGAAAGTCATTCAAAATTAAAGGACTTGCATATTATCTTAGGAAAATAATTTGTGATTGAAACTCTGTGAAAAATCCTAAGAGGTGTTTAAACGTTTGTTCAGTAACTTGTTATCAATGGTTGGATAAGATGTCTTTCTGGAGTGCTTGTCTGCTTAACATCTATATGGTATTTTCTGTAATGGCATCTGCTTACTTTTTGGATGATTCCGACGCATTCCATTGTGCATAAGTTATTCTGCAGAAGTAAATCAGGAATCATTCATGATAATTTCAGGTTACACATAATTATTTTAGAATGTTAAGTGAATTTGCTAAACTTCAAGGGAGTACATTTTACACCGAGAGTTTCTGGTTTAGTAGGTTTAATATTTTAATGCTAGACTAATTTTTTCCCCTTAGTTTATTTTATTGTTTCTTGCACTGTCATTGGAATTGTATGTACATAATGTCCATTCTTGAGCCCTTAATGTTAAGCTTGAGATGTAAGGCAATTAACTGAAGGTCTTCAGGATATTGGTATTTGTTACATGAAGATGGATTGAATGTTGATGTTGGGCTCTTAAGCCGGAGTTGCTTTGCTGTTAGATTCTATTAGACTGAGTGTATCAACTTTTATACAAGAGATTGGGAGGAAAATTGTGCTCCCAGTGTCTGATTTTCTCTGTCTTTGGGACAAGTAACAAATTTAGGAATTGATAGAAAAGGAAAATTTTTGTGCTGTTAAAGCTTTTTTCAGACTTTATAATGTTATTAAATAATATCCTTTGACATCTGGATGTTTATGAAAAAGCTCCTAGAAAGTTAATGATGCCTAATTTAATTAGCTTTTTCCTTTTTCTAAATGTTGCCCCTTTGGCATAATCTTTGCATTTTAAAGCTTGACGAGACAGCAGAGACCAAACAGTCCAGCTCTATCATTTCATAGATACAATGAAACTATGGACCAGGGAGATTAAAGAGGTTATCACCCACAGCCAGTGGATGATAGAGGATTCATACCTGGATTTTTGAGTCCCAGGCAGTGTTCTTTACAATCCAAGCATGCTTGGTTTTTTTTCACGTCCCAGAGCTTTCACTTAGGACATTTGTTGAAGTTTTGAGTCTAGAGAACTTCCACTGATGGATTTTGAAGTCACACAGGGTAAAGCTTTACTGATAATTTCAGACTGATTTGAATCCCTACCATATTCAATTCCCAGTGTTCTGTAACACATTGAAAACCCTTATCCAGGATTTCTTACCCTCAATAGAATAAATCTGAGGCTTCTCACACTGAACCCAACCGCAGTGCTCTACTGCACAGAGAATGTGAACTAATTTTAATTGTTTCTGAAGAAAATGACATTGGTAAAAATGAAATGATCATAAGAAATGACTAAAGCGTTACAAAGAAAGTTACTATTTCATATTCTGTATTGTCCATGTCAAGATCGATTTTATTAGTGTGTTTTGCTTTCTGTTTTTATTTCTTTGGGATTCAGAAATCAATGGTAGCAGCAGGTTTTCAAACCCTGTGTTCTAGTATATTTCACAATTACTAATACCTATGTCATACCCCCTCTCTCTTTTTCTTTCAACTGAGTGTAGGTTATTTAACCCTTATTTTAAAGCATATTGTATTATAAACTACCAGAAGTGCTTTTTTGAAACCATTTATCTATGGGTAAACAGTGAAACATTTATATTCATGCTTTTTCTCTGGAATATAAAGGATAGGAAGTTAAGTATATCGGTAATAGTAAAAGCAGTTCAGGGTTTCTATTTATATTGTAACTCAACATTGGTAGAAGACTTTTTTAGTTGCCTACTAGTCATTTACCTCTTTTCTTCTTTGTTAACAGAATCCTGATTTTGTTGAGGGCCACCCACTGTTCTAGATGTGGAATTGCTTGAAGGCAGATTTATGGTAATCTTAGTCTGCCCTGACAGTGATTGGTCAAGTGCTGGGAGGGTGACCCAAGGGCTTCTGGGAAAGATCTTATTTCATCTAAATAGAGTGTTACAGGAGGGAGGACTCCTTTCTTTCATCCCTTCATTGATTACTGCTTTGGAGGCTGTTGCTGGAGAATATGATGCCTTAGCCATTCTCTGAGAATGAGGTGATAAGCCTAAGAATGAAAAGCCAAAATGCTAAAGATGGCTAACCAGAAGGACAGAGAGAACTTGCATCCTTGATGAAATTATTGAGCTGTCAAGCCTGGCACATCCTCCTTCCAGACTTCTTGCTTGTGAGATAATTATAGTTTTAAATTGAGATGTTCTGTTAAGACTTGTATGTGTGGTTTCAGACCCCGGGGGAAAGGAAAGAAAAAACAGAAGTCATAGTCCCTGACCTTAAAGATCACATAATCCTGTGCTTCTTAAAACTGGTTTTTGAAATGACATAAGAAACAAGAGATTGCCTTATTTAATTTGTTTTAATTTTTAAACTTTTATTGAGTATAAGTTATATACAACAAACTGCATGTGTGTTTGTGTGTTTGTGTATATGTGTGTGTGTATTCTGTATACAAATCCTTTATCAGACATATACTTTCAGATATTTCTCCCAGTCTGTCATGCATTTTCATGGTCTTAGCTTGTTAATTGCCAAAAAAAAAAAAAAAGAGAGAAGGAAAACAAACCTTTTGGGAGTTTGACTGACATTGCATTGAATCTACAGATCAGGTGGGGACAATTGACATCTTAACAATCAGTGTGAGGCCTTTTGCCCATGTATTTATGTCTTCTTTAATTGCTCTCAGCAATGTTTTGTAGTTTTCAGTATACAGGTGTTACAGCTTGTCAGATCCATGTCTTAGTCTTTCATATTTTTGATGCTATTGCGAAAGTTTTTAATTTGAATTTCCAATTGTTCATTCCTTGTATATGGAAATAAGTTGATTTTTGTATATTGATCTTTTATTGTGCAACCTTGCCAAGTAATTATAGTTCTACTGTGTGGGGTTTTCTGTATAGACAATAAAATTGTCTGTGAATAAAGACAGTTTTACCTTACCATTCCTCAGTCTAAATGCCTTTTATTTTTATTGCCTTACTGCAGTGGCTAGAACCTCTAGTACCATGTTGAAGAGCAGTTGAGAGAACAGAATCCTTATAATTCTTTATATCAAGTTGAGGATGGAGTCTGTAATTGTCCATAGAACGTCTCAAATGAAACTTCTTGGGAGGCTTATGATTGATTTTGAAAAAAGAATTATTCATGTTTTACATTCTCCTCTGTAATGTATCTTTATATTTTAAAATAGAAAATACATTTTAAAAATGTAGTTAGATTATCTCACTCAAGCACTGTTTCTCTCTCCCAGCCCCATTGTTAAAAGTGTTGCTCCAGGAAGATGAGCTATATTCAGTACTATGATTTTGAGTATGGACAAATGTATAATGACATGTAACCATCATTATAGGATTTTATAGAGTATTTTCACTGACCTAGAAATCCTCTGTGCTCTACCTGTTTATCCATTCCCTCCAACCCCTGGCAACCACTGATCTTTTTACTGTTGTCATAGTTTTGTATTTTCCAGAATGTCATATAATTAGAATCATACAGTATGTAGCCTTTTCAGATTGGATTTTTTCACCTAATAATATGCATTTAAGGTTCCTTCATGCCTTTTCATGGCTTGACAGCTCATTTCTTTTTAGTGCTGAATAATAGTTCATTGTCTGGATGTACCACAGTTTATTTACCCATTCACCTACTGAAGGACATCTTGGTTGCTTCCAGGTTTTAGCAGTTATGAATAAAGCTGCCATAAAGCGCAGGTTTTTGTGTGGACATAAGTTTTCAACTCCTTTGTGTAAATATCAAGGGACATGATTGCTGGAATGCATGGTAAGAGTATATTTAGTTTGTAAGAAACTGCCCAACTGTCTTTTAAAGTGGCTACACTATTTTACCTTTTCCCCAAAGATGAGTGAGAGAGTTCCTGTTGCTCCGCATCCTAGCCAGCATTTGGTATTGTCAGTGTTACAGATTTTGGCCATTCTAATAGATACGTGGTGGTATCTCATTGTTGTTTGAATTTCCACTTCTCTGATGACATACGCTTATTTGCCGTTTGTACATCTTCTTTGGTGAGGTATCTATTAACGTCCCTGGTCCATTTTAAAAACTGGTTGTTTTCTTACTGCTACATCAAAGTTAATATGTGAGTTGTAATATGCTATGCATGCAGAGCTCGTTTGTGATTAATACAGGGTTTTTTTACAAGTTATACAAAATTAATGTTTCAAGTGATATCTGAGTTTCAAAGGATTCTTTAAATGATCATTATATAAATAAGTTCTTCATCTGATTATGTATACAAGTGGTCCCCTACCATGATGACAAATCGAATCACTGATTAATGCTAAGACTCTGAACGCACCTAGAAAAAGTAGATTTGAAGCTGTATTCAGAGAATTTTATTTAGCCTCACCAGGGCAACTGTCTTACTGGTGCAATATTCCAGGACCTTGCACTGAGATCCAGCTTGGTCATTACAGAGAGCGATATAGTAGAAAGGTGTCTCCAAAAATAAAAAATAATGACACATATTATTTATTAAGCACCTACTAATTATAAACCACAGTGATTTCTATATGATTAATGTTTCACTCATATTAAATTTATGTGTATATATGTAATTTTTATCTTTGCAAAAATTATAATTACAATTTAGGTATTTACAGTCCCTTTTTGAAGATGAGACAATAGAATCTTAGTGAGGTTATGATTTTGCCCAAATTCACATAATGAGTGGCAAAGACTGGATCCAAATCTAGGTTGTCTGACCCCGGGGTCCTTGTTTACTCTGCTATATCATATGTATTATTTATTTGTGAATTTATTTTAAAAAGTTTAATTGAGTATTTACTCTGTGCTAGGTACTGACTGTTATAGGTGCTGAAAATGTTGCAGTGGAAAAAAAGACACCGAGTTCTTTCTTTCAAATATTTTACATTCTAGTGAAATAAAAAAGGAAACAAAGTATATACACTTTTCCTGTGGTGGTAAATGCTATGGAAAATGAGCAAAGATGTGTAACAGGATAGAAAGTGATAGAGGAAGAGGTATGTATACTATTTTTCTATAGGTTGATGGTTAGAGATGGGCAGAGTCAACTCCTTTTGTAAAACTGACATTTGGGCAGAGGTGTAAAGGAAGTGGAAGAATGAGCCATGGGAATATATGCAGGAAGAGCTTTCATGTAGAGGGAACAGCACGTGCAGTGCTGTGAAGATGGGAACTTGCTTGGCGTGAACACGGAACAAAAATAAGACCAGTGTGCCTGAAGCAAAGCGAGTGTAGGGAAGAAGGTAGGTTCAGAGACCAGAGAGGTGGTTTGGCGCCAAAACTTGGTCAAGACTTTGGATCTTACTTGGGGGGAGATGGGAAGTCATTGGAAAGATTTGAGCATGTGTTTCTGATATGAAGTTCTTATATTTTAGATGAAGAGTAGACCATAGGACACAGGAGAGGGTTTGAGGACCAGTTAGGAGGATATTGCAGTGGTTTGGGCATGAGATGATGGTGGTTTGGGCTAGGGTAGTGACTGTAGAAGTGATGATAAGTGGTAGAAACTATTTCAAAAGTAGAGCCAACAAGATAAGCTAAAGGATTGGATGTGGTTAAGAGGAAAAAAGAGGGTCAATGATGACCATAAGATTTTTGACTTACGATGAATATTACCATGAGAAAATTTTCAGGAAGGAAGATTGGGAAGGAAATCAAGAGTTCAGTATTTGTATGATGTGGAGTAGGTTTGTTCTTTCCTAAATGTCTCATCATTCCAAGCACATTTATTGGCTTTGGCTGTTTTTCATTTATTGTCTATTTTCCATTTATCATCTATCAATGTATATCCATTAAATTAGACATAATTGTGTTGTTCAAAGCTTCCATATTACAGATTTTTGTCACTTAACCTATCAGTTTTTTGTGTGTGGGGGGCATCACTGGATCTATCAGTTACTGAGATAGGTGTGTTAAAATCTCTCATTGTAATGGTGGATTTATTGGTTTATTTAAATACAATTGGTTTATTGGACCTTGGCAATCTCCAAGGTCTGTTATTGTAATGGTGGATTTATTGGTTTATTTAAATACAATTTAAATACAAATACAATTGTATTTGTATTTTGGCTTTGTATATATTTATGTTACTGGGTCCATGCACCCAGTAATTTAGAATTGTGCATTCTTCCTGGTGAATTAGCTTTTATCAGTATGTGTTAATGTCTTTATCAAGTGCTCTTTGCTCTAAAATCTATTTGGTTTTATATTAATCTAGCTACAACTGTCATTCTTTTGGTTAGTATTTGTGTTCTTGTTTTTGAGCTCATGTTGTTTTGAACTTTATCTGTGGGAATCCTGTGGGACCTGGATTTAAAATATGTTCCTCCACAAAGAATTCGTACTTGCTTCTGCCAGATGCCTGGAAGCCCAATCATCTGGGGTTAATTTAAACTAAATTTTGATTTAAATTTTTTTGGCAACCCATGTAGCATGAATTTTGATTCCCAGATTGAGTGATTGTGGGCTTGTGGTTAGGAATTCTCAGGAAAGCGTTTTCTTATTTTCCCATCTAAGCCAAGGTCAAGACAGACATGTGGCCCCATCATCGTCCTATGCAAGATGGGGCTTTTCCTGCTTCATCTCTGCTGGTGCAGCCATTCAAGGATCCCACCTTGATGTGAATGTCCAGATCTTAATATCTCACCTGTTTGAACTCCTGGCTTTGCCTCATTGAAACCCAAGTTTGAGTCCAATGGGGACTGATTCTAGGGCAAACCCCAGCCTGTGCTCACTAACCCTGCAGAATTTTCCAGTCTTTTAATTTTTGTCCTCTGAGGAATTTCGTTACTTTCTTGCCATGCTTTAAAAGGTATTTGATTTTTATGCAGCACTTTTACATCTGTCTTAGCAGGAAAGGTTTCTCTAGTCCACAGTGGTTCTTGCTGGCACAGAAGGTTGTAAACACACAAGGGTCTGAGTCCAAGCCCAGCACTGAGGTGGCTCTTCCCAGCTTTATGGGGTAAATACCTTCAGGTTGCATGAAGATCCTCTTCTTCAACCTCTCACCCTGTGGTTTTAGCATCCACTAATGATTATTGCCTGAATTAACTATGATGCTGAGGGCTGCGAAATGGCAATCTCCAAGGTCTATTATTTCTTCTATATGTATTATTTGCTATTTCTCTGTAAAGAAGAGCTTTCTTCTCTGACCTGTCTACCTTTTTTCTCTTATTGTGGTCTCAAGGATTATTTTTAATTAAATATATTTTTATCCTTTATAAGTTATTATTTTTGATCCTCAAACTGTCCTGAATTGAAGTGGGAGCCCCTCAAACCAACTCCTGTGTCCTTTTGATATGCCCCACTTAAATCTTTGAGTCCGTTTTTAGTCTTTGGAGCAAGAAGGTGTCCCAGGCTTGCTTTGTGCCATCACTTCACTGGCTCTCAAATCAGCCAGTTTTCCCAAGAAATCCTCCTTCTTTAGGTGGGGAATGGCAATTATAAACCAAGATGTGCTCATTGCTTCTGGAGTGTCATTGTGTTTAGGCCCTTTCAGTGGAAACAACCAAAAAGTCTTAATTTTTAAAATCAGAAGTTTATACTGATATCCTCAACTATAAGAGTTTATTTGCTCTGTAAAAATCTATGTCAGGAACAATAACATAGTGAAATGCACTGGCCTTTTGACCTTGGGCAGTTTACTTAACCATACTGTGTCTTTCTTAGTTTCCACATCTACAAGATCAGAATAATAAAAGTACTACTTAGGAGGTGTTATGAGAAGTAAGTGTGTTGATATATGTTAGAGCTGTCCCTACCTAAGAGTATGTACTTTATAGTCATTTGCTAAAAATATTAGGTTGGACCTTATAGAACTACCACTGTTTGACCTTTTTTGACCTCCAAAAATGATAATTTCATGTGGTTCAACATAATAAATGTATGAATACCTTCATTCACTGAGTGCCTGTTAGGGGCTAGGCATCAGGCTTTGCAGTAGACACTTAAAGGTAAGTACAAGAGTCCCTGCCCTGAAGGAGATGACAGAGAAGTGATGGGGCTATAAATTAGGTTTCTCAGTAGTGCTTTTTATGTAGTGGGAGAGTGAAGCAGGACTCTTCTTAGGTGATCATGTGTCAATTAGGGGCAGGAGACAAAGTCCAGAAATCTAGAGAACAAGAAGGGTGGGGTTGTAGATTGGAGACCCCAGACTTAAGGTGGGAACTCCTATGGGATGTCCCAGGGAGTGAATTAGATAAACAAACCACATGGGTGCAGTCATGTGTGTGCAATTATGCAAGTAAAAAATTCTCATAACCATGAACCTATTTCCATAATATGAGAAAAATGAACATGTACATTAGAATCCTACTTATTCCTTTGTTAACTCTTTTTAGAAAATTTTCTTTCCACCTTTCAATACAAACCCAAGGCCATAGTGATATTTTTATCATTGAAATGGTGCCATTAAATACTTAACATCAAGCTAACAAGTGGTTACCCTTCACAATAGTGATACAAATAGAAGTTAATGTGATGAGTATTAATAGTCTATTCTCTCATCATCTCTTATTAAATGTTAATGTAATGAACTCAGCCAAAAAAGAATGAAATATTGCTATTTGCAGCAACATGGATGGACCTAGAGAATATTATACTTAGTGAAGTACGTCAAACAAAGACAAATGTTATATGATATCACTTATATGTAGTGTCATAAAAAAATACAAACAATAATACAAATGAATCTGTATACAAAACAGAAATAGACTCACAGACATAGAAAACAAACTTACGGTTACCAAAGGGGAAAGGGGGGGTGTAGATTAGGAGTATGAGATTAACAGATACAAACTACTATACATAAAATAGATAAGCAACAAGGATTTACTGTATAGCACAGAGAATTATATCCAATATCTTGTAATAACCTATAATGGAGAATAATCTGAAAAAATATAACTGAATCACTTTGCTGTACACCTAAAACTGACACAATATTAGGTCAATTCAGTACTGAATACTCTACTATACTTCAATTAAAAAATGTTAATGTAATAAGAATAACACAGAATTCAGTACACATATGTGACTGAAAATAGCTGATCCTTCAGGAACGAGTGACTTTTATTGGCCAATATTTAGTTAATCTCAGTGTTAATCACACATATTCGTACAAAATATGTTGTAACTTGGTGTCTTTCAGGAGTGATGCATTCTTATACTGGTTGCCATCATTTTCAGATGAGCTTTAATTGATGGAAGTGTCAGAGTGGAGGAGTATTATGAGTACCTTCTCACAAAAATCGCCTTTTACAACTTCTAATGAGCACAGCGGTTGGATCGTTACCACTCTGTTCCGCTTGCCTTCTGTATTCTGTACGTCCAGTTAATTTTCCAGTGCTTAAAAAATTAAAAGCAAAGTTTTTGTAAAATCCTAAGAAACTCCATCTTGCTAAAGGCTAACTCTAGTTGAGTCTTGACTTTTCATAGCACATGTTTCGTATTTTGTACACTTTTGACTATGATGAGACTGGCATATCTGTGTGAGTCATGCCCACGAGGAGGACACGTGGTTTGAGTTCATGCCCTGTAAGAGGGTTCTGGAACATGCATAATTATTACAATCATAAAGGTCTATTAAACCATCTTCATCAGAAACTTTAAATATGTGAACTAGTCATTAAGATAACCCTTTAAGGAGAAATTCCTTAAGGAAAACATGACGCATGAATGTGTTTATCTTTTAAATATTATACTATTGTATTAATAACACATGATGAAAATTCTAACCACCGTTGTCTTTGGCTGGTAAGTTTTTTCCTTTGTGTATGTTCTGAATTTCCAGGTTTTCCCCTGGTGCAGCAGTATGACTTTTATGACTATCAAGATTTTAGTGGGTTCCTGGATTCCTTTTGACGTTATTTTTTTTTAATTCTGTGAAAAAAGCAATATCCTAATACAAAGTAAATGAAAATAGCTGTACATATGATAATAATAGCTATCTTACTGCATAACAGGCACTGTGCTAAGTATTCTATGTGCATTCTTTTATTTACTCTTCATACAACCATATGAAGTAGATGCTATTTTATCTCGGTCTTATATATGAGGAAAACTGGAACTCGCAGATATTTAATAATGTAACAGCAAGTACCTACTGTATAGCACAGGGAACTATATTCAGAATCTTGTAATAACTCATAATGGAAAAGAATCTGAAAAAGAATATATATATATATATATATATACACACACACACATATATATGTACATATATATGCGTGTGTGTGTGTGTGGTGTGTGTGTGTGTGTGTGTGTATAACTGAATCACTTTGCTGTACATCTGAAACTAACACAACATTTTAAATCAACTATACTTACTCAACTAAAACAAAATAATGTAAAAGCCAGTAGGTGGTGGAGCTGGATTTGAATCGGTCTTCAGAATTCACATTCTTATTCAGTATGTTTTACTTGACTTTCTGTGTTGGTTTTCATTGATACGTTCATTCATGCAACAGATTTTTGGTCAGTCTGCACTTTGGATGACGGAATGTGCTGGACTTCAGAAGCAGAAAGATGACAGTGACGTATCCATATAGAAACTCAGTGCACCGTCTACTGGGTGATAGTCATTGAGCTCTGAGGACCAGGGACTGAGGAAATACAAAAGAGCATGACCAGATCTGCCTGGGATGAAGACAGGGGAAGCATCAGGTTAACTTCTCTGAGGAGTAATGTTTAGCCTCAACTGGCATAGAAGGGGAGGAGGGTGTTCCAGGAAGGGAGGTCGACATGTGCAAGATGGTGGTTTTGCAGAGGCCAGATTTTGAAAGGCCTTGAATGCCTGGTGAAAGAGTTTGAACTTTTGTGGTGTGAACTGTGGGGAACCATTATAAGAGTTTAAGCAGTAATAGAATTAGACTTGCTTTTTTACAAAGATTCCTCTAGCAGCCAAGTAGAAGTTTGGTTACAGTCAGGGAGTGTGCAGTTAGGGAGGCCAGACTGAAGGCTGTCAGGACCCCATGGCCTGAGTCCTTTTGGGGATAGGGCAGAGATAAAAATACCTGAGTGCCCGAGATTTCAATTAGTACTAGAGTTGTAGTGTATTGAGTTGGTTTTTAGAGTCTAGACTATGTATTCCCATGAACCAAAGTCAATAACATTTTTTACAGCTTATTCATTAAATAATTATTTCACAACTGAATGAATTTGGAATTTATTCAACCAGAAACCCTGACATTCTATAAACAAATTCTTCGTAACAAATGGTCAGTTATGCTTGGTTTAATTTTTTAGCTTAGTGGTTATGTTCTGCAATGAAGCTGAAACTTTTAGGAAAATGTATACACACTACACACAAATGCACAGTTACACATCAACTTACTATTTATAGTAAAACCCAAGTAGCTATAGATTATGAAAACTAAAATCTTAAATATTTATGAACAGATGAGAGCATTATCACCATATGTTGATAATAAATTTATATTATTAAATGAAAAGCTTTTTGAAAATATGTAGAATTAAAAGTTTTCCATAATCAGGAAATATTACATCAGCTACACTAATCACAGACAAAAGATTTATATTACTACTTTAGTGCAGGAGTCTGCAGACTTCTTCTGCCAGTTAGTAAATATTTCAGGTTTTGTGGGCCATACAGTCTGTGTTGTAACTACTTCACTCTGCCTTTGTTGGGCGGAAGCAGTGACAACCAGTATGTAAATAAATGAATGTGTCTTATGTTTCACTAAAACTTTATTTTACAAAAAACAAATGGCAGGACAGATTTGGCCCACAAGCCCTTGTTTGCTGACTCCTGCTCTATAGTTTTGCTTGTTTGTTTGCTTGTTTATGATTCTTAATTTTACTATAAGATGTAGGCTTGTGCTGAACAATATTTGTGTGTGTGTTTGGTCCTAGTAAATGCTTAGCGTAAGCATATTGGTTTTCGGTGATTTCTCAGTGATTTTTTTTTTCCTTAGCAGCATAGATTAGTTTTGTATTTGGTAGAACAAGGTGTATTAATTTTTTTGTGCTGGTTTTTATGTTCTCTTCTGTTTGAAACTGGTAAAGCAGTTCTTCATGGTGATTTGATTATGGTTTGCTCGTTTTAATTATTTCAGATATTTACTTAAACAGAGAGACAGTCCCATCAAAAGTCCAATTGGAGGCAGGTGCGAAAGCCAGGCCAGTATTTTCCAGACACTGTTATAAAACTGGAGAAGCCAATGTTTTTATAAGCTCCCTTTGCACTGCCTCCACGATGGTGACTATGACTGGTCTCTGTTCTCCCTGTCTTTTCTGCCTCTCCTCATTCCTGGGGTCAGCTGTAGAGATTTTGAATACTTTACTAGCATACAGTACAATTTTCTCCTAGAAACACCTAAATTACTTCAGTCCTTATAATTGGATGTAACAAAGGATACTTCACTTCATCCCATCTTTTAAGATTTGGTTTAGAGAAATCTTCTTTTCCTCCTATATAAAATATGAATATTACAATACAACCAGTTCTTTTAATTCAAGCTAAATATCATTCCCTTCATATTGTCTTTCCTATCCCCCAAGCTTGAAGTCATATCTCGTGCATCACAGTTCTGGTAGCACCTTCTCTGTATCACTCATGTGAAATTATGTGGCACTACAGTGAATATGAGAATGCTAGCTCCTAGTTGGAGGTAGTGGTGGAGTGGGTACAGGGCTCAGGTAGGGGAAGGCTTAGCCTCTCAATCTTCATGGTGTCCATGGAGTCTCACATAGAACGTTCAAATAAGTTTGTTGGCTGAATGAATGAATAAATGGATATTTCTTTCTTTCTCTTTCTTTCTTTATTTCCTTCCTTCCTTCCTTCTTTCCTTTCTTCCTTCCTTTCTTTCTTTCTTTCTTTCTTTCTTTCTTTCTTTCTTTCCTTCCTTCCTTCCTTCTTTCCTTTCTTTCTCTTTCTTTCTTTCTTTCTCTCTTTCTTTCTTTCTTTCTCTCTCTTTCTTTCTTTCTTTCTTTCTTTCTTTCTTTCTTTCTTTCTTTCTTTCTTTCTTTCTTTCTTTCTTTCTTTCTTTCTTTCTTTCTTCCTCCCTCCCTCCCTCCCTTCCTTCCTTCCTTTCCTTCCTTCCTTCCTGCTTTCCTTTATTTCTTTCTTTCCTTCCTTCCTTCCTTTCCTTCCTTCCTTCCTTCCTTTCCTTCCTTCCTTCCTTCCTTTCTTTTTTTCTTTCTTTCTTCCTTCCTTCCTTCCTTCCTTTCTTTCAGAATAAATGGATATATTCTCCTTGAAAGAACAAGAGTGGTATTTGATACTGTTGGTAGCAGGGATTTCCCTTCTACACCCTAACACATAAACTTTCTAGTGGACTTCGGTGGCCATTGTTCAGTTCAAACTTGATTAACTATCAGTCCTATGCTATGTCTCATTTTTAGATTCTGGGGATACACATAATTAATTAATTAGTTAATTGGTCATTTAATTAGTTATCTAATGGGTAAGACAAGCATTAATATATTGTTTTAATAACACGTGGGACATGCATCTCTGGGAACATGTGCAGTGGTCTATGGTAGTCCAAGGGAAGGCACCCCACTCAAGAATCTCCTTCAGGAAGGTGGACATTCCTTCTTTCTCCTACATCCCCAGATACATCCTGAAATGTGAGTACAAGAAAGCTAGGGATATAGCAGAAGAAGAAAGCAAGAACATTTAGGAGAAGAACTAGCTATAGCAAAGGTAGAAGTGGGTGAGAAATTGTGGCTTGCACTGGGAACCACAAGCAGCTCTGTTGCTGGAGGGCTAAGAGGTAGGTCTGGAGAAAGAGGCTGGCCCAGATTATGGAGAGTTAGGTGCGTCATGGTAAGAAATTGTGAATTATCTCGAGAGGCAGAATAGCATAGTGATCAAGTGTGCATTCTAGAGAGTGAGTTTTGATCCTGCCTCTGCATTTTACTGCAAGTTCAGGCACCTTCTCCATTTTTCTCATCTGTAAAGTGTGGAGATACAGATGATCCACCTTCTAGAGTTTGTTCATTAATTTAGGAGTTAATTTTTGAATACTTACTGTGTTCCAGGACATTCTAGGCACTGGGAATACAGCACTGAAAAAATAAACAAAAATCCCTATCCCAGGGAGCTTACATTCTGAGTAGAGTGGAGTGGGGAGAAAGACAATGAACAATGTAAGGAAAATGTGTAGTGTGTTAAATGACAGAAGGAGGATTCCCCACTTCTAACCTGGTTAAGGTTAGAAGTGGGGAATATGGTGGAGGTTGCAATTTTAAACAAAGTTGTCAGGGAAGACCTCTTTGAGAAGATGACTGTTGAGTGAAGACCTGAAGGAGGTAGGGGTCCTATCAGTGAGGGTGACTTGGGAAAGAGCATTCCTGGCAGAGGGAACAGCAAATGCAAGATCCCAAGATGGAAAGTGCTTGACGTGTTTGAGGAACGTAAGGATTCACTGTGACAGGAGCAGGACAGGTAAGCAGTAGGAGATGGTCAGAGTGGTAATGGGGCCCAGAGTTTGTAGGTCTTTGTTGGTCATTGTTATGACTTGGAGTGAGATGAAGCATTGGAGAATTGGGGACAAGCAATAACATGATCTGACTGTTTTAATAAGAACACTTTGACTTCTACTTTGAGAATAGACTAGGTAGGGCAAGGTCAGAAGAAGGAAGACCAGCTAAGAGGCCAGTGTGATAGGAGAGGAGTGGTGAGAAGTGGTCTTTGTAAGGATTGAACAACTTGTTCATCACTTCAAATGGTGCCTGGCACATAGTAACTGTTAGCTATTAGTTGATTGTTAAAACCTCTAGTGACATTCAGCAAAGAGGGTTCAATGCATATTCGTCTACTTTGCATTACTGAGCACGGTGCCCTCCATGAGTTGATGAGCAGATTAAACATGCCTTTTTGGAAGTTGAGTGAGAGAACATATATTCAGTTACAGCTGAGTCATGACAGCCTTACCTGCCAATCGCTGCCGTAAGGAATTAAGCATAGGGACTGAGCCAACCAAGAAGATAACTGCTACCATTTAGCGAGCACTCGTGGTGAGCCAGCGTCTTGCAGGCTCCTTAACCTCTTTTCCCTGTAATCTTCTCAGTAACTTAATGTGGTAGCTATTGTTATACCAGTATCTATGCTGCACATGAAGCCGCTGAGGAAGTTGAGTGTCCTATTCAAGACCATAGAATTGGGAAATGGCAGACTTGTGTTTGGAAAGCAGGTCTGTCTTTGTCAACTAAGTTAGATTGCCTCATATCTATTCAAAATTTCAAGTACGATATACCAAAGAATAAAATATGTAAGTAAATAAACATATGGGGGATATATCTATATTTCTGCCATTATTCATCATTCTTAAGTAACAGGATTATAAATGGGCTTAATGTTATTGTATGCTTGTGAGTGTGTGGTATGTGTATTTATTCTTCTAGAAGGTATGTCTGATATAATCACAGTAAACATTGGGCCAAATAACCATTTTCCCTAGCAGTTTTAATGGTGTTGTAAAATTCTATGATGCTTCTAGGTCCTTTTCCCTGCCAGATAGACAATGCTTTCATACTGCATGATTATTATCATGAATTACAAAAGCAAGAAAACTAGGGCAGAGAGGGGCTAAACGCCTTGGTAAAGATACTTGTCTAGGTCAGTGGCAGAGTTTAGATTAGAACTGAGCAGATTGGCTCCAGAGCCCATATTCTTACGGAATAAAAGCACCAAAAGGCAGAGTCACAGGCATACAGTGTTAAAGGGACTTTACAGAATGCGCTCCTCACTTTGCATGTAAAGAAAGTGGGGTCCTGATAGGGGAACGACATACCGTAGCCAGTAATGGGTAGAGCCAGTACCATGCAGCAGTCCATGCTCTCACTTCTGTTTTCCTGCATGGCTTTAATTTGGTCAGCTGTTTTTCCAGGTGAAAAGTGTATTCTCCAAGGGGAAAAACAAATACTTCTTTTATTCTCTCAATGTTTCTGAGCCACTTAGTTTTATTGTGGAGATTTATTAAAAATGGAACCTTTAATTTGAAAACCAGACTTGTATCTTTCAGTTATGTTGTATGTTTAATGATATTGAAAAATCAGCATAATCGGATTCTCTCTTGCTTGTTAGTTTATAATATTTAACATTAAAAAAACTTATACTATAGCCATGTTTACATAGTTATTTCTATAAATCAAATATAAGGGATAAAATATGTCTTATTTATAACCCACATAAATTTAAATCATAAAAGAACTCAACTGGACAGAGATCCTCAGTAGGAACTTGAAAAAAAAGTATGACATGTATTTAATCCACACTTTCCAATCACTGCAACCAAGCAGGGAATGATTTATGTACAAGAAAAACATTTTTTATTATTTTTGTAGTGGGGCATTTATTGCACACACAGTAAGTGTTATAACCAAAACAAATATACAGTTGGGACATTGTGTTTAAATTATCTTCTGTCATGTACTATATAAACCAACAATAGTTTGAAACATATTTAAACTACCATCTGGGACAAAGCAAAAGCTGTTCCAGGATCCAGCACATGATGAATGTGAGCTGAGTTTCATTAGAAGCCTCCTAGCACGTCCCTGCATACTGAATCATTTCTTCCATGGTTCGAAAGAATTCCAACATCCGTCCTAGCTCCCAGAGGTTTTGAGTGTTTTTAATAGATCATGACATTTTTTTTCTGGCCTCATAAGGAACTAAATCAATGCAGTTAAACATTCCTGCATTTAAGTTTCCTTTTATTCCAGAGAGATGAAGCTCAGGCTTGTGTCTTTTGAAAGCTTCAACAGAATGTCCCATCTGATGAGAAAAGTTCTTAGTGGGATTTGGCAGTTTGAAAGGAGCAGTCTTCCTTTTAGAGTAGACTCACCTGAATTGAGAATCTGTTGTCATAATAACAGGTAGGTATTTAATCAAGTACCCATTAAGGGCTATGGGCTGGAGGCATTTCAGACCTTAACATTAACCTTGCATTCTAATCCAGCTCGGACTGCCTCTGAAACCTGTCTGAGTGTTTTCTTTCTAGGACACTGTGTTTGTTGCGTTTTCTCTGTATAATGACAACCATGCAAATAGTGATCTTGCTACTGAGCTCTTACTATGTATCAAGCATGGTTCTAAGCCCTTTACACAAATAATCTCATTTATTCATAACAGCAATCTTAGCGGTAGATACATTTATAATCACCATTATTTTATCTATGAGGACACTGAGGACCTGTAAAACTGTGTAACTTGCCCAAGGTGACATGGCTAGAAAGTGCTAGCCTTCTAATTCAGCCTTCACAGCAGTACAGGCATCAGCTGCATTTTTACGGGTGATATAACTAGGATCAGAGAAGTTAAGCAACTCTCCCAAATCATACACTGTATCTAATAAATGGAAAAAGCGGAAGTTGAATCCAGGACTCCTGATTCCATATGCAATAATTTTAGACTAAAACAAGTTGTCTTATTTTCAATAATTTTATATTTTTGTGCATTTATTTAAATAAGTTTAACGTATAAATTAAAAAATTTTATGTTGTTCAGAGAGGTTTTTAGAATTTTTTTATCTAAATTGAATCAGAAAAGATTGCAAGATGATAATTGTGGATATGATTTTCTATAGCTAGTAAATTTTCTAGGTGTACTGGAATATTATTTTCACCCTTTAAAACAAAATATAGCAAAAAATAACATGCGCAGAAAAACATTTTTAGTGTTATGTTTGATAAGACTATAGTGTAGCTTTGTTATGATTCCCAGTATAATTCACGTTCTTTAGTAGTTATGCTAAGATATATATTTTTTTGTTTTTATTAAAACAATACAATATTCTTTTATGGGCAATGAGAAAAAAAAATCACCAAACTCGGGAAATCAAAGAGATTTAAATTGAGATAGATAGATAGATTGATTGATTGATTTTATGAGGTATAGTTGTTTTACAATGTTGTGTTAGTTTGTACTGTACAGCGAAGTGGAGTTACCTGTGCTATACAGCAGGTTCTTGTTATCTATTTTATACATATTAGTGTATATATGTCAATCCCAATCTCCCAATTCCCCCCTTTCTCCCCTTGGTGTTCACATATGTTTGTTCTCTACTTCCGTGTCTCTCTTTCTGCCTTGCAAACCAGTTCATCTGTACCATTTTTCTAGATTCCACATATATGCGTTAATATACGATATCTGTTTTTCTCTTTCTGACTTAATTCACTCTGTATTAAACTAAGATTTAATGGAGATACTACACTTGTTTTCAGGAACAAATTTCAATATATTCGAGTTTAAGTGGAGTCTGATAATGGTTGCATGATTATTCAGAAGGGCAGTAATTTTAGACAGAATGAAACCTTGAAATTTAATAAAAAGATTCTTAAATAAATGAGGCAGAGATAAATACTCTTGAAAAATTCTAATTTTAACTTATTAGTAATATCTTTATGAATATACGCAGATGTGATAGGAAAATGTAGGGTTTTTTTGTTTTTTTTTTCCATAAAAATGTTCTGTTTTAAAGCCCTGTAGACATTTTTAAACAAATCTTTGTCCCCTTTTCTGATTAAGGTCATACCACTACACAATGCTGGGGGGTAGTTTTCATTAATTTACTATTAATCTTATCATTCTGCTGTTCTTTCCTCAATAGAAGTCTAATAAAACCATTTACTGTAATAAGATAATGTTCTAACATGCCTATTTGCTTTGAAACTGGATCTCTTTTTCTGGCTTGAAACTTGTCAGCCTTTAAGTTCTCTGGCACAAGGGAGTCAAGTGAGGTTAGTCTGTGGAAAGAAGAAAGCAGATCCAACCCCGGGGTAACGTATGGACCTTGGGGGTGAGAACTTCATCTTATTCTTTTGGGTATGAGACAGTATTTTCTATTGATGAAGCAAGTAGCAGGGAGAAGGTTCTGGGGACTGGAAGGGGACTAGGAAAAAAGATACCTGGAAAAGCCTCTGTAATTCGATGCTAATTACCAAGGTCGTAAATACAGTCTTCCTTCAGTGTGAGGTTTTATGATGATGGCGTGAGGGAGCATTGTATTCATACCAGTAGCCTCAGTGGTCACACTGCCTGGAAAGTGAAGCGGTACAGTCTACTTATTTGGCAATTTACAGTGGAGAGCCTGTGAGAAAACACTGTGCTGTGTTGTGATAATTCCTGCTTTATAGGATCCTCAATAATGTCTACTTGCAGAAGGGGAAAAGCTTTTTTCTTAGCAGAACAGTTGTTGGTGAACAGGGATCTTAGTGCCTTGTTATTTCTCAGCTATATATAGGTCTTCTTCTGACTTGAAAACAATTTAACTTCACTATCTATCTATCTATCTATCTATCTATCTATCTATATCTATATCTATATTTCTCTCTCTCTATATATATAAATAGTTCTGATTCGGAATAATTCTTTATTTATTGCCTATTAATATGTTATTGCAACATGTGTCTCCTGTTCCTTCCCTGTCATCCATTAGTTGTTTATCATATAATTTTAGTATAGTATGCTAGGATATGACTTTTATTAGTTTGAATTTTAACATTTTCAATCCAACTCTGAGCGAACCACTGTCATTGTAAAGCAAAACTGTAGCATATAATTGACATAGGAAATGGTTATCAAGCAGTTGGTGATAGTTTTCTGAGGACTTATGTACTTGGAGATGGCATTAAGATTTCATTAATGATATTTCCATTGGTTTCAAGACTTTAGTGACTCTGAACTGTATTTGGAGGAGTCCTGAGGATAAATAAATGTGTAAAACTCTGAAAAGAAACGTGAAGCCTCACAGATTATGACACAATTGTGTGATTTAGGTGTCTCATGTTTACCACATCCAAAATCCAAAAATAGATTCTTAAATATTACAGTGTTAGGATACTTTAAAAACTATGTGACTAGCTTTAATTTTGTAGGAAATGACTATGATTTTTATCTTTTAAATTTTCCTTTATATTAGATTTCTAGAAGGTTATATATATATATTATTATTTTAAAATTTCTGTTTCTTAGAATCTTTCTTTTGATGATTCTGCCATAAGAGCTCTTCCCTTTATCTGTATTTGAAGTTAGTTACCCTATTGAGTTGTCTTTTGAGTATCTCAAACCTAAAACTAAGTTTCACTGTTTTCTTCTTGCTCATTCCCCATATACAGCCCGTTACCATTATCAAAGCCTGTCCATTTATTGGCCAATATGTGCCCGATCTGTTCACATCTTTCTAGTTTCTACTGCTTTGCCCCTGCCAGGCTGTGGTAATTCGTCTTCTGGACCATTGCTGCTGCTTCAAGCAGGTATCCCTTCCTTATTCTCTCTTCTGTGTCCTGTCTTTTCTTTATACAATGGAAGGAGTAAATTTAAAAAAAATTTAAATTAGATCATACCCCCTTCACTCCCAAAATCCTTCAGTAGCTTCCCACTGCACTCAGCTAAAAAGCCAAATTCCTTACCTACAAGCCCTGTATGATCTGCTGCCCCTAGAATGTAAACTCCATTCATTCTCATTCAGGAATGTTTATAAAACTTGTGTACAACATAGGCTCTGTGCTGTGCTGGGTAGTGGGGACACAGTTAGCAATCAATGAATGAATAAATAAATAAGAATGAGGGAAGAAAAAGGAAAAGAAAAAGAACACATATGGACCCTGTATGCATGGAACTTAGAGTCTAGTGGTAGGGCAAATATTAATCAAATAATCGCAAGCAAAAAACTGTAAAAGTACAACTGACCAATACTATGGAGAATAGGTTCATGGTTTTATGAAAGCAAGTAACACTGCTTGCTGTACAACACTGAAGTTGTACTGAGAGAGTTGTGATTGAGGTCATGAGTAGGAATTAATTATGTTGAGTGGAAGGATGGGTGATTGTGTGAAGGCGGAAGGGTGAGGAGGTGTAGGGGAGAGTTTTCCAGAAGAAAGAAGTAGTATGTCAAAAGCCTGCGGTGGCAGAGGCAGACCATGGCTGAATGGCATAAGAAGTGACCGCTCCATATAATGCTGTGGATCTCATTTATGGATTTTCTAATGGATTAAATATAATGGGGGAAAAGGGAGGAATTAATAGGTTCTTGTTTAAGTGCTTGAGTGGATGTTGGCAAATATAATTAAAACATTTGGAGATGTAGGTTCAAGTCCTGGTGGTACCACTTAACTTGCTGTGGATGTGTGTGTGTGAGTCAGAGAGAGAGAGAGAGAGAGAGAGCGCAACCTATGTTAGGCAAATCACTTAATACGCTGAATCACAGATTCCTCATCTTATTTGTAATAAAAATACTTAACTCATTGTGGTGAAAGTCAAATGAAATAGTGAAAGTACATTACAAACTATAAATTGGTATATACATAGATTATTGTTGTTATTATTTCTCAAATATTTCCCTGTATTCCTCAAATATTAGTTTCCAGCCATTCTCCAGCTAGACTGCCGTTTAGATATTCTTCCTCACTAAACTGGAAGAATTTGCTCGAACATTTATCTTCACCCAAAGCAGATTGTTTCCCTATAAATCACCCTCTGTAATAGCTTCTTTGCTTCCATACTCTTTTCCTGCCTCTATTAAATTTATATTCCTTTTTGTTTCTTTTGTATCCTCCTCATTTTTTTCTTTTACTCTTCTTTCCATCTTGGTCTATATTTCACTTTTAGGATATGACTTTCTTCCATTCTCCTATAGCCTTGAGTCAGACTATGCCCGTTTATGTTTACTTCATATTCCCTTATGGGAAAGAGGAGTTTAGGATTAAGTATAGAAATGTTCAGTTTTTAAGATCATTCATATTCTTTATATTTATTTTCATTTTCTTTTATTGACTAGGTGTTCTTGCTTTAAAATCTCTTTCAAAACTCATGGCTATAACGTTTTATTACTTTTTAAAGATATAAATTACATATTAGATTTATAGTATGTATAAATATATACATATGTCTAATATGTCTAATTATGTATAAATATGTATGTATGAGTATACATGGGTGTGAGAGAGTTCTATTTGTTACATTTTGGCTTAGGGAGAAGGAGATGCTCTCTTTTATGATTGGAAGACATTGTCACTCTCCCTCGGGAGAAAGGAAGTTTGCCCCAAGCCAAACATACCTCCTTCCTGGGGAATGAGGAATGGCCCTCTGCCTGTGTGTGCTCTCCAGATTACTTGGAAAAAGTTCTCAGATAAATGGAGATTGTGGTTCTACGCATATTATGTGCTTCTTACTCTGATTTGTATTTCATATTTATTGTCTTTATTTTGGAAAACATCTTTTAGATTGAAGAATTCTCCCTTTTTAATTTTGTCTCCCTACCCCAGTTGGTGTACAGTCTTTTTTCTAGGAGATAATAGATTTAGATGCTGATCAGGATAATTTAATGAAACATGAAATCTGTGTGAGGTTAATTGTTGCTATTTCAATAAAAAAATCAAACCAGATTTACTTATTTATTGCCAAAATATGTTAAGCATGATCAACTATTCAGATACATTTGAATCTATGTTATATAATTTATTTTTATTTTACTTTTATAAACTTTCTTTTCCATTCTTTGATACACAAAGAGCTGCAATAATTATCTGGCTTCTTTTCCTTCTATAATTGTTAGACTGGGACTTTTCTGTTACCTTCATTGATTGTACTCTATATTTAAGTTGCTACGAAGGAATCCTATTCGAGAATGTGTATGAATTATTTTTCTCTTTCCATGAGGCTCTTTCTGATGTCTTATTTTTCTGAGGCAGGCTGTGTGTTTTGAAAAGTTAGAATGCTAACTTTTCAAAATACCTTTTATGGAATTGAAAATGGCTAAATCCTGGTATGAAGCTTCATTTTTAAAAACTATGTCTATACTTAAAAAAATTATTTTAAGTTGTAGAAAGTTTATAAGTTCTACATTAGTATCTGAGTAAATTCTATGGACAGAGGCATATGTGGTTATGAGAGCCATAAAAATGTAAATATGGCCAAGTCATTCATTTGATACAGATTACTTACGACTTCTGAGTTGTACTTCAAAAATTGAAAAATACATTGAGCATTACTGATTCAGTGTTATGCTGGAAGAAAAATATAGATGAGAACACTAAAGAACACAGTAGGTGCTTACGGTTGACTGCATATTTTTATATAGAAACTTGTATATTATACACAAAACTTGTTAACTTTTGCAAAACTGATCTCCCCTTTTTCAGTTTTACCCGTTAACTTGCAGTTACTTGATTTAGAAAGACCATTTAACTATGTACTTAAGTGAAACCTACTGAGAAATTTTAGTTTGCAGAAAAATAGTCTATCAGAAACATCTCATAGTCAAGTATTTTTGATTTTAGATTAGCCATGCATACCTTCTTTCCTTTCATGTGAATGATGAAAAGTTAGCTATTCTTGATATGAAACGTGAAAATATACAACGTATTTATTTTTATTATTCTACTTTATTGAATGGATTAATTCTCACAAATGGTAATAAAGTACTGTTTTTCTTCTAGGCACACTGATATAACTTGTCTTCTGCATGAAAATATTTCAGCTTCTCAAACCATACTTCTCAAGAACTAATATCTAGTTAATGTAGCAATATTACAATCATATTAATCAAAAGCAAATATTATACATGATTAATTTTATTTTGATTTTACTTTCTTCATCATCCTTAACAGTTATAACCTTTTCAGCCCATAAAGCATTTTATATGATGCTATAAAGTAATCTATAGCTCTCTCCTTTCAGTAGTTGGTGATGGGAACTGCAAATCAATTGAAATTTCTAGCTGAAATTGGAATCCATTATGATCCAATGTCAGGATCACCTGTTTTCCCTACTTGTCTAATATGGGTGTGTAATTTGGGGTGATGGCTGATTTTCTAATACAACTTTAAAAGAACATTCTGTATAATATTTTACTTCCCCTAATTCTCCTTGGTGGAAGGACGTATCTAAGCTGAAGGGAAATCCACCTGCATGGACGGGAGCCAGTCTCCTGGAACATGGTTAATGGAGCCCCTGGACAGTAAGGATCTGTGATTACTGAAGCAGCACAGAACTTCAGTTTTCAGGCCACTACATCACACTTAGCTTGTACAGCTGTGTAGTCAGGGGAGGCTGCAGATATTATTCAGGACAACAACCACAGAGTCTGTTTTTTATAGAGTATTTTCCCAATGCTTTTGGAAACGCATCGAGTGTTAAAACTAAGTGTTTTCTAGGAAAGTTGTTGATTCTTTTTTTCTCCTCTTATTGGTGATTTCAAGCTTAAGGTGAGAATATTTCTTTAATCATATGTAAACTGTATTTTTAATTGATAAAATTATGTTAAAATTAATTTGTGGGAAAATCAACTATACCTCAGTAAAAAAATAATTTGTGGGACATTATTGAGCAAATAGAAAAAAATCTATTTTTATTTGAGATTTGGTTATCAACTGTTCTTTAATTTTTTTATTGAAATGTAGTTAATTTACAATGTTGTGTTAGTTTCAAGTATACAGCAAAGTGATTCAGTTATATATATATACATATATATGTACATATATTCTTTTTCAGACTCTTTTCCATTATAGGTTATTACAAGATATTGAGTATAGTAGTTCCCTGTGCTATACAGTAGGTTCTTGTTTACCTATTTTATCGAATATATATATTAGCATGCATATGTTAATCCCAAACTCAATTTATCACCTATTCTTAAATTCAGAAAATTTGCGGAGAATTCTCCCCCAGAGTGGAGATTAATGAAAGTTAAGTGCCACTGATAGAAAAGTGGAAAGATTCTAAATAAATGTTAGGAACAGAAGTGATTAGGGTGACTGGAGCAAATTCATAGGGTCTTTAAATAGAAGTAAAAATTTGAACTTAGTCATGACACAAGCAGGAAGCTTGTAGAATTAAATTTTGGTAAGAAATGTATTGTGTAGTAATGATCAGGAAGGTACATTGATTCTTACTTTAGTTCCTTTTGAAAGCATTTTTCTTTTTTCCACTGCTAAGATCTGTGTTATTAAAAAGCTGGTTTGCATCTTCTGGTAGAAATTCTTATTAAAATAAAGTGGCAGCCACAGTGTGGTAATTTCTAAAAAGGGGGAGATGTAAAATCAACAGGAACAGAGTGTTTTTCTAAGTGTCAGCAGAAAGGTCTGGCCTAACGGGACCAAGCTGTGGGACTACGCAACACATACTCCAGAAAGCACTTCTGTTTTCCCATAGAGCATCCGGCAAAGCCTGCTAGGGCCCAAGGACGCCTTTCAGCTGATATCACCATGGAGGTGGGTACGTGATTTGTATTCCCGTTGAAGAGACTTTAATTCTCACTTCAGTGAACTGAAAACTCCCTAGTTCTCTCAAAAGCCTGGCAGCTTGTTTTACTTTTTTTGTCAGCAAATAGTTAATAATAGTGAAGATTTACATAGAGATTTCTTTAATATTAGAAGGTGTGTAGATGAACATATAAAAAATAAATAAGCTGCATTTATTTGTTCTGTTAAATTCTCAGGTATAATCCTTCCACCTCACATGGTTATGGGCCCCAAGGTAAAACTCTTATAGCCTTAAGTGTACAACCGTAACCAATATAGTTCTATAATCAGCTATGTAAATAGGTTTTACCATGGATATTAGTTAAGGTAACGTATGCTAGAGCAGATTTTTCTGGGTAGTGAAGTTATTTGTTGGTAGATGCTCTTTTTTAGGTAATTTGATAATTCAGAAAATTAATACTCAAGTGCTAATTGAAATAGTACTTTAGCCTGCCAATTCCACCACTGTCATGTTGTTGTTTAATTACTTTCCATTGAATTTCTACCCTACCCCTCTTTGGCCCTTCCGTACTTACATATGGCTATTCATTAATACTGTGTTTTGCCTCTTACCCCATCTAACAGATACATAGAGTATTCATCTCAGTGTTTTCCTCAAATCACTGTTTTGATCCTCTGGTACAGCCTTCCTTTGCCTTGTACCTATTAGTTCAAGGTACTGTCAGTGGGAGCGAAGGCTCTGACCACTTCCTAACTATCAATAACTGTTGATGATCCTGCTCTCCATGCAACATTCAGGCCCTCTGGTACCTTCCCTGTGTCTGAGTGGCTTAACAGCATTTTCTTCTTTTGGCCTGCATAGAAGCCTGAGCTTGTTTTGTTCATTTTGGACTGCTGGGGCCTCATCTAAATTCCTTGTTCATTTTGGAACAAGAAAGAAAATGATAAAGAGAGACAGAAATGGGGCTAGGAGACAGAGTCTACCCTAGGAGATGTTATCACCATCAAGCAGCTGCTCAGAACTGTACAGCTCTGTTCATTCTCTTGGTATATCAAAAGGTCAGAAGGCTCTGGGACCTTGAGAAATGGAAACACTCAGAGGCAGCTTATTTCAATAGCTAATAGTCCACACCTCTAACTACCAAATAAGTGACTGCAGGTCTTCATAATGCTCCAAAGAATCTCAATTTCATGTAACAAATCCAGTCATCAGTTCTGGGCAAGCATTGGGACCAAAGTAATTATGATTTTATTATTAACATTTTGTATAAGTACTAATGATAACAGTGTATTTCTGGTCTCCTTCTCTGGTTTTATGTTGGAATAATCCTAATTTAACAGAATTCTAAGTTTATATTTATTAATGTTATACCACTATTTGGAATAATTTGCTTAGATTAATAAACATAAAAATAATGATAAATAACACATACCCAATTTCTGGAGTCAAAGCGTTCTTAAGTATATGAAACAAAAAAGAATGACACCTTCTCATCATGACACTCCTAGTCCCTAGGTGATATCCACATAAATAGTTTTGTGTGTATCCGTCTGAATTTTTAGATAACCATTCTCAATTTCACCCTTAATCATCCATCCATCCATCCATGTATCATTTATCTCTTTCTTAAAAAATATTTATTTATTTGGCTGCACTGGGTCTTAGTTGAAGCAGGCGGAATCTTTGTTGCGGCATGTGGGATCTAGTCCCCTGACAAGGGATCGAACCTGGGTCCTCTTCAGTGGAAGCGTGGAGTCTTAGCCAATGGGCCACCAGGGAAGTCCCTTTATTTATCTCTTATACAAGTGTGACCACACTATTTATCTTGTAATGACACTTGCTTTTATTCTTGCAGCTTTTAAGATAAAAATATATACTTCTGTGGAAATTAACTTATATTTGTTTGTTGATCTATAGTTCAGGGTGATGATGTCCTAGTGCTTTGTTTCTTAGCATGTGGTTGTTCAATTGGAATTGCTCTTTTTCTGAAGCATGACACTTTGTGAGCAATTTAAGTCTGCTTTGTGGTAATTGTTGAAACTTTCTGTGGGTGTGACTGGTTATTGTTTGTTGGCTCCACTGAACATAGAACTAATTAAAGGGGAAGATGTGAGCAGAATTATCACAAACTTAGAATTTTGTAGCCAAATACTCTTTGGTGACTGTTTAGAATTTGATGTAAAGATTTTTCTGACAGTGAATAAACTGTTAGAGAAAATTGTTGTTTGTCTGTGGAGGTAAGCAAAAACTAATGACATCTCTTTGCTTGTCCTTGTTATTTTCACACCTTAGTTCCTGTGGCACCTTTGTGTTCACCTTCATGCCTTCTGTCTCTCATCTGATAAAACTTGCACTTGGTTTATTCTTTCTGGATTCTCTTTTTATTCTGCTGTCCATATGCTCCAGTTCAAAAAGTAAACAAATGTTTTTCACCATCCAGAGTCTCTTGAACTAATTTAGTTACTTCAGCAGCTTTAACTGCCCTTTTAAACACCCAGGATACCTGAACATGTTCTGTACCACTATCAACACCACTTACGGATGTCATTTGTGCTTATTTTTACCTATTATTGTACTCTCATTTTATCTAAGTGTTTCTAATTTTGGGTTGCCCTGTTGAGACCTGGACTGCACTTTCTACTTTCTTCTTTCACTTCCTTTGGCATCATTCATTTTTTTTTTTTTTAAGGCAGTCAGCACTGTATGAATGTGATCATCTGAACAAAAAATACCATTTTTCTAAAGTCTGTATGAATCTGTGGAGTTGTGTCCAAGCAGTGAATCTACTTACAGGAGGACCACATTTAAAGCATTTTCACTAACCGCACTTGTAGCAGGCGCCTCAAAGGCTATGCCATCTAGTCAGCCCTCCTTCTGAGGGAATCTAGAGCATAATAAAACCCTATCCACGCTTCCCCTCTTCAACCTCCCTTACCGTATATTAGACCCCAGGAAGCCTCTCTTCACAGCTCTTGGGTGGGGTTTTTTTTATTCTCAGGGATTTGCTTAAATCTTTGAGGATATCCACATGGATATATCTTTCAAATGGTGGAGAATTTCAGGTCTAGAGACAACTGGGGGGTTGTGTTTCTGTGCTTAGAGTTAGTAGTCAGAATTTAGATATCAATTGCCATGAAGCTAGATGAATAAAAATCTCCCTTTAAGATTGTGTCTGTTATTTATTATTATTCTTTTTACTCTGTGACTCAGTTTTTACTTTGTATGTTTTGAGATTATGTTGTGTGTGCATACAAGTTTGTAATTATTATATCTTCTTGCTGGACTTTCCATTCTGTTAGTGGACAGTGTATCTTTTTACTCCCATTTTTTTACTTTAACTTTATTGTTTCATAACATTACTATATTAGCTTTGTTTTTGGTTAGTATTTGTTCAGTGTTCCTCTTTCCATCCCCATGCTCTCATTTTTAAAACAGTTGTTTTGCATGGTTTTGTTTTAGGGGTGTCTCTTCCAAGCAGAACAAGCTTGATTTCTTTATTTTTAGATAGCTCTGATAATTCCTGTCTTTGAATTAGGAAGTTTATTGTTAACATTTCTTGTGTTTGCAGGTATATTTATATTTATTATCTTCTTTTGAGTTTTCAATTACCATTCGTTTGTTTTGCTCTTTTCTTTCCCCCTTCCTGTGCTCTATTGGATTGCTAAAGCTTTCTGTATTTTGTTTTACTTCTACTCTGCTTATTTGAGTTATATTGTAAAGTTATATTGTAGTTCTACTTCTTTAGGAATCGCTTTACTTTCTAAATATACATAAATTATTTTACATTTTAAAGTCTGGAGTTAATCTGTATTTATATCCTCTTTCTGACTATACCTTGACATGTTATAAATGCTCAGTGGATAATTCTCATTGTTAATATTGACTAAAGTTTCAGTTCTACTTTTTTTGAAATGGAATATAATTATTATTTTACAGTAAATAGTTGATTAAATTTACAATATATTTTTCTCTTTTCTTCTGTTGCATCCTTCTGGATTTATTTTTCTACGTACTAAAGTATATCTTTAAATAATTGACTCAGAGTTGATCTAAGGGTGGCTTTTTAAAAATTTCACTTTTGAATAATAATTTAGCTGGGTATAAAATTCTAAATTAACATTTATTTTCTCCTTAACACTTTAAAGATGTTATCTTATTGTCTTCTGCCTGGAGCACAGTAAAAAATAAAATATTTTTTGAGTAAATGAAGGACATCTGTTGCTGATTAAAAACTCCTGTCATTCCAGTGGGTGCTCCTTTGTTAATAATCTGCCATTTCTTTTTCTCTCTAATGACTTTTGACAGTAACTAATCTTTTGTTTGCAATTTTATTATGTTATATGTAGGTATAGATTTAGCTTTATTTATCCTGTATGATGGAGTAAATTATTGACTTTAAAAATGATATAACTTTTTGAAAATTCTTACTTTTATATCTCCAAATATTTATCTATTATCTTATCCATAATCTGTATATCTTTATCTATAAAATATATTTATAATCTCTTTTCTACAACTGCTATCAGATATGTGGTAGATCCTCTCATTGCTCTGCAACGTCTGTTTATTTCAATAAAATTTTAAATTTCCTTTCAGTATTTTCAGTCTGTAATATTTATATCTTCTGTTCTTTTTAAATTTCTGTGAGTTGTTTGCAAATTTTTTTTCCACACAGTCTTTCACAGTGAAATGAAATTGGGTGTGAGAGAGGCAGTCAAGCCTCATTTAGCTTAGTTTCAATTAGTGATCCTGGGTGTGGTCCCCGATCTCATGATGCTTAGGAGCCTAAGTCCCACCTGCTTCTAGACTTAGAGGCCATAGGTTTTCCCACTTGCTTCTAGACATAGAGGTCCATGGCTTCTGCCTCCCTTACTACTTTTCTATTTCTTGCCTAAAGATAATTATCATATTTTAAAAAAATCTCTATTACAGCTTTTGACTTTATATTTTCCTATTGTGTTTATTATTGTTATGGTTTCTGAGACACCAGAGGTATGTCAGTGATTGACAATATGGAAGCATCTTGACTGGAAGTTGAGACCAGACATAGGTAATAATTACTGAAGGGTAAAAGGGTGAGCATTGGTTCTTTAGATTGAATGGCTTTACTATTTATTCCTTAAACGGAGACACTTTTGAGAGTAGAAAAAGGCACTACAAGTAGTAATAGAGAACAATAAGTAAACCAAGGCCTCGACAGAAAATTGAGTTGTATAATCATTGTGCTATAAAAGACTGTTCTCCTTTAATTTTTAGATATGAATACTTGTGACTAGTATCATAGACAGTCTTCCATTGATGTCTGCACTCTACCCAGAATTAAAGATGGCTTTTCCTACAAGAAACACATGATTAGTATATAATTATAAAAGCCTGTAGACTTTGAACACTTGGAATACAAGGCTACTGAGAAGAAAGCATAGTGAATGAGTAAACCTGAAGCTAATTTTATTCATTAATTTATTTAGCAAATGCTTACAATTCCGTCTTTAAAATATTTATAATATTGATCCTCATGATAATTGAGGCTGTTTTCCAAAGGAACAGACACCGGAATGTCAGTAGTAGGAGCTGATTCTGAGGTAAAGTTGCATTGACTTTTATATGATGCACATTATGTGATGTAACTATATCTTGACTATTGTAACATGCTATAATTGCCAGTGAATCTCGTGAATAGACATATATAAAAGAAATTCAGAAGCAGTATGCCTTACAAATACTGAATGAATACTGAATGAACCAATATACAGAACTTTAATTAAAACTAGTAGCATAAAATGATCATATTTTACAAATACATTTTAGACTTTCTGTGCCTTACAAAATTTGCATGTGCACTGCACATGCCTGCTGCTAAGGAAATACAACAAGTTGATCTCTAACTAACCTGCTATCTTTGAGGGCCTATGATTCTAGTGATTGTTTCTAAATATAAGTATTATCGATCAGGACAAAATGCATTTTCATTCTATATATCTATATCTAATATATGTCAGTACAAAATCTGTGTGTGTGTGTGTGTGTGTGTGTGTGTGTGTGTGTAAGTATCAAAAAACCCATGATGACTACAGACTTTACATTTTTCTACTCATTAGCACATCTCCCCAAGCCACCATAATTCTTGTTTTTCTCTTTTTCAAATAAGCTCATGCCATCATGTTGGTCAGGGAGAAGGATAGCCATCTCGTCTTTTGTTTGCTAGAGAGTTTCAATTATTTAATAAGTGCAAGTAATTAAGACATTAAGAATTAAAGTGACTCCAAGGAGAGCTTTGAGACTCTGAACTGCAGAGTGTTGCCTAGGTTTCTGAGTTTGAATTTCAACAAAAGTGAAAAGGTCTTGCTACTGGTTCTTTCCATTTTTTTTTTTTAAATAAAGATGCAGTGTAATCCATCTGAATTAGAGGCTGAAAAATTATATAACCTTTGGTTAACAAAAACAGTTATAAAATTCAAAGACAGTACTTTCATTTCTTACTAAAACTATCATTATTAGTATCCCCAGATGGCTCAGTATAAATGTGCATTTTTTAACAAGTATGTAATAACTTAATAGTTGATAATGTGGTTCTAGTGGATAATCAAGGATTATTAGTGCACGTGAACGTGTGTGTGTGAGAGAGAGCGAGCAGGAAGAGGAATAGGAGTGAAAGGATCAGGGGTCAATACTTTCAAAAACTTATTTTCCAATGACTAGGTTTTATGTGTTAACATAGACAAAAATGATAAAATTACCACCATTATTTCTGTAATCTTAAAGATGTTTCATAGCCTCTCCTCAGGTGATAAGGCACACGTCAGGAAGAGGTGGTACAAACACATCCACAAGAAGCTCCTTGGTGTAGTATCTGGCTCTGTCTGGGTAGCCACTCTTATTTCTCAGATAATAAAAGGACTTCTTTGGGGTTAAAACTCATCCGTTAACTTTTAAAGAAATTTCTACCTCCATCTGAACAAGTTCAAATATTACTGATTTATTTTTCTAATTTTGAAAATAAGCTCCTCAGGTTTTCAAAGGCAACTTGAAAATTGGATACCAGTTCATATATAATTCATATAACCTCTCAACTGATGACAAGTCTTGCTGTAGCTTCATATTAGAAACATAGTTAAAATTCTTAAATTTGGAAAAGTGCACTATTTTTTATACAGTGCGTCTCTTCATATGACAGAAAATTTATACTGTATTCTACTCTCCCCCAAGATAATTTCAAGCAGTGTCTATAATAATATTTCAGCTTCTGTAATTTTGAAGAAAATATAAGAAATCTAAAATCTTTGAAGATTTAAAATTCTGGGTTTTTTGGGGTTTTGTTTTTGGTATTTTGTGGTGAGAGAAATGTCAAATATAATACCTGACCACCGACTTTTTTCAAGAACTCAGTTTAGAAGTGCATATACTGGTATTTATTATTTTGGTTTTATGAACTGTTTTTATGTAAAATAAATGTACAAAATCCTTCTACTGTGTTGGGAAAATAGAGGTTTCCTGTGAAAGGGAAAAGATAGAAAACCAATGCTAGGTTATTCTTCTGGTTCAAACTGGATCCCAGCATAGCTTATGGCACAGAGTAGGTTTTCAGTAAATACTTGTTGAATGAAAATTTTCATGGACTTTCTTGAATATAGATCTTAATAATAATGATGATGATAATAATAAATTAAAAGAAAACTTTTTATTAGAAAAATAAGCCAATATAAAAAAAATATCAGGGCTTCCCTGGTGGCACAGTGGTTGAGAGTCCGCCTGCCGATGCAGGGGACACGGGTTCGTGCCCCGGTCCGGGAAGATCCCACATGCCGCGGAGCGGCTAAGCCCGTGAGCCATGGCCGCTGAGCCTGCGCATCCGGTGCCTGTGCTCCACAACGGGAGAGGCCACAACAGTGAGAGGCCCGCATACAGCCAAAAAAAAAAAAAAAAAAAAATCAAATTAATGTCTTTCAAGTTTTGTTAGTTTTTTTTCTGGAAACTTATAGAGCATATTGTGGAAGGCAAACATTGACGGGGTGAGGAAAAAACATACATACATACAGACAGAGAACTGAAATAGCATATCTTATTGGTGTGGACCATTTTGTCATGATCAGAATTACTACTGTTTATATCCACATCTGTGTGATCCATCTTATTAGTGTGGGTTAGCTGTGGAGATTGACTTTATGATGTTTTTATGGTCTGTCCTTTCCAATCTTAAAATTCTAAATTTTCATTGTGTGCACTTACCTGCATGTATAAATTTGCATGTAGATAGACCAGTATTTCTCTAAGGCAGAGATCAGCAGACTCTTTGTGGAGAGGGCCAGGTAGTAAATGTTTTAGGCTTTGTGGCCCTATTGTCCTGGTTTCAGTGACTCAGTCGGCCCCTGAAGGGGAAAGCAGCCATAGGCAATGGGTGTGGCTGTGTGCTTCCGGCTGGCTCAGCTACAGGAACGCAGGAAGTAAGTTTGCTGACCTCCACCCTTGCCACACTCCCTTTCTCCCAGCAGCCACTAGCTTTTCACAGTGATAAACTGAGCCCTCTCTATCATCACCCACCTGCCTTATAGTTAGTTCTGTTGTAACGCTGTATCTGCCAGTTCCTGTGTCAGGGTCTGCCTCTTTGCTTCTTATGCTTTCTAGATCCTTTCCTAGGAAGACCCTGAGGGGACTTCCACGCCTCTTTACGGGTTCAGATTTGGGAAGATAAGTGCAGCCTCTGCCTTCTTTTCTGTTCCCTCACATGTGGAGGCAGTGATGCCCAGAGCAGCCCAGATCCAGAGCCAGTCTTGACTAGAGCTTGACATGTGCTGGGGGACCTCAGCCACTTAAGCTGGCAGAGTGGGGGGAGTTCTGCTGCCGTCAGTGGTGTCTGGTAGGGCGGGTCAACATTGGGCAGGGCTTTGCGGCTGCAGAACTGGACCCGTCCACCCCCTTGTGTTTGGAGGGCTCTGATCCTCTGTTGGGATTGAGATCTTGCCTGCTTGGCTGGACTGGGTGATTCACTCTTCTCTAGAGATCTGACTTATCTTCCTCATTTCTTTGCTGTGGATGAAGTGCTGCCTAATGGGCAGCTAGCTGACTCCCTTTGTTTTTTAAATACAGGTGGCATTGTGGTCTCCAGTGGCTCTGCCTGGTCCATCACTTGGCCTTTCCAGGCTCTCAGTGCCTGCCTGAACCAAGCCTCTTTGGGCTCTCTCCTTGGCTCCATCCTCCCTATTTCTTGACCTCCCAAGGGTACCTGTTGCTGAAGACTCATGCCTCACCCTTGGCCCAGCATGAGTTATGTCAAAGTAGAGATTATGGTCCTTCTTTGCAGTGCAGTGATACGTAATTTGATCTTTTGTTCAAATCCTTACATCTTACAGTTATTGTTAGTTAAACACTAATAAAACACTAATATTGATTTTAAGAGCTATTTTTCACAGAACCTTAAAATTAGTGCTCAAAGATATTACAAATAAATTAAAAACAAATTAAAACCAGAGAAAAGATCAGTGGGATCCCATATTGATCCTGATACATAGGGAGCAACACAGGGAGGAATTTGAGATTCACGGGAGGTAAAAAAAAAAGACTAAAAGTATTGGTTTCCCTCAGTGATAAAAAGGTACTAGGAGGTTTTCTGCTTCTAAATTGTCTTTTACAATTCTAGGGTCAGAATTCTGGATACAATTCAGTAAGTGGACATGCACAAGAAACTAGTGATTCTTTATATTTATATCAGAAAATTTCTAGAAATTATATTGAGTAATAGTCATTCTTTTCTTACAAATCAATCTATAGAGACTGTTTCATATGTATATGCCCTGGAGAGAGAAAAAACTAGATGCTTAAAGACCAGATAAGAGATGCTTAAAGACCAGTTGTCCATTTAATATGTGTTGAGCATTTAGTATGTGTTAAATGACATAGATGACAGGTTGTGTGGATTGGGAGATGTGAGATGGAAGAAGTTCCTAGAGACTGCAAACTGGTTTGTGTCACTTCCATATGGGTCAAGCTGGTAGACTTTTAATAAAGTTCAGGATCATATATATAACCAGTGTAACCCTTTGGGGTAAAGGGGGGGTTAGATAGAGGCTTTGAGAATGTGATGTTAGAGGAGAGGTTAAGAGCAATGCCAAGCAGTCAGACTGCCTGATATGATATTACAGCTCGGTTCTCCACCTTAGTAGTAGGAAAATTATTTTACCTCTTTATGACTAGTTTTCTCATCCCAAAGCTAGTGCTGTTGAGAGTACAGACATAGATGTAAAGAACAGACATGTGGACACAGCGGGGGGAAGGGGAGGGTGGGACAAACTGGGAGATTCAGTTTGACATAAATACACTACCATGTGTAAAAGAGATAGCTAGCGGGAACCCGCTGTATAGCACAGGGAGATCAGCTCGGTACTCTGTGACCACCTAGAGTGGTGGGATGGGGGAGTGGTAGGGAGGGGATATAGGTATACAGATGGCTGATTCACTTCATTGTACAGCAGAAGCTAACACAACGTTATAAAGCAAGTTTACTTCAATTAAAAAAAAAGTACCCAATTTCATAGGGTTGGTTATGTAAAGATTTAATGAGATAAGACATGGAAGATACTAACATTTAAAAAATGGAATTATTAAAAATTTTTTTGAAAGTTATTATTATATGGATTCACACAGACATAGGTTTTAATCCCTATTCCACCATTTACTAGCTGTATGACTGTTGGCAAATTAATTAAGTTACCTTTGTTTAACTATCTTTATCTTTATTGTAGGAGAAATTAACCTATTTCATTTAATGGATTTAAGGCTTTATTTAGATAAATATTGGTAGTGATCATTTAACACATATTAAATGCTCAATAAATGATAATACTCATTAGCATTCTCTAAAGAGATAAAATACCTGGTTTAAATAATCTGCTTTTAGGGAGAAAATGAAATATATAGAGAAATAAAATCTGTCTCCTATATGTCATTTATTTAAAGTTAGCTTCTAGTTTTCCTCCACTGATAAATATTTTCAAATGTAGTCACTAATTAAATCCAGTTCAGTATTTTGTATGGATAGAGAAATAGGCAAGAAATACCAGACAAGTGTGTATATAGAAAGTTGTCCCTCAAGACTCAATGTTGAAAAATAAATAAATAAATAAATAAAGGAAAATAAAGACCTTCACAGATTTAAAAAAAAAGACTCAATATTGATGAATTTTAAAATCTTGAGATAGATTGTTTTGATAAATCCACAGGTTTGCAGAAGACATTACAGGTAAACATTTGGCTTATAAAAATGGTACTGGATGTTTACGTGAGAGTCTCATCTGGTATCAACTTCAAAGACTTGAAGATTTAATTCAGTTTAAAAAAAATAGAGGGCCACTTGAGTGTAAGGAAATTTTTCTACTCTGTCATTTTCAAAGTATCTTTCATTTATTTGCCTAATCTTTATTTTTTTAAAATAAATTTTTATTGGAGTATAGTGGATTTACAATGTTGTCTTAGTTTCTGCCATACAGCAAAGTGAATCAATTATACATATACATATATTCACTCTTTTTTAGATTCTATTCCCATACAGGTCATTACAGAGTATTGAGTAGAGTTCCCTGTACTATACAGTAGGTTCTTATTAGTTATTTATTTTATATATAGTAGTGCGTATATGTTGATCCCAGCCTCCCAATTTATCCCTCCCCCTGTCTTTCCCCCATGGCAACCGTAAATTTGTTTTCTACATCTATGACTCTATTTCTGTTTTGTAAATAGGTTCATTTGTAACATTTTTTTTAGATTCCCCATATAAGCAATATCATATGATATTTGTCTTTATCTGTCTGACTTACTTCACTCAGTATGACAATCTCTAAATCCATCCATATCTCTGCAAATGGCATTATTCATTCTTTTTTATGGCTGAGTAATATTCCATTGTATATATATACCACACTTCTTTATCCGCTCCTCCATCAATGGATGTTTATGTTGCTTCCTAAAGCAGCAGCCTCTCCTAGTTCTTGGAGTGGTGACAATTCTAGTATATTGTGATTCAATGATTGGGTTTGTTTTTATACCATCCAAACTTTTCGAAGTTTTAAAAATTTTTGAGTTTATTTTTCCCATTTCTATTTTCCCAATATACATAATATCTACCCTAAGAGTCTTATTCTGCACTAGCAAATCCATTCCCAGTCTAGAGCCCATACCTGTTGAGTAACTACTATGAAACATTTACGGATACTAAAGAGGAATATAAAAAATAGCAATGTAACCCCTCCTGAAAGAGCTGAAATTCTAGCTGGGAAATTGGAAGTGAAATGATAATTCTTTCCCAATTCACAGAAAAAAAATGTTTTTTTATAGTTTTAGAAAACCTTAGCCTGTCTACTATGAAAGAACAAGTCACAAACATCAATTAATAGAAAATCTTGGAAACATACAGTCTTGGGTGAGTTATTAATTAATTTGTGAGAACTGTGTATGCTTATGACTGATTTTACATTGCAAAAGTAGTCGTATGTCTTCTTGTAACACTGTTACCAGTTCATACTGGTAGAATTAAATACTTGGTATTTCTCAAAAGGCATAACATTTTCCCACAATTCTCTTGTGTTATTTGCTTGAGACCCGCCATTGTTGTAGAGTATATAGCTGCATGTAAATCCACATGATACAAACCACAATAGGGTTAATAAGGATTACTTGTGGAAGTAAATTGGACATGTTTGGGATCAACTCTATAGAAGAAATGACCTGACTTGGCAGAGAAGGAGATCAAAATGCAAAGGAATAAGCAAGAGCTATCCAAGGAAGGGAGATCAGCTTGGCCAGAGATGGGAACTTGCCCGTTGAATGAAAAATATGTAGTATGAAGGAGAGAAAAAGGGAAAACAGTGGAAAATCTCCAGTGATTCAGAAAGGGCCTGTACGAGAACTTTCTAATCCTGTCAGCTGACTGAAAATGAAATAGGCTGCCCTGAAAAATTGTGACTGTGGCTCTGGTAGAAATACTCAAGTCAAGACCATCTCCTTGTTGTTGAATGTTGAGGGAATTCATACATCAGATAGAAGATAGACTTCTAGACGGTGCCTTTCAAGATACGATCCACCTCTGAGATGCTTTGATTATAGCTGTTATATTGCTGATTAGCCAGCAAATAGTGTATGTCAAAGATATGACAGTACAATTTATTGCTCTGTAATTATAAATTACCCATTCTGTTAATGAGTTTTTTAAAAAAAAACAAAACACTACTGAAGCAATACATTTCTTTTTTTTAAGGTTTATGTTCTTTGTTATATGTATGTTGTATGTTACACTTCTAAAACTTTGCGAATCCCTTTTTTAAAAATTGAAGTATAGTTGATTTACAATGCTGTGTTAGTTTCAGGTGTACAGCAAAGTGATTCAGTTACATACCACACACACGTATATTCATATATTCTTTTTTCAGCTTATTTTCTATTATAAGTTATTATAAGATATTGAATATAGTTCCCTGTGTTATACAGTAGGTCCTTGTTGGTCATCTAGTTTATATACAGTACTGTGTATCTGTTAATCCCAAACTCTTAAATTTAACCCTCCTCTCCCTTTCCCCTTTGGTAACCATAAGTTTGTTTTCTATGTCTGAGAGTCTATTTCTGTTTTGTAAATACATTTAGTTGTATCATTTTCTTAGATTCCACCCATAACTGATATCATTTGATATTTGCCTTTCTCACTTAGTATGATAATCTCTAGGTCCATCCATGTTGCTGCAACTGGCATAATTTCATTCTTTTTTATGGCTGAGTAATATTCCACTATATATATATATACACATACACACATACACACATCACATCTTCTTTATCCATTCCTCTTTTGACGGACACTTAGCTTGCTTCCATGTCCTGGCTATTGTAAATAGTGCTGCTATGAACATTGGGGTGCATGTATCTTTTTGAGCAATACATTTCTTTATAGGAAGATTATGTCACATTTTCTAACTTAATTTTCTAAATCCCATTTAAGAAAAATCTGCCCTCTGCTAGTAGAAATAACAAAAATCCAAAACTACTGTCTTAGACTGAGATTTTAATGTATAAGTATCTTATTTTGGATCAAAATCCTTAAAATAAACCAAGCAGAATAATGAAAACCTATATGTTTGGCTGATAAGTTTTGAAATGGCCTGATTTTGTCATGCACTGTGGCATTCAAAAAGCTCAGATGTTCCCCAAGTTCATAAAAAAAAGTCTCTTAAATATTTTCACCCCCTAAAAGTCTGGGTTGATGGGTTTCATTTCTTCTGCTGCTGATATATCAGCATATGTATCTTCTGCAGAGTGCAGTGAAAGCAGGATAGCAGTGAAGTATGTGGTATGGAAGCCCTTAAAAATTGTGCTTTATGTTGGTTCATGGCAAATTGAAAAAAGTACATGGACGTTGTGAGACTCTTTTTTACTGGGGAGTTTTTCGTTGTACAGAAATCAAACAAAATTCTGAAGTTTTATTACTAATGTTGCTTGATTATTTTGCATAATTGAACATTTTTGCTCCAAAAGTGCAAAAATTGATTAATATATTCCTCCTCATTGTTATTTTGAAGTTGAAATTTCAGATTTTAGATTCTGAGATTCCTTTGTATACTTCTCCTTTAAAATGAATAGGTTCTGTGAATTAAAATTTTCACCAAATAAACACATTTTTATGACTGACAAAATCATGGCCCTAAATTTCCAATGGACATTAAAAATTTTGTGAAAATATCAGACATCTTGTGAAAATGTGACTTTGGAGAAGGATACAGCATAGGTGTGATCAGTATCATTTATTGTCGGCAGAATGGCAGAACCCTATAAATAATTTATTTTCTTAAGGCCAGACTGATACTTAGCGAATCCCTGTGTCATCATCAGCATTATTTAAAAGATGGCACAGAAGGTAACATCTGGGAGCCAATTCATCATTTAATTAAATTATCCTGTAATGAAATCTTCTGTAATGAGATTAATTTTAATTATTAATCAGGAGTTGACATGGGCACAAGGCACGATGAATAATAAATGAAAGGCTTTGTCTGTTCCATTTCTAAGAAAGGACCTACTTTACTGCAACAGTGCTTTTTATCCAGCCGTGCTGAGTCCTCGCAATGTGATCGTCCAAGAGCCTGGCTTGATTTTTATTTCAGAACCTAGAGAGAGGATAATTGGTCAATACTTTCAGATTTGAATTCCGAATTTATGCATTTTCAGTGTACACATTGATTTTTTGCTTGAAGCAATTTTTAGTTTTTAAAGTGTGCTGAATATGTCAAAGACACAAAATATCTTTACAAAATAATATGAGTTAAATTCCTAATTCAGGTATGAAAATGTCACCTTTTCCCCAACTTCACTGAGATATAATTGATGTATAAAATTATGTAAGTTTAACGTGTACAATGTGATGATTTGATACATGTATATATTGAGAAGTGATTACCATAGTAAGGTTAGTTAACACATCCATAGCCTCACATAATTACACTTTATTGTTTTTGTGGTGAGAACATTTAAGATTTCCTCTCTTTGCAACTTTCGAGTATATAATAACCTATTGTTAACTATAGTCACCATGCTGTGTATTAGATCCCCAGAAGTTAATCACCTTCTAACTAGAAGTTTGTAGCTTTGGAAAATGTCACCTTTAATGGTTAAAAGTAGTTAATTGCAGTCACACTCTGTGATCAACTATAAGTAGGTAATTGTGCTCTCTTATGAATGGTCTGTCAGTTCCTGACAAATCTGTCCAAGTTGGGTAGTTGGGTACTGGCCTCCAATCAAGCTTACACCCATCCTGAATGAACCGTGTGTGGGTCAGTTGACTGGATCAGAATTCACTGGGGACTCAGCAGTGCCCTGGGAGTACTGGGCATCCGCATAGTCACCATGCAGAGCCTTCCCTGAAACCCTGGCCACGTTTGCTCAGGTCTTAGGGCTTCTTTTTCCCTTGGTTGCCTGAATGGAGGACAGTCATAAAAAGAGGAATGAGACCTATTCTTTGCAGCCATAGAAATCAGGGTGAGGGCCAAACTAACAGGAAGGTAGACTGAGGGACTTACAAAAACAAAAACTGATCATCTCATCCCCCTTGACTAAAGCTCTTCAACAGATTTCTAATTTTATTTAGACTAAAATCTAATATCCTTACTAGGCCTGCAAAACTTCTGCAACTTCTTCAGCTTTCTTCAGTCCACCCATGACCCATCCCCGCCAACACACACATGCTCATTCCAGTATAGTCCCAGTCATATTATTTTAGGAATGGAAGGGGCCACGATTTTTCCTGGATCTTTTCCAGATGAATTCTTAGTTATCCTTTGGATCTTAACTTAAATGTCACTTCTTCCAAGAAGCCTTCCCAGATTCCCCAGTCTAAATCATTTCTCTTCCTGTTTTATAGACTCTCATCACATCTCCATTGATTCATTCAATATGGTGTTATTTTGGACTTACCACATGCCAAGCAGCTTTTGCTTTCATTCCAATAACTTATCAAGATGTGTATTTTGTACTCATTTTCTGTGATTATTTCTCTTTCCCACTAGACTGCAAGCCTCATGAAGGCAGGGAACATGCTGAAACCCTGGCTCGGTACTTGGTACATAGTGTTCCCTTAATGAATACTTAATAAATGAAAACAGAGATGAGAACTTCTTAACAATTTAATCTAGACACTAAAATGAGCTTCCTTAAGAGGCAATGCACTTTCCATCCTTGGAAATATTTTAAAAGAGGCTGGATAACTTGTGTTAGAGTTGAAAGAGAAAGAGAATTTAAGCATCAGAAAAAAAATGGTTATAGATGACCATAAAATTTAACTCTAATTCTGTGTAGTGGCGGTTCTAACATCTAGGAAACATTCAATAAATAATTGCTTACTAATTGACTAAGACATTATTACTTCTGGTGAGAGTCTCTCAATGCTCACTTCATAAAAGGAATTGAACATGTTTTAATTTATTCTTTACATATTTATTGAGAATACTGTGTAAAAACTGAGACAACAGCCTCAATATTTTAGCCATAGCAGCAGTGTCCAACACCACATAATCCCCTATGATTCTTTTTTCCCTTTATTTCCTACCACTTGTGTTAGCAAGAACACCTGTCTTAATATATTAAAATAGTGATGAATGTGTAAAAAATAAAGGGAAAATAAATAACATGAGTATTATAGAAAGCATTATCACATTCTGTAATCCAATTAGGTTGTCCTATACATTTTGAATGTTATTACTACGTAATGACAAAACTTTTGCAGGTAATAAAATTATCTTGCCTTCTGGAAAATTTCTTTATGATTAGGAACTTTACTGGTGGGCTATATATATATATATATATATATATATATATACACATATACATATATATATGTATACACACACACACACACACACACATGAAGTAACTCTTTTTAACTGGTAAAATTCCACTGCTCTCAGCTATCTCTCAATCTTGACCACTTAGTATAATTACAAAGACAGAGCAGAAGAAACATCGAGCCTCTCTACAGTTTTCCAGCCCAGTTTGCTGTTTTGCTCAGTGACAATGAATCTTATATCCCACCTTATAGCTTTCAACTTATAATATGACAGAAATTTGAATTAGCAGATACACATGCTAAAGGCAAAACATCATTTTTTTTTAATTTTGATTTTACAAGCATAAGTTGTCCGTGATATTCCTCAAAGGCATGTAGGGAGAAACCCCATGTAACTATTTCCTCATGCTCCTTATGTCTAAGAAAAGAGATTCAAGCTTTCAGTGTTTTGCAACCAGAAATTTAAAATTCCAGCCTAAAATGGAACATTTCTTTCAACATGATCTGTTTGCTTGCAGGTTAGTAGTAATAGTAAGACTTTCAGAGCAGGAGTTTTTGTTCTTAAGTGGTATCTGGAAATTGTATTAGTAATTGTGATTAGCAGTCTCTGCTACCATGTGTCTAGTTGGCATGTATCAGCAGGGCTGAACATTTTAGCACAAGCTAGAGGTTGTATTGGGTTTCAGTAGTTTTCCTACATGAGCATGCCTTTGCCAGGCTATCTATTTGATCACTCTTAGCCAGGAAAAAAACACCCTAGTGACCTCTACCAAATTGTTTATAAAATAGTCTATTTGATTAAGGTTCATTTTATTAAGGCTCTATTATGTAGTCTGAAGGTTGATGAGTATTAGCATAAATATTAGAAATAGTACCTTTGTAAAGAATAACTTAGCAACCATTTATCTTGTGTTGAGAATTTGCTTTCGCTGCTGAAATTCCAGTCGGTAACAACTACATATAGATCGAGCCAAAATAATAATCTTTAGCTAAGTTTTGGATTAAGAAAGTTGTCAAAGCTCTAATGGATCATGTTATGTTGCTTTTGCTATGACACAAAGTGTTTGCTATAAGAGAGAATTCTTTATTCTACAGAAGAAAGGAAAGTTATTTTTAGACATGACCAATGACATGGTAAAGGCCTTTCTGCATTTCAGTTTTTTCAGGGTAGTCCATTGATCCATTGTTCCAGATCGCCCAAAAATATTTTTGATTAAAAAAAGGAAAACTACAGCGGTGGTTCAGCAGTGTTGCCTTTGTAATGCTTAGGGCTTTGCTTTTCCTTTTTAGCTAATTGTAGATGTACTCAATGATAAGTCCTGGGGACTTTGATGATTGTTTATGCATCTTTTACAGACACTTCCATTCTGTCTCTAAATAGTTTAAAGGTAAATAAAAATAATTAGTGACACTGTGCATTAGGTTCATTTATTCATTTATTCAACAGGTATTTATTGAGCATTTACTATGTTGCAGGCACTGTGCTGGGTAAAACAATAACAGATTCTGTTCTTGCCCTCATGTTGCTTGCAGTTAAGTTAGTAAAAGAGGGCTAAAGCCAGTAGCCATGCAAATAAATATAAAAGCCAACTGTCTTAAGTACTGCAAGGTTAGATTAAATAGTTAAAAGTTTTCTCAGAGAAAGGGATTGATTGAAGACTAAAACTGATCAACAGGAGCTCAGCAGGAAGAAGTGGTTGGGGAGAACATTCCGGGAGGGGAATAGCCTTTATACTGTTAAGGTAAGGGTGATCTTTTTGGTCTTTATCCTAAGAGCATTGGGAAGCCCTTAAAGTGTTAAACGTGTCTGTGTCCGTGTGTGAGAGAGAGAGAGGGTGAGAAAAAGATTTGCTTTTAGAAAAGGTGACTTTGGCTGCACTGTAAAACACGGGTTAGAGGCATTAATAGAGGATTCAAAGTAATGATTATGATTTATTATAACACAAATGGAGGAAATGAAAATCTGTGAACTATAGTGATTCTCTGGGGGTAGGGTGAGGTGGAGAAAAGCTCTTCTTCACAGAAAATAGCCAGCTATTATAAGTAGAGGAATGATAGAAAGTCACCATTTTGCGGTTCCTAATATAATAACTGATTAGGGTATCATTAACAGAAGCTAAAACCATTAGGTCACCCTAGTGATCTCTTAGTATCACCCTAGAGACTGAATACTAATTACCGAAGAAAATTTGTAGTTTTCCAGTGGAGGGTCACCACTTGGTCCCTTGATTTGGTTTTAGACATAATGGGTTTGAGATATTTTGAGAAATTAAAGTGAAAATGTATCATTTGATTATACAGGGTAGTTAAGTAGTTTGGCTGGAAAAATAGACTTTTAGAAATTACTGTAGTACATTTCTTTTGCTCAAAATATCACGCATTTGGTATACTTCTCTAATTGTTCTTGCTTAAAATGGTTTTCAGACAATTAAATGATAAATTCTTTTTTAGTGGTAACATTTTATTTATTTATTTATTTAACATCTTTTTTGGAGTATAATTGCTTTACAATGTTGTGTTAGTTTCTGCTGTATAACAAAGTGAATCAGCTATATGTATACATATATCCCCATATCACGTCCCTCTTGCATCTCCCTCCCACCTTCCCTATCCCACCCCTCTAGGTGGTCACAAAGCACGCAGAGCTGATCTCCCCATGTGATGCAGCTGCTTCCCACTAGCTATCTGTTTTACATTTGGTAGTGTGTATATGTCAATGCTACTCTCTCACTTCGTCCCACCTTACCCTTCCTCCTCCCCGTGTCCTCAAGTAGTGGTAATATTTTAAAAGTCACTTTTCTCCACTGTTTACTCTCTATGAAGCTATACTATGTAAAAACATTATATAAGCTGTTACTTTTTTTTTTATGGTACATGGGCCTCTCACTGTTGTGGCCTCTCCCGTTGCGGAGCACAGGCTCCGGACGCGCAGGCTCAGCAGCCATGGCTCACGGACCCAGCCGCTCCCTGGCATGTGGGATCTTCCCGGACCGGGGCACGAACCCGTGTCCCCTGCATCGGCAGGCAGACTCTCAACCACTGCGCCACCAGGGAAGCCCTAAGCTTTACTTTTTTCAGAATTTTTTCAAATATAAAAGTTAACATTAATTCTTTATAGGGTTTAGAAAAAGTCAAATACTTTAGGCCTTACTTTATGGGCTGACCCATCTAATAATTAGCCAAAAAAATCACCAAATTATTACTACCACAAATAATAGATACTCGTTTTTAGAAACACAAGAAAAGTTCTAGTAAGTTAAGAGAAAAAAGTTCGTAATTTCACTAGCATTTGATGTTGATAATATATGTTCATTTTAAACTAAAATTTTATTTGTGCCTTATATATATAGTGAGGGAATTTTTTTCATACCACCCACAAATATTTTGTCATATTTATTCAACAAGAGGTAACTGGATGGTTTGTTTTACTTCACCTGAATGTGTACTTCCATTCCAGGATGGTTCTTTCAGGAAAATCTCTACTTAATTTACGTTGACAGTAATTCATAAAAAAGAAAGCCTTTTACTTTTACCTCGGGAAGTCAGTTAGATGTCATAGCCATTTAGCCTCTACTAAAGCTCTATCTATAAACAAATGACAGATAGTTTAACATAAGACCATGGCCCCTGATACAACACTTCAGTTGCGTTGTACTTTTGCTCAGTGCCACATTTGTGCCTTAAAAGAATTTCTTAGGAATCAGTATAGCAGCCACATTTGGAAGTGTTTAACTTAACTATGGCATGATGATTATAGAAGAGGTAATGACTTTAGTTCTTGTGTGTATGCATGCATGCATGTGCTTGTGCGCTCACACACACATGATAAAATTTAGGAAATGATCACCAATTGCTTCTTTTTTTTTGTCATCTCAGAAATAGGCAGATGTATTATGTACTAAAAGTACAAATCCCTAAGAATCTTTTGAAGAAGATGATGTCATCATTGGTCTCTTAAAAATTGATTGCCGTACTCATTTTTATCACTATCAGAAGACTTTATTAGGTGCTGAAATCAGTGCTGAAAATGCTGGATGTGGTAAGGAAAACATCGTGCTGGGTATTGGGAAACCCAGGTTCTGTGCAGACTGGGCCACAGACTTGTCATATGTTTTTGTACAAGTCATTGTTGATGAAATCATCTTTTGGTGAGAATTTGGATAGTCTAAGGGAAGTGACTAAGTGACCAGGTAAAAGGACTTTTTTTTGGACTTCTGAAGCAGCATGAGATAGTGAGTCCATCAGGATAGATCCACTTCCATTGTGTTAGGCCTCTGAAGGAGACAAGTTCAGGTACTGAGTCGAAAGAGCCGGTGGAATTGAGTGGAGCTGAAGCTTCAGAGCATTAAAACAGTTGCTGCGAACACATTTACCTTTAGAGACCAGCAGGTACATCGTGATTGCAGTTAAATCAGACTGCGACCTGGTACAGAGGGCAGAGGTGGCACAGAGCCATCAGTGGAAGAATATATCAGATTTATCTGTTTTTAGAATTGGGAAAACGTGATCATGGGTGTCTGCAAAACAAAGGTCATCCCTAGAGACTAAATGGAAATATGCAAGAGAAAAGGGGGGAAAAAGTCATTCCTGCTTGTTGGTAAGATTATCCTCTGAAAAGATGATCGTGGATTCTTGGCTGTCTAATGAAACACAAAAGTCAAGGGGGCCTATATCCTGTAGTTAGGATAGAATGTTCAGTAGTCATGTGGTTTTTGAAGTAATAGAGAAGAGTTTGTGTTTGGAGAGGGCTTAAAGAGAGCTCAAGCTTTGACAGGTTGATTAATAACAAGTTATGATAAAGTCCAGGTAAGTGTTTATAAGTAGCTGAAGTAGAGAAGAAATGGGAGGTCACTGCCTTTGAGGCAGTGAAGGACTGTGCTTCCAGAGGGCAGAAAAGGTTAGTAACATGACAGTGAGTCATCAGGGATGAAGGTCAGGGATGAGTTACAGAGGTGTGTAAAATAGTTGCTGAAACCAACAAGGATATTTGGAACATTGATCCTGGGATTGGTGAAATTTAGCAACCAGTATGGGTATAAGGTGGTGGGAAAGACTTAGAAGAGAAGGGGGTGTTAAGTCACAATATCAGGGTTTGTCATATCCATTGAAGTGAGTTAAAACAATTGTCACCAACGTCAAGACTGTACATAGGCTTAATGTGTTCAAGCATGGGCAAAAGTTTATTCCACACCCTTTCTGTTTACTGGAGGGATTGTGGTTATAGACTTAGACAAACAGAATTGAAAAGCCAAGAAGCAGTTGTAAAAACTCACGTGCTGTTCTTTGACAGATTGGTTTTGGACCACTCGTCTGGATGAAAGAATGGTTCTTTTTCTGCTTTTACCCCTTTGAACACACACATCTTGCACTCCTGACTTGTGCCATTCAGAAGGGCATGGGCAAGTTTGACCTAGAGTGTTATCAAGGTCACCCTCATTCCTTTCTTCACATTTCACAATATGGGTCTTTTGGGTAGGCTAGGCATCTCTTCCCTGTGTTTATCCAGTGCTGTTTTTTGCAGATCTTCCTTGGGGGATTGGAAGACCTTCTCTTAAAATGTGTGTTCAGGGTGCTCAGATCCAGGGTTCATGTCCAGGGCCTGTATCACAGCACATTATACATGTAGGAGGAGTTCAACTTTATCATTTCGTATGTTTTTGGTTCCATGATAAGTAACTTCTGTTGAAAATCCAGTCCATCAGTAGATTGTATTGGCCAAGTCTTCGAAATCCATACACACTTTTAACTACTACTCACCCTCCCCCCTTTAATTTCACGCTGATTAGCGGCACAGGCTTGAAGTGATCTTCCTGTGTGTTCCCTGGCCCTTCTATGTTTCTTTCTTCACAAAGCAGCCAGAGAGATTCTTTTGAAAGCTGACATCAGCCATGCAGTTCTTCTGCTCTAACCCTGCAGTGGTTACCCATGTGACTTAACACTAAAAGACCACAGCTTTATTGGCCTACAGGGCTCAATATCATCAGTTTCACCACTCCCTCTGACTTCAGCTTCAAGGGCCTTTCCTCTCTTTCACTCCTCTGCAACCACTTAGCTTCTTTGCTGTTTTCAGACACTCAAAGCACTGTTCTGCCTTGGGACTTGTACGCATCCAGACCCTGAATGCTTGTTTCCCATTTATATTAGACTTTTTCTCTCATGTCCATGAGGTCGCCGTACAAATATACCTTATTAGTGGGACTTGTTTCCTCCACCCTATCCTCTTGAATCTCCTTTCCAGCTACAATTTCTCATAGCCCTCCCTTATCACCAGCTGACATGCCATATATTTTCCTTGCTCACTTATTTATTGCCTGTTTGACTTCACTAGAATGCAAACACCAAAAAAGCAGAGATTTTTGTCTGTTTCGTTCATGCTTTACCCAGGAGTGCCTACAAAGTGCCTGGAACATGGTAGGTATCCATTAAATGTTAGTTGAATAAATAAGGGATTGGATGGACATGGGGATGAATTTAACCTACACGATAATTTAAACTATAAAGGTAAGTAGTAAAGCCAGGATTGACAGGCCACATTTTGGTCAAAGCTAGTATTCTTCTATTTTACCATGTGAACTAATCTGGATCCTTTTCTGAGAGATGTGGATGAAACATTAACAGTGAAGCCTTTGGTAGAGTCCACTATAACATGAAAATGTAAATTCCAGCTGGATTTAGCTTTATGGACTTTCAAATAAAACTAGTTTAATAAATTCTAGTTTAGAGGTATAGATTGAACAGAATTTAGAAAATTCTTTTTTATCATTGAAACAAAGGACTTTTGCATTAGTTGAATAAAAAAAAAAAAACGACTCACAAATGACTAGCTAAGGGAGAGCAGGATTTCTAGATAAGCAGGACAAAAAATTTCCACTGTTTCTCACCAACTATGTAGCTAATGGGGATGGTGGCTTTAAGCCAACTACCACTTAAGGAGAAAAAAAAGCTTAGCATTCAACAAGTGAAATAGTTAGTGTGGAATGGATAGCATCTATTGAAATTTGATTTTCAGCAGTCTCCCCAAGTGAGTGAATACATTTTTTCAACCTGTTTACTTTTGTAGCATGTCTTCTCATAGTCAAGTTAAGGATTAATTATATGACAGTATGTGGTCTAATGCTATTGAATTTTTTCAAAGATCTCTTGAGGGGTCATTTGAAACATGCTGGGACCCTAAATGGGCTGACTGGCCTAGGGATGTTAACCCACAATAATCAGGGCTTAGGGGCAATTTATTGACTATAGGACTGAGCCCCAAATCCAGATCATAAAATCTCAGAAACTGAGTTGAACTTGAGACCAATCTAGATTGGAACCAACACCTTTGGATTTCTTCTGTGGCAGAGTGGAATCAGGTGGGTGGTACCATGAAGTCATTTTGGATCTGGGCTGATATAAGTCTAAGGATTAATTCTAGCCCAGCAGGTAAGTGGTGTACAAAGGCAGATCCAATCCCCAGAAAGGCTTCAGGAAGCCTGGACACATTTTCAGGGTTTGGTCAAATGGACTGAATTTCAAGGCAATGATTTGGGCCCATCTGGGGGAAAGGGAGACAGACACAGGTCAGCAGGCAAACCAAAGGGCAAGGAAAGCCTGTTTTATAGTAAGCATCTAAATTTAGGTCCTTCATTACTGAGGATTTCCTGAACAAGCTACATCGCTGCTCTCCAGCTTAAGACACCCACTGTAATACCTGTGGTTTCTAGTACTTTTCTGAACTTAACTGAACTTGGCTTAAGGCATACATTGAACTTCTTCTGCATACTGTAATTCTTTAGCATTTTTATATGTGGCTTTGGCTAGGATAAACTGGTATTGATGAGAGAATTTGGGATTTCTGATATCTTTATTTAGTATACCTGAGCCATTAAGTAGGCTTGATAGAAACTAAACAGTGCTGATTAATTTTAATGGTGAAAATTTCCTTATATTTTGATGCCAATGTGTCTTAAATAAATTGTACAGCCTTGAATCTTAATTGTGTACTCTACTAATAGTTCTGTACTCTGAACACTGTTATCTATAATGGGCTTATTTATCTTTTCAATAGAATGAATTTGTGTTTAATTTATTTTTAAGTTATAGAAAAGTGAACAGTTGCCGTAAATATGAAAATTTACTGATCAGTGGCTATTGTGAGTTATTTCATTTCTTAGCTTTAAAGGTTTCTGCTCAGGAGGTGGAAAGTAAATTGATTTTTCTTTGAAATGGTTTATGGACTATTCTAGAATATATGCAGATATGCTGGAAAATGAAGGAGTGGGCTTCTTTGAGAAGAGCTTGACCTTGGGCCAGCCTAGCAACAACTCAGTTGTGAAGAATTTCATCAGAACAAAATTGTCCACATTAGCAGATATAGTTCCTACTTGTGACTCCTCAGCTGAACGTACTGCGATGGCTCTGTTATTGGTTTCATTTCCTACCCACTTGTACACTCTTTTACTCTGTCCCTAATATGCCATCCTTGAGTCCCAGCCTCTCCATCTGTTTTGGTTTTTGACATAGACCTTGATCCTACACTTGAACTCAGTTTCAGCTGGTGTCCTGGGTCAGTGTTGGTCTTGTTCCCTAGCAAGTGGCCCCACCCTAGCCCAGCAATCCCTCCATCTCCACCACCATCACCAGCAACCACCCCTGCCCCCCGCCTCGGCCCCTACACACACAGGTAAACTGTATTCTGATGACCTAACTTAACAAAGGCTAATGATAGCAAATCACACACACTTTGTACCATTTACAAAGTGTCTACACATTCATTTTCTTATTTGAGATCGTGGCTGCTATTTTAAAATAGAAAAGGAAGAATTTTATATGAGTTAAAGGTGAACCATATTTTTTCATAAATATTTATACATATTCACATATACGTAGGAAAGGGTCCACACAGGCTATCTATTAATATGTTCTCGTTTTAGTGGGAAATCAAATATTATGGACGTTTTTATATGTACAAAGTCTTCTTTGTTCATCAGAAAAATATTGCCCTCAAAGTCTTACAAATTTTATTCATTATTAAAGAAATCGTTACTTTGGCCTTGTTTTGTCATATGAAAGTGACCTCTTGTTCTTGAGATGAGAAGAAAGGGCAGTAGATTCTTCATTCTACTGTATGTATGGGAACAGATGAAGGTAGCAAAGCAGGGCCTGATAGGAAAAGAAATTAGCTTGTGTTCAACACTTGCTAAATGTTAGGCAGGGTTATATTGGACCGAAAGTCAGGAGACCCAGGCCCTTGATTACGTGACAGATCTGACTTATCTCAGGTCTTTGGCTTCCACATATGGAGTACACTGGAGTAGATCTATGACCCTTTGATTTCAAGTTTATGTAATAAGGGATGTCCATGCCCCTTTTCCTTTTGAAAGGATTTCTGTTGCTTTTTGATATTTGAGAAATATAATTTTACAAATTTAAGAATCCAAAACTATGTTTCAGTTTTTTGAGAATTTTGCTTTTGCTTATGATTATAATAACTAACTGAATTATTTCAATCTTATCTGGCCGAGTTTTCAGGTCAATTTTACAGGTTTTTAAAATTTAGTTCTACTTATATTTTGACCTGATCAACTTTAGGTAGTAAACCAATTAAGGAAGAAAACTGCCTTTAGACAAAGTTGGTATTTTGAATGAGATGGCATTTGAAATGATCATTTTGATATAAATATTATATTTTTACATATGCATTTATAGATTATATAAATGAAGCATAGTATAGATTCTGATAAGTATTTCTTTAATCATATCAAAGTCGTACCTCTCCCTTTACGCATTCCATTTTCAGTTGATTTATAACAACATGAATGATATAAAATTTTTATGGCATTTATCTAATATTGCTCCATCTATCAATATCATTAGAACTGAGAAACATATTTGTTTATCTCCTAAAAATGCCATTAATGCCTTGCGTGTTTTCTCCTCTCCACTTAATCTGGTTAAATAGATGGCTTGGAAAGAAACAGTCTCATTTCTGAAAAGAGACTAGATATTCCTTTGAGGTTCTTTAATTAGGTAAAATTATTAGCTCTTGACATGCTGTTCTATAATGGTGTATATATATGGAGCTGTGATTTTATCAAGCTTTTAAAAATGAATAATAGAATGAAACAGTTTAAAAGAAAAAATTGTGTAAAGTCATTCTATGGAAGAAAGAAAATCATTAAGCACACTCTTTCCATATAGTTTGTTAATTAGATATGCAGCTGTTACACGGAAGTGAAGTTGCAGAGGTGATGAGATGTAGACGTTGCCACTTGTGTCTTGTGAAGAGTTCTACTTTGTGGCATCGATTATTTGGCCAGTCTCTCTTAACAAACTAAACCTTTCCATATGGATACTAAATATGATGTATATGATACACCTTTGCATATATATACATGTCATTGAAGATTTACTAAAGTATTTTTAATTCAACATGTAAATCCAAAATCTGCATACTCAACTTCTAACTTCCAAATATGCTATCACCTTTGTGTGTTATCAGTCTTACCCTCCACTAGTGGCCTTTTTAAGGTAAGCCAGTAAGTTTCTCAGTTCTGATGATATTGATATATGGAGTAATATTATATAGATGCCATAAAAATTTTATATCACTCACATTGTTATAAAACAAATGAAATGGAATGAAAGCAGCACATTTAAATGGCCAGGCGTTTTTATTTCATCATATGTTTTAGTAATAAGTGACAGTGCTCCCATTTTTAAAAGGTAAGGGCATCTTTAGAGGAAGAGAGTGTTTCTGATTTAGAGTTAATCCGACACGGGTTACCTGGAATGGAAGACTTGAGAGCATAACCACCCACAATCAAAAAGCATGAAGGGGCTTCCCTGGTGGCGCAGTGGTTGAGAGTCCACCTGCCGATGCAGTGGATGTGGGTTCGTGCCCCAGTCCGGGAAGATCCCACATGCCGCGGAGCGGCTGGGCCCGTGAGCCATGGCCGCTGAGCCTGCGCGCCCGGAGCCTGTGCTCCGCAACGGGAGAGGCCACAACAGTGAGGGGCCTGCGTACCGCAAAAAAAAAAAAAAAAAAAAGCATGAAGGTATGGATTGCATGGGTGACAGACATGTCACCTGTTCATGCCTTCCTCGAGTTAGGTGCACTCACCACAGCCCAGCTGTGGGGCCTGTGTCAGGCTGAGTAATTCTGAGAGGAAACTGCTTTAGGGAAATGATTGCTTGATATGATTGAAGTGACGGCTTTATCCATTAGTCTTTTGGGCTTTCTAGGTTATGTCTCCAATGTGCTCCAGGGTTATGGAAGTTTATTTGTTTTAATCATAGGCTTAAATAATTTTAGTTTTGGTCAAACTCTGGGCTAAAATTGATATAGATATTAAGTTTTTCTCCCCCCAAGGGATAGTTACATAATCTTTTTTTGACATGTACTTAGAATGTACAGTTTCATGGGCTTGAAAAAGTACAAATAAATAATTGGAATTAGCATTAAAGTAGTCAGAGGAAGGCTTACTCAGATCAGTAGAGCATCTTAGACATGGACTATGATTTTTGGATAGAATTAATATCTGTCAAAAATGGTTTTTCTCAGGATATCACATTTATTATATTTAAAAATCTTATGGTTAGAAACCTTAAGAACTCAAAATTATAGTTACAATATTCTAGAATTATTCTCTTTTCTGTTTATTTGTGCAGTTCCTTTATTGTTAGCCTTTTTATGAAATAATGGCTGGTATTTATTGGGTGCTTCCTGGGTCCTTAGAAACTAAATGCTTCTCAGAATGTGTTATTCCATTCTGCCTTCAGTTGGCTTTATCTGGCAGACATGCCCATTTTCCAGTGATAGAGCAGTAGCTTAAGACTGAGAATTTTTGTCCTGTCAGGCTGACTTGCTGCTCTGGGTCTTCACCGCCACACCATACTGCACCCAGGACATGAACTTAACACATGTTGCAGAAAAGCTTTTCCTGTTGCTACAGTTATGAATCTTACAGAAACAGAAGCATTATTTTAGTGATGAGGTAGGACCAAATTATGTTTCAAAAGTCTTACTAGTAATACAGTATTGTAAAGATGAAGATCCAGCCTTTCCTTTAAGGAGCCCATGGCTACTGGAAAGATAGACAGTTTAACAGATAATTGCAGGGTGTTTTTACAAGTGTCAAAGAAGAAAGTGACAACTCTGCAGTGAGGAGGGCTTTGGAGAAGACGAAATACTTAAAAGTAAGTGGGAGCAAAATTCTCTGTTCTTTTTTTTTTTTTTTGCGGTACGCTGGCCTCTCACTTGTTGTGGCCTCTCCCATTGCGGAGCACAGCCTCCGGACGCGCAGGCTCAGCGGCCATGGCTCACGGGCCCAGACGCTCCGCAGCATGTGGGACCCTCCCGGACCGGGGCACGAACCCGTGTCCCCTGAATCGGCAGGCGGACTCTCAACCACTGCGCCACCAGGGAAGCCCTCTCTGTTCTTTTGTATGACCCTCCCCTGGCAACTTTGTTCAGGATTTCATGATACTCTTTTCATGTTTCAATTCACATGAATTTCTGATCATGGCATTTATTCCAAATGATGCATTTCTCTACAGTTTCATTGTAGATGGTTTTCATATACTTTTCAGTTTCTCTTTATGAGTATTTAAATGCATACTTTATAATGTTCTTGAAGAAGGATAGTGATTATTCTATTTTTTCATTTTTTTCCCTCAAAATAGAAATGTATTCAACTCTTTTCTTTTTTAACTTCTGAGAGTACAGTGGGTAAATTATGCACTTAAAATGGAGAATTACAGTGGTGATGTTTCATTTGAAATGGTGAGTATACGTGCCTCCCCATTTCTTGCCCTTCGGTTTTAGAGCTGTCATATCTCATAGTAAATACTAAAAAGGTGGTTGCCCAGATTTAGCACAGTGTTTAGAAATAATAATTGTTAAACTTTATCATGAATTACTCTGTGTCAAGCAGAGTTGTCAGCATTTATTGTAGGCTATTTTATTTGATGCCCACAATTCTACACTTAGGTCACTGTTATCATGCCTATTTTAGGCATGATGAAACTGAAACACAGAGTGGTTAAAATAACTTGTCCAAGGTCACATGCTTAGCTCGTGGCAGAGTGAAAACATGAACTGGGATGGCGTCTGATTCTCAAGCCTGTACTCTCTACTTTATTGTAGCCTCTTGGCTTTGAGAAAAATCTATAATTTATGAACTGGTCATAACTTTGATTTCATTCAATAAATAGTCAGTGACTATCCTGTACTCCAGAGAATTATTTTTTGACTTCAAAATCAAAATTTCATTCAGGTCAAACAAAATGTATCTTCTAGCCAGATTCAACTTGGGGCTGCTAATTTAGGAGTTCTTCTAAGAGAAGCAAAAATAACAGCAATCTACCTATTTTAGCAAACCTTATCTGTATAAAATATCATCAGAAAAGTTTGTAAAATGACTTGAGTGGAAACTATGTAAGACATTAAATACTCATCAAATCAAGAATATTGGATCAAAAAATAGTTCCTATAATCTTTTGAAGTGTTTCTGATTCCCTTTACCATTTCTGTTGATTGCTATTCAGAGTGACAGGGGTCTGGTCTATGATGTTGACAGTGTAATTTAGCGAAGAAACAAGCAAACAAAAATGATTTAAGTCCCATTATGTGCCACACATACTATTCTAGGTGCTGGGGTCACAGGAGTGAAGATACAAAGGTACATCTTCGCGTGGAACTTCCAGTTCATTTGATGGGGGAGAGGGTGACACACAGTCATCAGATTAGCTAATGAAAACAATTTTACATAGACCTAAGTGCTTAAAGACATAAAACGAAATGTTCCCATAGAGAGTTCTGGGGTTGGGGTGGAAGCTAATTTACAGGGTATTAATGAAGGTGTCTTTGAAATGGTGACATCCGAGCAGAGACCAAACTGACACAAAAAGCAACATTCAAAGATCTGGGGCAGAGCTTCTAGATAATGGGAATATTAAATGAAGAAACCAGAAAGCAGAGGAGAGCTTGCTGTGTTTAAACAGCAAACAGGACCAAGGGGCTAGAGGGCAGTGAGTGAAGAAAAAAGCTGAGCTAGGTGAGGATGGGGAAGTAGGCAGGGACCATATTAAAATGTGATTATAAAGATGACCTTAGAGCCCAGGGCATGGAGTTTAGATTTTATATGAAATGCAATTAATGGGAAAGCATTGGATAATTTTCAGTATAATCTAGTTTGTATTTGAAGCAGAGATCATACTTTTTTGGTTTAGACTCATGGTCAGAAATATTTTAGATGACTACCAAACACACACACACACACACACACACACACACTCCAAGTTTTATGAAAATATACTTAACTTTATGACACACATGACACTCTCATATTTTCTTTTCTATTCCATTACATTAAAAATTCAACTTTATGACCCAGTAAAGAGTCATATCCTACAGTTTGAAGAACAGTGTGTTTTAAAGCACCCTAACTGGTATATAGACGCATTGTGGTAGGTCAAAACTAGAAGCAAAGAGAACACGAAGAAGACATCTGCAACAGCAAATGAGATAAATTATGCTGTCTTGGACTAGGATTGACATTGTGCCGGTAGAGAGACATGTAATGGAGAAGAAGTACTGAAACTGAGGGAGATTTTAAAAACAATCAAATTTATTGAGATACAAATTACCTACAGAAAAATGCATACATTTTAAATATAGCATTTGATGTGTTTTTGACAAATGTATGCATCCATGTGACTACCACCGTAATTAAGATACAGACCATTTCTATCCCTCCAAAAAGTTATTCGGTCGTCTTTGCAATCAGCACATCTCCTGTCCATAGGCTCAGGTAGCCATTGATCTTTCTGTAACTGTAGATTAGTTGTGCTTTTTCTAGGATTTCATTTGAATGCATTCATACAGAATGACATCTCTTTGCTTGGCTTCTTTTTGCTTGGCATGATGCTTCGGGGCGTCCTGAATTCTTGTGAGCATCGGGAATTTATCTTTTATTGCTGCAGAATATCCAATTATGACTGTGCCACAATTTGTTTATCCTTTCAGCACTTGGTGAACGTTTGGTTTGTTTTCAGATTTTTGGGTCTATTATAGATAAGCTATGAACATTCATATACAAGTCTTTGTGAGAATTTATGGTTTTATTTTTCTTGGATACATATATAGGAATAGAGTGGCTGGGTCACATGGTAAATGTCTGTTTAAATTTATAAGCATCTCCCAAACTATTTTCCAAAATGGTTTTACCATTGTTATATTCCTACCAGAAATTCCTAAGAGTTCTAGATGTTCCACAGTCTCACTATTTGTATTGTCTTTCAAATTTTGTCTTTTCTAGTGGGTGTGTAGTGAGATCTCTTTGTAATTTTTCATTTGCAATTCCCTATTCATAATGCTGTGGAGCATCCCTTCATGTGCTGTTAACCGTGATATATCTTGTGTGTGTGTGAATTGCCTGGTTAGCTCTTTGCCCATTAATTATTGGATTTCTTATCTTCTTATTCTTGGGTAAGAGGTCTTTATACATCCTGAATGAAAGTCCTTCATCAGATGCTTATATTGGTAATATTTTCTCCCAGATTGTGACTCAAAGTGTCATTTAAAATTTATTTTTTAAATTTTTCTAAAATTTTTTTTTTAAATTTTATTTTCACCAAATTTTTGGACATGTTTATGCAGAAGCTTTTCTGCTCCCCTCTCAATTCCACCATATGTTTGCTTAATGTTGTCCCACAAGTCCCTATGGCTCTATTACTTTTCCTTATCTCTTTCTTTTTTCTTTCTGTGTTTCAGTTTGCTATGTCCCCAAGTTCACTGATCTTTTTATTTCAATGTCAAATCTGCTATTCGGGCTTCCCTGGTGGCGCAGTGGTTGAGAGTCCACCTGCCGATGCAGGGGACACGGATTCGTGCCCTGGTCCCGGAAGATCCCACATGCCGCGGAGCAGCTGGGCCCGTGAGCCATGGCCGCTGAGCCTGCGCGTCCGGAGCCTGTGCTCCTCAGTGGGAGAGGCCACAACAGTGAGAGGCCCGCGTACTGCAAAAAAAAAAAAAAAAAAAAAACCCGGCTGTTCATCCAACCCAGTGAATTTATTTTTATTTCAAATATTCAATATTTTAGCTCAAGAAGTTCAATTTCATTCTATTTTTACACATTTCATTTCTTTTTTATTATATTCCCATTTTCATTTAAATTCTCAAGCACATTTATGAGAATGGTTTTAATGTCCATTTCTCCAACTTATATTATCTCTGTTACTTCTGTATATATTTCTAATGACTGGTTTTTCTTCTATTTATATTTTCTTTGCACAGCTCGTAGCATTTTATGAAATGCTGAACATAATGAGTATTTGTTGTTGAGTGTCTGGATTTTATTGTCTTCCCTTCTGGAGTGTTAAACCATGTTTTAGAAAGCCATTAAGGAACTTGCATTTTAGAGGCTTGTTTTTAAGTGTTATCAGGGTGAGTCCACTGTAGCTTTTAACTTAGTGTGAGTTTTGCCTTCCATTAATGTGTGAACTTCAAGGGTCTCAACAGGATGTCCCAGATATTCAGTGAGGTCTTTCCACTCCAACTTGATGGAACACAAATGTCTTCTAGCTGTACCTTAGATTAGATTAGTTAAGATGGGAGTTTATCAACTGGTCATTTTTTCCACCTGTCATGTGGAGTTTCAACCTATCTCTGTACAGTTTAGTTTTAGCAGCAATATAAAGGGACCCCATGTAGATTTCTGGAGCAATTTGTCTGCATAGCTCTGTTATCTCCATTGCCCTGCCCCATGTATTCAAGGCTTCTTAACCTTCTAGAGCTCCGTTATCTGACTTCTCATCTAAAGGTATACCCTCTCTGCATTACAATCAAGAAAATGACTCTAGACAGAAAGCTGTTACGATTGTAAAGCTTGTCTTTTTTATGTCCCTGCTCTCCTGGAGTACTCTGCTGACTTTGTCTAGTATCTAAAATTAACCATTTCATATATTTTACCTAGATTTCTAGTTATTTTATTACAGGGGTGTGGGGAGAGTCTGATACAAGTTTTTTTTTTTTCCTGGTACGCGGGCCTCTCACTGCTGTGGCCTCTCCCGTTGCGGAGCACAGGCTCCAGACACACAGGCTCAGCAGCCATAGCTCACGGGCCCAGCCGCTCTGCGGCATGTGGGATCTTCCCAGACCGGGGCACGAACCCGTGTCCCCTGCATCAGCAGGCAGACTCTCAACCACTGAGCCACCAGGGAAGCCCACAAGTTTTTTTTTTTTTTAATTTATTTTATCGAAGTATAGTTGAATTACAATGTTATGTTAATTTCTGCTATACAGAAAAGTGATTCGGTTATATATATATATATATATATATATATATATATATATATACACACACATTCTTTTTCATATTCTTTTCCATTATGGTTTATCACAGGAGATTGAATATAGTCCCTGTGCTATGCAGTAGGACATTGTTGTTTATCCATGATACAAGTTCTTTAATATGGTCAGGAACAGATGTCCATGAGAAAGATTTTTTTCCTATGATATTTTATTATGGAAAATTCCAAACATTTACAAAAGTAGAGAAAGGAAGGTAGAGAAACTCTTATACCCTTCATCCATCTTTAATAGTTAACAACAGAATACCAAACATGTTCACCTATACGTTCTTCCTGGTCCCCTCACCCATCTTAGATTATTTTTAAACAAATTATGAGGAAGAATTTAAAGCAAGAAATGGCAAGACTTACTGCTATGTTAAAGACAAAAATAACAGAAGAGAAAATAATATTTATTGAATCCCTACTTTATTTAGTACTCATTCTCGAACTATAGATCTAAATTTTTTTTTTTTTTTTTTTTACGGTACGCGGGCCTCTCACTGTTGTGGCCTCTCCCATTACGGAGCACAGGCTCCGGACGTGCAGGCTCAGCGGCCATGGCTCACAGGCCCAGCCGCTCCGCGGCATGTGGGATCTTCCCGGACCGGGGCAGGAACCCATGTCCCCAGCATCGGCAGGCGGACTCCCAACCACTGCGCCACCAGGGAAGCCCTAAATTTTTTTTTTTTTAATCTCAGAAACTTTACAGCTTAATTTGATCTTTTCGACTGTCAATTTTTTTTAATTAACACATTTTCGAGCCGTTTATTTTTTAAAGAAGGTTCACAACAAAATCGAGTGATGTATATGGAGAATCCTCATACTGTCCCTGTCCCACACATACACAGCCTCTTGCATTATCCACACCACAGTGGTGAAGTGACAAAAATTGATGAACCTACACTGATACATCATTATCATTCAAAGCCAGGTATTTTTTAAATATACCTATATTTGTGTTGCTAAGAAGCATCACAATTAGGCCAAGAATTTTAATAGTTTATGTATAAGGATTGTATTCTGTACAAAATGTGATCTAATTTGGCTAAAATTGATAAAAGTGTAAGAATCTTGCAATTCAGTGGCTGCCGTGGCAATAGCCAGTAATCTCTTGCTTGAGAGGAAGTTTGTTTTGAGATATTTTTTTTATTATGATGTATACTCTAGAGTTTAAAAAGGTAAGCAATGAAACAACATGGAAATGTTTTGAATTTATATAATATATTAAGTGAAAGAAACTATTCAGTATTTTCATGTACATTATAATTTGTAGTATTTATTCTACATCTTTTACATAAATGGTTAAAATACATATAAAAGTGGTATAATAAATACATATAAAAGTGGTATAATATAGATAATGTGGTAGATATCTTAAAGGAATCTAGAAGAAATAAATAATGTGAATAGTTTTTTTGAGGGATTAGTGGCAATGTTTTTTTCTTTCCATTATTGTTTATCAATAAATACAAATTAAAATAAATGGAAAAGAAAATAATTGGAGACCTATAATTAATGAATATAATCAGGTGACTTAATTTACAAAACATGATAATAATGAGCTTAGAATTGCACCTGCATGAAAAGGAGAAAGAAAAAAACATATAGTTGAAGCCAAGTTCAATAAAAGGAAGAGTCTTTTTTTGTTTTTTTTAGTTTTATTTATTTATTTATTTAACATCTTTATTGGAGTATAATTGTTTTACAATGGTGTGTTAGTTTCTGCTTTATAACAAAGTGAATCAGCTATACATATATCCCCATATCTCCTCCCTCTTGCATCTCCCTCCCTCACACCCTCCCTATCCCACCCCTCTAGGTGGTCACAGAGCACCAAGCTGGTCTCCCTGTGCTATGTGGCTGCTTCCCACTAGCTATCTGTTTTACATTTGGTAGTGTAATATGTCCATGCCACTCTCTCACTTCGTCCCAGCTTATCCTTCCCCCTTCCCCATGTCCTCAAGTCCATTCTCTACGTCTGCGTCTTTATTCCTGTCCTGCCTCTAGGTTCTTCAGAACCTGTTTTTTTTTTTTAGATTCCATATATATATATGTTAGCCCATGGTATTTGTTTTTCTCTTTCTGACTTACTTCACTCTGTATGACAGACAATAGGTCCATCCACCTCACTCAATTTCATTTCTTTTTATGGCTGAGTAATATTCCATTGTATATATGTGCCACATCTTCTTTATTCATTCATCTGTCAATGGACACTTAGGTTGCTTCCATGTCCTGGTTATTGTAAATAGAGCTGCAATGAACATTGTGGTACATGACTCTTTTTGAATTATAGTAGTTTTAATATTTAATTGTAATGACTGTAAACTGTCTACTTAGAGAGGCTGTAAATATATCTAACATTGGCATCCTTTTCTTCAAAACAAGCAGTCCAAATATATTATCCAGTAGGAACATTCACTATTTCCCTAACCTCCCAGGTCTTTCAGACCTCTGTATCTTCGGACACATCCTAATGCTTTCTCCCTCATCTATAATTTGGACAAATGCCAGTCACCTGGCGAAACTGTCCCTCCTACCACTACAGGCCCATAGCACTTGGCATATACCTCTGTTATAACAGTTCTCAGGGCCACTGTGTGTAATTGTGCAGGTTGTACACTGCACAGAGGCACCCAGATGAGGGAGTAAGTAAGTCTTGCAAGACACCGAAAATTGGGAATTCAATCACTCATAGCTAAACCAACAGATTTAATACCATTAGTGAAGCTCCTTGTGTCATAGCTCAAAATATCATGGTTGGCAATTGTGAAAAGTTGATAATCCTGTTGTCCCAACACTAAAGTTATTTTGGACAAGTATGTACAAGTTCAAGTGATAATAAGTTCATAGCTTATTATCAATGAAAGCAAGTATATATTGCAATAAAAATCCCACTGTGGGTAGTATTTTCTCTACTTGGGAATAAATTGCACATGAATTTTTAAAAGTCATGACTGTAAGTTGTGCTGAGAATGTTCTTTTCTGTAACAATGGAGAGATTTTTCCTGAATAATGCATGATCATTATTGAGTTATTCCTCTATTTTTTACATAAAGTTTCTCAATTATCTATTAATCAAGTATTCCATTTCTAACATCTTGCCAATGAGCTGCACTAATGTTTGAGTGTGCCTGTGCTTCCGTGTGTGTGTGTCTCTGTGTGTGTATTTGTTCTGTAAGATAGTTAATGTTGAGATGAATGAAGGTTCTCTACTCTCCCTTCCAAATCTTGCTCCTGAATAAAAATGAAAGAAGCCTCAGACCAAATTCTGCCTTCTATATAAAGATGGTATTAAACATTTATTAGCAAGCAAGCACAAAAATGATGCCCTAGAGTTTGTTCTGTAGGCTCAAGGCAGTTCTAGCTCAATGTCCTTCTAGGTATTGTGATTTTCATCTTGCATGAATGTTTCAGTTAAGGCAAATGTCAAAATTCAAAAGCAGAATTCTCCCACCTTATTGCCAGTATCAGAAAATCAGAATCTTCTATAGTTCATGACTCAGCTTAAAGAGTTAGCCAAAAACATCATCTCAGAAGTAAAGGCTGAAGGCTGCTCTGATTTTTGTACTCACTTTATGTAAGGGTGGGAAGTATTGCTAAAATATGTTAGCAATCCACTTATCTTGAATACTTTTAATTTCATCTATGGGAGCTCATTTCTGACATTCACAGTGCTAGTCAAGAGGCCACTGTTTTCATCAGCGAAAACCCATTTCTGATATTAAACATTTTAATTTTCTGAATGTTCATTGTTGATGAAAATAAGGATACCAGAAGACTTTTAGCAGTCACCCCAGGGAATATGGGTTTTCTGAGCAGAATGTCACTCCTCTATTCTTGCATTTTTTAATAGAATGATTAAAGCACCTAAATGATAGCTTAATGTTAGTAACCCACTCATAATAATACATTGTATATGCTACAGTATTTTAAGAAAAATTTGTAGACATCGTGACAACATACTTGTTTGTAATATTAAGGGCAAGGTTAGATATGCTTTAGAAGTCCTTGGTTACAGCTTCTGTGGCAAAATGTCCCCTAAATTCTTGAATGAACCGTGTATAGCAATGAACTCCAGAGGGGTGAAGTTGTAATTTTCCATTATCAGAAGTGAACATACCACCAGTCATAATAATAGTTACTAGTATTGTTATTATGGGTAATAGTGGTCATGGTGGATTGAAAAGTCATAGCAACAATAGTAGTCATAATAGAGGAGGAAGATGAAGACTAGCCAGTGTTTCCTGAGTGCTTATTCTGTGCTATAGTCCTTATTCAGTCACACAGTGACTTGAGCACTGTTATTTTATCTTAACTTTTCTAATTAACAATTTCACATAATTTTTAAGCAGCAGATATGGATCACAAATTCTTTATTCTCAGATTCTAAAATATGTACTCATTTCAGCAGCCTTAGACTGCTTCTTTTTTGTCAAATCTTTTATAAGGATTCTTATAAAAAATTTTAGAGACATTTCTGGAACAAGAATAGTTTATAGGGGAAGAAAGGATCTAGAGTTCTTCAGTTTATTAAAAGTTGTGCCGGAAAAGAAAAGGGGGGAAACTTTATTTCTGTTCATAAAGGCATTCAGCTTCCGTGTAAAGATATGACTCAGACCACTGAAAATAGGTTGAGATGCATTTTTTTTTTCACATGAAAGTTTATGGGAGATCACAGAAACAGAGCCTCTCTGTAGATCCTCGATTTTCCCCAGAGCATGGTCAGCTTGTCATTAAGACTACCGCAGCAGCTTTTAGAAAATAGAATAACAAATAGGCCTCTTTGGTCCGTAGACATCTTAATAAACTTTCAGGCAAGTGGTATGTAAAATAGTGCTGTAATGTTTAAAGTTTCCTGGGAATGAACCTCTGTCCTAAGCTTACGTATAATGGCTTTTTCTCAATGGTTGCTATATTAGGATCTTTAATAAGATCTCTTAAGAGCTTTGTGTCATTATTTATGTTCTAAGGTTAAGTTTTTTATATTGAAAAATCTTTTTTACATTTATGTGCTTCAAGAATTCAGGATCTTGAATGTAAAAACAAAATTAATTAATTAAGGTCATGCTTTTATTTGAAAAATAATTCTCAATAGGGTTACATGATATGGTTGCACATTGTCTTAGCTCAGGCTGCCAAAACAAATATCATAGACTGGTGGCCTAAACAACAGATATTTGTTTCTCATAGTTCTTAAGGCTGGAAAGTCCAAGATCAAGGTACCAGCATGGTTGGTGCTGGTGACAGCTCTCTTCCTGACTTGTAGACGGCCACCTTCTTCCTGTGTCCTCATTTGGTGGAGAGAGAGAGACAGCAAGCTCTCTGGTGTCTCTTCTTGTAAGAGCACTAACCCCATCATAAGGACCCTGCCCTCATGACCTGATCTAACCCTAATCACCTTACAAAAAGCCCATCTCCGGGTACCATCACATTGATTGGAGGTTGGGCTTCAGCATATGAATTTTGGGGAGATACAGACATTTAGTCCATAACACATATGATCAGCTTTAAAATCAAGAGTCCCTTGTTTACAGTTTTTCACTTGAAGGGAATAACGTGAATTATTGAAACTGGCGTATTTTACTCAAGTTGTATTAACGTACATTTTAATGGTTGTTACGATGATGTCAGGGAAATAAATCAGTGTTTGACCATAACTATCTATGGTACTTTCCCTAAAACTTTTTTTATTTCTGAGGTTATTGATTATTGCTCTTGGCTGTTATTAAGAAAGTTAGGCAGAGCATAGGAGAAGTTGACTGCTCATAAGGTGATGGTGATGTCTGCTCAGTTACAGATTTAGAAATGATGGCTACTATTATGAAGGCAGCTATTTTGGTATTACGAGGACCAAACAAGATCATGAATGTGAAAGAGTTTTGAGAATGAGCTTACTGAAGATTAGTCTGCTATTAGCATTCAAAGTATCGAAGCATTATTTAGTATAAGGAGGGAGTAAAGAGTATTGGTAAAGCCTGTGAGTTTTTTTAAATGCAAGAGCTCCTATCGTATTATGGCATCATAATAACTAATAGGAAGATATATAATAAGGAAATTGTACATACCTATATAGTAATCATCTTAAATATCTATTATTATAACTAATGTGTAGGGAGTAGTTTAGGAAAAATTAATTCAAACTTAGGCAGCAGTTCTTCTGTCAGTTGAACACAATTATTTATTTAAACCATGAATCTGGGCTCCAATTGCTATTTGCATTCATGATTCATGACAAACTTGGTTAAGAATAGCTATATATGTCTAAAATTAAATTGGTTATTTTTCCTGTATATTTACAGTTATGATTGCAGTATATTTAATGGCCCTAAAGCGGTCTTTTATTCTCGGCTTTTTCTCTTTTGGTTAACCTGAGCCTTTCTGAACTGAGGCAACCCTATTTTAAGAGTTTACTTCCTATTATAGTAAGAGCAGAAACAATAGTTTGTATTTTTCTTGCAAAATCTATTTTGCAGAAATATCTGAATGTGGTTAAAGTAGTAAAATGAATTTTATAAAGGTAAGTTTTAAAAAAACTCTAATTAAATGATTGTACCTGATCTAATTGTAAGATCATTTTTGAACTGCAGAAATCATTTGGAAAAATTCCTAAAATATCTTTCCACTCTCACACCATACATTTCAGAATTTGACATAAATCCAAACACTCCCATTTCCAGGTCATGTCAAAAAGTCTAAACTGTTTGTTTTGCAGTAGCTTTCAAAGACCTGGAGTCCATTATCCAGAAGCAGTTGTTTCCTTATTAACACTTAATTTCTTTTAGAATGTATTCACACAAAAAGTGTGCTTCATCACTAGGGTCGTTTGTTTTGTAATGAAGAGGAGGGGTATAGTGGTCTTTTGATAGGTTTGCCTGCGGGCACAGATTTCATATTATGGTAATTCTTATTGTTTGGGGAACAGTAATTATATATAATTATATACTCATATATTTTATTTGGAACAATAATTATGTAAATGTTATATATTTTTTACATATGTTTCATTAGGACCAGTTTACCTAAAGTATTACTAAGTCTTGCTACTACATAATATTTTCCTTTCAATATGGTTTGAATTAAAGCAATTGTTAAAGGTAAAGCAAACCCTCGAGTGAACCCCATTGATAACTTCACAGCTTCTGTTGACTTTTATTTAAGTTCTTACTTCAACACTGCAAAACTCACTTACCTGAAACTCATTTGATAGTAAGAAACCAAAATGTTCTTACTCAACCCTCTGATCAGAACCTTCTCTTTATTTATTATTATTATTATTTTTTGCGATACGCGGGCCTCTCACTGTTGTGGCCTCTCCCGTTGCGGAGCACAGGCTCCGGACGCGCAGGCTCAGCGGCCATGGCTCACGGGCCCAGCCGCTCCGCGGCACGTGGGATCCTCCGGGACCGGGGCACGAACCTGCGCCCCCTGCATCGGCAGGCGGACTCTCAACGACTGCGCCACCAGGGAAGCCCCAGAGCCTTCTCTTTAAAGCAGAGGTATCATAATGTACTGGACTTGTAGCAAAGGATCTGAATTTGAATTTCAACTATCAAGTATTATTTTTGTTATCATGAGGAAGTTGCTAAATATATGAATTTTTTATTATTTTCCTTTGTAAAATTGAGATTATAACTATCTCACGGGATCAAATAAGAAAATGAATAGGTGAATCTAAAAAAGCTCTCTTTTTTTGGACTGGAAAATGCATCTATAGCATCATACTTTTCCCATACAAAACTCATAGTGAAAAAGAATCACCCATTTTTTGTTGGGTTTTTCAGGTAATCTAGGTTTTACCCATTTAAAGTACCAAACCTTTTCTCTAGTTGAACTAGTTCGATTGAGCGTTTTTCTAAAAATTATTTCATATGTATTTGTTTGTTAAAATGCATGGCTAGTATTACCTTATATTTACATATTCATCAAGATCATTAGCAAAAATTTGATGAGTGTTATTCTGTACCAGGCACTCTGCTAGACTCTGTATATAAACTAATGGAAAAACACACATAAGTCCATTTTTCAGAGTTTGAACTAGTAGGGAGACAGGCATTAGGTAAAAACAAACAAATAAATGCATAAAAATCATGATAAGTGCTAAGAAGGAAAACAAGAGGGCTCTACAAGAAAGAAGAGGGAAGAACTACTTTAGATTGGGTGATCAAGAAAGGTGTCTCTGAGAGAGTGAAATTTAAGCTGGGATCTTAAGGATGAGAGACAGCTAGGCTTACAGAATGTGGGGGAAAGCATTCCAGGCCCTGGACACATGGATGGGTAGCCTTGGTAGAAAAAGGGCCTTTTTTGTTTTTCGGAAACTGACAGAAACCCATGGTGGCTGGAACACAGTGACATGCGGAAGAATTGTCTGACATAGATATAGAGTCCTGTACATTTTAGAAAGCACAATATAAAAAATAGCTTATAGCAACCAGTTGAGATATATGACATTGTTTTTTGTTTGACAAAAACAAACACTGAAGGTTAAGGAGGATGACTTGCCCAAGGTTACCTTTTTAGTAGGTTTGGTGAGAGCACCAGTCTCTGATACCTAGTCCTGAGCTGTTTCTCCTGTGAAAATTTCCTGGCTGAACAGTTTCATACTTTCCCAATGGCCAAGGTCATCATTTTGCGACCAAGGTTATCATTTTGCAGCCGGTTAATGAACGGAAACAATAAAGGGCAGTTGGAGTACGGAAGGCCAGTTGCCCCTATATAAAGGTCTTTTGGATTCTTGCATTTGAATGATTTTGTTTTCTCTGTGTTGGGTTACTCCACAGTTAATGTCAGCTATTCACTCCCTTTTCTATTTTTGAGGAGCTGCAGACATGAAAATTAGTAGTTAGTTTCTTAGGCATGTGTAAAGTAATAGTAAATAGCTTCTGAGTAAGAGCCCATTGGACTGTCTTATTAATATAGTCCAAGAACTCAGGTGTGTGCACTTTGATATTATTTCTGACTGTTCAGAAGTCAAGTTTGTTTGGCCTTTGTTTGGGTCTTCTTCTGATGAAGTTTTGAGGGTTCCGTATAGCTGAGGCATTCCTGGTGTTTGGGAATGAAACTGTGTATCTCCCAATACGTTTTGTCTCAATAGTCCAGGCAGTGATGTGTAATTATTCTTAATTGTAAAATGGATTTTACTTTGGAAATATTTGCCTATAAAATAAAACACATTCCTCTGTAGCAAAAGGCAGCATGTTTACTGCCTATTATAAAAAAATTGGGTTCCCTAAGCTCAGAGTAGTTTTGCTGTAATGCAGCCCATAGCACATGCAGATGTCGTGTCACTGTGAGAATTGGAACTCAGCAACGGTCACAAAGAAATGCTGATATTCTGGCTTCTGCTATTGCTGTGAGTAATGAGGTCCTTTATCTCTGACCCAGAAGTCTCCTGTATCCTGCCAGCATATGTGAAATTGTGACACGTTAACTTGTTAGCATGTAAATAAGGTAAAACCTCAGACCTGTCGCATTCTTGGCAGTTTTATCATGAGGATAAGATGCTGAAAAAGACATGGCTTTCTGGGAGAGAAAGGATGAGGAGGATCTCATGGACCAGTCGATAGGATTTGATGGAAATTCATGGACAACATTAGTGAACATGTTGACTAACTTGTTTGGTCAGTTTGGGAATAAATGGTTTTCCATTTTATTGTCTTTTAATGAGGATGAATTGGGGAGGTAGTTGTAATCCAAGTACCCAGAAGTAGGTTCAAAGTTATCTGTCTGAAACGTACCCTGGTTGTTGCTAACCCTATTCCAGACATGCAGAATTCCTTGCCAATCTGGGGGTCAGTGTCAGATCCACCCCACTGTGACAAGTAATACAATGACCCGTCCTGGTCTGAAGGAATGTTCTGACCCTCTCTAAACAACAGTTATAATTTCACACCCTAAGCAGGAATGGAGGGACATTTGAAACCGTTATGGGTAGAAACTAGACGAATGGCTAGGACTTTGACTGGTTCACTTGGAAGATGAAGGTGTGGGGTGTATAATACTTGTTAAGGAAGAATAGCAATAGTTGGTCTATTTTACGGCTTAGCCTCTCCTGCTGTCTGTCATACAATCTTAGATTTGCTAGGAGACAACAGTGAAAGGTCTTAGAGTTCTTGCAGTGGCTGGGCTGCTGTAAGGGAGCTTTGTCTCTGAAACAAAATATGTTCATGGAAAACCATAGATGAGGTATTGACTAGTTTTGGGGCTCTTATTGCCCTGGAATGCTGACAAAGATGATCTATTGGAAAATGAGAAACTGACCCAAAGAAATTGAGGCAAATTCTTGCAGTTATCCTCTCTGCCTTGGAAAACTCCTGTAATTCTTATGTTGAAACAGGGATAGAATGTTAGAGGTGTTATAATAATAGGGCAGTAAATGCCTTCCATGAAAAAGGACGCCTTAAAACAATCCTTGCGGCGCAGATCAAGCCCTAGTCAACCAAAGGGACAAATACCGTAGCCACAGCCAGAGTTGTTATGGCTACTAAGTCTCGGGATTCCCCAAGCTGAAATAGGTGATGTCAGTGATGGTGATCTTGCTGCCCAATACGGAACATTGCATGGACTGAAAGCATTAGAAGTTCATTTGACTGAGCTCTAAGCCAGCTGCCAATCAAAACTGAAAGTAAATGCACCGTGTTTACTAACATGGAGCTGTTCTCTCCCTCTGTGCCCCTAGATCTCTCGCTCCCCCTCTATCCCAAATTAAGCTTCTTTAAGGAGAAAGATGGTTAGGGATGAGGCTGTCTTGGAGGAGGACCAAAAATCTTATGCATCCATCCAAATGGTGTGTAAAAAGTATGTAATACGCTGGGAAACTCTGGAGAGGGGAGGGACTTCAACTTTTCTGGCCACGTTAGATAGAAGTACTCAATTTTTACCCATCCCGTGGAGTAAAGAGGTACCTGAATTTAGCGAATGTGGCTTGAGCAGGATTTACAAGGGGGGAAGGAAGCTAACAGATCTTGTGAGTGGGGCGCATTGGTCAATTCAGTGTATCATTGTTACAGCTTCCGCTACTGAATTTTACATGATTATACTGTGAATGCTTGTAAAATCCAGAGGGATTCTCCTGATCTGAACGAGCTGCATATAGAGAAGTGCTAGTACCTTTGGAGCCCCACAATCCTAATGACTTCTTTTGAGCTTCAAGTTTCTATGACTTTGCTGATCGAAGCTTCTGGCAAAAGAGGCAACCTCCACCCAGAGGTACCACTTGGGGTTCTGGACTCATCATATCCCTGACTTTGATACCAGGTACACTCCTTTGAGTCAAACTGAATGCTTCAGCTTGATATTCCCATTTTGGAGTGGGTCAACTCCTACTCAATGAATAGCAAGGTAGGAAGGGCCCAAGAAGCCTTGGTTGTCAAATGGAAATAGTATAGTGAGGAATGCCGTTGATCTGACAGCAACAGAATCTTAACTTCACGTGAAAAAGTGGCAGCTCTCCCTTTGGGGAAAACCTTATCCTCCTGATTCCCAGAAGATTCCCTTAAATACCTGAGCTTGGTTCACTGATGGATTAGCTAAATTGAAACCTGATGGTATATCCACTGGACTGCTGTGGTTGTTCAGTCTCACCATCAGCTATGTAGAAAAGTGGATATTGTCTCTGTTTGATGGGCAGAATTCAAGGTAGTTCTCACAGTGTTGGCCAATACTCCATTAATGAATCTTGTTATATAGTTATTTTAGCTGGGAAAGTTGCCAATGATTAGTTGTATGGTCTGCCACTTGAAAAACTGCCAACTGACAGATTAGAAAATCCTTTTTGGGGGCCACAAGCTGTGGACATGGTTAAGCTGTCAGGGCCATTCATGAAGACGCTTATGATAAGGGCGTGTTCTCTGATGAGAACCAACTGGAATCAAGCTGGTTCAGCTTGCACCACCCAGATCACTGCCATTGCTACCTAGATTCATTATTGTCCTGGACAGGCAGCACAGCCAGGGTCACAGACTGGGAAGGAACTGAAGCACTCTGTGTTTCTGTTATAGAGATGATTGGCATGGAAGACTGATGACTCCTTTTAATAGTTGACCTGTTTGTCTCTGGAAGGGAAGACATATTTTATAGGGGTTTACCACTGCTGTTTCTAACAGATTGACTGCATTGTACCCCCTCTTGGGACTGTCAGTGGTGCCTCACAGCTGCTGACACTTTTTCAGGTTTTGGTTTTGCTGGTCCATTCCAATCAGCCAACTCCAGCCACACTGTGGGGGCCATTGAAATTAATCTAAATAGATCTGACAATGGTGTACCTTCTATCATGGAAGCAAGGGCTGATAGGCAAGGTATTTAGTAGGGGTTTCACGCTCCCTATCACCCACAAACATTTTGCATTGTTGCACATTGGAACAGCCTCCTTAAAATCCACTCAAAAGATTTATAACTCTGCCTCCCTGATCTTCTGGTCCACACACGTTAGTAAAACACTTCGGTTACTGAATCTTACTGGCCCCAGTAAGGGATCGTCTCTTGGCTACTTCCTGGGTTATGGTCAAGATGAAAGGTGTGAGAGGTTATATCAAATTTTATATTTTGAAAAATTGGCATATTATCCTGACCATTCCTAGACATGATGAGTCTTTCTTTCCCCTGAAAGCTACCGTAGACAGCCTGTTAGGTAAACCCTCTAGGTGGCAGCCTGGTTAAAGGGGAAGCAGAGGATTCAAGCTTACTGTGGTTCAGTCACTTGAATTTTCTTGTTGGATTGAGTCATCCTAGATTATAATGCTATCGATCACTTGATGGAGTAAACCGCTTGCTAGAGTCCCCCTAGAGTGGATCTAGTGGGTCAAAGTGGGGAACATATGGGCCTCTGTACGTTTTCTAAAAACGGCTTTGGCCTCTTGCTCTTGACCTTTCAGGATGAGAGATCTGTGTGTGCCAGTAAAAAAATGATTGGAGAGGGCTTCCCTGGTGGCGCAGTGGTTGAGAGTCCGCCTGCCGATGCAGGGGACACGGGTTCCTGCCCCGGTCCGGGAAGATCCCACATGCCGCGGAGCGGCTGGGCCCGTGAGCCATGGCCGCTGAGCCTGTGCGTCCGGAGCCTGTGCTCCCCAATGGGAGAGGCCACAACAGTGAGAGGCCCGTGTACCGCAAAAAATAATAATAATAAAAATTTAAAAAAAATAAAAAATGATTGGAGAAAGGTGTTGAAATTGTAGTGACTGGAACGTGACACATGATTTTGTGGGGATGGAGGAAGAGCAATGACTCTGAGGCTGTGGGTAGAAAACTTTAGGTCTGGGAGGTGCAGTAGTTGGAAGGACATGAATGATTTTTTGTTTTTCAGAGTCACCTTTAGCATCTTCCTCTTGGAGGAAAATGCTTTAGTGTGGCAGTCCCATCTGTTAGAAGCACCTTCAAGTTAGCTGACTCCTGGCTCTGCTATCCCCCTGCCAGACATCTCTGACATGTTTGGAACACCATTTCCCTTAAATTTACCAACAAGTCTATCATAACAGCAGAAGGTGGCCCAGCCCCACCTCTCATTCAAAAAGCCTCTGAACACCTTTTGATGTCTTCCCCATCATTCCCATAGCTGTTACTCATTCATTTCATAGAGCAAGCAAATGCCACTGGTTAGTGGTATGAACAAACAGAGATCGAACTGACTAGTTTGCGGAACAAGACTAGACTCAATCATTGGAGCTGCACTGGGAACCGTCAGGCCCACCAACTGACCTAGAAGCCACATTGGAGGCACCATGTACCTGTGCCTCCCCGACCAAGGCCATTCCCACTTGTGGGGTACCATCAAATGTAAAAGCCACTTTCTTTCTGGTGGCTCAGTGTGCATCTTGGAACTGTACTTGTCATTTAGATGACTTTTATGTTAGGGTTGACATAAGAGACATTCAAATGTTTAAGGATTATAGATCATATATCATCTCAAATGTGGAACTCCATCCAAAATGAAGCCACCCTTGGTCACTCGGGAGTTTCATGGAGAGGTATTGACTTATTACTTATGTGTGCCCTGTGGGACATTATCTCTGTCTCCAATTAGAAGAGACGATATGAAATTTGTTCCTGATTTTAGCTGGTGTGATCAGTGACACGAGTTTGGTCCTGGAATGCATTCAGAGAAGACTCAACTCACTGGCCAGCTCATTGTGGATAACAGAATTGTCCAAGAGTTCCTCTTGTGAGGCACATTGGTATATATAGACCAAGTAGAAAGGTTGATACAGAAACTTAAGGATAAACCACCTGGTTGACTCTGATTGTTTCTGAGATTTGTTCTGCTAATTTGGTCTAGTGCTCTGGGAGGCACGGTTCTTCAAGTTGGTCTAATCTTGCTGCTTAGATGCGTTTAGATGCAGAGTTTGAGGAAATGGAGGACCCAATGATTCTGGTTTCTGGATTTATTTATATGGAAAATATGGGACAGTAAAAATAGACTTGGTGAAAAAGAATTATAATAGAGCCTAACACTGGACATGTTAAATTTTGATATGGCTGTGAGATATTTATATAGAGATGTAAATTAGGAGAAAGTAAGAGTTTAGGACTTAGAGGATGGGTCTTAGGAGGTGATGAAAATTTAGGAATCTACAACATATGGATAGTATTTAAGACATGAGAATAGATGAGAGGGAGTGTGGAATTTGAGTGGTTTCGGGCAGATCATGCATTTTGCCAATAGCCTCACCTCCGTTTGACCCACTTCACTCCTTCAAATTACCCACTTGGCTTCTGAATGTATTTGAGTTTGTCAGCCTTATCGGAAAAAGAAGGAAAAAGATTAAACAAACGATGACTATAATTACTGCATCGATTACTAGGTGGTATTTGTTATACAAGGTCATGGACATAATTTGCTAAATGTTTATTTAAAAATAGGCTCTTAGGTTTTGAATTTTACGTTTTTTATATTCTAATATAGATACCACATCAGTAACCTAGCTAAGGAGGCTGCTGGAGTTTGCGGCGGCTGTTTAATTTTGATTCCATGTGGCCTTTTTCAAACCAGCAATTTGGGAGCTTATTGTACACACAGAAATTTTAAATTTTTTTTTTCTCCATTCTCCGTGGTTTTTCAGTTGTTGTCAGAATTACATGATTGCACTTTTGGTGTTCTTTTGTCCCCTCATGTTGGCTCTGTTTTATCTCTTAATTTCTAATATCCTTCCTAGGGATTTTTCACACAGCTGTCTTATAATTAATTAGGCAATAATGAAAAGTGGCGGGAAATGCTATAAAAGAACCTGTGGGTATCTTATAACTCTGAAGAGGGTGGGTGCTTGATAGATTACTAGACAGTGTACAAAAGAGGAGATGACGCCACTAAGCGGGGAAGACACGAAGAGCAGGGGTCACAGAAGCAACCAACCTGTGTAAGAGTTTATGGAGGGTGGGTGGTCAAGGATGCACCCCATGAAATTGCAGTAACTGATTTATTTTCTTGATTTAAAAAAATTATGTGATTTCTACTGAACCTTAGAGTTGTCATGATTGAATAAACTTAATCTTGATTTGCATGTTGCTTGGAAAGATACTCCTGCATTTAAGAAATAACAGTGGAGCACGGACACCATGCAAGTCACTGCTGTAACGTACCGGCTGCCAGCCATTCATAATAGCTTCACTTTTATCAGAATGTGGGACAGGCCCTCATTGATAGTACTTACATCACTGAAAGGTAGAATTGAAGGACTAAATAGAGGTTTTGGAGGTCAAGGTGCCATTTTCAGTATTTTTAAAAAAATTGTTTTTTGAAGTATAGTTGATTTACAATATAGTGTAAGTTTAAGGTGTACAGCACAGTGATTCAGTTATATATATTTTATACATAGTAGTATGTATATGTTAATCCCAGTATCCTAATTTATCCCTACCCCCCATCCCCCTTTCCCCTTTGGTAACCATAAGTTTGTTTTCTGTATCTGTATTTTATGTATTTTTTACTTTGTATTTTAATACATAAGGGAAACCAAACATTTACTCATAATAAGGCTCTCTTGGCTTTTAAAAACATCTAGTACCTTTGATTTTGGCTATTTTATTAACTCATTTGTACCTGGAGTGTATGTCATAATAATTAGCAGCATTGTTTGACAGCTATAATGCCTGATTTGAAGCATGGGTAATGAAAGCAATTATAGGTAAATAAAATCTATTTTGTGGATGGAGTCTTCAAAGTATGTGGTTTGCATTGAAAAAATAAATACTATACCACTGACACTCTGAGGTGGGAACCTTTATTTCACAGGAGGGGAAACAAATGCTCAGAAAGAACGGTTTATCTATTTGTTCCAGGTCACATAATTAATTGGTGGCAGTACATTGGGGCTAGAAGGGCATCCCAACAATCTTTGTCCATAAAATGTTATTAAAAAACCATCAGTGTAATTTTCCTACTTAGTCATAACAGTCTAAAGTAAAAGTTTGCATTTACTTTTATGATCCAAGGGACATTTTGATGCCCTAATGTAAGCTGAGATAAAGATTACATTTCTCAGAAAAATTTTATTTATCTGTACTCTTTAAGAGTTGAAACTACAAATGGCATTTCTTTTCTTTTTTTTTAAACATCTTTATTGGAGTATAATTGCTTTACAATGTTGTGTTAGTTTCTGCTGTATAACAGAGTGAATCCGCTGTATGTATACATATATCCCCATATCCCCTTCCCCTTGCATCTCCCTCCCACCCTCCCTATTCCACCCATGGCATTTATTTTCATGTTTATATTTTCCTTATCTCAAAGTTTTCACCAGACGTGGCTCATTGCCCTCCCCCCACTTCCCAACCCCCAACTGAGACTGGGAAAGAAAATTACCATACAGCCAACTTTCTTTAATTTATGAACTGATTTTGTCCTCCTCAGGGTTTTGGGTATGGTTTGTTCAGTCTCTGTTGTAATAGGGACAGACATAGATTTTTACTTCCAAGAATGTTTCTTGAGCTCTTAAGAGTTTAGAAAATATTGAATAATTTATAATCCCTTTAAAAAGTAGCCAGTTCAGAAGCATATTCTGTTGAACTTAACAAGTCTGATGTATACCACAATACTCAAGGAACTCTAACTACTTAAGATGATTCAGCTGCAAAGAAGACGTTGCTTTTAGTGATCCTAACCATACAAAGATCAAAGAACTGAATCTGTCAAAAGTGGGGTCTCTAAAATAATGAATCAACCATTTTATTAACTCTAATAGACCCAGGCAGCTCTCTGTCAAGTAAGTATTGGAGTGGCATCAAAACCTGGGCTAACGTGTGCTGTGGGTGGGACATGGACCCTTATCCAGTTTCTCAGCAGCAACATCCGTGGCCAATACTGTGGGGAGATAGCGCCGTCTTCAGTCCCTAAGGGCACTGGGGTTTCTTGTAGTGCAGCCCAGACCTGAAATAGGTAATGGCTCTTCACCTAGTTCCACCCTCGAAAATGAAAATGACTTCAGGAAACATTTGTGCTACAAATTACTCAGAATGAAGTATTGAATCCTTGGCTGTAGGTCTTTATTTTGAACGCTTTGCCTCACTGTATCAAAGAGTCACACTGTAGAGACCAAGAAAAATGAAAGAAAAAGAAACCATCCCAGAATTACACAGACAGATTGGAGGCAGTAATTCCCATAATGCCTGTAAATGCTAAACTGAAATATTGTTGGAGGAACTTATGAAATGAGCTTAGCTTTTTTTTTTTTTTTTTGAGATCTGTGAGACATATTTAAAAGAGCTAGATGGGGAAAGTTGCATAATATTGTTTTCTCAAAAGAAAACAATTCTTTTTTATAAACCTTTAGAAAAAAGGGGAACCTCAATGCCGGAGAATAGACTTATTTGCATTACCCTTATCTCTTGAATTTAGCTCTTCTTGTTTCCTTTTCATTTCATTAGAACTTAACATATGTCTTCTTTTGAAAACACAAAAGGCTTTATTTTAGAAAATATTTTACATAAAATGATAACCTCTGTGTGAGCATGTCTAATTGTGTCCATCCCTTCCTCTACCTCAAATAAAAATACATTAAAAATGGATGAAATACAAATGCCTGTAATTATCTTTCCATTTTGTCAGCATGCACATATGTATGCCTAGGGGAAGAAGAAAAGTTTGTGCTTAATGGAGAGACGTAATAATGAAAGTGAAATCTTACAAACTTTCTGCCTCAACCAAAAACAAAAAACATAAAGTGTTGGTTGGGACTTTAAATGAATACCAATCCTCATTTAATCTCTATTTAAATGAGTACCAGTTCTTAACTTGCCATGAGGTATTTCTCCTGCAGAAATGTTTCACTTCAAAAGAAACTCGAGTAAAATTTGCTTTTAGAAAATTTAATGCAGGGATTTAAACTCTTCGAGTAGCTACACCAATGGGTTATGAAGGTGTCCCCATGATAGCAGGTTGACAGCCTAGGAATCAGGATAAATGCTTTAGATCCCAGTGAAAGACAGGAGCTGTTGATGGGGGTGACCTCTGACGACAAGTCATCTTACTATAAACAGAAAGGCGTGGAAAGCCATTGGTCAGAGCCAAGAGTGTTTACTCTCCTGGTCTCCTCCTAGTTAACCTAAATAACTGCACTGCTTCTAGAGCCTGCAGGTTCACGGCAGAGCAAGGTGTTTTTAAGGCTACCTGGATGTTGGTTCGAGACTATAAACCGTGCAGACTGTTCTGTAATCCTTGAACCGGGTTTCATCCTTACTCACACTGGAGAGTGGAATTTATTGGCTGTTGAACTTCACACATACACACAAAACTTCCTTCCAAATAAAACTGGAATTAGTTTCAGGTTTTTGGACTTTGAATGAGGTAAGTTGTATTTAGCTTCTGACGGAGGCATTATAATTATTATTGTGTTATGTAGAAAGTCATTTAAGTATAAGCAGTTCTATCTCAGAGAAAAAATATTAGGTAGAATAAATTTGGATTTTTCTCAGTTTTAGCACAGAATGAGAGAAGAAATATGTACATAAAAATTGAGTGAGTAGGTCATTAAGTGAATAGGTCATTAAGAGAAAATCCCTAGTCTGCCCATGCTGAAACTTTTAAATACATTTTGTCTTTACTTCATAAAATTGAACCTCTGTAATTACCTTATGTTAATGCTGGGACAAATGCAGGTGATCCATTAATTGATAATTAATAGATTAGCTTTCATTAGAAAGTTTTAATAGTTGACTTTGAGGGGTTTTCCCTTATAATAAGGTGCATGCTGCAGTGTTTTAACAATTAATACCAGCCATTTAAATGAAAGGCTTTTTTTTCTGGATAACTTGTTTTGAAATTTTGTGCCGAAAATGGGTTTTTCATTAGATTTCAAATGTAGTCATCACAGTGATGTATTTTATATTTTTTGTGAGAACAAATATTTCCCTCTATTTATGGAAATTTCTTTTTTCCCCAAAACTATGATTGTAAGTTTAATTTTAACTTCTTAATGATACCTTAAGCTTCCAGCTGGTTTTTACCTTCATTTGGATGTGCACTTGAGCACGTGCTTTGATTTAAAACCTTGACGTGGAAGCCTTTGGAATGCTTTGGTTTAAATTACTTAAACATATTTTTTTATCTTTGAATCCCTTTTTATCTTTGAATGAAGAAAGAGTGTGAATTGGTGTTTTGCTGCATCAGGGAACTAAGCTGTGGGTGAATTGCCACAATAATTACAGTATCTTAAAGATTTCTTTCATTCAAGACAACTGAGGAAGGCTTTGCTCTGTTGGTACTGTTTTATTATTCTTGTGAGAAAAGCATAATTCTGGAGGAGAAAATGTCTTCTAAGTGTCTGATTTACTACCAGAGTTAGATTGTTTAGGGAACCTGTTTGAAGAAAAGGAGGATGAATTATCACAGCCAATAAGTTTTCCAGTTTGGTTACCAGGGTCTACTGAGCATCAGTCAGCGCTATCCAGTTTCCTGCTCCTTTCCTTAGTTGCGGTTACTGTTTTCTGGAATCCTGTGTAATTGAATAATGATGTTGCACTACCTTATTTTGCTTTTGCCTGTCGGTTTGTTCTTTCACCCAGCCTTTCCTAAACTAGTAAAATACTACTTATCAAAATAGCAACAAAAGCAAATACTAATAATCATATAATGTGTTGTTATAACTTCTTAGGGAGAGGGAGAGAGGGAGGGAGAGAGGAAGAGAGAGAGAAAGAGAGAGAGAGAGAGACCAATTTTTAAAATCTCTAATTTGATTTCTCTCTTTCCTCCCCCAAGTTCTTTACGAGTTACTGTTGTTAGAATTTTTGAAACTGTATGATCTGACTTTTTGAACTCAGCCACCCGCAGAAGGAAGGTCGTTGTGTGTGTCAGGGGCAGTCTCACATTTTGCTTTGGGGAAATACTATAAGCCAATTTCGAAGGTAATGCAGCTGTTGAAGAAATACAAAAGCCAGATGACTTCATAAGTGTGTAGTGAGGAAACCACGATAAATTGTCCTTAGAACCCGCTCTCAGAAAGCCGTTTTAATTGAGGTCAAAGAGGAAAAAATTGTAAGTATATCTCAATTATTTATTAGGTTTACCTAGAATGAGACCTTCACGACAGATAAACCTAATTTATAGTTCCTTTACTCTTTAACCCTTGAGTTTAACCACTGGGGGGATCTATTTTACATTGAGACTGCAGAGGGTACTTCATTCTTTATGATAGACACGTATTTAGGGTCACAGAAATTTTGAAATTACCTGACTAAATTTCACTTCCATCTAAAGAATCAACTTGTACATTTTAAAAGGCTTGCAATAAATTGCTTAGTTTTTACCTGGAGTTACACAGTTAATGGAACTATTTTTTCTGACCACAAATTTGTATGTGCGAAATACGTTTCACATGGAACTATTTTGTCTTTTGCCCTTAGCTTACAGGTAATTCAAAATGTTACTTTAATTTGATAGAAAATCTACTCAATCTACTCAAAACATAATTTGTGTTTTTTTAGTGTGTAAATTATGCCACAGAATCTGTGTTTTATTAACTCTGCTAATGAAGAATTTCATTTTAGGATTAAAACCTGAGGAAAGGTGATTTATAAGCTTCTTACAACAATGGTTATGCAAGATGGACTTCATATAAAACTACTTTAGACTAGATTTTGAAACTCAAAATGTTGCTAGAATGTCTTTTAAAAATCAAGTTAAAATGTAGTATGCTACAAATACATTTTTGCTTATTGGGTATAGTTTAATTTTAAAAATAAAGAACATGATGCCAGAACCTCAGGATTTTCTCTTTAAAAGTTGCTATTTTAATGGAAGATCAACAATTTAAAATTTACAAAATTTGAAAATATAGCTGTCCATTTATACTTCTTTTATCAACACGCTGTGCCAGAAATATTTATATCCTATGTAAATTCATATTCAGATCAATCTACAGGTATATGTTGTTCAATTTAAAATTGTCTTTAACATTTTATTGTTTACATTCTACCTGTCAATTTGTTTTTAAAGACTTTCTCAGTTTTCCTTACTAGTTATTGTGGTACCTTTGGGCACATTAGGAGAGTTTTCAAATATTCGTTGAAAATATTTTTTAAAGTTTACATATATATTCAAACCTAAGAGAGATTTTAACAGAAACTTTTACTAAAATTCAACAATTATGCATTAATAAACCAGATTATCTCTATATTGATTACTGTTCAAATTGAAAAGGTTAGTTATCAATCGTACCTAGTGCACAAATGATATCAGGTGCACTAGAATATGTTACACAATGACTGATATCTGTACTTTAAAACAAATGATAGCTAGTCTACGCCTGTGGCCAAATTCTTTTGAAGTTTCATGATTAAAATGAGCTGAATTAGTTAAGTGGTAGAGGGCTGTGTAGTCTAGGGGCCAGTTGTGCTTGGCAGGTCATGATAAATGGAGAAGTTTTTCTTAACCTTGTGGCCAAAACATTCCAATATCTTAAAAAGGAAAAAGAAAACAAACATATAAAAAACGTTGTCAGAAACATTAGCAAGATTTCTCTATTTAGGGGAATAGGATCAATTCTTAAGATTATTTTTAAAGCGTTGTTTGTGTGAATTCATATATCTTCACTTGAATGGAGGGAAATCTAAAGCTAAAGATTTTCATATTGAATACTGGTGGATTTATTCTTTCCTGGTCAGTGAGAACGTGTACAGTAGAGTCAGCAATTTGAATTTAACTGCAATGGATTCTACCAAATCAACATTATGCTCATTAAGTATTTAGTTCTTAGTTTAGAATTGCACATTCCATTTTCCTTTTTGTTGTTTTAATATTATCTATCTTGTGACACCCAGAATTGCAAAGATACATGTTCAAAAGTATAAAGAGACCTATACATACATAGGTAGCTATCTCTTATAGTTTATAGTGCACCTTTGTGAGAAAAAAAATCATTTTAACACTTATCTGTCATATTTATGCCAAGTATCATGGCAATCTAGTCTCGTTTCCAGGCTTAGGAGGGGACCAACTTTCATTTGAACTGTAACATGATATGTTAAGGCATCTTATGGTTACTTTTGTGGCATTTTAAGTACTGTATTACTTTTGATATAGTCCCTGGTGGGTAGTAATGAAAAAACATACTGTTAGAAAGAGTTTGAAATTTTCTTGAATGTTTTATACAGTATATATGGAGTTTATGGCAGGTGACAAAAGACTATGGCATAACTAAGGAGAAAATGTACTCCAGAATTTTAAAAGCTCATGTGGCTTGACATTTGATTTAATACATATATACTGTACCTGAACAATTATGCTTTGTCTCCCTCAGTCATTGTTACTAAGTTGCTTTTTAAATATTTTCAACCTTGCAATGAACTCTCAAATAATTTGAACCCTATTGTGACAGTTGTAGTTGATGAAGAGTTATAGCCTATAGGATTTTTTAGCTTTAAAACATAATTCCTCCCCAGTGTGTAATTTTATATAACCTCCCTCCCCCAAACCTGAGTCCTGGAAGGCTCCTGCATTAAAGGCCAGAAATCAAGTAAGATCTTGCCATGACAGTCCAATACTAGAGGGGTAAAATAATTTCCACTTCAGGTTTTTGGTGGTGGCTTTGTTTTTATTAAACCTCTAATCCCACTATTATGAGCGTCTTATGTGTTGTTTTTTGTTTACAGTTGCAGTTAATAACAGAATATTCAATTGTATCTTTATACTATGTCTATGAATAGCATTTAAAGAAGGGTTATGGCAATTTTCCTTTGGACCGAAGTAGATGCAGTAGAGTTCTTGCACACTTTTATAATAAGTAAGTGGTACCTTGGGCTTTTGGAAACCTATACTTAGTATTGCAGGGAGAAGCTCGAGTAAGCAATGATAAAAACATCGAAGAGGGATATAATAAGAAAAGGGAGGAGTAAAGAGACTTCCCTAACTCCATGAAAAGAATTTCAGAAATGTGTGAATTATAGAGCCCCAAGATTTTTGTTTCTAAGGAAGAATGACACATTATAACAATAGTTCTATTAGATTAGTTAGTAATTAGATTTTCACAAAGTCTGTCTCCAAAACTTTAATTTTTTTGACGACCATTTGGCAAAATGGTATTTTATTTTTTTGAAAAAACTCTCAATTTGTATGAGCATATTAAAACAGAGGTGCCTTTTCTAAAACTCTGTGTGACAACCTTTGTGTTCCAAAGATTCTTTTTTCATGCACTGAGTTTTTAGAAGTCAAGAACTGAATTGTAACATACCTAAAAAATGTAAAATAAGTCTCGTTGAGAAATGTGGAGACATTTTCGTAGAAGCCAGTTTAGATAGTGTAAATTTGTATGGGAGAATAGCAGAATAGCAATTCTATGCTGATCTCCTCAACACAAATTATATTTACTTGGCTGCACAAATAATCGTAGTTATCACATTAAAGTGTACCTCCTGTGGTAAGTTCTAAAGTGGTATTAACTTGCAAATATTATATTTAGAAAATGAACATACATTTTCTTTCACTACTCTAAGTAAATAAACACTAGAATAATTTTCGGCAAAAGCCTCTATTGCAAAAAATATATGTTTACTTGAGTATGCCAAGTGTTATTATTTTGACTCAATTTTAAAATTAATTCATATACCTACTTTTATATTTTCTTAGTTATGTTACTGTGTGCATCTTGAAGTAAAATAGAAAGGGACATCGTTTAATTCATATTTATTTAATGCTGTTAATTAGAGAACAGGATGTTCAGGGGGAAGCACATCAAACTCTAGCTTGGTTCAACTAATTGAAAAAATTAAATGTGTTAAAAAGGTCATCTAATGGAGATGTAGGAATTGAGAGGATACTTTACATTTCTAGAATAAAGCTGGAATAATTATAAGAAAAACTTTTAAGTTCCATTACATAATTTAAAATTCAAATATGACCAAATTCTAAGTATTAGAAAATATGAAAAAAATGGCACATAACAATTTATACCTCTGTCTCTTTTTTTTTTACTAAATTAGAACCTAATGGTAACTAAAGTTAGGTACCCATTCTGCTTTATCAGCAATTATTTATAATAATTTATCTAACCCAGTCATAAGATACATTTTATAAAGTGTGTACTAATACAAGACTCTAGGCATTGATACACTACAGTATTTGTATAAATATTATTTACTGAGTCATGTACATTTTGTAGTATTCACACTTGAAATACAATCAGAGCTGACAATTATTGTAAACATTAATTTTGTATCACTTTCTATATTCCAAAGAGTATTGCATGCAATAACCTACAATATAATTTGTATTGGAGGAAAGAATTTTATTTTTATATCTATATTTTATCCATTGTTTTCCTTAAACAGTAATGCATTCAAATCTATTTTTTATTAGATTCTCTACAGAGTTCAGTGAAGAAATAAAAATTGTCTTACATACCACCCACAAAAATATGTATAAGTTATTCATTACATCAGCAAATTTTCATTTATAAAGTTTTTATCTTGGATTTATAGTTTCAGAATTGATCTTTCATTATCACTGTATAGTATGCTCTAAGGCCTAATCGTTAAAGTTCACTTCAAAACAAAATAAAGTTACAAAAGAGGTCTTTTTAAAATGTCTTCTTCCATTATTCCATCCTTTACGTTTTTTATTTATTTTTTTTGGCTGATTTGGGTCTTCGTTGCTGCATGCGGGCTTTTCTCTCATTGCGGCGAGCAGGGGCTACTCTTCGTTGCAGTGCACAGGCTTCTCATTGCGGTGGCTTCTGTTGTTGCACAGCACAGGCTCTAGGCGGCGGGCTTCAGTAGTTGTGGCACGTGGGCTCAGTAGTTGTGGCTCACACCCTCTAGAGCACAGGCTCAGTAGTTGTGGCGAACGGGCTTAGTTGTTCTGCAGCATGTGGGATCTTCCCAGACCAGGGCTTGAACCCGTGTCCCCTGCATTGGCAGGCGGACTCTTAACCACTGCGCCACCAGGGAAGTCCTACATTTATTTATTTATTTATTTATTTTGTGGTACGCGGCCCTCTCACTGTTGTGGCCTCTCCCGTTGCGGAGCACAGGCTCCGGACGCGCAGGCTCAGCGGCCATGGCTCACGGGCCTAGCTGCTCCGCGGCATGTGGGATCTTCCTGGACTGGGACACGAACCCGTGTCCCCTGCATCGGCAGGCTGACTCTCAACCACTGCGCCACCAGGGAAGCCCCCTACATTTTTTTTATTATTGATAATGTTTCAGGATTTATAAACAGCAAGATTACAAAATAATTGGGATAATTGGTTCCAGCATTTTTAGAAGAAGGTGGATGGGATAAAAGAAACTGGTTTTTCTTTGCAATTTTTTTTTACAAGTTAATTCTGTTTTCCCTCAAAAGATTGTAAGCCTCTCAAAGTACCTAGTGTTATAAAATGTGAAAAATTTTAAGTTGATTTTTATACTTGAATATAATTGTTATAATACAAGACATTCTAGAGATTATATTTTATACATATATTTTCCAGACATTGGAAATATTCATTATTCTCAATACCAGATCCCACATTCTTTATAATTATTTAAAAAGTACAATTTGTATTACTCATGTACATAACAGCCTAAAAAATTTGAAGAGTGAATGGTTTTGTGAAATAAGAACATCAGTTTTTTGTAAGTGGCTAGCTAATGTAATATTGTTGACCAGTCTTTTCTAACCCCTTATTCTGCTTCATTTTCTCTTGGCAATCGTTGCTGCTGACTTTATATTCGTTGCTTATCTGTTCACATTTTTATTTTATATCTCCTCCACTAAAATGCACGATCCATGCAGGCAGGTTTTTGTTCGTCTAAGTCAGCGCTGTTCAACAGAAATATAGTCCCAACCACTTGTGATTTTAGCTTTGTTAGAAAAGTAAAAAGAAGGGATTATAACCCAGTACACCTAAATATCATTTTATTTATGAGTATAAAAAATATTGAGATATTTTCCCTTTTTTGCGTACTAAGTCTTTGAAATCCCATGTGCCTTTTACATTTCCAGCACATCTCAGTTTAGACTTAACCACATTTCAAGTTCTACATAGTCACGGTGTGTCTAGTGGCTACTTTGCTGGACTGTTCAGGTCTAGTTCATCGCCGTGCCTAGAAGGGTGCCTCATATACCCCAAGGCATTCAGTAAAGCCTTGTTGAATGAGTGGATCCTGATATCTCAGACATACAACAACAGCAAAGACAACAAAACGGACGCTGTTTTATGCACTAGACCATCTTTGCACTTGTTAGGGTGTTGGTACATGTTACTAGTGCTTGGTTAAAAAAAAGGTTACTTCAGTAGTCTAATTTAAAAGATTTATTAGATGGTTAATATATTGCAAGAAGTAACTAGTAGTGTCAAAAATTGTTCCACAGAATGTTAGTTTCAACTCTTAATTTTAAAACAACCTGATAAAAGCAACTGGCAAATCTAGCATCGGAGAGAAAGGCTTGCTGTGGAGCATTCAGTTCTAATTCTGTCCCTGTTAGTGCTAGCTGTGTGACATTGCCAAGTTGTTTAACCTCTCTGAGCCTTGGTTTTCTCATTTGTAGAAGGAGGATTTCATCCATCACTCCCGTTTTCATAGATTAAGTGATATTACATATATATAGTCCAGTACAATGAGTGGAAAAGAATACTTAATAAATGGCAGCAATTATCATTATTATGATATATTAAAAATTGAACTTTTAAATATTAAGGTGTTTTGATCTTCATTTTAAAAAGATTAGTTTATATGTTTATGAATTTTAGTTTTTTAACATTTACTCATTAAAATGCCCTCAGAGATCAGGATTTAAAATTTACTACATAATTGCTTGCAGATTAATCTTTCTAGTTCTCAGCATCATCATCTGTGAATTGGGATAAAAAGTAGTATCGGGCTTCCCTGGTGGCGCAGTGGTTGAGGGTCCGCCTGCCGATGCAGGGGACGCGGGTTCGTGCCCCGGTCTGGGAAGATCCCACATGCTGCGGAGCGGCTGGGTCCATGAGCCATGGCCGCTGAGCTTGCGCGTCCGGAGCCTACGCCCCACAGCGGGAGAGGCCACAGCAGTGAGAGGCCCGCGTACCGCAAAAAAAAAAAAAAAAAAAAAAAAAAAAAGTACTATCTACCTAAGCATGTGCCTGGCATATGATAAACACTCCAATATTTTAGCTGTTGTTCATTCATTCAAAAATTTCAGTAGGGCTTCCCTGGTGGCGCAGTGGTTGGGAGTCCGTCTGCCGATGCAGGGGACACGGGTTCGTGCCCCGGTCTGGGAAGATACCACGTGCCGCGGAGCGGCTAGGCCCGTGAGCCATGGCCTCTGGGCCTGCGCGTCCGGAGCCTGTGCTCCGCAACGGGAGAGCACAACAGTGAGAGGCCCACGTACCACAAAAAAAAAAAAAAAGCAAGCAAACAAAAAAATTCAGTGTTTGATGTTTGTATCTTCATTACATACTAATAGTTATTTTCTTGAAATAAACTCTTAATTCTTTTTCATCTTGCTTTGATTTTTTCATGTACTTTTATAACATCAAGGGTTAAAATTCATATTTTTGCCACCAATTAAATGCATTTAACATTATTTATCTTTTTTCTCTTGGCATATTTTTGGCTCATTTCCTTGTGTGTCTTATGAAAACTAAGATTTGGATTTAAATTATGGGCATGAAATTCTGCCTCGTTTCTTGGCCTGCTTGTTTCAGCTTTATTCAAAACAAATTCAAAACTAAATTAGTGGTCATTAAAGACAAAATTCTACGTATTTTGTAAGAATAGTGTTCCTTTAATAGTGTGTATATTTCAGCAGTCACTGTTTAATGAAGTATTGATCTCTCAAATGGGACAGTGTGTTTAAATTTAGGTAAAACTGTCCATTTGGCTTCTAATTCTGTGATCAAGACACTGTGAACACACAAGTTTCTTTATTTAAAATTTTTATTTATTATTTTTTATTGTAGGAGAGTTGATTTACAATGGTGTGCCAATCTCTGCCGTACAGCAAAGTGACTCAGTTATACACATACACATATTTTTATATTCTCGTCCATTATGATTTATCACAGGGTATTAAATATATTTCCTGTGCTATACAGTAGGACCTTGTTGGTTATCCATTCTAAATGTAATAGTTTGCATCTACCAACCCCAAACTCCCACTCCATCCCATTCCCTCCCCCCACCCGCTTGGCAACCACATGTCTGTTCTCTATATCTATGAGTTTGTTTCTGTTTTGTAGATAGGTTCATTTGTGCCATATTTTATGATATAAGTGATATCATATGGTATTTGTCTTTCTTTCTGACTTACTTCACTAAGTATGATAATCTCTAGTTGCATCTATGTTGCTGCAAATGGCATTATTTCCTTCTGTTTTATGGCTGAGTAGTATTCCATTGTGTGTGTGTGTGTGTGTGTGTGTGTGTGTGTGTGTGTACACACACACCACATCTTCCTTATCCATTCATCTGTCAGTGGGATAAGTTGTTTCCATGTTTTGGCTATTGTGAAACAGTGTTACTATGAACATAGGGGTGCATGTATCTTTCTGAATTATAGTTTCATCTGGGTATATTCCCAGGAGCGGGATTGCTGGATCATATGGTAATTCTATTTTTAGTTTTCTGCGGAACCTCCATACTGTTTTCCATAGTGGCTGTACCAACTTACTTTCCCACCAACCGTGTAAAAGGGTTCCCTTTTCTCCACACCCTCTCCAGCATTTGTTATTTGTAGACTTTTTTAATGATGGCCATTCTGACTGGTGTAAGGTAATACCTCATTGTAGCTTTGATTTGCATTTCTCTAATAATTAGTGATGTTGAGCATCTTTTCAGGTGCCTATTGGCCATCTGTATGTCTTCTTTGGAGAAATGTCTGTTTAGGTCTTCTGCCCATTTTTCGATTGGGTTGTTTGGTTTTTTGTTGTTGAGTTGTATGAGCTGTTTGTGTATTTTGGAGATTAAGCCCTTGTCTCTTGCATCATTTGCAACTATTTTCTCCCATTCTGTAGGTTGTCTTTTCATCAGGTAGGTTAATTCTTACCTGTTCTTTTTGGCAGTCAGAATAGAACATGATGATTGGAGCTTGCATGACTCGTGATTAACGTCTCTGCATAATCAGGACTTGCAAAACAAGTTTCTTAACGATCATCTAACTTTTCTCCATCAATTCAGAGGAAAGATGGCATTTTGAAGTATTTTAAAGAAGGCATAAGTTAACTTTTTTTTTTTGATCTTTGGTATTACCAAAGTTTTTTCAAGGACAGATTAAAAGATCAGATCATATTCTACTTTATACTTTGTTTCAATCAATAACAGTATTCTGTCTTAGAAGTGTCTATCAAAAACATCCTCTCAACTCTCCCCATGGCTCCTATCTTAATTCAGGCCTTCACCATCTCTCACTGATGGATTGAATGATTCACTTAGTGAATTCGTATTTGGGGACTCTCTTAATCCATTTGGGCTGCTATAACAAAATACTGCAGGTAGTTTATAAACAACAGAAATTTATTTCTCACCATTCTGGAGGCTGGGTTGTATGTGGTGGCACGGTTGTATGTGGTGACAGCCCACCTCCTGGTTTAGAGCCAGTGACTTTCTCTCACTGTGTCCTCACATGGTAGAAGGGCTAGGGAGCTCTGTGGGGTCTCATTTGTAAGAGCATTAATCCCATTTGTAGAGCCTTCATTTTCATGATCTAAGCACCTCCCAAAGGCCCCACTCCCTAATTCTGGGGGGTGAGGATTATACATATGAATTCTGAAGGGGTACAAACATTCATACCATAGCAAAGAGCATCTATTCAAGGCTAGGGATTAGTGATACACAAGATCAATGCCATGTCTGCTTTCATGGAATGTATACTTTCTCTCTTGCTGCATTAGGCTCTTATCTGTCTCTCAGTCCTCAGCCTGTCCCCTTCCACACTACCTCCTGCACCATCTCTACCCAGTCTGTTTCTTAAAATCCTTCATTGGTCTTCATTGTCCAAAGATTAAATTCCAAATTCTTTACCATTTATAAGGTCTTCATAATATGGTTCCTCTGACAAACCCCATGAAGTACCTACTTTTTCCAGATTTCGTCTTTGAAGCCTATGTCCTTTAAGACTTAGTTCAGAAGTCACTTGCCTCTGAACAAGTAGATTGTCCTCTGAACATCGACCTCACTGCATAGACCTCTCCTATAGTAGTCATGGTATCCTAAATATTATTGTTCCCTCATTCAACCATGAACAAATGAATAAAACCCCTAAAAAGAATTACTTTGAAGAATGCAAAGTTCTAACAATATCTAAAAGAATATCTATATCTACTTCAATCTTTCATCATATTCTTATTAAGCATAAGCTATGAATCTGGGACTGTGCAAACTAGATAGTAAGTAATCAATAGATGTGTTCTCTGGCGTTACAATTACTACTTTAAGAATAAATTAAAATAATAAGAACTTTCTGGTTAGTTATTTGGAGAAAGATGTTATGTAAAGCCATTGGTATTAAAGATTTTTTAAAACCTTTGTTTTTTAAACCATAGGAAGCTTGTCTCATTCTGACTTTTGCTTGGAAGTATCTGTCTAGTTTGCTTGTGTGATCTGGGCTCCTTTAGTCAGTCCCAAAGTCAAGCTATCATAGTCTTTCAGAAAGTGATATTCACTTTGAAGTGATCTCTACATATTCATTGGGCAGTTCATATAGTTTCTGGTGATGAATCATAGGGAAGAACCAGTGGGAAAGAAGGGTTTTATTATCGTGTCCTTCCCTTTTAGTTCTTATTTTTCTTGGAGTTTTTAATGGACTTTTGTGGGTTTCATAGTGAATTTTATGCTTACATTTTAAGAAAAGTTTTCCTTTTTCCCTTTTTTTTTAAACTAATTACTCAAAAATATTTCTTCACCCTTCCATCTCTTGGTGCTAAGTTTCATATTAAGAGCATAGAATACATTACATAATAGGACAGAGATAATAATTTCTTTGCTAACCAGTTTTATTTTCATACTGTATGAATGTATACACAGGATGCAAAAAAGAGTATAGTTAATCAAGCCAAATACTTGATTTCCCCAATTATAAAACGTCTAGGCTTAAAACTGAAAGCAAAAACATGGATTTTTGAAAGTGTAAGGATCTTTTTTTTTGTATTTGTATTTTTAAGTCAGAAGAGGAAAGAGTTACTTTGTGAGCTGGAAAGACAATGCTGTATCTTTAACATTTGAAACTTACTCTTAAGTGATGCCGTTTGTATCACAGTTCACACTTATTTAGTATACTCACCGTGTAAATTCAGTAGACTTATTTTCACTTCCAAGCTACATATTAGAAGTTAAAGTGCCTTGGATTCTGTAGGTTGCATAAATAGACCATGGCAATGTAAACACCCAGAGTGTATGACAATGGACTTGTTAATGTATACTGTTTATGATACATATTAACTAAGGAATTTTTGAAACGGAATTTACTTTGCATATAATGTACCATTAAGACCATAATAATCAGACATAGTTATCTGTGCTTGAAGTTAAATTGTGAAAGGCAATGGATGTGTGCTTTACCTTATTTTAGAGGATGTATCACACACTTTTGTCCAGAAATGGATAGTGTGTCCTAAAGTAAAAGTTATTTTCATTCTTTACCTTTTGTGGGTTAAAAACCACAAAGTTGAAATACAGTCTGCAAAGTATACTCTAAATATATATGAGTTGTCTGTGAGCAATGCCGAAACTTAATTGATATGCTGAGAAATATATAAAACATACAGCCACTGGATTGAGAAAATGAAAATTAATATATGAATGTTTTAGCTAACACTGCTTTGCCCCCAGAAGCTGGTGTTTATTATTGTGCGCTTTGGTAGGAGACAGAAGCAGTATCAACTGGAAAAACATTTCTTAGTGAATTGAGAGCAGTATGACTTTCCAGTTCCTAAGTGGGAAACCTGGTTCTTTGGTTTCTTTGTTCCTAGTTAAGCTAGTCCCAAGCTATTTTAGCTGAACATTTTACATACTAATGGAGTCTAGGGAAGTGCCTTTGACAGCTGTTCATAGGATAATAGTGAAATACACTATTTAATACTGCATGCTACTGCTGTGAAATGTGGGGAGTATTTTATAGAGATCTTGGTGAGCAGAGCTGTGCCACTTTAAGTTTAACAAGTGTGTGAACCTGAATGAGGAAGTTGTATTTTCATATGAGACTAACTAGTACTCTTTTCTTACAGGTAAAGAAAACGTGCACAGAATCAGATGTTCCAGAACCCCAGAATTCCAGGTACAGTAAAATAGAGGCCGACTTCACTAAGAAAAATTGCAATTTTTGAGAACTAATAAGACATTAGACACCAGATACAACTGTGTTTTAAAACACTGAGTTTAAGAACTTATCTGTATGGAAATTACACATTAGACTGGCTAGGATGCCATTAATCATAATATTAATGAAAAGGGCACTGATTGAAGTCAACTTTAAAGAACAATAGTGGGAACATCTCTAGGAACACTTGAAAATATATTCCCTTAGCATTCATTATTTTAAGTTCACCCTCATTTTTCTTTCTAATCTCTTCTTATAACGTATTCACATTTGAAATTTTGCCAGAAACTGAATGCCTCTTAAATCTGTGTTTACCAAAAATCTACCTTTTTTTTTTCAATCAAACATTGCTAGATTTTGAGAATGCCATCAAAGAGAAACGATAAAAATTAACTTGGCATTCTCTTTATGGTCATATAGAGCTTGAAGAAATGATGAATTAAAGTGGTCAGGCCACTACATACAGGAGTTAGCCCCATTTAGTTGTTTGTGGTTGGACCAGATGCCCAACAGACATTTTTAGGTCTGTACGTTTTCATTGTTTTTATTTCAAAATTTTAAGTGGGTAAGTAAAAGTATTTTAAATATCATAACAATAGTAAACGCATATCCTTCATATGATATAAATGATATAATTTAACTTCTTGCATTAAGAAATTTGTTTAACGGTGAGATGGGTGTTAGTTTATTTTGTCCTGCTTACTCCAGCTTATGATGTATGTAGTGATTCTCTTGGTATAGTAAAACAATACAGAGCTAGGTAAAATGTTCATGACCACCATATTTTCCTTTTGGAAAGCAAGTATATATTATATACAGTCCATTCACAGTTTGAGTAAATCTTCCTTTGTTTTATGTAATATGATATTCTTATAATTAATTCCTATATATATTATAGTGAAATGATTGTGTGTGGTCTTTTCTTTTGGATCATCAAAAGTATATAATATGATATAGGATTTTTGACATATGATCTTTGTCTTTTACGATTAGACATCAAAATAGAACCAAATACTTTTAACTTATTGGAGCTTTAGGAAATGGATGAACCATTAAATTTTTCCGGCAAAGCAAAGGAATTCCAGGATGCATGGAGAGGGGAGACTCAAGCTCTAGTCCTTGTGGACATTTCCTTCCTGACCATTTTGCTGACCTCTGTGAAAAACCCACCTATGACTTACAGTTTAACTAATTAGATAATCTTTGCAAGTAGCTGGTCTTGAGGGTTAGTAGGGAAAACAGAACATATAATTATATTCTTTTTATTAATATTGTATATCAAAATGTTTTACTCTTTAGGCCGCTCGGGATTTTTGGACAGATAGTGTTAGTGCTTGAACAAATTTTAAACAAGCAGAAATGCACCAAAGTGATTCAGTGTTTTCAATTTATATCAGTAAGTTAGAAAAGAAAGAGAGAATTCAGATCTCAATGTATTTAAACCTGGAATTAGATCATTCTCATTTATCTAGCAAATCCCAACCCATATGGCCTTAAAAGTGCCATTTTATTTTTAAGATCAATAACAGTTGTTTTTAAAAGATTGTTTTAAATATATTTTGTTATATATTATTATTATTATATAATAGAAACTAATTGAAAAGTGTCTTGACCTCTTGGAAACTACTAGTTGGTTGCCATGGATTAGCTGCTTCTAAAAGTTTCCTAATCTGCAATATATGGGTAAAATTAGGCAAATCAATTTCTAAGGATTCTAAAGCTTTGTGATATAAAAAACAAACACATAGGGGCTTCCCTGGTGGCGCAGTGGTTGAGAGTCCGCCTGCCGATGCAGGGGACATGGGTTCGTGCCCCAGTCTGGGAAGATCCCACGTGCCGCGGAGCGGCTGGGCCCGTGAGCCATGGCCGCTGAGCCTGTGTGTCCGGAGCCTGTGCTCTGCAACGGGAGAGGCCACAACAGTGAGAGGCCCGCGTACCACAAACAAACAAACAAACAAACACATAAAGCACCCTTGTTTATAAAAACCCGAGATGGAAAGGCCTTCAAGAAAACTTAGAATCATTTATTGATTCAGTGTTGCCCAGACATTTTGATAGTGTCTGGTCCCTTCTCCTAACTTATGGTGCAAATGACAACCTCCACACCCTCATAGTGTCAATAACAAAAAGAGGTGGATATTCTTGGATTCTCTATTTATTCACAGATATTAGGTCTGGGAGTGGCAAAATGGCATTAAGTCAGTGCAGTGATGGAACACCAAGAAGAGAATAAAGATACGCTATAGAACATCTTGCACAAAGAGGATACAATAACTTACTGAATAGTCAACAAATCAAGGGATGCCAAAATTAATAATTATTATATGCATGTACTGAGGTTCAGTTTTTATAAACAATCAGAAAAAACATGAAGATGCCTTTATTATAGATAATGGACAGCATTCCTTTACCATATACATGTATGGGTACATTCTTTTTTGCTCATTAAGAACCACAAATATTCATATATTCTCTCTCTCTCCCCCATGCCTCCCTCTTTCCCTCCCCTCTGTGTGTGTTTATATGTGGGGGGGGGGTGGGGAGAGAGAGAAGGAGAGTTAAGGCCTGGGGCTAGGTAATTCTATTCTAAACAAATCTATAGTAAAGAACTGAGCTCAAAATGAAATAAGGTATCAGCATAAAATGCATGGGAGCTGGAGACCCACTGCCTTATAAAATGCTCCCTCACTTGGAACCTAAAGCTAGTATCATTCATTTATTTAGCTAGCTTTATAGTATGTTGGTTTTGGATTTGAAAAGATTAGAATAAATGCAGATGGAAAGTGTTTTTACAGTAGGGAAGTAATTAAATTGGGCATGGAAACTTTGCCAGGGAAATTTTTGGAGTGACATATGTGTATCGGCAAATTCTTTGTCTTGCTTGGCCTTAATTCCTCTTTTGGAAAGAGATGCTTGGCCTGCAGATGTGACTGGTAGATTAGAAAAAAGAGAATTTACAAACCCATACAATATAAGGAAGGTAAAATGTCTTCTTAGAAATAATATTATGTGTATATACTGAAAGTCAGACGTTAGGGACAGTATTCTCTCAGTTTCATAAGACTGTATTGAACTTGATGTCATATGGAAAGGGATAGAATGTGCTTCATGGAAAAACTGACATTTCTTAAATGTACTTTTTTTGTTGTTTTACTTTCCTCTGTGTTGTAACCATGTTGAGAATGTAGTGTTGTTGGCCTTTGTTCCTAAAACCTACGTTAACCTTCAAATGGGTACATGAGAAAACTAAAATTTATATTTCTCATGCTTTACCTTTCCCTAAAATTAAGTCTATTACTAGACAGACCATCTTAAAACAAAATCTGAATTATCATTTTTATGTTGATTTTTTTCTATATTCATGGTGACTTTATTTGTGTAGATTTGTGTCTAACATGTGCCATCCCTGAAAATACATGGGTTTTTTTAAATTTAAAATAATAGATATCTCCTGGAGTGAAATTAGAAGTTTCTATGAGTCTCCCTTTTTTTTTTTTTTTTAACTCTTCTACTTTTCATTTATGAGGTGAGGAAATAATTTATCTAATTCTTTAATTGCATTCTTGGCAAATATCTTAGAGTGCCTCTATGTTAAAATAGTCCCCATAATACCCGAATGATTTCTCCGGTAAACTTCTGTTTCTCTTTATTTTTCCCTTTTTGGGCCACTAACTAGTAGAGCATTTTCACCAAGAAGAGATCAAGAACTTAGAAAGGAGATAAAACTCAAATCAGCCAGTTTTGTTATATACTTGTTCTGTTAATTAAGGAGTAAATGGAAATAAAAATTTTGGTGAAATTGAGCTATGAAGTGACTTCTGGGAATTATACCAGTTCTTTTCCTATTATTACTCTGTCTCATTGTGGCTACAGTATTGCCAGAAGATTACAGTAAAGAGATCTAAAGGAGAATATGAAAGTATATATATAGGAAGTACTTATGGTACATATGAGCTAAGATGATAGTTTTTGCAGATGGAGAATAAAAAAGATTCTGTGGGTAATGATGAGGGTGCCCTAGTCTATACTAACTACAACCATCAAGAGAAAGAACAAATCTGCAGCTTTTAAGGAAGCATTGGAATTAATCTCAGTTTAATATCATAATATTTAAGTGAGCTTCAGGAAGTTTATCTATTCAATGTTTATGTGTAAAAGCTTAAAAATGCAACTAATTCATCTTATGTAAATAGTTATGATATGACAGTGTTATATTTAAAGTATTAAGTTATACATGATTATTTTCTAGCAAAATAATTATTGCAATAATTCCAGAAGCCTGAAATGTTTATCTGTATATAATTGCCTGTCAAAAAATTAAATGCTATATTGTTTTCATAGCAGTGAAAGCTGAGGGCCCCTTGGTGAAAACACACATGGTATTTCACTGTGTCAAATTAGAGGTCCATTTAGCCCAAAATTCTGTCTCCAAGAAGCATCAAAAATTATTAATACCAGGTTGCATTTCCTCAAACCTGAAAATGTCAAGACGTAGTTCCAATAAACTTAGATTCTTTCAGTAACACAACCTAACTGTATAGTCCATGGAATTATTTAACCATTTCTTTGACTTAGTAATACATCATTGACTATCTTCAGATCCCCAGATTTTATTCTTGATCATTTTTAGCTTTCCTTCCATTTCTTTTTTTTTTTTTTTCACATATAATCTCTGTTCACAACTCTTGACGTAGCCCACCATGTCTAGAATGCTCTGGCCACTTCCTATTACTCTAGCCTCAGTGTCAATCAGCCTTCCCCTGTAAGAAGATCTGCATTTACAGATGCCATGCTCCTCCCTCCACAGAGGCTGGACTGCTCCTTCCCCTCTTGCACTACCCTCCCCGTCCCAGCTTTGCTCACCTGCTGAATTTCAACTCATCCTTCAGATCTCTGCTCAGTACATCTTCCTCAGAGCAGCCTTTGCTGCTTCTGGTCCCACCATCATCAGGGCCTCACGGCCTTCTCCTTCACGGTTGCCTCGTTTAATTAATGCCTGACTCATGCACTACACTATAAGCTCCACAGAGTGAGGGATCATCTCTGCTTTCTTTTGTTCCCCATTGTAACATTAGGATATAGCACAGGGCCTGGCACAAAGCAGGTCCTCAGTACATACCCGTTAAGTGAATGAATAACTTCCAAATACAAAAATCCAGCTTGCAGTCTCTCCTGGAACTTCTCTTGTAACCACAAAGTCCTAATGTAATTTTATTAGGGATTTTTCTCAGCCATCTCAAACTCCCTTTGTATAGAATGATTACTTTCCATCCCCCAGGATCTTTTCTTTCCAGTGATAATTCTCTCAGTTGTCCTGCCTCAGAACTTCAGAATAATCCTTCATTTATTTCTCTCTTTCCTTTCCCAAATCCCATTGGTCATCAAATTGTATTTAATTTTCCTCTGTTGTGTTTTGAATCTCTCTATCCTGCCCCTTCCCACTGCCACTATGGAAGTTCAGGCTCTTGTCACCTCACCTCTGAACTAATACAACAAATCCCCTATGGCTTTCTTGGATATAGACCTTGCCTTTCTGGCCTGCCGGGCTGTGGGACGAGCCTTTCTTAAATGATACACTTTCCATATGGGATCGTTCGTTATTAGACACACAGTATTTAGTAGACATTTAGAGTATACACGGAAGCATGAACAAATAACTTTAAAAGTGAAAGTGTGTGCAAGAGGTGAAAATAAGGACATGTACTATTCATGTCTAATTGCTGTCCATAAGAGGTCAAGGATTACTTGGGCTACCTGTTATCCACTCTCTTATTGCCCTTATTCTGGTGTGTTAGATGTTCATTGAGTCCCATTTCATTTTCTTCCTTTAGCTCTAGACTGACAGAAGAGTTCTTGAATTTAACATGGTCCCTAGAAAGTAAATTCCAGAAAAAAAATATACCAGTCACACAGGTACCTTGATTTTCATTCCCTTTTCCTGTCACCATTACCTACATAGACATTAGAGTGAAATATGATATTCGTGTACTGTGTAGTTCATTAGCTGAGAGCATCTGTTTAGGAGAGTACTTCCCTGCTAGTTCTACAGATGAGCTCATTTCACTGAGGAACAGTCAAGAATGATACACCAGAGTGTAGCCTGAATTCTGAACACGGTGGGCCAGAGTGGTTAGGAAGAGTTGCATGGAAGTTTTAGGGCTACAGCTGGGTATAAAAGGAGAGATAAGATTTGAAGAAATGGGAGAAAGAGAATCCACAGTGAGGGTAAGGGGGGAAAAAGGACTAGAAACTGAAATTGAAAGGTAGCTTTTATGGATGGTTGGTGAGTCGTCTCATTTGATTCATATGGAGAAATAGTCGATGAGATTGGAAAATAGGTAAATTCGCACAGATTGTGGTTGGCTTGGATTTCCTGTTCATCTGTTACCCACCTGTGTCCTCACTGCTTGGCTGCTTCAGTGTCTTCATCTCTCTTTATGATGGTTGGCTGGCTGCTCAGTCTTATTTTTTCTGCAGGACCCACAATAGGAGGAAAATATCCATGTGACACTGCTCCGATTTTGTGATTTTTACCTCTTCAGACACCAAGATAAGAGAATCTCTCTCTTTCTCTTTATCTCAGTTCCAAATTTCCATGGAAGGGAATGGTATCAGAGTGGCTTTCAGGAGCCACCTTTAGGAACATAGGTGTCAGTGGTGAGAACAAATTCCAAGAAAAGTGATGCTTAGCAGCTAACCCATCAGGTGCCGTCTACTTTCTACCTCTTCCCCACCCAGAGCATACAGCCCACCTATTTCATCCAACACCCCTTCCCCAAGCCCTTCATTTTATGTAATCCAGCATGTATCACTCGCTCCTTCCCTGATTATATATAACTCACTGGTTATCTGTTTCACTAGTATGGAGATTTGGAGCTCGATTTTAGGTCAGGTGTCTACAGACTATGATCTGCAAAGTAGAGATCTCCTGCGAGAGCATTAAGTGGAGTGGCAGCCAGACTTCCAAGTAAGAGGAGCTGCATTCACCTCTTTTTGTAAACCCTTCTACCAATTTTTGACCTTCCTGTCCCCATCCTCAAACTGACCAGTTACTATTCAATGAACCCAATCTCCTTTTCTGCTCTCAAAAACCAATCCAAATAGAAATTGTTTTCTCCATTTCCTGTGGTTAATCCAGTTGTTAGAAAATTGATGAATGTTCTTCATACTGCAGTTTAAATTATTTACTTTTCTGAAGGTAAATTTGCCAAAATGAGTATCTAGTTCTGGACTTCTCTTTCTTTTGAAACCAGTTCTCAGACCTACCTAAAGAAATACAATCAGCCGTCAATCACTTGTTGTCCAAACTTGAAATTTTGGCCACCTCTCTTTCAGGTATTAGGAGGTCACCACTGAATTTCTGATCAGATAATAATATTATTAAAATTGTACTTGCGATGACAGATCAGCCATGGCACAGGTGCCATGGAGGCAAGGAAACCAACAGTGAGACTTACTTAAAAGGCCTGAGAGACATTTAGCAAATTGTGGTTATATTTTGGAGACGATCTTATACACCATTTATTTCATGGTTTAAACATATTTTCTAATTTTTCTACATCATGTATTTATTTTTTTGTGTGTCTTAAGAATGTGAAATAATGGATTTGGCTTGAAATCGGCATACTGGCAGTGGAAGGACCTGGATTCTTCTTTCTGACAACCTGCATTATCCTCCAAAAATAAGAAAACTCCTGATTTCCTCACATGTATTAGTGATGAATTCCAGAGAATGGCTATGTTCCTGGTCAGCCTCTTCTGTACTAAACTGAGTTCCTCTGAAGTCTTTATGGTTAATGATCTAAAACAGTCTTTCCGGAGACTCTTAGCTGCTTTGAATTAATTTGGTCAGAGTAACACATCACATAAAGTAGCATTTGTTTAGTGATTTTTATCCAGAGGATCAGAGGAGCTAAGATAAGACTCTACTTTGCATCACAGTAATAATTAAAATTGTTATTCAATGTGAGTAGAAACATTGGGGGTCCCATTTTATGTGGGGCCGACTTAACATGAGAGCAAACTGGAGGAGCTTAGTTTTCTTTTCAGCAGTTCAATTATAGGAACATTTATTCTTGCCCTTAAAGTTACCGTTTATTGTGTATCAGCCATGTGTCAGGCACTGGTCTGAAAGCTTGAGATACTTCAGTGAACAAAATAGGAGCATACGTAATCGTGGAGTATGTTAGAAAGTGATCAATTCTAGGGATAAAAGGGAAGATCAGGAGTATTGGGGAGAGTAGATTGTGATTTTAAATCAGATGATATTTAAGTAAAGCCTTGAAGGAAATGAGAGAGTAAGTCAAGAAGGCTGGGGGAGGTGCATTCAGTTCAGATTGAGCGATGCACAGGCCCTTCAGTGGACGCCTGCCTGGCATGTTCAAGCAACAGCGGGGAGAACAGTGTGGCCAAAATGGAGAGAGCCCAGAGTTTCAAATTTGAAATAGCAGCATTCTAAAAAAAGCTACTACTTCTAGTCTTTCCCATATTTTGAAAATATTTACTTGGAATTTAAATACATCAGTTGCAAATATTTGTTCTTGACTCATTGGTAGTAGTCTCTGGCAGGCATCTCATCCATCACTGCTACCAGATGGGACTGATCCACAGCCAGGAACACCTCTCTTTGCCACACCACACACATTCTCCAAGACCAGGGAGGGCTCTCTCCTGATCAGGAGGCTTCAAGCGTCTTCATCAGCAGAGCTCGAAAGCCTGAAGCCTGTTTTGTTTGTTTCTTTTTTTTTAAGTAATGTTCTTAAAGTTTCAGCTGTAAATATAGATGAGGGCTTAGTAAAGATTCTAAACATTCGATTCGTGAAGGTGCAGGGATTCTGCCATTATCTCACATTTAATCATCACATCTCAGTTGTCTTAGCAACCTACACAATGTTCTCATTTGCTTTTCAATAAGCCAAGGGATGAATGGATTCTTTGTTCATGAGTTTATGAATTTCTATCACCTGATACTTGATGTCTTTCTGGCATGCTTACTGTGCCAGATAACTGTCTCTATTTTCTTAAAATTCATGTAACCAAAATTAAACTCTGTTTTTCCTAAAAAACTAAATTTCTAATGGGAAACTATCCAACCTCAGATAAACATAAATAAGTTTATGCTATAAAATGTTTTTGTTGTAACTGTAATTAATTTCCAAGGCTCAGCAAACTTGGCAAACTCAGTTATCCAGCAGACTTGACACATGCGGGCATATCTGTGAACTAAAGAGAAAGAAAAAAGCCTGATGACAAATCTAGGTGTCATAGAGTCGATTCCCCCAAAATCACATGTTTGCTTCTCTCTGATGCTGTCTTGGAGCGTATGTTCTCTTACCTTATGTATATCTCTAATTTTCGAGCTCATACCGTAATAAAGTGGATGTGAGCATGCTCACACGGCATAATAGGCGAATGTGGTAGACTGCCTGAGTTCAGATTCCAGCTGTTTGGCCTTGTTGCAAGCTACTTTACTTCTCTGTGCCTCGCATATCCTCACCTGAAAAATGGGATTAATACCGTATTCTCCCATGGGGTTATTTTAAAGACTAAATGAAGCAATATAGGGAAAACACTTAGAGACGTATCTGCTACATATTAGATGAATTTAAACGACGGCTCTTATTACAAGTACGCATAGTGATGGTATCGATAAGTGACAGTGTAACAATAAAAAGAGACAGGAAAATAATGAAACATAAATGTAAGAAAGCAAAATGCTTTATCATGTGGGATGTTTGGTTATTAATGCTAGAAGCCCCGTATGCTTTAGTAACCCCTGAGGGCAGCCCTTAGTACAGTGTACTGATTCTCATTAGTGTTGATCACCTTGATTCTATAAGTGAAAGTTAAATTGTGTTTATCATCATAACACATTTTAGAATTATTTCTATATAAAGTGATTTCCTTTTAAATGTGCTAGTGCTTAAAATGGTGTACATCTTAGCGACAGCGAGAATTTTGACTAAACCCTAACGAGCATTCTTTGAAGGTTCCTGATAGCTGAGATTTTGTAAAATTATTCCTTTTTTCCACTAATAGGAGCAACTCAAGTGTCTGGATTATTTAGAGATTTTCTTTTTCAGTCCAGTTCTGGTACCTAGCACAGTACCTGCCGCATAGTAGGAAACCAGTAAACATTTATTATATGAATGAATGAATGAGCAGTCAGTTTTTACTTTTTTGTTTCTTTTTTGGTGAGAAATTCTTCATGCCTTTACACTATTCTCACCATGATATGCTGCATTATAGCTGATAAGGCTTAAATGTCATTTGTAAACAAGGGCAAATCCAAGAGAGGCCTCTGTTTGCTGTAGCAAGGAGGGCGACTCTACATCCCAGCTTGCCCAAGTACAATCCCAGTTTCCTTCGGCTGTCCCAGTGTCCCCTCTGGTTAGAGACACTTGACTTTCAAAAACAATCCCAGTTTGCCTGATAAATAGTATGATCACTCTAATTCAGATCATCATGCCCTTACCAAACTTTTTGAGATAGAAAATATGACAATCAATCTCTTTCTCCATCCCTCCCTCCTTCTCTCTTTCTTCCCCTTCCTCTGTGTCTTCTTCTCTTTCCTGTCTTAGGGGTGACTTTTATCATGGGACATGGCACTTTTATCTTTAAAGTAACACTGTGTGAAAATGCTGCTTGAAACAAAAGACCACATAGGAAATGATGGTTCTGTTCTATAGGCTTGACTTAAATAGGAGCTTGTCTGTTGCATTCTGTCATGTGATTAATTTGTAGAAATTCCATGCTTCTCAAGAATAATACCATCTTTTCAAGAACACACCCAGTCTTATTACATGACGTGATATAATCCTGTATTATTTATCCTCCCCCGTGTTACCCATTTTTTCATTTTCTACTATTCTTCTGATGGAAGATCCAGAGTCCCAACTAATGGGGATGTTACGTATCATGCCTGGGAAAAAGATGACTAATGTGGTTTGGCAAAATGCCAAGGGAGCAGCATACCCTCCAGCAGCAGCTGCTGTGGGAGCACCATGCCTGGCATCCAGCAGGAAACAAAACCGGCTGCTGTCGTTCAGACATGGATTTTTACATAGTCTCAATCATAAAGTTGCAGAGGCGCTCTTGGGGTAGTTACTGTTGTAAGTTTCTCATTATGTATTGTTGTTTCTTTCAAAAAGAGAAGCAATGCTGGGCTTCCCTGGTGGCGCAGTGGTTGAGAGTCCGCCTGCCGATGCAGGGGATACGGGTTCGTGCCCCGGTCCGGGAAGATCCCACATGCCGCGGAGCGGCTGGGCCCGTGAGCCATGGCCGCTGAGCCTGCGCATCCGGAGCCTGCGCTCCGCAACGGGAGAGGCCACAGCAGTGAGAGGCCCGCGTGCCGCAAAAAAAAAAAAAAAAAAAAAAAAAAAAAAGAGAGAAGCAATGCTGATAACCATGGTGGAGAGAAAAAATGAGGTGTGTGTGTACATGACTAGATGACCCACTGTGTGGATTACCCACCAGTCTTTCTCCAAAGGGGATTTTAAGAGTCGATTCTTTGCTATGCAGGACTGTCCAGCACATTGCTGGACCGTCGGAACCTGTCTTCTTCCAAATCTCAGTAGCAGCCCCGTCACTGTGAGAACCCCAAACTCCCTGGTGTGTTTTCACACGCTCCCCAAGTACCCAATAGATGGCTGATTGCAATCAGAGGAGGCTACTGTGTATCTTAAAAAATTCATATGTGTCTCGTGGAGGTGTTTTTAAAGATTTGAGAAATACAAGGTTTAGAAAACGATGCTAGGGAAGCGAGGCTTCCAGAAGCCCAAATGAGTCACTCCACTTCGTTGGAAAAAGCGCTCTCTTCTCTTCTATAGCCTCTGACAGTTAACCCCAGCTGTGGCTCTCACAGACACTTGACATTGGAACAAGGGCATCCAGTGAGAGCATAGACAACAAAACACGGCTCATCAATAACTTAGCAAAAAAACCGAAGGTCGGTGTCCCAATAACATCATTTGACTGTAGGTGCTACTTAGACAGTCAGTAAGCTCCAGAGTCGGAATTCAAGGCCTTTTCCTGACAACGGGAAAGAGCAATGTAAGGTTTCAGAATTATTTTCCAAATGTCTGTATGTTCAGTGCCTTTTACTCTTTCCATTCCATTTCCAATCTATTGAATTTCTCCTGACAAATTCTTGGTATTAGGGCATATGAATTTTTATAAAATTTCGTTTTACTTTACGGAAATGTTTTTCTTCATGCAAGGGGAATTAGTGATCTTTGAGGAATATTAGGAATAGTTGGCTTATAAGTATTGATAACCTCTCCTTGGTTTCTCATGTATGAGTGCTCTAAAAAGGGATTGGAAAGTCTTTGGAATTAATTTATCTTACTTGCATGTGCAATATACTCCCACATTCTTTACATTGCATTCTTTTGTGCATCCTTTCCCCTATGGTCATGCATTGAGAGTCCTTTTTAATTAAAGCAGTTGAGTGGCTGCTAAATAAAATTGGGAAAAAGAGAAGACAGGCAAAACGGAGGCTTATCTTCAGGTCAAGAATCCGATGAATAGCAAAGGAATGCTTGTTTTCCATCCCTGCAATTCCCGAGAGTAACCAAACTGGTTTTACAAACCATGTGAATTGATTCTATGTGTCTTGGGAAGGGCAAGGGGGTTGTTTAAACTAGTTTATTTGAAATATTTTGAGTTTTTTACTTTTTAAATAATGTTACCTCTTTTTTACGGGAAGGAATTTTATGCAATAGACTTTCATTAAATTGAATTTTCACCTCCAAAGTGAAGCTGCATATCAGCTGGTTGAACTCTCACTAACTGAATGACTATCAGGGCAGGTTTCCATTTCTTCTTATTTAGGGAGTCAGATTTATCCAACTGCTATTTTTTTTTCTTCATATTTTCATGTTACTTTTACCCAGCGGGCTTTTCTGTTGATATCGTCAGTAGTAAGAGTTAAACTTCTGAGTCTGACATGTGTTTCTTATTTCAAAGTTCTCTCCTAAAATTGCTCTTTTTGCATGCATGCTATAGGTTTATTTGAAAACTTTGGTTTTAGCACAGTCCAAAATTTCGATGAAACTGTGGACATTTTCTTGGGTAAATTTTCCATACTGCAGAATGGGAGGGCGGTTTCCCAAAGAAAGTCCTGGAATGACTTCTCTGAAAAGAAGCCAATTTGCAGGTTAAAATTGTGCTTAGTAAAATCTTGCCCCCCAACTGTTAACTTGTAAAATGTGTATATAAACAAGAAACCTGCACAGGGTTATTATAGCTGATACATTTGGTACGTGATGTGGGGCGATTGATTTGTTTACAGATTAATCATAAAGCATGTGGATGAAAGTTAATTAAATAAGAATAAGATATAGCGTCACTACATGGTTATTTATCTTCTGACTAAATGTGTGCCTTCCAAGGTCTGCAGTCTTTCAGGCTTCTGTTTAGAGGAGTGCCAGCTCAGGTCATGCTAAATCCGGGTCAGAATCTGAAGGGAATCAGCTTGCTTTGCTAGTGGATTTTCTGGGCATAATTTATACATGCTCAAATTTTTTTTTCAGTGTCAGACCAAGCGTATTTATGTTATAATTTATTCTTCATTTAATTTGGAGCAAATATAAATTATTCCTAATGAAGCATTAGGGACAGAAGGAAATTACTTTTGTTAAACAAGTACTTTGGTATATTTTCCCCCTCTTTCAAGTAGAGGATTCCTGTGAAAAACCGGTATTCAATATTATTCATTATCTGGTTGGTTCACTAGATCAAGATGTCCGTGTGTAGTGTAGAAAGATGGCAAAAGTTAGGGAGTTAAAAACAGGTTGATACAAGCTGTTGAGAAAAAAAAATCAAATGAGACCACTTATGTTTTAAATCAAGAATATGTTTTCAGTGAAAATATTTTCTAATGATTCACAGAAGAATGTTGTCAACTTTGACTACATCTGCTGAAAATCAAAATATAAGTAGTTACATAGCATTGAATTCTGGCAGGAGTTTATACTGTGACATGAAACGAAGTTCCCATTAAATGACAATACTTTTTATTTTTCTGGCTTTAAAAGTAGTTTTCTGACTTTTAAAAATGTTCACAGCCTTTTTTTTCTCCACATTATATGGATAAATTGGCAACATGCCCGTTTGATTTCCAGAGTAGGTTTCTTAAAATAATTTTGATGGGAAGATAATTGTTTAATGACAGTGTATAAAGTTCTGCCACAGTTTAAACAAAATTAAATGAGAGAAAATACAAAGAGGGAGTTTGTATAATTACTGGAAAAACATAGATGGAAGGAACAATTAGGCAGTTAGATCTGAAAAAATGGCAACGTGGGTTTCCAAATTTTGTAATATCCGTAAGGATTCCTTGCCTCATTCTCTGGCATTGCTTAGTTTTTTACGTTTCTGAATCTGCACATCAGAATAGCAGTGCATTTATCTACTTATTTCTAGGTTTTTTGTGATTATATATTCTCTATTTAAAAGTTTCATATAAAAATGAAACACACCTACGTATTATGTGCAAAACAACATCATTACCAAAATCGATCCAGATAAAAGTGAGAAAATTACATGCAAGCCCCCTTGTGTAAACAGTCTGCACCAATATAAGGACTTTATTTAGCAAGATTCATGAAAATCGACTTTGCATTTTTGCCCTTGGACATCGTTCAAAGGTATCACACTTTAGTCAAGGATAGTAATATAGCACACAAAGTATTATTGGTTACTTTCTCTTTTAACAGTGCTATTTTTCTATATACCTTTGAGGTGTTCTAAATTATGATTTGGTTTCCAACCAACTTCAGTTAGCATCTGCTCCTTTTATGTTAAACTGTACACTTTTTCTTACTCACTTGGCATACATTCTAATCAATTCTAACCTCTTTGTAAGAACGTCGAAAAAGAGTTTGAAATGACTCATATGGGCAGTTTTGCTTTTGGAATTAAACTGAGGGGCACAGCTCAAGTGTTTCTACTTTGTTCTATCACTCTCTTCTTAAAAAATAGTATCAAATAAGCATAGACTTTAGACACAAAAAGATCTGAGTTCAAGTGTCATCATCCTACTTACTAACATTTAAGTTTCCTCTCCTCTTTTACCCCAGAAATCTGGTGCCTTCCTCTTTTATTTTCATGAAGACTAAATTAGATGATTTCGTGTTTAATGTATGACACATAGTAAACACTCAGTGAAAGGTAGTTATCTCCCAAAGATGTGTACACAGATGACCCTGGGGACTTATGACTTGACCTGTTTTCAATGTGGCAGAATCCAGGACTCAGCTTTCCTAGAAATAAGGAGCCTTGGATTGAGGGTCTTTTTCTACATAACTTTCTCTTATACCAGAAACACAGTATTTTAGTAGACCCAGCGAAAAGATGACAGACAGCAGCAGTGCCACAGGAGAATGTACTGCTTTTTCTATCCTTTGAGCAGTAACCATAGTGAACTAAGAGGAAAAGGGAGGAGAGCTGGGGAGTTGCCCACCACCCCGTTATGACCAGCCATCTCCACTGTGTATGGGAGGACTTTCCTTGACCTTTCTGCTCCAAGTGATGTCTAGATAATTTCAGCCAAAACATATTTTTTTTTCAAAAATATTTATAGTATTCTTGGGAGGGGGGTTTACATATGTGTATGTGTACACACACACACACACACACACACACACACACACACACACACATCTTGTTTCTATCATTGTAGTTTTGTGGATCCAGAATGCACACCTACCACAGACAGCATAATAACACAGAAGGATGTCTAATGATAACTCTTAAAACTTCCCCTTATTAGGGAGAAGTACGTTGGTGCCTTTGTTAAGTTGTAGAGTGGCAGGCTCTTACTGTGTTATCTTTATTATTTAATTAGCTGCTCATTATTTAGTAAATAGCTCTCTAAATACAATACCTGCCCTTTTAATTCCCTGTCAGATTTCTAAAAAGGTAGCATTCATAAAATAAAACAGTATTATAAAAAGCATTCCAAAGTGAAAATGTAGTTAAGTATCTAGAAGCTTAATTCAGACTACTTAGCAACACAGATGTTGAAATGTGTGCTAGAACAGTTTAGTCAAATTTTCCCTGAGCAAATTCATTTTGATGAAGCACTGTGAGAATTTCTGACTGTAATTAGGAATTGTGTGCTGGCCTCTGTTTAGTCTAGTGATTCAGGGAGCACTGCAATATGAAGTTGCTGTTGAGGTTTGACCAGTGCGAGCTGTTGCTCCCTATTAATCCCTTGTGTGAAAATCCTGAGCCATCACTAAGTAGGGTCTTTATATATTAGCTTGTCAATAATAATTAGGATCATACATATGAAGCCAGAAAGACTAGACTTTAAGCCCAAAAGAATAATCGAATGAATCCATTTGAAAATATAATAAAATCTCATGTTTGTAGAGAAATAAGAGAGAGGGTAACAAGGAAGAAGGACCAGTAAGAATTAGGGAGGAGCATGGTTTATAGAATGGTGAATTATTTGATACTTCCTTTAATTAAGAAGACAATGCTAATAAATAATTCTTATTGAATATTTGAGAAATGGCATTGTACAGTGGTGAAGGGCATAGGCCCTGGAGACAGACAGTCTGAGGTGGAGCCCAGCTCCTTGGCATTTGCAAGTCCACCTGGGAAGCCCTTCTCTTAACCTCTCATGACTCTGCGTCATCACTTTTATCATGGGGATAATAACAATGCCTTCCTTCCTGAGGTCCTGTGAGGATGAAATTAGGTAATGAATTTAGCACTTAGAACAGCATCAAATGCCTTTTTTATTATTTCTGTTACTTCCATTGTGTGCATGTGTTTATGTAAAAGGAAGCATTAGTATCGTGCAGGCCAAAGAGTGAAAAAAAGTGTTTTGCTAAATTAGAATTCGTGTGCTTTTAGTGTACCTGAAGGTAAGTATGATTCTGGGATTCTGAAAGCAGAAAAGTTAAAAAAAAAAAAGTCCTTTCAGACCATCGTAATTTGTTTATAAAGAAAAACAGAAATCGGCCTGATAGAGAATGAAAACTATGAAACAGCTAACTGCCTTGCTTTACTGATGTTTTCCATAGGCTTTAAGTCCTGAAGACATAGCCTAAACAATAGTGTTTCATAGAGCATATAGTGATATAAAATAAATAATCTTTCAATTTTCCCCAAAATGCCTTCTTTAACTGAAGTGGAAAAATAAATACTACTTTGTTCTGGTATGTTTAAGTCAGGGTAGTATAGTGTACAATGTTAGTTCCATATTAAAACGACAATTTGATGAAAGTGTTTATTAAGAAAGATTGCATTTAACGTCAAGGATTTTCCTTTATATCAAGAACTATTTATTTGTTATGATGGAACTCATCTCCTTAAAATAATCTTTTCAAATCTTAGTGATAATAACCTTCTATTTGCACATTCATAATTTATACTGTCTTATAAAAGAAAGGAAGCTGCCCCGTAACTAATACTTCAGAACTGGGAGGTAGATATCTTCCCCTATCATATATTCTTAATAAAAATGTCTTGGGAATTTAAACTCTTGATTTCTTTGGGCTGCTTCCTTTGTTCACTTTTTAAAATTCAAAGTGAGTGCCGCCAAAAAGAGATAGATTAGATTTAAAAATATAAAGCACATTGTCTATTTCCTAATTCTGATATTATTCAGTAATGAAGCAGAACAGATAAGGTCCCTAGTTACTGAAGCCATGAGTAACTTTATTCCATTAATTCATTCACATCCATTTAACCAGTATTTATTGATGACCTATGTTTGTCCCGGTCACTGAGCTCCTTCTGAAAAGACAGTACAGACTCTTAATGGGTTTGCCAAGTAGTGGTTCCTAGTTCAATATTTTTCCTAAAACATTCAGAACTGATTTTTTCATATTACAAATATAATACATTGTAGATCCTTTAGATTGGAAATACATTCAGTCATACTAAATAAAATAAAAATCATCTATATTTCCAGCTCCCACCATCTTGTAGTGATCTTCTTCTTCTTCAACATCTTCTTCCAGTTACTGGCTTAACTGCTAAAGGCTTTTCCTAATATAAAATACTTGAGACTAATAATTTTCTATGCATTTAATTATCAGGTAATAGAAATCTATGAGTAACAGCATTTTCATTTAGTTTTGGGATGGACTTCTGGTCTACCTGTGTCCCTGCTTCATCAGCCACCTCAAAGCAGTTTGCTTATATTCAGCATATAGTCCCCTTGCTCTTCATGTGAAGAGGGAGAAATGAGAAACCCTAATTCCTTGTTCACTTGTTTCAACATCTATGATTACATTCTATTTTCGGGCTCTCCCCTAACAGTACTTGTTCACTCATTCTTAGCTGCCTTTCAACGTGCTGTTCTTTCTGCTTGAACACACTCCCTTCGTTCTCCTTGTAAATAACTCTTACTTTTTCTTTCTCACTTAGGAACCCACTTTCTGAAAATCATTTCTCAGTGTATGTGTTTGAGGCGCCTTTCCCATCCACCTCCTATGCTCACCACAGCCATGGCCTTATAATACTGTTCTAGAATATTGTCTGACGCCCTGCCACCCTAACTGGTCTTTGGGTTGGTTGGGACCATACCTTTTATTTGTATTCAAGGGACTTAGCCACCTGCTGGGACATGGAAGTGGGTGTCATAAAATATCTACTGGATATGTGAATGAATGAATGGATCAGCAGCATTTTGGCAACGTCTTTTTACCAATAAAAACCAGAATGGAATATGCTTCTTATAGACTAATGGTTCTGAATGAAAGTAATGATTATCTTGGTGGTAGAAAGCACTGTTGTTGTGAAAAACTCAAAGCTGTCTAGTAACTTTTTCTTATTTTTCTTGCATTTGTCACAGTGAGGTTACTAATTTCCACAGGTCTCATTAAAAAATTGTTCTTAATATTTTATATTCTACTACCTGTCTAAGGAATACAAATACTCTTGGTTCATTAATTCAACAAATATTTATTGAATTCCAGTAATGTGCCAGGCACTACTTTAGGTGGGGGTCCAACAGGGTATAAAACAGACAAGAGTTTCCTCTTTGGGATTTACATTCTACTGGAGGAAGGTAAAAAATAAGCAAGATTAATGTAAAAAATAGAATAGTGTATTAGGTGACGATAAATGCTTTGGAGAAAAACAAAGCTGGAAAAGAAAAGAGGGAATGTGTGGGGACAGGGGGTGATAATTTTGCTTTGCATGAAGCCTCAGTGAGAGCATCAGACAGGGGCAATGATGGTGTGGGCCGTATCTGGGAAAAGAGTTCTAGGCAGCAAGAATAGCATGTACAAAGGTCCTGGGGTAGAGCATGTTTGTTGTGTTTTAGGGACATTGGGGCCAGCTGGAGAGCAGTGAAGATGAGAGAATGGTAGGTGATATGGTGGGGGGTGAGGTGAGGCAGAAAGCTTTTTGAATGAGTATATATATTTTTGGGGTTCTCTTCATTAAAAATATGCTAAGATTTATCATGACGTTGAGTACCTTGGTCTTCAAAATCCTCTGTTGTCCTCAGCTAAATACCAATATATATCAGATTGCATAGCCTGTATACGTTTTCAAGTTGAAAGCTATTAACAAGTTTTATAAAACCTGGTTTTTTTGTTGTTGTTGTTTTGTTTTTTGTTTTTTTTGTGGTATGCGGGCCTCTCACTGTTGTGGCCTCTCCCGTTGCGGAGCACAGGCTCCGGACGCGCAGGCTCAGTGGCCATGGCTCACGGGCCCAGCCTCTCCGCGGGGCATGTGGGATCTTCCCGGACCGGGGCACGAACCCGTATCCCCTGCATCGGCAGGCGGACTCTCAACCACTGCGCCACCAGGGAAGCCCTAAAACCTGTTTTTATGTTATAACCAAATATATAATTTCCAGGATGCTACTATGATTTTTTTTAATTCTGGAATTTTTTCCATCAAAATTAAAATGAAATATATGCAATTTTTTAAATTTCACTTTAGCCTACAGGTGTAAAATCTCAGAACAATGCATGATACACTGTGTGTTTGAATTTAGAAAGAAAAATAAAACTTTGTTACCACTTTTTTATCAGGGAAAGGGTTAATTAAAACTCTATAATTGAGCTGTTTAAATTAAAGGTTTAAATGCTAATTCAGTTTTATCAATCGCGTTATCACGTGGTTTTATCAACCAACATCATTAAATAACTTAGTCGAGGCATTTTTTTAATTGAAGGAAGGATTCATCATAAGAGGTTTATTTAGATCATTCTATTTCATCTTGGGAATTTGTTAGTATTTCTTAAATTGGAAGACGATTGTACTAGATGTTTAATGGGGATGGAATGGGGATGGGAATGAAAGGAGACAGACCCTATAGTATCAAACTCTCCCAAATCACCAGAACTTTTGTTCTTGCTTACTTCCTTCCCTGCCCTGGAAGACTGCTGTCTCCCCCTGCAGCGGCGTCACATTACAGCCAGCTTAACAGAGGCAGTTCATAGGGTGCCAGCTCCCCTGACTCTTGAATAATCTGAAGACCCCTTGTGCCACAGATAAAATGCAATAATAAATCTTCTTAGCTCCAGTGATTTTAGTCTCCTCAATTCAATTAAGTTGAGCTTAGTAGGAATTTGTAAATCAAATAGTGAACTCTATGTAGATTCAAATCCAGCTTAGGGCTCCTATGTTTGTTACTGATTTTCTTTTTCAGGAAAGAAGAAAAAAAAAAAAAAAGCATTGCTGCTGTTTTCCATTTCTCAGCTTCCTTGTAAAGGTATTTCTTATTGAAACCAAACTCATAGTTCTTAAATTCCTAGACCACTATCTATCATGCACTTCAAGGCTATTTTCCAAATGGTAGAGTTCCAGAAAATCAAAAGCTGCTTGCTTTTGGTTGCCTGATTTTCTCTAGCATTCTTTGGAGGATTTAAAGTAGGGGGTAAAAAACAAAAAAACAAAAAAACTGACCTATATTATAGAGCTCAACATGAAAAGGGGCTTAGGACGAACTTTAACTTAATTATGCAAACACTCCCAGAATTATAATGCATACCTTCGTAGAGTTTCTTTTACTGTGGGTGCTGCAGCTTGGATTTTGCTAGAGTGTTATTACTAAGGATTTAATGGTTCTTACAAAAGACATGATGCATTTTACATTTGGACGCTTTACATGATGAAAAGTCCATCCCGCCTTCATCTCTTCTTGGTGACTGCCCAGCTAAAGTCCTGGATGGTGAGCTAGGGAAGAGATCCCTCCTCCGAGGGTGGCATCTGGCTCCCGGGCAGATCCCTATGCGCATTTCAGTTAATGGGCTCTACTTTGCCCGGAAGTCTTTCATGTGGTTACATTGCAGATGGACTGTCTGCATAGTCTTGTCCTCCTGAACGATTTGTGTAGAGGTTTAAAAAAAAAAAAAAACAACCTTTGTCTGATTTCTGGAATATACGCATAAGATTGAATGAATCTCAGCAGGAAAAAAAAAAAAAAAAGTTGTTTTTACAGTAATCTAGTATAATGGTAGAGAAGGTAGACTCTGGAGCCAGACTGACTTAATTTGAACCCTGGATTTACCACTTGCTAGTTGTGAGGCCTTGGATAACTTCCTTAGCCTCTTAGTGCCTCAGTTTCCCCATCCAGACAGTGCCTATCTCAGATGCTTCTGTAAGGGGTAAATGAGATTACCCCTCAAAGCTTTTAGGACAGTGCCTGGCGTATACCGGATACTCCGTGAGTGTTCGTTATGATGTGACGTGTGTCCATGGTATTCATCCGAGTAGAGCGTGCTCTCAATTTTATGTGATTTAAGATTAAAATTGGCTTTAACTGTGAAATGGTTTAAGGCTATTTTTTAAATTTTTGGTGGAACTCATGGAGATGTGTGGTCATATTTAGTGGAGAGCAACTTCAGTTCCTTTTTGAGTAGTAAAAAGAGTTCACCTTCCACTAACTAGACTTTGATCTTGCAAAACCCCTGTTTCAATCTGGATTTCATTATAAGTGAAACGTAGTTGGTGAGTTAGTGGTCCTAAGGTCCTGGGTCCTTAGCTGCTGTTGAACACAGAAAAGGCTTGGGTTCTGTCAGAGATGACATTTGAGGCTGGATTGGCAAGATAACTTGGAAACATCTACTCTCCCAACCAAAATTAAAGCATTAAAATTTATATTCATTTCTTTCAGGATTGTTTGAGTGGACTTAAAAAAAAGAAGTAGAGGGCTATTAAGCTTTTGAAACACCTCAAATACAGCTACAACCAAAGCACGTCTATTAAAAGTTTAACCTTTCAAATTTACTAATATTTGTAAAGCCAGGTCATGACCTTAGCATCCTATGTGCTACCAACATCTGTTGATTGAACCTCTTTCATTGATTTAATGAGATAATAGTGGTATATACTAGAACTTGCCTAAGTGAATGGAAAAGTTAGCCTCCTAGAAAGCTTCCTATGGAATGTGATATGAGTAAAATGCTCATGTAAAAATCTACTTTTAAAAAATAGGAATGTTATTGGTGTTTCTTAAATATAAATTACATGCTGCTTTTCCTCCAAATTCGATCTAAACTTTACAGTGAACAGCAGTGTCTGAAGACTTAGAAGAGAGAGAAAACACATTTTGAGAAAGTATTAAGTTGGTGTAAATCCAGCTTAATTAATGGCATTCGGTAATTAATATTCAGGTCATCAATTTTCAAAAAATTATCACTATAAAAATGAGCAACTTCCTCCAAAAGTAAAGATTACAGTTTGACTGTGAAGGAGACCCTTCAAAAAACTGTTCTCCGGCGCTTCCCCGGTGGCGCAGTGGTTGGGAGTCCGCCTGCCGATGCAGGGGACGCGGGTTCGTGCCCCGGTCCGGGAAGATCCCACATGCCGCGGAGCGGCTGGGCCCGTGAACCGTGGCCGCTGAGCCTGCGCGTCCGGAGCCTGTGCTCTGCAAGAGGAGAGGCCACAGCAGTGAGAGGCCCGCGTACCGCAAAAAAAAAAAAAAAAAGTTCTCCGTAGTTTTTCACTGAACTGAGATCTTAATTTCTTCTATCAATCATGAGTCTTCCCTTTCCCCTTGAAGGCTCCCTACTCTCCTGTGGCCGGGGCAGTCTCTCCTGTTGACCTGGCTTTCCTCCCCTCCAGAGGCTCCCTGCAGTCCACTTCAAACAGAGCTCTGGCTCCCCATTGGGCCAGTTAAATGATTACCCCCAGGTGTTAATTCACCCTTGGCATTTCTGGGGTTTACCTCCTTCAGCCACGAATCTTGGGGGAAGGGGAAGGGAGTTAGTTAGAAGATCAAAGTAGTGGTGCTCTAGTGGGAGCATTTGAGGCGGGGTTGAGCCCTGGTCCTATCTTCTGCTCCTCTGTACCCTACCCACACCAATTCTGGACCTTCTGCCCTCCTGAACCTAATCAGAAGGCAGTGGGGTGTGTGGCTAAACCAGAAATCGTGCAGTTGGAGGTATTTTATTTTTACTTTTGAATACAAGCAACGAAAGGTTTAATGCTTCATGATGTTTGTTTAATTGTAGAGTACAACCATATAAATAGAAGGTAACAGATGTGGTCTTAATATGGGTTTGATTCAGTATTTTTTGAGCATATAGACTGTTTTCCAAAGTACTGTGGAGGAAAGTTAAAATGAATAAAATACACCCTGCCCTCAAGCAGCTCAGAGTCAACTAGTTAATACAGTTCTTATGGAACAGAACCCGGTTGTTACTTGTGTTGTTATAAAAATGTGAAACTCCATGAGAAAAGCAAATAAAAATGCAATACCAGCATGATTATTTTTAAATCTGTAATCAGAATATTGTAAACTCTTCTTGGAAAATCTAGGAAATACAAAATTTATTAAAAGAAAACCAAAATCACTTTACCCAGAGATAACCACACTTCGGTACATATTTTTTACGTGTATTGGGAATTGTAATGCTGTATATTCACTTTTTGTCTTGCATTTTTAAAAACTCTACATTATAATCATTTCACCATGTAATTGAAAATTATTTGCATAATTATCACATCACAGGATATAAGAGTTTATGTAATCATTTTCCCATTTGGGGACATTTGTGTTCCTTTCAAAGTTTCCCCTCTTATAAATAATTCATTGAATATATTTATGCGTAAGTCTCCTCATATTTCTAATTTTCTTAGAATGAACTTCTAGAAATGGAATTCTAGGTCAAGGGCCATGCATATTTTAAAGCTCTTGAAACATCTTGCCAGATAGCTTTCCACAAGCTTGTGCCATTTGAAAGTCTAACCAGGAGGCATAAGAGTTTTTGTCTCATGCCTGCCAGCAATGAGAATTACTGTGTTGTTTTTTTTTTAACTATAACTTTTACTATTTGGATAAATAAAAAAGGCATGTATTTTTTCTCAGTTGGGTAGTTTTAAAATTTAGTTTTTGAAGTGTAATATATACACAGAAATGTGCACATTTATAAACGTGCAGTTTTGTGAATTTTCGTAGAACTGGACACACCATGTATTCAGCACCAAAGAAGACAAGGAGCACGGCCAGCTCCCAGCAGCCTACCTCATGATCCCTTCCCAGCCACAATCCTCCCTTCTTACCTTTAACATCATAGTTTGATGTTACCTGTTTTTTACTTTGTATTAGTGGAATGATATATGTGCTATATATACTTTTTTGTGTCTGGCTTCTTTTGCTTAACTTTGTACTTTAAAAAATTCATCTGTATTGCTATGTGTGGTTCTATGTTTGCTTTAGTCTCCATTGATTCCTGTTAAGTGACCCTAATGTGTGAGGCCTCATTAAGGCACCCATTCTCTTGACCCAGTCTGTCAGCTCTGAATGATCATCACTTCTTGTCTGTCTGAGATCTCATGGCTCACCTTTTCAATGACTCACCTGCCTGGAGTCTTAGTTTCCTATCTCTTTTTCTCTTTATCATACCCTTTAGCAGAATCAAAACTGTCCACCCTCTCTGCTCATATACTTATGGCTTCCGAGTGTTTTAAGACTTACCCTATGTATTAGTTAGACTAACAAAGAAATCTGGGAGCACCCAAATTAAACAAGATAGATGTTCTTTCTCACATAACAGTCCAGAGGTTGGTAGGTGGTCAAGAACTGGTGGTTGGTTTCCTCTTCACTCGACTTCCCTTGGTGGGTCCAAAGTGGTGGTTCTAGTTCTTACATCTCACAGCAGCTGAAAGGGCTAAGGATAGGGAAAATCAACCCAAATGGAAATGACACATCTCTTACACTCAGTCCTATTGGATAGAATGCAACCACGCGTGCATAAGAGAGGTTGTGAAATGCAGAAGTATGGTTGGGTGGCCATGACCATAACTAAATCCTGTTTATTACAAAGGTAGAGGGAATCACAAAATATTGGGGAATAACTAACTACAAGTATGCCAGAAAACTACCAATTCATCCTTCTTTCTCCAACTAGGATTTTAATCCTTCCTGGCAATTATTCTGTCTCACAAACAACTCCTTTTCTCATTTCTGGTAGTATTTATTCAAAACTTTCTCCACTCTCCTTAACCTTATTCCACTTCATCTTCCCAAGTTTGAAGATATTGCCTCCTGCTTCACAGATAAACTAAAAACTGCAGGCCAGGAATTTCCTTTGCTTCCTCTCTTATCTCTTCTCTGTATCTTATCTCATCTTTTTTTGTCTCTTATGCTGTCAAAGGCCAATTCTCCCCATATATGTTCTGGGTCCCCTACAATTTCAGAGTTTACTAATAACTTCTGGTATTAATCCAATGAATTTTTTTTAACTATCCTGAGACCATACCCTCCTAGCTTTCCTGCCATCTCTTCATTCTTTCTTTTCTGATGTCTGTTTTGTGTTCCTCTTTCGTGGCCCATCCCTTAAGCAGTGGTGCTTCCCAAGATTCTACTCCTTTATCTTCTCATTTACCACTGTTTATTGGGTGACTTTTTCCTTAAGCAGGGCTGATAAATATTTAGGCTGATGAATCTCATATCTGTTTCCAGCACAGATCTCTCCTCCAAGCTCCCTGTTAACTGCTGGGTGTCTCTACTTGCATGTCCCTTGGGCACTTTAATCTCAACATGTCCAAAATTGAACTCATGTGTCTTCAAATTTTCTCCTTTTTCTTTGCTTCCTATCTCAATGAATAGTGCCTTCCCTATCACAGAAATCTGCATATCCACCCTTGATTCTTTTCTCATGCTTTCCCCGCATAGTTGATCAATGATAAAATCTATCCCCCTAGAGTTTCTAGAATCTATTGCCTTTTACTGATCTCTACTATTACTGCTCTAGGTCATACCCATAATCTGTCACCTAAATAGCAGTCTCCTAATAATTTCTCTGCATCTGGTTTTCTCTTTCAATCTACTTTCCACATGAAGCAGAATGATTTATACAAAATACAAGTTTAATTATTCCCTCCTTAAACGATAGGTGGCTCCCCACCGCCTGCAGTATTAGTCCACTTTTCTTAGCCAGACATGGAAGGCTCTTCATGCTCTAGTGCCTACTGACCTCTCCACTACTTTCTCTCTTTCTTTGCCCCTTTTATTTTCCTTGCCTTCATGCTCCTTCCCATATCTGGGCTTTTAAGTGGGTTCCCCACTCTTGCTGATTGCCCTACCCTCCCTGGTTTAGCTCAGCTCCTGTTTAGGTTTTAGAACATAGCGAATGGTTTCCTCTGCTAGAAACCTTTCTCAGATCTGCTCCCTCCAAGGTCTGGTGAAGGATCCCTCTTGTATATTAGCAAACGACTGTGTGTTTGCTCTTATTGTAGAGAACCTAGAAAACTATTGTAATTTTCTGTTTTATGTGTCTGCATCCCCACTAGCCTTTGAACTTATTTTTTTTCCAGCCCCTCTATTTTTTTTAATATTTACTTATGTATGTATGTATGTTGTGGCATGTGGAATCTTCATTGCAGCATGAGGGATCCTTAGTTGTGGCATGCAAACTCTTAGTTACAGCATGTGAGATCTAGTTCCCTGACCAGGGATCAAACCCAGGCCTGCATTGGGAACACAGAGTCTCAGCCACTGGACCACCAGGGAGGTCCCCCAGCCCCTTTATTCTTAAAAATTTTTAATTGAAATATAGTTGATTTACAATGCGTTAGTTTTAGGTGTACAGCAAAATGATTCAGTTATACATATATATATATGAATATATATATATATATATATTTTTACATTCTCTTCCATTATAGGTTATTACAAGATATTGAGTATAGTTCCATGTGCTATACAGTACACCCTTGTTGGTTATCTACTTTATATATAGAAGTGTGTATATTTTAATCCCAAACTCCTAATTTATCCCTCCCCTCCCTTTCCCCTTTGGCAACCATAAGTTGTGTTCTATGTCTGTGAGTCTATTTCTGTCTTGTAAATAAGTTCATTTGTATCATTTTTTTAGATTCTACACATAAGCAACATCACATGATATTTGTCTTTCTCTGTCTGGCTTACTTCACTTAGAATGATAATCTCTAGGTCCATCCATGTTGCTGCAAATGGCATTATTTCATTCTTTTTTATGGCTCAGTAATGTTCCATTGTGTATATATACCACACCTTTACCCATTCATCTGTTGGTGGACACTTAGTTTACTTCCATGTCTTGGCTATTGTAAATAGTGCTGCTATGAACATTGGGGTGCATGTATCTTTTCGAATTATGGTTTTCTCTGGAGATATACCAGGAGTGGGATGGCAGGATCATATGGTAGCTCTATTTTTAGTTTTTTAAGGAACCTCCATACTGTTCTCCACAGTGGGCCTTTGAGCTTCTTGAGGGCAGAAACTCTGTCTTATTCCTCTCTGAATCCATAGATGATATTCAGAATAGTTAACACCAGATACAGCATCTGCACAGGTCCGATAAGAAGGAGGCCAGGCCCCCTGCTGTGCCAGGTGCTAGCTCATCAACTCATTGGGCTCCACCTGGGTTTTTCCTTTCTTCACCATGACCTGAAGCTTTTCTCCAGAGACTAGGCTGGAGGTCTCATCTGAGTTGTCCCCCATCTCTCAGGGGTCACTGTTCTATGTTGCCTGATGTTCACTGTCTTGAAAACCATTGTTCTATGTGTTGTGTTTGCTTGTTTTCAGGTGGGAGGGTAAGTCAGCTTCACGTTACTCCATCTCGGCTGAAACGCAATCACGCGTTTTTATGTATTTGAGGAAGATTATGAGGGGAATGTGAATGAGGGATCTGTACATTAGGAGATGGGGCTTCAGAGAGTATTTCAACATCATATAGGAAAGATAAAGCAATATGTATACCTTATAGTGTGTTGATATCATAGATAAACAAAATTATACATGCATGAGAATTTACACACCTATGTTTTTGCATTCAGAGCAATCAGACTTTTGCATTGAGAATAAAGGCACCAAATCTGAATACTGCAGCTTGCTTAGCAAAAAGCAGTAGACCCACGTTCCTTGAGGTGAAATTGCATATTCCCTTTATGTCCCTCTACTCTTTAAATACTGGGGCTCACACATGAATGGGAGGGTAGGGCAGAACACCATCTCCTTCATAGCATCCATTCTAGTTTCACAGAAATGAGTAGAGATGGTCGGGCCAGCTGACCTCTATAGTTGTTCCGCTGTGGGTGCAGCGGCGGCTGTGGGAGCATGTTGAACACCTGCTGCCTACATGGATCAGGGTAAAGCAATATGCTGATAAAGGACATCCTGTCCTGATCATTATTTCATTTGGGGCAGTTGTCTTTTTTTAAATTGAAGTAGAGTTGACATACAGTGTCATATTAGTTTCAGGTGTGCAGCATAGGGATTCAACATTTATATACATTGTGAAATGTCCAGCTATCATTTGTCACCATACAAAATTAATAATACATTTTTGACTACAGTTGACCCTTGAGCAACATGCGTTTGAACTGCTCTGGTCCATCTATATGTAGATTTTTTTTTGAGTAGTAATTACTATAGTACTACATGATGGGAGGTTGGTTAAATCTGCAAATATGGAACTGTAGGTATGGAGGAACGGCAGGTATGGAGGGCTGACTATAAGTAATACTCATATTTTCCACTGTGTAAAGGGTCAGCGCCCCTAACACCTGAGTTATTCATGGGTCAGCTGTATACTTCCCATTCTGTACATTACATTCCTTATTACTTATTTATTTTATAACTGAAAGTTTGAACCTCTTGATCCCCTTCACCCATTACACCAGCCCTCCAACCCCTTTTCCCTCTGGTAAACACCAATCTGGTCTCTGTATCTATGAGTCTAGTTATGTTTTATTTTGTGTGTTCATTTGTTTTGCTTTTTATACTCCACATGAAAGTGAAATTTTATGGTATTTGTCTTTTCTGTCTGACTTATTTCACTTAGATTAATACCCTCAAGATCCACCTGTGGTGTTGCAAATGGCAAGATTTCATTCTTTTTTATGGCTGAGTAGTATTCCATTGTGTATGTATGTGTGTGTATATATATATATATATTTGTATACACACACACACACATATATATACACACACATACACACACACACACACACATAATACCATATCTTCTTTATCCGTTCATTCATCAGTGGATACTTAGGTTGCTTCCATGTCTTGGCTATTGTATCTAATGCTGCAGTGAACACAGGGGTGCATATATCTTTTTGAATTAGTGTTTTCATTTTCTTTGGATAAATACCCAGAAGTGGAATTGCTGAGTCATATGGTAGTTCTATTTTTAGTTTTTTGAGGACCCTCCATACTTGTTTTCCTTAGTAGCTACACCAGCTTAGTCCTACCAACAGTGCAGGTGAGTTCCCTTTTCTCCTCATCGTCTCCAACACCTGTTATTTCTTGTCTTTTTATTAATAGCCGTTCTGACAGGTGTACAGTGGAACAGTTGTCTTGACTATAGGTTTTTACAGTGATGCTTTTGATGTGTCATTTGAATATTAAATTTAAAATTAAGAATATTAGAGTTGGAAGGGACCCATAAATCATTTAGCTCAAATCTACTCAGTTTATAGAGGGGGAAACTGAAATCCAGAGAGGTGAAGGGATTTGCTCAATATTTGGGGAATTTGAGGAAGAACCAAGACTAGACATTAACCTCTTGGCTCATACTTCAATTCTCTTTCCACTACACTTTGTAAGCTACGTGGTACCTAAACAGGGGAAGGAAAGCCATCTTTTAGGAAGGTGGATCTATTGATAGGTCGGGAATTACGGTTGAAGCAATAAGGTCTGGACAGTATTGTGATTCACACCTGAAACAGAGAGAGGGTCAGGATTAGGGTGAAGTAAATGGGAATAAGAAATAAAAGGTGAATATGGGGCCTGTTTTCAAGATAAACTCATGGAACTTGTGATGAATTGGTTAATGCACAGTATTTGCACATGGTAGACAGTCAGAATATATATGTTGTAGAATGTTGAGTGAATAATGATCTACCTTTGTATAAACGTGTGTGTATACACAGCCCTCATACATATCATGAATACACTCTAAATTGGATATTTCATTCATATTAGTAAAAAAACAAAACAACAATCAAAAGTAATGTTCCTTTGGTCTTTACAATAACACTAATAGATATTGTTCCCAATATACAGATAGAAATAAGTCTCCGAGAGGTTAAATGTTTGCCTAAAATCACAAAGTTCTGTGAGGAGCTGAGTTGAGACTTGAAGACACATTTCTTGAGTGAAAACCTGAATCTTTCTACAGGAGCCTTTTTAATTACCCCAAATATGTAGGGGATATTCTGTTTTTTTCTGCCATGGCTGGTTTTTAAACCAGGTATGTCATTTTATTCCTTTATTGTATGCACTGCATAGTCTTCCTGCTTTGGAAGTACACCCCACACCCTCTTCTCTGGTTTTCCAGATTTGTTTTGCCTTTACTGCTTTTCCCTGTGTTTGACGGCTCACCCCATGATGTGCTGCATTGTGGCATTAGTTTTGCCTGTGGCCTTCAAGTAGTCCCACTTTAGGTTTTCATCCTTCACCAGTTGGGGGAAAGCAATATACATTGTGAACCTATGTACTACCTAGTAAAAATGTGTAACGTCTATGTCATGGTTGGCTGTATGCTAGGAGTGTTTTTCATAAGAGCCTGCCTCTCAGGGGTGGTGCCTGAGTAACAGCCCACATTTTTCACAAAGTGGATGTGACAGCTGTGGCTAAGCTTCGGGCTTTGTTATGTATATGCTAGACTGTTAGACGTCTTGTAAATCTCTTCTCCCCACACTGCCCAGCGCAGCACCTTGCATATTCTAATTGCTCAAAACTCTTTGTTGAATGCATGATTAATGAAAGTTATTGCTGTCATTATACTCTGGACTTTTTTCCTGACTATGACATTTAACATTGAAATGTATACATATATACATATACACACATGCATTATAAGCGTTTATATATATATACACACACACACAAATATAAACTATCTGTATTTATTCTCAATATATTTCAAATACACATAATTGTTAAGACAGTACACAGATAAATTGTATGAAGTCTGATACATGAACTTAAGGTTTTATTCAACCTGAGTACTTTATATTTTAGACAGATTAGCTGGGGAAATGGTAGTACAGTAGCTCAGCATAACCCGACATACAGACTAACCAAACAGATATAATCAGGGATCGAAAGAAAAATTATGGTTTTATAAAGTTTACAATTTGGGCATTTCCAGGTTAGAAAACTGTATATTTCTTTTTTTGATATATACTTGAAAATAGAGAAAATAGTTAAGCCATGAGCAATCATTTCTAAATTGATGAAGACTTACTGCCATGGCATTCTATTCTGTTCCTGTGGTTGAGAAGCATAAATAGAGTGATATAATTCCGTGCTTTCTTTCTCTTGTTTCTTTTTTAAAATTTATTTTATTGAAGTACAGTTGATTTACAGTGTTGTATTAATTTCTGCTCTACAGCAAAGTGATTCAGTTAAACATAAATATTCTTTTTCATATTCTTTCCCGTATGGTTTATCAGAGAATATTGAATATATTTCCCTGTGTTATATAGTAGGACCTTGTTGTTTACCCTTTCCATACATAATAGTTTGCACCTACTAAACCCAAACTCCCAATCCATCCCTCCCCACCCCCTTCTCCCCCTTGGCAACCACAAGTCTGTTCTCTGCGTCTGTGAGTTTGTCTCTCTCTTGTTTCTGGGCCACTGTTAGATTATGTCTAGTCATATCCACTCACAGGACATGGGATGGTCTTTTCCTCTCATTATAGAGGGTGGAATTATGCAATAGTATTTCAATATTCATTCCAGAAATTCCTCAAATTCTTTAATTTCGGATGTGATTTCAGTAAGTGCAGAATTTGCCTAGCCTTACAAATAAAGGAGACAGGACAGAGTTTGGGAAAAAATGGCCAGGAGCATCATCTCCACTTATACAAGTCCATGAACCAGTGTGTCAGTCAGCTTTACACTGTGTGACAGGGCAATGCTTGCCCAGATGTTGTTAGTCCTAGATCAAGATGGAAATATTTTGTTTGCGTGCAGATATAATATCCCTTGCAGTTCATTTGTGATTCATCAGAATTCCTTCTTTGAGATATATCCCTGTCCTTCACAAGATGACAGTGATCTTACGTGTTGGGACCCCTCAGCGCACATCTTACCTGTGTGTCATCACTGCCCCTTTGTGATACCCTGCCTGGTACTGGCTTTTCATTTATGATTGTTATGGCTTGTCTTTCTAACTAAACTCTAAAGTCTTGTAGGAAATGAATTATTACTTACAAACCTCAGTAGATTTCAGATAAATATTTGTGAATGAATGAGATAATTTCATCCTATATGAAAATAATTCTGAAATGGAAGACAGCATGCAAAAACTCCATAAATACTATGCTTCTTCTATGAGCACATTCTCAAACAAACCAAAACATCATACTACCCAAACAAAAAAGGTTTCTGTGCATTTAAAAAGGAGTACAATACAGTCCAAGAATGTATCAGCCATGACTGTCTGAGTAGGTGTGATCTCATTATGCAGAACAAACGGTCCATCTTCATCTTGTGTATGGAGTGCCTAGCTCAGTACCCAGCACACAGCAGGCATCAAAGAAAGACCTTTGTGAACGAATGAATGAATGAAATGCCTCACATCTGAAAACTCAGAAGAGATGTTTCATGTTAATACTACTGCTCAGGGGTCCTGTGTAGTGTGTTTTTGGGGAAATAGTGCCGGTGTAAACATGGGAAGCATTCTGAGGTGACCTCCTATAGTGGAGAAGCTACAGGAATGTATTTCGGCAAGGGACCGCACAGGAAAGCTCTAATGAGATCTGTAGTTTAGTCTATGGAACATCATCAAAAATCACCCACAACTTAGCATGTAGGAATTTCTCATAATTTGAGAGGCATTCTTTTAGGGGAAAATCATATCTTCATGCTTGCTTTCGTATTTATTATGAAGTCCATGAACATTCATTCAGCATCCCTTGGGGGCAGAGCTGATAGCCTGTTGATAAACATCCAGTGTTTACCTAACACTCTAAGACTATGGAAAGAAGGGGAACTTTGTAAATATAAGGTCTCTCCTGATTATTTTTGCGATACTTACAAATAACCTCTTGCATTTGCATATGACTTAGAGTTTTAAAAGCATCTTCCCAAACATATTCTATCGTCTTTATATCATCTACCTTGTTGGGCAGGACAAGTGCTGTTTTCCTGGTTCTCTCCATGAGAAAACAGAGGTGCAGTAGAATCTAAGTAATGCCACTCCTCGGGAAAAGAATGGAGACTAGAGTCCAGGCCTTGTAAACATGCCATTCTTCCATCCAGACCAGTTGGACTTCTAAAATAGAACTCCGAAAGCGGCTTCAGGAGTTTACCTTTTGCTAAATAATGTTCGAAGGAGAGGTGACCTTGATGGCATTGAGGGCTCTAACACTTGTGTGAGCACGGGCCAAGTCTCCTCTGCCGGATCCAGGTCCAATCTGCGGTGTGCCCGTCAGTGGCTGGAAGCGGAAGGGCCCACCCTGAGTCATGACTGCATTTTGAGCTGCTGCCAGACTGCTAGAGTTAATGTTGGTGACTGAGCCGGAGGAATCCAACAAGCAGCTCTGTAAACTCTGACACTCAGTTTAATGCAAACTGAGCAGGCTCCACAGTCGGTCAGGAAGTCGCTGCATCCTTGGTACAGAAGAGGACACTATTTCACAGCCTTTTATCTGGTTCACTTTTCTTCTCCCTACTGTTAGTGCACGCTGCCCTCTAAGTCAAGTTTCTCTGCAGATAGGAGATGGAGACACCTAAGAAAAAACAACCCTTCCCTCCTTCTTTCTCCCATTTGGCTCATTCTTAGACGTACCTCCTCTCCAAGGAAGACGAGGCTCGATGTGGCCGTGCAAGAGACAGGTCAGAGTGAGCTATTGGCTTCCCCCACCCCTCCCACAAGATGCGCTTAGCAGCTCATCCCCCCGACCCCCCCCCCCCCCCCCGCCCACTCCCCTCCCCCGCATGTTGATTATAATTGCACCTGGAGTCGGGTTCCATATAAATGTCATTCAAATTAGCTTAGCTCTTCTCTCCAAGAATTCTTGTAAGAACCCAGGAAGAAGAGCTGCTCAAACTGCCAGCCCATGAAGCCAGACATGCCAAGGAGTCTAAATAAATCAAGGCACATCTCGTTTGGGATAAAGCTTAATATACTGAGCTTGTGGCAAGCCACAATGTTTGGAATGTATTCCACATGCTTGAAATTTGGTTACAATAGGTTTCGTTTAACATGGTTCTCAAGAGTGGCCTAGACAGTCTTCATTTTAATGTTTTTGGATTTAGGAGATATTTCCGTGGGTGTTCCCGAAGCTCTACCTCACTTTGAGGTGATACTAATTGAATTGCAAAATCCAGAGTTTTCTGAAATTGGGCATCACATAATGGGAAAGGATTGAAACCATGTTTATTATTTTGCTTAAGGCTAAATTTGCACAAGAGCAGCTCAGCTTTAGAAGATGTTTTCCTAGAAGAACATTCCATCATCAAAAGCTGAACTGTTTACAGGATCAGCTTAACCAGGACATTTTCCTCATGTTCATAAATTCATAGCTGGGGTGTGAATTTGGAATTGAAACCTAGTCAGCCTTCATCACCTCTGTTACATATTTTTTTTTTTTTTTTTTTTTTTTTTGCGGAACGCGGGCCTCTCACTGTTGTGGCCTCTCCCGTTGTGGAGCACAGGCTCCGGACGCGCAGGCTCAGCAGCCATGGCTCACGGGCCTAGCCGCTCCGCGGCATGTGGGATCTTCCCGGACCGGGGCACGAACCCGCGTCCCCTGCATCGGCAGGCGGACTCTCAACCACTGCGCCACCAGGGAAGCCCATCTCTGTTACATCTTAATAGTTCACTATTTTCTATTATAAAGAGGTTTTAAAGGTAGCATATGTCTACAAGACTGTGTTTTTGTTTTTACACTATAATAGAAAATATGAAATAGTTTTGGTACCAATCTTTTTGGTTTAAAAGGGAATAAAACTATTTAATTTTTATACACTTATAAATATTTGTACCCACACTCTATATGAGATCTTAACATCAATTTATGTTCACTTTGGATCAAAAAATACACACTACAGACACTGCTGAAGATCCTTGTGTACTGAGCTACCTAGCCCCTCTCTCCTTGAGAAAGTACTATCCTGAATTTGGAAATTATCACTACCATGAGTGTATTATATGTTACTACATATTTATGAATTCAAAAGCAGTATATAATATGCATTTGCCAATTTTTAAACGCCATGTGACTATAAAACAATATGCATTGTTTTGTGACTTTTTTCCTCTAACGTTATATTCTTTATTTGTATTAATATATGTAGCTGTAGCTCATTTATTGTAAACATTGTATAGTATTCTATTGTATTTACATAACCCTAATAATCTATGCATTCTTTTCTAGATGGACCTTTAAATAGTTTCTAAGTGTTTACTCTTACAAACAATGTTATGGGATACTTTTATGGGGAGTTGAAAAAGAAAAGAGGAATTTGAGTGCATGGTGTTTGCTGTATCAGAGCAAATGACAGCCAGCACCTCAGCATTTATCTTGTAATACAAGTATTAATAACAGCACTTTAAAGTGTCAGAGTGTGTGCATCAATAAAAGCATTTTATGACACTAAATATCTAAAATATATCACTAAAAATTAATAGCTACGAATTATAAAATTAGAACCTATCTCTGTTGTTGCTGTTGGCTTTGCTGATTCCTGGCTGTTGTTACCTCAGCCAGATGCCCTTGGAATAGCCTCTTCTGACATGCTGTAAGGGCTTCAGTACCTGCCTGCTGTGTCCACCTTGCCCACTGATGGACTGTCTCCATCCCAGCAGAGAGATGTGTCTTCTTCATGTGGCACTTCTGATCCCCGCTCAGCCTTTTTTGGGGGGTAAATGTGGGCTTGGAATGGGGAGGTTGGGATGGGGAAGAGAAAGGGAGCTGTTATGAGGCAAGGGGTCTCCAGGAATGGTAAAGTGACTGGAGGGTTTGTGAGGCTGTCAGAGAGGAGAAAGAGGAAGGACAGGGGCAGGAGGGGATTCCAGAGAAATCTAGGAGGGATGAACTAAGCTGTGGAATATTTACACAAAATACACCAAAAAAGTATTCCAGTATTTTACAAATGGCACCAGGGGCTTCCCTGGTGGCGCAGTGGTTGAGGGTCCGCCTGCCGATGCATGGGACACGGGTTCATGCCCCGGTCCGGGAAAATCCCACATGCCGCGGAGCGGCTGGGCCCGTGAGCCATGGCTGCTGAGCCTGCGCGTCCGGAGCCTGTGCTCTGCAACGGGAGAGGCCACAACAGTGAGAGGCCCGCGTACCGCAAAAAAAAAAAAAAAAAAAAAAAAAAGGCACCAGTAGCTAGAATAATGGAAAATTGAAAAATAGTTCTGCAACCATTAATGGTATAAACACATTTTCAACTTTATTAGATATTGCAATATTTCTTTCCAAATATGCTGTACCAATTTACATTTCCACCAGAAGCATGAGACACCCATTTTACCACACTCTAGCCAACATTTGACCTTATCTGATTTGTAGTATTTGACAGTCTGATGGGTTTGATACAGTGTTTCATTGTTGTTTAAAGTTGCTGTTCCCTGATTATTAGGAAAGTAATTGTGTGCCTGGCCAGTGTGCTTTTTTATAATTTTTACAATTTTTGAAATGAATTTTATTACAGAGATGATATGGTTTTATAGCATCACATTTAAAATGTGATGAAAGAAAGAAAATTAAAGTCAACTTCTTTTGTGACAGCGACTATCCACTTGTGAGGATACAAAAATCTTTCCTCAGAGACATTTATTTATTTATTTATTTTTAACTTATTTTTATTGAAATATAGTTGATTTACAAGTTGTTGTAGTTTCAGGTGTACAGTGAAGTGATTCAGTAGATATATATTGAACATATATATATGTATTTAGTAAAGAAGGTCTTTAAAGAGATACAAAACAGAAAGATTCACTGATATAGCTACTGAATATTTTAATATTGCTGTATGGAGACAGACATATTGTTAAAAAGTTGAAAGGAGAAGTGAGAAAAAAAATAAGTGCATAATCCACACTTAAAGATACTCATGATTTTTATTATTTAAAGACAGCTTTATTGAGGTATACTTAACATGCATATTTAAAGTGTTCAATCTGATGATGTGACATATGTGTACGCCAGTGTAGCCACAACCACAATTATCTGTCAACTTATCCATCACCCCCAAAATTTGCTCCTGCCTCTCAATAATTTTCCCTATCTCCCTTCCACTTCCCCCACCTTCATTTTCCTGCAAGCACATATCTCCTTTCTATTTATTTTCACTTTCCTCCATGCTGTGAGCATCTATCAGTGGGTCGTTCCTTTGTGTTGCTGTATCGTATTGGTTGGTGTTTGGCCATTCACTTCTTGACAGACATTTGTGTTGTTTCCAGTTATTGAATTGATTGACCATTTTAGAGAAAAAATATATATATCCATAAACTTTCTCATAAGCAAAACATTAAACATGAAATAATACCTGTTATTAGTCAGAGCCTGGGACAGTATCTGGCATGTATAGGTGTTCAGTAATTGTGTGGTGCGAGAACTAGATATCTGTTGGCAAATCTAAAAGCTAATGAGGAAAACAAAGCAGTAGAAGATCATGGGACAGTTGAAGAACTGAAATCAGTGGTATTTTTCCTTTACCCCGAGGTCAGGAGGTCCTGCACTGCTTACCTGGAAATCTTTTCTTCAAAGCAACACATCAACTCACTTTCACTGAAAACAACCTCAATTCTTTTTTCCTCTTTTGTTCCATCCTTTCTCCAACCAGTGAGTTCAAAGCCTGAGTGATCTCTGAAATTTCCCTCTCTTCACGTCTAATTAGGTTCCAGGTTCTGGTAATCCAGCGTCTTGTGTGACCGTCATTGCATTGCCCCTATGATGCTCAAGTTTAGTCTCTTCTCACCTCCTGCCTCAGCAGGTCAATAGTCTCTCATCTTGGGCCCCCCTCCAGTTTTCCCCTCTCTAATTCAGCCTCGACGTGGTCATCGCATATTTTTCTAAAAGGTAGTTTTGACCACACCGCACTGTTGCTACCAGCTCTCCACTTGCTCTTCCCTGCCAGCAGACTACAACTCACGTCCTCATCACAGAGGTGAAGGAGTTCTGTGTGCTCTTCATCACCTGCTCCCTAATCTCTAGGATGCAGAAATATTTTACTACTCGCAGGTATCGCAACACACTAGGCCATTTCCTTTCTCGGGCCTTTGAATAAACCTGTTTTCCCATCTTCTGAACTCCCTCACCAACACCAACCCGTGTCCCCCTGATACCAGGGGAATCACTCAGAACTCAGTCTTGAAGCCTTCTTTTATCTCTGCACACAGATGCACGTGCAGTTACAAAACCCCAGCAAAGTTAATCACTTCTCATCTCTGCTGCCAATGTCCACAGCGCTGCCCTTGTTCTGTGCTGTTGTTCCAGCTGCCTTGCTAGACTGTGACCACAGTCACAGAGTGTGGGGACCATGCCTTTTTGTTCTTTTGTGTCTACTAATAGGTAGAATGGTAGTTACTTAGCAGGTGTTCAGTAAATATGTTGGGTGCTCAGTAAATATGTTGGATACGCGAGAAATATTAATAACTCAAATTACGATGCTCAGTACATATGAATAAATGAATGTTTGACATAGATGTCTGATCATCAAGTTGTAATTTCCCAACCAAAATATGCTTAATGCCTTTCACTTGTTTTCAATCCTGTCATCGCCAACTTAGTCAAAATCCATTTAACTTCCTGCCTGAATTGTTGCATCGGAGTCCAAACCTGCCTGTGTCAATAACTTCTCCCTCTTTTCTAAGCCATATTAATGCAGATTAGCCAGACTAAGCCCCTACAATGACTGCTTTAATTACAGCACCCCGCCCTGGTCAGATTGCACTGCTTGGCTTTTAAAAGCTCTAGCTATGCTAGTAATCAAACTTTTTTCTCTTCTCCAACACACATTCTCCATTTTAGCTGGCCTGTTCTTCCCACTTCCCCATGCCAAGGTGTGTTCATTCCAGCTGTGTTCCAGGGCTCAAATTTATCCTCTCACCAGAATACCCTCTCTTCTCGCCTCCATGTATCTGAATTCTGCTAATAATTTATGTCTTGTTAAAGTTACACCTGTGTGGCCGAGCCACATCTCCCATGGACACCTGTGGTGTTTCTGATCTATAGCACTCATAATCTAACTGCATTGTAGCCAGTCTCATAAATAGGTGAAATAACCCACTGCAACATTTCAAAGTGAATGATGGTTATAATATAAGGGGATGTATATTCTTCTCCTACCCCACTCTAGAAAGTAAGCTCCACAAAAGCACAGACTTGTTTTTTTTCATAAAGGAAAACTGAGGGCACCTGGGCATCCAAATAGTTGTCAAATAATAAATAAAGGTACAAAATTGTCTACTATATGGTGGGGATAATAAACAATAGTCCTTTCTTCAGAAGAACAACCTGGAAGGAAATATGAACAAATTTGAGTGATCGCTGAATTTTAAAGAATGTGATACAGCTTCCGAAAAGTAGCGATTTCTGTACCTGACAGTGTCACTTAGTCAATCATGTGTTTTCTGGAATTCTTGTACATTACTATAAGATGAAAGATCAAGATCATTCTAGGTCTAGATAGAGCATAAAAAATGGTATGAGAATATTCTAGCTCAGAATAAATTGATGCAGTTTCTTGGATTCAGAGTAGAATGACGATACTTATATTTTTCCTAAATTATGCAATTGTTAAAAGAAGAAAATCATAACGCACTCTTTTAAAGCTCTTAACCCAGAATCTTAAGTGTAGTACATATTTGTTAAATATTTGAACTTAAGCCACTAGAGAACTTTTTTTCCCCCCGAGGGGTAATGGGGAGGGAAGGGAATTTAAGAAGGGAAGTCACATGGTTATAGTTGTATTTGAGAAAAATAATTCTGATGATTGTCTGGAGGATGATTTGGAGAGAAGATAGAAACACCAGGAAACTATTTGTTCCTTCGTCAGGGTATGGTCAGAGCCCCTCCTACTTGATATACACTTAAGAATGAGTGAACTGCTAAGATTCTGTGTGATATGTAGAGCCTGTAGCAAAGATTAGGTGAAGAATTATGAAGACCTAATTTAAGTACTAAATAGATTCCTAATTTGGAATCTATTTAGGCAGAAGCACTGAGAATATTTGAGGAACCTGCTAAAGACTGAAGGCTTGAGGATATCGCCTAGGATTCTGATTTGAGTGACCAATTTAATAGTGTAGTTAAAGATAAGAGCATGAATAGGTGTGAAAGCGATGATGATGAGTTTAGCTGTGGGCAGAGAATGTTAAAAGAGTCTGTGAGAGATCCTGGTGGAGATGACAAGTAGAGCATTGTAGATAAGATCCAGTACTTAGAAGAGATTTGAGGGCTGAGGAGGGAGGGATTTTGAATTGATTAACAAACAATAGTTGTTAAAGACATAAATATGTGTGGAAATTCCCCAGAAGGGTGTTTCCCTGAGTGACATGAGATGAGGGCTGAGGCTGCAAGATTACGGGCATCAAAAGGTTAAGAGGACAAGAATGACCCACGAAGAAGTCTGAAAATTGATGGCCAGATGTGACGTCAAGAAACCAGGAAAGAGTAGTTGTATCAGTTAAGATGGTTTCAAGTGCAGGTAATAGAGACGCTGACTCATGGAGCTTTAAACAATAAGGTAATTTATTGGTTCACATAACTGGAATTCCGGAGGTAGAAAGGCCTCTGAGTGGTTGATCCAGGAGCTCAATAACTTCATGGAGAAATCACTTTCCTTTGTCTCCTTTTGCTCTGCCCTCCACAGTTTTGGATGTGCCCTAAGGCTATTTCTCCACTGGGGATAAAATGACTGGGGGTAGAAATCAACACTCCACGCTCCCTCCTTCACATCCAGCTGAAGATTCAGTTTGGATCTGGAAGCTCTCTGAGAAGTATGAAGAGGAACTTACCCACAAGTCTGCAGCAAAGTATTCCTTGGGTCTCTTTGGCACAAATATGGTTACCTTAGGATTCCTGAAACAATCATTAACTGGAAAGATGAATTAGGCTGCCATCTCCTGGAAATGAGGGTAGACTTAGCTTTCTCTAAGACGCTGAGCTTTTTTGGTGGGAAATAAATACCTAAACAAAAATTAAGATTCTTTTAGGTAAAAGGGAATGAATTAAAAATGGCAAACCCATAGCCAGGCAACAGGACCACTACAAAATTATTAGATAAGCCTAAGAGGAAGAAATTTTGAGGAGAAGTCATTAACAATACGAAATGCCAAAGAGAGGCCAAACTAAGAGTTAAAGAAAAAGCCCATTATATTAGGAATTGGGAGGAGGTGAATCTAGGTAGACTCTGGAAACTGAAGTGGAAAGAAGATTGCTGTGAGGTGAGAAAGAAAATACGAAGCATTGACTCTAATTTGAAAATTCTGTGTTTTGAAAGGAAGAACAATGTTTATATAGCAACTAGAGGGGGGAAATAGAAAGAGGAGTGCTTTTTTGCAACCACCTATTCCTGTGTCAAAGTCTAGTCCATGGCTGCTGATTAGGTTCTGTTGAAGCTCTTCCAGTGACCAGTTGTATGAACTTAGTCAACTTGTCAAGCCCTCTTGAGTTTCCAATCACTTTAAAGGCAGAAAAACAAAGCTGTGGCATTTTTTTTGTTTGTTTTGTTTTTAATCTCACAGAGTTGTTAAATTTCATAAATATTTTAAAGAAGAAAATAATATTATTTTTAATTTTAGGTGTCTGTGTATATGTGTGTTTAGGAGAGATTTTAAATGTTATACTCTACTAAGGCTTCAAAAAATATTTGGGGACTGAAAATAGAACAGTTTTACTTTCAACCTCATTGCTTGGTGCTATGGTCTAAATATTTGTATCTCCTCAAAATTCATACGTTGAAATCCTAACCCCTCAAAATGATAGTATCAGGAAATAATCTTTGAGAGGTGCTTAGATCATGAGGGTGGAGCCCTCATGGATGGGATTAGTGCCCTTATAAAAGAGGCTCCAGAGAGTTCCTTTGCCACTTCCACCACGTGAGGACACAGTGGGAAAGCAGAAAACATGAATCAGGAACAGGGCCCTCACCGGGGAACTCAACCCTGCTGCACCTTGATCTTGGGCTTCCTAGCATCCAGACTGTGAGCAATACATTTCTGTAGTTTATAAGCTACCCAGCCTGTGGTATTTTGTTATAGCAGCCTGAACATACTAAGATACTTGATCTTAAGCTAAAATTTGGATTTTGCAAAGAATATAAGAAAATGTTTAATTTCAGGTAAAACTATGTTTTTACTAAAAATATAGAAAACGTAGTACCTGATTACATGCTAGGCACTCATTAAATAATTATTAATTTACTCTATTCTTCAAATTTAAAGACGAAAAAATACTAGAGATTCTGTCAATCACATTGTAAAATTCTTTATATTTGAACTGTATTTTTTTTATCAGAGAGTTGATTTTAAGAAACAATAAAACTATGCCACAGAAAACTAGTGATATTGAGGTGTGTGATCAAGCCTAGGTAACTAGGACTAACTAGGTCAGTCAGTTGAAATTACTGGAAAATCTATTCATACATTGAACACTTATATGCCAGGCACAGTCCTAGGCACTATAGATACAGCCATGAATAAAAACTCCCCTCCTGTCATGAGCATACATTCTAGAGGGAGAGACAATTAACTAATAAATTAATATATACTATGTCAGGGGAGATAATTGCCTTGAAGAAGAATAAAGCAGTATAAATGGTACAATTATAATATAAATTGGATAGTGGGTAATTATTGGGTGAGGTTGTTGCTATTTTATAAGGAGGGCAGAGAAAGGCTCTCTGAATGGGGGGGGTCTGAGCAGAGGAACAGGACAAGGAGGATGGCTGAGGGAATGGTGCTCCAGGGAAAGGAAACGTCAAGTGCCAAGAGCCTGTTCTAGGAGCCTGTTGGATATGTTTGAAGATGGGCAGGTCAGGGTTGGGGAGATGGTGTGCCATGGGCTGGAGGAGCTCCATGAGTGAGGGAATCACTTGGGAGCCAAGGTCAGGGAAATGGTGTATCGGTGTATCACATAAGGAAGTGACCTGAGAGGCCAGGTGAGCAACTGGGGAATTTCTCTAGGAGCGATGGGAAAGCGTTAGAAGGTTTTGAGCAGAAGACGAACTTGGTTTGAGTTGGTTATTGCAAAGCTCCACTCTAACTACCATGGGGAGAAAAGGCTGTCCTAGGGCAAGCATGAAATTGAGAGATAAAAACAAATGCAGCTTTCTTTTTTCCTTTTAAATACAGAATAAAAATGAAGCCATCCACCTAGGAGGTTTGCCCAAGTAATAGCACAGATAGATCTACTCTAAGAAATAGATAGTATTGGTTTGTAATTAGTAGCGCAGTAACTATTCATAGAGAAATAATCCAGCAGACACTAGTCAACCTCACTTATGTATTTGGTGAACCTTGCTTTGTAGCAGTTAGAATAAGAAGCACACCCTCCCCCTTTAGCCCCAACAAACTACAACAGATTATTGAGTTTAGGGTCCTAAAGAGTAATGCCATTATGCCATTTTATTGTAAAGAAAAAATTACATTGTAGTTATTTTTGTCAAGCTTTTAGGAACTGTTCAGTGCTTTAAATTCAGAACAGTGTGTGTTCCCCTTAAATGTTCATGGTTGGAACACATCTAACTCTATGCAATATTTAAACACCTTTTTGGCAGTGAAACTCATGGGACAGTGATCTCAAAGCTTCTCTCATCCTACATTTTATAGGCTACACATCAACTGACTTCAGAATTTAGGAGCAGCCATCTGTATTTTCTAGGCAGAATTTACAGAATAATTTTGCTTTGGAAAATGAGAAAAGTAAAGATTGCATGTGAGCCTAACAAAATACCATTCAATTTGCCTGATAATTTTTGCCAAGATTTTTGTCTTGAGGGCCGACCATAGAGCATTATTCCACACCCCCAGCTTTTGCAAACCACCCATCTTTTCCTAAGGGACCTTAACAGATGAAGCATTGAATTCTCTGCAGTCAGTGTTACCTCCCACCTGGGAAAAAGACAGCCCTGTAATTGAATCCCAGCATATGCATTGTCATCCCTCCTGCCTGTCCCTCTGGTGCTACAGCAAATTAAAAGATCTCTAAGCTCAGCCTGCCTTCCAGCTGCCAGCCCCTGGTAGACATGAGGGAGCCAGAAGGGACCAGGTGGAGCAGTTTTGAGTTGCATTAAACACACAGCACAAGGAGGTTGGCCGTAACTTCCCAATGAATATTTATACCAGCCCCATTTCTCATCTTGCTCTTTGGCATGGATCAGAGTGCTGAGCTCCTGCTGATTTCAAGGGCCCTGCATTGTGTTTGGACCTGCTCCGTGAAGTATTACGTCAGATGAGCAATGGGCCCCAAGTTCCTATCACTAAGATGGCTGTTTGACTTTTTTTTTTTAGTGGAGACTATCATGTTATGGGGTCATAAGGGTGGGGCAGTGGGGGAGTTCCCTGATGTCTCCTGGCATTGCTGGCTGTTCTGTGAATTACACACAGGAAGCAACCATTGCTTCCTGTGGAGTGGAACTTTAATTGCTTGTATTAAGAGCCGCGCAACACTCTGGTTGGTATATTGGTCTATTACTGCATTTTCTTCATTGTTTTCTTAGAGGTTTTTTTTGTTTGTTTGGTAAAAGGTCAGGCACTTATCACAGGGCTCCCTCCTCACGTTTCACATTCTGATCCCCCGTGGCAGGTGCTAACTTCCTTGCGTTCAAAGTGAATGGGTTGAGTAACCTCATAAAGATACAGAATGTCTTGGCATAGAAAGGGAGAGAGTACAGAATGCCTGTCTGTGGAGGACTCACAGTGTTATTTCGAGAGCCGTGTAAACCTGAGAAGATATTAGGAAAACCATCTACACACACACCCATTAACTTTTCCTAAGTAGTAGATCATAGACTTAGATTCCTGTTCCTCCTTCCCCATCCATATTGTTATCTAATAAAGCACATGCCATATGTGTATTTTAGGATCAGATTTCTAAAGAGAAATCATTTTTTCATTGTTTCATTGTGTGACACAATAAACTTTAGATCAGTGATAAAAAATGAACTTATTTACAAAACAGAAACAGACAGAAAACAAACTTAAGGGTACCAAAGGGGAAAGGTGGTGGGGAGGATAAATTAGGGATTTGGGAGTAGCATATATACACTACTATATATAAAATAGATATTTTATATATTTTATGTATAAAATAGATAAACAGTAAGAATCCACTACTGTAGAGCATAGGAAACTACACTCAATATTTTGTAATAACCTGAAAAAGAATATATATATATATATATATATCTGAATCAAGTCACTGTACACACATATATAGGTGTGTATATACATATATATGTATATCTCAATCACTTCGCTGTACACCTGAAACTAACACCACATTGTAAATCAACTATACTTCAATAAAAATTTTCAAAATTAAAATAAAATGTTCGAAATCAATCTCAAAAAAATAAAATTACCTTCTTAGATAACTAAATATAAATAATTAGAACGAGGGCTGTGATCATGAGAATCCAGCATAAGTTCTCTAAGCAAAAGCCATGCCAGAATAGCCTGACAGCAATACCAGAAAAGAGGAACAAAGGCCTGCATTATACTTAGCACATATGGCATTCAACAACGTGTGTCTCAAAGGCTCTTGATATATTTATGAGGAAAATACAGAAAAATAGAGACTGAAAGATAGTACTGCTATTAGCTCAATAACTATCTCCCAGTGATATAGATCTAAAGATATAACTCTAGTGCCTTCTTCAAGACCTGTCCTTGACATTGGCCTGTTCAACATGTTTATTGTGATTTGGCAATGAGCGCATGCTAGGAAAGTTTATGGGTGTCATGGCACAGGGAAAGAATACTTGGAACAGCAGAATCAGAATCTGACAGGACAAGATAAAACAGTGGACTCAATCCAACAAGATAGCATTTAAGAGGAACATATGAAAAGCTGTTCACTTAGGTTCCAAATGCCAACGGCATGTGTTGTGGCTGAGGGAAAACAGGGCTCTAAAGCATCACATGGGACAAATCATAGGGGTTTGGTTGGCTGGGTTTCAGTGTATGTTCATACTGTAAAGTGTCTGATAGCAAAGCTAGTGTACTCTTCAGACTATACTGATGGGTCCAGAGTGATCCTTTTAATATTCCTGCCATGTTTTGCACCTTTAAGGCTCTGAGTTGGGACATTCCTCTTTGAGGTTTGAAGGGAAGTTATGGGAAAGAAAGTGTAGACTTACCCCATGTCAATGGGTTAAATTTCTTCCGGGACCAAAGTTGCATGGAAACCATGTATGGAAGACTTTCTGATTAATAAGTGAGTGGAAAATGAAATGGGCTGCCTCTTAAGAAAACAATTTTCTTGATACTACAGGTTTTCAAACAGACAAATCAGACATTTATTGACAGCATTGTAGAAGTGACTTTAGTAATAGCTAACATTCATAAAGGTACACTGTGTGCCAAATTCTGTGTAATTTGCGTGCGTGATCTTATTTCATTCACTCAGTAACCCTCCAGTGGGTATCATTAACTCCATTTTTGAGCCTAAAGTCCATTGACCGGTAAGTGATAGAGATGGAGTTTAAAACCCAGGTTTCAGCCTATAGTACAGGCCCTTAACATAGTACTCCCAGCCTTGCGCATAAAATGGTATTTTTGCATTCGAGGACACTGAATGTCCCTCAAGACTCCGAAATTCCATCATTTTCATAGGGAGCTATCTTTATTGTGTACATGATGCTAATGCTTTGCTCTTTTCAATTCAACATTCTAGCATTGAAAAACCCTCATTCAATCATCCAGTAAAATGTTTGATCCTTACTGGTAGAGTTTTTTCCTTAGAAAAAGAGTCTGTATATTTCTTGGTATAATTAATGGTATTAGATGTTTTTATTGTGGCCGTATGGCTTTATTTTTCTGCTTACTGAGGGAAATAATTTCCTGCTTCATTAACCATGGTTTGTAACTGATCTAACAGAAACTTGAGTCCTGTGCTATTCAAATAACGGTTGGAGAATTCATTGGGCTTTTTCTCCTTTGTTTTCAAAGTAAAGGGGTGGGGGGGCTTTGAAAACCTAAATTTAGAGAAATGCTTTAGAGATACATTTTTTAAAAATTTACTCACATTTCTTGGGTGGGGAGACCATGTTTTATCTAAATAATCTGTTAAGAGTCGTAGTGAAGAAAGGGCCAGAGCTGTAGGACTCGTCTAGATCTGTAAGGAAGCCCTGGAAAGGAAGGACTGTAAAAGTGTCCAGAGAACAGTGTGTCCATGGCTTTATTTGCTGTTACTCCAGGGCCTGAGGTCACTCTGGCAGACAGGTCACTTGCACTGCAAGCATTCAGGCTGGCCTCAGGGACAGGAATGAGGTCACTGACAAACTGCAAGAATAGCTCCCATTATTCATGGCCCACTTCCCTGATCCTTGTTGATAGGGGTTTTCTTCCTCCAACATTTCCTTTTCTCTGCAGCAGAGCCCAGTTCTGATGATGTCTGCTGAAATGGGCTAGTGAGGGCCTCCTTCTGGGACTGTCTGGCCACCTGATCAGTGACATAGACACCGTGCAGCAGAGAGCATCCACATCTCCCAGCCTAACTGAGCCAGGGGAGAAACTGGCTCAGGACTGCAGCTGGGACAAGGGTTTCTTGGCTCCTAATCTGAAATGTGTTGGTTTAAGGTGGACGGATGTGCTTTTTCCAGAGAGTGGGAATTGGCACCCAGTCGTGACATGCCTATGACTTTCATCCAATCTAAGTTGACCAAATGGCTTTATTATATTTTTTCTCGCACAGTGGTTTTCTGTATCCATGCAGGGCATCTTCCTCCCCACCCTCTTGCACGCTCATGGGTGCACACACACACACACACACACACACACACACACACACACGCCCCTCACTCATTTGGGAGTTCTAACATTGCACATGCAGATATGAAACCTTCCATACACATTGACATCACAGTGCTAATCCCCGTCTCCCTCCACCCATCCCTTTGCTCTCCTACTAGCCTCCAAGCTCTCAGAAGATACTTTCTGGATTCCTAGAAATGTCCCTGAACTTCCTGGATGCACAAGCAGTGTTTGTTGAACCAGAGTACTCTTGACTCCAAGTTATTCAAATCACTTCATCAGCATTTTTCCTATTCCTATTTTATTATTCATCCTTAGCACTCACTAAGTACCCCACACAATTCTAAGTGTAGAGGAAAAAAGCAATGAATAGAAAATAATCCCTACCCTAATGCAACCTATACTCTCATTATTTAAGTAAAAGCTGATTTTGTTATTCCAATTTTTCAGCTAAGGAGGATGAAAAGGCTTATATTACATAAAAAAGGAAGTTATGAGTAAAGCAAATACCTGAACTCTTGCCCTTAAATGCATTCTGACGGTCCAAATGAAAATTGGCTAGTTAGGTAGACTCTGAGAGCTTGGGACACAGAGCCCTGCATACACACTGTCCACTTTATGCAAAGAGAAAAGCTGGCATGGGAGTGAATGCCTTTGAAAGTCTAGGATGTTTTTGCATTTCTTGGGTCATGAAGAATTGGTGGAATCTCAGCCTGTAAATAAACAGTCTATGACTCATTACCAGGCTCTGTGCAGAAGGAATCATGGTTTCTGAGTTACAGGAGACTCTGAATGCGCAAGTATAAAGCATGCTCTTCCTTGGGTTTGAAGAGGATATTTAAGTCTGCTAGAAATAAATTCCACCTGTGCTACAGAAGAATGCAGACAAGAAGCAAGAAAACAGCTGCATGTGACCTGCAAGTCTTCTTTTCTTTTTTTTTTAAAGAGTTTTTGTGTTTATGGATAAGTTTGTTTTTTATATTGTCCAGAAAGATGCTAGTATTCACATGGCCTTATGACATGGGTTGAAAGTGACATCTTGGAAGTTAAAAAGGGGCACCTTTATACATATATATACATTCTTTTAAAAATTCTTTTCCAGTGTGGTTTATCACAGGATATTGAATATAATTCTCTGTGCTATTTAGAAAGGGGTCTCCTTTAAATATGGTAATGTAGATTTGTCAGAGTAGAAACTTATATTGAGTTGAGTATTTTTTGAAAACCATTCAAAATGTTTTATTGCAAGAATATGCATTCCTAATTGTGGTTTCACAGTGTGAAAAAATTAAAACCACTTTTAAAAATGGGAAACATATAATGTGACAGAAAGAACCTGGGCTCCGGCATCAAATAGACTTGAGTTCAAGTCTTGGTGCTGCTACTTTCAACCTATGAGGTCTTGGGCATGCTGTATATCCTCTCTGAGTCTCTATTTCTTTATCTATAAAATATGGAAAATAATATGCACATCAGTGTGTTAATGTAAAGATTAACAGAGGATATATTTGAAGTACCAAGCGTAGGCTGTGTCTTACAATATGTACTCAGTAAAAACTGGTAGCTGTTAAACATTTTCTGCTGTTGAACTCTAAGGTAAACTTTATATTTTATATGTTACATATTGTATGAACTAGACTTAAAAAGAATCTGAAGTTTAACATACAAAAGAAAGTACAGGAATATCCTTACTGTATAGTTTATAGTTTATAGCAATAATGTATGGTTTATAGCAATAATGCATGCCTATTCTCTAAAGGCTCTATTAATTGTAAGAAATATCAACCCATTAAAATAAATTCAAGCAAAGGAGACTTACTGTGCAGAGCCAGATAATTGCATTTTGGCTTCCTGGAAACTGGAATGTAAGATACAAAGGCTGTCTTTCTTTTGTTTTCCAGGAGTGACATATTCCTGCTCCTCTCTGTAGTGTGGGCTCCGTCCTTTCATTCCTGACTGATTTTCCTTGCTTCTTCACGTTGCATGTGGCTCAGATTGGCTGTGAGCCCCTACACTACCTTGCAGTTTCAGTAATACTACCAACTAGATGCTTCCCCTAGAACCCCTTCTTTGAATTCATCAAAACCCAGCTAACAGTTTCTGAGAAAATTTTCTAGACTCTTTAAGTAAGTTCACAGTATTAATAGTAACAACACTCCCTGCCCCACTCCTTGGAAAACTCGCCTCTATAATCTCCCATCGACCCATCTTGGGTTTAGCAATCGTGTGGCGCAGGCACCCTGCGCGCCAACAACCACTGCTAACATCAATCCTCCAACTGATTTGTTTCATGACTCCCCAGATCAACAACCCTCGATGCCTCCTCATTGCCTATGGGTCAAGAATAAACTCCCTGGCGGTCCAGTGGTTAAGACTCTGCGCTTTCACTGCAGGGGGCGCTGGTTTGATCCCTGGTCGGGGAACTAAGATCCCGCATGCCGCATGGCACGGTCAAAAAAACCCAGAAAAACAAAAAAAGAGGGATAAACTCTCAAGTTTGACAGCACATTCCCCTGGCACCCTAAAATGAACTTAGTGTGATGAAACCTCTCTGGCCAAAGGTTTCTGTCTTGCTCTGGCCTCTGCTCCTGAATGCTCCCCTCTGAGGGCCCCATCCACCTCCTAACTCTTACGGAGCCTCTTACCTTCTACGCAGCATTTATCCCAACCACTTATCGAATTTCTATACGACTCCTTCAGGCATAACCCAGTAGTGGACACGTGGTAAAGCTGGAAAAACCTATTCATATGTCTCCCAAGCCCCACAGGCCTCTGGTCAGAGGGAGGGAACGCAGCTCTCAATGACCTTCTCCAGGATGTGGCCCCAGGCTCTGTCTGGATACTTAATGTACTGTAGTTTTCTATGCACAGGATCTGCTTTCTCATTTAGATCATAAATTTCTTTGATGGTAGGACCATGGTTTCTCCATTTAGCAAGCCTAACACCTGTGACAGTACTTTGCATGTAATAAGCAATTATTCATTTATTAGTTCAATTAAACTAAAAATATTTCTGTTGGGTGGGTTCGGTAGGAGAAGATAAAATCATGAGCATTCGTTGTTTACCGTAATTAAGCCTGTTATCAGGAGTGTGCTACCGATAATACTTTTGGGGGTTCCTACTATTCTCCTCTCCTCTGTGTCTTTTTTATCCGATTGCTATAAAGATTTCTCTTTATCTTATTTTAAGAATTTGACTGTAATGTGCTGAAGGTTTGGTTTTCTTTTTCTCATTTATTATGTTTCAGGGCTTTATGGGTTGCTGTTTATTATCAAATTTGGCCATTATTTATTCTGAAATTATTCTGTCTCTTTCCCTTTCTTGCTTTCTAATAATATTCCACAGGTTACTTTTACTTTATTCAATATTTTCCCCAATATTTTGTCTGTCTGCTTCAGTTTGAATAACTTCTACTGGCCCAGTTTCAGATTTACTGAATTTTTTTTTTTTTTTTTTTGCAGTGCCTTGAAGTCCATCCAAAGACTATTTTTTTATTTAATATATTATAATATTCATTCTAGAACTTTCCTTTGGCTCTATTTTGCAGTTTTCATTTTTTCTATGTGCGATATTTAGATGTAATACATACACGTTATATTCATAATTACACATACATATAAAATATATATGGCACATATGTATCTATGCCATATATGTATATATCTATATACGTGGCATATTTATATGTTTATACCTTGTGTACGTATCTTTTCCTATAAATTATTTCAAATATACACAATAGTTTTTTAAATCCTTGTCTGCTAATTCCAAATCCTGAGTCATCTACAGGTCTGCTTCTATTTACTGTGTTTTCTCTCTACTATGGGTCATATATTCCTGCTTCTTGTTATGACTCAAGATGTCATTCTGAACATTATGTACAAAATAATTTATAGTATTCTGAAAATCATGTATTTATAGTTTTCTGAAGATTATGTACAGAAACTCAGTAGAGACTGAAGCATGGTATTTGTTTTGTTTTATTTCCCAAAGTGTCTAAGTCGTTTGTTCTGGCTGGCTGTGAAAACAAGGGTCTGAGCATTCAGATTCCTTTTGGAGTTGAGTTGAGCTGGAGCGGGACTGTGAATAACCCAACTTCCAACCTCCTGAACAGCCACTGTTTTGGTAGTTCAGTGTTTGAACTAGAAAGGCATTGACTGATGTTTCAGATATTTTTGATTCATGTTTTTATTTATTATTGGCAAGGCCCTTGTACCTGTAACTTTGGTAAATTCACCCATTAGTTCTCGTAGGGTTTTTCTTAATGGATTTCTCAGAATATTTTACATAAACAATTATGTTACCTGTGAATTAACAGGGTTTTTTTTATACAGCAGGTCCTTATTAGTTAACTATTTTATTGAATTAACAATTTTTCTTTCTAAGCTTTACCCCTTTTACTTATTCATTTTTGTTTTCTCCCACTAAGAGTGCCAATAAAATGTTGTATTGAAGTGGGAAAAAGAGATACTCTTGCCTTAGTTCTGATCTTTCTTTAATGAGAAATCATTCAATATTTCATCATGAAATAAGATGTAGATTTTTCAAGAATGGTCTTTATCATATGGGAGGCAAATGCTTCTTTTCCTAGTTTTCTGAGAGTTGTATCATGAATGGATAATGAATATTGTCAAATGCATTTTACACCCATTGAAAGTATATTCTGTTAATATATTGAATTACATTTATTGATTTTTAAGTGTTAACTCAACTTGAATTCTTGGAATAAAACACACCTGGTCATCATATATTACCCTTTTCATTGCTGGATTTTATTTGATAATAGTTTTTGAAATATTGTTTCATCTATGTTCATGAGAAATATAAATCCATAATTTTTTTTTTCTTGGAATTGCCTTTGGCAGACTTCGGATCAGGGTAATTCTGGTCTCTTACAGTGGAGTGAAAAGTGTTACCTCCTATTTTTTTCTAAAAGAATTTATAAAAGATGGCTGTTATTTTTCCTTAAATGTTTGCTAGCATTCACTAATGTGACCATATGGCCATGGAGTTTTTTTAAATGTTTAATTATGAACTCAATTTCTTTAATTGGTATAGGACAGTTTTTAAAAGTTGTTACAAGTTTTTATAGTTTGTGTCTTTCAAGAAAGTCTGATTTTGTCTAAATTATTGAATTATTTGGCATAATATTGTTCATAATATTCTCTTATCATCCTTTTTAATATCTTCAGTATCTCTAATGATCATCTTCTGGATTTGTAAATTGTCTCTGTTGTTCATAGATTTTCTATTTCAGTGATTTCTGCTTTTTATTGTTTCCTGTCTTTTACTTACTTTGGGTTCAGTTGCCTTTCTGTCACTGGTTTCTTAAGGTAGAAACTTAGATCACAGATTCTAAACCCTTCTTTTCTTATGTAACCGTTTAAAGATATAAATTTCTCACTAACCACTGCTTTATTTGCATATGACCAATTTTGATTTGGTTTTTCCTAAGATTTTATTTTTCAGGGTAGTTTAACACTTACAGCAAAGTTGAACAGTAGGTGCAGAGATTTTCCATCTACCCCCTGCCCTGCACATGCATAACCTCCCCTATTATCAGCATCACTCACCGGAATGCTGCATTTGTTACCAAGGATGAACCTACACTGAAAGTACATAGTTTACCTTAGTGTTAATTCTTGGTGCTGTACATTCTGTGAGTTTGCATGATGTATAATGACATACATCTTTCATTACAATATCATATAGAGTATTTTCACTGTCCTAAAAATTCTCTGTGCTCTGCCTATTCATCCCCACCCCAATCCCACCCCTGGCAACTATTCTTTGTGCTGTTGTTGTCACATATACTTTTATCCTATATCATAAATTACACAGTTCACTGTCTTTCATGAATTAAGAGAAAAATAAGATCATCTTTTGTATTTACCTACAAATTTACCTTTCTGTCACTTTTCATTCCTTCCTGTAGATCTGAGTTTTTGTATGGTTATTACAAATAACAAACAAATGAGGAAGCTTAACTATCATGGAAGCTTTACTTATTTATTAATTTTTAATGGACTGTCACGTTCACCTGATTAACCAAAAAGTCTTAGCTGTGGGTTTCAATTCCTATTATTGTGAGATCACCTGCATGCTCAGTAGAGTGATATACAGAGCTTATTAAGAAAGCATTGCTGAAATTTCAACTTTTTCTCTGTTGCTTCCTGCTCCAACAGGTCTATGGAAATGCAGGACCTAGCGAGTCCTCATCCTCTTGTTGGAGGTGGCGACACTCCTGGTAGCTCCAAACTGGAGAAAGCTAATCTCAGCAGCACATCGGTCACCACAAATGGGACAGGAGGTAAGTGTACAACCCTGAAGACACCCAGAATCACATTTCAAACTTTGTTGTGGCTTTACATGTTAGGGATCTGCTAGTAAATAAATATTATATCTCATAAGCAATAGCATCACAGCATTATACTCAAGTAATATATAGTTAATGGATTATTTATTGTTCTGTTGATTTTCGTGAAATTTTTGCTCCTCCTCTATAGCTGGAAGCATTCAGAAAGAATAGATAGCCCCGAGCAACATTTTGAAGGCCTTTAGCAAGGCTTCCTTTTTGTATTTGCCCTTGTACATATTTTTCAAAATGTAAAAAATGTGGCCCAAGGATTTACTCTCTGATCTTACTCAACAACAACAAAAATAGAAAATGGAAAAGAAATTCTATTAGTTTTTGGTTTTATTTTGAATTTTAAGAGAAAGGCTACTCCAAAATTTTTCTTAAAAATGGTTTTTCTTAAAAATGGTTTTGGGAATGGAAAAATGTCCATATCTGCTGCATTTTCTTTTCAAAGAGAGAAATACCTAACATGTATTTAAAATAGAAATTGAATTTTTTTCTAGATACCTTTTCATATGATTAACTCATAATTATGCCACAACATATGGCAACAATAATAACTATTTCAAATATTTCACCCTATTGTTTTTATAAAATGCATTCAACCTGTCAGAAAATACGATCTGATTTTTGCATCAGAATATGTATACGTAGAACGCCTATACATATATATATACATATATACACATATATAAGCTGCATTTTAAATTACTCACAATTATTTTGAAGTTTTGTAGATTTAGTTGTTTTTGTCGAGTGAAAAATTACTTGAAAATTGCTTTAATTTGTAAGCTATTCATATTATTAGATATCAGCATTTGCCACATCATATTTTCTTTTAAATTTTCAGTAAATATTTATTAAATCGATACACCTCTTTCCACTTATTTTAGAGTAACTGTGAAATCTAAAATTTTCTTTGTAAAGTTGTGTGGATTGCAACTTGCCTGTATTTAATAATGTTTTACATAAAACCCTTTGTAAATTAACATTTTCCTTGTTTATAGTGTTTGTCTCTAAACATGCATCTATAATTTTGGCTAATTAATTATAGGATTGCAAATTTATAAGATTGTTTAGTGATAACTTGTGGAGTAAGAACATTTATATTTAAACCTTAACTTGGGTGCAAATAATAAGATTTAAAAAAAAAAAATGCACTCTGAAATCAGACTTTGAAGGTCACTAATCACCATGTATGTATATTTAACTGAACTAAAACATACCTGATAAACTAAAATGTAAAAGTCATACCATGCAGTTATAATTTTGGCAAAAGGGTCAGAAACCAGTACAGGCACTGAAGACTGTTCTCGTACACTGAGCAGGCATTCAGACAATGAACCCTTATGCTGTTCCTGTTCTCAGGGGACAACATGACTGTTTTAAACACTGCAGACTGGTTGCTGAGTTGCAACACCCCCTCCTCCGCAACAAGTATGAGAGATGATGGTACACTGCATGTGTTTGGGTGTGTGGATTTGCCCTTCTGGTTTGCTTTCTGTTGCTATTTCTGTTTGCACTCTCTTTTCTGTGTTCAGTACTTGTTATAAAAAAAAAAAAAAGGAGACATGAACACACCTCTTAGTTGTTTATTGATAACAGTTGGCTATGTTTTTCTTATCAACTAGTATTCTAATCTTAGGTCAGTAGTATTCTTTTCTTAGTTTTTTCATAATTTTGCACAAACGGGTGCATCTACTATTTTTCTATCAGTTTATTAAGTGATAATTCAACATAACTGTCACGTCAATGAGCAGTTGAAGCAGATTGCGCCTCTGTACAAACTCAATCTCCAAAGCCTACAGGCTTTCATAAATTAAATTAAATTCATAACATGGCAAAATGATATTTCCTATTTTACAGACTTTAATAAATATTCCAATTAAAATACCTAAAGTAATATTAACATTTAAAAATCCATCATTTAAAAAATTACCAGTGATGAAAGCTATACATTTAAAATTATAAATTAATATTAAATCTCTTAAAATGTTTTGAACTATATATATTAACTACATTGCTATATTTATATATATATAATATAAATAAACTTTTTCCCAAACCAAAAGTTAATATGCTATCGAAATTTAAAAATTAAAACAAAACCACATAAAACTTCTGTAGAACCACCCAATTCTAGCATTAAAAAGAAGAGCTCACGACCTGTTAGAAATGTGCATTACAAGCAAGCAGTTAGAATAGGCACAGTTTGCCTGGACCTTGCTGTATGTAGATTAAATTAGAATATATGACCAGTGGATGAAAAGTACTCCATTATGCCCGTTATTTAAATTTTTATCGTTTTAGTTTCTTTTTTTATTAACTCCACACTTAAAATATACTTTTCATACTTAAAAAATATGTTGCCAGAATTTAGTTCCTCTTAATTCTCACTCAAGGGTCTTTTTTTGCAAAGAACCAGACAGGAAATGTTTTAGGCTTTGTAGGCTATGCTGTCTCTCTCTGTCTCATCTATGCAGCTCTGTCACTGTAGCTCAGATGCAGCCGTAGGCAATACATAAATGAATGAGAGTCGTCAGGTTCCAATAAAACTTGATTTATGGACCCTGAAATTTAAATTTCGTATAATTATCACATGTCACAATATATTCTAATTTTGATTTTTTTTTAAACATTTAAGATGTAAAAAACATTCTTAGCTCACTGGCTATTGTTCTATTCTGACATATTAATGTAACATAGGCAACTTTACAATAGTGAATATATACAATCAATATTTAGTAATTTACATCTAATATCCAACAGAAAAATTTTTTTAAGTGTAAAACATCAAGTTTTCCTTGTTCTTAGTATAAATGTTTAAGAGTTGTGTGACCATGTGGGAAAAAAAAGGACTTCTGTGTCAGGAAGACCATGGATCTGAAACCTGGCACTACATTTACTAGCTGTGTCATCTTGGACAAGTTACTTAACCTCTCTGAGCTTTAATTCTTTTCTACAAAAGAAGGATAATAATACTTTACTGTCAAAGCTTTTGTTTTAAATCATATAATGTATGTAAATTTGGGGCAATATAAACCAATATATTTTCCTTAATTAATAATTCATTAATAATTAGGCAACAGCTTTTTAAGGAAAATGGAAACATGTAGTCAGTGTGTTAAAAGACCGTCCAGTGTTTGGTCAGATAATGAATTTTTCTGCATTTAGAACATGTAAACTGGCCACAGTTTATTATTATTATAATAAAACAAAAGACAAAAGCAAAAGCTAATTTAGTGGCTTTTCAAGATCTTTCCATTAACTTAGATTTTCAAAAAGATAATTTTGATAGTTTTTACTGATACAAATGAGTCAATAGTATCACCTTAATATCCTACCCTACTACCTTGGTGCTGTTTAAATATATTACATTACTCCTTAAAGTAATTTTTAAAGGGGTTCATCACCTTAATCCTAATTCTGTAATTACATCTGCAGATTTATATTAGAACCTAGATTTTCCTTTCAAATTTTTGTCACTTGTGAAATTGTTAAAATGAAGAACTGTCAATCAAAATATAATAAATATAATCATATCTTAGCATACAGATCAGTGGTCAACAAACTTTTTTTGTAAAAGGTCAGATAGTAAATATTTTCAGCTTTGCAGGCCATATGGTCTCTGTTGTTACTATTCAGCTGTGCTTTCATTGCACAAATGGAGCCATAGACAATATTTAAACAAATGAGCTTGACCATATTCAAATAAAACTTGATCTGTGAACACTGAAATTCGAATTTCGTAAAATTTTTATGTCACAAAATTTTATTCTTCTTTGATATTTTTCAACTATTTAAAAATGTAAGAGTCATTCTTAGCTCATGGGCTATACAAAAACAGGCCGTGGGGTAGACTTGGCACTTGAGATGTAGTTTGCCAACCCAGATATAGATTCATGTATGCTACTTCATGTATAGGTATATACATGCATGTAAATGCATGCCAATCATGTGAAAAGTTACTTCCATATATAAGTAAGATTCTAATTTCCCTAATGGTGTCAAGATACATGATTAACTATACTTTATATACAAAATACTTAGATTTATTGGAAGTGCTTAGGATAGGGTCTAAATGTGAATTTTCACTTTCTAACTTAAAATGTATCAGGTTCCTATTATATGCCAGGTTCTGTGCTAGGAAATGGGAACCCAATGACCTATAGAACATGATACTAGCCATCAAGGGACCAAAAGTCTAGCAGAGGGAAACAGAAAAGAAAATAATGAGTGAATAATGTGTTCAAGGTGGGTGCACAGCAGAGGGAGGGAATATTTGATTCTACATGGAGATTAAGAAAATACTTCAAAGAGAAGATTTGGGGGAACCAAGATCAGACATTCTGATTTGGGGGAACCAAGATCAGACATTCTGATTGGGTTTATGGTGTTTTCTATATTTGAAATCTGTAGAGCATAGAAAAGAATCTCCCAGAGTTTTTAATATATAGATGATTGATTCACATGGGATGAATTTGTTTCTGAGTATTATATGTCTGTGCAGTAGAACCAGCTACTACTGTGGCTCTACTCTTTTTAGATTTTCTTTCTGGAATGAAAGCCGTAAATTGGAAGCATCATCAAATTATTTTACAAAACTAAATACTTCATGGATATTTAGAAATGAAAGACACTTGGTGCTCATAGGTTTTTGAGTGAAAAAATTAATTTAGAAAAACATAAATCATAAAACTAGTAGGCAATACCTCTTTCCTCCCCTGCAGTGTTGTAAATTGTATCCTTCCTGATCTAACTCCTCCTGAAATTCTTTGTAGAACCTAAGTTGTCAGAGGTGGCTATGTGAGATTTTGTGGTTCAGGAAGGAGTATATTTGGAATTACATATATAGTCTTTTAAGTGGACACCGGTTTAAACACAGATCTCTGAAGATGAAATGTAAAATGTAAAGTACTTGGGTTACCTCTCTTTCAAGGGTTAATTAAGCCTAATATTGCAAAAAATGAGCATGAGCATTAAGTTATGATAATAACATAGACTTCCTCTAAAAATAATTAATATATATTAGTGTTGTACTTGAGTTCTAAAGATAATCTGAGGGCACAAGATTAAATTTGCTTTGGAAATACTTGTATGAGGGTATGCAAGAAGGTTGGGATGTAAAGAGAGAAAATCAGTGACTTAGTAGCCATAGCTGACAGTAATCTCATGCAATCTTGGTTTAGTCCACAGAGATCAATTATTTTTGAAGGTTAAAAATAAAACCCAATCATGTCAATATAATAAAATGACTTTGACTTTTTTTTTACTATTTGGCTTTATGAAAAACATCTAAGTTGCAAGTGGATAACTAGTGTGGAGGGGGCCTGGCAATATCATTATTTCTTGAAGTAATGGTTCTGTACGAAGTGCTATATGTATGTAGATTTTCCATCCCACCTTTTGGGAAATGAACCTTGAATCACTTATTTCGAGCATGTAGAAGAATAAAACCACAAAACTCTCTAACCCAAGAATTAAAAAATGATTGCGGCTTTTGAAATCAAAATATTTATGTTGTGAGTTTGAATTTTGCTCATAAAGATGATGCTTTTCTTCTATAGAAGGTTATTCTTTCCATTTGATAGCATGAACTGTAATGATATTGGTCACAGTCCTTAAAATAAATTAAAAGCCCTGTTTAACTTCTGTGTTAACTTAAGAAAAATAGAATACAGTGAAAAGTAAAAAATACATTTGAACATGACAGTGAATGTACACTCGTAAACTTTTGGAATGAGTATTTTTATAAGTTTTAGAAAACAGACGCATAAAACTAGGTTTGTTTCATTGATGAACATCTTTCCAATAGTGTCTTGCACATATTAAATGTGTGGAAACAAAAGCAAGACAAAAGAAAATGGAATACATTTCAAATATATTCAGACCTGTAGTGAAAACGACTTCCAGTTTTCAAACTTTATAATTATCATAATGTTTACTTTATAGTCATTACCTGTTTTCTAAATATTAAGACACTTCTTTGTATTTTAGCATCTTTTTAATAAATCAGCTAATCATATAAAGAACGCCCATTTCACTTCTTTAAGTTTTCTGTTCCTGAAAAAAACTTATTATTACTTAATATTACTTTCTTTCTCTATAAAAATCAAATCAAAATAACTTTGCATCTTACTCAAGAGATGTTTGCTGATGCTGCCTTCCTGTGAACATAAATTATTTTCTGTAGCAGCATGATTAATTTTCCCCCTTTTCCCTATTATTCAACTCTTACCCACATATGAAAAATAAGTTTGGATTAATGTGTAATGTTTTCCCCCAAATGTTAGCATCCATTTAACTATTACTTTTAAATCCATGTGTTTTAGTCCACTGAACACATCTTGATGTGTATGCTTCTCTTTATATACTTTCTAGTGATGCCTCTTCTCAGCTAAATGAGCCTCCTTTGTCTTTGACTAAAAGCAGACCTTTAAAATTTTAATGAGAGATGATTCCAGGATAATGAATGCAACCACAAACTCTCTCTCTGGCTTTTCTTCGTTCTCCTTTCAAACTCTCTGGCTTTTCTTCCTTCTCCTTTTGACCACCTGAAACTTTCAAATTGAGGAGATTATAATCAACACCAATACTAAGTTTTTGAAATCAAACCTCAAAGTTGGGATCCAAAGTAACAAAACTAAACCTCATGTCTAGCTTGGTTAGTTTTTTAGATATTCTGCTTCCCCTCTCCCCACTTCACAAGTGAAATATATTTAACCATTAGTATTAATACATCTATTTTAAAAATATTGTTATAGATTTAGACATGTTTACATAGGAATTTCGCCATGATTAGAATTTGGAAGTCTCTTATCTTAGTTTTGCTGGAGGCTTTGGACGATTCCTTTTTGTCATATGTCAGAAGTCAGATGGGGACATTGCATCATAGAGAGTAGCTTTTACACCTTTCTAAACCCTACTCTGGATCATCTCTATACAGATGAAAGGAATTCTTGGTTAGTTAGTGCTGCCTGTGAGGCAGTGTGGTTTAGAGTTTGGATTCTTTCCAACCTTTACAGTTCGACTCTGAATCTTCCAGCAAATCTTCATGACATAGTTAAATCCCGGATGCTAAATTAACCCCAGAGCTCACTGAGGGAGGGTCCAGCCAATTCTCTTCATGTGGAAAGGGAACATAATCATTACTGCATGTTTCTCCATCATTAATTGCTTTTCTAACAGAGTAACGTCGCTGACTTGCTTGCTTGGTGGGTACGCTCTGAGCCCACTATTCTTTTGGCCATATTTGTCCGTGGTGGGCTAGTCTTCAGCTTTCTTCTTCATAGTTTTCTGCTTGCTTCTGAGGTTTTGAACTGTGTCATTCCATTTATGACCAGGAAACATAAGAGGTGTTAAGCAGAAAATAATTTAGTTTATTCCCTTGCTGCTGTGATACATGGAGCTCTGGCCACAAAGGGAAAATATGGTGTGACAAAATGGGTAGAGGCTTGCCCCTGCCAAACTCGTTGCATCTAATAATGACAGTGATGTAGACCTCAGTGGCTACATCATTGCCAAGTGAGGATTTTGCCAAAATATACCACCTCAGAGGAGAAATAATATATGAAAGAGTTTTCAAAAGATACAATTAGTGTTGTAGAAACCATCTCTTATTCTATGCTTATGTCTATAATGTATTAAAAATTGTTATACCATTAGAATAAAAAGCCCAACACCTTATGGCTCTTTTGGCTTTTGTAGAGCAGAAATTTACTGAGTGCTTCATTTTCCAACCACCATATGAATACACCCCTGGTTTCTGTATTTGCATATGCCTCGTTGTATCCTTAAAGCAATCTTTTTTTTTTTTTAATGTCTTCTTGGGAAGAATAAAATATCAGCAGTAAATCTCTTTGTTACGATTTGGATTAAATGTGCTAAAGACTGACTGACGGTTCCTTTCTTCTGCCTTTTGACTATAATACCAGAGTGTGCTTAGGTGATTTAAAAATGCAAATACACGTACTGCTGTTTCACTGTGTAAGGTTGACTGCCTTTATAAACCAGATTCGAGAAAACCAGCTTAGGCAGAAGATTTTTAGATTAAATCCTCTATAAATGCATGTCCATTTAGAAGCTAAATTAACAAAACTCTCCTCATCGACTTCCCAAGTTTTCTCTTGCATGCCATGGTAGCTAGAAAAGCCACTAGTCGTACAGTCTGCATCTTTGATATAAAGTTAGAAATAAAACTCACATGTACTTATTCTTCTACGTAGTGTCTCTCCTTGCAGTCAAAACAGAGCCTTTGAACAGCAGTGAAACCACAACCACGACTGGAGATGGAGCGCTTGACACTTTTACTGGGTCAGGTAAAGCCTTAAGCTCGTGTGTTGTTCTGTACGCATTGGGGTCCACCTCATCCTCCTGGTGAATAAGCGAGAATTGGATTTTTATAAATTCAGCAATAAATTCACTTTTTGGAAAACTCATTGTCATAAAATTATGCTTTTTTTAGAAATGATGTTTAGAATAGTTTTGCTGAATCTGCAGTTGACAGCAAAGCAATCCCCTGACTTTCTTATTAGAAATAAGCAGAACTGACTTCTTTCATAATTATTTTATACAGTGCTTAATTTAATTATTAGGTTGTAATTGTTAACTTTGTTCCTTCAACTTACCCATTTAAATGACATAAAAACTGCCTTCTCTCCAACATTCGAGATGTAAAACTATCCATTTGATTCTTTCTAAATAACCTTGTTTCCTCTCTGGGTTTTAAAAAAAAAAAACCTTCCTGTGTAAGCAGCTGAGTGACAGGTATTAAAGGTTAATGGGCTGCAGGAGAGCACATGCTGGTCGCATTAGAACCCAGCCTCTGAGAGCATGACTTTCGCTCAAATGCTTCAAAGAGAACAATAGCGTGTCTTTAAACATCAATCCTCTTTAAATATAAATACCTGATAACTCCCAGGTGGGCAAAAGGACAGGCAATAAGTTGACTTAAAGACTTTTTTTCGTTACTATATTTCGTTTGGTTGATTATCTGGTGAAAGGACGTTTTTTTTTTAACCTGAGGAGGAATTTGTATAGCAGAAAGATGAACATTAAACCTAGAAAAGTATTTGTGATAATTAAATCTTGGTTCTGTTATTCTACTCTAATATATTTTATACTTATTCATGTTCTCATATACAAGGGTTTTGTGTGGGTATGCTTCTCATGTAAAAAGAGCTGAGGTAAAATCCTTGACTATAATGTCATTATAGCATATATTTGATTTTTATAGATACAGATGATCCCGTTTCATTGGTTCACACTGATTGGAAGCAGCTGCCATGTATTCACTTAAATATTAGTACTCCAAACAGAAAGATATAATAATTTATACACTTTGTATAGAGAAGCATGTGTCCTAATTCACATCCTTTCTAGCAATTCTCTTGCCTCTTAGCAGGTAAATAGGCACCAACTTACCCTAGCATTTATATTACTTACCATAACTGTTGTAAACTTTCTGCAAAGTAAATGCATATATGAACACAGTTTTTAAGGATAGGAATGAAATTAAGTGATTGCTGATATACTTAAATAGTACACTACAAGTCAATGAAAGATGAATGAAAAAATTATGGGATGTTAGCTCCAGAAGGAATTTCAGAGATCTGTGATGATCTGTTTTATAGGCAAGAATACGGAGGCGCAGAGAAGTTAAAGGTGGTTAAGGCAACACAGTCAAGGCCTCACAGGTGGTCACTGGTAAAAATGATTCTAGAATAATGTCCTGGTCAGTCCAACAATCTTTTCTTTAATACCCCACTGGAAAATATAAAGATGGAAAAAGAAACAGGTGTGAACTGTCAAGCTGTCTGGAATCTACTCATATTATATTTACAAATAGTTTCCCAGTTTTCTTTTAAGAATTATCTAGGGCTATGCTGTCCAGAAAAGTAGCCACTGGCCATATGTGGCTATTTAAGTCTAAATTAAATACTATTTGGTAAAGCAAAAATTTTTTATCTAGTCACATTAATTACATTTTAAGTGTTTAATAGTTGTATGTGGGTTTTTTTAGTGGCTACCATAATGGACAACTCAGATATAGAACATTTCCAACGCCATGGACCAAGTTCAATTAGACAGAGTGCTTTAGGTCAGGGATTCTCAACAGCACCACTATTAAAAACTTGGCTCATTTTTTTTATTGTGGGAGATCTGTCCTCTGCACTGTAAGGTGTTTAGCAGCATCCCTGGCATCTATCCCAAGTTAACAGTAGCTTTCCTCAGTTGTGACAACCAAAGATGTCTTCTAGCATTTTAAATGTTCCCTGGCAGGCAAAATTTCCACCCATCCCCCAACTTCATCTCCCACCTCTCATCCCACTGAGAGTCACTAATCTAAGGTGTTACAGTAATACCGGTAAAACCTTAAAACTGCTTGACACCACCCTATGAGAATCTGATAATATTCATTAAAAATGTGTTTTAATTAATTTTCAGGGCATTTTGAAGACAAGCACTTTTGCTAACTTTTGTATGCAGAAATGATGGAGTATAATGAGTTGAGTGCTTTGCATACATCTCTTGATTAATTAAATGACAATGGGGAATAAAAGGAAGGTCTCCTAAATTTGTACATGGGATTCCAGAAATCATACTGGAAAGATTAGGCTGCTCTGTGTAGGAACAGTCTTTACTTTGATCAGCATAATCTCAGCTCACGTTAATCCAATTTTGTTGTTGTTTTCAATTGTCTGCAGATTTATTAGTTAGAATAAAATATATACAGCCTCCTTAAGAAGCATAAACTTTCTAAGTTTTATGTAAACATAGTTTTCTGAGTCAAAGGTTTTGTTTTCTACCTAGAAAATGAACATATAGACATTCATAGGAAATTTTAAAGGTTGAGCCTTTATACTGTTATGGGTACATTATTCTAATGGTATCTAGATTCATTCATTAGAGGGGAGAAGCATCCTATATATTCAGATTTGTGTTCATATATGTGAGGCTTTTTTTCTGAAATAATTTTGTTCTTTGGCTAATTCAATAAAAGCTGCATGTTCCTTTTTATTATTTGATGTTTCTTTAGAAAAACCTTGTGTTTCACAGTCTTGAGAATAACTGATTAGTATAGTCTGAGTCTTGAGTGTACCACAATGAAGTTTTATAAATGAAACCAAAAATGTGGAATTGAGCCTTACTTAAGTATATTTCTGCTAAACAGAGTATAATTATTGTGAATCAATGAATCAGACTGAATTTCCTGTGCAGTACACTGTTGCTATTATGTAACCCATAGTGTGAGAGAAAAGGTCTGTTCTCATTGAATTGATTTGAAAGTTTTAAACATCCTTTATGTTTTTAATAAATAAGTAGAAAATTAATGGTTCAGTGGTCCATGTGTTTTCAAATATACATAGCAAATTCACTTAAACTTGGTTGCTGAAAATATTTAGAACATAACACCTCTAATCATATTCAGTGATTGTCAAAATTGATTCATAATATTCTTGAAAATATACTCTCTGCATTATTGCTATGAAAACTATAATATACTCTCCGTACTCAGAGCTTACAGTCTAAATAGCATTTTAAATACATTAAATTCTATGTGTTTATGAAGCAATAGATCACAAGGGTACTTAATAGCATTTGGATATAGAAATATATCATGTTTCATAAAATAGTTAGCAACCTAAGCCTATTTGTCACTTTTACAATTCTAAAAGTTTAGCTCCAGAATTATTATGAACAACTTAGAAAAGACATAGTACTTTGAAGTATAACTATGATTGATTAGACTAAACTAATTCCAGCACTGCATTGTATACTACTTTAATCTTTTTGAAAAGTGAATGAACAGCAGATGGCCTAATAAAGACACTCTGTGTGCTTGCCCAGTATGGATTGGCTCTGAAGGGACTGCCTTAACACTTTAGGGTCCATATATTTGCAGTACATCTGTCTTAGTCAAGGCAGATGGTTAAAGGAAAGAGAAACTTCCAAACTTTTGGATACATTCCAGTTTTGGACTACATGTTTGGCTGAAATGTTAATAGGACCTGATTTTCACCTTTAAGTTCTTCTCAAAAAAGTACAATCTCTGAGAGTTCAAAATATATTTATAAATATGATTGCTGCTGCCTCTTGCAGTTAGGTTTTTTTTTTTAATGTTGTATTATTACCCATGCTTTCTGTGTATATTCCAATTATTATTAGAATTATTTGGACCCTGCATTTTTAACTACTCATTGGATTGACCAAATGAAAGGAAAGAGAAAACGATATCATTTTACCACTTGAAAATGAAGGTTGAAGCATCACATTTTTCTTAATTTTTATTATATTTCTAATAGAATAAATACACAGGAAGAGCAATATATTTGGAATTTAAAACATAAAGTCTGCAAATGAAAAAATGTACCTTTATATCATGAAAGCTTTATTACCTATAGTCAAGGATATCTATTCATAGCATATTAATACGTAAGAGCATGCTACGGATTTAAGAAAATGGAGGAATGATGAAGGGGAATGATTTGTGAAAAAAGTTTGTGTCATGCTCCTAGCACATACGTGAAACAGTTTAATTAGAAGAAAATGTTTAGGCATCTGTTTCTGTCTAGAAAATGAATGAATTTTCTGTTTAGAAAATGAATGAATTTTTTGAAACATATCTCTAACATAGTCATTTCTTGAAATAAGTTTTGCACACTCCAGTGAAATATATTTATAAAGCAACCTTTTTTTGCACTGGTTTTTGTGTCTTACAGTAATAACAAGTAGCGGCTATAGCCCCAGATCAGCACATCAATATTCCCCACAGCTGTATCCTTCCAAGTAAGTGGTCAGTAGTCTTTCAGATTTGTTAGAATGATTTTCCAGCATTATCTTGATTAATCATGTTTATACAATATAACAACTTTAAATCAGGATATATTTATGTATATAAATGTTATAGATAGGCAGTTGAATTGACAGATACTTGGATAGATTCATTGGATAGATTAGACATTAGGTAAATACCCTTCACAAGTCTAGGAATGCCCTCACTTATATCTAGACAATTGCTTTAATTCTGGATATTTATATACTTTGAGGAAAGCATCAAGCTCAAACCAGAATACACAGATTTTTTTAATGAAAATTCAAAAATGCTGACTAGTTTAAAGAAAATCTAAAACGATTACATTTTATTCAAACATCAACACTTCGTAATTTGTTCCATCATTACAATATTTTTATTGGATTTCAAGTTCTAATAAACATTTTTGAAAAATATACACTATTGCTTTTATGACTAATATAGTCAACTTTCTGAGCACAGTGGTAGAAATTTCAAGTTTAACTACATTGGGTGTATCTGACTTTGGTTGCCATCAGCCAGATGTGTCAAGATTTTGGATTCCTGATCATGTACATTTAAAAGTTATTTTCCACAGCAGCTAGAGTGTTTATCCTTAAGTATAGGCTAGAGATTGGATATCCATTTTGGGAACATTCCGTAAGATGCGGCATGACGAAGGGAATGGCATTCCATTTCTTTTCGGGAAGCTGCCTACTTTTTAATTTTTTTTAATTTTATTTATTTTTTAAGATTTCTAGTTCTCTGTAGAGAATTTTTGGTAGGGCCTTTAATGACTTTTGTAGTCATTACATAACACTGGGTCATGCATGGTAACAGGAAATATGCTCATGAGTGTACTAATTAACTGGCCTGGGCTTTACTTTCCTCATCTACATATCAGTTGGAATACTATTTCGAATGTAAGCAATATAGACCTGGAAGAGACTTTAGGTGTGATATCTAAACCAAAGTTTTCTTTTCACAGGTGAGGTGTAGACTTAGCAAGTTTAAATTATTTGTCCAAGGTAACTAGACTGGTTTGTAGCAGAGCCTGGGCTCCTGACATTCAGACTCTTGTCCTTTTCCATATTGTTAAAATGATATTATGGATAAAGAAGAGGATTACTTCCGGGCTATTATCAGGTTTCACTGAATCTAAGCTGTCTGAATTAATATGCAGTCTTTGTTGCCACAGTAATGCTATTTTTCTGATATTTAGGCCCTATCCACACATTCTTTCTACACCAGCAGCTCAAACAATGTCTGCCTATGCAGGCCAGACTCAGTATTCGGGGATGCAGCAGCCAGCCGTCTACACAGCGTACTCACAGACAGGACAGCCCTATAGCCTGCCCACTTACGGTATTTCACATCTTCTCTCTTCTTCTTTGGTTATAAGCACGTAATCCTGCTGGCTAGTAGTTGTATAGTCTAATATATTGATATGTTACAACTCAGAAGTAAGATCACTTTACTAATGAAATGGGTTGCACATGCGTTTTCCAAACAGATCTGGGCGTGATGTTACCAGGCATCAAGACAGAGGGCGGACTCTCACAGACTCAGTCACCGTTACAGAGTGGGTGCCTCAGTTACAGCCCCGGGTTTTCTACCCCGCAGCCAGGCCAGACACCTTATTCTTACCAGATGCCAGGTAAGTACCACACAGGAAACATGTTATGTGAGAAAGAATTCTTTGAATGAGACTCCTTGGCTTCAGACTAGGAATATAAAGTCATGAGGACAGTTTTAAATCTTACCACTGCTCACACGATGTCATCAGAAAAGACAAATAACTAGGAAGAAACATGATGAAAAGAGTTCAGTATACATCAAGAAACATGACCCATATCAAAGTTAAATATTTAAGTTTAAGTTGCATAAAATTGGCAGGAAACTAAGTCCAAGCAAAGCAACCTCCAGGCCAGTCGCCACACCAGTCACATGTTTGGCATCTATTAAAGTGATTTCAAAGATTCATGACAAAACCCAGTATTTTCTTGTCAGGATTCCTTACATACGTAATGCTTTTTTGATTAAATTTAAAATTGAATTAGCACTTCTCTAAGTCCCATTTATTGTTGAATAATTGAAGATTTTTTTTGTTCATTTCTAAAATCTCTCCCCTGTTAATACTATATTTCTTGAAGAGGAATATTTAGATAATTTGTACCTCCACCTTAAAAATTTTTTCTCCATGTACGATCATTATTTAATTTTTCTTTTTGTTTTTGTCTCCAATTAAAAATTATTTTTGAACATTGTGTAGCAGTTGCAGAAAATATTTTAGTGACATACTAAAAACATTAAAAGGTTATTTCCTATCTGTCATTTTTTCTATATGGTTAGTCGTAGTTTGGGGGCTATATTAACATTATTTGAACCAACCAATATTGCCATTTTAGTTGTCTGACTAAAATGAAATAATTACTTAGACCTTTTTGGCTGAAATGACAGGTCTCTTTTTTCCTTATAACATTGGTAGATACATCTATGCATACATGCCTCAACCACAATAAGCCACTGTGGAAAATGCCATAGAGACATATCCATTTATTCCTCAGAATACTTTCATATCGGATATTCCAGGCCATGTCAGTTTGTGTCGATTACCTAATACTATTGCTATTCAAGACACATTGATAAAACAAGTAATCAGCTGCCTCAATAGTCTTTTATTTTATTTATTTATTCCTTAACAAGTACATTCCATGAGAACATTTTTTTTAATCTGTAAATTGATAGTTCACTTGTTTTTGCTCTAATTTTAAAAATAATTAAATAACTTTCAGACCTTGTCGTAAAATTTTAGAAGGTCGTCAAACCTTAGATGATTGCAGTATAAACAGTTCTGCCTTGGGTCTGAGCCCTAGCTCACAGCTTTTTTTGTTCTAAAGAAAGGACATAGAGGAACAGAAAGATGGGGAGCTGGAAGCATGAACTCTAAATGGATTCCATGTGTTTATTTCCTAAGCTAGCCCCAGCCAAATGTTTGAACTTGAGTAGTTTTTGTATGTATATGCAGTTGATATGACCACTGGAAAGTCCCAGTAGTTTCCTGGAAGTAGTCTCAGTATGGATAATATCTTATTCTTTGAGTACTTCTGTACGTGTAGACATTGACCCTTGAAGGTTAGCCAAGTCCTTGGTAAGACTGTTCCCACAAGCTCCTGTTTACCTCTATAGACTTCTAAAGAAAGGACTTTACCTGTTGTCACAAGACACAGCTAAGGACATTTTCCTTAGAAATCTCTCAATTTTCAATCTCACTGCCTCAACAACAAAATTTAATATATATTTCATTGAATTCTGCAAAGTGAAATATTTTTAATATTTTTCAAGAAATATTTTTAAAATGCAATTTGTTCTTTACCTCTAGGTTCTAGCTTTGCACCATCATCTACTATTTATGCAAATAATTCAGTTTCCAACTCAACGAATTTCAGTGGTTCACAACAGGTATAGTAGCTTTTTGTGTTTATGCTTTTATATATATTTCAGATTTTTGAAGAATAGTATCAGGTTAGTAAGGTTTATGTATTTCAAATTAAGATGGCATTTCAAGGTGGTAAAAATGAGCTGTCTGGAATTCTTTGGATTTGTGTAATTCTGGATGTTTCAGTTTTCCTGATTGCTAAAGTTTTGCCCTTTAAACATTTAAGCCATGATTGTTTTAGTCATTTGACAGGAAATTACAGAATCTATTGCATATTTTCCTATTATTTTAAGCTATACTAAACATAATTTTATTTTTTCTTGATAAAACAGTTATTATGAAAATTCATAGGTTGAACTATAATCCGTAATCAGATTATGATGTAGACTATAAAACACTCTTGGTCCAAAACCAAATCATTTGTTCCTAAACAAAATGCCTGTCAAACTACTATTGGCTTTTATTTTTTAGTTCTATGATTTCTTTTTGATAACTGTTAAATTCCTACTGCCCTGACAGCTGTAATTTTTTGCTTTTGTCACCCACTACACTTGCTCCTAGAATTCCTTAGTCCTCATAGTGATGTTTGCTTAATACTTTTGTGTGTTTTGAAACCTGCGATTGTTTTTAGAATCGTGTTAGAATTATGTGTGGAACAAGCGCGGATGTGCCTGAATGAGTGAGTTAGCATGGAACGACATGAATTTGTGATATATTCAGAAAGTTTTGTCCCTATTTCCTGCTCCTCAGTCATGTTCAGAGTAGCTGAGGTAGAGGGGTAGCTGATTTCATGGGTAAGCAATACACTAACATAATCGCTGGACTTCTGTACATTCTAAAATATGTTACTGCATAAGTGTTTGCTCTTCGGATTTACTGAAGGAATTATATTAATTGCCTTCTCCTTTCAATTTTTATTAAGGTAACAAGAGGCAAAGTGGAAAATTTGATGATTAAACAGTGGAATAATGATATTTTTGACAGGATTAAACTGTATAGTTTGGCATTAGTTTGAAAAATGGTTTCTTAAAACAGTAAACATCAAAGTCAGTATGCATATTTTATTATAAAAAATTGAGAATTTTTGATAATCCAGGTAGCTTAATTTCACTCGCTCATTTATTAATACACCAAACATTTATTGAGCACCTGTTAGCCATTAGATTTTTCGACTGTGCATTGGAGATTCGAAGTCGGTGTTCCCTGCTCTCTGGAAGGATACAATCCTCCTGAAAACACAGACATGAAAATAATATGGGCAGGGAGTGGAATATTTGGAATATAATAATAGAAATATACACTAGGCAGAGTAGTAGCATAAGGGGAAGACTGCTTTGTTCTTTGTTGGGAGGATTAAAAAAATGATTAATAAGGAGAAGAAAATTTATTGACAAACAGTTTTATATCACAAAATACATCCAGTACTAGCAGTATATTTAATTCAGTGGCCCCAGTATAATATGTAATCTGTATTTTGGACCATGGTCTGAAGACTAATTGATTCTTTTAGCAAACACTCACTGAGTGCCTATTAGATATTAGGAACTGGTCTGTATCCTGGGGAGCTGAAGGTAGGAGCAGCGTGAATGGAACCTGTTTCTTGCTTTAGGGAGCTTTCTGTCTACTGAGAAAAGCAGACAATAAACCAGTAAACACCTGAGTAAATATAGAATTGGAAAGCATGAAGGGAGAGAACAGGGTCCTATTAAAAATATTATGAGAAGGCTAATTTTGAGTAAGGGGGAATTTTGTGGAAGGCTTCTCCATGGAAATGACATTTAGGCCAAGTCTTCCAAAAGTTAGGTGAAGACTGAGGGCAAGGGTGTTCAGGCATAGAAAGCAGCATGTATCACATCCCTGAGGGGTGAAAATCGTGGGGTGTCAGTGAACTCAAAGAAGGCTGGAGTTTAGTTTGCACCTGAGGGGCAGGTGGGGAAACATCCATTTATGGAGGTAGGCTGCGGCCTGCTCATGTAGGGCCCTGTGGCTTATAATAAGGACCTTCAATTCTATTCTAAGCCCAAAGGGAAGCTATTAAAGAATTTTTTTAGCAGGAGAATAGCATAATGTAATTTATTTTTGAAAAATATTACTCTGGCTTCAGAGACTTTGGAAAAAGCCAAAAATGGAAATGAGGAGAGCAGTTAGAAAACTGGTACATTGGCTACAGCAGGCAGTGAAGGTAGCTTGGACAAGGTGATAAGAGTGGAGATGAAGAGTAGGGGGAATCTTTGAGATATACTTGAGTGCAAAAAGACACTATAATCACTGGAAGCTGGTAGACTGGACCTTTCCAGTGAGTAACTTCATCTTCCTCTCCGGGCACTGGCAGCCCAGTGGAGAGCTTCCTACACAGATAGATGCTGGAGTCAGTCTCTCTGGCTTCCACTTTGAGCCCTGAAACTTGCTGTCTGACTTTGGGCAAATCTCTTTAAACACTCTGTGCCTTTATCCCTTTACTTCAGTGTAAAATAGAGATAGTAATAATACTGCATAGGAGGTTGTGAGATTTCAATGAGTAAATCTACTAAAGGCCTTAGAGGAGTGCCTGACACAAAGTAAGCACTGTGTTAATATTTGTGATCCATGTTTTACTCTGAGAAAAATACGTTACTAGGAATTTTGTCCAAATACTGCCAAGAGTTTTCTGTTTTTTTGTTTGTTTGTTTTGTTTTTGACTCTCAGGTAATAGTAGGGAACATCAGATCCTGAAATTAACAGACAAATAGAATTTTCATTTTCTGCCATACTGCTTAACCCTTTCTGATGATACATATATTTGCTTATACATATATTTACGAACGCAGAGAATTTCCTCTTTTGGAAACCACATCAACCATGGATCTTTGTTTCCCTTAGAAACGTGCATTAGGGAATCTTCATCCTGACCAAGGATTTGTCATCACTGATAACAATTTGGGCTAAAACATGTCAGATATATTAAACACCAACTATTGCAACAAATACTTATTCCTTATCTTAATATGTAAAAGGATTTTGAAGGATTATTTACATCATTTTAAGATTATTTTAAAAATTTTTAATAAAAAGCAGGTGAAAGGAATTGACCCAATGGCTTTCTTTTCTCTCTAACAAATGATGCAAACTAAATATATGAAAGCCTCACGAAAGACTTTAGGTCAAGGCCTCAGGTGGCATGTAGCCTGTGAGAAACTGGGTAAGAATATCTTTTATTCATTTTCTTTTCTCTACTGTTTACCTCCTGCCAAGAAAACAAAATTATCAAGAGTAGCCTAAAAAGGGAACAAAAATCACAATAATGCAGCCCAAGGTCTGTATGGAAGTGGGGAGAGGGGTACACCTCCTCCTTGCTGGTGATATTAGAAGATGAGAATGAATGCTGTGAATACGAACACCTCCTTCTCTCCTCTTCAAGTGCATAAGACCTGAGGATGTACATCCTTGGAAATGTAATTCTGGGGGGAAAGTGACGCATATACAACCTTTAAACAGATTAATATTTGTGCACTGGACCTGGTTTGCAAGACCCGCAAGGTATTTCATTACTATGTGCGTGCAGGAGATGCCCGCAGAATGGTCTCTGCTTATTAGGATCAGCTCAAAGCTGGGGACTCCAGAACCAGTGGAGCCAGATACTAATCTTTCCATTGCCATTGCGATTGCTTTTCTTTGGAGTATACTAGAGGGTAATCTGTCTTTCAAACACACACACATGTCAATTATTATTTCAGGATTATCCATCCTACGCAGCCTTTGGCCAAAACCAGTATGCACAGTATTACTCTGCATCAACATATGGAGCATATATGACATCAAATAACACAGCTGATGGCACGTCCTCCTCGACCTCAACCTACCAGTTGCAGGAATCTCTCACAGGACTGACTAGCCAACCAGGTACAGATCTTCATCCAGGTGAAATACTTTTTATATGTTTTGCTGTATCTAATAATATGGAGAAAATGGGCATTTTACAAACAAGGCTGAAAGCTTCCAGATAATTATGCTGATGTTTAATCTGTGCTAGTACCACTGATTTAGGTGAGGCTTTTCTGGCATTCCAGAAACCTTTCTTTTAGGTGTGGGATAGTTAGGAGATTGTAATATCAAATGACAGAATACATATGAATATGGAGATAAAAGGTAAGTTGATCTTTTACCAGACTAATTATTTCATGGAGATCTTGACAACATAGAAAAGTTGTAATATTATCTTCTTTGGGTAAAACTGATGATATTTCCTTTATGCTTGAGAAACTGTATAACTTTTTCACCTTACGAGTCATCAGTAGCCCCAGCCAGTGAACATTTCCCACATTCCTAGGATTTTTCGGATCTTTGGTAGGTAGTTTAATAGCTTTGTCTGATCAACACATATTTAAAATCCATCATAGTCTTCATTGCCAGAAGCTTGTCTGTATTCTTATTAGAATTGTATTTGCTGACACATATTTAACACAGCTGAAGAGCTTAAAGTGAAAAGCAAGTTTAATAGAGATTCATTGTAACCCCAATCAAAATTCCAGCAGGATCTTTCGGAGAAATTATCAAGATGATTCTAAAATTACAAGGAAAGACAAAGGAACTAGAATAGCCAAATAATTTTGAATTTTATAAGAACAAAGTTTGAGGACTCACATTGCCTGATTTCAAAATTTATAAAATATAATAATCAAGAATGTTTGGTATTGGCAAAAATATTAGATACATAGAGCAATGGAATAGAATAAAGAGTCCAGAAATATATATATTTCTGGATATATTTTGTATATGTTGTATATAATATATACAACATATACAATGATACAACATATACTAAAAGTTTGGTTTTTGACAAAGGTGCAAAGGCAATTAGAGGGAATGAATAGTTTTTCAGAAAATGGTGCTGGAACACTGACATCCATATGCAAAACAAAACAAAACATAAAACAGAATCTTGACTTGTAACTCATACCATATACAAAACATGTTAAAACTGAAACTTCTAGAAGAAAACATGGAGAAACTCTTTGTGGCCTTGGGTTACATAAAAATTTAATAGATATCACGCTAAAAACACAATCCATAAAAGAAAAGAAAAGCTAAATTAGACTTCATAAAACAAAGAACTTCTGCTCTTCAAAAGACACCATCATAAGAGTAGAAAGACACGCCACAGATTGGGAAAAAATACTTGCAAAACACATATCTGATAAAGCACTTGTATCCAGAATATATAAAGAACTATCAAAACTCAATAAGAAAATCAAAGTTAAGAAATTTTTTGTTTTTGTAAATACCATTTAGTATGTTCAAGAATATTTTTCTGACTTCCAGTTATTTGCAAGATCCAAACTCATCTCTGCTTCTTTTTTGTCCTGCTTTGGAAGGGCAAGAAAATAGGGACACATGGTCACAATACTGTAAATTCTTTCTAACTGGACCAGTGGTTCCAAGAAGACAAAAAGCCCATTAAACAATTATTCATTGAGTGCCTGTTAGGTACCAGGCACTGCTGGTATTTCAGCAGTGAATATGCTCTCTGCATACATTTAACTTCATTTAGCTTCCATTTAACAAGCAAGACAAGATCGAGCAAATAATTAAAATAGTATGAATGTTGAGAAAAGGAAAATGCTAGATAACGTGGGGAATATTAACGAGAAAACTAATTTGAACATGAAGAAGTGACAATGAAACATACTTTTGCGAGACACGGGCCCCTCACTGTTGTGGCCTCTCCCGTTGCGGAGCACAGGCTCCGGACGCGCAGGCTCAGCGGCCATGGCTCACAGGCCCAGCCGCTCCGCGGCACGTGGGATCCTCCCAGACCGGGGCACGAACCCGCGTCCCCTACATCGGCAGGCAGACTCTCAACCACTGCGCCACCGTGGAAGCCCGACAATGAAACATACTTTAAGCGACAGAGAAAATGCAATTATATTCATGAAATGGCAACATTCTTTCTTTTTGGTTCACTGTTATATATGGGGTGAATAAACAACAAGGTCCTACTGTATAGCACAGGGAACTATATTCAATATCCTGTGATAAACCATAATGGAAGAGAATATTTAAAAAAAGAATCTCAAAATATTGTCTCTAATCTAACTATAGACCGAAGGGAAAATTGTTGATAGGTGTACTAGATTTTGATGCCCCTACTACCAGTTTCTTTCCCCTTATCTTCTTTTTAGACCCTCCCTCCTGTAAACACATAGCCCCTTTGAAGCTCTAGTCCTCATTCCCTCTTTTTAGTCGTTCCACCTAACCTCCCCCTCTCTTAGCAGCCATATCTTATGTAGGGCCAGGATGAAGGGAAGGCAAGAGTTGCCTGGGGTGCAGAATGTAAGGGGGCGTTCATTCTCACAGCCCTTAAATTTTACACCCTTGGCACACTACCTGCCTTAACTTCCACCCAGCCTAAATCCCATGTTCCAATTCTGTCCTGATCCTCTTTGAGTAAACACTTACATTTCATTAAGAATCTTCTCTTAATTTAAAGAATGAGTGATTTCTCAGAATCCTTGCTTACAAGTGGTGGAAGCACTTTAGGTGGGGAGATATTTGATGTTCTCGTCACACTGCGCAAGGTGTTTCTCACTGGTGAATGCACGGGGAAAACAAAGTAGAATGACTGTGTTCAGAAGCAAAACCACAGACTAAATATTTGATCATCGAGATATCAGAGACAGAGTGACAGGACTTGGAAAGTGTTTTGGAATTTACTAGAATTGAGCTACCAGGAATGAAAACCATTCAAATACCCCAAAATGGTTTATGCTGCGTAGAACTTTGGGTGGAAGATTGGTTTTAATCTAATTTCAGTATGACCACAAGAGTTTCTATGCATGAAAGACACAGATGGGTACTCTCTATTAGCTAAAGAATAATCAACTTTCAGAATAGCTATTTTATTTACATTAAAAATACTAAACGCAGACATGTAGATATTCTGAGTATGTGACTTTGAATGTAACACATTCATATGTGACATTCTCATATTCAGTATCAGAATGCTGCAATTTCTTCAGCTTTCCACTGGTTGCTAATACCAACGAATACAGTTTGACATAATTGTCAGATCTTACGAGACTTTCCACTGAATTTAAAGAAGAAATTATTTCTACTTGTACCCATATTATTCTCTCAACCAAAATCATAACAATACACGTGTCTAGATCTTTAAGGAACTCTGTGACCTCAGACCTTCAGTCAAGATAGTTTTAAGTTTGATTTTTGCCTTTGCAGGTCTGGCATGCATCCAAAAAGTAAACACGTTCATAACTATGGGATTTTTCTTTATTATTGATGAAATTTGAGGTATTTTGTTTAAGGGTATAAAGAGTATTTTCCACTGACTGGCTCTGCGTTTGGACTTAAAGCAGAGACCTAACAGTTAAATCCACAGTTTGTCATAAATCATTCACTGTTGACTTCTCCCGTGTTTAAAATGGAAACATACTTTATGTTCTATAAGAGACAGCTGGTTGCTCTGATTTAGCGATAAACCTAATGAAATAAAGTTGGATCTAAATATCCAAAACTTAGAAGGTGCAGTTATTCATTACGGTACTGATTAAAAGATAATTATTCAGTCATGTATAGTGTTAGCCCAGGAAAAAGCCTAGGGCAATGGGTAATGACTGATGTTATTTGGAAATTACAAATAGCATTCAGTCATTTATTTTACCTTATTAGGTAATTTGACAATGTATTTAAAGAAACATTACCATGCTGATTAAGAACAGATATTTTAGTTCATTATCTTTGAAAAGATCTTTCTTTGCCTTTAACATAAAGGTTATCTTAGGTGTATTATATTTTTGATTCGCATTCCGAATGTTTGATGACTGATAGCACATTAAGCTTAGTGATATTTTTATAGCTCCTTTTTAAAATTTTAAACATCTTTAAAATTAAATATAACTAGCAATTTGTAACAACATTCTGTAGTCTGAGACCTTGGCAAACATTTCAGATACATTAGCTAATTAAACTTTACAAGTGTTGCAGAAAAGTAAAGGATATGGTAAGATCACTCTTTGAAAAGAAGCCAGTTTCTTAGGCAGAACTCAGTAGACTTTCTAGGCCTCATGGCATTACACATGAGGACAGGAAGGAAAGCAAAGTAGTAATTCATTTCATTGAAGGAACAAGAGGACTTAAACGGAAAGGACTGACCACATTTAACTTCTCTGCCAATTTGCATTTTCCCTACCTGCAGCATTACTGTACCCTAGTGCAATTACCTGAGTGAAATTGACAGAGGCACTGGAATTAACAGCTTTCTCCTTTTAAAAACAAATGTCAACAAATGTTTAATGACCAGTTGAGCTCAAGTTCCTGATTTTGCCCTTTATCAGAAGAAAGGCTAGAACCTTCAAAAGATATGGAGGTCAGTTCATTTCCATCTGGGTGGTTGCTGTAGGAGCCCAAATACAGCAGATGGCCTCTTAAGGACCTGCTCTTTTACTCTGATGTTCTTCAGATGAATTCCTTGGCCCTCACTCTCACAGAAATTGTGTAAAGTCTGTGTAACTCTTTTGATTAGTAGAAACAGATATACATTTGACCTTTTTGTAACCTGGACAGACTGGTGCTATTTGGGAGAGGAAGTATTACCTAGTGGTTAAAGCGGGAGTTCTGGAACCATATCAACATTTCACATACAGGCTATTTCATCTTGGTTAGTTAATTGAGTCCCACATGTCTCCAGTTCTCCCATTATTAAAAGAGGCTAATAAAGGAACAAATTCACTGGGTAGAAGTGAAGTTTAAGTCATATATATGTGTGTGTGTGTGTGTGTGTGTGTGTGTGTGTGTGTGTAAAGAACGTTTCACAGTAAAGAGCTCTGACAAATCAATAAGAAAAAGATAACCCAATTTTTTAAAATTAGTCAAAGATTTAAACAGTTACTTCATAAAAAGTAGATACCAAATGAGTAAGAAACAAAGTATTCTACATCATTACTCATCAAGAAAATGCTAATTAAAACTACAATAAGATACTACCAACCCCTACAATCGCTAATATAAAAAAGACTAGCAATACCAAGTATTGGTGAGGATGTAGAGCAACTAGAACTCTCAGTGCTAGTAAGAGAGTGAATTAATACAACAGCTTTGGAAAAGAGTGCTCAGTGTCTACTGAAGGTAAACATATTCCTTCCATTTGACCCAGCACTCCCTCTGCCAGGTGTATACATATAGGCATATGCTTAGTATATACATATAGGGATATGCTAGGAAGGGGAGCTTATGCCCACAGGTATAAACAAGAATGTTTATAACAGCTTTATTCATAGTTGCCTAAAACTACAAATAACCCAAATGTTCATCAACAGAATGTATAAAGCATAGTGTACATATGTCATGAAGTTCCAGCCACATTAAGGAAAAAACAAACAACTGCTCCAGGCTACAATGTGGGTGAATCTCAGACATAATGAGCGGCGACTCTAGCCAAACACGTATTCCAATAAGCTTATTGAGACCCAGACACTTCCTATGACCAGTCTTTTCCCTTCCTCCTTCTACTCTTTTCACTCCCTTGTTGTGATAGCTGCTGACTTCCAGTTCATTCGAGTAGCTGAGTTGTTCCTGCCAAACCCCGTCTTTAGGGATCCAGTCAACCATCAACCACCCATAACTGAGCACAGTAACTTTGGGATTTTGCAAGATTTTGTCTATTCACCTCTTGCACTGTGGCAAGAACAAAGCTGCCTGATGAGAGTTAACTCCTGAAAATTGATCTATCATGGATAGAAAGATAGGTCTTAGGGAATGTCAACCAAAAAAATCTTATAAGCTTAATAAATGTGTGTTAATTTGAATCAATATTTTATCTGAAAAAGAACATTTGATTGGCAGGACATAGTAACCTTAGAAAAATTCTGTTTTATAAAAATAATTGAAAATAGAAAACATTTTGTGTGATATTTTTAAAAAGTAGATGTGTGTTTAAGTACCCAAATCCCCATCTAACACCTATACACGTAAGCTGAAACCTGATTTACTATGACATAGGGCAATATTCAGCATCATAACTCAAGATCCTTTTATTATGCTTTCTACTCTCATGCATTCGATAGCAGAGACCCATGCAATGAACTGTGCTAGCAATGTTTTAAGAGCAAATAATATTTGGAACACAGACATTTTTTTTGATGTTGTCCTGACATGCACAGATGTTTCCCAAAGAAAACATTTGACCGCTAGAAATTATTAGAGGTTAGCTATGTAAACACTGTTTGCCTAAAACATCTCAGAAAAAATGTTACCTAAGTGTGATCTAGTTTGTTCAGATGTGTTTATTTAGATTAATAACTGCTTGGCTGTCCTCATAATCATTTTACTTTAATTTTTATGATAAAGCATGAGAGTCATAACATCTTTACTTTTAAAAATTGTGTAACTTTAATATAGTTTGCCATTGGACTCTCCTAGACATTTTAACATTATGCATATGATTTCAGTTAAACATAAACCAGATTTATCTCAGTAATACCAAAAGATAGCTGCTATTACCCAGGCTTTAGTATACAAAGAAACTGAGATTCAGAGAGACTGAGTAAAATGCTTGAAGTCATATAGTAAGTCCAACTCTTGTTACTTGTGAAGTTTTACTGCACCTCACTGTCGCCTTGGTGGGTTTATCTTAACACCCTCTCCTACAGACTTGCCACTGCTCTGTACTCTCCACCTCATAAGATGCTGCATCGCTAGCTTTAGACGTGTCAGACTTTTGGGTATCTGTGGGACACGCAGAACCCAATTAAACATAAAGTCTGAAACTTAAGATTTGACTTGGCATGATGTATGGGGTCATCACGTAGAAAGTGACTGACCTATGAGAGGGTTAGATTGCCCACATGGTGTGGAGTGGGGAAAATGATCAAAGGAGACAAATGTGCTGTCCAGTACTGTAGCCGCTGACTTCAGTCTGTACTAGCCCCATTACAAGGGCTTAATAGGCACGTGTGGCTAGTACAGATTGAAGTCAGCTCTAAGTGTCATATACGCACAGGATTTTGAAGACTTAGCATGAAAACGAGATTATGTAAAACATGTCATCTTTATATTTATTATATGCTGAAATGATAATGTTTTGGATATATTAGAGCAATTAGCATATAGGAATGAAATTAGTTTTACATGTTTCTTTTTACCTTTTTTAATGCGGCTTCTAGAACATTTAAAATTATATGTATGCGTGGTTACATTCGTGGCTCACTTTGTATTTCTGTTGGACAGCACTGGTACTCGCTGTTCTTTTAAGACGGGTCCTTTAAAAAGAAAAGATAGCAAACAGATAGCTTCTAGATAGAAATGCAAGGTCAAAGGGAAGGACTTTTCAACTTGTCTGTGTGCCCCCCGCCCCCAGAAACGGGAGAGGTTGAAGGGAAGGTAAGAGAGAGTTTGAGTAGTGGAGCATGATTATTCTCTAATAGGTGAGGCACGGAAGTCATATTTGCAGGGGGAGGGATGGCATCTCATCCTCAGACATAAGGAGGTGACAACAGATCTAAATTTAGATAAATACATAGGTGGGGATAGAGATGGGAAGTTGAGGGCATCTGGAGTACAAAAGGTCTTCAGGTTTAATAGATCACATAGATCGAAACTAGGAGAAACCTGTGTGACCTGCAAAATTTTGACTGAATTAGAATTTTGTGTATTTGTGATTATAAATCTTTCTTGTCATAAGGAATTTTCTGTTGTAGGATTTGTTAAAATCATTAATCATGAAGACTCATACCTGATCTAAAAATGAAGTGCTGTCCTTGACAGTATTCATGTTATTCACAGGAGAGTTTGATACTGTGCAGAGCCCCTCCACACCCATCAAAGATCTTGATGAGAGAACGTGCAGGAGTTCTGGGTCAAAGTCCCGAGGAAGAGGCCGGAAAAGTAATCCCTCCCCGCCTCCCGACAGTGACCTGGAGGTATGCTGACTTCTCCTTAAAAGGTGTAATGTGATGTTTCATTTTATTGAATGATATATTCTATACCGTACAGTTCTGTAAAGTTTCAGACTTAAAAGAAAAAGATACATCATGAAATGAGTGGACCTACTATGAAGTAGGCATTTCACAGCTCTGAAATTGGAGATTTCGTCCATTATAATGGCAAAACTAAAAACAATAACAACTTAAAAATCATAATGCTCTATAAATTCTAGGCCTGAGATAGTTGCATCTCTTGATCCAAAAGACACAAACAGAAGGCACAAGCAGAAATTTGAAAAATAAAGCCATTGTTTGTGGAGTATTTATCTGAGAAGCACTCTTTCTGGGAGTACTAGGGTCATGAAAGATGTTTACATGGGTCAATAAATATTAAAAGGTAAAATTAATCTGTATGGAGAAAAAAAGGTGTCATCAGAAAATAAGAAAAATTCCAATCATTTGATACATATGTTAAAATTTTTATACCTGTAAAAATTTCCGTGTGTCATTGTTTCCAGTTGGGACAGATCTTTTGAGATATATCCATACTAAGCAGGTTGTTTTTATTATGAAACATCAGAAGAAACTATTCTTAACCGTAATGTGTTACTTCTTACACAGCTGCATATTTTAACTGCGAAAAAAAGTTAAATCTCCAGATTTAGTAAAGTCAAGTAATAGCCCTTGCATCTCTTCATAAGAGATCATTTCCTTGATGCGAACAACAGTAGTAGATTCAAATGCCTTCAAGAACCCAGCAGGTGATATGAATGAGTGAACTGGGCTAGGGGGCCAGCAGACTGAGAAGAGTGGGGAGCACTGGCCCAGTCTAAAGGGACCCCTGCATCATTGCCACATGGACTGTCAGCCACCATTGCCACAAACTGGAAGTTTGTCTACTGCAGTCAAAACCCTGAACTTTGTGTGAAATCTTCTAATCTGGACATTTTAATCAATAATTTGAAACCGTTCAAAACACTGTGCAGGCCAAACAACCCATCTTATGACTTAATCTGACCCAAGGGTCCACACGTTACAATTCCTATTTAGAAATTGTTCATTGATTCTTTAAAATATTTTTTAAAATATAATTCTTTGCATGAATTACAAAACTTCATGAATTCATGAGACATAAAATTTTATAAGAGCACACTTCTATCATAAAGTCCAAACGTGTCTTTTGGGTATTAACTGCAAGTACATATTTGAATGAATTCATTCAGATTAGGACATCACATTTTTAAGCCTTATTATTTTTGTCACTCTTGTTCCTCAGGTTTTAAAGGGGTTAGATTTGACAAATTTGGAGGAAAAATTAATGGAGTAGCATAGATTTCCATATAATGGTATCAAGATTATATCCAACAATAAAATGAGAGGTCTTCTACTTGTAAAGAGATTTCTGTTTCCTTGGAACTTGATAATTCTTCGATATTTATCTTTTTTCTCCAGCGTGTGTTTGTGTGGGACTTGGATGAAACCATCATTGTTTTCCACTCACTGCTCACGGGATCTTATGCCCAGAAGTATGGCAAGGTAAGAAATCAAGAAATTTTACCCCAAGACACCTTGTTAGAATTTTATTTTAAATAAAATCAAAAGCCATTTAAAAATACCTTGTAGTGTTTTTATTGCAGTCTGTCAAGTCTGCTCTTAATTATTTATTTCCAGTGGCTCATTGTTCTTTAATGTGAACTGGCAAATTTTACAGAACTTAATTAGAAATCATATTCTTTTTCCTTTCTTCATAATAACTTTGAATTTTCTACATGAAAAACCAAGCTTATTACCCTCACATAATTATTTTAGAAAATGTTTTTGTAAATTGAAATGGACTTTAAACATTATAATACATATATTATTGTCTAATAAGGGAACCTTAAGAAATTGTTTGGATTAATTTGTTGCACCAGATGTTGCTATAGAATGCCATTTGAAATAAGGAAGTAATCTTTTGTCTGACAGATCCTTTGCATTTATAAATATAAGTATTTTTTGGTAACTTTGAGGAAGCATATTATAGAGACTGGGAATAATACCCCGTCACATACAAATCCAGAGGCAGATGTTCTCATTACTTTCCTTTGTCTCTTGCCATTATTTTCATAGTCAGTTTGCTTCTTGTAACAGTGTTGTTATACACGTGTGTGAGTCTGTTTCAAAGAGTGATGCACCTGCAACAGGTTTTCCAGCTAGAAACACAGTTGTAGAGGCCATTTGAGTCTTTGATTCTGTAGGACTCACAGTCTAACCAGAGTCAATTCACAACATGTTGGCCTGCCTTCAAAGGCAGGCTGTATTCAAAGTTGTATCTAACTTTGGTTCCTTTTCATATGACACTTAGGGAAGTGTCTCCCTTCATCTTTATAGTGTCACATTATTTCATAGGGTCTCATGTTAGCTCAACATGCAGTTTTTAACATCTTCTAGACTAGTTGTGATGAATTAATTGCACTCAAGCATTTCCTCCTAAATTGCGCTCTTGGTGAATTTGCATTGCATTTGATTCTTAGTATAAGTAATGAAAGTTGCTAAACATATGAAAGGTAACAATTTTATTTAGTGACCATTCAGAAAAAGGAGACTTAGCTCCTTTATCACAATCATCATCATCTAAAACAGTGATCTCCAAAGCAGGATGTATGCGTATGTGCCAGATATACACAAGGTGCTTCACTGAGATAAGGAGAGAAAATAACACATTTATACCCTGCAATTTCTATTCTTATCTGTTTCAATACATGTAAACGATTATAACTTAAAGAATATGTATGTAATTTATAAATAAATTAACTATACATAAATTTGTGGTACACACTCAAAATTCTATTACTGATAGAGCATACGGTCTAAAAAGTTTCCAGATAATAATCTAAAGCATTTTCTTCTGAAATAATTTTGGCTTATGTGGAATACACAGTAATCCTATTGAACTGATTACAGTATTTTTGTGCAAATTTTCATATTAGATAAATGTTTAAAATAAACAGCCTAACTTGAACACACAAATCCAAATAAAAGTCCCCTTCAAAATAGTCACCATTGGACGCTATAGCTAAATATCCCTGTTGCTTCCATTATGCCAAACAAGTGGTGCGACTCATCTTTCGGAATTACCTTTAGATTTTTAAAATATTTTCTGACTTCAAATCTTCATCCTTTTGTGGTAATTGTGATATTTAGAAGTAAAAGGATGATTTGAACCCAAGACGATAAATAAAGAGCATGGTCAAAATGTCACTATATATATATATATATATATATATATATATATATATATATATATATATACATATACACATTTTTTTTCCGTTTCCGTCAAAAATACCTTAAAGTTTCTACCATCCCAGAACTGAGCATGGCCTTCTATTTGGGATATGAAGGGGTACCAGTAAAGAAGCAGAGGGGTGGTAAACCATTATAAAACAACATCAAATAATGAAGCTGCTTTTCTTGAGTGACTGATAAACTGGCTCTAAGAGCAATTCCAAAAGCAAATTTCTCCTACTTCCCTCAGCAGTGGTGCATCACTGAAATAACCCATCACCTCCCAGGATGGCCACCTGGTCATGCAGCATTCATTTCACAAACAAGTTCCGTTATTTTAAAGTATTGTCGAAAAGCTTTGCTCGCATAGAAAAGAGAGACATTCTCTATGCCTACAGAGGCTTAAAACAGCCGAGCTTGCAGCAACGGCGGGAAAAGTGAGGGGAAGAAGGAAACTAATGTTTATTTAATGCCCACGATGTGCCAGCGTTAAGCGTCACAACAATTTTAAGGGGTGGGTTCTTCTCCCCAATCTGTACGTGAGGAAACATGCTCAGAGAGGGAATAAGAGGTGTGCAATCACACAGCTAGTCAGTGGTAGAGATGACTCTTGGGGCCTTGGACTCTTTGACCTCAAAGCCCATGTCGTTTCTGCTTACAGAACATCACATGGCATAGACGATTAAGCTACCATGAACACAATATACAAGTGACATTTCCTGAAAGGAATAAGGACAATTAGTGAGGTACTGTGAAGGCAGTTGTGTGAGTTCTCCTTTAAGTTGGAATGATTCTAAGTATCTTCTTGCAGACAATTGGGATAGTTTTCCATCAAAAGGGAAAACTTAAGAAATGTTCAGTGAAATAGAGTGTGGTAGACAGATACCAGTACCTCATGGTGGTGCAGAATCGGAATAGGATCAGAGGCACTGTTGGCAGGGTGTGGGGAAGATAAGCCTACATTTCTAGAACACCTACCATGTGGTAGCACCTGTGTTTGGCATTTCACAAGCAGTAGGGATGGGGGAGAAGGACAAGAGCCTTCGAGTCAGAGAAACCTAACTTTGAAAACCCAGTGCTGACGCTTACAGTTTTCTGACCTTGGGCAAATTACTTAATTCTTCCGTCTCCATTTCTGTAACATGGGAATAATACTATCTATAGTGAAGGAGAAGTAAAGAGAATACCATGTTTAATAGCTTAGCAGAACACTTGGTGTGAACTAACGCTCACAAAAATTGTAACTGTGATTAGTCACTTTCACAAATGTTATCCAACTTAACTCTTATAATTACTCTACTGTAACGTATTGTGATCCAAGTTCTGTGGATGAGGAAACCTGGGTTATTGGAGTTTAAGAAACTTGACCAAGGTTGCAAAGTGATAAATGCTGGTGCGAGTATTGGAAACCAGGTCATTCTCATAACAAAGCTTTGTCCTTAATACTATTCTCTGCTACCGGAAGGGGGCCTGCTGGAGTTGACCATGTTGAATAATGGTTTCCTCCAGGAAATTAAAAGAAATTAAAGGGAAAATGTTTTTAAGCTCTATTTTTTTCTAATCAAAATGAAAATTCCTTTATTGAGTTGCATGAAAAACAATTTAGATGACCATGTTTATTGAATTATTATTTATTTTTTAAAGTAATTTGATCATTGACTTTTTTCTTAATGTCAATAAGGAAATTGGTGTTGCCTCTTAGCTAGTAAGACGTTAATATTTTGGCATGTTAAGAAGTGACTAAATAAAGGATGTTGTTACATGAGGCCCATCTTGTGAAGCTGGGGACCACATGTAGCTCAGGGGTCATTTGAAGGAGACAGAGAGGGTATTGGGTAGTTGCAGCTTCACCACACACCATAAATAAACTAGAGCTCCAAGGACAACTGTGTTCATCCAACAAATATTTACTTAGCACAGGTACACGTGCTTCCCGCTCTCCTGGAGCTAACAAGCAAACAAAGTAACTTCAGATTATGGTAACTGCTCTGAAGACAATAAAACTGGAGAAGGGCTTCTTGACCTTGAATGTGAGTCCCTGACCCTCAGGGATTGTAAAACCCAGAGTTTCTGATTCTGTAGGTCTGAGGCAGGGCCTGAGATTTCACCTTTGGAGTAAATTTTCTATAAAGCTGGTGGACCATGCTTTGGGAACCGCTAGAAAAGAGCATTTCCCCAACATTTTTCTTGGGAAAGCGAGTTCCAAAATATGTTAATTGATAGTCTTTGTGGAAAAAAAAAACCCATGGCCAAATAAATTTGAGGACTACTTGAATTTTATGGCCATTCAGTATATGTTATCATCTTAAAGGTCCTGAGATGTTTTACAGTTAAGAATCCTTTGTAACCATGTTTAATTCCTTCATTCCCAAGTGTCTAAGTAATGACCTTGAGGACCCACTGAAATGAGGTCTTTCTGGTGATCAGCTGACAATTCAGAAGGACTTTGCCAATAGCGGAAGTGACCAGGGCCATTATTTCTGCTGAGGAAAAAAAAGACCCCTGTACTACATAAAGTTTATCTAATCTTGAAATTCTTAATGTCTTCAGTCTTTTTAATTTCTCGAATCAGTCTTGTTTCCACAATGTGCACTTTCAGAGTGTAAAAGTTTTGTATGACATAGTGATTTTTCTGTTCTTTTAACCAGAGAATCTTTTGTGTTCGTAGTATATCACGCTGAGTATCTTTATATAAAACATATAAGGGCAGACCTGCTCTAGGTGAAATGTAGAAGTTGGAGGACTGGAGACATCCCATTTCCCTCACGTAGACAATCCCTTCCGCCATGGTTCTCAGTCACCCCAGAAGGGTTTCCTGAGTCCTGAGGGTTGCTCAGAACACATTCTGTAGGGCAGTAATCCAGCTGAAGGAGCACCAAACTAGAGGTTAGGAGGAAGTCCTGTGCCTAGATGTACCTTAAGCTACTCATTTAACCTCTGAGCCTCTTTTCACATCTAAACATGGTTATAATCCATTTCCTTCCCGGAGTTACAGGATGGATTAAATGATATAATGTAAAAATATATATATAAAAGTAGCACTTAGCTCTGAAAACTATCATCCATGTCCTGCAGCAGAGAAATTTAATGCACTATTTCCCCCAAAAGGGAAATGACAAAGGCAGAAATTTCCAGACATGCAGAAGGTCAATGTTTGCAGAAAGTGGTACTGCAGTGGCCTGAAATATAGTGAGCTGAGAGCTGGAAATATAAGCGCCAGCGGTGTAAAATCATGTCCTGCCATGACCACACCTACCTACCTATCTACCTATTTTTCTCTCTCTTCCCCACCTCCAACCCCAGTAAAAATAAAGAAACAAGCAAACAAATAAGTAAGTACCATTTTTGAGCTCTTTCTATGTGCCTGGCACTTTTCTGAGTGTCCTGTTAAATGCATTACTGTCTCCTTTGCTTTCACCACCACCCTATGTGATTGGTACCATGTCACACAGCTCGCAAGTGGTTTGGCCAGCCAGAACCCACGTCTCTTCCACCTGCTCTGGATCTCTGTACTCTTTTGGTCTCATGTCTTTCCCCATCACCTATCAAAATAAAATTCATGGAACATAATAATTTAGGAATGCCATTTTTACTCATAAATTGCTGTGTGTAACTAACTTTTGTGTTTTAATTAAAAAAAAACTTTAGAAAAATCCTGCTTCAGTTTATAAATAAATAATATTATGAATTTTTCAAGGATCTTCCTAATATATGATCACTTTGGACCCTGTTCAGTTGTCAACACAACATGCTCTTTTCCCAAGCAGAACTATTCCTGGATATTTACCGTGATGGCAAAGGAGGGATGTCAGTATTTGAGTTCTGCTGCCTGTGGAGCTGGTGATGGGCTTTGCAGCTGAGCACCAGCTGGCATGTACACCTTTCAGCACTGCACAGCTCTAAAGCAGGAGTTTGTAAATTTGGCAGGACACAGACCAGGAATCATCCATCATCTGTTAGAGTTTATGAAGATTATCTCTATTCCCTGATTAATTGTATATAGTATTTTACCTGATAAGTTGCAGTAATTCCTCTTTGTTAGAAGGAGGAGTGAAAGAAGCTAAATAAATTGTGCTTTAGGGATTTGGTTTATTTTGAAGCATTAATGTGTCATGTGCTGTGAGGCCATGATTCTCTAAAAGTCATTCCACAGGAAGGATGCAAAGGAAATAGCCCAAGTCAGGGAAAAGACTGAAGGAAAAGTGAACAGTTATATTGCGAAACTGAAATCCAAGCTCCCAAAACAACTTGCTCAATTTAGACAACACCTTATATAAAAGGAGCACTGGAGAAATGATATGTTCATCAGGATAAATCCACTGGCTACTTTTATATTAAACAATCTACACACACTTATGTGGAAAGGCTTCTGAAACAGCACAAGCTATATTTTAAATGATGAGATTGTCATGAAGATAAGTACTGACGTATGTGTACGTCACCTAAGGAAAAGCAACATGATTTGCTAGAATGTGGTTAGAATGAATCAAGTGTTGGAACCATGGATTGGAGGCCACTCTGATGGCAGCATGCAGGTGACCACCCCTCTGGGCATAATGGTTAGAGCATTCTGAATTTGGAGGGAGAAGGGACCTGAGCTTCAATTCTATCTCCACTTCCTACTATGCATGTGACCTTGGGTAGTTTATTTTGTCGTTGTGAGCCTCAGTTACCTTTTATATAAAATGGGGAGAATAATTTCATAATTTGATTAGAAGGGTTAAATGAGTCAGTGCATTAAAACTCAGCACATTACCTACCACAAAGCAAACATTCAATGAGTGTAACCTGTTTTATTTGGTTCCAAGGAAATCTGAATGTTGAGAAACTGAATTTGGGGGAAACTGGGTGTTTTATCCAAAAATGTATGTGTTGTTTCATCTCATAATGTGAGATACTCAGCTCAATGTTGTGGAGAAGAGCGTGACTAGAGAGTGATCATGGCACATATAAATTGAATGAATGAGGAATTCACAAGTCTCAAAAACTTTAGTGATAGAGAACAGACTTGTGGTTGCCAAGGGGGAGAGGGGGCGGGGAGGGATGGATTGGGAGTTTGGGACTAGCAGATGCAAACTATTATATATAGTATGGATAAACAACAAGATCCTACTGTATAGCACAGGGATCTATATTCAATATCCTGTAATAAACCATAATGGAAAAGAAAAATAAAGTGAAAAAAATGTTAGTGTTTTTCATGGTTGCTCATAGTATATGTGTTTAAGGGCACACATGCGTGTGCATGTAAACATAGTATAGTTGACCCTTGAACAATGCGGGGGGTCAGGGGTGCCGACCCCCCATGAAGTCAAAAATCTGAGTAACTTTTGACACCTTAAAAACGTAACTGCCAATAGGCTGCTGTTGACTAGAAGCCTTACTGATAACATAAATGGTTACCATGAATTTTGCATGTTGAGGTATGATATACCGTATTCTTACAATAAAGTAAGCTAGAGAAAGGAAAATGTTATTATGAAAGTCATAAGTAAGAGGAAGTACATTTACAGTACTGTACTGTATTTATCAATACCATAAGTTTGTCATCTGTTTGTAAGGTGAATTGTCTGTCAGTATCTATGTCAGTATTGTCTTACATGGTATAAAACACTGTAGATGTGATACACATTACTAACACTAGACATCAAAAATGAAAAGATAATGTGAAAAATAAATTCATATTTATTTACAGACATAACGATTCATGCACTGATAACAAAGCAGCGATGTGATTGCTTTATGGTAGCCTAAGTGTCATCAATATGGTTGCTTCACAGTAGCCTAACCTACACACTAATGAATGAGTCATTGTAAAATTTTTATGACACACAGTATTACAGTTATATTCTTAATACAGTATTGGAGACACAGTTACATTAAAAAAAAAAAACACTTACCTATGATGATAGGCTGATATGCAGTTTCTCCAGTTAATAGAGAGGGGTATACTGTACAGTAATGTAATTCTTTGAAAGCAAAGTTATAAAACAGTAAGAACACTAACCCATTATTAATTTTATATGATATATCGCTCGCCTTATGCACACGTAAGGATAAGCTGTTCACTTCAATACAAGTCTTTGCACACGATGTTCTACAAGACAAAAACTTAGGCGATGGTGATTATGGGACAAAAACGTGTCATACAGTTCTTGCCGTACAGTTATTAGATTTTCACACGAAGACATTCAACACACATACACAACAGCTAAGGTTATTAACTGTCTGTCATGATGATTACTCTTCATTTAGTGGAAGTGGATCGTCATAAAATTCTTCATCCTCGGTCTCTTTACAATGAGTAGGCTGAGGACGAGGGAGAAGAGGAGGGGTTGGTCTTGCTGTCTCACCAGGCGGCAGAGGTGGAAGCGATGGTGGAGGTGGAAGGGGAAGCAGGAGAGGCAGGCACACTCAGTGTAACGTTATGGAAATACAGCGCAATTTCTGTCTGACATTTTTTGCTTTTTCGTTTTTCTAAAAATGTTTCTATATGGTACCAATCTTTCCATCGTTTGCTTTAGTTTCAGCGCCCATATCATAGAAGGGTCCATGTCTTAAAAGAGATCAAAAGCGGTTTTGAATAATCAGAACCTTCTGCCAGACTGCCTAATGTCATTTTGTTTCCTGGCGCTGCTTCTTCTATGTCTTCTTCCTCGTTGTCTGGCACTGGTTCAGATGCACTCATCTCCATCAATTTGTCCCCTGTTAATTTTTCTGATGTGGTGTCTGTTAGCTCTTGAATTTCTCCAAGATCTCTATCTTGAAACCCTTCGCCCTCACCTCTCTTTGCCGTATCCACCATCTCTTTCATGATTTTCTTGATTGGCTCTGTCGTAAATCCTGTGACGTCATGCACAACATCTGGACACAAGTTTCTCCAGCAGGCATTTATTGTTTCTGGCTTGATGGCTTTCAGGGTTTTTTCTATACCAATGATGGCATTTTCAGTGGCATAATCCTTTCAGACATTCATGATGTTCTCTATTGAGGTTCCCTTCCATAGCACTGACAATCCTTTCCGTAGAGTACCATATATAATGAGCCTTAAAGGGCCCTATGACCCCCCCGCTCCCTGTTCTGGAGACCGAATTAGAGATGTTGTGTTTGGAGGCAAGTAGACCACTTTACAGTGCCTTCAGTGTTGAACTCATGGCGTTCTGGGTAGCCAGGGTCGTAGTCCAATATCAAAAGGACTTTTAAAGGCATTCCCTTACTAACAAGGTACTTCCTGACTTCAGGGACAAAGCCTCAATAGAACCAATCCAGAAAAAGTGTTCTCGTCGTCAGGCCTCCTTTTTGTACAATCAGAAGACTGGCAGCTGGTGTTTATCCTTTCCCTTCAAGGCTTGGGGTTAGCAGCTTTATATATAAGGGCGATCCGGATCATAAACCCGACTGCATTTGCACAAAACGGTAGTATTAGACTGTCCCTTCCTGCCTTAAATCCTGCTGCTAGCTTCTCTTCCTTATTAACAAATGTCCTTGGTGACATTTGTTTTTCCAGAATAGGGCAGTTTCATCTGCAGTAAAAACCTGTTCAGCAGATATTCTTTCTCCCCGATGATTTTCTTAATGGTGTCCGGGAACACATCTGCTGCCTCTTGGTGTGTGAAGCTTCTTCTCCTGTTATCATGACATTTTTTAAGCCAAACCTCTTTCTTAAATTATCAGACCAGCTTTGCTGACATTAATTTCTCCAGCTTTAGCTCCTTCACCTTCCTTTTGCTTTAAGTTGTCATTTAATGACTTCACTTTTTCTCCAATCATATTAGAATCTACACGTATGCCTTTCTTGTAGTAATCCTGAATCCACATCAAAGCTGGATTTTCCACGTGAGATAAAAAGGTATTTCTGAAAAAGAGCAAGGTTTCGAGCCTGCTGGTGTAACTGCAGCGATGGCTTCATGAATCTCCTTTTCTTCTTTACAATGGTCTTTATGCTGGATTTACTTATCTTGAGATGGAGGGCAACCACAGCTGAAGAATTTAAGCTATGGTACATATCAAGTAATTAAACTTTTTTTTTTTTGTCATGTCATGATTTTCTCTGCTTCTTGGGAGCACTTCTAGCATCACTAGGGGCACTCATATGGGTCCCCTGGTGTTATTTAAGGTTTACGGTATTGCAGTAAACAACGCAAAATACGCGAGAGCTGCAAGAGATCACTTTTTACTGCAGTGTGCAATTTACTGGAGAAATGAACTGCTCACAAGGAGTTGATTAGCCTCACTTGGCATTTAAGCGGATACTTGTAACACTTGAGCTCACTGAAATAGTAACAGGAGGTGGCTAGGAAATTACTACAGTAGTACAATATGGACTACAGTTAATTTTTTCAGTTATGATTTAATCCTGCATTTAATCCTGTTTGTATACATTTCTCTTGACTGTGAACAGTGCCGTGAACAGTCTGTGTGCATAAGTTTTGATCAATTTTAACTTTTTAATAGGTTTGTGTGTATCTTATGGTATTAAATGATAAAATAGACTAGTATCTCTATATATTTTATGCATTCATGATATACCTAATTTAATTTTTTTTTCAATATTTCTAGGCTATGTGGTTGGTCTGGGAGTTTTTTTCAAATGATCGCAAATCTCCAAAAAATGTTCCAGCATATTTATTGAAAAAAAATTCCGCATATAAATGGACCATCAAGGTTCAAACCTATGTTGTTCAAGGGTCACTTGTACATATGTATGTAAAAGTAAAGCTAAATCAAAGACAGTGACACTTCTCAAACTCTCATAGGGAGTTTGAGAGACAGTGAAACTTGAAATTAATATACAAGAAAGATAAGTGGTTATTCATTTCTTAAAAGCACAAACTTCTGGAGGCACCTTTTATAACCTCCCTGAAGTTTCAATCTCCGTTTATGATCTTCGCTTATGAACATTCAATCTCACTCTGCATGACAGTCTCTAGTAAGTCAGAAAGAGAAAAATAAATATCGTATATTACCACATACATGTGGAATCTAGAAAAATGGTACAGATTAACCAGTTTGCAAGGCAGAAATAGAGACACAGATTTAGAGAACAAACATATGGACACCAAGGGGTTGTAGGGGGTGGCGGGGTGGTGGTGGGATGAATTGGGCGATTGGGATTGACATGTATACACTGATGTGCATAAAATAGATAACTAATAAGAACCTGCTGTATAGCACAGGGAACTCTACTTCACTTCGCTGTACAGTAGAAACTAACACAACATTGTAAAACACCTATACCTCAACAACAACAAAAAAATAAATAAATTTAAAAAAAGCATTCCATCTCACATCTTGGGTGTTGGAGGGAGGCAGATTACATTACTACCTTGCCTTAAATTTCCATAACTCATCATTAACTTGCCTTTTTCGAAATTCATGTCTCACTTATCTTTTCTACAGTCTTCCTCTAATATACCACCCACCTTTCTCCAAGTCCTGAGGCCTCAATTGGGTGGGTTCATTTGCCATCTCTGTCACTTTTCTCTCAGTCCTATGCTTTCTAGCTCATCCTTCCATGGTCATTCTCACCATTCTCTTTTCTTCTCCCTTTCCATCTGGTTGCTATGCTATACTATTATATATTGTATAATATAAATATGATACTTTACTAGTTTTTATTTTTAAAAGTATTTATGATATATTATGGGCTGGAAGCAAGTTCCATCCATCCATAATCTCTACGATAGCAGTAGTATAGCATAGCAACTATAGTTGTAGCATATTACTATTGCTGTAATTCCCCTTGAAGTATATTTAATCTGTTATTAGTTTAATAAATGTGGGTGAGCATTATTCATTGGATTCTCTACTGATCAAAACAGTAGAAGCTGGTAGTGGTAGGTAAGCTGTGTGATGTCCCCTTCATGACTTCTGATTACTTAATTTGACTACTGTTCAGTTACAAATATGATGCTTACATCAAATACTTGGATTTTGAACAAATCCTTTTAATACAGAGGAAAAATTAACTAGTTTTACACCTTTACCTGCTCCCTAGAAGGTCGTTGGCTACATGACTAAGAAAAGAGGCACCATGGGTCCTCTGGTCCTTGAAGTTAAGTCCACAGATGATCTTTATGGAGGTGAAGGTGGGGCAATTCACTCTTACTCATAACTGTAAGCTATTTCCAGGGAAGCCTAATTCCCAAGAAATTATACTGAGTCACCATGCTACTCAGTAATCAGACTGATTCAGGTCATAAGAGTCTTTTGGAAGCATCTCAGAGGCTTAACTCCTGGGAAACCAGAAGGCCATGCCAGCTCTGGTGTTCCCTAACCATCCCAGACCTTCAGGAGAGCTCTTAGACCAGTGCTTTATAAATATTAACATGCGTATGAGTCACCAGGCAATCTTGTTAAGCTGTATATTCTGCTTCAGTAGATCTCCAGGGTAGGGTCTGTGATCTGCCTTTCTAACAAGCTCCTAACTCAGTGCTGCTGGTCTGTGAACCACACTTTGAGTAGAAAGATCTTAATCACTGATTCTCGGTCTTGTGTACATTAGAATCACTGGAGAGCTTTGAAATTACTGGTGCATGAGTCCCACCTCAGAGAATACCTGATTTAATTGGTACAGGGTGTGGCCTGGGCAGCAGGATTTTTCAAAGCTCCCCAGGTGCTTCTCATATGTGGTCAAGTTCAGGAGCCTCTGCCTCAGACGTCATCATCCCAGCCCCGGATGACGCTATCACCCCGCTTTTGCATAAAGCCTCATCATCTTTATGCCCTTTTTCTCCATCAGGCTCACCTTGAAAAAACCAAAACAAATCAAAAAAACCCTGTCCAACACTCTACCTGTACCTCAACAGCTGAACGTGGCCACAAATCTCAAGTGGGTCCCAGCACACCTGGGCTAACTCTTCCAGCTGATTATTTCAAACCTTCTCTCCCCTCAGCCCTTCAAAGCCCCCTCTCAATTCTGCACAAAACTCTTCCTCCATCACTTTAAGGAAAAAAAAAAAAAGCAAACTGGAAGAATCACTTTATCTTTGCACCATAACCGTATTCTCTGCCTGCTCTCTGCACCCCCATTCATGCCCTGGATCCAGGCCCTCTCACTTACCCAGTGAATCTCCTCCCAAAAAGACCTCTTTCATTCCTGAATCCCCAGTGTCCCACTTTTTTGGATTATTCCCACCACTCTTTTATATATCGTAATAGTCCCATCACCAGAAAAGCCTCTTGAGCCGTTTTCCAGTCACTGCTCTCTTTCTCTGCTCTTCCCTCACTTGCCAGTCCTACAACTCTCTTCAAGTCTGAGAAATGAACTTCTTGCCAAATTCATGGTTTATCTTCCTGGTGTCTCTCTCACTTGTATTTGACCCGGTTAATCACTCCCTCTTTCTTAAAATCCTTGGTCTATTTCACGTCTCTCACGTGGGTCACTGTGCCTCACACTCTCCCGTACACATTTTTCTCACTGTCGCCTCTGTGTATGTTCCCTATCGCCATGGCTGTGCATGGCTAGTCCCCTCCCTTTTCTCAGGTCTCTTATCCTCCACTATCACCTCCTAAGAAAGGCTTTCCCTTCACTTCCTTTCAATAAGCCATCACCACCCATCCCCATAGCCTTCTGTGTCTGCTGACTGATTTTTTTTCACCACCTAGAATACTACATACTTCCTTGTTTTTTGTCCATGTATTCATCAGAGGGCCCATCCAGTAATAGTATAAACCCCATAAGGGCAGGGAGTTTGCTTATTTAATTTTCTGCTCTCTGCCCAGAATTTGATCATGTCTGACACATAGTAGACACTCAATAAATACATGAAAGTTCCTAAAACCCTTCTCCAGTTCCCCCGAGAACGCTTAAGCCCACTCCCTGTCCATTACAGACAAACAACTCAATTGTAAAATTTCCCTTCTGATTCATGACTGAATGTCATGGCATTTCTTGTCGCTGATTAAAAGAGTTTAGGTGTTCTAACAAACCCACTAGCTATTTCCACCTTGGTTCGCGGAGCTAGTTTGTCTTTCTTTTCCTGTAATGAATTTGCACATCTTCTGCCTCTGTGTGCACGTGTCCACAAATATGATTCAGGTCCCAAGGGAGTAACTGTTCCAAGAGCTTGAGTTCTTAAAAAAAAGTCCCCCGTTTCTTTAAAAATACATAATTGCTGCCTCTCCTGAAATATTTTTACAGTGTGTCCCTAGAGGAGGAATTCCAGCTGATGGCCCAGTGCAGGGCAGAGGCCCATAGACAGACTGTCTGGCTCCAATTTACGCTCTGCGCTTACATGGCTAATAGGCGTTAGTATTTTGATATAGAGAAGTGCTGTCCTTGATCCTGACTTGGTTATACACTGATCACATCCGGCTGAAAAGCACACAGTTAAGGGCCAAGAGCTACTCATTTTCTTCATCTCCCCTCTGTCTCTGTTTCTGTCTCTGTATCTCTTGTCTGTCTCTCTCTCTCCAACAAATGTCTTGGGAATCGTTTCAGTATTTTCGTAGAATGCTACACAGAGTCAATTTAAATTGGCAGAAGTTCAGTTTGCCCCATAGGAAACTCTGCTGTAGACACTTTGAACCGATTGGAACTGTTATGCATGTATAATACGTATCAGAGCTACCACAAAACCCTGTTACTCACTTTATTATCCCACTTTCCCCCTCTATCCAAGTTTTCACTGTCACTTCATTGCAGACCCTAAACTCAACACTCACTACAGTTAAACTGAGGAAAGGCAGTAACCCTTGATTCATAAGGTGCCCATAATTCTACAAACATCTAATGAAAACAAGCAAACATCTCTGTATAAAAGTTGGCTTCAATCCAGAAGTATGTTTAATTCTCAGATGCCTGATAAAGCCGTGGGATTGCAGGCTGCGGCAGCTCCTGCCCAGTGCTCTGCAAGGGAGAGGGTGTCCCACATGACAGCGACACCCACCAACTTCCTGCCCATCTTTCTTGGATTCTTACATCTGGGGGTTCTTTAGCTGGAAAATGGGGTGCTGGAATCTTGCTTACTTAGAATTAGCTATCCCAGTGACTTAGTAAACTGGAAAAAGAAAAAAAAGTAAAACCGGATATTTGAAAGTAAGCCCTCACCTGATGTTCTTTTAGAAACAAGATCAGCACCTCTTACAAGCACAGCTCTCCTTGGCTTGTGGCGTGGCTCTTCCTAGCCATTCTGTGACAAGCCTTCGGCATAGGTGACAAAACACCTCCCTTTCAACAGGCCTTAGCAAAATACAGCCAGTTCACACTCAGGCAAACCTCAAACTGAAACTTCCCCGGTTAACCAATGAAGTTTTGCCAAAATGCTTACTAAGTCCTGGCTCTAGGAGCCTGTGTGATGTGGAATCGCCGGAGCTCGAGAAACAGATAACTGCCCCTTCCTTTGCCGTGGGGTTGCATTCCAGTGGGGTGCTCAAAAACAGTTTTCATCATGTCATACGCTATGCTTCTTCGTTAGAGAATTCTTGTTGATTTTCTAAAAATTATGTTTGTTTGTGTGCCTCTCAGATGCACAAAATGCATTCTTCATGGTTTTTCCTATCACTGCTTAGGTAGCATAGAGAGTTACGTGGCATCGGTGAAAGTAACAATCAAAAAGAAACAGTACGTTTTCTCCCATCCCCGTAAATCTGATCTGTAAATGCAAAGAATGTGAGGCATTGAACATAACAAATTGAAGAATTTTATCTAAAACTTGAAAAAGAAAAATTGGCATATCATACGATAAGACTTTAACCAATCTAGTCTCAAGAAGGAAAACCTTTTATAGAAGACATTTCTGAACCCCCATCTGAAATATATATCTTTAGGGCAGTAATCATCAGAAACATAACAGAGTCCTGTGGAGCTCAGTTTTATTGTCTTGCATCAGTGAACATTCCTCAAAAGCATAGAGCATCACTAATGGAATTATATGTTTTCATGCTATAATTACATTTGATTTCTCCTGATATTTCTGTAGGCTTTTTGTTCATGGTTCCATGACTAGATGGAATATTTACAAGTTTTCTGTGTCCTCAGCCTATTCAAACCCCCCACTCCCATAACAAAGAGAGAGGGAGTCTAGAAATAGGAATTTTTTACAGGAAGAAGACACATATATTTTAAAATTTTTTTACCTCCAGAGATTTTCTTTCAGCAACAGCAACAAAAACATAAACAACAACAAAAAGAAATAAGAAAAAAGAATTTTATATTTGAAGGAAACAGAGCAAGAGATGCCTCTGAGTTTTGAAGCTCCTTGAGACACAAAATGGGCACTTCATATTTTTGTTTTCATTCTTGAATGAATACTTGTTGGATAAAATGGAATTTATTTGATCTTTGGGTATGTTGCTCCAAATGATCCTGTCACTGGAATACAGATGAATCTAGCATAGAGTCATACCGACTGGAGGACATAACACCGAGATACCATCAAATATGTGAACCAGGGCTTCCCTGGTGGCGCAGTGGTTGAGAGTCCGCCTGCCGATGCAGGGGATACGGGTTCGTGCCCCGGTCCGGGAAGATCCTACATGCCGTGGAGCGGCTGGGCCCGTGAGCCATGGCCGCTGGGCCTGCGCGTCCGGAGCCTGTGCTCCGCAGCGGGAGAGGCCACAGCAGTGAGAGGCCCGCATACTGCAAAAAATAATAATAATAAAAATTTAAAAAATATGTGAACCATGAGTCTCTGTTTTTGACAAGAGAGAATGTCTAGCTATGAAATCCACAGAAATCTCCAAGAAAGAGACGTAAACAGTTGGAAAATTATGTTGACACCCAACATACTATGATTGTCCTCTCATCTCCTCCCACATCAAGTCTTAGCTTTGCTCAACATCTCTGTGACCTTCTCCTCTCTCTCCTTCTCAGCACTCAGTTCCTATTCTGTAGGTTTTCATCACTACAGAATAAGAGGCTGACATTCACTTCAAACATGGTTACACTCTAAGGTTTCCCCCCTCAAAGCATTATGGAAGTACAGAGGGAAAAAATTGGTTGTTGCAGTATAGGTGTGGCATAAAGAGGGTCTTCTTCTTGCAAAGTCGAGGAAGTTAGGGGGTGTTTATGAATACTGCTTGACCTGACCTGGGTTGCATATTCTTATCATAAATTGAAGTAACGTTAGCATTACATTTCCCCAAGTTTAAATACATTTCTTGAAACGCCATTTATTAGAACATTGAAAACACAAGTTTGGTTCTCTCTCCTCACATCCCTACAGTCTGGCTCCTGGCCCAGCCACTCAACCCAAATCACCCTCTATGGTCTTCCAAAATAACTTCTCAGCCAAAACCAATAGTATCCGTCTAGATCTGTCAGCCTTATTTGAAACCATTTTCTTCTCCCTGCCAACACCCATTCTGGTCTCAAATTCTGAGGATTTGTCCCTTCCAGGTTTCCTCTTTTCTCATCTCCAGAGTCACATCCAGAGCTGTTCTCCTTTAGAGATATTCCAACTCTGATCATTTTAAACACAAGGTTTGTGCATGACTTATTTCCCTAGCCCTAAAATAAAGGTCTTACTTTTAAAAATAAAGTCTTACACCTCTCTCTTCCAGGCTTTCAACTGTAATTAACTGTGATAAAGTACCAACTCTGGTCTTCATTCTCAACTCCTTGCTGCTGTGTAATCTCTTAGTTTCTATAAAGAAAAATTAAGTCACTTTGACTTTTTACTAATCCCCTTACTTTCATTAGACTTCTAGATGTATATATTTTATTTTTATACATTTCTATATTATATTTACTCAATTAATGTTCCTTTAGCCATACTCCACCCTTCCCTCTTCATCCCTAGTCAAATGCAGGTTAGATCAGACTCTACACATATTCAGATAAATATTGCCTGTTGATCAAAATACAATTAATAATGAAGTTAGAGCTGCTCTGCTAGCTCTTTCTATCCCACCTCCAGACGATATCGTCTGCTCTCGTCCTACAAACATCCAATAGACCTGCTTTTCTCTCTTTTCTACTTATTTGTTGTCATTCTTAAAAGGACGTCCTTTTCTCTTTGTAACAGATCTGCTCCATTCTTCAGTGTCCCATCCAAGTACCTTTCTCCAAAGGACTTTCCATGGAGTATATGTAAACTGGGTCCTGTGAACTAGCTTGCTTCCTTCCTCCTCCTCTCATGAATGTATAGCTTTATGTGAAAATGTATCTAAGTCATTTTTCTGTGCATATAAAGTTCTGTAAATTCACAGATGTAGCAGTATATTTAATATGTTGTAGATAACCCTTTAGAAAGGCACCTTTTCTGATAATTGGGAAATCTTTTGCATCTTAGGTTAAAAACCCAAACAGGGCTTGCCTGGTGGTGCAGTGGTTGAGAGTCCACCTGCCGATGCAGGGGACGCGGGTTCGTGCCCCGGTCCGGGAAGATCCCGCATGCCGCGGAGCGGCTGGGCCCGTGAGCCATGACCGCAGAGCCTGTGCGTCCGGAGCCTGTGCTCCGCAATGGGAGAGGCCACAACAGTGAGAGGCCTGCGTACCGCAAAAAAAAAAAAAAAAAAAAAACCCAAACAGTCTCCGCCTCCTTACCCCCTACAGGCATATGCACTTAAGATAATTTTAATAATAACTGTGGTTACTGAAAATTTACTTCATTATATGTGCATTTCCTTTTCAGGATCCCCCCATGGCTGTAACCCTTGGACTCCGAATGGAGGAGATGATTTTTAATCTTGCTGATACACATTTATTTTTTAATGATTTAGAGGTAAGAATTTACAGAGCTAAGAATAGTTGTATCAAACTATTAAAACTCTTATATGGTTTCTATATATGCAGATAACCTCACGAAAACCAGAAAGATAGAAATTTAGCTCAAGAGAACAGTAAAGTTCCTGTCAAGGGAAGACGTTGTATATGCAAATATAAACAAAAGCGAAATGGTGTTAATGAATGATACATATTTACTGGTGCATATTTAGAACAAAAAGTGTCTCCAAAAGGTCTGCTTTGATGTCTCATACCATACACCCCTGTCCACTACTCCTGGTCCTTTTGGTGTCTCAGCCACAATTCATTCCATCTTTGTATCAGCATTAGCTTTTCCAGGTTACTAACCAGGATGCAATTTAGGTTAATCACTGCACAGTAGTTAGTCGCAGATACTGTTCCTGGTTCTAGCGTGGATCATTAATTTTTAAAATATTTTTATTGGAGTATAGTTGATTTACAATGTTGTGTTAGTTTCAGGTGTACACCAAGGTGGTCAGTTATACTTATACATATATCCACTCTTTTTTAGATTCTTTTCCATATAGGTCATTACAGAGTATTGAGTAGAGTTCCCTGTGCTATACAGCAGGTTCTTATTAGTTATCTATTTTATACATAGTAGTGTGTATATGTCAATCCCAATCTCCCAATTTATCCCTCCCCGCCCTTATCCTCTGGTAACTGTAAGCTTGTTCTCTACATCCGTGAATCTACTTCTGTTTTGTAAATATAGATAATCTGAAACCTAATTCTAGACATTATCATTCCCTATTTCTTCCCCTTCTGGATAAAGCCACGCAAGAGCTATTTACATAGCACTTCTGACTGGTTTGATTGCACTTATTTTCTCTTTTTTCCTTAATTCATCTTTCCATTTCCAACCTCAAATGAAGAGAAAGTAAAAGCAAAAACAACAAACTAAAAGAACCCAAGAAAAAATAGCCTCAGGGTAGCTAAATAAGTACTGTAATAAGGTATATAATAGGAGTGCTAACGATCTGAGTTATTAGGCATTCAGATGATAAAATCTGAAATAACTGAGTAACCTGGGCACTGGACAGAAGTTCTTCTCTGTCAAGAACAACTATGCTGAAATAGATTTCTCTTTCTTTTTTTAAATGACCCATTCAAATTGATTTTTTATCCCATGATTTCACAATGAAATTAAAGTGTTTATCTATAATCACATTATGAGTGAAGATGGGGATTATTATTACTGAATCTGCTCCTTGTGTTTGACATTTTATATTGGGCTTTCCATTAATTAATTAACAAACTTTGGGAATAAATATGTTTATCACATTATTGCTGTAGAGAAGAAACTGTAGGGCTCACCAGCATAAAAATCATGTCTAAGGCTACCTGCTAACTGATAGAACTGGGATTTGAAACTCTGGAGTTTGTCTGTCTCCAGAACACATACCCTGTCCCCATACCATGCTGAAATTAACAGACGTGTGCAAGGAAAGTAAGCCAAGTTAGTGCTTTGAATAAGCTTTTTTTCAATTGACAAGGTCTTAAACCCAGTTTTAGTTACATCTGAGGCATGAGTAAAAGATGTGTTGTTCAGTATATCCCATAAACATATGTGTTGGAAACCTGTGTAATCACATTTTCTTTCTTGTTCTCTCTGCAGTGAGTCACTGTTTTTACTGGATAATAAAATTTAAATTCTGTTTAAAGAGGTTTTATTTTTTTCTTCAAGAGACACTATGAAAGATCAGTATTCTTGGACAAGTCTTCCAGTTTTAGATAATAAGAAGTAATAATCACCTCTCTAAAACCTGATTTAAATTAATCTTACTACTTATTACTGTCTACTGTATAGAATTATTTTATATATACACAATAATAGGAAACACACTTTAATCTTTTGGGAACTTGAATTTTTTATACATATATGGTGATAACTTTTTAGGTTGATTTTTCTGTTGGGTAAAATGGACGAGTCTCATTCTAAAAAGAATTCTAAGATTATTACTCCTCTCAAGCCTGTAAAACACACAAAAAAGAAGTTTGATATGGTTTTATCCAAGTTTTACAGTTTTATTTCATTTCATTTATTATTTTTACTAGAAATAAATGAAATAAATGACTCTAGGTTCTTAGTGGCACATTAGAAGCCAGATGGAATAAATTTACCATCCAACTTCTAACAGAACACTAAAGTGAGAACATATGATGAATTTGAATATAACTTTATATTGATGATGATGAATTTGAATATACCTTTAGCAAGTTTGACGTGAATATTGGCATATCAGAAACATGTGGTCAGCTATGGTGCTTTAAGAATTTTTATTTTGGATTTGATACTATATAAAATATATCTTTCAAATACCCAACAGGATCTCAGGTAGAAATAGTAACTGAGAAAATATTGGTATTGACTTTCTCGTCTATGTTTATAGCTTTTTAGTTGTGCTTTAGAATGTGATAAAAATTCCATTTTACTCAAACACTAAAACTTAGTATCCAACAATAATGTACTAGATCAATGAAATGATTTGGTCTCTGCATAGAAATTGAGTTCTCAGATGTGCACACACCCACGTGCACACACATCCGGGTGCCCAAGGAAACTCAGAGGTTTATACTAACTTAGGTGAGATAAACAAACAGTAAAACTAATAAAATCTAAACAGTAGCTTTCAAGATCATTCAGTACAGTTACATACATATCCACTATACTTCTGTATCTGATTTTGAAACTTTACTTTCCCCCAGTTTTTTATTTCAGTAAACCTCTTATAAGCAAAGATTGTCATGAGCTTCATAACTGGTATTAAGCTATGTCTGCTTCTACTGACAAAGAGAATTCCTCAAGAGAATAACTTCATCATTAGCCTATTATGTGATTTCCCCTTGTGTATTTAATCTCTCAGGGTTCCTTTTCTTAACCTAAAAATCTAATTTGAGACTCAAATCCTTCAATAGATACTGCAACATATGTAGTAGCAGCTGCTCACACATAATTCCTTAAAAGATACAAGTTTAAATCCTCTTAATAGATACTTCACTACATCCTGTCCAACTGCAGAGAAGGCAAATGCTCACACCACTGTCCCTAAGAAGTGAATACTCTCTGTTTAAATAAAATGTTATTTCAGTTAAAATAACTTCCAGAAGAGAAGGCACCAGGGAGTTTGGGCTAACAAAAGTGAGAGAAGACTGCTGTGGATTATAACTGATACAGATCAGTGACAACTTTGCGGTCACCTTATAAGACAAAATTAAAGAATTTAAGATTAGTGCCAGAATTATTCCAAATGTTTGAGTTCTTTCACTGAAGTTTGTTAAAGCCAAAGCATGACACTGTTTTTACTATTTTGTGTTTTGTCAAAATGTTTCTTATAAAGTTCCTCTGAGTGAACACTAATTGAAGAACAATTATTTAGATTTTTCTAAAAATGTAAGTGATTGAAGTTCAGGTTTCTTTCACTGGACTGTAATCCTTGGGCAATGGTCCAGAGTCAACAAGCATAGTTAACTAGGCATAAATTTAAAGAGAAGTTCCATTTGGAAAAACCTCAAATATAACTTCAAATATGGAACTCACGGTCCAATAAGTTTGATATACTGATGTCCTCAGGAGTAAAAAGTAAATTTGGGGGCAAAATGTACAAATTAATCATATGAGTTAATACTTGAAATGTCAGAGGAATTTCTATAAAAATTAGATGGGAGGATATTAAATATAGAAATTACTTGTAATTCATAAGATCCCCCTTTTTTAATATCATTAGTTTAGTATAAAATTATGGAAATTGTTTACATGATAAAAGATTTCAGAACCTCAGTGGAATCAGCAGCTTCGCATGATTCTGTTTCAATAGTGGTTTAATTTGGTCTTCATCCTTACCAAGAATGTCACCAACTCAAGAAATAATCCTTGTCTTCGAGAACTACTTTGCTGCCTCAGTATTCTGGAAGAACTTTTATTTTCAACTTTCATACGAACTAGTTAAACCTCTTCACCCTTTCCTTTAGAACCCAATCCAAGAGCTACTACGGTTGCCTGCAATACTTTTCCCTGAGAATTTTCTGGAAGCATAATACCTTCTTTGGTTAAAGTTTGGGCTGTGCTCCTTTCAACAAACACTCAGTCAAAATGGGGAAGAACCTCTCTAAATGCCTCTCCTGTAGCCTCAGCCCGTACTGTTCTCTTGCCTTCCCCTCCAATCTTAATATAAATATCTTCTTACAGTCCTTACCATCTAGAATAGTATTATTTTTATCACCTAACTTTATGTTAGAAAATTTAAATGATTGTGGTAATTCTGTCATGAACTACGTTTGTTTAGAGTTCTGCCATTCATTCAAACAAAGAAGTGTTGAGTGATTACTTCTTGCCAGAGAGTGCCTTAAGTGTGGGTATAGCATATCTGGGAGACCCAAACACCCCCCTCAGGGAGCTTCCAGTCAGATTAACTTTTTGAGGCCCTTCCTTCCTTATGAATATATTTATTCAAAAATTACTAAACCTATAATTTATGTACATAATATGAACCTTTAAAATTAGTTTACCTGGATTTTCAAGTTATGTACTAAAATTGTATTGATTGAGCTACTCACTAAGTTTTATATTTTAAAAGAAACCTGAGCCAACTAATTTATCCTCAGACTGCAACAAGATCTAATATACTCAGTGTGGAAAGCTAGAGATAAAATATTAAATATTTCACCATCAGATACTTCCAAGTCCTATAATGATTATAAATAGTAGCTGAAAAGTCTTTAGTATGGCATCTTATTTTCAAATTTAATGATTTTTCAGAATTGATTTTGAATGATGAACACTTAACATATATAATCAGACTCTGTGAGTTTGACTGTAATTATCTGAGGGGAAAAAATGAGGCCCAAAGGGCTAAACCATACTTACTCTGAGGTTAGTAAACTAGTTATTGAAACGCCCTACCGAAATTCCACCTTCACATCATGTACTATTTCACTGGAACTATGCCGATTATTTGAAGATAGAAAAGGACTCTTAGAACAGCAAAGAAGAAATGAATTCTTTTCCAGAAAAGTTACCATTTGTTCTGAGTACACTATAACTTAGGTCAAGTATGTGGGCGTATGTACCTAAAGTTTATTTTCCTTTGAATTTGTAGCACATTGGAGTTGGTAAATCTTCATTACTCCCTTTTACTTTCAGTATTCTTTTCAGTTGAAAGACTTAAAACAACCACAAAAAGTGTCAGCTTCTATAGTTATTAGCTTTTTGCTGGTTGAAAGACCAGGACTTTTAAAACAACATTAGCATGATTCTTTTCATGGTGTCACTGGCCCAGCAAAAAGGAAGTCAGAAATTTAACAGAACACCATAATCATCGAGCCCCTCTGTTGCTGCTCCAAAGATAATAAATAATAGTAACCACTGAGGTGTTCAGCCCAAACAAGTTTTGAGTATCTTCAGATTAGCTTTGCTTTCATACTTAAGTATGCTTAACGGAAATGGCCGAAAGTGATCACCAGTGATTATTGTAAAGATTCAAGAGAATTCCTTATCAATAATTTTAAGATTAAAATTATTTTTGTATTTGCTCTGAAGAAACTCACATGCCATATGTTTTCAGGCCCCTTTTAAGGTCCTCTTCTGGATTTAGATCTTACAGAGTAGAAACGGTGCCATTTCCCAGCATGAGAGGGCGGGATGGGTGGGCAAATGCTGCCCTCTTCTGGCCATGGGCTGAGCAGGTGGAAAGATAGAAAAAGCTTCAAACATGGTGACAAGCATCATTTGAAAAACGACTCTTCCAATGTTTTTAACAGGAGTGTGATCAAGTTCACATAGATGATGTTTCCTCTGATGATAATGGGCAAGACTTAAGGTAAGGCATGCCTTTCAGTATGCTCTTTCCTACAGAAATTCAGCTGTGAAGTTTTGCACATGTAATTATTTCTTTTATTTCTTTTTAATGTATTTTGGGTGTTGCAGTACCTACAGTTTTGCAACTGATGGCTTCCATGCAGCTGCAAGTAGTGCAAACCTTTGTTTGCCAACAGGTGTAAGAGGAGGGGTTGACTGGATGAGGAAGTTGGCTTTTCGTTACAGAAGAGTAAAAGAATTATACAACACCTACAAGAACAATGTGGGAGGTATGTGTGGCTTTTACAATTTAATAAAGGTACTGCAGATAGAGGTACAATTTAAACTGTAGTTTCAAGTTTCATATTAGGGACTATCCTTCTGTAAGATAAATTACCAAGAGCTCATGCTGGACGACAGTGAGCCAGAAATTTTAATTTCTTAGAGTTAGTGGGGGAAAAAAATCTAACTGCAAAATAAAACGTGCAGCACTGTCAAAGGAATTGGGAATTCTTTGTGCCCAGATGTTTGGTCAAGATTAATTGCAGGGCAGAAATAGAGACACAGATGTAGAGAACAAACGTATGGACACCAAGGGGGGAAAGCGGGGCGGGGGGGGGGATGAATTGGGAGATTGGGATTGACATGTATGCACTGATGTGTATAAAATGGATAACTAATAAGAACCTGCTGTATAAAAAAATAAATTAAATTAAATTAAAAAAAGATTAATAGCAGGACATTTATTTTGCCCTTCCTCAGCTGGGACGCTCTCAGTGAAAACCAGACAAAGGAACTGATACAGGCTGTGGAAAGAAGATCTGTCTAAACATAAGAGCCCTAGTCAGTGAAGCAGAGTTGTTAGCAATCATTACCTTTCTGGAATGCTATCAAAAATAAATGCAAACTGCGCTTTATGTCATTTTGAAGACTTCAACAAGTTAAATTTATCCTGTCAAAAACTGCATATTATCTGACAGTATATCTTTGCCATGTATAGTGTTAACTATATCATGGTTTTTATAAATTCAAATACTCTGTAGGTAGTATCTAAACCATTTTGTACCCATCCATATATTACAGGTGATATCAAAACCTGTGACATCAAAACTTAGATCTTGGATGTGCTTCTTGGTATAATAAACCTTGATCGTCTTTATTATTAGGATCAATTTTAGGGCAACAAGATCGTGGGATTAGTTATGAGGTCACTAAGATTCTTCTCTCAGGGCTTTTTTGTTTGTTTCTCTTTTTAAAGAAAAGAGGGATGGTTGAGGAGTATAAACCAGAATCTAAAATTGAAATAAGACAGCTAAATATATATTTGTGCATGCTATACATGTGTATATTTACATATATGTCATAGAATACAATATAGTAAATAAAGTTTTCATCTATAAGGTATATACTACACCATACACATCTTAAGGTTGGCTATGTGTCTATTGGCCTTGTATCCCAGTGCCTAGCTAGCTTGAAGCACATAATAGATGCTCAATAGATGTTCAGTAACTACAAGAGAACCAAAACATGTAGAACCATAGACAGTAATAATGTTAGAACCAAACCGGAGCTTAGATATGGAAGATCTTTATTTCCAAATGAGAAATAGTCTCCTGCAGGCTACTAACCTGCCCATGCGTTTAGGCAGGCAACTTAGGTTTCCTAATTCGCTCTAACACTCTATACAAGACGCTTCTGTAAAATCAAATAAATAGGTATTCTATTTAAAAGCAGTTGAGGGTAATAACTTTAAGATGAATATCCCTTTGGGAAATCTGAATTAATTTTTATCATTCAGGCATGTCATTATTTCCCTCTTAAAGGGTATTATTAAAATGATTTTAAAATTAACAAGATTACTAGTAAATAATCGTATAGCTTAAAAAGTTTAAACAATGAGATATTAATCCATTTTTTGTGATATGTTAACATCTCTTTATTGAAATAATGACAAATAAGGCTCAGTAGAAACTATAAATTTTGGTTTAAAAATTTATCCACCAAGGACTCTCCTGGTGGCGCAGTGGTTAAGAATCCGCCTGCCAATGTAGGGGACATGGTTTCGAGCCCTGGTCTGGGAAGATCCCACATGCCGTGGAGCAACTAAGCCCATGCGCCACAACTACTGAGCCTACAATCTAGAGCCCGCAAGTCACAACTACTGAAGCTCGCATGCCACAACTACTGAAGCCCGCGTGCCACAACTACTGAAGCCCTCACTCCTAGATCCCATGCTCCACAGCAAGAGAAGCCACCACAATGAGAAGCCTGTTCACCACAATAAACAGTAGCCCCCACTCGCCGCAACTAGAGAAAAGCCCGTGCACAGCAACGAAGACCCAACAGAGCCAAAAATTAATTAATTAATTTTTTTTTAAATAAAGTTATCCACCTATAAATGAACTCTTAATATTCTGAAATATGATTTAACTAAGGAACTTTATTTTTTAATAGATTTACATGATCTTGTTTCCTCATGAAAGCAACAGGTTTTTCAATAAAATTAGTATGCCTACTTCTTTTCTTATCCTAACATCAATGTAGTTTTCAACCATCGTCTATAGCTGTATCATAGGCTTCAGGATTTTAAACAAAATTCTTAATTCCTTTGTACAAAACAACGTATTTCTGACAGCTTTAGCACTAGTATTAGAAACAAATTCTAGAAAACTCTATAGCTATATGCGATAATGTCATTATTACTGTTTCCAAGTGGTAATGGTTGTGATTATTAAGAAACTAAACATTTTCAGACAACCAAAATATTTGAGGTTTGTATCCCTAGGCTGGTAGACCCCTACTTCTTCTCCAGACCTATCCTGTCAGTCTTCTGGAGTAGTTGTCAAAGCTCCTCAGGTGATTGGCATCCACTATGCCAGACTGTAGGATCAGTGAGGGCAGAGACTGGGATCCACTCTTTCACTGTTATATCCCTAATTTTTAGCCCAGAATGTGATGTGTAGAAGTTGTTCAATAAATGTTTGTGGAATTAATGAATCAATGGATAATCAATTCTGAAATGGAAGATCAGGGTTGATATCAATCTCTCTCTTTTTGATATAGGTGGGAATAAAAATCATCTGGAGCAGACAGAAGGAAGACCAAGCTAGGCATCCCAGAAAAATGCTCATCTCTTGACGCTGCCCTACTTTTCTGTGTTGCAGGACTTCTTGGCCCTGCCAAGAGAGATGCGTGGCTGCAGTTGAGGGCTGAGATTGAAGGTCTGACGGACTCCTGGCTAACAAATGCACTTAAATCTTTATCAATTATTAGTACTAGGTAAGCGGTATTGTTGCAGTTTCTATATTTATTGTATTGAAGATGTAGTTCTAATAGCATAGCATATATCAAAATGTTTTAATTCCCAGATTTGTTTTAGAGTTTGAAGGGACCTAAAATTCACTCTGTGTGTGTGTGTGTGTCTGTGTGTGTGTGTGTCTGTGTGTGTGTGTGTCTGTGTGTGTGTGTCTGTGTGTGTGTCTGTGTGTGTGTGTGTGTGTGTGTGTTTGGGGATGGAGGATGGGGGTTGCTGCTTCTCAGAATAACTGGGAGATCCATCTCTTTACCGTTCTCTCCTCATGACCCCTGATAAACCCCATGGGAATGTCATTTGACTTTCAAATTTAGAAAAAGCACTCTGTTGGTGACAAAGTACAGAAGATGATGGCAAAAAACACAATACTGTTTATACAATTAGTGCATGTTTTTAAGTCTTTTATGCCATTATAGAGAATATACGTAATTTGAACACATCAAAAAAAAGCAAGAGAAAGCTCCTGAAAAACTTGTAACCTTTGTGTTTAGTTCAAACGGTGAAATGCTGACTTGTTAGTGTAGATAATAGAACTGAATTGACATAACTAGTTGTGTACCATGTGCCATAAATGCTAATTAATAATATAAATCCGGAACATGATAGCTAGTAGGGTGGGAATGAATCTTTGTTCTATCCTATTCCTTAGTTTTATTTCTGTGTTGGATGAATAAATAAAATCATGCTTAGCAAATGTGTGGGTAACACAAAATTCAGAGAAGAGCTAATATTTGGACTGATTGAATCAAGATACAGAGAAACCTTAGCAGGGTAAAGGGAGAGTCTAATCAGAACATGGAAGTAAACGAGTGTGTCCCAAATCCCTCACGTGGCTTTTAACCACGTGGCATGACAAGCCACTGCATTTATAGCAGAGTCTCTAAATGGAGAGGGGAGGGGGCCGTAGATTCCTGGGTCAGGCTGGGGAAGCAGAACAGAGTACCTTGCTCAGTTCTGGGCACCTCATTCCAGCAGGGGCTGTGACATATTTGTAGCATCTTGTGTCCAGCAAAGTGGCCAGAAGAGTTTAGGCTGTGGAAACTACAGAAAAGGAACAGTCAGAGGGAGGAACCGAGGAGTTTAATCTGAAGAAGAGCCGTGTATGGAACAAGGTTACCAATTTCAACTACTTGAGATGCTGGGCTGGAAATAAATTACATTTCTCTCTGCATCTATGAAGGAGAGAGTTGGTCCCGATGAGTAGGAAGCCGGGGAAAGGAGGTTCTGGCTCCATGTGGGGAGAATTGTCTGACAATTAAAGCTGTTTTAAAATGGGACTTGCTGCCTTGTGAGCTCTGTGCAGTCACAGAGACATGGAGACCAAAGAGCAAGGAAGCTGGGATGTGAGGACAACAGCCCCTAAAATCGTGTGTAAAATGTAGAAGGTGCTTTCATTATTTTTAAAGAGGTCTCCTAGATAGTTAAACACCAAAGGGTATTACATTACATTGTATGTGTTACATTATTACATTATCTATGTGTAGCCATTGTATATTATATATAGATTATTATTAAACACACGGGTATGTGATATAACTAAATAAATAAATAAATGTATGACAAGGAAATGAAGGGGAAAAATAAATCATTATACATTGAAGTTTTAAGTACCATGAAAGTTGCCAAGTTATCCACATCTATTACCTTATTGGTAAATTTCACAAACTCTGTCAGAAAAGCAGATGTTTACACCAAACACTGCTGAATTATATATCAGAGCCTGTAGCAAAGTGTGTACCCTGTGACTGTAATTCCTCTTCTAGGAATGTAGTCAAAGGACATAATCATATGCATAGGAAAAGTTTATATGTAAGATAGCATTGTTCATGATACTGAGAAATCAAAACCATCTAAGTGACTAAGCTTAACTTTAAAAAATGGTGGTGCAGCCACAAGATAGAGTAGTTTGCATACATTATGTTTTGTTGGAGGGGGAGAATGATGGACAATATGACATATATATAAGTAGGCTCATGATAAAAACAAATGAAAAAAGTAAGATGTAAGATTACACATACAGTATGATCCTAATGGGAAAACAACCTACATGCAAACTGAAAATCTGAAAATAAATGCACAAAATGGGGACAGCAGTTATTATCTCTGGATGGTTAAATAATTGGTGCTTTTCATTTTCTTCTTTATATTCGTCTGCATTTTACAAGTCTATATATGCAATTTATAAATGTATGCAATGTTTGTAATTGAAAATTACAATGCATTATAAATTGCATATAAATATATGCAATGTTTGTAATTTATTTATTAGATTTCAAAACCACATCTATAAATTTAAAAAGCCCATGCTATCTTTTATTCCACCGTGTTTTCATTCTGTAACACTCATCTATATATGACATTGAATAACATCTTATTTTGATGAAATATGATGTAGAACCTTGTGTCACAATACAGTAATGTGTTTGTGTATTATTCTTAGTAGTCTGCCATTATTTGGGGAAGTTTTGTCTGATCAAAGGCAAGTCACTTTCTAGCTTTTTATTTTTTTATTAGTAAAATTTAATATTGTATTCATGATACTTATTAAACTTCTACCTCTAGAAGTCTTTGTTTCTTTGTCCCATATAAATTGATAACCTCATCATTTGGTCTATGGAGATAATTTAGAAATGAAAATGTTTTAAAAGGCTATCATTATAAAGGTTTTATAATTGTTTTAAATAAATTGTAGTCTTCTTTACACATGATATGTCTAAAGAATATAAAGCATAATATGAAGAGTACTGGGGGCTAAACATACACATACCTATAAGAATTTCGCACTCAACTTGTCCTTCTAAGTTGCCCTTGAGACCAGTTTTCTGAAAATCAGTCTGCAGAATTCTAGAGAATATTGTATCAGCCCTTACAAATATGTATTAAAGGCTCATGATACAAAATATCTAGTAGAGAAAGGTGCATAGCTATATGCCTTCTGATTCCCAGTTTCAGGTGTGTGGTTTGAGCCCCTCCAGGCGGGACAGCTCAATTTCCCTGTAATCCAGAAGGAAGGGCCACAGTCCGTTCTTTTCCCTGACTCAGACTAACAGTCTCCCCTCTCTTGGTGTTTCCTTTATCTCACCTTCCCGGCTGCACCCTCACCCCCCATCCTGTCTACTGTGAAAGAAACAGATGTAAGTTGCAGAGTGGAAGATTCTCACTCTCAAAGGGTAAGGCCTTAGTAGATAGATTAAAACAAGGCCCATTAAATGCAGTTTGCCCTTGGTTGTTAGAAGGAGATTCAGGAACTCAATCCCTTCCGTTCTAAATAAGAATCCTCTCTCTTTTTACTTCTTCAGGATGCACCATTTGTCAGTACCTTGATTGGGACTTTCTGGGCTGTTTCTTGCACAAAATCTAAAAACTCCTCTTACACATCCCATCACCTCCTCCCTTCCTGTGTCCTCTACTTTCCCAGGCTCTAAAAACTCTGGGACATGGAGTCCTATCACCCTAAAACATACCTTACCTGCCTCAAATAACAAAGCCCCTTGTGACTCTTTGTATATGTGCAAATTTTATGAAAACTGCCGATGTGCATACTTGTAAAACTCAGAGGTAAGCCATGCCCCCTTTAATAATCTTTCCATGATTGCCGCTGGCCGAGGTAGGTATCCTGTGAGGTTCCACAGGGACCTGAGGAGATCTTGGTTATAGAACACATTTCTTATCCGCATGGGTCTATTTACTTGTCTCCCTCCCTGTCTAGCTTGTGATCTGGGTAGGAGGGAAAACTTGTTTTCCCTCACTTCCTTCATTTTGGGATGTATTTCTGGCATCTGGCATTGCGCCTACCAGGTGATAGGTACCATAAACAACTGTTGAATATTGAAAGGGTAGGTTATAAGGGACTGTTCATTATGGAATTGAAAGACTGCAGGATAATTTAAAATTTGTACTGTTAGACGTTATCTAGTATTAGAAAACAAAAATGCCTGTTTCCTCCTCATCTTAGGAGTAACTGCGTAAATGTCTTGGTAACAACAACCCAGCTGATCCCAGCACTTGCGAAGGTTCTACTCTATAGTTTAGGAGGTGCTTTTCCCATTGAGAATATTTACAGTGCAACTAAAATAGGTAAGAAAATTATTTCTAACTCCGTGTGAAATACGTTCGTATCTGTGTTTTGGGGGATTTTCTTAATGTGTGTCTCCATATGATTCCCTCTTTCATCAATTTTGCTATAAGAATATCAAGCAAATTTGAATACAGCTCAAAGAGCAAAGTCCCCTGCAACTCTTTGAGCATGTGCAAACTTTATGAAAACTGTTACCTATGAAATTCTGAACTCGGTATCTGGATAGCTCTGACTCTTTATATATACATATACATTTATATTATATTTGTATTTCATTATGGCACATGTTATCTAAATAATATACAGTACCTTTAGCCATAGTATTTAATATTTTACCTAACATGGTATATGGTATTACATCCTTGCATATGCAATAATCTAGATCTAAGATAAAAGTACTGTTTGGGCATTATAAGGGAATGTCAGATGGATTGAACTAGTAACCTTAATTCCAGGGGAAAAAAAATTTCATGAATCAGAAAACATAATTGGAGCATTCATAACATATGAATGGCTGCAAATCCACATTTCCAGAAACGTTCAGTAGCAATCAAAGAACTACAGCCTTGTTTATTTAGATCATAGCTATCTATGGAGCCATCTTTGACTTTAAGTACCTTTCACAGGCTCTAAGACTTCTAAGAAACTTTCAAAAACAAAAGCTCATCAACTTCTGCCATCTTGAAAGAGTTAAAAGAAAACAACTCCTGTATTCTGTTGTCTGTCAAGGAAATGCCTGGGGAAATAGATGGGTTGTACAATGTGCCCTGAAGGTCAACAAACAGGCTCTGGCGGCTTGACAAGAGTTCCGAATCCTGAAATCCCCTACCAGAAATAACCTGCCCTGGGCCTTGCAGAGTTCTGATATTGGCACAGGCAAAAAGAGCCCCCAGCTACAGCTGTTTGGGGAGTATAGTTAAAGAGAGGCAAGCTTTCATAAAGTAAATTCCTCATTGTCCTAAGCACTGCCATTCAGAGCCCTGGTACCAATCCCATTCATTTTTTATATAAGTATATTTATGCTAGCAGGATTAATACATCGAACCTGATTTTGCTTTTTGACAAATCAAGTAGTTTTACACAAGCATAAACATTTCCTCTAGTAAGGACAACATTCTTGCTTATTGGCCAAATTGTTCCTTATCTTTAATCTGAAAAAAAATCATTTTTATTTTTCCCTTTAAGCTAGTATTTTTTGGAGTTCTGAACTATCAGAGTAAGAAAAAGTGAAAAAGAAGCCATGACTGAATGAACATGCTGGGAATGAAATTCAGAGAATAATGCCAATGTTGTAAAAACAAAGAACATGTAAAAATTCTGTGGTGTTATTCCCATAGTGCGATCAGAGGATACTAGTGTCACCAGTGCTGTGGCCCAAGCAAACCCTTAGTACAATTCATCTGAGCAGACTAGCTCCCAGCCACTTGAAGAAAGGAACTGTTTATCAAGATAAATCCATATCTTAGTATTTCCTCTTTCGTTCTAGGTGAACCTTCAGTTTTTCACAGTAATAATTTTAGCTGACTTGTCTATACTAATTAAAACAAACTAGATAAAATGTAGAATTACACAAATAAATGTAAAAACTGATAGTTGCTTGTAAAGTTGTTCCTATAGCCTTTTGATGGACTGAAAGATATAAAAGAGATATAAATTTTTTTTCCGATTAGATACTTAGCCCTACTGACTTTTTTTGGAGTGTGAAATACATTCATTTAATAATCTGTCTTAAGTAAAGACTTAGAGTATTCAACCATATTTGTTGATTTCATAAACCCAGAGTTTGCAAGCAAGTTTAAGTGATTGATGTTCAAGAGAAAGTAACTTAACGCTTTATGAATCTTTAGGTTAATGAATGCAATGGCTGGAAGAATAAGCAGTGCATTGTTTTTCAGGCAAGGAAAGCTGTTTTGAGCGTATAGTGTCCAGATTTGGCACTAACATAACTTATGTTGTGATTGGAGATGGCCGAGATGAGGAGCATGCCGCTAACCAGGTAACTTCACTCTGAACTTTATCTTGTTTATCTTCCAGGAAAAGAAAGTTGCTTTGAACGAATAATGCAAAGGTTTGGCAGAAAAGTAGTATATGTTGTAATTGGGGATGGTGTAGAAGAAGAACAGGCAGCAAAAAAGGTAACCTGTTTCAAACAATGTTGGTGTGATACTTCTAATGCAAGCTTTTTTGTTTGCATTCCTGTAGTTTGGCCCAATGGCAGCTTGACAAATGATTTAAATTTATAGATGCAAAGCAGTAAGAGCATGAGAAGGTCAGTACTTACATTCAAATAAACCATTTGGAGTCTAGCATTTTTTTTGCCTGAAACTTCATAGGAAATATAGGAACATTTAGTTACATTTATTTGTGTGTGTGCTTATGTGTGTGTGTGTGTGTGTGTGTGTGTGTGTGTGTGTAATACACACAGATATAAGAAAGATGGGGGAAAAAAAACGTTTTTGAGCACATGAAGTTCAACAAGATTAAAGACGCTTAACGAGCTCCATAGAAAGCCATGTGAGTGGCTCAGTCCTTACCCTTTTCCCATCCATCCTCTATGCCATATGGTCCTGGCGAGTGCCTAGTAGTAATTGTGCCCCATGATGATAAATCTGAGGGTAGCTTTAATAGATGAAGAAGAAAACTTACTAGAGAAGTTAATAAATGCTATTGGAGTGGGATATATTATTCAAATCCTTTTGTGCCAACTTGTTATAGAGACTTAGAGGCAATGTCCCTTACATCTTCTAGAAGAGTGTTATTTGTTTTGGTGAGTCATTGGTACTTGATTGAAGCCAAGCAGCTGGCTTTGAATATATTCAGAAGATCTCATAGGCCCTAGGTATTTAAATCAGCCTTTTCATCTGGCCCATATTTCTGAAAAAATCAAGGCAATTAAAAAACCATTAACTGGTTGGTCCAGCATCAAAAGGAGAATGATATCAAGATTGGCCCCAGATACCAAACTATCGATCAACACAACATTGAGATCTACTGGTTCCTTCACTGATTGATAGCAAAATATCATCTAGCCAGGATTAAAGTGATATAATTTATAAAACAAAGCAAAATGATGAATAAGTATTGTTGAATAATGACATGTCAGCATATATTGTTTTACATAGAAAGAATATTGTCTTTATTATCCTGAGGAGATTTCAAATAATCATCTGATAAAGCCTTCACTAAACACTTGCATGTGCTGGAGTGTTTATCTGATTTCTGTCCCCCCTGGCCCTCCCCCCGAAAAAAAAAACAACATAAACAGTTTCCTAGGAAAGTTTATAGTGATACTAGAAAGGTAAAAGACATGATTTATGTTTGTGGTCAATTCAAATCAAGCAAAATGGAGAAAAAGAAGGAGCTTCCACTTTAGAAGGTTTGGTGACGCGTTGGAAGCCATACTTGAAATATTCCATGCTTTTCCATAACATTAAGAGAGTTGTTTCAGACTCATCCTCCCACAGTGCCCCTCCGTCTTAATTAGCAGTGTCAGTGACCCAAGCTGACGACCACTTGAAATCCTTCCGGTTGCACACAGTTGAAATATCTTCTGGAGTTTGTCAGTTTCCTGAGTCCTTGTTGTTTCAATTTTTCATATTGGCACCGTAATTACACACAACAAAGAGCAGTCAGTGCAGCCACCAGAGCAAACATTTTACATGTCTTTTAGCCTATGTGAAATTCACACACATCTAGGTCAGGACTAATCAAATTCGCTTTTTCAAACCAGAAATGGTATATGCCTTTGAAAATTAAAATTTATAAAGTCAACCCCATTTATGCGTGGCGTGAAAACTAGACTTGGTATACCAGTTGCTAACACCTTCGGCTTTAAACCCAAAACTTCAGGAGAAAAAGGCATGACTCCAAGTGGATAAGAACCTTGGTTAGAATGCTATTTCCAAATGGTTGTTTATGTAGGTACAGTTTTGGTGATGGTGAAGGCTTATAATTCTATTTTGAAACACAGGTGGTTGGTCTCTCTAGTATCCGGAATGCATGCTCTTCTTTGGATGTAGCTGTAATCGCATGTGCAAAAAGATAAAGTACTATTTTGCTATTACAAATAGATCTGAGCTGAATTTTTAAAAAGTTACTTCTAGGTGAATTTTGTGCTTTAATTTGACCCCAAAACATAGTTTGTTTTGTAAATCTAAGAAGAAATTTCAAAGTTGACAACTGAACTCCCCTATAGAAATATATGCTGTGAGCCATATTTGTAATTTTAAATTTTTTGGAAGCTGTGTTTAAAAAAAATTAAAAAGAGAGACAGGTAGAATTAGTTCTAATGATATACCAATATACTCAAAATATTATTGTCTAAACACCTAATAAGTATAAAAACTATTCATGTGATATTTACATTTTTAAAACAATTCTAAGTCTCTGAAATTCAGTGTGTATTTTGAACTGGATTTGCCACATTTTGAGAGCTCAATAACCATATTGGGCTAGTGGCTACCATATTGGGCAGTAAAAAACTATATAACAATAGAGATTATTATTTTAATTATTCATTTTTATAATAAAGTGTCTTTTCCATGTTACATATAATATACATATATTTCCATTTTACATGCAAATATATAGTCTACAAGATGTGATCAGCCCAAACTTACAAATAAAGCTTTGGTTTTGTTAATTGCTATAGTGCATTATTTCCTTTTTTTCATTATTGTCCACAATGAAGTATTTTTAGGCATTTTTTTTCCTAATTACAACCCTTCATGAAATTTTAATCCCACGCATATACCATTACTGGTATAGCTTTGGAGAGCCACAAACCATTGTAATATCTAAGAATTTTTTCCCCACAAAAACTCATTTTTGTCCCCGTTAAGGGGGTGATATCTCCCCCTTGAGCATGCATGCTGGAGTGCTTTCCCTCAATCCCACACCAAGGAAATAAATCAGGTCAACTCTGCTGGCTTAAATTATTACTTACCCCAGACAAGTAAGAAACTTGATCATCCCCACATTTTCTTCTACCTTATATAGTGCAGCTTCAAATTATATTTTAATGTAGAAAGGAATTCACCCTCTTCCTCTCAAATCGACAAAAAGCCTTGGATTTAGGAAGTTTATCATTTTTTCTGAGAGATGGACCTTAAGGAGTGACATAGTAAGTAAAATTTGTTTTCCTCCAGCCACGTAGGATTTTGACGCTCAGCTTGCTTTCCCGGATGCTGAGATTAGTAATGACACTTTCCAAAATAAATATTAAACTATTTAAGAAATCTCATTACTTTCTTTTATTATCATTAAAATCCAGTTCAGATCTATTTCTCTATTATTTTGACAATACCACATTGATGCTACCAAACCTTCAAATATGATCGTCCCTCCCTTAAACTCCCTCCCTTGAACTTGGGTGAACTACACTTCCTTGTGCGGACCGCTGCTTCACTGAGATAATAGTTATGCTCTCTCTCCATCCCTTCCCCTTCTCTCTCCCATCCCTCCCTCTCTTAACCACACAGCACAATATGCCCTTTTGGAGGATATCAAGTCATTCAGACCTCTTGGCTCTACATCAAGCACTGGAATTAGAGTATTTGTAACTGTGTTCTCTAGCTGGAGATCCGTTTTTTTTTTTTGTTTTTTTTGTTTTTTTTTTTTTTATATTTCAAGTACACTGAATTTTTATGTGTGATTCAATGCCTCTGGCTTTACACATATAAATTGTCTTAAAGGATGAAATCATATTTGGAATGAGAATTCCAGAATGAAGAATTCAGATTGCTGAATGGAATTAAACTTTAGTGCTACAGAAAGGAAGCTCTATGGTCTTATATTTACAACACTTTAATGGTTTAAAAAAAAAAATCTGTGGAGGTTGCTGGTACACACCGAATGAGTCCTAACTGGAAGTAACAGCTTTAGCAAAGAGCTCTCACCCTGGCAAAGCACCAACACAGGCTCCGTCTGACAAGGTTCAACAACATTCCTCAAAATGGGAGATCTTCTCAGCCCTGAGGTTTGAATCTGACTTTAGCCTACCTAGCCCAGAAAATCTGAATTGGAATGCACTCAGACTGTGTAAGGACAGTCCTATCTAGACCTGTAATTTGTGTAAATTATTGATGAAAGTAATTTACTGTGACTTTATTAGCAGCTGACTTTGAAAGTGGATGCAATTTTTCTTTCATTTGTCGGGGAGGGTAGCGGGAGGGGAAATGGGAATCTAATCATGTCTCTTTTTTTAAGTTTGGCAAACAGAATGTTCATACTGATGTGTTGTGCCTTAAAGACAAGACAGCATTTGTGTGTTACAATGTAACTTTGGTTAAAATCTCTGTAGATAATGAAAAACAAAAACCTTTGTGATCATTCTTAAGATGACCAAATTTAAAATTCAAGCTATCAAAGCTTCATAATGCATCAGCAAGAAACTGAGTATTTGTTGCAATAAGAAAACAATAATAATAAAGGAAAGCTTGTGTTTTATTTGGGTTCTTAATAATTCCAATAATTGTATGAGGCAACTATTGGTGCATCCAACCAGAAGCAGAAGGTTTGGGAAAGATTGTGGGACCTTTACTTAGAAAGTGAAGTGTATGTTGAAACCTCGAGTACCCTTTCTACAGTTTTACTGGAGAAAACTAAGAGCCATATTCATGATGACCTATACTGTTTGGAGTCTGACTCGTTGATACGTCTAAGTTGTATAGAGGAAAATATTCTGATGAAAAGCATAAGCAAATATCACCCAAACTTTCTTAAAATATGCATGAACATGGCTTAAAATTCACATTGGGTGAACAGGGCTTAAAATAAAGCTAAGTGCATTTATTCCCAATGCCATTGCAAAAATGAAGTGTTATCAGTAGTGGAAGGTGAATGCCCCAGACGGTTTCTAAGGAAAGAAGTGAATCAATGAAAAATTTACCTAGACTATCATCATAATATAAATGAACAAGTGAGCCAGATCTTGGCAGCGTTACTGAAGTTACAACGGTGAAATAGTATCTGGTTCTCTGTCTTAACACATCCATCCAGTCTCTCTCCATTACAGACCTGCGTACCTTAGTTTCTGGCCGTACCATTACTGCACAATGGACTTCATTCATTGCAAGGAGAGCCTGTCATCGTTGTGTTTGCATGTTTTTTTTTCTTGGTGTGTAGCCCATGTTAGGAACACGATACAGGTTCTCCTGTCATTTCGTATGACATGATTTCCCTTGTGGAAATTTAAGACTTCAAGATCTAGGAGTGTTTTAATGGTGTCTACACCTGCAGTTCTGTGTTTAAAATGTCACAATGCGGAACTTGCCATCCAGCTACTAAGCAGTGCTCCTAACCAGAGGCTGGTCCACGATAATCCATCATCTGAGGCTTCAGTGGCTCCCAAAAGATTGGTGCTTTGTACACTGATCACAACATTTGCTATGGAAATGTGATTTTATTTTCCAAGCTATAAACCTGTATTTCTTTACTGTACGCTAAGGCCATGTTTACATTGGGCAGAAAGAGATTGAGACCCTATTTTGCAGATTTTAAGATTGTGGTTTCATCACACGTAGACCTTAATCTTAATCTTTAAATTTTGTAGCTTTTGGCTACCTCTGCACCAAGTACTCTTGCAGATAGATTAAGGTTGGAATACTTAATAATAATAATAATAAATCTTACATTTCTATTGGCCTTTAGCTTGAAAACAGTAGTTTTAAAAAATTAAAGAGCTGCATTGATTATCAGTACATAATTCTATTTTGTGCACTAAAACCTTAAATATTTATTACTGTGAACAAAACAAAATTATCTTTACTGTAGAGCCAGGTTCTTTAAATGATAGAATTTTGGCATTACATTGAAATTTTTCACTCTTTTTTTCATATCAAACAGGCAAGGCTTCTTATGCTGCTAAAACTGCAGGTACAGAAAGGAACACCACTTTACAGGGCAAAGAGAAGAGTCGCTGATTACATCAGCAGTGCTATTTCCCACAGACCTCTTCTCCGATGATGATGTGTTCAGAAGAGGCTGCCAGCCTAAAACCTAAATGCTAGGTTGTTGGAGAACAGCTCGTCTGGTACCACCGTGGTGCAGGCCAGTGAGCCCACATCACAGTTTGTCCTGTGACTTTGAGCATGCTCAGGCTAGAACGCTTCTTTTCCCCCCCTTAGGAATCCAAGATCCTATTCCTTTCTGATCTTAAAAACAAAAGATAAACCAACAAACAAAAAAGCCCCTTTGGAAGTTGCCATGTTCTGTTGACATATAGGATATTGTGCCTTATTATAAACCAATTTGAAAATGTTTTGTCACGGACATGGGTGTTTGGTTCCTATATGTACAAACTTGTGATATTGCCGGGACAGGTCACCACCTCGTGTGGCACCTGAAGAATAGCAAAACAGGTGGCCCAGCTATAATAGTGTCACAGACAAGATGAAGTCATTACACCCTGCAAAGATTTGTAAATCAAATTCAGAGGCAAAAAAATATTTTAGGATCATGCAATTCGTGCACAAAAAGTAGATAATAACACTCTAAAAATGTGTTTTCCCTTAGTCTCTGGTGAGCTAAGATTCAAAATAGTGTCAACAGCATGCTCAGTATGAAGGTTTTTGGGGTTTTTTTTTTTAATGCACATTTGTTTATGACAAGCCTGCATTCTCAGTGAATATGGCATTTAGTATTTCTTTTAAAAACAAACAAGCATCTTGAGCCAAAGTTGCATTTTTGACTCCCAACTATGGTAGCATTATGGAAATCTAACAAAGTCAAGGGTTTCTGTTACGTATTAGTAAAGTATAGATTATTGGGGCCTACATAATTTAAAGAAATGTAAATTAATATTAAAAGCTTGTAAAAATATGTATATCTTTACTATTTCTCAATAAATACCTTTGGAAATGATTTCGTTTTCTTCACCCTCGATGTCGTAGAGTTTCTGTTGTGTGTATTAAGCTTGATTCTAAATAACGTGAAATTTGTATTTAGGCTTCTTGCTGTCTTCTTACCTTCCCTTGTTTGTGCCTAAATTGCATAGTTTGCAGTTAAGGCAAGCTGAGCTGCCACACGGTAAAATGTCACTAATTAAGACTAAAAGTGGGCTGATGTACTGAAAAGATGCGAGTACCTAGTTTTTTACATACAGGTAGTTATGTTAAAGTATAATGCATAATGTAGTCACTAGAGACAGTGACTACATTAGTGATAGATGTATCGTTAGTGATAAAATAATACCATTTAGAATATTTAAAGCAAGTTCCCTTTAGATGAATATGGGACATGGTTTATAAGTAGCTTCCAAGAGTGATAAAGGAATGTTTTTCTGAAACAGATCTAACAGCTCCTTTATTCTCTTGTGTATAGTATTGATTTACTTGCAAGTCTGTTGTTCAAATTGCAAACCAAAGGGAAATTTCAGACCAAGCTCTTTCGCGACTTTTTAAAACATCACCCTCCAAGTTGATGAGTAGGTCCTTATCTCTAAAACTGCACATGCTCATCCAACACTTCTGTCATTCCCTGCTTTACTGTTAAATAATACTTAGTCCTTATACTTATCCAACGTGACACATATTTTATTCATCTTTTGTATTAGATGACTCACTTACTAGAATGTATGTTCTGTGAAGGCAGGGATTTGTTTTGTTTTGTTTTCTTAACTTCTATACAACCAGTATCTAAGAAAGTGTCTGGCATATAATAGGTACTCAAAAAACATTTGTTGAGTGAATGCATAAACCATAGGAAAACATCTATATGATCATGGTTTGGGATTAAAGAAATTTAAAATGGTAGAGTTAGATTTTTTTAAAAAAGAAGAAAAAGAAAACATACAGGTAAGTTTAGATGGGACCAATGTAAATTTTTACAACTTAGCTGGAGTGTTTACTGACCTAATAATTCATGAAAATAAAGAGCAATAAGCCATAAGCATAGGTGTATTTGGAAAAAAGTTATACATGAGCTGGAAAGTTATACATGAGGACGAAAAAATAAGTTCATAATGAATCAATGATTTCTTCCTCTTCCTTTTACTCTTTTCTTTAAAAAAATAATATGCAACCTCAGTAGATTTAGTTGATTTAAATTACTTAAAGCCACAAAATATTATGTAAAAATCAGATCTATGCAGACTCTGTGGTTCATGATTCTGAATCCCAGAAACAAAAAAATGAAAGAAAGAGAAGTGTATGATTTTCCTTAGGTAGCAAAAGGTAACCATTGTTTAATATCTGTGCATGGTTTGCATTTATTTATAAAAAATCAGTTATTGGATGTAGTGATACGTATATTCTCATTCACTGGTCACTTCTCAAAGCCCTCTCAAATCTAACCAGGCCAAAGTCAATTCTGGGGATGTACTCTGGCCAAGAAAGATGTTTGCACACAGCAAAAATAATTCCAAGCTCTGACTTTAAATGCCTGACTCTCCTCCAGAGGATCTTCCAGGATTGTGTTAGCACCGAGTTTGAAAAACGTGGAGACATAATGTGCTAAGAAATCTCTGACAAAGCAGATATATACGAGCCAGATGCTCATTTTCCCTCCCCATCAAATACTTTTTGATTGGGGCTTGTGTGGACACTGTCTCTACAGCTAAAGGGCACTGTCTCTACAGCTAAAGGGCACTGTATTGTCCTTCGTAGTCATGAAGTCTTGGAGTTTTGTGCCTGGGAGCTGCGATGATGATGTCAATCTAGTTCTCTGGGGAGCCTTCCGGGAAATACAAAGATTTGAATGAGAGCATGTATCGGAGACGGTGGAAGAGCCATCGAGTCGGTCTCCTACCACAGCTGGTAGGGCTGACCGTGAACTCAGCACACTCCTGACCCTCGGTTCGGTGGCGGAAGGTGTGAAGACAGTGTGTGAAAGGCGCCACGATGGGTAAGCACATGGTACGTGGCCAGTAACTTGCATATGCACCTGACCAGCCCACAAAGGGAGAAGTCCTGGACAAGATGATTTCCAAGCTGGAACTCCACTGGCAAAATGGAGAAGGCCAGGGAAAAGGGGATGGGAAACACCCAGATAAAGTGGAAAATATATATATGAGACTCTAGGTAAGAGAGAAAAAAGTAGAATGATGTGGTCAAGGAGCTGCAAATAATTCCTGTTTCTGAGGCACAGAGTAAAGACAGGCAATAGTAAGAAATGAGGCTGGAAAATAAACAAGGGCCAGATCATGAAGTTTTCCAACACACCGTGAATCAATTTTGGTTTTATCCTGGGATAAGTAGTATTCAATGAACCGTTTATAAACAAAGGATTTATGCGTCTGGATTTATGCTTGATAACAGTTTCTCTGGCAACTCATTAGAGGTAAGGGATCTAAGAGGATCCCAGAGAGTTATTGATCTATTCCTGAATTAGGGGATGGCCGTGAATATGGACGTACACAGACTCAAAAAGATTAAGATGCTAAGAAGAATGAGGACTTAGTAATCATTACTGCTTCTCAGGTAAATCCAGCCTGCCTTCTAGGTTTCTGGTTTGGGAAATTTGGAAGACGCAGTGCAGTTCACAGAGATCAGAAACACAAAAGGAGGAAAAAAGCTTCTGGTTGTTGTTTTTATTGCTGGTGGTGGTGCTTGTTATTGAAGGAAGATACTGAGTCCAGTGTTTGAAAGTGTTCATTTGGAAGAATTGTTCTGTGTAAAGCTGAATTTGCAACTTCCCGGCTGTTTCTTAAACACCCCACTGCATCATAACTGAGTTACTCTGAAAGCAGTCCAAAAATCTAAATAATTTCATCTGATCATATCAATTAGTCATTTAAGAAACATTTAGCATTGTGCAAACTTGAGACAGCACAAGTGAAAGTTGGGAAAGATGGCGGTAATGTAGAATGTGTAGGCACAATGCACACCAGGGAAAATTATTGGGGGTGACCAATTGATTTAACATGCTGCTCCCCATATCTTGCCTTACCCCAGTTTCCAGTAAAGATAAACCCTGGTTTACAACCCTGGAGAAATTCAAATGCCTCTGTGAAATTTTCGTCAGTAAATGACAGATGATTTAATCACTTATTCTTAGATGGATTCATGTATTCCCCCAAAATATGGCTTTCATTAGGATATATGTTTTGGTTGAATAAGCTATTTCATGAGAGTGGGCAGTAATAACATGTATGTGAACAGAAATTAAAATTAATGCCAAACACACACCTGCAAAGCTATGCTATTTGGCTCATGAAATTCTACATCAGTTATGGGAACAGCAGGGGGTGGAGGTAGGGGAGACACTAGAAAGGGCTCTGGAAAAAAAAGTGGTCTGACACATCATTTTTTAAATTTGCATTTAGAGTTTTACAAATGACAAGTGCATTTTCCAAGTTTTGAGGACCCACCCCTCTTCTCAATAAAATCTACTGCCACATACTATTACCCCTTTCGGCAATATGCATTGTTACAAGGCTTGGCTCAAGAGTTGGTTTCTAAGAATAGACAAGGGAACATTTTCTTTCTGTCTGTGCAGAGTGTGAATATTCATTCATGCTCCTTCTCTCTGTGTGAAGCCTTTATTGTTGTTGTAGTTTTACTCGTCTGACCTCAGCAGTGTCAGCTGGGTGGAGACAGTGGGTACCACTGAAGTGAGGTGAGCAATGGGAATGTCTTGCAGTCTTGCTTTGATTTAATTGGTAGCTTTGGAGTCAGCTCTAAAGGGAGAGAGTGTGCCAGAGGAGGAAGAGGAAGGAAAGTAACATTGGCAGACATATAATGAGCCAGGAGCTTACCCTATGTGACCTCATTTAATGATCACATCCCTGAGAGCTGGTATTATTAGTCCTATTGTATAGTTTAAGTGACTTCCGGAGGTCACATGACTGGTGGGTGGCACAAATAGAACTGGAAGGTAGGTCTATCAGATGGACCATCTGGGCTGCAGAGCTATGCTCCTTGCACTGTATCTGGTTGTCCAACTATTGTAATTGAGTGGCTCAGAACTTGTAGAATTATGACCTGAGGAAAAGTGCAATCAGGAGCAGGTGAGGCGAAGGATGGATTGGGAGTTTGCAGTTAGCAGATGCAAACCATTGTATATAGGATAGATAACAACAAGGTCCTACTTATAGCACAGGGAACTGTATTCAATATCCTGTGATAAACCATAAGGGAAAAGAATATGAAAAAGAATATGTATGTATATATATATATATATATACACATACACACACATATATGTATACTGAATCACTTTGCTGTACAGCAGAAATTAACATAACATTGTAAATCAACTATACGTCAATAAAATAAATGTTTTTAAAAAAGCATGTGTGATTGCAAGCAATGGAGTTAACTGTAACTCTTATCTCCCCACATGGGTATAAATGCCATCCAAGTAACATCCTATGTTGCCTATGTGACAAATGGCTCTTGGGCTATAAAAATGTTACTTTTGCAGATAAATGGTAAAAGGACCCTTAGCTGATGATTTGACTTAGTGATCACAGTTATATCGAGTTCTATATGGAAACCCAAGAGATAACTATCCAATGAAAGCTGCTGAGTTGATTGACATTTAGTTAAAAACACATTTTCCAATGTCCCCTTTTCAAAATGCCTTTCTTGAATTAACACATACATCAACAGCTTTTAGCACAACTGCCTTACAGGCTCCCTGACCTGAGGCATGACCTTATGGAGGGCTCTGAACAGGTGTCTGACCAGAGTGGGGAATTAGGAAGTTTCAAGAGCCACCTGGTATGAGGGGAACAAACCAAGGTGGAGCACTAAAGAATCAGCATGATTTCAGCAGTGTCTAGAAGGAAGATGTTCAGAAGAAAGTCCCTAAAGGGTAAATGGAGAAAATGTTTTTAGAAACAGATTGGCCAACTTCATATCTTTTTAAAAATTCTATAGTGGACATGGGTTTTTTTTTAAGTTGTAAAATATACATGAAATTCACCATCTTTACAATTTTTAAGTGTACAGTCAGTGGTTTGAAGTACATTCACATTGTTATGTTACCATCACCAACCATCCATCCACAGAACACTATGTCTTGCAAAACTGAAACTCTGCACCCATTGAAAAATAAAACCCTTTCCGCTCTCTCAAGCCCCTGGAATTTGACTACTCTACGTACCTCATATAAACATAGTCGTACAGTATTTATCCTTTGGTGACTGGCTTATTTCACTTAGCGTAATGTCCTCAAGGTTCATCCTTGTCCCAGTGTGTGTCAGAATTCCTTTCTTTTGAAGGTTGAATGATATGTCATTGTATACATATACCACATTTTGTTTATCCACTCATCCAGTGAACATTAGAGTTGCTTCCAGCTTTGAGCTATTGCAAGTAATGGTGCTATCAACATGGGTGTACAAATACCTCTCGGGGTCCCTGCTTTATGTGTTGGGTATATACCCAGAAGTGAAATTGCTGGATCATATGCTAATTCCAGTTTTAAATTTTTGAGGAACCACCACACTTTTCCATAGTAACTACACATTTTGCGTTCTCATTACTAATGCACATGGGTTCCAATTTCTCCACATCATCGTTAAGTTTTATGTTTTTTGATTGTAGCCATTCTAACGTGTGTGAGGTGATATTTCATTGCGGTTTTGATTTGCATTTCCTGAATGATTCATGATGTTGAACATCTTTTTATGTGCTTATTGTCCGTTTATATACCTTGTTTGGAGAAATGTCTGTTCAGTCCTTTGCTTATTTTTAAATTGGGTTTGTTTTTCGTTGTTGTTGAATTGTAGGAATTCTTTATATAGTCTGGATATTAACTTCTTATCAGATATATGAGTTGCAAATATTTTCTGCTGTTCCATGGGTTGCCTTTTCTATAGTAAACATGAGCTTTCTTGTGTACTCAATATCTCCCTTTTTAGGGAAAGGCCATACCTCTGGGCTCAGTCTTAGCCAATCAGCATATTCCATCCTATTTGCCACAATAATTTATTTGCCCAAAGATAGGTATAGGACCAAAACTTGGCTTATGGAAGCCCACCCCAAGACTTTTCTCCAAATCTGTTGTGGGAGATGCACTGTCCTTCTGGGATAATAAGCTCTGGTGGCTTCTTCAGCCTAAAACACCAGGACTGTTCTTCTCACCATGCTGAGAGAGAACCTGAATATGAAGCCAGCACATGAGCTGAGAGATGGAGCCTGGTGATATTACTGGAGAATTTAGTTTCAGCATGTCAGGAGCCAGAACTTCTACTCAACAACCATGCCTGGATTTTTTTAGTTTCGTAAACCAAGAGCACTTCTTTCCTTTTCTTCCCTTTCCTTTCCTTTCATTTCCTTTTGTTCCTTAAACTTGTCGTCAAGAAAGTGTGCACTAATAAACAATTGGAAATGGTGATTCCTGGAGCAAACAGCCCAAAGGATGCCCTCCAATCAACGTCTGAGAGAATAAAGGAGGTTAGAATTGGTCAAAGTATGTTAAGTGGTTTGGGACTCCTGATTCTCTGGGTCTGCTCTTTCCGGTTACACTGCGGCCAAGAGACATGGGATCGGCAGAAAAATAAAAGGGAGGGAACTGTTTATCTAAAAGAAAGGGACCTAGGACTCCCCTCGTGGAGTGATTAAGAATCCGCTTGCCAATGCAGGGGACAGAGGTTCGAGCCCTGGTCTGGGAAGATCCCACATGCTGCAGAGCAACTAAGCCTGTGCGCCACAACTACTGAGCCTGAGCTCTAGAGCCCACGGGCCACAACTACTGAGCCCACGTGCTGCAACTACGGAAGCCTGCGCTCCTAGAGCCTGTGCTCCATAACAAGAGAAGCCACCGCAATGAGAAGCCCATGCACCGCAACAAAAAGTAGCCCCTACTCGCTGCAACTAGAGAAAGACTGCGCACAGCAACGAAGACCCAACGCAGCCAAAAATAAATTAAAAAAAAAAAAAAAGCAATCTAAAATATCTTAGAATAGTTTTAAATTGTTACTTTCAAATATTCCCCCCTCTACATTACAGTGCCCTTGATCAATCCTGGCACCTCGCTTTATGTCACCCTATAAATTGGCCGTACGTCCTGAGAACACAGATATGTAGGCCTGGAATCTCAGAGCTCCATCTGCTTCCCTCATCCTCCCTGCCCTAAATCCAGTGACCACATCACCTAATCATCTGTGAAAAGCAGTTTAGAACAAACTTAGTCAACTGGATGCCAAATCCTGTGACCACTCTTTACTTTTTCTTTCTTTGGAAAAATGTTTAGCCTATCACCCTGACTCATGACAGTCCCTCTGATAGGCACACAATGTGTTCAGCAAAAAGGGCACTGCTAAGTCACAGCAAGTCCCCAACATTCTGTATGATGAGAACTAACATGATAGTTAGACTTGTACAGGTTTTCTCTTTTCCCCTATTTTCATGTAACCCAAAACACTCATACAGGCACACACCCTGAGAGCTTATTTACTTTGTTTTTAGATCAAGCAGAACCTTTTTTTTTAACAGCTGAATGCTAAACCCTAAAAGTAAGAGTTTCTATTACAACAACTGACAAAAACTTAATGCTGGAGAACACATCATAGTAATTAAACAACTCATGACCTTGACAGTTGTGAGGCTGTTGTCTGTTGGTCTTTTTACAGGGCAGTAATTTAACCTTGTAGGTACTTATTTCTTTAACATTATGTATAGGAATAAGTCACCTTCCTAGCCTGAAATTCCCTTCTTTAACTAATAACCAAATTGTACATAATTAATTAGTGCCTTTTTTATGTTTTGTTTAAAACAATGGTCTAGCAAGAGTTTCCTTCTAAACACTTAGCTTGAATCATATTTATTAACTACAAAACATGAGCTATTTGCCAAAATCTGACCATAAAGTATGCTATCTTGAGTTTCTCTCTCTGTTCTAAAGAGAATAAGAAGAGAAATATCTTTAAAATAACCAATCCCGTCCCGAGAAAAATTTCCAGTTGCTTTCTCTCCTTGAGATATTTGTTTTTAATTAAACCCAACCAAAGTGAAATAAAACAAGTAAAATGATCTGGAGTAGTGGAGGCAAGTCGAATTAAAGTACCTTTTCCATTCAAAACAATGTCTAAATAAATGTTTAAATTCATCAGACTTTCACTGCCTAATAACGTGACATGTTTACGGTGTTGAAGGAAATCAGGTGTTTTCATGCTAAATGAAACTAAAGTTTATGTACTGTTATTACCATATTCTTTGCCCGGTATTTCTCACTCTATTCATCATTAAAAGCTGCTCAATAAATACTGTGCAAACTGCCTGTAGGGATGTTATTCAGTAATAACTTAGAATCGTCTACAAGTAACCACTCCTCAGAGGCTTAAGAAGAGTAAAGGGCTTGAGAGGGAATGTTTGCACCACAATTGCTAAATTGTGAAAAAGAGAGTTATCAGCCTCTTTTCTCTTCATATTTGATATAGTAGAAGCAAGTTTGGACACTAGTGCTCTAGCCTGAGATGAAGTCTTTATCCATCCTCATGTGAGCTGAGGCAGACAATAGGTTAAATGGTATGATTTTGGAGACTAAGTTTCCTGTACCCAGCTATATCAGAAAAGCTGATGGAGAAAGACTTACTTCTCTACCCCATGTATTAGTTAGCCATTTCTGTGTAACAGATTACCCCAAAATTTAGCTGCAAAAGTTAAAGTCATGTTGGTTTCTTCTACTGTCTACAAGTAATTACCACTGCCAATTTTGCATTATTTGTATTGCTTAGGGCAATGGAATAAGGATGTCCCTAGATCTTTCCAAGTCAAGTGGGTGTTCCATTTCAAGACAAAAAGGGAGGCCATGAGCCTATTATTTGGTTTTATATCAGGAGCCAAATGTCAGCAGCTCAGAGCGGCATTAAGGACATTTTAATATGTGTACTTTCACTGTTTTTTTTTCACTTATAAAAGATTTATCCCAAGATTCTTTAGCAGCAGATGCTCTTCAATTTCTATAAAGTGTGATTCAGTTCACGAACAACTTGTAAAAGCTGTATATGCCAAAATATTCTAGCTTACTTCCTTCTTACTAAAGTCACGCTCCCCTTTTTGCCTGTCAACAAGAGTGTCTCTAAGGTCAAGCATTGTAATATTTGCTCATGCCTGAGGAAAGAAGGAATGAATGATTTAAACAGGCCAGATTGAAACCTAGTCAAGGAAAACCAAGAGATTGCCTCTTCAGCATATCTGACTATGGGTTTACAAGATGTTTTGATGTTGAATCAAGCTTGAAATCTGCTTTAAATTATATGATTTATCATTTGTCCCCTTCTTCTCTTTGTCATTAGAATTCCTTTCTTTAGAGATATATTTTATGTGACTGAAACAGAGCATGATCCTGTGGTCCTTCCCCCTCACATCCCTCCCCGTCTTCCACCTGCCTTTTGTCTGTAGAAAAACTTTAGTCAAAGAATAAGTTTAATCAGAGAAGTGAGAAAATAGAGAAGCAAAGGAAAGCAGTCAAACAGGACAAACTAATAATAGTTTAGTCATTAAGCAAAGTCAAGGACCTTTAGTTCCTCTTCAAGGGCTGTAGATAATATTCTGAGCCGTATCCTCTGAGCTGTTTTGTAGATACTGAAACCCCCACCAGGTGGAAGAACTTAACTACATGATGACCAGATTATAACCATGACATAAGCTGCCACAATTCCGAGAACTGGCCTCAGAGAAATGGGAACAAACCGACCCTGGAACTGAAGACTGACTGTACTTGAAACAATCAAGATGATGCTGATCAGACCACCTCAAGATGACTGTCAGAGCCAACTGTGCTGTTTCTGCATGTAGCCCCTCCCTCCTTCTATACAAAAAAGCTCTTGCCCACTGATTGTCAGTCGGGAGGAGTCAGCCTTTGGACAGGAGTCTGCCCTTCCCTCCGGTTGCCAGCCTCTGAAATAAAGCAAACTTTCCTTTCCACCAACTTTGCCTCTTTATTGGCTTTAGAATGGCGAGCAGCCAGACCCCACTTTTGGTAACATGATGACTACAAAGGAAGAAGCTAAGAGTAGTAGCTTGAAGTATCCAGTGACAATCATTGAGGAGACGTTTTAGTGGTTTAGTATGGCAAAGAACCCATCACAAGAACTCTGCTCTCTGAATCTGATTTTAATGAAAATATGGACTCTAAATTTAAATAGTCCAATAAAGTTGATACAAAAATGATGCTTAGAAACTGTTTTGGACTGATAGGAAAAATTTCTTTATGTGTAGAAAGACCAATTTGGGATGATGGGAAAAGCACAGGATTAAGAATCAAAAGACCTATTTTTTGATCTTACTTTTAGGGTTTTTTTCCCTTAATTGAGATATAATTGACATATAATATTATCTTAGTTTCAGGTGTATAACATAATAATTTGTTATTTGTGTATATTGTGAGATGATCACCACAGTACATCTAGTTAACATCCATCACCTCACAGTTACAAACTTTTTTTTTGTGATGAGAACTTTTAAGATCTACTCTCTTAGAGACTTTCAAATATACAATATAGTATGAACTATAGCTGTATTAACCATGTTGTATATTACATCCCCAGGACTTATTTATTTTATAACTGGAAGTTTGTACCTTTTGACACCTTCACCCATTGTGCTCATCCCCACCCCACCCACCTCTGACAACCACTAATCTGTTCTCTACATCGATAAGTTTGGGGGGTTTTGTTTTGTTTTTAGATTTCACATATAAGTGAGATCATACAGTATTTGTCTTTCTCGGTCTGACTTCTTTTACTTAGCATAGTGCCCTCAAGGTTCATCAAAAAAATTCTTTTCTTTTCCCCTCTGTTTTTCAGGAACACTTATAAAGTAAAATAAGGGGAATAGAAATTATTGTTTCCAATATTCTTTCCTATTTGGGGATTTGAGCATTTATAGTTGATTGAAAATAGGAAATGAACATAATATCAGTAAAAGGAGTATGTGACTTCTGTTTACATTTAAGAAATATTTTGGCATCTGGCAATAAAAACTTACTGACTCATTTACTCAACAAAAACTTATCAAGCACCTATTATGTGTCAAGCCCTCTATTAGGCACTGGGCCAAAATAGCAAAGGAAGGAGGCCTTGTCCCCAAGAGGTGTTTGGAGTTTGGAGAGGGATACAGTTAGAAGCACAGACAACTACAAGGCCTGGGATAAGTGCTATAATGAGAGCTGTATGGGGTGGTATTTGGAAATGAATACAATTTCCAATTTAATAGTTTTTGAAGTGGAACCACTTTTCATCCGTGTCCAACTAAAATGGCTTCCTAATCTTACATCACAATATAAAAAATGCAGGCCTTCTGTTGATCTGCTGCAGAGATGGCATATGTGCGCAGAGACATCTGTTTAGACGTCCACTTAGCAAGCATTCTGTCAGCCTGTCAGGACCAGTACCCCAGCTGAAACACATATAGCCCCAGACATCAGCTGTAAGGGAACCAAATGGTGTCTTCTCAAAAATTACCTTAGAATTCAAAGTATCTAAACAGCTTGACAGGCACAACCAATGATTTATAAAGGAAACCCACAGCACACAGATGTACGTAGCCCCTAAGTTCAGTAAGGAACATTCTGAATTTCAACTGTCTCACTCCAGTACTGAATTTAGAATCTTCTCCATTGAATGAGACAACGCATAACACCATGAATGTAAGCCAAATGAAAAGACATGTTAGGTGCTAGCCAAATAATGGCAGATCAATTAATAATTAATTCATTCCTTATTAATTAATTAATAGGTAAAATTCCACAAATCTAAAACACTTGGCAATATTGGAAATCTTTGATTGCTTGATAGTCTGCTGTTTTTATGAGAAGTTTCGAAACTGAAGAAGCTTTTTATTTTTAGATTTTCAGAGTAGTAATACAGCAAAATGGACTATTAGGTCCTTACTGCGTCAGTCTCATATCTATTGAGAATAATTAAAGAAAAACAAAAGTTCCCCCCATGCTCCCAGGAAAGCCTGAAAGTTCTAAAGCTTTGCTAATCAGTAAAGACTAGAAATTCTTTTAAACCTGTTTAATCAGTAAATTTCAGTTAAAGGGTGGTGGTAACAAGCAAACACCAGAGCTGATTTTAAACTTACCTAATCAATCAATGAGGACTTGCTGCAATGAAGCAACTCTGAAAACCAACCAATCAATGACAGCCTTACATTTTCAAAGCCAGCAATTGCACAGCACACACACTCTAGTGAACATGCTTTAAGGCTGAAATCAGACTACCCTTGCCCCTCACCAACACAAAACCCTGCTTCCAAGACTGTGGCAACCTCGTCTTGCCTCTGTAACCAACACCACCCAAAACAAGTTCTTCCCCAAACCCTTTGTAAATCTCTCTTTGCTCAGTATGACTAGCCGAGTTCTTCCTACTTCAGCAAGCAATAAATGCAACTTTGTATTTTGGGGAACCAATGTGTTGATCTCTTCCTTTTTTGACGCTATATACACATTATTTGAAACTATAAAATGACTCTAACTTTACTTGACACTTTGCGTAGACTTGTTTTTCTACAAGATGACCCATGATGTTAAAATACGTTATTTAGGAAACATTCTATACTAAGTATAGACCCACACCCCTACGTAAAATCTGTCTGCCTTTTATAAGTTTATCTTTACTTACAAATTCTGCCCTTAATCTGTCCAACACACAGTTTGGACTCCCTATCTTTTTTTATGCCATAATTGTCCACCTCGTTCTCCAAACTATAAGCCTTGGACTTAGTAATGACCCTTCCTTCTTTCTTCCCTCTCCAGGCTTAGCAATACTATTTCTGAAATGTTCTTTAAATCTCTGCCCTCACCTCACGCCTCTGGCCCTAGCCCTAATTAAAGATTTCAATTCATTTTTGCCAAGAGGATTACCCAAAGTTCCTCCACACCCTTCTAATACATCACCTGTGATCCAGACCGCCGGGGTGATAAAGAACAGAACTAAGTTTGTTTCCTTGCTGTTTGAAAGTCTGTTTTAAAGACCCCAGGATCTCTTAAGGGACTAAATAGAGACTCCTTCCTATGACAGTGTGACACCAATGCTACTGACTCACCCTCCTCTCTGCCCATTTGGATTTGGGGTTTCCCATGGAAATTGCTTGCTCTTCCTTAAACACCCTGTACTCTCATTGCTCTTGCTAATTAATTCCTCTTCCTAAAAATCCTCTTTGTCTTCTGAACACTGCTCATGCTAAAATCATCTCCCTATGTTTTGCAATTCATTCTGCTAGTAGAACATGGAATTCAGTGCGTTCAGGCTCATCGTACAGTGCTTTACGCCCTTACTGGAAGCAGCTTAAGACAAAAAGCAAAATCTTATTTCTCTTTGGGTTCCATTGTTGAGAAAAAAATGGTAATACAGAGTAATATTCCAGTAAATGTTAATTTAAAAGGATTTCATTGGTATATGAACTATATACTAATACAGCAGCTGACCTTAATGTGTTCATAGGACTTGTAGAATTTCTCTACTGAAAACTCTTCATCGTGTAAATCCACTTGACCCTGACCTCCCAGCACTGCCTATATTAAGGTCTGTAAGTTTCTAGGAGCAAATGTTAGTCTCTGGTTTCGTTTTCATCTCTGCTGGGCTCTCACTGAGCTATTCTTATGAGAGAATGCCAAGGCATTCCAGAATTAATGTTTGCATGTGTTTCCAGAGGAATGTTTCTTGGACTTTCCTGTCTTCACTGTCATTTTAAAGGAATGACTTAGACGGCAGCAGAGACTCCTGTTTGCCTTGGCAGTTGTTAGCGATGCTTTGGCAGATAGATTCCACACCTCCTGGTTTGGGAGGTGGGAGCTTAAAGAAACATTGAGCTCTTACTACATGGCAGGTTCTAGGTTAGATGATAAGGCTACAAAGACAATTAAAACAAATATCTGTCCTTAAAAATTTGCACTCTAGTAATGAATGAGGCAGGTGTACATGCAAATAATAAAAACACACAAAGAAGGGGTGGGGTGCAGCCCTGAAGACTGTGTTCCAGAAGCAGAGAGATGGACTGGGAGAGAGGGCTTCCTGGGGAGGTGATGTTTGAGCATATACGCATATGCATATGAGCCAGAGAAACAGGCCAGAAGAAACGGTAGATTGAATAACTCACAGGGCCTCATGTAAACATGCAGCTCACGTTCTAGAGCAGTGGCAACCCTTTCAACTGAGGCTGCTGTTGGCAGTGTCTCTGTGTCCGCTTGACTTGTATACTCCCAGCTCCCAGGATCAGTGTGGGGTGCTCTCATCCCTCCTGCTTAGCTCAGGGCATTAAATCCTCGCCCTACATTGTACAGCTTCGACCCCGTGACAGGGGAGCTGACCCCAGCTTGGTGCCAGGGACGCAGCAAAATGGGGATTAATAAACCCCGCCCCAGTGTAGCCAAGGTCTCAACAGCTGCTTCTTGCAATTAGACTTGTCATCATTCTCTTAAGAAGCCCCTGCTGATTTTTAAATCCTAATTGGCAGGAGACACCTGTTTCCCGATGAGAAGGATGGGAAGGGGTCATTCACTTGCAGCAGGCATAGGAGAGAGGCCGAGAAGCTGGATGAACTCGTGCAAATACCTTTGTCTCAAATCTGTTTACTTCCATTTAGAGTTTCTTTTTTCCTTCTTTCTTTTTTCCAAGAACAGCATATCCAGAGTCAGGCTAGTCCTTGGGAGTAAGTAAGAATTTCGCTCTGAATCTTTTGTTGTCGTTGTTGTTAGCAAGAACTTCCCACTGGTCTCTCCCTAAGGCGTCCTCCTTACTATCCAGCAGCCCCTTCTTGGCATGAGTACTGTTTCCTGGCTACATTTTTTGCCAGGATCCTGGCTGTCTTTCATTCGGTATTTAGCTATTTATTAACTGCCTGCAAGCTACCTAAACCCTGTAACCTACTTGCGCCTATAAAGAGTATTAAGTATATTTTTAGTTCCTGTCTTCGCAGAGCTAGCCTTCTAACTAGAGGGAGGCGTTAGAACCACATGTAATAATACATGTAAAATATTCTTTTTCAGCTAACATGTTTGAGACAGTGTTTATGGGTAGAAAAAAGAAGTGGTAAAGGTTCTCAGGACAGTCTTTTTAGAGGTTTGGGCATTTTGATTTTATCTAAAACTTAATCACCTTAGAGTTTCTGCTTAGATCTAATGCTTGAAGTTGTCTAAATGGTAACAAGTAATGTCTGATAAAATCACTGTGACCATTTCTCTTAATTTATACCACTGGCTGTTTCCAACTTAAGTATTACTATTATTTGTTAGGTTCCGATCGTTAGGGCAAATATGTGGGATAGTAAGAAAAAAATAACTGGATAGAAACGTGGAAGAAGCTATGAATCAGTAAAAAGGGAGAAGCAATGGAATCATAATTCTCATTTTCATGTGACAAGCATTTATTGAACACTTAGTACATGCCAGGATCTTTCCTAGCACTTAGCCTTCTGGGTCACACCCGGTTTCAACTCAGTTTGGAAGCACTGTCCTCTGAACAGAACTTTGCCCACAGCCAGTTAAGCGCTCTCATCGACCTTTGCGGTGTCCTTGTGGGCTTCAGTGAAATTAGGCGATCAGGGAAGACTTATCTATGCCCAACTGAATACCAGTGAGATGTTCCTTCAATTATAATACAGTAAATTCAAATAAGTTTTTCAGTTTTGCTTGACTTCCTCTATGCCTTGTTTTATGTTTAGCTTCACAAGATTGTATGTCTTGTTTACATACAGTTGTATTGCCACTGTCACTGCTGAAAATGCAAAGGAAGTAAAAGACCTGATTATCGCCTGTTAGAGATTTGTACGTTGGCGGTACGTATACATCGTGAGAACAACCACCTACATTTGGGCAATTATGCATGAAAGTTTAATTGAAGGCATTGTTGGAGCCCATTACACCCCATCACTCTTCAGAGAATTCCGTTGTGCTTAGTAATCTGAAAGTCTTTTAAGATCCTGGATAAATGGTTCTCAAAATTCAGCGTCCAAAAAGATTACCCAAGAATCTTATTAAAATCCAGATTCCCAAGGCCCCCAACTCAGTGATTCTGATTCAGTAGATTGATGACGAGGGCTAGGAATCAGCATTTAGCAAGCACTCCAGATGATTTTGATGGAGATGATCTGCACCCAACACTTTCAGAAACTATGAGACCATCCCTCACTGTCTGCAAATGGAAGGATAAAATTACAGAGCAATCATTTCTGCCTCTTTCATTTTTCACTTAAGACCAAGTGGATTTCAGTCATGAATGTCGAAGTGCTTCCAAGGCTCATGACTTGTTCCTTGTGATTCCGTACACGTAACTCCATTTGAAAGGTGGTTGGCTGTATATCTGCCTTAAATACATTTTTATCAAGTACAGAAACAAGCTACTCTAGGTCTTTGTTGATATTGCCTCTGACTTCCATGTTCCTTCAAAGATAGGGCCCTGCTCTGTCAGTGGTTCAGAGCTCTAGCATTACCATGTAAGGAGGGGGACACCGAGGCCCAAAGCTCCTTTTAGATGTTTGGAACAAAGTGTGAGGCTTTGCAGCCTCCGTGTGTATGTGCATGACGTAAGCAACGGTGACTAGTGCAAGGAACTCAGAGGAGAATGGATGATTCATTCTGGAAGAAATAGCTTGCAGCTGTGAGGACGCCTCAGACGCCACTTGGCATTATTGGGGTGCTGCATCAGCTGGGAGGCACCCTCTGTCCCCAGACGAGCTGACAGCTTGTCGATCTTGAGCAGACCTGAGCTCTCTCACTGTTATGTTTTGCTTTTGGAGTGAAAGCAAACTTGTGACTCACATGGGAGCCGAGGGGCGGTAGGTGCTTAGTAGCATTCAGTCTTGGCAGGAGGGCGTCTGCTGCAGACATGGGTTGCAATCTAATAAGCACATGTGTTCTTACAGTACGCCTCATGGCCAGGCCACTTTATCTTCAGTAATCCTGATCTATGTCCCAGAATCACATTATTTGGCTGGGGCTCAGACCCCATGTATTCTTGGCTTGGGGAATAATGAAACGTGATCTCAAGACAAGATAGGATTATGATCTGAAGAGGCACTGATGGATTTCTCTCCCCCGGCAGCACAACATTAATGGGACATGGTATCAGGAAAGTATATTTAACATGCCGCCATTAGAGAAGTTCAAACATTGCCTTTGTACGTGGAATCCTGCCTCTATAGTTTATGATGGCTGACAGGAACAAATTGATGTTAAAGATAAAAGAACATAGAAAACAGAGCTCCAGTAATAGGTAGCAGTAGCCCTGACTGAATCTGCTGTCACTGGCAGTAGTCATTCGTCTTTGAGAAGGCACTGCATGCTATTATACGTGTCATTCAAGGGGCCATTTATCAAGAAAAGCCCTTCAGGGTACAATAATGTTAAAAGAAAAAACCCTTTGTGCTTAAAGAGTGCAGTGAATGGGACTAAGCCATGGCTAGAGCTAGGACGATCTCCTTTGAGCAAACCCAGTGCAGTGGGCCAGAGTCTCTGTGATCTAGGTAGGGTCACTGGGAGGACAGGCTTCTAGAAGACTTGAGGCAGATCAGGACTGAATCCCTGTAGCCACTGATGATCAGAAAGTGGCTGGTGCTGGATCCAGTAATGAGAAAAGGAATCATTCACTTTGGAAAGCCTGACTCTCTTGAAATCATACATATGTCATATAATCTCTTAAAGCAGTGATAGTTCTTTTCCAACTCCGTCCCATTTGCTATAATTAAAACTCTGGCTTGCACTGCAATCATCCCTTTTCAAAATATTAAATTATCCTTAAGCTCAGGATTCACACCAGGGACACATATGTAAATAGGACATGTCAAAGTCATGACTGCATAGAATAGAAAAATAAAAAGTACAGCTAGCTGGGTGTGGTAGGGGAAGAATGCAAATTCTGTTGACTCTGTGTGAATATACTTAAGAAGTCCCTGTCCATGCACTTTATTATCTTGATATCTTGGTGTAACACAATTAAAAAAAAAAAAAAACCCTCCAGGTTTAATTTCCCAAAAGCTCCCCAAAGGAAAAAATATCTATCTATATATATTTTATTTTTAGATTTTGGTTCTACATTTTCAGAAAAATGAAGCTTTGTCTTCTTTTTTTTTTGGAAAGAAAAATAGCAATGAAATTTGTTTTTTAGTAAATGGCCAGTAACCAGCGATACATTTTTCAGGTCTGACAATTTGAGTTGTCCTATAGTGAGTACAGGTAGCTAGAAAAATGGCAGAAATAGTCAAACACTGCCACCTGCTGTTACTGCTGTTGCTGTTATACATTTGCTGTTAAAATTTAGGTTTTATTTGGCCTCTGTCACATAGAGGCAGACAATGAGGAGAGCAATGGCTCTCAAATTTCAGCTGGCATCAGAATCACCTGGAGGGTTACAAAAAACACAGATCCCTGGACCCCACCCTAGAGTTTTTGATTCAGTAGGTCCGGATGAGGCTGAAGAATTGCATTTCTAACTAGGTTCCCAGGTACTGCTGCTGCTGGTCTGTTACCAAACCCAGGTTCGGCTGCTCGTCACTCACAAGCCAATAATTCGAGAGGCAAGTGTCAGTAGAAGGGAAAGTCACTTTAATCAGAAAAGCCAGCAATCTGGGGAGAAGGTGGATGAGTGTCCAGGGACCAACTCCAAAGATTCTGCTCAGCCACGGCAGTTTTTAAAGGGAAAAAATGGGGGAAGAATCTCAGTGAATCATGGAGGCAGGAGGCTGGGTTCTGCATCATTCTCCATCAGGGGCAGGCTGGCTGACTCGCCCTTCAGATGTTATCTTGCTGGCGTGATCTGCCTGTAGGATTCCTTAGGAGGCTGTTGGGGGTAGAGAGCTAATCACTCTTTAACTACTTAAGTCTTCATTCTTCTTTTTATTTAGGAAAAGAATCAACAAGTTAGACAAGGCATGTTTTGCATTCAGGAGAGCATAAGTCAGGAGTTACCTAGGTTCAATTGCTTAGTGATCTCATTCCTATAATTAAGCTTTTAAGTTTAGAGGGGGACAGAAATGGGTAAACAGGGAAGGAGCAAAAGAGCTGCTTTCAGATCCAGCCACTGATCTATTTTAAAATGCCAAGGATGCCCTGGGTTGCTTGCCTAAAGCTTTCCTGACAAAAGAACTCAACTTCTATGGCCCTATGAGGATTTACATTGTATTGCTTATTCTAACCTATCCTCTACCTCACATAAGAAGAATAAGTTGGGTTTGAAAGCCAAATCTGAAAGGAGATGCAATCAATAAGGTATGCAGGTTGCTGTGCTTCAGGCTGAATGATTATATCAGAGGAACATGGGGTGAATTGAGCTACAGGAGATTGTTTCTATAAAGAAATAACTTGGCCTGGAATGTGAAGGAGCTGCGCATATGTAAGAATACTGCTCTCAAACCAAATGGATAGTGCTGGTCTTGGAAGGTCTGGGCAGAGCCCCAATTTTTCTGCCTTTCTTTCATGCGCCACATGTTAATTTGTCTTCAAGATTCACTTACTCTGTAAAGCAGATGGCCAGAAGTGTGAAATTTTGGTGGTATTAAGTGCTATCACTTTTGTCATCACCAATGTTTTCAGGAAAACTGGAGAGTTCATTGATTAAATAACTCACTGAGCAAAGCTGTGCTTTTTGAACTTTGGAAACTGATAAGAAGGAATGTGCTTTAATCACTTTTTTTTTTTTTTTTTTGGTTAAAAAACACCACGTGGCATTAAATTTACCATCCTAATCACTTTTAAGTGTATGGGTCAGTGGTGTTAAGTATATTCACATTGTTGTGCAACAGATCTCTCGACCCTTTTCATCCTATAAAACTGAAACTCTATAACCCATTAAACATCCCTCCAGACCTTAGCAATCACCTTTCAAATTTTTTTCTATGATTCTGACTACTTTAGATACACCATATGAGTAGACTCATATGGTATTTATCCTTCAGTGACTGGTTTATTTCACTTAGCACAGCGTCCTTAAGGTTCAACCATGTATACCCATCCATCACATATTGTAGAATGTGACAAGATTTCTTTCTTTTTTAAGGCTGTGTAATATTCCATTGTATGTATTTATTCATCTGATGATGGAGAGATTGATTGCTTCCATCTCTTGGCTAAACATGGATGTACAAATCTCTTCTCAAGACTTGGCTTTGAATTCTTCTGGATATATACCCAGAAGTAGGATCACAGGGTAATTCTATTTTTAATTTTTTGAGGAACCTCCATACTGTTTTCCACAATGGCTGCATGATTTTACGTTCCCACTAACAATGCACAAGGATTCCAATTTCTCCACATCCTGGCTGACACGTTTTATTGCCAATAACTTTTGTTATTTTCTGTTTATTTGATAGTAGTCATGCTAGTGAGTGTGAAGTGATATCTAAATGTGGTTTTGATTTGCATTTCTCCAATGATAAGTAATAATGAGTCATCCTCTCATGTGCTTACTGACAATTTGTATGTCATCTTTGGAGAAATGTTTATTCAAGTCCTTTGCCCATTTTTGAATTGGGTTATTTGATTTTTTTGTCATTAAGTTGTAGTACTTTATATGTTCTGGATATTAACCATTATTAGACATATAATTTACAAATATATTCTCCCATTCCATAGGTTGCCTTTTCACTTTGTTGATTGTGTCATTTGATGCAAAAAGATTTTAAGTTTGATGTAGTCTCATTTGTCTATTTTTGCTCTTGTTGTCTGTGCCTTTGGTGTCACATCCAATAAATCATTGCCAGATCCAGTGTCATGAAGACTTTCCCCTATGGTTTCTTCTAGGAGTTTCATCATCTTGAGTTTTACATTTAGGTCTTTAATTGATTTCAATTTAGTTTTTGTAGAAAGGCAGATAAGGGCCTAACTTCATTCTTCTGCATGTGTATTCCCAATACCATTTGTTGAAGAGACTATTCTTTCCCCATTGAATAGTCTCAGAACTCTTGTCAAAAATCATTTGACCACATATGCAAGGGTTTGTTTATAGGCTCTCTATTCTATTCTACTCTACTCTATTCTACTCTATGTCTGCCTTTATGCCAGTGCCACACTTTTTTTTTTTTTTTTTTTTCAGTACGTGGGCCTCTCACTGTTGTGGCCTCTCCTGTTGTGGAGCACAGGCTCCAGACGTGCACGCTCAGCAGCCATGGCCCATGGGCCTAGCCGCTCCACGGCACGTGGGATCCTCCCAGACTGGAGCACGAACCCATGTCCCCTGCATTGGCAGGCGGACTCTCAACCGCTGCGCCACCAGGGAAGCCGCACACTGTTTTGATTACTGTAGCTTTGTAATATGTTTTGAAATCAGGAAGTGTAAGTCTTCCATCTTTGTTCTTTTTCAAAATCGTTTTGGTTATTCTAGGCTCCTTGAGAGTCCAAATGAATATTAGGATAGATTTTTCTTTTTCTGCAAAAAATACCATTGGGATTCTGATAGGGAATACATTGAATCTGTAGATACTTTTTTTTTTTGTAGTATTGACCATCTTAACAATATTAAGTCTTCCAATCCATAAACATGAGATGACTTTCCATTTCTTTGTACCTTTAACAACAATTTTAGCAATATTTTATAGTTTTCAATGTGTAGTCTTTCACCTCCTTGGTTAGGTTTATATCCTACAACTTTATTGAATTTATTACTTTTGACAGTTTTTTCTGTGAAATCTTAAGTGTTTTCTGCATATAAGATCATGTCATCTGCAAAAAGAGATAATTTTACTTCACCCTTTTCAATTTGGATACCTTTATATTATTTTTCTTGCCTAATTGTTCTGGCTAGGACTTCCAACACTATGTTGAATAGAGAGTGGGCATCCTTGCTTTGTTTCCAAACTTAGAGGAAAAGCTTTCAGACTTTCACCATTGAGTTTGATGTTAGCTGTGGATTTTCATATATGGTCTTTATTATGTTGAGGTACATTCCTTCTATTTCTAATTTGTTGAGAGTTTTTATCATGAAAGGGTGTTGAATTTTGTCAAATGCTTTTCTGCGTCAGTTGAGATAATCATGAGGCTTTTGCACTTCGTTTTGTTAACGTGGTGTATTACATTGATGGATTTTTGTTATGTTGAAAATTCTTGTATTCCAGGGCTTAAATTATTTTTTTTTCAATGAAATGATTCTATGTTATTTTTTTCCCTCAAAAATGACCTGACAAGTTGCTACCATTGGAAAAACTGGGTAAATAATAATGGAATATTTCTATATTATTCTTAACACTTCATAGGAATCTACAGTTATCTCAAAATAAAAAGTTTTAAGAAATGACCTGAAGTAAGGAATATTAAATCAGAACACACTCAATGAGTTTCTATTTTGTCTGGGGAAAAAAATATTTGCCACCTTTCTAAGTCAGCAAAAGTATGATTATTTTCTGATAATTTAATTAATTGTGCTAAAGACAGAAGTTCCTTCCTTTGCATGTGTATGCATCTCTTGCTTCCCCTAGTTTCTGCCCTCTCATTTTCTCTTTCACTTTTCCTCTCATCCTCTCCTTTCTCCATTTCTTTCTTTCTCATACATTTGTTCACACACTCTCACACTGTTGTCTTGAGGAATAGGAAAGCCAATTTTTTGTTTGTTTGTTTTAGATTTTGCTCCGATTATTACAAGAATTATCATTAAATATCAAGAAACATCCTTCTAAATAGACAATGTTTTAGATTAAAAAAAAACTTATGACAAGTTGAATACATTGATGGCCACAGTTCCACATCCACAGATTTAATCATCTGGGGATTGTAGAGTACTGAGTATTTACTATTTAAAAAAAAATCCACATATAAGTAGACTCGCACAGTTCAAACCCATGTTGTTCAAGGGTCAACTGTACATATATATACAGTATACACACTCAGCAAAGACATAATGTTTAAGTGAATTATGATATATCCATTTGGTGGTATATTATGGAGCCTGTAAAATCACACTTATAAACATAATGAAACAGGAAAATGCTCACAACACAAAGCTGAGTGGAGAAGTAGAAACTAAATTATATATGCAGAATGAGCCATATTTTAATAGTTAGGGAAAACTGAAGACTGTACAACAAAATATTACCAGAGGTTCTCTCTAGGTCACAAGATTATAAAAGATTATTTTTTTCTTTTATTTTTCTCTAATTTTATTGCTTTTAACAATGAATATGTTTCACTTCTTTAAGATTATAAGTTTTAGAATTTAATTCATAAGGTATTATTTTAATTAAAAATAACTTTTAGGGCTTCCCTGGTGGTGCAGTGGTTGAGAGTCAGCCTGCCGATGCAGGGGACACGGGTTCATGCCCTGGTCCGGGAAGATCCCCCATGCCGCGGAGCGGCTGGGCCCGTGAGCCATGGCTGCTGAGCCTGCGCGTCCAGAGCCTGTGCTCCTCAACGGGAGAGGCCACAGCAGTGAGAGGCCCGCGTACTGCAAAAAAAAAAAAAAAACTTTTAAATAATAAAAAATTGTATTTGGAAATATATTAGTAATTAATAAATGTTATAAAAATAAGAGTAGAATCAAGTATAAGGAAGCTCAGATTTTAGCATGCCTAAAGGATCTAAAATTATCTCATTTATTAAGTAGCCTATGGCATAAAAGCTCAGAAAACCACTAGAATAATAATCCAGGGTTACAATTAAAATTCCAACAACAGAGGTCCATTAGTTAACAATAAAACTAACAATAAACTAGAACATATGGTGGCTTCCCTGGTGGCGCAATTGTTGAGAGTCCGCCTGCCGATGCAGGGATCGTGCAGGGTTCGTGCCCCGGTCCGGGAAGATCCCACATGCCGGGGAGCGGCTGGGCCCGCGAGCCATGGCCGCTGAGCCTGCGCGTCCGGAGCCTATGCTCCGCAACGGGAGAGGCCACAACAGTGAGAGGCCCAAGTACAGCAAAAAAAAAAAAAAAAAAAGAACATATGATAAATACAAAAATAAGATAAAAATCTTGGTCTAACTTAGAATTGTCTCTAACCATTTAATAAATGTAGTCAATTTGTAGTGAGGTGGATGGACCTAGAGTCTGTCATACAGAGTGAAGTACGTCAGAAAGAGAAAAATATCGTATGCTAACACATATATATGGAATCGAAGGAAAAAAAAAAAAGGTCATGAAGAACCTAGGGCTAAGATGGGAATAAAGACACAGACCAACTAGAGCATGGACTTGAGGATATGGGGAGGGGGAAGGGGAAGCTGTGACAAAGTGAGAGAGTGGCATGGACATATATACACTACCAAACGTAAAATAGATAGCTAGTGGGAAGCAGCCGCATAGCACAGGAAGATCAGCTCGGTGCTTTGTGACCACCTAGAGGGGTGGGATAAGGAGGGAGACGCAAGAAGAAATAGGGGAAGAGATATGGGGACATACGTATATGTATAACTGATTCACTTTGTTATAAAGCAGAAACTAACACACCACTGTAAAGCAATTATACTCCAGTAAAGATGTTAAATAAATAAATAAATAAATGTAGTCAAGATTAAGGACTCACAGCCTGAGGAGAGGGTACAAAATGGTCATCAAGTACTACCTGTAGCCTGAAAAATATCTCACACATATGCACTATCGTTTTACAAATATATGTAGATGATATTGAAAATAGTAAAATACAATCCTATTTAAAAGTGTTACCAAGTTCATGTAGGTGATTTGTCTTTATGTTCTTATCAATGGGTATCCCATGTGGGGATCCAACTACATTTTAGACATCGAATGTTGCATCCTCAACAAACCAACAGTAAAAACACGTTTCGGTACAATCTGGGGAATTGATTATGAATTAAATATCCTATGATACCAAGAACTACTGTTAATTTTTTTAGATGTGGTAACAGCATTTATGTTTAAAAAAGCGTCCATTTTGAGATTGCACATATCTAGAGGTGAAATAATATGATGTGGGATTTGAAATATTAAAATATTTCACCAAAGAAAACAAAGGAAAGAAAAAGGAACTGTCAAACAAAGGTAGCAAACTGTTGAATCTGAGGGTTCCCTTGTACTGTTCACTCTACTTTGGGGAATGTTTGTAACTTTTCATCGATATTTAAAAAATTTTAAGTGAACCAAATACTCAAATCTTGGTAAATATCTTATTAGATATCTTTTAAAAAGAGAGCAAATGTTTTTTTAAAGAAAAAGTATGCAGAAAAAAAATTTAGTTTTCTATTTCTTAAATAGGGTTGTCTCTATTTTTAGGGTGCCTTGTTTACCTGTTGGGGACTCCTGTAGTAATATCGAGGTGCAGGTCCCACGGCCAAGTAGCCATCTTACTGAGAATATTTATTGCCTTCCTACAATTTGTGCATGGTAGATTTCCAGGCACAGAGTCAAACATTTCAAAATAACAACAAAAGGAGCAATCTTGGGTGGTTCCTCATGTACTCCCCAAAGAAGATTATGGATGATAAAAAAACACCATGGAAGACCTAAATGGGAATCTATTTTATTATTCAGGTAAAATATTGGTGTCAGAAACCCAGGTTTACAATTTGTCAAGAAATAAACCAACTTAAAATTATAATAAATCACCAATAGGCAAAGGGCTTATAATTTTTGGAAGTGAAACATTGCCATTCAAAAAACTGGCATTGGCTCTTCTCAAATAACTGTACCTGCAGAATCAGTAGGGTCAACAGGTTTACCAAGGCCAGAGGCCATCACTCAGATAAGCCATTAAAAAATACTTAAATTATCTACTGGAGGGGGAAATAAAGAAGAAAAAAACCCCAGCTTTTAAAAAAAATTTGAATTTGACTAGATTTCAATTTTTACTTGTGCTCAATCAGAAAGATGTCCTGAGGTCTATAAATTTCAGAGAAATTATTATTTTTTAATAAAGATGAGAAAGATGGGTCTCCCAGAAAGACATGAAGCAAGATCTATGATTTTTCTATTTCGTTCATCTTGGTCTTAATCTAGGTAACCAATCATCAGAAATCTGTCCTCATTCCTAGTGCTGCCCACTAAAACTTGGTTCTCCTTATAAAATGTGTCACATTTGAGATTTATGGAGAAAATAGATTCATTGTATGATTTAAATTTGATAAGAAGTCAGGGGCTGCTTTTGAATTGCATTTTATATGCTAAGCACTAGGGAACATTTTATTATGCTTGTTTGGTTTTTATTTTTCATTTGTTCAAGCTCCTGACGACCCAATATCATACAGAAAGTTAAAGGCCTCACACATGGTTACCCAAATATAAACAATTACTCTGCACTCACTCCATTTATTAGAATGTAATTTTATCATTCATTAATTTATTTCCTCAACAAAATATTTATAAATCTCATTTTTTAAAACAAGCACATTCTATGCTAGGTGCTAAGAATACAAAGTGAATAAGACGTAGTCTTTGCTTTTAAGGGGTTCCAATACAAATGGGATTATGTAGATCTGAAAACAACTCACAAAACTCCAACGGCTAAGTGCTACAGTAGAGATGAAAAGATGTAGTTTCAGAGAATGTGATGAGAATGGATTATGACCCTACTTCATCTCAAATTAATGAACAATTTCCAGATTCCGGATTGTACAGGTACACTACTGCTTATCCACCTTCAAGATTCAAAGAGGGAAGGGATATGTAGGTTAAAAAAAAGCAAACTAATTTTCAAAAGACTACCTCCATCATTCGGCCCAAAGTTCAGGGGATCTTCAGACTTTGAACCAACATGAATTGGAGACGTAATCTTTTTTTGTGGCATGTCAGTTCCCTAGATTGTGGCATAGGCCATGAGGAGTCCAAAGAAGACAAAACTGAAAACAAACATAAAACATGAGGGATGCAGAACCCTGACCCCATGAATTCCTTTCACATTTGTACTTCTCAGGTAGCTTCCCCTTCAGTCCCTGACCCACTATGTTTCACATCTCAGCCCCCTTTTGATTTTCTCGATTTGGATTTTATAGTCCAGTCCAGTACTGCTTCCTTTCATGCTAGCTAAAACCCCCTCATACACTGCCTCTGAAGAGTACCTCTAGGATCACCCACTCCAACTATACTCTAATGTCAAGTGCAGGCCTGGGGATATTGCTGGCCAACTCCCCTGGCCTTTCATCTCTTGGAGAGAGACAGGGGAGACACCAAGGTATGGCAGTGTTGCCACCTCCTCTCTCTAGGCCAACTTCTAGACTGAATTATAATGCACACAGAGTTTAATAACACATTTTTCCAGTGCATCTCCCTACACTTTGCATGTTCTCATTCACACTGCAATTGTCGAGCATCTTCACGATGCTTTCTTGCTCCTGGCCTTACCCACATAATCTTTCCCCCCAACCAACATTTTCTGAACAGATCCCAATGTTCCACCTTTCCAACCTCCTTTTCCAGTTTTTGATTCCCGTATGAACGAATGCCTCATCCTCGCAGATTCAATTTCTGCCAAGAAAGGTTGGCTAACCTTTGAGTATAAGAGAATAATTCTCAAGCGTATTTGAGACAACTTTGAGGATTCTCAGAAATGTGGGGGAAGAATTCGAGGGTGACTGGAATTCCCAAAGAGCAAGAGGAAGCTGATATTATGTTTACCTACAAGTTGGTGGGTTTCCCTAAATAATCAGTAAAACCTGGTAAGCCAGCAAATATTCGAGAGCAAAAGAGAAAATTTTAAGTATCTCCTCCATCTTTCTTTTAGCCATTAGCACAGTATCCGGCACATAGTAGAAGCTCAATAAATATTTTTTCATGGACTAACTGATTAGAATGGCTACTCTCAGAGACCAAAAGATATAGGGTCTAAAGCTTTGATGGGGAAAGAACTGGCTAAGACTTGAGGGAAAAGAGCAGTAACATAAAATCAACAGAAACTAAGGAGTGAGAGAAGAATAAAGAGATTCCTTCGGTGGGTTCACAAGAATATCTCACAGCTGCTTCCTTGGAATTGTTGCAATGTATTCATTTAAAGGAGAAAAAACTTCATAAACTTTTGCTTGATTCCTCTTCAATAATACACGCTCACGGTTTTTGTCTCCTGATTGGCAATACTTTAAAGGGACACCAGAGGGCGGTCCATTTTAACTGTTCGGAATCCCTCTAACGTCCAGTCTCTTTCAGAGTTCGAATCTCAATGCAGGAATTCCTCTAAGAACTAGTCCACAAAATAAAGTCAGAAGTAGCATGACTTGTAGAGAAGCTGCAATGTTAGTTATTATCCTTCAATATGATTATTTCATTTAACACAGAATTTATTCTAACTGCACAAATACGAAGAGTATTTGAAGTCTAAAAGGGGGTCAGTTCAGAGGAGGAAGTATTTAAAGCTTTAGAAAACGGTAGTTTGCTTCACACTGTGATAGCATCCTTCCTGGGAATAAGCTGCTTTTCTGCAACTACCTCCTTGATAAGTGTGATATTGTTACAAAGTTATAGGTAAAGCAATAAGAATTACAGGAAGCACATACGGTGCCATATAAAAACAAGTTCATATACACATACGTGCAGCATATATGTGTTTTGTATATTTGTATGTATGTGTATATCTGTACAGATTTTGAGCCCCTCAAAAAAACTATGCATATTCTCTCAAATATTAACGTTACAGATATCATTTCATCCTTCTCTGACTACTGATTTATAGCAGTTTTACTGGGAGTGGAGATGAGAGCTTTGGTGACTAAAAGCTTGTCTCCCCTCAGCTGCATCTGCAGGGTGTGTGGTGAGATTTAGCCATCCTGAGAAACGTGTTTCAAACCAGGTCCCACTGAGTGGCGATCTCAGCCCTCCCTCCAGCTAGAACCGGGCGATATCGCGCTAACTCTAGTACACCTGATTTGTATATGCTTCATATAAATGCAACTTTGTCAAAAAATACCAGAAATGGAGTTTTTAAAAGCAAACGTCCTATCCATTAATAAAAGTATACTGATTCTCCTGAGAGCTTAACAGTGATAAAGAAAACTGACTGGGTTAGCAATTTGCTTCCCCCTTCCCGCCCCCAATTCTGGCCTCTTGTGACCTCTTTACAGAAGGGTATGGCCCTGAAGTCCTGAAAACCTCTCTGAAACATAAGCTAAGATCACTGTCTCTTCTCCCAGACCCCAAAGTTTTATTTTCTGTGAGGCTGCATTTAATATTCAGAAATGATTCTGTGACTTGTCATATAACAACAGTTAAGGGGATGTGCAAAATGCAATTGACTCAAAATATACAAGTACTTGAAAGCATTTTAACCTGTAAATAAAGTCCTCTCAAACCCTAAAACATTTTGAAACATTTTAAAAATTCAGAAAATAATTTATTAATTCAAATAGTGATTCCAAGTTATTACTAATATTAGCAAAATACTGGAGGTTCAATTAAATTAACTCTATAAAAATCTGGAATCTGGGAATAGTATATTCATAATTTTTAGAGATGCCAAGGCACAAATATTTTACCTAGAGTCTCACATCAATATATAACACCCTGTAAACTAAATTAGTCAAAACTGCTGCTTCAATAATCAACTGCATTTGAAGTGTTATGGTAGAGATCATTTTTAATGCATCAGAAGGTTAGAGATTAGAAACTTGCCTAATTTCTGTTCAAGTCCATATTTGTTGCTTATGTGCAATTTCTCTGAATCTCATTTTCCAAATTTGAACCAACAGTTAGAAAAAGCAAATATTATTCAATAACAAACATGAAAATGTATTCAACTTCAGTACCAAAGAAATGCAAATTGCTACATATTACATAAGAAAAAATTTAAAATAATGAAATATTTTTAAATCGATGAAATATCCAGTTTTAATGAGGATGTGTTGAAACTAGTATCTTCACACATAGCTAGTTTTAATAAAAGTTAAAGCAGTCATTTTGAAAAGCAAATTGCAACACAGTTCAAAGGCAAGTTTCTATTCATTTAGAGAATCAAACAATAACTACTGAGTACCTCCAATACACTGATTTAGGGGCTAGCTGGAAGCACAGTGGCTAGCCTAAAATGACACGCTGGCTCTGTGCCCATGTTGCTTGTTGTCTGGTATTATTTTAAATTGAAAGGAAACAGCTGTCTGCACATGCGTATTCTCTGATATTCTCTGAACATAATCTAAAGGCCCAACAATTGGAAAGGCAATAATTAAATTTTAACCTAATGTGTAAAACCATATAACTATTAAAATGAGAGTTATGAATAAAGCAATTAGGAAAATGTTTCTGATATAATATTTGCTGAATAAAAAAATGGGTACTGATAATATGCCATGCATATAAAAGCAAATATAAAGTCTAGAAGGGAACATCAGAATGAAAGGGTTAGATGAATTAAATATTTTATATTGTATTCCCCATTATTTTTGTCACCATAATTTTACATAGTAATTTGAAAGAATTAATAACTGAGAAAAATAACTTTTTCATGATTAACGTCATAGAATTTGTTGTGCCTGTCAATTCTTCTAAAAAAATATTATGTTTCCCAAACTACATTTTATGAGAATTCTGTAAGGCTTTTAAAAAATTATATTTGATTCTTTTTGGAAATTAACCTATGAGATGATTTTTCACTGCTTACATTAACCTAAGCACACTATATATCTACTTTTCCATTATAACTATACTTAATACCCCTGGGTCAAATGAGTTTGGAATTGCCCAGCTAATAGATGTAAAAATACTTTGAAACCTGTAAAATGCTTTGTAAGTATAAGATTTTATTACTGCAGTGAATAGTTCCTTGAATCATCTTTTTTATTTCCCTTGTTAATACTGAGGATTGATTTAACAAGATTTTAACCCAGAAAAATCTTTCTTCTGTTCCTTCTCTTTATGAGTAAGAGAGAATGACTTCCCCAAAAGAATGTGAAGACACAGTTGGTCTGTTGTGTTTAAAACAGGTTTAACTGATAAAGCAAGCCTTTACATCAGGAGAACTGTAAACAGTGGGAAACCGTGCCCTGAGGTGATCCACAGGTATCACACAGTGTGACATTGCCTGAACCTAGACACTCAGGAAAAGCCATTGTGACACAATTCTCTGGGAACGACAGCGCATCTTAAATTAGGAAGAAGATGCATACAAGGCAGACGGCATGCTGGGGCTGTGTAGTCCTAATCTTCAGCATTTGAGAAAGGGAGATAGGGATTTTAGTTCAAGAGATGATGAAAGTTTTGTTTTCTATGCTTTGTTTGTTTTGCTACTTCTTTTTCCCTATGAGAATAGCAATAACAAATTTAGGCTGCAAATTACTACGCTGAGAAGCTCTGTCCTACTCGGCAGCAGGGCTCCTGGGGAGAGGACCCCACGCCCCAGTCCCGGGCAGTGCTGACAAGGAGAGGTGAGCAAAGCTCAGCCACGAGCCCGGAGAAGCAAAAAGGAAAACCAAGAACTGCAGGAGGCAGTTTGGTCCCCCCTTTCCAGGCATAGTTGTTGGGTCTTGTCTGGTTGGGATAGCTGATCCACCATATAATGTTGAAGAGAAGTAGGCATCTCTGTCTTGATGTGAATTTTTTTTTTTTTTTTTTTTTTTTTTTGCGGTACGCGGGCCTCTCACTGTTGTGGCCTCTCCCGTTGCGGAGCACAGGCTCCGGACGCGCAGGCTCAGCGGCCATGGCTCACGGGCCCAGCCGCTCCGCGGCATGTGGGATCTTCCCGGACCGGGGCCGAACCCGCGTCCCCTGCATCGGCAGGCGGACTCTCAACCACTGCGCCACCAGGGAAGCCCTTGATGTGAATTTAAAGTGAACACGTTACATATTTTACCAAGTTGTCTGACGTTTGCTAAGTCTTTTGTATTCTTTTATTGTATTATGGAAGTTGCCTTCCACTCCTTCTTCGCTAAGAGTTTTGATAACGAATGAAGGTTGGGGTCGATTAAGAGCTTTTCCTGCCTCTGAGATAATTGTTTGATATTTTATCTTTTTGATCAGTTGATCTGTAAATTATTTTCCTTTTTTCCGTGAAATATATTGTGTACTATTTCAGACATACAAACAAGTATAAAAATGTGTGGCCACCACCCAGCATAAGAATAAAAATTTAGCATTAGAGCTGAAGTTTCCTAAAACAGATCTACTTGATCAAATTTTCCTTTTTCTCAAAGGTAGTTGCTACCCTCATCTTGAGATTTAAAATTTCCAACCATTTTTTTTCAGTTTTACTAATTAGAATATATACACCTATATGATACACACATGCACACACACATTCCTAAGGAATATATAGTTTTGTTTTGCATGTGTTTATGCTTTATAGGAGTAGTGTCATGATGTATGTATTCCTCAGCAATTTACTAGTCTCACTCAACATTGTTTCGTGAAGTTCTTTCTTTCATTCATTCATTCATTTTCATTGCTACATAGTAAGCCATTAAATGTCTATCTTTCACAATTTTTATTCATTCTTATCTTGTTCAGCATTAAGGTGTTTCCCATCTTCTTTAATATAAACATGACTGTTTTGAACAATCTTTTATATTTTCTTTATACACATGAGTAAGAATTTCTCTAGAGATATAAGTTCACATGGAATTTCTGAGTCGTAAGCTATATGTATTTAACCAAATCTCTACAAAGTGGTTTTAACAAGCCACACTTCAACCAGAATTGTATAGTTTTAATGTTCTTCTACATATTCCATGACAATAAGTGTGAAAGTTTTTTCCCCAGCCCAATGATCATGCAAGTATATATCTTTTTGATTTTCCTTTACATATTCCAATTTTCCAGTATCTTTTCATTTGTTTACTAGTCATTTACTGCCTTCCTCTTTCAATTTACCTGTTCATATTTATGTTCAGTTGTCTATTAGATTGTTCTTTATTGGTTCATTTTTTTAGAGTTATTTATGTATTCTGTATACAAATTCTTTGTTGCATGCATGCATTAAGACCATCTTTCACCTTTCTGTGGTTTGCATTTTTTCCCTTTTAAGGGTTTGGTATAACAGAGAATTAAAATTTTAATAAGTTAATTTTTTAAAATAAATTTATTTATTTATTTATTTTTGGCTCACCGGGTCTTCGTTGCTGCATGTGGGCTTTCTCTACTTGCAGCGAGCAGAGGGTACTCTTCATTGCGGTGTGCAGGCTTCTCATTGTGGTGGCTTCTCTTGTTGCGAAGCATGGGCTCTAGGTGTGCAGGTTTCAACAGTTGTGGCACGCAGGCTCAGTAGTTGTAGCTTGTGGGCTCTAGAGTGCAGGTTCAGTAGTTGTGGCACACAGGCTTAGTTGTTCTGCAGCATGTGGGATCTTCCCAGACCAGGGCTCGAACCCATGTCCCCTGCATTGACAGGTGGATTCTTAACCACTGCGCCACCAGGGAAGTCCAAATAAGTTAATTTTTATCTTTTTGTTTATTTTGTAATTTGTGATTATTGTATTTTGTTTAGAAAATCATTTACACTCAAATTGTAAACACATTCTCATGTATCTCTCATGTATTTTCTTTAAAAGTTTCATTTTTTAATTTTTACACTAGATCTTTAATACACCTGCAGTTTTGTGTTTGTGAGTGTATTTGTGCATCTACGTGTGTGTGTGTGTGTGTGTATGAGAGAGAGAAAGAGACATCCAGGTTTTCTTTTCCTGCAATAATTATACCAGTACTATTTCTTGAATACTCATTTTTTCCCACTCATCTGAAAAGATAGTTCACCAGAGCTTGATATAGTCCATTATTTCTTATTTTAGTCATTCTAATAGATGTGTAATGGCATTTTATTGTGGTTTTAATCTGTATTTCTCTAGGGTTAATTATGTTGCACTTAGGTTCACATGCCCATTGCCATTTTGATATCTTCTTTGATAAAGTATGTGTTCATGTCTTTGCTAATGATTTAATTGTACAGTTTGATTCATTTTTAATTGAATTTTGAGAGTTTTTTATACACTTGCTAAAAATTATTTGTAGATATGTGATTTGTGATAATAAAATGATAGCTGTAAATCCAAGTAACTAAGTGATAGGTCTCTATATGTGCTGTCTATAAGAAACTCACTTCAAATATAAGGATATTGGTAGGTTAAAATTAAAAGGATGGAAAAAGGTATACTGTGCAAACACTAATAAAAAAATAAGCCAAACTGGTTATATTAATATTAGTCAAGATACACTTCAGAGCAAAAGAAATTATCAGGAACAAAGAGGGACATTACATATGGTAAAAGGGTCAATTTATCAATTAGACATAATAATATTAATTGTGTATGCATCTAACAATAGGAATTCAAAATGTATGAAACAAAAACATACAGAACTGAAAAGAGAAATAGGCAAATACAGAATTATAGCTGAAGATTTCAATTCTCTCCTCTCAGGAGTAGGAGGAACTAGTATTCAGAAAATAAACAAGGGTATAAAAGAGCTGAACAGTGCCATCAATCAACTGGATCTAATTGACATTTATAGAACACTCCAATCAACATAGCAGAATTCACATCTTTTTTCAAGTGCACATGGAACATTTGACCATATCCTGAGTCATAAAACAAACTTTGACAAGTTTAGAAGAACTGAAATTATACAATATATGTTATTAGGCCATACTACAATTAAACTTCAAACCAAAAGAAAAATAAGAGAAACATCTCCAAATATTTAGAAATTAAACAACACAGAACTTTCAAGAGAAATTAGAAAAAATTATGAACTGAAAAAAATGCAAATGCAACATATCAAAATTTATAGGGTACAGCCAAAGCTGTACCTGTAGAGAGAAATTTATAGCATTAGTGCTTAGAAAAGAAGAAAGTGTCAAATCAAAAATCAAAGCTTCAGACTCATAGATATAGAGAACAAACTAGTGGTTACCAATGGAGAGAGGGAAGAAAGGAGGGACAATATAGGGGTAGGGCAGCAAAAAGGGTTATTAAGGGAGTACATAAAAGCATGTGTGTGAAACTTTTGAAAATTGTAAAGCACTACAGAATTTAATGAATCTTTCATTCAATAAAAAAAACAACAAAGCTTCTACTTTAAAAAACTAGAAAAGTAAGAACAAAACAAATCCAAATTGAGCAAAGAAGAATGTAAAAATAGAAATAAAATATAAACGTAACTACATACAATATAATTATGATAATAAAAATCATGTTTAATAAGGAGAAGTCAATAAATATAAGTTAATAAAGAATATACATGAAATCAGAAATGGTTCTTTCAAAAGATCAGTACAATTGATAAATGCCTTGCTAAACCGACAAAGAAAAAAGAAGACACAGATTTTCAACACCAAGAATGAAAGAGGACCTATTGCTACAGACCCTGCAGATAATAAAAGAATAATAAGGGAATATTACAGATGACCCAACATACTGTTAAAATAAAACAAAATGGAGACCAGGCTTAAAAATCCCCCAAGCAGACAAAACCATTTAAGCCATATAAGCAAAACTAAATCTAGCTAATTTCATGATCATAAGTGAAACTTACCTTAGATTATTTCTTGTAAATATCTGATAATCATAAAAGAAACTTATGTATATAAAATGCTACAGGATAATCACTTTTAACCAATCGCTTGCATGTGGAGGAAATCCAAAGCTTTACAAACAAGCAAAAGCTAAGAGAGCTCAACACCACCAAACCAGCTCTAAAACAAATGCTTAATGAACTTATCTAAGTGGGAAACACAAGAGAAGAAAAGGACCTACAAACACAAACCCAAAACAATTAAGAAAATGGTCATAGGAACATACATATTGATAATTACCTTAAACGTGAATGGATTAAATGCTCCAACTAAAAGACACAGGCTCGCTGAATGGATACAAAAACAAGACCCATATATATGCTGTCTATAACAGACCCACTTCAGACCTAGGGACACATACAGGCTGAAAGTGAAGGGCTGGAAAAAGATATTCCATGCAAATTGAAATCAAAAGAAAGCTGTAGTAGCAATACTCATGTCAGATAAAATAGACTTTAAAATAAAGAATGTTACAAGAGACAAGGAAGGACACTACATAATGATCAAGGGATCAATCCAAGAAGATATAACAATTATAAACATATATGCACACAACATAGGAGCACCTCAATACACAAGGCAAAGGCTGACAGCTATAAAAGAGGAAATGGACAGTAACATGATAATAGTGGGGGAATTAACACCTCACTTACACCAATGGACAGATCATCCAAACAAAAAATTAACAAGAAAACACAAGCTTTAAATGACACAATAGACCAGATAGATTTAATTGATATTTATAGGACATTCCATCCAAAACCAGCAGATTACACTTTCTTCTCAAGTGCACATGGAACGTTCTCCAGGATAGATCACATCTTGGGTCACAAATCAAGCCTCAGTAAATTTAAGAATATTGAAATCATATCAAGCATCTTTTCTGACCACAATGCTATAAGATTAGAAATAAATTACAGGGAAAAAAAATGTAAAAAACACAAACACATGGAGGCTAAACAATATGTTACTAAATAACCAAGAGATCACTGAAGAAATCAAAGAGGAAATCAAAAAATATCTAGAGACAAATTACAAAGAAAATATGACAATCCAAAACCTAGGGGAGGCAGTTCTAAGAGGGAAGTTTATAGCAATACAAGCCTACCTCAAGAAACAAGAAAAATCTCAAATAAACAATCTAACCTTACACCTAAAAGAACTAGAGAAAGAAGAACAAACAAAACCCAAAGTCAGTAGAAGGAAAGAAATCATAAAGATCAGAGCAGAAATAAATGAAATAGAAAGAAAGAAAACAATAGCAAAGATCAATAAAACTAAAAGTTGGTTCTTTGAGAAGATAAACAAAATTGATAAGAGAAGATAAACTAAATTGATAAACCATTAGCCAGACTCATCAAGAAGAAGATGGAGAGGACTCAAATCAATAAAATTAGAAATGAAAAAGGAGAAGTTACAAGAGACACCGCAGAAATACAAAGCATCATACGAGACTACTACAAGCAACTCTATGCCAATAAAATGGACAAGCTGGAAGAAATGGACAGATTCTTAGAAAGGTATAACCTTCCAAGACTGAACCAGGAAGAAATAGAAAATATGAATAGACCAAGCACAAGTAATGAAATTGAAACTGTGATTAAAAACCTTCCAATAAACAAAGACCAGGACCAGATGGCTTCACAGGTGAATTCTATCAAACATTTAGAGAAGAGCTAACACCCATCCTTCTCAAACTCTTCCAGAAAAATGCAGAGTAAAGAATACTCCCAAACTCATTTTATGATGCCACCATCACCCTGATACCAAAATGAGTCAAAGATACTACAAAAAAAGAAAATTACAGACCAATATCACTGATGAATATAGATGCAAAAGTCCTCAACAAAATGCCAGCAAACAGAATCCAACAACACATTAAAAGGATCATACACCATGATCAAGTGGGGTTTATCCCAGGAATGCAAGGATTCCTCAATACATGCAAATCAATCAATGTGTTAAACCATATTAAGAAATTGAAGATTAAAAACATATGATCATCTGAATATTTTCAGAAAAATCATTTGCCAAAATTCAACACCCATTTATGATAAAACTCCCCAGAAAGTCGGCATAGAGGGAACTAACCTCAACATAATAAAGGTTATATATGACAAACCCACAGCCAACATCATTCTCAATGGTGAAAAACTGAAAGCATTTCCTCTAACATCAGGAATAAGACAAGGATATCCACTCTCACCACCATTATTCAACATAGTTTTGGAAGTCCTAGTGACAGCAATCAGAGAAGAAAAAGAAATAAAAGTAATACAAATTGGAAAAGAAGTAAAACTGTCACTGTTTGCAGATGACATGATACTATACACAGGGAATCTTAAAGATGCCACCAGAAAACTACTAGAGCTAATCAATGAATTTTGGTAAAGTAGCAGGATACAAAATTAGTGCACAGAAATCTCTTGCATTCCTATACACTAATGATGAAATATCTGAAAGAGAAATTAAGGAAACACTCCCATTTACCATTGCAAAAAAAAGAATAAAATACCTAGGGATAAACCTACCTAAGGAGACAAAAGACCTGTATGCAGAAAACAATAAGACACTGATGAAAGAAATTAAAGATGATACAAACAGATGGAGAGATATACCATGTTCTTGGATTGTTGGAAGAATCAATGTTGTGAAAATGACTATACTACCCAAAGCAATCTACAGATTCAATGCAATCCCTATCAAATTACCAATGGCATTTTTTACAGAACTAGAACAAAAAATTTTAAAATTTGTATGGAGACACAAAAGACCCCGAATAGCCAAAGCAGTCTTGAGGGAAAAAAACAGAGCTGGAGGAATCAGACTCCCTGACTTCAGACTATGCTACAAAGGTACAGTAATCAAGACAGTATGGTAGTGGCAGAAAAACAGAAATATAGATCATTGGAACAGGATAGAAAGCGCAGAGAAAAACCCACACACCTATGGTCAACTAATCTATGACAAAGGAGGCAAGGATATACAGTGGAGAAAAGACAGCCTCTTCAATAAGTGGTGCTGGGAAAACTGGACAGCTACATGTAAAAGAATGAAATTAGAACATTCCCTAACACCATACACAAAAACAAACTCAAAATGGATTAGAGACCTAAATGTAAGACCGGGCACTGTAAAACTCTTAGAGAAAAACATAGGAAGAACACTCTTTGACATAAATCACAGCAAGGTCTTTTTTGATCCACCTCCTAGGGTAATGGAAATGAAAACAAAAATAAACAAATGGGACCTAACGAAACTTAAAAGCTTTTGTAAAGCAAAGGAAACTACAAACAAGAAGAAAAGACAGCCCAGAGTGGGAGAAAATATTTGCAAATGAATCAATGGACAAAGGATTAATCTCCAAAATATATAAACAGTTCATGCAGCTCAATATTAGAAAACAAGCAACCCAATCAAAAAATAGTCAGAAGACCTAAATAGACCTTTCTCCAAAGCAGACATACAGATGGCCAAGAAGCACATGAAAAGCTGCTCAACATCACTAATCATTAGAGAAATGCTAATTAAGACTACAATGAGGTATCACCTCACACCAGTTAGAATGGGCATCATCAGAAGATCTACAAGCAACAAATGCTGGAGAGGGTGTGGAGAAAAGGGAACCCTCTTGCACTGTTGGTGGGAATGTAATTTGATACAGCCACTATGGAGAACAGTATGGGGGGTCCTTAAAGAACTAAAAATAGAATTACCATATGACCCAGGAATCCCACTACTGGGCATATACCCAGAGAAAACCATAATTCAAAAAGATACATGTGCCCCATTTTTCATTGCATTACTGTTTACAATAACCAGGTCATGAAAGCAACCTAAATGCCCATAGACAGATGAATGGATAAAGAAGGTGTGGTACATATATACAATGGAATATTACTGAGCCATAAAAAGGAATGAAATTGGGTCATTTGTAGAGGCGTGGATGGACATAGAGACTGTCATACAGAATGAAGTAAGTCAGAAAGAGAAAAACAAATATCATATATTAACGCATATATGTGGAACCTAGAAAAATGGTACAGATGAACGGGTTTGCAGGGCAGAAATAGAGACACAGATGTAGAGAACAAACGTATGGACACCAAGGGGGAAAAGTGGCGGCGGGTGCGGGGGGCAGTGGGGAGATGAATTGGGAGATTGGGATTGACATGTATGCACTGATGTGTATAAAATGGATGACTAATAAGAACCTGCTGTATAAAAAAATAAATAAAATTCTAAAATTCAAAAAAAGAAAAAGAGTAACAAGCAGCTCTATATTTTTAGAACAAATTTTTCTGAGCTTATGCTTAATAAAATCAAATAATTTTTCTTTTATAATTTATTATGGTTATATATACCCTAATTAGTACATATATTCTCATAAAGGGACTTTTATTGCTGTATGCCATATTTATTATCACAATCTATGTTGTTAGATCTTGTTCTTCAGTAAATTTAAAGAAGGAGGTGTATAGTAGTGAAGAAATTCATTCCTAAATGTTTAGAAAGCTGAAGTTTATTGAGGCAACAAGGGAATCTGTCTAAAGGGTAGTGAAGAATTGTGAAGAACAACTTTATGCCAATAAATTTGATAACCCAGATGAAATGTATGTATCTAAGTCATAAGCATATGTCACATGGCTCCTTTAAAACAATAGAGGTATTCTAGATGCCTTTCCTTTGGTTATTATTAGAACCATAGAGCAAGTTAATCAGAAAACCAGGTCAGTAACCAGAAAATGTGGGAGAGTGGTGGGAATGGGGAAGAATGGGGAATGAGAGGTTTACCAAAGCCAAACTTCCTCACCACTTCATCCCTAAAGGGGAATTTCTGAGAACTCTGAAAGTTATGCCATGGATCACACTTTCAAGATCAACGGTTAAGGATGAGGGAGTTCTCTGTGAGTACACAGGAGGAAAGAATGAATAAAGTCTTCTTCCCAAATATTTGTCAACACAGCAACACTTTTTTAAAATAACCTGAAGAAAAAAAATCATGAGAAAAACTGGGAATTATTTTAAACCAAATAATGAAAATATAAAATTTGTGAGATACAGGTAAAGCAGTGTTTCTGTTACATGCTTATATGAACAGAGAAAAAATGTTTAAAATCAATTATCTAAGCTTTTACCTTCGGAACCTAGAAGAAAGGAGAAAAAGTTAAACCCAAAATTAGTAGAAGAAAGGAAATAATAAAACTAAGAGAAGAAATCAATTAGATAGAAAACAAGCAATAGAGAAAATCAACAAAACCAAAAGAATGTTGTTTGAAAAGTGAGAGAAATTAGTAGATTCCTAGAAAGAAATGACCTATGTCAGGAATGAAAGAGCAGACGTGTCTATGGATCCTATGAAAATTAAAAGGGTAATAAGACTTCCACTTCCAGGAAGATGGAATAGATGTAAGTTTTCCTACTTCTCCCACTAAGTAGAATAAAAACTGTGGAAATTATATATGAAACAAACATAAGAAGATTCTGAAAGAAGAAGGCAGAACAGTTACAGACCTTGGGAGCTAAAGAATGACATGTTGGTGAGTTTGCTGATTTTCTTTTGCCACCTAGTCTCCAGGCTGGGTGCTGGAGAAACCAGAAATGCTGATGGACACAGACTTTAAAATAGCTCCAACATAGACTGCTGGCCCCAGTCAAAGGCCCAGAGAATGTGTAGCCTAGCAAGACAAAAAATTTTAGAAAATAACTACTCCACTCTCTCTAAACATCACACACACACACACACACACACACACACACACACACACACACACACACACACTGTAGTCCCAACCTCCTGTATGGCAGCCAAGACTGAGTGGTGACCCTACACTTCCCACTCTTCCCAGGCTGTCCCTCCAACTGCTGTCCCCCACAGGGATGACATCAGAGGCTGAGTACGGATCTGGGACTTTGTTGCCTGATGGACAGTAACAAAGCTCTCCTTACAGCCATGTCCTGGAGACCACATGAGAAGCAGGGTCTTCCATCTCTAAAAGGCAGTAACAAGGTGCCCATCCCACCTCTCAAGCATGTTACAAATATTCTTGAAACAAATGAAAGAAATAGAAAGTAGCAGCAAAAAAATAGAAAGTCTCAACAGACAAGTAGAAAACATAAAGATGAACCCAGTGAAATTTTAGATATAAAAAGTACAGTGAAGAAAATCAATCCCAAAAGATTGCATAGCTATAATTCCATTTATGTAACATTGTTGATAAAATGACAGAAATGAAGAACCAGTTTAATGGTTGACAGAGTTTAAGAGGTGAGAAGTAGGCAGGTGTGTCTATAAAAGGGCAACTTGAGGGCTCCTTGTGGTGAAGGAAATGTTCTGTATCTTGACTCTATCAATATCAATATCCTGGTTGTGGTATTGTATTATAGTTTAACAAGATCTTACTACTGGGGGAAACTGGATAAAGTGTATAGGGGCTCTCTAAATAATTTCTTACAATGACACATGAAGCTACAGTTATCTAAAAATAAACAATATAATTAAAAATAAGACATTCAAGCTAATAAAATATTTTCTAAAAAAATGCAACAAGAGGATATTATGTATGATCTTATGCTAATAAATGCAACCACTTAGATGTATGTGTGTATATACACAAACACACACAATGGAATACTACTCAGCCATAAAAAGGAATGGAATTGTGCCATTTGCAGCAACATGGGTGGACTTGGAGGGCATTATGCTAAGTGAAATAAGTCAGACAGAAAGGCAAATACTGTATGATGTCACTTATATGTAGAATCTAAAAAATACAACAAAGTAGTGAATGTAACAAAAAGAAGCAGACTCACTAATATAGAGAACAAACTAATAGTTACTAGTGGGGAGAGGGAAGGGAGAGGAAATATAGGGGTGGAGAAGTAGGAGGTACAAACTATTGGGTGTAAGATAGGCTCAAGGATATATTGTACAACATGGGAAATCTAGCCAATATTTTGTAATGACTGTAAGTGGAGTGTAACCTTTAAAAATTGTATAAAAAAACAATAATATTATAAGAAAAATATATTAGTGAATTGAATCCAGTAATATCTGAAAGGATAATGCATAACAACCAAGTGGAGTTTATCCTAGAGATGTGAGATTGTTATAATATCTATCTCTAATTACTTAAACCCAGACACCTCTGTGTTTGAAGTCTGATTTTCTGTTGCTTCAGTGTGGTGTTGGAAACTGAGATTGGGAATCTACTAGAACAGGACTCGCTGTTTTGTAGTCTGTGCAGTGCAGGTCTAGTGAAGAAGGCCTGTCAGAGTCTGGTGAAGCAGGGATGTACACACTGTCCTGGGAATGGATGAAGATCAACCAACACCTAGGGACAGAGGAAGAGGAGTCATCAGATTAGTACATGGATGGCAGGCATCACTTGGCAACCAGAGCCATAGAACAGGAGCATAGAGATGCCTATAGAGCAGGCAGAGAAACATGGCAGTAGAGAAGCACCAGTAAGAGGCAGGCATGAGCCTCTTGCTAGGGAGGACCAGGCTATTATAGAGGAATTTGAAATAGAGCAGAGCTCCTGGAATTCTCTCGTTGGAGAAAGTCTGAAAAGAACACATTTTTAGGACTTCCCTGGTAGCGCAGTGGTTGAGAGTCTGCCTGTCGATGCAGGGCACACGAGTTCGTGCCCCAGTCCGGGAAGATCCCACATGCCACGGAGCGGCTGGGCCCGTGAGCCATGGCTGCTGGGCCTGCGCTTCCGGAGCCTGCGCTCCGCAACCGGAGAGGCCACAACAGTGAGAGACCTGTGTACTGCAAAAAAAACAAACAGAAAAAACCCCACATTTTTATAAAATCTGGAGCTAAGGTTCATGCATCAGTGAACAGGGGTTCCATTTCTATTCCCAACAGTGCTTAGCCTTGCACATGACTGTAAGTCTGTAGCTATTAATTGATTAATGATATATTTTATTGCTCTGCAAACTAGGAAAGTCAATTGTGATTCTGGCATTGGGGAGAAACTATATATACAAGGGTGTGTTATAAACCACTGAGCCTCTATCTGGGCTAGAGGGGCTACTGAGAAATTACTAAATTATTTCAGCTAAGATTCAGCTGAATCAATGCCAAATGGATTAGGGTTCTGGTTATCATGAATAGAGCTATGGGCAGAATTCCATCATGAGAAGAAATAAGGTTGTTTTGAAAGAAAAATGGAAAACTAAACAACTTGGTAGCTAAAATGCAAGCAAAATATGCTGTTTTTGCTATACTAGAGGTTTTGCTGAGAATTTTGGGGCTTTTTTGTTTTTAAATTCCCACTCATGTAATAAATTTTGATGTTTATTTTGAATGGTATGGATAACACAATGAGTGTTCATTTGGAAGTCAATTCGTGTAGCTAAATAAAAGATGTCTCAATAAATTTCAAATTCCCAGTTTAGCATTTTTCACAGTTACATGTTTTGTTGTGAAATATTTATGCTTTATGAAAACCAAAACTGTAGGGTTTCCTAGGGGTAGGTGACTCCAATTACATAGTGGGTATTATGAATCTCTGACAGGTGATTTATTCTGCCTTTGAAATTTCCAAAAATTCCTTAATTGCTGGGTGTGAATTCCATGAACTCACAAGACGTTGTCAGTAGTAAGATTAAGTCTTCAGAACACAAAATGCCAAGACAAAAGCTGCAGGACAAAAATGCCAAAAACCAAATGGAAAAATATTAAGAATTCCACTTTTAGGGCTTCCCTGGTGGCGCAGTGGGTGAGAGTCCGCCTGCCGATGCAGGGGACACGGGATCCTGCCCCGGACCAGGAAGATCCCACATGCCGCGGAGCGGCTGGGCCCGTGAGCCATGGCCGCTGAGCCTGCGCATCCGGAGCCTGTGCTCCGCAATGGGAGAGGCCACAACAGTGAGAGGCCCGCGTACCACAAAAACAAAAAACAAAAAAAAAAGAATTCCACTTTTAAAGCAAACAATGATTGCATTTAACTGGATATAACTTTCAAGTGATTATATTTTCCCTGAATGATTGCAATAGTCTTTTTTACTGTTCTCTCTGTTTCCAGCTTCCACTCACTCGAATCTCTCCTACATTCTACCCATAAATCATCTTTCTGAAGTTCAACTCTGATCGTGTCATTCCTCAGCTCATAAACCTTCAATGACTCCAAACTTGAACCGGCCATTCAATCTCCAAATTAGCTTCCAATTCTGTCTTCTACTTTATGGTCTTTATAGTTCAATTCCCTTTATGACCCTTAGAGTCCAATCATCTGGAACCACTCCTATTTTATGTGTTCACCCTCCATATTGCTATCTAACTATTCAGTTCCCTTGTTTCTGATGCTGGCAGTCTTTGTATATTTAAATTCTATCCAAATTTGCATACCCAGTTCACATACCACCTGTTATGAACTGAATCACGTGCCCCCTCAAAATTCTTAAAGTCCTAACCCATTCTGTGACTATATTTAGTAATGAGGCATTTAGAGAGGCAATATAGGTTAAATGAGGTTATAAGGTCGGGTCCTTAATCCTATAGGACCGGTGGCCTTATAAGAAGAGGAGGAAGAAACAGCAGTGATCTCTCTCTCTCAGCACATACAGAAGAAAGTCCAGCTGAGGACACAGCAAGAAGACAATCCTCTGCAAGCCAGGAGAGAGCCCTCACCAGAAATCAACTCTGAAGCACCTTGATCTTGGACTTCTAATCTCCAGAACGGTGAGAAAATAAATTTCTGTTGTTTAAGCCAGGGGTCCCCACCCCCCCGGGCTGCAGACTGGTAATGGTCGTTGGCCTGTTAGGAGCCGGGCCACACAGCAAGAGGTGAGCAGCGGGCCAGCGAGCGAAGCTTCATCTGCCGCTCCCCATCGCTCCCCATTGCTCCCCATCGCTCCCCATCGCTCCCCATCGCTCCCCATCGCTCACATTACCACCTGCACCATCTCCCCCCACCCTGTCCGTGGAAAAATTGTCTTCCACGAAACTGGTCCCTGGTGCCAAAACGGTTGAGGATGCTGGTTTAAACCAGCCAGTCTGTGCTATCTTGGTATGGCAGCTCAAGTTGGCTAATACACAACCTCTTCCACAAATTCTCTCTGATCATCAACATTTCCCCTCTATTCTCATGGCATTTTATTTGTATCTATACAATATTACTTATCACTTTCTGGCATTAATTACAGTAATTTAGTGTATCAGTTAATAGTAGAGCTTAATTGTTCTCTAATGTAAAAGCAGTGGGATGTAGGTATTTTAGGTCTAGTGTGTATGCTCAAAAAACCCAGTCTTGTCTTATCTTTTGATTTGTCCACTCTGCTATTTCCACCCTGAAGGTCACCTGATTGTTCAAGATAATTGTTAAAGTTCAAGCTGCATGTGTTCCAGGAAACAGGAATGAGGAAGGTAGGAGAAGGAAAGGGGCAAAGAGCCCACCTCACTGAGTCACCTCCCCTTAGGATGTCTTTCCAGAAATCGCAAACAGCACTCTGCTTACATTCCATTAACCAGAATCTAATTAAATGTAACACCTAATTGCAACAGGTGTGTAGCCATTTAGTTATATGTTAAAAAGAAATATTAACTGGTAAATAGTAATCTCTGACATCTTTATATTCATTTTTATCACCTTTAAAGGACTATAAGTTCCTTGAAAGCATGTTATGTCTGTGCATCTTAAACAGTATACAACACTACGATTTGCACATATAGGACACTCAAAACTGTTCAATGAATGAACTAACAGATATTAATTCACTTGAACCATGCATGAAAGCCTCTTAAGTAGAGCTTACCCATTTCCTGCTATCTGCTCAGGCTTATGGGGCATCCTAAGTGCCTTTCTATACTAACACTGTCATTAGACTATAAATGTTGGATTTTATGTTGAATTTTTTTCAAGATGGAGGTTTCCACTCATTTCTATGAGGGTCAGGTAGTCTGTCTAAACTTTTCCACAGGCAGCAAATTTTTGGTGTGACAGTATTTCCATTTTTTGGGTTTTTTTGGAACATGTGTACCATTTTTATTTCTATATGTGGTAAATCTAGTAGGCAAACTAGTACATAATTCTTTTTTTTTAACTGAGGGATAGTTTATATGTATAACATTATGTAAGTTTCAGGTGCATAATATAGTGATTCACAATTTTTAAAGGATATATTCCATTTATAGTTTTTATAAAATATTGGCTATATTCCCTGTGCTGTACTATATATCCTTGTAGCTTATTTATTTTATATATAGTAGTTTGTACCTCTTAATCCCCTACCCCTATCTTGTCCTTCCCTCCTTCCCTCTTTCCACTGGTAGCCACTAGCTTGTTCTCTTTATCTGTGACTCTGCTTTTCTTGTGTGTGATATTCACTAGTTCATTGTATTTTTTAGATTCTACATATAAGTGATATCATACAGTATTACTCTGCAAGTCCATCCATGTTGCTACAAATGGCAAGATTTCATTCCTTTTTATGGCTGAGCAGTATTCCATTGTATATGGAATACAGTCTTCTTTAACCATTCATCTATTTTTTAAAAAATAAATAAATTTATTTATTTATTTTTGGCTGCATTGGGTCTTCGTTGCTGGGCGTGGCCTTTCTCTAGTTGTGGGGCGAGTGAGGGCTACTCTTCATTGTGGTGCATGGGCTTCTCATTGCGGTGGCTTTTCTTGTTGCGGAGCACAGGCTCTAGGTGCTCAGATGTCAGTAATTGTGGCACATGAGCTTAGCTGCTTCACAGCATGAGGGATCTTCCCAGGCCAGGGTTCGAACCTGTGTTCCCTGCATTGGCAGGCAGATTCTTAACCACTGCACCACCAGGGAAGTCCCTATCCATTCATCTATCGATGGACACTTAGGTTGCTTCCATATTTTGGCAACTGTAAATAATGCTGCTATGAACATTGGGGTGCACCTACCTTTTTGAATTAATGTTTTTTGGTTTTGTTTTGCTTTGTTTTGTTTTTGATATATACCCAGGAGTGGAATTGCTGGATCATATGGTAGTTCTACTTTTAGTTTTTGAGAAATCGCCATACTGTTTTCCACAGTGGCTGCACCAATTTACATTCCCACCAACAGTGTACGAGGATTCCCTTTTCTCCACATCCTCACCAACATTTGTTATTTGTTGTCTTTTTGATGATAGCCATTCTGACAGGTTTTTAAGCTTCCAAAAGATTGTAAGAGCAAAATTTTTCTTTTTAAACAAGGGAAATAGTTTTCATATTCTTCTAGGAGAGAAAACTGTGTCTGCGTACTGTATTCTAAACTTGATGACTTTAGCATCATCAGACAATTTGCCTTCATCTTTTCCCATAGACAGTGGTGAGATGGAGTGGGTAGGATGCTACATTATTTCGTCTTATTTTGCTTTGTTTAAAAACCTACCCTCTTCTTTTGGGATTCTGCTGAGGGCAGAGTACTTACACTGCTCCTTAAATGTACTATCATCTCTTCTACTTTTTTTATTTTCCGTTTCTTCACCCCACTCCCTCATGCTCTAAACCAGGATTAAAAATCACACAGGATTGGAGCTTGCCTGGTGGCGCAGTGGTTGAGAGTTCGCCCGCCGATGCGGGGGACGTGGGTTCGTGCCCCGGTCTGGGAGGATCCCACATGCCTCGGAGCAGCTGGGCCCGTGAGCCGTGGCCGCTGAGCCTGCGTGTCCGGAGCCTGTGCTCCACAACGGGAGAGGCCACAACAATGAGAGGCCTGCGTACCGCAACCATACAGGATGGTAAAGGATGTATATGAGATAAACATAGGTGATGGGGTATAGATATGGGAGGGGTAAATTCCTACTCTCTCAATCCTCGCTTCGGTGTCCCATCTTGTGGAGGTACAGGGGGCATCCAGCAGAAGTGAATTCAGAAATGGAACTAAGTGACTATTGCTTGCCACCTCCTTTCATCAATTTCACAGCTGGACTGAGCCAAGGGAAGCCTGGTGAAAGTATTGCCCAAATGGGTGAACAAGAGTCTCCTTTTAGACACTTCTAGTCCAGTCCTGCTCACAGGGATCCAAGTTTCTACTGAACTTTTCTCTACTAAAGCTATCCCTGAAACAGAACACAATCTCTGGTCTTAACTCCACTGTGCCATCCCCCCATGAGCACAATTAGCACAGAAGTAGTCACATCTAGCAAGGGATCTTTGCCAGGTCTAGAAGAAACACCTAGAGAAATAGAGGCATCTCGGTTTGTTTATCCTAACTCCTCCTTTCTCCATTGTATCCAATCAGATCTATGGTAAATAACAGATGTTGTTAATAACATAGTAAGAGCCACTATATGCCCATTTTCCCAGGAGTGCAACTGAAGGTTTTCCTGTCAACATAGTAACAAGTGACAAATTGTTCACGTTTACTTTCATGAAATGTTTTGACTGCTGAAGTTGTTCTATAGCAGTTCATTAAAAGACCCATAAAATATGTAAGTTTACGTTCTATAAAAAGATCATCAGGAATGTCTTGGCTGACGGCATTCCTTCTATTAAGCATCTGCTTTCTATTTTCTAAAGGATTGCAGCAGTGGTTGTACAACTGTATATTAAAAATAGTTGATGTAAGCGGCACGAAAATGTTGTAATTTCTTATTAAAGATCAGTAACCCACCAATGAAGCTTCCTTAGGAGGCAACCAGCAATGTGTACGTAGCACATCTGGTTTCAAAATATTAAAAAATGATAAACACTCACCGATCTAATCCATCTGTTCCCTCCATCTACATAATTGTCTTATTTTTAAAACTAGGACATGCACTGAGCTTGACATTACACTAAGTGAAGCATTTTTTTTTCTCCGTGTCTAGACAGTAATGGATGACTGAGGTCAGTTTCAGAGGAATGTCATGTTTATTATTGAATATGTAGGCATTCTGGAAAAATGGTTAAAATCCAATTCCAATATAAAGTAGATTATCTTTGATTTGAAGTTGTGGCTAGAGTCAAGCAGATAGAATATGTGAGATCACAGACTAATGTTTTTGATGAAAGAGTGTCAAGAACTCAGTCAAGACTACCTAATTTAACACTATTAATAGCAGCTAGCACATACTGAGAGCTTAATGTGTATCAGGCCCAGTGCTAAGCACTTTACATGCATTATTTCATTTAGTGCTCATAACAACCCTTACTAACCCCATTTTAGAAAAGAAAACTGAGGCTCAGGCAGTGAGTAGTTTACCCAGAGCCACTTAGCTAGTGCATGGTGAAGCCATGATTCATAATGGGGAAACATGACTGCAGTGCCCATTGTCTTATGCTCTCTGTGATGTGACACACAAAATGCCTTTAAAAAGAATATCTGTCTTCTTAGCCTTAACAGTTCTTTCCTAAAAACTCCATCTCTCAGATGTTAAGAACTTCTTCCCCAGCCTGCATCTCATCTACAAATTTGTTAAATGGTAACATGAATAATAATGATAATAATTAACAATTGTGAGTGCTGTGTTTCAGATATTACTCTAAGCTCCTTACAGATTAACTTGGTTAATCAAAATAATAACCCTACAACATAGACACAATTCTTACCCCCACTTTTCAAATGAGGAAAATGAGGCATACATAAGAGGTTAAATAACTTGCCCAGAGCAAACAACTAGGAAATGAAGTTTCCAAGATTTGAACTCAGAAACTCTGGCTCCAAATCTATACAGGATATCATTTGCTAGGCACATGCCAGGAGCCATGTTAAGTGATATATATACAAGGAGGAGTAAAACATTGTCAGCTTATTTCGGTTAGCATATTTTCATGGTTCATTCATGTTGTAGCATGTATCAGAACTTGTCTTTTTTTTTTTTTTTGCAGTACGCGGGCGTCTCACTGTTGTGGTCTCTCCTGTTGCGGAGCACAGGCTCCGGACATGTAGGCTCAGCGGCCATGGCTCACGGGCCCAGCCGCTCCGCGGCATGTGGGATCTTCCCAGACCAGGGCACGAACCCGTGTCCCCTGCATCGGCAGGTGGACTCTCAACCACTGCGCCACCAGGGAAGCCTAGAACTTGTCTTTTTTATGGCTGAATAATATTCCATTGTATCAATATGCTACATTTTGTTTATCCATTCATCTTTTGATAGGTACTTGGTTGTTTTCACCTTTAGGTTATTGTGAATCTGTTTGAATCCTGTTTTTTATTCTTTTGGGTGTATATACCTAGGAGTAGAATTGCTGCATCATATAGTTATGATTTTTATGTTTTTATATACTTTAACACAATAAAATAATAGTAAAAAATGGTCTGTATCTTTGGAGGACTCACAGGTTAATAGAAGATGAAAGAAATTTGAACTAATAATTAAAGTAATATGATATGTGCTATAATGGTAGCATGTGCAAAGTGCTGTGTGAACTAGAACATGCCTAGGATGGCTTAGTGTGGGTGTAAGGCTTTAGGGAAGACTGTAGAAATTACATTTGAGAAAATTCTTAAAGGACAAGGAGATATTCTCAAGGATGATGGTGATGGCTAATAGGACTGGAGGTGGGGAAGGTCAGGAGGGGGGAGAAAGCATTGCAAACAGAGGAATTCCCATGAACAAGGTTCAAATGTACCTAAGCCCAATGTGACTAATTTTATGTGTCAACTGGACTGGGCCGCCAGGTGCCCAGATATTTGGTTGCACATTCTTCTGGGTGTGTCTGTGAGGGAGATTTTGGATGCAATTAACACTTGAACCTGTAGACTGTGTAGATTCCTCTCCCTAATATGGTGGGCTTTGTCTAATCAGTTGAAGGTCTAAATAGACCAAAAAGGATGACCTCCCTGCAAGTTAGAGGAAACTCCTGCCTGACTTTTGAGTTAAAACATTAGTCTTTTCCTGCCTTCAGACTCAAACTAAAACATTGGCTCTCCTTGGGTGTTGAGCCTGCAGGTTTACGGACTGGAACTTACACCACTGGCTCTCCTTGTTCTCAGGCCTTCAAACTGAGAGTGAAACTACACCCTTGGCTTTCCTGGGTCTCCATCTTGCTGACTACAGATCTTGGGATTTCTCAGCTTCCATAATCCCATGAGCCAATTTCTTGTAATAAATCTCTTTCTATATAAATATACATCTAGTTGGTCCCGTTTCTCTGGAGAGCCCTGATGAATCCACTGACACATTATAGTTTTGTGTGGCTGTGCGTGAAGGTGCGTGGAGGGGATGGGAATGCTCTTTCACAGTTTCTAGAGTTAAAAACTTTACACTCCCGTTTGACAATTCTCTCTTCTTTACCTATTATGTGTTTCCAAATTCTATTGATTCATCTTCAAAATGACGTCTTAACTGTTGGTTCCTTACTAGGGCAATCAATGTATTTTGGCATTTGACTCCATCTTAGCTTTCATCTCCCTCTTCATGCCTGTGTATAATCTGTGCTTCAGCCATCCTTGGCTATTACTGGCATGTCCATCACATGCACTTCCCTCCCTCTGTATGTTTGCTCATGCTTCCTTCTCTTCCAGGAATGCCCTTTCCCCATCTCTGTGTGATTATATCAAAACCATGCTTAAAGATTTATGAAACAATGTGAGTTCATAAGGGAGGACAAGGCTAGTTGCTTTGTTTGTGTATTCTCTGCTGTATCCCCAATGTGTAGGACAGTGACTGAAACATGAGATAGAGGGAGACAGAGAAAGAGAGAGAAATTGACAGAATTCAGGACCTAGGATGAATTGTCAGTGTTCAGCTCCAGTTCTATTCTTCCTGCTTTGATTATATGAACTCAAATTCATTCAAATTTATTTCACTTGCAACTGAAAAAGCTCTGGCCAATCTACTATCTACAGAGATTTAGTCATTAAAAGTGTTGAAAGAGATTTCTCACAAAAAAACTGGTCACAAGGATGTAGGTCCAACATTCTCCACTGTCTCATGCTGTTCCCATCCTTTAGGATATGTAAACACTAAAATTCTCCTGCAATCACAGGACCACTTTGAGCCGGGAAGAATATCTTATCTCTGAATACCTTTTTCTTTAAAAAATAGAATGTTAACTAAAAGCTAAAAGAAACACCTTGAAGTCAATTTATGAACCAACTGCTCTTAAGATAGCCAACTACTCTTTCCATTTGAAGTGAAGGCATTGCCCTGGCTTGTCATGTTCTACTGTGTCTAAAATTGTATGTTTCATTACTAGCTTAATAATTAGTTTAATAATAATAATATGTATACCATTAGTTTAAACATGTATCATTATTTCATTGTTTATTGATTCCATTATGTTTGTTTCCTCTGTACTATTAAGAAGAAAAAATAACTAGTTTCATCACTTGGGATTTCTGCAATTATGTTTTTCCTTTTTAGAGTGTAGTGAAAGAGTTTTCTTCCTTTCCTATTACTGTTTTTGTTATAAAATTGTGCAATCCTGCTACTTTTTATATCATTCATTTGCATAATCTATGGCTCTAGATGCTATATAAATATAGTTCAAAGTATAATAAAATGCTCTTGGTCATTCTACAATAGATTCAGGGAGTGATTGTCCTAAAGGATTCTGAATGAATTTTACACACAGAGAAAATGGTACTTGTTCTGGCAGGGAGAAAAATATGGCAGACTGGCTGGAGTCTAGCAATTTTGAAGCCGAATCTTGTCTCTGTACCCCAACACCGAATTAAATCTCGGAGACAGGGTCTTGAGTGAAGTAGAACAGAATAGCTTTATTGCTTTGCCAGGCAAAGGGGGCCACAGCGGGCTAATGCCCTCAAGACTGTGTGTCCCAACCTGGAGGGGGTAGTGAGGAGTTTTATAGTAATGGGAGATCAGCTCGTGGACATTCTTCTACGTGGTTGGGGGTGAGGTAAGTGGAAGTCGGCATCACCAAACATCTGGTTCCAACCGGTCTGGGGTCTAAGCTTGTGGGCAGCATACTTTTCCCACCTGGTGGGGGGCTTGCAGTATCTGCAAAACAGCTCAAAGATATTGTTATGTGTATCCCTTGAGGGGGGACCAGGACTCTGCCCCAAGGCTGCACTGTTGTTTCCCGACTATTCCTCCCTTGCCTCTGCATCCCCTCCCTTCCCTAATTAGCAACTGTTTGAACCTGCCCTCGGAACTCAGGGAAGGTCATAGAGGCTGAATGAAGCCTATTTCCTGTAATCAAGAAATGGGGGACACAGAAAGGCTTTTCTTCCCAGGAGGCCCACAGGGTTCTGTTTGGTTTCAATTTCATCAAGGAAAAGATGAAATTTCCTCATTTATAGCATAGTATGTGTTTAATAACTAATTGTCAGATGAAACATTGCCTGAATGAATGAATAAACAAATGAATCATAGATATACTGTGAAAACACAAACTTCCAGGAGTTTCATTTAGAAAATTTTATTACTTAGAACAATGGAGGTTCCCTTCTCCCCAAAACGTGTAGGGCTTGCTGCATATGATAGAAAACATACATTTAGAATTAACTGAGATGGGATACAACATACCAAATGTGGTTTCAGATTTTCTTTACATAAAAATTATAGAATAGAAATGGATGGCCATTTGATTTGTGTTTTTTGGATGGTCTCCTCCCTAATAGAACTAGAAAGCATACTGATAACCCTTTCAGCATTTTGGGCTTATGAGAATATATAATCCAAGAAGGGTAGCTGGGCAGCTGGCTTTACTTAAATTGGAAGAAAAAGAGCTCCATGGAAAAATGCAAGTAAAATATCATGGCAGGGTTTTTCATGGATGTTTCAGCTAAAGATAAAACAAAAAAACAAAACAAAACAAAAACACTACAAGAGAAAAGGTGAGGTTAGATCTAGGATAAAATGAGTCATGTTTTTATGACTAAATGGAATCTTCAGATTAGTGAAACACAAATGCATTTATGTCAAAATACGTGAACTGGGGTAGAGTACACTAGATAATCACTGTCTTGATAGGGCTTTTTTTTACGAACCAATTTTGGTTTTCCTTTTACTACAGCAATTGTTATTCTTGCAAAATGATCTATGAATAGTAGCATTTTCCCTGTCTTAGTAACCTCACATTAAGAAAACACCCATATTTCTACTTTACTTATCACAGAGGAAGGCTGACTTCCCAACTTTAGAGAGAACAAAGTTATAGTCTTCTGAATACATGGGTGGTAATTTGAACTTGACCTAAAAAGTCAAGCTTACAAGTAGTCTAACTTCCAGAGGTAGAATGCATACACCAAAGGCTAGAAATGCTATTTTCTTTTTGTAACTTTGAGGATGGCATACATTTAAAAAAATATCTCTGAAGGTGAATCAAAGATTGTCATGAGGGCCAATCTCTACCGCAGCTTTCTTATTTTCTATCCATGACACAAGAGTTAAACAAAACGTTTGAATGGAACATTTAATAACAAAAGACATTTATGATGTTTACTTAATGTTTTGGACCATTAAGCATCAGTGACATGAGTTATTGTATGTAATATCTGGCCAGAAATCTTTTGACCAGGCTGTGTTTTACTACTCTTGGAGCTGCCAGCATCCCGATTTGAAAAAAAATCTGTGGTCAAATCCTAGTTTTCTCAGAGGACTTTGGATTTGAAAATATCTCCTGTTGCCAGAAAGTACCTTTTGAAGTTTACATTAAGATGGATATTTATTTATTTTTTCTCTATAACAATGACAGTGGTTGAGATAAACTGTTTAATTCTAAATAGAAAACACATCTGCTGTGTCTGCATTGTTTGTGGTTGCTGGAGGGGTGACAATTTAAACCAAGTAGCACACATGACATTTTAAGTGAGATGTTGTGTGAGGGCTCACAGCTGCTGTCGTTGTCCTCTGCTGCTCAGCTGGGTCCAGTGGGGCCGCCCGGCCAAGCCAAAGCCCCCATTAGGGAACCCACTACAAGTAGACATCCAGAGATGTCTTCTGCTTTCCCTCATCCTCAGAAACTGGGAGAGTGGAAAACTAGGACTTACAAACTAACATTTTCCCTAGTTATACTTACCTGTTGATTAGTAAAAACAAATTTAGAATATTTTTTTAAACTTCTTCTCCACCCCAAGTCATATTGACTTTTGTCTGAGAATGTACGAAATTTATAGATTAATTTAGGGAATGGATATCTTTGTAATATCTATTTCTTCTATGTATTTTTCACATGCTTTATAAAAGTTTCAAAACTTTCTTCATATAGTCTTCCGTATTTCTTGTTACATATATGCTTAGGTATTCTGAAATTTTTGACATTTTAAATAAGATCTTGCCTATTTGTTATACATCACAGTTTTCTGTGATTAATTGTTTTTACATCAGTATTATAGCCTGTATTCCTAATGATTTTTAAAATTATTTCTAATAGGTTTTCAGTTCATGCTCTATAAATATTTTTTTGTAATTTATGATAATGTTGCTTTCTCTGTTGTAATTATTATACTCCTTATATAGTTCTCTCGCCCAATTATCTAGCACTTCCAAAACAATATTAAATGATGATTCCAAGAGTGGGCATCTTTTTCTTTTTCCTGATTTAGTAGAGATTTTCACCATTAAGTTTGATGCTAGTTTTGGTTCAGTTTACTTATTTCTCTTATTCAATCCATAAAAAATTTAGCATGTATTTATAAAAAATAAGGATATTTATTTTATTTTTTATTGAAGTATAGTTGCTGTATAATATTATGTAAATTACAGGTGAACAATATAGTGATTCACAATTTTTAATGTTATACTACATTTATAGTTATTATAAAATATTTGCTGTGTTGTATAATATATCCTTGTAGCTTATTTTATACCTAATAGTTTGTACCTCTTAATCTCCTACCCCTATCTAACCCCTCCCTCCTTCCCTCTCCCCCCTGGTAGTCACTAGTTTGTTCTCTATATCTGTGAGTCTGCTTCATTTTTGTTATACTCACTAGTTGTACATTTTAGATTCCACATATAAGTTATATCATACAGTATTTGTCTTTCTGTCTGACTTATTTCACTTAGCATAATGCCCTCCTAGTCCATCCATGTTGCTGTAAATGGCAAAGTTTCATTCTTTTTTATGTCAGAGTAGTATTCCATTGTATACCTATACCACATCTTCTTTATTCATTCATTTATTGATGGACACTTGCTTTCATATCTTGGTTGGCAATTGTAAATAATGCTGCTATGAACATTGGGGTGCATATACCTTTTCAAATTAGTGTTTTTGTTTTTTTCCGAATATATACCCAGATGTGGAATTGCTGGATCATATGCTAGTTCTATTTGTAGCTTTTTGAGAAAACTCTACACCATTTTCCACAATGACTGCACCAACTTACATTCCTACCAACAATGTACAAGGGTTCCTTTTTCTCCATATCTTCACCAACATTTGTTATTTGTGGTCTTTTTGCTGATACTCATTCTGACAGCTGTGAGGTGATATCTCACCATGATTTTGATTTGCATTTCTCTGATGATTAATGATGTTGAGCATCTTTTCATGCCATCTATATGTGATTTCTTGAAAAATGACTATTCAGGGAAAAGATATATGCACTCCAACGTTCATAGAATCATTATTTACAAAAGCCTAGATGTGGAAGCAACCTAAGTATCCATCAACAGTTGAATGCATAAAGAAGATATGTCATCTATCTATCTATATATATATATATACACATACAATGGAATATTAGTCATAAAAAAGAATGAAATTTTGCCATTTGAAACTACGTGGGTAGACCTGAAGGATATTATGCCTAGTGGAATAGGTCAGACAGAGAAGGACATACTGTATGTTAGCACTTAAATGTTCAATCTAAAAAATAAAACAAACAAATGAATATAACGAAACAGAAACAGACTCACAGAGAACAAACTAGTGGTTACCAGTGGGGTAGAGGCAAGATAGGCGTAGGGGGTTAAGAGATACAAACTACTATGTACAATATAAATAAGCAGTAAGGATATATTGTACAGTACTGGGAAATATAGCCATTATTGTGTAATAACTTAAATAGCATATAATCCATAAAAATATTGAATCATTCTATTGTATACCTGAAACTAATGTAATATTGTAAATCAACTATACTTTAATAAAAAGAAAAAGATGTTTTTGATATAGTAATATGACTCTGAAAACCAGAATGGCAGTAGACTTCCTGTCATTTTTGCTCTTCTCTGAACATCTCTTTATCTGCACTCCAACATGTAGAAGATAACTCAATAGCTCCCAATTTCAAAACCCTCGTTTAATTCATATCCTGAGAAAAAGCAATCATCACTGTATCACAATTGCAAATTTCCTGGAAAGGCAGATTGTGCAGATTCCCTGGCCCACACTGGGAAACGTGTATACTATGTCTAATTCATTGTAGCCAGAGGAACAGGGACACAACCAAAAACGTGACTGTGGGGAACCTACCCCATGACTGCAGAGAGGCTTTCTTAGAGGAAGTGATCAACGTGAGCTAGGCAAAGAGCTCAAATCATATATTCTACAATTTCTAATTCATTTTATCAATGTTTTTAATAGATAAATCTTTAAAATTACCTAAAATGCCAATGTTTAAACAAATACATTTAAATAAATTTTGGTAAATGAACCCTGACATTATGTTTGCTACAAATGAAAAGCCGGGCAGGGTCCATTCATTAATCCATCACTTTGAGAACATGGTCTTACTTTCAGCTCATTACAAATATCTTTGGAAACAAGAGAGTTTCGCAAACATCCCTTTCCTCTTCCCCTACGGTCCTTTTTGATCCATAAGAAACTTTTTCCTTTTGTAACAGGGAAGAGCTAAATCGGGACTCCATGTTTGATCTGTTTCTTCTACTTTAACCTTTGCTTTTGGTTGCTTTTGTTATTATAATCATACATCATGGCCTGCCTCAGGGAACCCTGCCCCTCTGCCTGAATGTTAAACTAAAGTGCCTCTGTTCAGCTCACAGGGAGTTAATTTGACCCTGCTGGCCTGTGGATAGCTGCAAGGAAGAAGAAATTAACACATCCCCTCACTGAGGCTGGTCATTCCAGGGGATATTTGCAAAATTTATGGCCTTTATACTTTACTTCCTCATCTCCTCCCCCTCTCTGTACTATAAAAGAAACTGGCATCCAAACCCTAATAAGATGGTTTTTCAGAGACACTAGCCTGCCATCTTCTCGGTCTGCCGACTTTCCAAAGAGTCCTATTTTTTACCTCAACACCTCGTCTCTGATTCATTGGCCTGCCGAGTGGCGAGCAGAGCGAGCTTGGACTCCGTAAAACTTTTAGCACCAGAATTCTTCTCCCTGTTGGATTTTCTCCTTTTCTATTTCTTTTTTACTCAGGATTCCAGCCCCATTCTACCATAAGCCTCTGCATCCAGCAGGCACCTTCCGTCTCTCATGGATTCTTAAGTATTGGTACTCACAGGTCCTGTTATCTCGGGTCCTTACTGATTTTCAGAGAGCAGCACATGTAAGACAAGCTAAGCACTCTCTTCTCCTGATCCTGGTTGTCTCAGAGAAGCTTATTCTGTTATTTCTCAAAGATCCCTCTGCAATTACAAGAGCTGCTGAGAAAGACAATAGGAGTAAACCATCCAGGCACAGTGATTTACAAAAGTTAATGCAGTTTTCATCCTGAAACATGAACAGATGTGTTAAAAGATACAGAAAAAGCTGTCCCACCTTGCCCTCATATCACCATTATCTTATTAAAAAAACTGTGATGGGAAATTTTTTAATTCAGTTGTCATCAGTGCTAATTTGTTTTAACCAAAATACCTACACCCCTAGGAGACTAGCAAAGTGGTAGTTGAATAAGCATTGGATTAAAAGATAAGGTCTGAGTTTGGGAACTTGATGCTAAGTTACATGATTTAAGAAATTCTCTCTGAGCCTCAGTTCACTTTTCTTACTTTTCTGTACCCTGTACCTAATAATACCTGCCCTACTTAAATTGCAAGGATACTGTAAAGATCAGTCAACAAATTTTATGATACAATATTTTTCAATTTATAAAACATTTTGCTTTCTTTGGTTACAGGTGCCTATTCTTGGTCATCTTTGTACTCCATCAGGACCCAGTCAAGTGCCTTAGCCATAGTCTGGTCTTGATTAATGTTAAGTAACAAATTAAATAATCTTTGACCCTATCATCCCTTTCTATTGTCTTGTCCAGCATGTTAAACCTTTGTAGACTCCTATTCTTATATCACTTCGTATCTTCTCCATGGTTACTAATTGCTTTCATGTAAGTTCATTTACTTAAATCTCTCTATTCTTTTGAGCAATGTCAACCATACATCTGTTACCTTGGACACTCAATGGAAGGAGAAAAATCTAGTAACTTATGTCTCTCTATAAGGGCACTAATATAAAGCAACTGCAAATTGAGAGAGAGATTTTAAAATACTAGATAGGTAGAGAATTGATATAGACTCAACATGGATGAAACCTTTGAGAGTCTGGTGTTTATAAGAATGAAATCATGGTATCCTTAATGTTGTACATTTTGTTACCAAAAAAGCTATTACATGCTACAATCAGTTTACCCATTTATCAATACATGCTACCCACCATACAATGTTCCTTAAAATATGCTCCAATTCACTGTTTTGTAATCCCCAACAGTAGGGTGCTCTCGGCTCAATTTCTCTTTATCCAAGGCTCCGTGATCTCCCAACCCTTCGCCAAAACAATACATTGAATTGTTCCATTCAAATAGTTATAGCTTTCCTAGTAATAAGATGATATATATTTAGCTAAAGTATTCCATTCATGATTCATGAAGAAAAACATACATGAATATTTTAGGTATTTGAACTTATAAATTAAATTTGTTAATTCATTTGACAACTATGTGTGTCAGTCCCTATAAAAGATGCTGGGAATAGAGATATTAATGACATACAGTCTCTGCTTTCAAAGAGTTCAAACTCAAGTTCTGGGAATGACCATCACCTTGACCAGCATTCTGTGTAATGGTATGGCAAAAGTTAATTGATCTAACTACATTTAAGATACTTGAAATTTGGAAATAACTTTTGAAATAATTTACTTTCTCTTTACTACCTACCAAACATGCAAGATGCTTACAGGAATTCTCTTATTTAATACCAACAATAATCTTGTGAGATAAGTATTATTGTCTTCTCACAGCTATTTCACCCAGTGTCAGCTAGTTAGTAGCAGAATCAGTTTTTGAACCTGATTTTTGTGGCTTCAAAACTGGGGCTGTTAATTTCTATTTTACCCCATCTCTGATAAAGAAGACCAATTTGTCTTAAGGTCACCTCATGATTGGAGCTGACATACGTATCTTTAGCTTTCAACATCTTTCCATTGGAAAGACTGGGATGATCTCAGAGCAATCCATCGTTGGAGAGGAACTTTATTATAAACCCTGGGGTGGGCAACATCTAGTCAGTAAAGGGCAGAGCATAACAGAAGTTTATTTAGAATAACGAAAAATATCTTTAAAATTTTACTTGGGGAAAGCCCTAAGTTATAAAATATTGCTTCATCATACTGCCACAAACATAAACAATAAAGGAAAACATTGATAAGCTCTGAAGAGGTACATATCCAAACATCTAAGACATGTAAATGTTAAGAACAATCCATAAATAGAACTGAAATGCAAAGGGCAAACCAAGAATACATGGCAACATATGAAACAACCAAATATTATTAATATGTAAAAAGTATGTTTTCAAAATAAGAAAAAAACAAATCAAAAACTAAACAAAGAATAATAGTAAGAAATTACAAAAGAAAAATGTGAAATAACAATAAATATTTGGTGAAAAAAAACTTGTATCATTTAGCTAAGAAGAAAATGGAAATTAAAACAAAAGTGTTTGGAAAACTGATGATACTTATAGTTAACAAAAGTATTAGAGAAATGGGCAGTCTCACTGCTGTAGAAAACAAAATTTGTAAAAGATTCCTGGGAAGTCATTTAGTAATATTGCATTAATACCTTTAAGATGACAGTTCTAGGGGCTTCCCTGGTGGTGCAGTGGTTGAGAGTCCGCCTGCCGATGCAGGGACAGGGGTTCGTGTCCCGGTCCGGGAAGATCCGACATGCCGCGGAGCGGCTGGGCCCGTGAGCCATGGCCACTGAGCCTGCACATCCGGAGCCTGTGCTCTGCAACGGGAGAGGCCACAACAGTGAGAGGCCCGCATACCGCAAAAAAAAAAAAAAAAAAAAAAAAAGACAGTTCTAGGAATTTATCTTAAAGCAATTAATAAAGATGAACTTAACTATTTAGCTACAAAATGGCTAAGTGTGGCATTATTATAAAAGAATCAAGCGGAAATGTCCAGAAAGAGAGGGACTGGTTCAATAATACATAAAGTATGGTGCATTCAGATGAAAGAATACTTAAGCAGCAATTTTAAATGAGCCTGTTTTGTTTAAAATGTGAAAAGCTGTTTACAATAAATTAAATTAAAAAAAAACAGGTCACAAAATAAGCATGTCTGGTTTTATCATAGATGTGTGTCTTTGTGCATGCGTGCGTGCCTCTATTGGAAAGGCCAGTCACCAAAACCACAGTTGAGCCTATTTATGGGTGATGGTATTATAATCACTTTAATTTTTGTCTTTTTGCTTTGATAAAAACAATGAATGTATTTTTCTTTTAGAATTTTTGTCATGTAAGGAAATTTTAAAATAAGCTACCCTATGATCTACCGTGCAGAAACTTGATATTGTCTATGAAATAGCCTCCCTTGTTCAGTTTTTAATTTCCCTGTTGAAATTTCACAACATCCCCATTTGTGTTACTGCAGGCATTGGTCAAGTTATTAGTCAGCATTTATTATGTGAGAACTGTATACTTGACTTTAAACAAAACATTAAGATGCAAAGGGAGCTGAAAGTAAATAAGAGGCCTGAGAGCTGTGGTGCTGATGGCCCTTTGGCAGAAGCTCTTCTAATGGGCTGGGATCAGTGGCATATTTACTGCATGACCTCCTGACAAATGGGTTTGGACGGCCCTGAGAGGCCTCTTAGGCCCCAGTTGGCAAGCAGGAGCAAGGAGAGATGAGTAGGTGGTGAGGGAATTTAAGGCCACAGCCTGTATCCCCATAAGAAAACTGGATTTGGGGTTACATACAAGGTGGCAGCTGCTGTAAGCTGCTGAAACGATGGCTTATTTACCTATCAGTACAGCATTTTCTATTTCAGCCCGTACATTCATAAATGCTAGAAACTACCTTGGAAATAGAGAGAGAAAAGGCTCTTATCAATGAGAGCTTAATATCTGCAACAGGATGAAATCTTATCTTGGCTCTAGGGTCTACTCTAATTGGAGATTTCTTCCAGGAATGATAGAAAGCACAGTGGCTGGAAACAATAAAACAAGAAATGCAGATTGAAGGCTATTTGAAATCTAGGTCCCCACCCAGGTAATAACAAGTATGTTGTTTTCGCTCCTATTTCCTGTTTAGACCTTTTTAATCTCTCTCCCGAGATCTCTCCTGCTCTTTACACACACAAGACCGACAGAACCCATGACTCTGTATCAGCAGTTCATGAAGTGTGGTCTCTGGTCCACTGACATCAGCAGTTTCTGGGAACTTACTAGAAATGCAGATTCTCAGGGCCAACCCCAGCCATACTAAGTCAGGATTACTGGGATTGCAGTCCAGCCATCAGTGTTTTGATAAATCCTCCCAGGTAACTCTGAAGCATGCTCAAGCTTATGAACCACTGGTCTAAATGATGCAACATCCAAAGGTCTCTGGGTCAAAGTAAAAAAAGTCCCACAGGGGAAAGGTGAGGGAGGGGATAAATTAGGAGTTTGGGATTAACATATACACACTACTATATATAAATAAATAATCAACAAGAACCTACTGTATAGCACAGGGAACTCTATTCAATATTCTATAATAACCTACCTGGGAAAAGAATTTGAAAAAGAATGGATATACATGTATGTGTAACTGAATCACTTTGCTGTACACCTGAAACTAACACAATATTGTAAATCAACTCTACTCTAATACAAAATAAAAATTAAATTTAAAAAGTCAATTATAAAATCTAAAAATTGATGCATCACCAAAAATGTAATTAGATTTTAAAAAATTTTGAGGGGGATTTTATTTCTGAGTTCAACATTTCTTTTCAAATTAATGAGTGTCATATTTAATAAAACCTAAATTTATGTTTATGTATGTATATGCATACCATATAATTAAAAGTATTCAAAATTATACACTGTGTATATATGCACGTGGAATTTTATTTTAAAGACTCCTTATGATATGGTCATCTATGTCTATCTGAGTTTCCTTTTTGTTACAGTGGAAACATTAAGAAGAGGAAGATCAGTGGTAAGACACTTCCACTCTCCTAGAGTATATTTTGCAACCTTTCCCATTTCTCATAGTCCCAGTACTCTCTTTCCTGTTCTCATGTAGCTGATGACCTTCTTTATTTTCCTCAGAAAACCTCACAGAAGTTGTCAGAGGGTTAGACGTAAATGCCCACATGCTTGGACCAGCTCATCTATCAGCCAGCTTGCTTGTACCTCACACTCTGTTTTCCCCTGTGATGGATGAACTTGAGAGTGAATCTCATCCCTTTGACTCACCCAAGTGTATCCTTCCTTTAGCATCATTAATCAATCACTCTATATTGAGTCACTCCCCACAGCACACAAATATTTTATATTCATCTTCCAAAAAAAAAGTCCTTCTTTTACCTCATATCCCCATATCTTCTCCAGATATTGCTCCATTTCTTCCCACAAAATTCTCTAGATATTGTTCGCTTTACAACAAAATTCCTCAGAAGAGTTATTCATACTCAGTGTCTCCCCTTCCTCTCTTCACATTCTCTTTGGAAGCCACTCTAAGCCAGCTTTCATCCTAACCCCTCCACCAACACTGTTCTTGGGTTACCAAGGACCTCACCTTCCAGATGGAATGGTCACTTCCCCATCCTCAGATTACTCGAACTCTCACCTTTGACACTGTTCTCCACTCTATCTGGAAATACTTTACTTGGCTTCTCTTGGATTCTCCCTGCTCTCAGTTTTTATCCTACTTCAGTCACCATTCTTTTTTAATCTCCTTCACTGAATCTTTCTCATCTTTCCCTTAACCTCCAAACATGGAGTGCCCCAGAATTAGTCCGTTGACCTCTTCTTTTCTCCATCCACTGCCTGGGAATTTTATACAGTGCCACTGCTTTGAGTACTCTATACGATTAATACCAAATTTACATCACTAGCCTTGACATTCTCCCTGGTCTACTCTATTGTCTTCTCAATATTTCCACTTGGATGTCTACAGGGGGTCAAAACCCTCCAGCCTAAGACAACCAGGCCCTGCTGGATAGGACCAGGCCAGCTCCCAGATGTCAGGGGCTGCTCTTCTCTTTCTCAATGGGTATCTCAGACTTGAAATATCCAAAACATAACTCATGATTCTTCCCCTCTCCCTACTTCTCATTAAACCTGTGTCTCTCAAGTCCTCCTTGTTAGTAATGGACAATTTAATTAACAGGGCTAAAGTCCATGAGTCCTCTGCTTCCCATGTAATTCATCAGCAAATTCTGTTGACTCTGCCTTCAAACTATGTCCCAAACCTGACCACTTGTCATGCCTATTATCCTAGACAGAGTCCTAATCATCTCTCACTTAGACTCTTGCAAAGACCTCCTTGTTGGTCTCCATGTGTTCACCCATCCACCCTTAAAACCTCTTCCCTGTACAGTAAACAGAGTGATTAGTTTCAAAGGCAAACCAGACTACGTTACTCCTCTTCTTTAAGCCTTCAAATGGCTTTTCTTCTAACTCATAACAAAAACCAAAGGCCATAGCCTATAAACCTTCTGTGGTCTGTGTCCACACCAACTCCCTGACCTCATTTCCTCTCTCCTCTTGCTCAACCTGCTGGAGTCCCGCTGGCCTCCTTCTGCTCCTTAAATACACCATGCACAGTCCCCTTCCAGGACTTTTGCACTTGTTGTATACTCTTTGCTCTTACGTTCTTCTCCCAGATATCTGCACAAGGCTCTCTCCCTCCATTTAAGTTTCTTTCATATGTCACTTTATTAGAGTGGCTGTCCCTGATCACCCAACTATTTACTCTTTCTCCATTGACCGTCTTCTATTTGTCACAGTGCTTACTGCCACTTGACATATTTTGTTTATTGTTTCCTGTCTGCCTCTTCCCACCAGAACGCAATCTCCATTCAAGTTGGGACTATCCTGCTTACTGCTGTATCAAAGCATTGTCTAGCACAAAGTAGATGCTCAAGGAATTTTTTGAAATAGTTACATGGTTTACAAGAAAATTCCTAGAGCTAGCCTTTCTTTGATGCACTAGAGAAATACAATGCCAAATTTGGTACTGTGAAAGAAAGAAAGCCTTTGGATAAAGTTTCTTATGAATGAATGAACGTTACCAATAAAGAGAGTGAGGAAAGGCATAATGGGGCACTGGGATGGAGCCAAGGGCTATAGAGCTGCAGTATGTGAGGGTCTTTATGCAGACTCAGGACATTGGACTCTTGTGCCCATTCTCCAATGGCCTGCTGAACAGTCTTGGACAAAGGAACTATACTCTTCCTGGGTCTTAGTTTCCCATCAGTAAGATAAGGTTTAAATGATTATTAAGACACTGAATATTCTGATTATAAAAATATGGTAACTATTTTTGTTTGTAGGATAATTAGTAGAACTACTTCTTCATCTTCATTTTCCATTACAGTTGTACCCTCCTTCCACCTCTTCTCAACGTTTCTCCTGCCCATCTCTTCCAAATGTTCTATTACCTCCATTGCACCAAGACTACCCCAGGCACCAGACTCCTGGTGTTGAGCTATTTTAAAACATGTTTTCTCTTTTACCAACATCTCTAATCCATCATCAGTGCAGGCTGATAATCCTGTCTGTAAAACCCCACTCTGTTTGCCATGCTCAAGGCCCTCCTCAGTGCACACCCAAATCATCATGGTTATCTCCTCCTTGGAACCATCTCCAAGCACCTCTCTTGAATTCACCCAAATGCAACAGGTGTAGTCCCTGAATAGTAAGTTTTTATTATCTCAGTCTTTGCTAAACCACTCAGGTAATTTCTAGTCTTTTCAACCCAATTAATGACTAGCTCTTTCCTTTCATGTTCACCTCTTTGCTCAGCATCCCTCGTTCTCCTCTCCAATGAGTTTGGAGGTACTTTGTCATCTCCAGCAAGACTCCCTTGCTCTCACCTCTGTGTCTTTATGAATACCAGACTCTCACCTCCTTTAAATTAAAAAATAAAGAATTTCCTTAGAGAGGGCAGACAGTAGAAGCAAGAAAAACTACAATCCTGAAGCTGGTGGGACAAAAACCACATTCACAGAAAAATAGACAAGATGAAAAGGCCGAGGGCTATGTACCAGAAGAAGGAACAAGATAAAACCCAGGAAAAACAAATAAATGAAGAGGAGATAGGCAAACTTCCAGAAAAAGAATTCAGAATAATGATAGTGAAGATGATCCAGGACTTCGGAAAAAGAATGGAGGTAAAGATCGAGAAGGTGCAAGAAATGTTTAAAAAGATCTAGAATAATTAAAGAACAAACAAACAGAGATGAACAACACAATAACTGAAATGAAAAATACACTAGAAAGAATCAATAGCAGAATAACTGAGGCAGAAGAATGAATAAGTGACCTGGAAGACAGAATGGTGGAATTCACTCACTGCTGTGGAACAGAATAAAGAAAAAAGAATGAAAAGAAATGAAGACAGCCTAGTAGACCTCTGGGACAACATTAAATGCAACAATGTTCACATTATAGGGGTCCCAGAAGAGAAGACAGAGAGAAAGGACCCGAGAAAATATTTGAAGAGATTATAGTCAAAAAATTCCCTAACATGGGAAAGGAAATAGCCACCCAAGTCCAGGAAGTGCAGAGAGTCCCATACAGGATAAACCAAAGGAGAAACATGCTGAGACACATAGTAATCAAACTGGCAAAAATAAAAGACAAAGAAAAATGATTGAAAGCAGCCAGAGAAAAAGGGCAAATAATATACAAGGAACTCCCATAAGGTTAACAGCTGATTTCTCAGCAGAAACTCTACAAGCCAGAAGGGAGTGGCATGATATAAAGTGATGAAAGGGAAGAACCTACAACCAAGATTACTCTACCCAGCAAGGATCTCATTCAGATTCAATGGAGAAATCAAAAGCTTTACAGACACGCAAAAGCTAAAAGAATTCAGCAGCACCAAACCAGCTCTACAACAAATGCTAAAGGAATTTCTCTAAGTGGGAAACACAAGAGAAGAAAAGGACTTACAAACACAAACCCAAAACAATTAAGAAAATGGCCATAGGAACATACATATCGATAATTATCTTAAATGTGAATGGATTAAATTCTCCAACCAAAAGACACAGGCTTGCTGAATGGATACAAAAACAAGACCCAGGGGCTTCCCTGGTGGCGCAGAGGTTGAGAATCTGCCTGCCAATGCAGGGGACACGGGTTCGAGCCCTGGTCTGGGAGGATCCCACATGCCACGGAGCAACTAGGCCCATGAGCCACAACTACTGAGCCTGCACGTCTGGAGCCTGTGCTCCACAACAAGAGAGGCTGTGATAGTGAGAGGCCCGCGCACCGCGATGAAGAGTGGCCCCCGCTTGCCACAACTGGAGAAAGGCCTCTCACAGAAATGAAGACCCAACATAGCAAAAATAAATAAATTAATTAATAAACTCCTATCCCCAACATTTAAAAAAAATAAAAACAAACAAAGAAACAAAAAAATAAACAAGACCCATATATATGCTGTCTACAAGACACCCACTTCAGACCTAGGGACACATTCAGACTGAAAGTCAGGGAATGGAAAAAGATATTCCATGCAAATGGAAATCAAAAGAAAGCTGAAGTAGCAATACTCATATCAGATAAATTAGACTTTAAAATAAAGAATGTTACAAGAGAAAAGGAAGGACACTACATAATGATCAAGGGATCAATCCAAGTAGAAGATATAACGATTATAAATATATATGCACCCAACATAGGATCACCTTAATACATAAGGCAACTGCTAACAGCTATAAAAGAGGAAATTGACATTAACACAATAATGTGGGGGAATTAACATCTCACTTACACCAATGGACAGATCATCCAAACAAAAATTTAACAAGAAAACACAAGCTTTAAATGACACGATAGACCAGATAGATTTAATTGATATTTATAGGACATTCCATCCAAAACCAGCAGGTTACACTTTCTTCTCAAGTGCACACGGAACATTCTCCAGGATAGATCACATCTTGTGTCACAAATCAAGCCTTAGTAAATTTAAGAAAACGGAAATCATATCAAGCATCTATGTTCTTGGATTGTTGGAAGAATCAATATTGTGAAAATGACTATTCTACCCAAAGCAATCCACAGATTCAATGCACTTCCTTTCCAATTACCCATGGCATTTTTTACAGAACTAGAACAAAAAATCTTAAAACTTCTATGGAAACACAAAGGACCCCGGATAGTCAAAGTAGTCTTGAGGGACAAAAATGGAGTTGGAGGAATAGACTCCCTGACTTCAGACTATACTATAAAGCTACAGTAATCAAGACAATATGGTACTGGCACAAAAACAGAAATATAGATCAATGGAAGAGGATAGAAAGCCCAGAGATAAACCCATGCACCTATGGTCAACTAATCTATGATAAACGAGGCAAGGATATACTATGGAGAAAAGACAGTCTCTTCAATAAGTGGTGCTGGGAAAACTGGACAGCTACATGTAGAAGAATGAAATTAGAACACTCCCTAACATCATACACAAAAATAAACTCAAAATGGATTAGAGACCTAAATGTAAGACCAGACAATATAAAACTCTTAGAGAGAAACGTAAGAACACTCTTTGACATAAATCACAGCAAGATCATTTTGATCCACCTCCAGAGTACTGGAAATAAAAAGAAAAATAAACAAATGAGTTGTAATGAAACTTAAAAGCTTTTGCAAAGCAAAGGAAACTGCAAACAAGATGAAAAGACAACCCTCAGAATGGGAAAAAATATTTGCAAACAAATCAATGGACAAAGGATTAATCTCCAAAATATATAAACAGCTCATGCAGGCTTCCCTGGTGGCGCAGTGGTTGAGAGTCCACCTGCCGATGCATGGGACACGGGTTCTTGCCCCCATCTGGGAAGATCCCACATGCCGTGGAGTGGCTAGGCCCGTGAGCCATGGCCACTGAGCCTGCGCATCTGGAGCATGTGCTCCGCAATGGGAGAGGCCACAACAGTGAGAGACCCACATACTGCAAAAAAAAAAAAAAAAAAAACCAATCAAAAAATAAGCAGAAGACCTAAATAGGCATTTCTCCAAAGAAGACATACAGATGGCCAAGAGGTACATGAAAAGCTGCTCAACATCACTAATTATTAGAGAAAGGCATTTCAAAACTACAATGAAGTATCACCTCACATGGGTCAGAATGGGCATCATCAGAAAATCTACAGACAAATGTTGGAGAGGGTGTGGAGGAAAGGGAACTCTCTTGCACTGTTGGTGGGAATGTAAATTGATACAGCCACTATGGAAAATAGTATGAATGTTCCTTAGGAAACTAAAAATAGAATTACCATATGACCCAGCAATCCCACTACTGGGCATATACCCAGAGAAAACCATAATTCAAAAAGACATATGCACCCCAATGTTCATTGCAGCACTATTTACAATAGACAGGTCATGGAAACAACGTAAAGCCCATCGACAGACAAATGGATAAAGAAGGTGTGGTACATATATACAATGGAATATTACTGAGCCATAAAAAGGAATGAAATTGGGTCATTTGTAGAGACGTGGATGGACATAGAGACTGTCATACAGAATAAAGTAAGTCAGAAAGAGAAAAACAAATATCATATATTAACGCATATATGTGGAACCTAGAAAAATGGTACAGATGAATGGGTTTGCAGGGCAGAAATAGAGACACAGATGTAGAGAACAAATGTATGGACACCAAGGGGGGAAAGTGACAGGGTGGTGGTGGTGGTGGTGTGATGAATTGGGAGATTGGGATTGACATATATACACTGATGTGTATAAAATGGATGACTAATAAGAACCTGCTGTATAAAAAAATAAATAAAATTAAATTAAAAAATAAAGAAAGAATTTCTTTAGAGAGCCTTAGATTGTTTTCACTTACCTCTGACCATAGGTAAGCAGAACATCTGAGCTATAGGTGCATTCTTCTATGCCATGTTCTCATGGAGATGGCTGGGGTCAGCTGCTGTGCTATTCTTGAGGCAAGGGATCTTGGCTAAGGCTGATAACCCCATGCTGGAACCCTACCTCCTAACACGTCCCTAACCACTACCCCCTCTACTGCAACCCTCTCCTTCCTCCATGCTCCCTCTTCTGCAAGTCCAGTGAGGTTTTCTGATGCTCTTGGGCTTTTGGAAATACAAACCAGAAAGTGTTTCTGTCTTGTACTTGTCACAGGCCAACACTTGAGCTAGCTATCTGCTTAAGTGATAAGAAAAGATAGGGAAAAGGTAGAACAAATTCAATATATTATCTTTCCGCAAGAATATGAGATAGATTTTGCTGAGAAATATACTTGTGTCATATCTGATAACACAAAATTTTCCCTTCAAGTGTTTGGATACATGACGGGGGGGGGTTATTTTATTCTACTTGAGATAGATATATGAGGCTCCTAGATGGCATTACAGAAAATTTCCCTATTTGTACTTGGCCTCAGTCCTTACATTTTGAAAAGATAAGAAGCATCTCCCAGAGAAATACATGTAAGAATTCATTTGTCATAATCTTTTTGCTTTTCTGACATGAAGGATAAGGAAAATAGAGTGAGCATTTGAAACAACTGAAGATTAAAATTTACTCTTCAAATTCACAAAGAACTTGTCTTGGAATAAGTGATAATTGTGGCTAAGGGACCATATGATCTGAAGTAGGCATTGGCATGTGTAAGAGAAAACAATATAGAATAAGAAATGCTTATCCAGAAAGTGAGCAGTATTGCAGCTTTTGCTGTATGCCTGCCACTGGGGTGAAGTGGAGAAGCACATGCTTTATCTTTTTACCCTAATTTCTAATTTTGAAAATATTTTTTTCAAAGTACATTTATGTTCATGTCTCTGTACTCTTCATAAACCAATATTACACCATTTCTTTATGGGAATCACTTCTGTGGCACGGCTTTGGGAAAGGTCTTAGAAGCTCTATACCTATGACTTTTTCAACACATAGGTGGTTAGCAGATTGACTCATGGGCCCATTCCTTCTTTTTTAGCTTTAGAACTGTTTATTGCTGTTCATTTTAAAATCTGGATTGAATTCTTTGTCTCTCTGTCTGATTTTTTTCTTTGGACTCAGTCAAGTTTCTTTTCAGGATTCTCAATTACATTTTGGAACGAGAGAATTCTCTTTACGGGCATTCCTAAGTTAGGCAGCAGATGTTCTGATTTCTTTTGTTTTTGTTTTTATTTTTGTTTTCTCCTAAAGTGTGGAAAAGATGAAAGAAGTATATAATCACAGAATTTTAAAGCTGAAAGAAGTAACCCAATCCGTAGCTTTTTTTTTTTTTCATTTACAGATGCTGAGGCCCAGATTAGGTAATTTATTGAAAATTAAATATCTTGTAATGATAAAATTGAGAATGGAAAGAAGATGATCTACATTCTAGTCTTTTTGAAAAATAATCCTAAGGGGAACATCTATCCTGTTTACTATTATATCACCAGGGTCTAGTACTCGGCATGTATGGGACAAAAGAGAGGTATCATAAATATTCATAGAATGAATTAATGAGTGAATGTCCAAGTCTGGAAGTCCAAACTGCCAAGATGATTTTGGAAATGATCTAGAAAAAATCTCTAAAGAAAAAAATAGACACTCTGTGGTGGTCCCAGACCTATTTCTGATCAAAGGTATTTCCAAGATGGTGAAGTATGGAGGGATATATACCATCCTAACGCTAATCAAAAGAAAGGAGGAAAAGCTATAATAATTTCAGACAGAGCACACTTCAGATCAAGGAAAGTTATCAGGGATAAAGAGGGGCATCACATCATGATAGAGGGGTCAATTCTCCAAAAAGCCATAACAATCTGATACACATAACAGAGCTTGATGCTCTGTTAAGGTGTTCCTTCCTCAGGACCTATGGACACAGGCTCTGCTTTAATATTATTGCAAATAATTAATACATAATCTTTGGTCTTTCATAATTGAAACATATTTATATATTACTCATATTTTAAGCTGTTAGGTGGAAGGGGCTCTATTCTGTTTTTACTTTTGATTCTTCCCCCAGCTATTGATAATTGTGTCCTGCACACATGTTGAGAGCTGAATAACTATCATTGGTTTGCTGGAGTCCCATGTACCCTTTCTAAGTTACTGAGATCTATAACCAGAACCTGCCTGATTACAGAACTGTAAAGAAGTGGCCGTTCTCAGCCATGCCTCCCCAGCTCAAGCTTGGCTCCTAAGCAGGATTTCTATTCTTGTGCAGACTTGCCGCCAGTTTTTGCTTAGGACACTTAACCTCTCTGCACCCCATTTCATCATTGCTTAGACACAAATGATGATATCTACCTCATAGGCTTGTTGTTGCTTGAGAATAAAATGTAGATATAAATGTAAGTATAGATAGATGTTATCAATAAAAGTAAATTTCTTTTCCTTTCCATGGTTCCAGACTATAATTCAGAATCCTACAAGGATTGACCAGAGACAGGAGGACAGAAAACCAAGTTAAGAAATGCAGTGAAGATTTCAATAATATGGATATATTGGTCTCACTGATTGCTAGGTATAGAAGGTGAAGGAAGACACGAGGTTTATGTAGACTTGAAATTTTAACCAAAAATGGTAAAACATGTGGGACTTGGAAAAGACAGCAACTCAGTGCAGACTTGCCCAGGAAATGCCAGTTCATTTGCACAATAACTCCTCATCCTCGTCTTAAAAGTCCTGGGAGCAGCTGTGCATTTTCTCTTTGTTTCCAAAAATCAGTCCAGCTCCCTCTTGACCCATTGTGCAGTTTGGCAGTTTGCTTCACATTCTGCTCGTACCCTTGGTGCAGAAAGAGTGTCTGTGGAGATGGCAGGAAGGAACTCCCACCCCAAGGCTACTGCTGGAAAAGCCTGCCGAGACATCACCAACTACTTTGCCCCATTCCTCCCGTTCATCAGCTTTCTCTTTTTGGCATTCTCCTGACTCTCTAAGAGATTCTTCACCTCTGTTTCTCTCATTTGATATTGAAGCAATTATGTTTAACTATCTTCTTTTCTTCCTGTTTCTGTTCCTATACACTCAATAAGTGTCGTGTTTTTTGGCTCTGCTATTTAAACTCATCTGGGCTCTTCCACAGTTTAGAAAGTGGAATGAGTACTTTCATTTCAGAGATTAAGTCTGAGAAATGGCTATTTGTTTAAAAATGTGAATGTTCTTGGAAGAGTCCTTTTTTTCAGGTATTATACCAGAATCATTTGTTCTTACCAATTTCCACACTGGTCATGGGATTTCAGGCTGCTCCTCTGTGATTGTTATCGATATTCCTATTCAATTAAAACCCAATAATGGAACATAACAATGACTGACTTCTACTATCTTGAATCAGGGAACTGAGAAGGTTTTGATTCTTAATTTGTCAGAATTAATTTGCAAATCAGTATAATAATCAAAGGTTCTTCCAAAGGAATTGGATAAAAATGGGGTCATCCATCAGAAAAATGAGGTCTCTGCCCACTTGGAAACTGATCAAATTAACTATTTAGAAAAAACAGAGGAGCATGGTGATCCAGTCATCATGATGAACTAAATTAATTTGGGGCTCTATCCATGTAAATTGCATGGGAAGTACACGTATATTATGTGTGTGTCTGAGCACATGTAGATGAGATTATATCCTTCATACTTAAATGTGATATTATTCACACTTTGTGTGTCAAGATTCAGAGACACCATGGGGGCTTCCTGGTGGCGCAGTGGTTGAGAGTCCGCCTGCCGATGCAGGGGACACGGGTTCGTGCCCGGGTCCGGGAAGATCCCACATGCCGCGGAGCGGCTAGGCCCGTGAGCCATGGCCACTGAGCCTGCACATCCGGAGCATGTGCTCCGCAATGGGAGAGGCCACAACAGTGAGAGGCCCGCGTAGTGGGGAAAAAAAAAAAAAGATTCAGAGACACCAAAGTTTGAACAATGGTTTGCTAATATGAACTTTCTTTCAAACTACGTTCACATTTATACGGAACAACTTATGTGTGTCTTCTGTCAAGCCATTAAGCAACTGTTTATTCTAATATACAACTTTGATCACACCTCTCAAAACTGTTGACTGGAATTTATTTTACACAAGGAAAAATTAAAGCTTGTCAACCTGTCATTAAAAAAAACCCAAAACTTCATGTTATAGAGTTAGTTTCTCTTTCAAAGCTCATTGTAGCGGACGCAGCTGTTAGCTAATCTAATATTCATTCTCAACTGCTCTTCGCCCTGAGTGCTCTGCAGTAGAACGCAAAAAGCTAAGCTGTCACTCCCAACCTCCCTTTGGGTTGCCATGTGTCCTAGGCTGCCATGTGACGCAGTGCTTTCCAGACAGCTGCAAGTAGAATCAGTGAAGGAATTTCTGAAAAGGATTTTGTTCTTCTTGGGGCAAAGGAACAGATACACTGATGCTTTCCACTTTCCCCTCTTCCTTCAGTTTCCTGGTCTTAGCAAAGACAATACGCCTAGTGTTACAGCAGCCATCCTGTGACCCTGAGGAAAAGGGCATTAGAATTGGCCCTGACATAGTTGATATACTAGAACAAAACTTCCAAACTTACATGAGAAAAATGAACCCCCATTTATTTGGTTAATTTGGGCTCTCTATTATTGTTGCAGAATGGTAACCTAACTGACACACTCGTTTTTTACCGTTCTTCTTTGCACAAAACTTTACGCTCCGAGTAAATTATATTTTGCCAAGCATACTATGGGTTTTCATGCCTGTGCTGTTTCATCTTATCCACTATTTCCCTAGGGTGTCTAGTGTCATCTGGTAAAACTCAGCTTTGATATCACCTCTTCTAGGAAGTCTTCCTTGAGATTCCTCAACACAAACTAATCACTCCCTTTCCTCTGGGCTCTCTCTTTATTTCAAAGATATCTTCATTTTTGAATTTCTCACATAGTATTTTCATTTATTTATTTATGTGCTTAGCATCATAAATAGACATGAAATAAAGTGCTGTGGAATGGCATGCAGTGCATTAACTATGGACAGGGTTGGAGACTATAAAGACAAGTCTTCTAGCCAGCTAACAGAGAAGATCAAGCTTATAGATGACTAACCAGACCCTAAGATACATTAAAGTAAAGGTTGTCATAAAGCAAAAATGGGTATTATATGAGTTCAGCTAAAATGAAGAATTCATTCCAGCTGGCGGCAGGTTCTCCTTCTTTAGGATTATATTGAAATGAGAAATAAAGAAAAGAAAATCAGCCCATAAACAGGATTTGATGACTGGCTGGATGGAGAAAGACTGAGAAAGCACAGTTGCTCTTGGGAATCTAGTGGCCTAATTTGTGAAATAAGGAAATGTACTAAAGGATTACTAATGGCTCCTCTAGCCATTAATCGAATACTCTTTGGTCAGTTGAATCAATTGATGTCATCAAATTGACACTATAATCAGAGTAATTCTCCTTTAATCTTGCTTCTTTTTTTAGGCATAGTAAACTAAAGAAAAGAAAAAGAAAGAAAAAATAAAGACAGAAAGTGAAGAGAGGTTTTCAAAAGTCACTAGTAAGAATGAAGGAAAAATAGAAAGAGAAAGAGACCTACATCTGAGACAAGTCCTAATGGAGGCAAGCATTTAGGACAGAATCCCACCCAGTGATTGTCTGGCATTCCATTCTCGTCACTTCTTCTGCAGCTATTCAAGGAATTGATTCTATAGCATGATCCACTCCAGATGGTGTGAATGGATTGTGATGGTGCTGTGGTATGAACATGCTGTCATATGATGACAATGATGATGATGATGATGACGACAATGACTATGGTGGTGATGGTAATGTTAATCATGATGAGGAGGAGAAAGAGCATTCTAGCACTTCACATTCAATCTTCCACATTATTCCATTCCAAACCAATACCTTCCTAGTTAACTAGTCAAAACTAAGTTCTACCATCCTATCATTGGAAGCCAGGAATTTAACTGAGATGTCCATGAATCTCTCCACCAGTATCTGTTCTAAAAGTTCTACCTCTTTCAGATAAAGTTTTCTGAAGAATCTACTAGAGTTGGTTTCTGGAGTTGTGTCATATGGATGCCACTTGACCAGAGCATTATTGACATCCTAATCAATGGATCCCCTGATATTCTATTGATTCTATTGAGACACATCTTATTCAGAAATGATTGTATCATTTGCTTGTGACTAACTAGGAAATACAGTGCTCTTTATGGACTAAACCTTTTGCAAGGGGGATAAAATGATGCCATATTGTTTCCTGCCTTGGCTTCTAGCAGAAGCTCTTTTCTCTGCCTGGGAATATCTATTTCCTCTAATCTGAGGAACACCTACGTTACTGGGAAGTTTGAGGAAGTTCTCCATAGAGAACTCTTCATATCCATTCTCCCTCAGGAGTTTATCACTCTTACTCAATTTTAGCACTGATCAGACTATGCTATGTTTATTTATTTGCATATCTATCTTTTCTACAATATGGTAAGAACTTGATGCCAGGGTCTATGTTTGTTTGATCTTTGAAGTTTAAAAGTCTGAAAAAGTATCTTGCACAAGCACTTGTTTAATGAAATAATGGCATTCATGTTACTAACACACTAACATTCTTTCAAGAAAAAAGCTAGAGAAATACCATTTACCTAAAGATTCCAGATTTCATGGATTGGATTATCTTTTAAGAATAAATGACCAAAGAATAATGTATGAAAATAAAATATCACAAATCATTTTAGAGAGGTAATGAATTTTAATGGGAATTTAGCTCATCTATTAACAGCTCAGTTATACACAAATGGGCCCATTCTGTTGAAATGTATATTGTAGAAGTTAAACTGTCTTCTTATCTTTTATGATTTTCTTTTTCTTTGCATTAGGCAAGATTTGTATTTGAAACTTAGATAGTATCTCCTTTGGCCAGAGTTTTCAAATACCGCCCATGAATTATTTAGTAGCATAACAGGAGAGTGAACCCTTTTGCATGTCAAACATCAGATTGTAGAACACATACCCCATAAAGTTTCTATAGAACATAACTGTGCAGCTTCATGAGGTTTTTTTCATTAGATATTATTAATTGTTGAAATTATTGTTATTGAAATAGTCCCAAAAGATTGCAATATGATTAGGACTAAAAGAACTAACATTTTAGCAAATATATTGGCTGCTTATGGAATAAACTGTTATTCCATGGCCAACTTTTTGTTGTAAACCATGTTATGCAATAAAATACACTTCCCCCAAAATGGACATGGGCCTTCACTATCTTTTTGGATTAAATTATAGCATCTTTCAAATGATTTTTAGTATGTGTGCTACTTTATCTTCGTCATGAAGAAAAAATATTTGGATATAAGCTTTGGAGAAAATTACAGTCTCATCAGGATACAAATGAATTACGTATGGCTCATTAAAAACTGTCAGTTTAATCCAGATAACATTTATTTATTATTAGTTGTTTTAAAGGTTTATAGTTATTTTCCATATTATTTCATTGCACTTTACTTACCCTCATTTAAAATTCTTTTTCCATGGTGAACTATCTAGTTTAACTTTTCTTTCCGTTACTTTTCTACTGAAAGTTAAATAGAAATATGCTGTCATTTGCCATTTTCCTCGTATCATTATCATGTGCTGTGCAATAGTATTCTCTGAATTGCCAGTGGACTCTATGCCACTTATTTACAGGTACTGTGTTGATATATGAATGTTGAGAGAAATGAATTTACTTTATCAAGATACAATTATTATGTGGTACTATGTCTTATGTAAAAGTGAATCAAACAAGAAACAAATAAGGAACTGTGTCATCTAACTATTCTAGTATTTTGAAAAACATCTTAAAGTTTTTGTACACTAGAACCAGTACTTTTGGCTTTATTTCACATAATTTAGATGCAGAGATGAGTTTATCTGATGTGAATTTTTCTATTTGTGTAAATAGGTCACAGACATATAAAAGCCATTTATTGGTAAAAAAAAAAGTGATGTGTATTTGCAAATTTAACAACATAGTGTAAGGTAAAAAGCACAGAACTTAGAGACAAGCAGACGTTAATTAGAATTTTGAATCTGCAATTTACCCGCTGTGTAAGCCACAGTTTCCTCATCTACTATATAGGAGTAATAATAAATACCTAGGAAGGATTGTTGCAAGGATTAAATTAGATAATATATGTATGAGAACTTGAGAGGCTGTAGTAGTTCAGTTCATGATGGTAGGACTAATTCGAATGAAAAGAGTAGTGTGGGAATGGTGATCATATAGATAATTTTTTTTCTTTTTTTTTGCGGTATGTGGGCCTCTCGCTGTTGTGTCCTCTACCGTTGCAGAGCACAGGCTCCGGACGCGCAGGCTCAGCGGCCACGGCTCACGGGCTTAGCCGCTCTGCGGCATGTGGGATCTTCCCGGACCGGGGCACGAACACATATCCCCTGAATCGGCAGGCGGACTCTCAACCACTGTGCCACCAGGGAAGCCCCATATAGATAAAGCCCCATATAGATTTTGATTTTTCATCCAGAATTTTGCTGTTTTAGGTAAGCACATGATCTAATGTTCTTTCACATTAATTTAATTTAGTAGCAAAAGTGATCATGATGATGATGATGCTGGGCTGGTAAAGTTGATATACTGTGATGCTGATGTGGGGAGATGATGCTGTGTTGTGAATACAGTTTGCTTTGAGGATGGTTTAGTGTGATTAGGGTGTAGTTTGATGATGGTTTGGTGTGATGATGATGTGATGTGATAATGGAGTCACATGTGCCAGGAGGTAATGGTGTAGTGTGATGTGATAATGGTATAGTATAATGTCCGTGTAGTTCTGTGTCTCTGGTTGAAATATGACTGATACAAATTTTGGTATGAGAAGTGATTCTAGAGGACCAGAATCTCAAGGATGAGTTTTCTGGGTTGGTTCTAGGTTTTCTTGAAGTGGTTCTATAACGTGATTAGATCTAAAAGCATTAATAATTCTATTTCCACTGGTAAAAAAGGACCCTGGTAGTCCGTGACTTGGTGTGGCAATTGAGATACACAAAAAATTGCCATTGGATACTCCTACTCAAATACCAGTAGAAGGTAAGGTTATGGGTGATCATGTATTTGATATCTTAGAACACTGTAGTCAAACTAAGGAGTACAGTTGGGATTGGCAGGTTGTTCCCAAATACACTAAAGTGGGAGGACAACAGGATGAGCTCAGCGCTTCAAATTTCTAGCTCTAGCTCTGTGTAAATTGCCTGAAAGCTTCTACTTCTGCCCTGAAATCAGGATCTGTCCATATGTCCTCAAGTATGAATAAGTATGTATTTCAAGTTTAGAATTATGTTAAGTTCCTAACATGCTTCCATTTGTAAGGTATTCCTTGTCTCCATCACCACCAGAGAGTAATGGTTTTCAAGTGTCACTAGGCCAATAGTAACAGAACTAAAATTTCTATATTTATAAACACTCTTTGCTTTTTTCTTCAAATAATTTTTTTTAATCATAGTCTTTTATCTTTTTTACTTTCTCTTATTCTAACTCTCTTGCCTGATGCACTCACAAGTATATTCCTCCAGAAAAATGTATCTAGGCAACTCTATATTACATCACACTTCATCCATATTCATGAATTTATTTTCTCATTTAATCATCCCTCAAATAGTTACCAAGTACATAACTGTGTGCAAGGAATTATGCTACATTATTCAATGTGTCAGGACCTCTTCATGACCAAATCCAATTCTCAGCCTGTGGCAAAAATCAAGAGTAAAAACAGAAAATAAAATCCCTTGCCCACATTTACTTAAGTGTTTGCTTGCAGATAAACATTTGATTTTTCTCCTTCTCTAAATTCGAGTTAGAAAGCTAAGCAGATTTTCAAATTGCCCTTGTGGTTTCTCCCTACAGCAAACACACACACACACACACACACACACACACACACACACACACTCTTAACTGCACTTTTCCTTAGAAATTCATGAGCGAGAGTGAACTCAGACACACACTGACAGACCATTTTGAATACCTGTATTATAACATTGGCGATGAGCGATCAAACATTTGCATAAGAGCCAGTGGTTCTCATTTTTATCCTTTTCAAAATATTGGAAGGGGGGTAGCAGTCAAATTTCCAGAGAAATCTAACTTTGAGGGTTAAAATCATATGCTACCAAAATCCAGTCTGAAGTCCTCTTTTCTCCGGCAGGAAAGACTAGCTCAGAGAAGGTTCTGAAATGGGTCTCTCTGTCAGATGATACTGACCATGAAGAAAGTATCCTGAAGCCCACAGTAGTGCCATGTTCAAAGTCATAACATAAGATATCCTAGAAAAGCTCTACCCAACTTGGATGGGATTCTAGAGATCTTTATTCTGCCTTCCATGCTATAGAGGGCTGTGTTGCAGCCGAATTCCAGAGCATGATCACTGCCACAATGCAACTGTTTACTCCATCTCAAAATGTCACATCAACATGACCTCTGAGAGGAGGTATTTGTTTGTGTGACTCCCCAGAGCAAGGCCTTCTCTGTGTCTGGAACATAATGAGTTGTTAGTAAATATGAAACAAATAGAGGAGAAAATGAGAAAATTGGATCCCAAATAAACAAAAAGAATAAAAATGGAAGGAAGGAAGGAAGAAAGAAAGAAAGGGAGGGAGGGAGTAAAGGAAGGAAAAGAAAAGAGAAAGAAAAATATGACAATAGTAAGACTAACATCTATTAAGGGTTCAATGTGTGTCAGGCAATAGTCTAGAATCTAGTCTCTCACATATTAATTCATTTAGTCCTCATACTATCCTGGAAATTATTATCTCCATTTTTAGATCAGGAATCTGGGCACAGAAAAGTGAAATTGCTTGCACAGTTAGTGCAATTTCTTGGTGGTAAAGCTGGGATTTGAACTCAGGAAATCTCAGTTCAAAACCTGCACTGTTAAACACTGTACTGTAGTACCTCTCAACAAAAACCAATAACAACAACATGAAGTGGGAAAGGGTAAGGAATTAGAAGAATTTATTCAATAAACATTTTATCCTATAAATATTTATTGAACGGGAAAGACAGTATTTATTGAGCTACTGAAGAAGATAGAGCTCCTGGGATCAAAGAACTCAAAATTTGGTGGAAGAGAGAAAAAGGGAGGGAAACAGAAGATGAATGAATGCAATAGAGTACAAGAACTATAGCAGGACTTGATGCTGTGCAAGGCCTTAGGTGTACACACAAGAAGGCAGCCTTCTTCACCTGGGGAGGAGGTGAGGGTGTCTGTGGTTCTCCAGGAAGTAATGTCTGGGCCAGCTCAGAGAACCAACTCTGGCAGCCATGAGAAGTGTGGGTTGAGAGAAGGTGAGGCCCAAGAGGGGAGCTGTTAGAGCCTGTTGTAACACACCAAGTGGGAGATGATGAAGACCAAAATGAGAGCATTGATTGATGAGAGCAGTTGGATTCGACGATGGGATAAACTGAGTTAAAGTTTGGAGGAAGAATTGTCAAGAGCCATTCATCGACCAGTTGCCATTAAAGAGAGGGACACCATGAGCTCACTCCCAGGTTTCTAACTTGGGCAACTTGATGCTGCCACCAATGAACCGGGACAGGGAACACAGGGAGAAGAGCAACTTACAGGGTTAGAGGAGGGGAGAGGATATAAAGACAGTTCTTTCTTGTTGAGTTTGAAATCTCCATGAAACTTCTAGGTTTAGATGCCTTGGGAGCTGTACTTCAGAGTGTACAGATCTGCCCAGCATGCTGAATATGTTGGTGGTACTTACATCCAAAACAGAAGGATTGCTGATAGAATGTGCTTAATGGGAGAAGAACGGAGGAAGGAACCCTAGAAAACACTGACAGTGGAGATACATGAAGGAGAAAGAGCCTGGAAAGTAGTCAAGGGTAGAAGGTAGACGAGAATCAACCACTCAAAACTAAGGGAAAGGGCTTCCCTGGTGGCGCAGTGGTTGAGGGTCCGCCTGCTGATGCCGGGGACACGGATTCGTGCCCTGGTCCAGGAAGATCCCACATGCCACGGAGCGGCTGGGCCCGTGAGCCATGGCTGCTGAGCCTGCGCGTCCAGAGCCTGTGCTCTGCAACGGGAGAGGCCACAACAGTGAGATGCCCGCGTAACACAAAAAAAAAAAAAACAAAAAAAAAAACAACAAAAAAACCTAAGGGAAAAGAGTTTCCAACTAAAAGAGATCAGAAATGATGTCAAATGTCACAGGATGACCACATAGACTACATAATGAAAAACATTTATGGTATTTGACTGTTATAAAATTATTGGGACCTAGAGCCCAGGTTGGGGCAGGGGGCTCTTGAAGAGAAGGGGTTACTTTTTCTCTAAGAGAGGGAGAGAAGAGAAAAGGATAAAGAAGATAAAGATGAATTTTCCAGTGTTTTAAATGGAAAACAGAAGTTTAAGGTTAGTTTGTGAATTAGGAAGTGAGATCAGATACTGAAATGACAATGGAATTGACAGCAGTGGGCAATATTTGAACATCCACTGAGAGAAAACAGCAATTTAAAAGGCTTTCAAGTTACAAAAAAGTCCCAGCTGGGACAGAGAAGGATCAATTTCTAGTTACAAATCTGCATTCTGACCACCCTCAGCAACCTCCCTGGCCCACCAAACAGGAAAGTAGGAGATTATGATTGGAAGATAGGATAGGAGTTTATGAACTCAAAGGCAGAAATTATGAATGTTCAAAGGAAAAGGAAAATAATTGAGGAGAAATGTCTATTTCCTAGTTATCATTTGTTAAATTAAATTCTTACTGATTTCCTGTGCTTTGCTTTGTGGACAATAATTATTCAACTAATCTCAAGTATTTGCTGAGCAACTGTTACGTGCTCAGGTTTCTGTTACGCACAGCACTTTCTGAGTTACATCACCCCCTACCCTTAGGATGCTTACAGTCAGATGGAGGACTCACATGAAAATACTGCAAAGGAAAAGCAGTGTGGTGGAAGCTATGTACACTTAGGATGCTGGGAGATCAGAGAGCAAGGGAGTATGAACCCAGACTGGGAAGGGAGAGAAAAAGGAAGATTTCCTGATGGAGCCGTGCCTGAGATATAAAAATGAGTAGGAGTTAGGCAGGGTGCTTAGATGTGGTCAAAAGAGGCACATGGTGAGGCTGAAGAAATAAAGAGGGCCAGATCATAAGAAGCTCTCTGGGCCCTACTAAGGAATTTAAATTTTATCCGTTAAACTAACTCACTCTGTCTCTGTCTCTGTCTCTCTCTCTCTTTCTTGGCAAATGACAACTAACAGCAAAAGCAAGCAAGTATTTATCCTCCAGAGATATGTAGCCTACCTAAATTTGTTGTTGCTCAAGTTAAAATTCCTCGTTTCCATAATTAAAAACAAATGTGAATTTTATAACCTCCTTTAAAATATATTAATTTAAATATACTTTGAATTTTTAACCTGAAAATCAATTAATCATCAAGAAGATGCATCATGCTTCTCTTGGAGTTCCTTGTTTGTAAATTATAGCCATAGATAAACAAAGAATCATTGAGTTGTTTTAAGCAAGACTGTTGCATAATCAGATTTCAGTTTTAGAAAAATAACCTAGCAACAATGTGTAGTATGGTTGGGTAAATGAAGACTAGGAACAGGGAAAGTAGTTGAGAGGCTGTGGCGGTAATCCAGACCAAAAAGGATGATTCCCTCCATACTAGCAGTATGAGGAGCAAGAAGGGTAAATAGTCCCGAATTATTACGGGAATAAGAATTTCAATGAATTCTGCAGTGCGGAGGAGTCAGGATGACTGGCAGAAGTCTGGATTGAATGCCGTTCCCTAAGTTGGTAACTAGAGGAGGAAAGTCAGGGCCTCAGGAGTAGAAGAAATGGTGAGTTCTGCTCTGGACGTTGAATTGGAGATTCCCATGGGGCGTCCATGTGCTGATGACCAACATGAATTTAGATACCTATGTGGAACGACCAGTGTATATATGGGGAAGTTACGTGGTGGAGGCGGAGAAGGTCATCAGACAGGGTGCCTTAGAGTTTATAATGCATTTGTAGAAATGATCTGGAAATGACAAATAAACCCATAACAAGTAAGTCTGGTAAATCAGTTCCAATGGAATGAAAAGTGCTGAGGGGACGGGGAGTTAGGGACTGACTGAACTGAGGTGGGTTAGTCAGGGGAAAACACCACTGAGATACATCGCTGGGCTCAGAGGCAAGTTCACAGCTTTATCCTGAACAAGAGGACCACAGTCACAAGCCACTCCTTTGCTGCATCACCTTGTCTAATTGCCAAATCATCTGCACCTGCCTGGAACAATGAGGACGCCTTTTTTCTTTTCTTTTTTTTTTTTTTTTTTGCGGTACGCGGGGCTCTCACTGTTGTGGCCTCTCCCGTTGCGGAGCACAGGCTCTGGACGCGCAGGCTCAGCGGCCATGGCTCACGGGCCCAGCCGCTCCGCGGCATGTGGGATCTTCCCGGACCGCGGCACGAACCCATGTTTCCTGCATCGGCGGGCGGACTCTCAACCACTGCGCCACCAGGAAAGCCCCGAGGATGCCTTTGATGAGAGGGATGGCCTATTTATGAGAACTCCGAAGATGTGAAGACCATGTGATGAGTGAGATTCCTGAGCAGGGACTGTGAGCCTGGAGGTGATGCTATTCTTCCTATTGTGAGTTTGGGTCTACCATGTTGCCGCAGTTGGAAAGCATTGCCTAAGCAGCCGGGAGAATCTCACCTTCTGGAGAACACATGCCTGCCTGCCTGCCTACCTGCGCAGCAAAGTTCAGTCCTACATCCTAAACCCAAAGTTGGGGTTTTGAGTTACTCCCAAGTGGGAAGGAGAGCCTTGAGAGTAAAATTTGGATATAAATATATTTTAATTTCTGGGACATTTTTGTAGCTTCTAGGGATGATAGCACAATGTATAAAATTAGGTCTGTCCTGTCCTTGTATTTATATGGAACTTTCCTGAGTTCTTCTTCCTGGGACTCCAGAATGGAGGGAGGAAAAATGGTCAGAAGTGGGCCCTGCACTCTGCTGTACTTCCAACCTCTCCACTTTGCAGATTGAGCTGCGTTAATGCAGCCCCAAGGAGGCTTGGGATTGAGCAAAGATGAGGCGGTGTGAAATGCTGTGTAAATACGAGAGGATGTGGAGATCTAAACCTTGACTGGACATTTAAGTTACGGGCTCCTGGAGCTCTCATTTTAACTTCATTTAAAATAGTTACGTTTTCCACTTTGGAAGATGTTAGTGGATGGAACATTTTACATTACTAGATTCAAAATGAAATAAATTTTTAAAAAATGAAATACCAGTGAAATATGTTTGGAGGTCAAGAAAAAATATATAAAACCCTAAATTCTCTCAAGTCACATCCAACCTGGTAGTCCTGAATACCACTTTTCATGGTGTTCATTTTTAATTAAAAAAAATTCTTTGAATTTTCTACATTGAATTTATCTTTCCTTTGTAATTAGAAAAAAATACAACCTATTGAAAAAACAATAATACTAGAATTACTACCAAATGCTCCTTTCCATGTTTCATCCTATTCTATTTCATTCTATTCTATTTCAAATCTCTATTCTCTATAACTGATGTCAGAGCTGGACTCAAATTATCTTAGCAAATATTATGTCTCCTGAATAGCTAGAGTCAGATTTGTGCTATACAGTCACCTGTGAGTTCTCTGTGACTCTAGTTTCCAAAGAGTCTTAATCCTGGAACTTCTAAAGGCCAAAGATTTATGCGGCCGTAAGTGAAACAGTTCTTCTGGAATGAACAAGATCTAAAAGTTTAGAAATCCTCAGGCTATTCTCTAAACAAAGATGTGGGAAACTATTAATGTTTATATTAAAGATTCCCTAGTGTTGGTTTTCTTTTTTTTTTCTTTTGGTCATTGTAGGATATGAACGGTTATGTCCTCTGCAATCCCTATGTAGTTGTCTCTGGGCAGGGACCCCTTAGCTTGAGATGTGGCTGGGGGAGAAGGTGGAGAGGTGACTTACCTACTTTAGCCATAAAAGGAGCCCAAATGTTCACACACACTCACACATACACACACACACACTCACACACACAAACACATGCACACATGTCTTCTCGACCTGGTTATCAAATAGTAGATCTGAAGAACTAGTAAAGAGTAAATAAGTTTATCCTTTATAATGTCTGTCTAGGCTGACATACATTAAGCACGATAAGGACAGTGCCCGGGGCCCACAATACTTTTAAGGGCCTTTGAAAGTGTTTTAATTTCTGTTAAAATCAGAAGAAAAAAAAGTGAACCTTTAAATTGAAGAAACATTTTAAGATGCAATATAATATATTCATCTTTATACCAATAAAGTCATAAACTATAATTATCAATCCTTCTTTTGGAGGAAGCAGCCCACAAAAGCAAAGGGGCCAGGGCTCTCAAATGTCAGAATGTGGCCCCTGTGTCTGTGCTCCATTCTGTTAGCTGTAGAGACCCTTGTGAAAACAGTATCTGAGCCAAGCCTGTCAGTTCCAGAAGCAGGATGCTAATGAAGCCGGGATCTTGGGTTTCATGCCTAAAGAATTCAGTTAACTTTCATCAAAGAAAAAAATATTTCATAGCAACCAAGCCATCTACTAAAAGCATTACTTGAACCAAAAAAGTAAGATTGGACATGAGAAAAAAAATCATATAGCTCAATGCAAGCTCATTGCCACCTCTGGGGGAAAGGACTAGGAATTCCATGTATTTTTTAAAAAATTAACATTGTAGCATTTGATATGTTAAATGACCATGAGCCTTTGTGGTTTATAAAAACAAATATTTACTCTCTCAGGATTCTGTGGGTCAGGGAGGGGGCCGGCAGCTGGGGAGCTCTGCTGCTGACCTCACCTAGGCTCACTGCAGTCCGTTGGCACCTTGGCTGGGCCAGTGGGCTTCACTCATAGGCCACCAGTCAGCAGGCTGCTGGTCAGGACACCTGGGTCCTCCCCTATGTGGCCTCTCCTGCTAGCTAGACTGGATTTCCTCATGCCCTGGTGGAAGTAAACTCTGCTTGTGTCACATTTCCTACCTCCATTGGCTAAAGCAAGTCACATGTCCAAGACCAGATTCACAGGGTGGAGAAATAGACTTGACTTCCTGATGGAAATAGATGCAACGTCACTTTGCAAGGGACATGCGTACTAGGATGGGAAGAATCTGTGGCCATTTTGCAATCTACCACACCTCACCCTTTAAAATCCTCATAGCAATACTTTTGCCATTTCACCTCCTTTTTGAATGTTTATGCTCAGATGATTGGTTTTAGAGTGTCAGCTAAAGTTTAGTTTGGTTTCTAAAAGAAGGGGAAAGGGAGATGCAATTGAAACCAGTCCAGTATTTTTTTAAACCACATTTTATATTATATTTTTAGAGTTTACAGCATAATGTGATGGAACAAGTTTGACTATTGAGTTCATATCACAGCTTTGCTACATACTGTGTGACCATAAGAAAGTTGCTTACTCACTCTGGGCATTTGTTTCCTCCTCTGTGAAATAAAGACAATAAACCTCCCACTCAGGGTTGTTGGAGAACAAGAGAGAAGTGCCTAGTTCACCAAGCTTTGGTAGGTACCTAATAGTTCTTAATGTTGGGATAAGGATGATTACATCTGGTAAATTGCTGATTAAAATTAAAAATTCAATAAATATGGAGTAAATTCTGTGTACAAACGCTCCACAGTCTAGCTTCATTTTTCATGTGCCTTTGTGAATTTTACGTATTTAATGATTAGATGTTCTAGTGGCATTACTTCTCTTCTTGTTAGTGGGCAGCCAGTTCTGAAGCGGAATGGGGGTGTCTCCTAAACACCAATATAGCTTTATTTGGAGGTTTTATAATTAAATCAAACCAATCATACTATAATGTCACACTTGCTACTAAAATTTGAAATTTTATTTCTCCTATTCATATCTCTGACTGCAGTCTGATTTTTTTAAATTTCATTTTTTGGAGTTACTGATGAAAATGTTTAGACAAAATAAATAGTTTGGAAATACTAGCTGCCCGTGTACTTACCCTGAGAGTGCATTAATGAACCTGACTTACACTACAGTGTGCCTGCTGGGTCACCAGTTTCTGAGCATCAGAAACCACACTCCTGAGAGTCTAGTAGGATGAGGTTAGGTTGAATCAAGGAAAGGTTTCTTGGCAAGCAATGCAATGGAAAAGAAAGCAGAATTTTGTGGATGGCATTTTTTTTCATAGTTTTTAAAATATCTCTGTAGACAGTTTACTCATTTATGTATTGAAAATATTAAGTATATACAGATTTACTTTATATGAGTTGATTTCTTTAATTAAGAAAGTAATACATAGTAATAATTTCCTCAGTCTAGATATATGTAGGTGTAAGTTTGTACTTGTGTATTACTCAAAGTCAGTAGAAAAATTTAAACATGATTTTCAAATATGCAATTTAATAAAGAACTTTAAACTTCAGAATTATCCAGTGAAATAATTTTTATATGAGGTAAACACCATAGCATCCAGCAGGTGAGTGGGAGTTATGCTTCACCTTTCTTGCTTTGGTGAATTTTAAATAGCTCTTTTAATAGATCTATTAGATGTTGAAACAGTGAACAATTTGATTACAGTTATTACTTGCATCCAAGTTCCCACAAAATCAACTGTAATTGGCATAATGTTTTTGTGTTCTGTAATCACAATCTTAATCAGAAATTCTCTTTCAGTGCAAAAGTATAATTTTTATCTTCATTTCTTTTCCTTTTAATCACATGTTTATTTCATAAAACATGTAATCTCCAGAGGAGGCATTTAGCAAACTATGATATATTCATATGTATCAATGCAATCCTTTCATTGTTTATGACAAAGAGAACTATGTAGAAATATGGAGAGAAAGTGATCTAGAACCAAAAATTCAAATAAGAATGATGTACGGACTTTAGAAAATATGCTAAGCGTGGCAATGTAAAGAGCCATTTTCTCAGCAGAAAAGAATGAGATGAATTTTGTGTTTTTCTTGTCAGATTTCAATAAGTTAAAACATTTTTTTCAGTTCACTGAAACCTCAAACTCTAGTCCAAGTGATAATGAGCTATATCGATAGCATGTATATTTTTCATTTGATAGATATATATTTTTACTCCAGGAAAGAATTCTATCTAGGTTCTTTTATATATATGTATGTATGTGTGTGTATATATATATATATATATATATATATATATATATAGGGACTTATCAAAAAAAATAAATGTGAGCCCCAGTTTAGGGAAAAATTATCCTCAACCTTCTCAGTAATTTGGTATTTTGGAAAGACACTTTGCCCTCAATATGTAGCTTCTAAAATACGGAGGTGAAGCCAGTAATATCTGATACCATTGATGGGTGTTTACTGTGTAAATGCAGGATGCAATTGACAAATAGTATCTCTTACTTTCACTGTAGCTACATTTTACAGTGATTAGTATGTTGCATCAAATCACCTAGTTTCTGAAAATATGCAACCCAAGAACCATCGAAGTTATTATTACAATCTCCATCTTCTGAAGGACCATCAGTTATGCCTATCTTGAACTTTCTCTGCAGATATCTACATTATTAAAACAGTATTCTGAATAGGAAAGCAGTAAGATGGGCAATGGAAGATACACATTCTAAACCTACTTTGCCACCAGTTAGCGGTGTGAACTGGGAAGATTCACTTCTCTCAGCTTTGGTCTTCTTCTCAGAAAACATCACGTTTGAACAAGTGCTAAAGGTTTATTCCAACTCTAAAATTCTCCTTACAAGCTTAACTACTTCTTTGGACAGAGATTTTTTTTTCCCCTACGGGAAGAAATAGGGCTCTCACTGTTGTACTGAGGGAGATTTTACTTTAAAAAGAGAAAGTCTGGGGCTTCCCTGGTGGCGCAGTGGTTGAGAGTCCGCCTGCAGAGACGCGCGTTCGTGCCCTGGTCCGGGAAGATCCCACATGCTGCGGAGAGGCTAGGCCCGTGAGCCATGGTCGCTGAGCCTGCGCGTCCAGAGCCTGTGCTCCACAACGGGAGAGGCCACAACAGTGAGAGGCCCGCGTACCGCAAAAAACAAAAAAACAAAGTCTGTACAGAGTGGCAACCGTACTTCAATTCTTTGCGGTAAGGAATTCGCTTTAGCTGGTCTCTGTCCTTCACTTTCTCTTTAAATACCATATCCATCAAACATGAAAGAGTGTATGATTATCAATTTCCTTATTTAATACTAAGGGAGAAAATCTAGTGCTCTAGAGTACTGATTTATGGAGGAGGGGTTAGTTCCCTTTCAAAAATTTACCTTTTAAGAAAAATTATTTTTAAGAAGTTAACAAGCTAATATGAGCTTACTTTGAATTAGTTATTTTTCTTCTTTTGCTGTCTATATATTATTATAGGATGAAAACATCGAATGAAAGTTGTTTCATTACATGCGTTCTTCTCCATTATTTGCTAGCCTGTGCTCCTTTCTATGTGAGTTTATTGTGCCCCCACAGTCCTGTTGATAAAGCCTGAAAGGATTTTCAAATATTCTGTCTATACAGGATACTGACTCAGTGCTTAGCTAAGAGGTTAGTTTTTGGAATAAAAGTATAATAGGAAAAGGTTGTATTATCCCCAATTTAGGAATACTCTTTTTCCAGTCCTAGGTTTGGAGCCCTTGACTTTAATCTAACTGTGTTTTTTGTCTGATCAGGAGGGGCTTATTTATTAGGAGTCATACAAAATAAACATGAAAAGTTTGCCATAAAATATGACAACCACTTTAAATAATGTTGACTTAATTAAACTTTAAACTTTATATATTTTATGGTTTTAGTGTGAGCTCTTCTCGGATGTTTACTCCAGTGTAAAATCCATCATGTGAGGACCTTGAAAGGAATTAATCCCCCTACCCCTGGCACAGAACTCAGCTCCAACAATTCAGATCTAAATATTTAGTGATGGATGATACATGTTTATGGAACAGAGGGCAGCATGACATTTAAACGTGAACTGTGGTTTCCTTCTTGAGCATATGGTGGAAAAGACACTAGAAGCTGAAGTTATGCCAACCAACAGAAGTTGATAAGTTTTTTTATGCTTCTCTTTCTCCTTCCTCCTTTTTTTTTTTTTTTCGCCCATTCCATTTGTTTCTGGAGTCTCTTAACAAAACTATTCTTATAATCAGCTTTCCAGAAAAGAAGTTCTGCTGACTCTTGCGCATTTGGTAGTGCATCCCATGGTTAAACTAATAGCCTTGCTGGGTGTCAGCCAAAGGTTACAGGCCTCTCAAAATATTCCTGGAAAAAAAAAGTTTATCACGAAACTGAAGTTTCTCATTAGTAACCCTGTGGTGTCTAATCTGTGAAATTACATGATTAACTCCTTTGCAGAGCTGGCTGCAGTTGAGGTTTGCAATCCCACAGGAAGTTATTAAAAGTATCACCAAGATAATTCCTTAGCTTTGTACTTGGTCCCTGGGGTAAAGGAAATAGATCATTAGATGAGATGAGTACTTTATAATAAAGTCATAGATCACTCACAATTATTAAATGGCTGTCAAGGAAGATTATTATTTTAAAAGTTGAGGACAATGTGATTTGCAAAACACACAAAAAAAAACCATGAAAGAATTTCTTACTTCTTTTGTTTTGGAAAAGAAACAGGAAACATACTGTTTTCTCCCCCGTGCTTTTTGAAGTTGATATTTCAAATACAGATATCTTACCTTGTGCTTTTTTTCCCTGCAGTTATTGAAATGTTCCTTTAATGAAAGAGAAGATTATTGTAAGTAAATAAAGGATGCAAAAAAAAAAAAAGGTCCAAAAATAGAATGGAGAAATACCTTGCATATATGTGTAAATAATGTGAGATTTTTCCTATAGCAGAAGAGATGTGGCTATGTGCACGGTTAGTAGCTCACTGGAGGTTCATAAAGGTTATTCTAGTCATTCATTCAATTCATAAAATAATATCAGCCAGGACACTTGGCCTTTGGTAAGAGTAGAATACAAAAAAATACCGATCTTATAAGGAAAGCAATACAAAGTATCTCTCATTATTAGTCCAAATCCACTACACATTGAAGCTGCTCTTGGTAACTTCAGTTGGATATTTGGCTTTAAACTCTGCTCTAAGTGCTAAATCTTATTCTGGTCCATACAGAAATGTTTCAAATGCCTTCTTCCTAGTTTGCTTTTCAAAATATTTACTGTAACTTTTTATTAAAAAAAAATCCTAATCAATAAAGTACATGGTTTCTTTTGAAACCAATCCTTGACAAGGTCAGGTTTTATAATGAAAAGCCCCAATAGCTATTCAACTAAACCATTCAGATTCCTGTGTTTAATCATACTGGCACTTGGCACTCACTGCATGGTGATGTTTAAAGATGCCGAATGGACTCAATAAAAATGCGTGCGTCATGTGGAAAAATACTCATACATATAATGCCAAACCTTTTACAAATTTCCAAATATCAAACCCAATAGAGGGAGCAAAGCAGGACATTGGTAAAAAGTTAATTCCATTTGATCTGTTTTTCTGTTCAGTTTCTTTCCTTCTTTGCATTCTTTGTGGTTTTCTGACCATAACCAGTAAAAACACTGTCCGAAAATTTCATTAATAAGGAAATGTATGACAGTTGAAAAAAAATCCAGGTTTTTCTGCTCACATTTGGATAGTGGTTCCTTTCAATAGTTACATAATAAACTTCTGATATGCACAATATTATTACAAAACAAAAAATTACACCAATTCACTCTTTTACCCTCAATGTCAAGTCAATAGAAACATAAAATGCAGTGCGGTGTTTAACAGAAATATTGAAGATTGATGTAGAGGGCAATACTTGCATTATAAATGCTCTATGATGCTTTCTTTTTTTTAATTTCATTTTTTTATACAGCAGATTCTTATTAGTTATCAATTTTATACATATTAGTGTATACATGTCAATCCCAATCTCCCAATTCATTCCACCACCACCACCACCAACCCCCACTTTACCCCTTGGTGTCCATACATTTGATCTCTACATCTGTGTCTCTATTTCTGTCTTGCAAACCGGTTCATCTGTACCATTTTTCTAGATTCCACATATATGCGTTAATATGCGTACGTTATTTGTTTTTCTCTTTCTGACTTACTTTACTCTGTATGACAGTCTCTAGGTCCATCCATGTCTCTACAAATGACTCAATTTCATTCCTTTTTTATGGCTGAGTAATATTCCATTGTGTATATGTACCACATCTTCTTTGTCCATTGGTCTGTCGATGGGCCTTCAGGCTGCTTCCACGGACTGGCTATTGTAAATAGTGCTGCAATGAACATTGGGGTGCATGTGTCTTTATGAATTATGTTTTCCTCTGGGTATATGCCCAGTAGTGGGATTGCTGGGTCATATGGTAATTCTATTTTTAGTCTTCTAAGGAACCTCCATACTGTTCTCCATAGTGGTTGTATCAATTTACATTCCCACCAACAGTGCAAGAGGGTTCCCTTTTCTCCACACCTTCTCCAGCACTTTTTGTTGTTTGTAGATCTTCTGATGATGGCCATTCTAAACAGTGTGAGGTGATACCTCATTGTAGTTTTGCATTTCTCTAATAATTAGTGATGTTGAGCAGGTTTTCATGTGCCTCTTGGCCATCTGCTTGTCTTCTTTGGAGAAATGTCTATTTAGGTCTTCTGCCCAATTTTTGATTGGGTTGTTTGTTCTTTTAATATTGAGCTGCATGAGCTGTTTATATATTTTGGAGATTAATCCTTTGCCCATTGATTTGTTTGCAAATATTTTCCCCCATTCTGAGGGCTGTCTTTTTATCTTGTTTATAGTTTCCTTTGCTGCGCAAAAACTTTTAAGTTTCATTAGGTCCCATTTGTTTATTTTTGTTTTTATTTCCATTACTCTAGGAGGTGGGTCAAAAAAGATCTTGCTGTGATTTATGTCAGAGTGTTCTGCCTATGTTTTCCTCTAAGAGTTTTAAATTGTCTGGTTTTACATTTAGGTCTTTAATCCACTTTGAGTTTAGTTTTGTGTATGATGTTAGGGAGTGTTCTAATTTCATTCTTTTACATGTAGCTGTCCAATTATCCCAGAACCACTTATTGAAGAGACTGTCTTTTCTCCATATAATATCCTTGCCTTGTTTGTCATAGATTAGTTGACCATAGGTGTGTGGGTTTATCTCTGGGCTTTCTATCCTCTTCCATTGATCTATATTTCTGTTTTTGTGCCAGTTCCATATTGTCTTGATTACTGTAGCTTTATAGTATAGTCTGAAGTCAGGGAGTCTGATTCCTCCAGCTCCGTTTTTTTTCCTCAAGACTGCTTTGGCTATTCGGGGTCTTTTGTGTCTCCATACAAGTTTTAAGATTTTTTGTTTGAGTTCTGTGAAAAATGCCATTGGTAGTTTGAGAGGGATTGCATTGAATCTGTAGATTGCTTTGGGTAGAATAGTCATTTTCACAATATTGAGTCCTCCAATCCAAGAACACGGTATACCTCTCCATCTGTTTGTATCATCTTTAATTTCTTTCATTAGTGTCATAGTTTTCTGAGTACAGGTCTTTTACCTCCTTAGGTAGGTTTATTCCTAAGTATTTATTCTTTTTGTTGTAATGATGACTGGGATTGTTTCCTTAATTTCTCTTTCTGATCTTTCATTGTTAGTGTATAGGAATGTAAGTGATGTCTGTGCATTAATTTTGTATCCTGTTACTTTATCAAATTCATTGATTAGCTCTAGTAATTTTCCAGTGGCATCTTTAGGATTTTCTATGTATAGTATCATGTCATCTGCAAAGAGTGACAGTTTTACTTCTTCTTTTCCAATATGTATTACTTTTATTTATTTTTCTTCTCTGATTGCTGTTGCTAGGACTTCCAAAACTATGTTGAATAATAGTGGTGAGAGTGGACAGCCTTGTCTTGTTCCTGATCTTAGAGGAAATATTTTCAGTTTTTCACCATTGAGAATGATGTTTGCTGTGGGTTTGTCATATATAGCCTTTATTATGTTGAAGTAGGTTCCCTCTATGCCCACTTTCTGGAGAGTTTTTAACATAAACAGGTGTTGAATTTTCTCAAAACCTTTTTCTGCATCTACTGAGATGAACATATGGTTTTTATCCTTCAATTTCTTAATATTGTGTATCACATTGATTGATTTGCATATATTGAAGAATTCTTGCATCCCTGGGATAAATCCCACTTGATCATGGTGTATCATCCTTTTAATATGTTGTTGGATTCTGTTTGCTAGTATTTTGTTGAGGATTTTTGCATCTATGTTCATCAATGATATTGGACTGTACTTTTTAGTAGTATTTTTGTCTGGTTTTGGTATCAGGGTGATCGTGGCCTTGTAGAATGAGTTTGGGAGTGTTCCTTCCTCTGCAATTTTTGGAAGAGTTTGAGAAAGATAGGTGTTAGCTCTTCTCTAAATGTTTGATAGAATTCACCTGTGAAGCCATCTGATCCTGGAATTCTGTTTGTTGGAAGATCTTTAATCACAGTTTCAATTTCATTACTTGTGATTTGTCTGTTCATATTTTCTATTTCTTCCTGGTTCAGTCTTGGAAGGTTATACCTTTCTAAGAATTTGTCCATTTCTTCCAGGTTATCCATTTTATTGGCATAGAGTTGCTTGTAGTAGTCTCATATGATGCTTTGTATTTCTGCAGTGTCTGTTGTAACTTCTCCTTTTTCATTTCTAATTTTATTGATTTGAGTCCTCTCCATCTTCTTCTTGATGAGTGTGGCTAATGGTTTATCAATTTTGTTTATCTTCTCAAAGAACCAGCTTTTAGCGTTATTGATCTTTGCTATTGTTTTCTTTCTTTCTATTTCATTTATTTCTGCTCTGATCTTTATGATTTCTTTCCTTCTACTGACTTTAGGTTTTGTTTGTTCTTCTTTCTCTAGTTCTTTTGTACGGTTAGATTGTTTATGTGAGATTTTTCTTGTTTCTTGAGGCAGGATTATATTGCTAAAAACTTCCCTCTTAGCACTGCTTTTGCTGCATCTCCTAGGTTTTGGATCATCATGTTTTCATTGTCATTTGTCTCTAGGTATTTTTTGATTTCCTTCTCTGATTTCTTCAGTGATCTCTTGGTTATTTAGTAGGGTATTGATTATCCTCCATGTGTTTGTGTTTTTTACATTTTTTTCCCTGTAATTTATTTCTAATCTTATAGCATAGTCGGAAAAGGTGCCTGATATGATTTCAATTTTCTTAAATTTACTGAGGCTTGATTTGTGACCCAAGATGTGATGTATCCGGAGAATGTTCTTTGTGCACTTGAAAAGAAAGGGTAATTTCTGGTTTTGGATGGAATGTCCTATAAATATCAATTAAATCTATCTGGTCTATTGTGTCATTTAAAGCTTGTGTTTCCTTATTAATTTTCTGTCTGGATGATCTGTCCATTGGTGTAAGTGAGATGTTAAAGTCCCCCACTATTTTTGTGTTACTATCGATTTCCTCTTTTATAGCTGTTAGCATTTGGCTTATGGATTGAGGTGCCCCTATGTTGGGTGCATATTTATTTATAATTGTTATATCTTCTTCTTAGATTGATCCCTTAATCATTTTGTGGTATCCTTCCTTGTCTCTTGTAACGTTCTTTATTTTAAAGTCTATTTTATCTGATATGAGTATTACTGCTTCAGCTTTCTTTTGATTCCCATTTGCATGGAATATCTTTTTCCATCCCTTCACTTTCTGTCTGAATGTGTCCCTAGGTCTGATGTGCATCTCTTGTAGACAGCATTTATATAGGTCTTGTTTTTGTATCCATTCAGTGAGCCTGTGTCTTTTGGTTGTAGCATTTAATCCATTTACATTTAAGGTTATTATCAATATGTATGTTCCTATTACCATTTTCTTAATTGTTTTGGGTTTGTTTTTGTATGTCCTTTTCTTCTTTGTGTTTCCCACTTAGAGAAGTTCCTTTAGCATTTGTTGTAGAGCTGGTTTGGTGGTGCTGAATCCTCTTAGCTTCTGCTTGTCTGTAAAGCTTTTAATTTCTCCATTGAACCTGAATGATATCCTTGCCAGGTAAAGTAATCTTCGTTGTAGGTGTTTCCCTTTCATTACTTTCAATATATCGTGCCACTCCCTTCTGGCTTATAGAGTTTCTGCTGAGAAATCAACTCTTAATCTTATCGGAGTTCCCTTTTATATTATTTGTCATTTTTCCCTTGTGCCTTTTAATAATTTTCATTTGTCTTTTATTCTTGTCAGGTTGATTACTATGTGTCTCAGAGTGTTCTTCCTTGGGTTTGTCCTGCCTGGGACTCTCTGCACTTCCTTGACTTGGGTGGCTCTTTCCTTTCCCATGTTAGGGAAGTTTTCAACTATAATCTCTTCAAATATTTTCTTGGGTCCCTTCTCTCTCTCTTCTCCTTCTGGGACCCCTATAACGCAAATGTTGGTGCATTTAATGTTTTCCTAGAGTTCTCTTAGGCTGTCTTCATTTCTTTTCATTCTGTTCCACAGCCGTGAATTCCACCATTCTGCCTTCCAGGTCACTTATTCGTTCTTCTGCCTCAGTTATTCTGCTATTGATGCCTTCTAGTGTATTTTTCATTTCAGTTATTGTATTGTTCACCTCTGTTTGTTTGTTCTTTGATTCTTCTATAGCTTTGTTAAACATTTCTTGCATCTTTTCGATCTTTGCCTCCATTCTTTTTCTGAGGTCCTGGATCATCTTCACTATCATTATTCTGAATTCTTTTTCTGGAAGGTTGCCTATCTCCACTTCATTTAGTTGTTTTTCTGGAGTTTTATCTTGTTCCTTCATCTGGTACATAGTCCTCTGCCTTTTTATTTTGCCTATCTTTCTGTGAATGTGGTTTTAGTTCCACAGGCTTGTAGTTCTTCTTGCTTCTGCTGTCTGCCCTCTGGTGGATGAGGCTATCTAAGTGGCTTGTGCATGCTTCCTGATATGAGGGACTGGTGGTGGGTAGAGCTGGGTGTTGCTCTGGTGGGCAGAGCTCAGTCAAACTTTAATCTGCTTCTCTGTTAATGGGTGGGGCTGAGTTCTCTCCCTGTTGGTTGTTTGACCTGAGGCAACCCAGCACTGGGGGCTACAGGCTCTTTGGTGGGGCTAATGGTGGACTCTGGGAGGACTTGTGCCAAGAAGTACTTCCCGGAAATTCTGCTGCCAGTGTCCTTGTCCCATTGGTGAGCCACAGCCACCCCCCACGTCTACAGGAGACCCTCCAGCACTAGCAGGTAGGTCTGGTCCAGTCTCCTATGGGGTCACTCCTCCTTCCCCCTGGGTCCTGATGCCCACACCACTTTGTGTGTGCCCTCCAAAAGTGAAGTCTCTGCTTCCCCCAGTCCTGTCAAAGTCCTGCAATCAAATCACGCTAACCTTCAAAGTCTGATTCTCTGGGAATTCCTCCTCCCGTTGCTGGACCCCCAGATTGGGAAGCCTGACGTGGGGCTCAGAACCTTCACTCCAGTGGGTGGACTTCTGTGGTATAATTGTTCTCCAGTTTGTGATTCAGCCACCCAGTGGTTATGGGATTTGATTTTATTGTGATTGTGCCCTTCCTACCATCTCATTGTGGCTTCTCCTTTGTCTTTGGATGTGGGGTATCTTTTTCGGTGAGTTTCAGTGTCTTCCTGTCAATGATTGTTCATCAGTTAGTTGTGATTCTGGTTCTCTAGCAAGAGGGAATCTTAATGCCCTATGATGCTCTCATAGTTCTTTTAGTACCCTAGAGAGGACTCTAGTATTTAGTGTGTATGTGTGTGTGTGTAAACATATCTAGTGCCACTCTAACAACTTTTCAAAGGAGTGGTAAGAAATGTATCTCTGGTGGTTCTTGTAGTAACTCTTGATCACTCTTGTCAGGAGTGCTGGCAAGCGTGGGCAGCCTACTGTCAACTGTATACTCAGAGCCAGTCCCATGATTCAAAGGGAGCTTATGGGGTGTGATCTTAGGATTGCTGAAAGGGTATTCACCCAATATATCTGCCTTAATAGTAAGCCATAATGCCGGTAATCCCCATGATGCCATTCATTTCATTAATATACAAAAGTGGGAAAATGCACATTCATCTTTAGGGATAGGAAAAATGTATAGTTGTAGCCATCCATGAGTACATTAGTTCTAATTAACATGTTATATCAGTCGCCCAGAAGCTTCTAATCCTATTTGTTATATAATATACATTTTTCATTTACTATATGTCAGGCATTCTGCTGAATTTTTCTACACTTTTCAACACATTTAATGCACATGACATGCTAGTGAGGTAAGCACCATCATCTCCCCTGTTTTACAGGTAAGAAAACTGGAGCACAGAAATGTGAAGTAATCTTCCAGATACCACACAGCTGAGAGATGATCAGGCCAAGATTAAAACCCAAATAGTTTTCCCCTAGGGCTAGAATCACTGTGAATATTACCTCTGTGTGAGACCCAGGATGAGGTCCAGAACAGACTGGTCTGGAGGGAGTATATGAAGCAAGCAAGGGCCCGCTAGGAAAGTCTGTCAATGGAAAGCTGCCTGCAAAGGAGCAGATCTGGGAGATATGCTAAAAGCAGGCAAGACATCTGCTGTTGCTGGGTACTTGAGGCCAGGAGAAGATACGGGATTGACTCAAAGGTCAATCCTGTCTGCCATACCACTTTCCCCATGACTTCCCTGACTCTGCTTTCTAAAGAAATCCCATCATAACTGTAGAGCCACTGCAGATGATTTTGCTTCTTAACAGGTGAAAGCAAAATGCAGAAAATATCACTAAGTCATAATATAATGAATGCTAAATATAGGTGAACATAAAGACATGGCCCACCCAGCCCCCATCTACATAAAGAAACTAAAGGCCCACACAGGTTAAGCAGTCTGCCCAAGATCCCACAGTCTATTAGTCTCAAAGCTAAAACTAGAAGCCAAGTTTCTTCCAATCTTTTACTCCCATGAAATGACTCCCACCTACCCATACTCCATCCTTTAAGAAGCATATCTGGTACTATCTCTGGACACTGAGTACTGTTGCTTAAGAAATCCATTGGGATCTTAAGCCTGTGCTTGAGCTGCATGATTCATTAGAGGGATGGCATCAGCCTAACCCCATTGCTGTGTGAATAAAGTTATATTTAAACACCAAGGTTCACTCAATGGACTTTAAGCACTAATGCTTGGGGAAGGAGGAAGTTAGTGGTAGACCTCTTAACATCTTTTTTAAGGCAATGTGCTCAGTGTATTCCCAAAACCACACACACACACACACACACACACACACACATTTTTAGAACTTACTAATGACAAGAGCTGTAGTGCTCTTTTTTGGATCTACTACAGACAGCAACATTTTTTGAATGGTCTAATCAGCCCCATTAAATGCTATTTATTTATTTATTGAAGTATAGTTGATTTACGATGTTTCAGGTTTACTGCAAAGAGATTCAGTTATATGTATATATGTGTATCTGTTAATCCAAATTTCTAATTTATTCCTCCCTCCTCTCCTTTCCCCTTTGGTAACCATAAGTTTGTTTTAAATGCTATTTTTTATGGGCTTTGGAGTCAGACCTACCTAAGTTTGAATCCTATATCCCCCATTTCCTAGGTGAGTAAACTTAGACAAGCTAACTGACTTCCATGGAGAACCATTGTGAAATGGGACAAGCATGAGCCTTAGAATTATAAGGCTTCATTTGAATTCTTCTTCCACCACTTGTTAGCTATATGTTCTTGGACAAGTTTCTTAACTCTTCTGAGCACATTTCTTCATCTGTAAAATATATGTTGTAACTCCTGCCTCTTACAACACATAATTCTTAGGTTTGTGGTGAGAATTAAATGAGAGGATGTTTGTAAAATGCCTGACACAGTGCTAGGCACAAAGCAAATGCTCAGTAAATGTTAGTTTCTTTGTCTTTTCCATTTTGATCTCAGTCCCCTTATCTGTAATCTGTGAATAATATAATTTACCGTGGGAGGTTTTGTGTCATTTCACAATGGATGTGAAACCATAAAGAACCATGGATTCACATGGTAAATGTTGAAGATACATAAGCTTCTAGGTGCTTTGTTTCCAAATCACAGAGTACCAAGTTCAAGTGCCTGCAGTTCCCCTGCCTGCCATCTGGAGTCAGGACACAGCTCTCAACCCACAGGGAAGAGGGAGTAAAGAGGAGTGGAGGTGATGGCATATAGATACCAAGTGGCTCATCTGCGAGGCAAAGAGGGCTTGCAGACACCAGGCAGGACCTTGAAGCAGAGACAATCTCCAGTAAAGACTATTAAATCTAACATCACAGAGATGCTACTTCAGTGGGTTGGACCATCCAGTGTAAGGAAGATGGATGCCACTGAGAACTGCTATGTAAACACACAAAACACACTTCTAAGGACTTCTGGATTTAACTTCAGCCACTCACATGTTTGGAGTGCTAAAAACTAGCCCCAGACGATACCCCAGTCCATGTGCTCATCAGAACCACATTCTTCTCTGAGTAGAGGTGCTGAGTATCATGTGAAGGGACCACAAGCCATGGTTAGAAAACAAACTCCAGGCTTCTGTTTTGTCCCAATTCACATAATTTTTGGCACCTTCAATTTTTTAAAAAGTAGAATCTAAGTAAATAATTCCATTATATTTACAGAATTTTTTTAATCTCACGAAAATTCGACTATAATTTTAATGAATGGGTTGAATTGCAAATATAACCTTTCCATTCACATGAGAAAATCATGTGTGTAGTTCTTCAATTATATTTGAATTTTATAGGTTGATAACAGCAATATAATCATTGAACAGTGCAAGAATTCCAATGTGAGTTTCTAAATATTAAAAAGTCATAAATTTCTCAAAATCCTAATATGACATTTTCCTTTGAAAGAAAATTCTTTTTAGTTGGTCTTTGAGAGGGGTTGGTGTGAGGAAGTACATGAAAAGTTTAACTATAGAAGCTATTATTAAAGAACAAATTCCTCTGTTTATGCTTGAACCTTGGAAACCTTTTTTTAAAAATCGGAAACAAATTCCATGTATGTAAATTCCATTGCCTGTTAAATTTATGATTAGGAAAACATACAGCGATAAGATTTCTCATGACTTATTCTGAGCTGTTCTTTTAAGATATTAAGTTTGAAAGGATATCTCAGCTCATATCCCCGATACCTGCCTGCATATGTACACAGAACCACAGCAGTTACATTTGAATTTCAGATAAATAACAAAAAATTAGTACAAATATGGCCTGTGAAATATGCTCAATTGCATGGGACATACATATACTAAAAAATTATTCTTTGTTTTCTGAAATTTAAATTTAGCTGGGTAGTCTGTATTTAATTTGCTAAATCTGGCAACCCTAACACACCTAGACATATGCACACACATACACACACACACAAGACCAGTAAAAGAATCTTTAAATTTCTTTTTAATTTAATTAATTAATTAATTTTTTTGGCTACGTTGGGTCTTTGTTGCTGCACGTGGACTTTCTCTAGTTGCGGTGAACAGGGACTAGTTGCGATGGGAGTGCTTCTCATTGCGGTGGCTTCTCTTGTTGCAGAGCACGGGTAGGTGCACGGGCTTCAGTAGTTGTGTCACGCTGGCTCAGTAGTTGTGGCTCATGGGCTCTAGAGTGCAGGCTTAGTAGTTGTGGTGCACGGGCTTAGTTGCTCTGCAGCACGTGGGATCTTCCCTGACCAGGGCTCAAACCCTTGTCCGCTGCATTGGCAGGCGAATTCTTAACCACTGAGCCAGTAGAAGAATCTTTAAACCCCTATGCCTACTGTAAAACAAAGTTTTAGAAGCCACACACCACAAAGTTTTATTTAAATCTTTGGGACTGGAGGGACTACTCAGCCCTCCACTGATAACATACAGCATAATCATTAAACTCTCTGATACAATTAACATGTGACTTCAAACTAACTCGAAATTGCCTCCTTCCTTTATTTCTTATCCTCACTTGCCTTGCCCACCTGCAGGCTCCTCTTGAACACTTGTTCCTCTCTTGCTCTGCAATTCCCTACTATCTACCTGTGCATTTATTAGCCTGTTGGATTCTCATTCTAACCCACGAGTAGCTCCCCACTGCCTTAGCGAAGACCACAATGAATATTTACTTAAGTTTATCATCTAGTATTAATACCTGTGCCCACACTCATCTCTGTCATCTTAGTTTCCTCAGTGACTCAGCACCTAGTTTATTTTTGTTCTTTCTTTTTGAAGTCTCTACCATCAACTTAGATTTACTTCAACCTCCATGTTAACAGCTCTTTAAAAACTCTTGCCTTGGAGTCCTCTGATTTTAATTTCACTCACCATCACCCTGCTAAGTCACTGACACCCAGCTTCATGTAGCATCTTGACATCACCCTCTTTCACCATAGCATCTTTACTCCCATCAGCCCCTTTGTATGCACTCTCGCTAATCTGCCCTTTTTCTTTATTCCTTCGAGCTTCCCTGTCTGCCAGTCTGTGATCCCTGTATTGAGACATACAGCGTCATTCATACCCACCAGTCTCAAACCTAAAATAAGCCCTATTTGTCTGCCCATGTTAGTTTATACCCAAATTTTTCTTAAAAGGAGACAAGGTAGTTTACAAGGAAAGAAAACATCTCCTTTCTTCAAGTCAGAGATTCTCTGGGTCTTCAAGCACCTTGCCTTCCCTCCTTTCAGCTTGGCCAGCGAGAGTTTCTACCTCTTCCTCAGGCCAGTCTCTTTCCACATGTAAACTTCATATGTAACACTTCTCATCTGCAACCTTGCTAAGTAATTTTATTTCCACCAAACTCTCCCATTTTACTGCCTCCTTCCCCTCTGTGTACAGCCATGAGGAATTCTCCCCACCTCACTCCCTCAATTCCTGGAATTTTGTTAAACCTCATAATAAAAACTCTACATAAAATGGAAATAGAAGATAACTACTTAAATATAATAAAAAGCTTGCTACCAAAACTCCAGTGTAGAAAATAATTAAAAACTGAGATAATTTCTGCTAAAAATAAAAGCTATGTAAGTGATACCTGCTATTACTACTATAATTCAATATCATTTGAGAGGCTCTAACAAATGCAATGAGAAAATAAATAGAAATAATCAATATTAAAGAAGAGAAGGCAAAGTTACCTATACATACATATGATAGGGTTATAGGCTCAGAGTACATAGAAGACTGTATAAGAAATTTAGTAAAGTAGCCAGATAAAAGAAAAAAAAGACTTACAAAACAGACTTTCTCTATATTAGCAACCAGTTAAAAATCCAAATTGAAAAACAAATATCAATTAATAATAACAACCCAAATGAAAAAATAATACCTGGGAATATATTATGTAAGAAAGATAAGGAATTTAAAGAAAATTATATAATAGTGATACATGAACACTTGGTGCTATAGACTGAATATTTGTGTTCCCCCAAAATTCATGTGTTGAAACCTAACCTGCAATATGACGGTATTAGTAGGGGAGACTTTTGGGAGGTGATTAGGTCATGAGGGTAGAGTCCTCATGAATGGGATTAGTGTCCTTCTAAAAGAGACCCCAGAGAACTTCCTAGCCTTTTGACCCACCAGTAACCATGTGAAGTTACAGAGAGAAAATGGTCCATGAACCAGGAAGAGGGCCCTCACTAGACACTGAATCTGCTGGTGTCTTGATCTTGGACTTCCCAAACTCTAGAACTGTGAGAAATGAATTTCTGTTGTCACTCAGTCTGTAGTATTTTGTTATAGCATCCCAAATGAACTGAGACTCTTGAGAAAATATATTTCATTTCTGAATGAAACAACATAATATTAAAAATGCAATTCTTTCCAAATTAATATGTAAATTTAATGCAAATTCTGAAATCATTTACTGCAATCACAATGTGAGTTATCTTGGAATTGGATAAAATTAATTTAGAATTCTTATGAAAAATAAGTTACTAAGAACCACAAATATCTCTACAAGAAGGAAAAATGGAAGGAAAATATGCTTTAATATATATTGTATTATAAAACAAACACAATTCCAAACAATACATAAATTTGTCAGTAGAACAAAATAGACAAAAGTACACATAAAAACTTAATATTTGTCAAATTTAAGCAGGAAGGATTTTGAGATGACTCATTTTTGACATGAGATAAATAACATAATGATGACAATAATAACAATCAGAAGTATATGAATCAGGGTTCCCCCAAAAGGAAAGCAGAGACAAGAACTTGGCTGCTGTTAGTTTATTTGGAATCTGGTCCCTGGGAGAAGTGAAAAAGAGGGAAATGAGGCAGGAAAGGAGGAATATTCGACCTAAAGGTGTATGATTAAGGTTGCTGTTTTGGGCAATTGGCTTAGTTCCTCTTGGACTGACTGGGAAGTGTTCACAACGCCTCCCAGAATTGTCCCCTGTGAAAAATTGGAGGAAGATGGGGCATTTATCCAACAGTTCCTATCCCTCCTCAGTTGAGGATTGCCTCTGGGCATTAAAACTACCCCTCCAACCCCTATGTTGCACTTGAATGCACGAAGCCCATAAGTAAAGAGCATGTACCCTGGATAGGACAGTGTTAGCTGAGGTGAGCCTGAAGTCACCTGGAACTGTGCAGTGCAGATATGGCTAGAATCAGAAGTCAGTCATGGGGATGCTGATGTGGGAAACCAGATGTGCTGGGAAACCCTGGGCATATCGGTTCACCTGGACTGAATGTTCAGCCTAGAGAAATTGTGGGTAAGGGCTTTTGGGAGGTAAGTTTCTTTAGTGATGATGCTCTTTCTTCATTGTTATCTCTTATGGTATAGCCTGATTTTATGCAGTGAGTCTCATTGGGTCACTGAAAGAACACTGACAGTCAATAAAAAGCCCATGATGCATACATTTGATCTCTCTCATGGATATTCTCCCAACCCCCCCAAAACTAATTTTGCAAGGCAATTCCAGTGTTCCAAACGTTTACTTGTTGTTGATGGGGAAAATTGTGGGTAAAGTATCTTCCAGATTTATGAAAAATCATTGATATTCAACATTGGATTCTTGACTTTTAGCTAAAATATAAGCATTCCTTAATCATCTTAGTGCAAATGAATCATTGTTATAGCCTCAGGTGACGGGTTATCCTGTTCTTTGTTCAGAAGCCAAACGTGCGTCCAATTAGAAAAATCTCAGGATGATTTAAATGCAACCCTACGGAAGGAGAAAACCACTTCCCATGAGTTTTTTCAAAGATCAGTAATAGCAATCTCTCTGGAGAAAAAAAGAGATATATTTTAAGAAAATAAAGTAGGCAAAAAAAGCAAGGTCTGGTGAACACCAGAAAACACTAATATATTAATATTCCTATGGTGGTGAATATATTAATCATAATTTATCTTCAGTCATGACTGACTTTTCTAGATGGATTCTATTTCCCAGGTTCTACTGCTAATTTCTTCACCTGAAATGTTCTTCTTACTTGTCTATATGTATTCAAAACTCCCTTTGGCTTTATTTCTTCACTGATTGCTGTTAATTAGTAGTAAAATTTTCTTTTTCTGTAACACAGATTGATTTATGTTCAGCACCTGGATCCTGCACCAAATATAGTAACTTTTAAGTACACTTGTTTCTATAATTGTATATGCCACATATACTATCATTCTGATGTAACTTCTTTTAATGATCGTGCTTCACGATTTCTGTTTGATGTTCCACAAAATCAACATTATGCCTCTGTTTTATGCTGATCTTCTTGTTTGCACTGCTTTATATACTAACTGACTTCTAATATAAGTTATCTTAAACAAATATCATTCAAAATGACATATCCTTTCCTTTAATTTTAACTTTTCAGACAGTATTGTAATTTAATTTTACAAAAGTTGAAACATTCACGTTCAGAATCCTGACTTGTTGAATTAATAATACAAATAAAACTAGACTGCTCTTCAAAGATTCAAGACTCATTTTTTTATAACAATGTGACACTTCAGATTGAAAATAAAATCTTTTCTCACACAAGATATCTCAAGTTGCCTGGAAAATAGGCAACTATGTACAATGCTAGAATAATAAGAATAATAATAAGAATAATAATAGGCAACTATGTACAATGCTAGAATAATAATAATAAGAGAATGTTCACAATAATTGTAATTCATACAACACAAAATCAATATTAGACTTCCAAAAGATAGTTGTAAGATTGAAAAATAAACTAAAACTACCTTCTGACATAGAAAAACACCGTATCACATGTATACTCCAAAATACTTATGTTTTCACTGTAGGTACAGTCTAACCAGAAAGTTTTCCAGTATTTAAGACTCAACAAGATAATATACTGTGGTTTGATATAGAATATATCAGTGTGTCCAAACAAATGTTTTCCTTAAATAGGGTGAGGCTGGGATCTAGATCTGTCTTAGGGTGTCTTCAACATGGTGTCTGTGGGAGGTATAGTGAATGTTATGGTCTGTCAGTCCAGATACCCCTCAAGGGCTGAGGCACTCATCCTTCCAGATGCTGGGGTGTTGACTGCTGAAGGTTCTTAGTGAGTTCCTCTCTGGACATTGCCCTTTTTATGATAATTTTTTTATTAATTCACCTTTCTTAAACTATTTCTTAAATTGAAGTATTAAATGTTTACAATGTTGTGTTAGTTTCAGGTGTACAGCAAATCCGAAAAGAAGCTTTTATAGGTTATTATAAGATATTGAATATACAGTAGATCCTTGTTTATCTATTTTGTTTTTTAATTTTTAATCTTATATTGGAGTATAATTGATTTACAATGCTGCACTGATTTCAGAGGTACAGCAAAGTTGTTCAGTTATACATATACATATATATATTCTTCTTCAGATTCTTTTCCCATATAGGTTATTACAGGGTATTGAGTAGAGTTCCCTGTGCTATACAATAGGTCCTTGTTGATTATTATTTTATATATAATAGTGTGTGTATGTTAATCCCAACCTCCTAATTTATCCCTACCCCCTCACCTTTCCCCTTTGGTAACCATAAATTTGTTTTTGAAGTCTGTAAGTCTGTTTCTGTTTTGTAAATAAGTTCATTTGTATCATTTTTTAGATTCCACATATAAGTGATATCATATGATACTTGTCTTTCTCTGTCTGACTTACTTCACTTAATATGATAATCTCTAGTGAACACTGCCCTTTGTACAAGGAAGTTGCCTCACCCAAGGTAACACCTGTTCCCTGGGAGTAGCCTACATCCAAGGTAGTCAAGATAGATGTCCAAACTGATTCAGGACAACTCTGAGGGGTCACCTCCACTCTAGAGGATCTGCTGAGGCCTCCGTTACAACAGAATCATGGTTGAACTCCTCCTCTCTTCGCAGTGTTTCTCAACACTCACAGGTGTTTCTCCCAAGAGTGCTCATTAATTAATCACTTGCACACAAATTTCTGTCTCAGAGTCTGTTTCCTGGGAAAGATGGAAGCCACAGCAATTTTTTAAACATTATTTGAATAATGGTATTCAACACTCTAGATGTTTTTGTGCTTTATATTAGAAAATAACATTCTGATATATATTAGATACCAAGTCTAGTCACAGAAGAAGGAAAAGAAAATTAAACCACAGGAAAACTTAATTCTCTGAACTTATCAGCTCTATTGGCAATTGTACATTTTAGTCATAAGAAATAAAAGTCATCATGAGCATGATTAATCCACATGACCTAAATTAAACTAATTATAAAACTAAGTCTAAGACTGTGTGTTCATGGAAATTGAAATTATTTAGTTCAATTAGTGGTCCATTTTCCTTAAAACTTTCAAGTTACTTATATGCAAAGACATGCATAAATATATTCAGGAAATATATATTATGGAAAGCTGCCCCAGCGTCAAGGGGGCAGCTTGGATGGCAGTAGCAGGAGTGGAAGCTGTTTGCTTGACCTTATAAAGGCAAACAAGACTACACAGTAAAGGATTCTGGCTGAGTCGCTACTCAAGAGTCCAAGGCCTGAATGCCTCTGTCCTGGCCTCCTCGGCCTAGTGCTGACTTTTGGCAGCAAAAGAGAAGATGCACACTTGCTGCCTAGAGGTTGTCTTTTAAGAATCCTAGGGAAGGCTCCAGGCTCTAGGTCCTCTTCCCAGGCCAGTGTGAGGAATTAGAGTCTCACTGGGAGATCGTACAGCTACTGCAGGTAAAGTGTGCCTTGCCTGCTGGCTACTTCTCACTGCACAGTGAGTGTTCACTGCAATACAGAAACAACCAAGGCCAACATCTGCTCTAACTTGAGCTGCTCTTGTGATTCCTCCTCGTACCACTGGTGGCCATTTCTTGTTCCAAATCTGGTGTAAACTCTATCAGCCACTTGGTCTATTCATAGAGGAGTATTCATTGCTCAAACAGCCTTGTTTTTTCAGAGGGACAGGAAACACATGGGTTAGAGAGGGATACAGGTGAGGGCTCCCTCTAAATGGTTGTCTATTGTTGAAGAAGCCTTGCCTCTGTTACTAGAGGCTGTTTTATATCCCCAGAGGTCAGTGTGAATGTGGCTGAACTCTCCTTCTGTAAATACTCCCATTTTTAAATCTTGTTGCTGCAGGTGGGCGTAATTCTGGAAATTTTATAACTGCTTTTCATCAGGAAGTCACGAAGTAAGAGCAGAATTGGAAAGAGATGATGATACAATAAAGGAACTGCAAAAGAAGTTCTCTCCAACTTGTATTTCAAAGGAAATTCCTCTGTCGTGTACTGTTTATTTTCTACGATTAAAATAATATAGAATCAGAGACTCAGGATTTCAAGCAGTCTTTTTTTTCTAATTTCCTTACAGAATTGACTAAACCAATTTAGAATATTTTTTTGCTTAATGTTTTCAAAACTCTTGTAATCTTTCTCTCATTTGCCTCACTCTGTATTTCACACTGCACTTTAATTGTTGATAAGGTCCATTATCCATGGCTTCATGTTTTATTTGGTAGAATACCAGACTCATAGATGATAAGCCATAGTTTATGAAGTAAACTTTCTTAGAAGTTCAGGGATCTTCTATTGTATGAAACTGAATATCTAAACCTAGTCTTTGGTGTCCTCTCAGTTCAAATGGTGTGGTCACAATCACCCACTCATCCAAAGATGAGAAAACTGGCCAAAGCAATATAAGAAAACTGATGTTTCTTATTGACCCCTACTGATTTCATAATCAAAATTTATTTTGTCAAGTCAGTTTTGAAGATTATAATAATTTTGTTAAATAAGCAAGTTTAAAAAATGCATATAATTAGTTTTATTTTACTGATAAAATATTTGTTAGCAATCAAAATAGGCAAAACAAATTTAAAGGGAAAAATAGCAAATACATATGCTGTCAACTGTATTGTAATGCACTTGACACCACCTACAAATAAGTCTATAAACTTACAATAATTCACCAAATTATGACTTTACAACAGCATTATTGCTGTCAAGGAAAGACGGGGGAGAGCAGAGCCACTAGCACAGAAAAAAGCAAATTGAAGTACATATAACTAAAAAACCCTAGATTTTATTAGTTGCATTGTAATTGGAGTGGTTTTTGGAGAGGAGTAAAAATATGCCATCCATCTGCTTCTAAGGAAGAAGATTCAAACATTCCATTCAATAAATAAAATAATAAAAACAAAGTTTAACTTCATGATATAGTTAATAGAGTCAAAGAAGAGGGAAGAGAAATAGACACAAAAGGAGACCACACACAGTCACACAGAAAGAGATAAAGAAAGGGGCCCTATGAGGGAAGAGATGTACAGTCATTAACACAGAAACGGAGAAGCAGGGCTGATTTCCATGGAGAAGTACCTTCATCTTGTGGACTTTGCATTTTGGGTCCTTAAAGCCCATGAACCTAGTGCAGCGAACACCCTTGTCACTTGGGGCTGTTTGACTGTGGGCTGAAATTTAGTCAAGAACCAGCTGGGCTCCATGGGCCAGCTCTCACTTTCCAATTTTCTTGACTAAATTAATAAAATCTATCTGCTTACACCAATTTTCATTAGAAAGAAGGCTTACTTCGCTAATTATCTCACTTCTAAAATGTCAAACGGAAGGCTAAAGTTAATACTTTTATTCCCACCACCACCCCCCAAAAAAAACCCCAAAACATAACCAAAAGACAAAAAAAAATGTTATTTACTTTAGGAGTTGATGTGGGTTTTTTTAAAGGAGGAAATGAAAGAAGGGTGTTTACCAGTTTTACACATGTCTTTTCTTAAAGGATATTATGAGAATCTAAGTCTGAGAAATATATGTTAGAGAGAAAAAGATGAGCAGTGAAAGAGAAAGCCAATAGCAGTAGCAACCCTGCATGACCTTGGACCTAGGAGCTAGAGAGAAGCAAGAGGCCCAAAGGGATGAGGGCAAGAGCCCAGGGAAACAAGAGAAGCAGTCACTGCTACTTACAGTGTTCTCACCCTGTGCTAGGCTAACCTTTTAAAGCCTCATTTAAAAGATGTATTTATATGTGAACTAATAACCAACAAGGATCTACTGTATAACATGGGAACGCTGCTCAATATTATGTAACAGCCTAAATGGGAAAAAAATTTGGAAAAGAATAGATACATGTATATATATATAACTGAATCACTTTGCAGTACACCTGAAATTAACACAACATTGTTAATCAACTATACTCCAATAGAACATAAAAAGCTAAAAAAAAAAAAAAAAGAACCTACTGTATAGCTAGGAACTCTACTCAATACTCTGTAATGACCTATATGGGAAACAAATCTTAAAAAGAGTGGATATAAGTATAACTGATTCACTTTGCTGTACAGCAGAAACTAACACAACATTGTAAATCAACTGTACTCCAATAAAAATTAATTTAATAAAAAGAAAGCAGATAAAAAAAGAAAAATAATAAAAGATTTATTTAGAGATAAACCTGTGCTAAGTTTATGCCATTCAGAGATTTTTAAAATAGCTTTATTGAGGCATAGTTGATGTACATAAACTGCACATATTTAAAGTATAGAATTTGAACCACCCCTGCAAGGTAATGAACATATTTATCACTCTCAGAAGTTTTCTTGCACTTCTTCATAATCCCTTCCTTCAGGACCTCCTAACCTTCTTTCTCCCGGCAACCTCTGATCTGTTTGCTGTCAGAATACATTAGTTTGCATTTTTCAGTTTATAAAAATGGAATCATACAGGATTTTTTTTCTGACTTCCTTCACTCAGCATAATTATTCTGAAACTCTTTCCTGTTGTAACATGGATAAATATTTCATCCTTTTTTATTATTGAGTAGCATTCCATTGAATGGGTGAACCACATCACTTAGTTTATACATACCTATTAATGGAAATTTGAATTCTTTTCAATTTTTGGCTATTATAAATAAAGTTCCTATGAGCATTTGTGTACAAGTCTCTATATGGATGTGTGCTTTCATTTCTCTTAGGGAGGATCTAGTGGAAGTGCTAGGCCAGATGATCGGTGTATGCTTAACATTTTAAGAAATTGCCTATTTTCCAAAGCTGTTTTACCATTTTACATCTCTACCAGTAAGAGTTCCACTTCCTCATCAACACTTAGTATGGTCAGCTTTGAAAATTTTAGCCATTTAATAAGTATGCAATGCAGTGTTATTTCGTTGTAGTTTTTTTTTGGGGGGGTGCTGTACCTAATTATTTTATTTGAAAGAATACTACAAATGGAAGAACTTAAGTTGGTGTTTTGGTGCAACTTATAGAAAAGGTAAAGGTAAACCCAAATGCATGCACTACCTTGGTGACCAAAGAGGTCACCCCATGGCTATGGAGAAGCCAACTTAAGGCTTAGCCCTCAGGGTCACTGTCTTCCAGGGTGTGCTTATCAAAGACAGGCTCTGTAGTGCCAGGTTCCAGGGCCCCCATCTTATGCAAGTTGATTACAGCGGTCACCCAGTTCTTTAATGGATTTCACCTGCTCATTCAGGTCATATGTCTCAATGAAATCACACAAGTAGGTCTGTTTTGTTAATGCCAGTCTGTGCAGTTCCAGTACTGACTGACTCACACTTATTTTTCAAGTGTAACATACACTCCATTGCGTTCAACTCACTCTCCCAGTGGTCTCAGTTTGGTTTCTTGATATCCTGATGGGAGTTTTGGGTATCTACTTGGTTCTTGTAGCTTCATCAGTTTCCAGCATGTTCTCTCTCCTTATGAGATTGGTAAAGAAAACATTTGGCAAAGTTCTTTAAAGCCACGTCATCACAGTCAAAGTAGTAAGAGGTGCATGGACAGGTAGATATAGGAGATGCAGAGCTCCTGCTTGATCTGGCAGTTGATGGTGACCTCTGAGTCCTGGCAGTCATTCTGGTAAACCTGCAAGGGGGAACTGGCCACCACGGCAGGCAGTGGGCTCCTGGAGGTGGTCTGTGGGATCTATGAGGAAGTGTCAGAGGGCTGGCCCTAAGTGGCAGGCTAGCTAGTTTCCATAGAAGGAGTACTGAAACAGGAAGCCACAGTGATTTTCTGCAAAGAACCTCTGCCCTATTGCATTGTAGCTTTAATTTGCATTTCTCTAATAATATTGAACATCTTTTCTTGTGCTTATTTGCCATTCTTATATCTTCTTAGATGAAGTGTCTGTTCAAAACTGTTGCCTACTTTTTTAAAAAATGGATTATTTGTTTACATATTGTTGAGTTATGAGAGTTTTTTGCATGTGCGAGATACTAGTTTTTTATCAGAGTGGTACTTGGCAAAGATTTTCTCCTAGTCTTGGGTTTTCAAAGAACAATTTTTATTAAGTTCATTTATTAATTTGTTCTTTTATGAGTTATGCTTTTGGTGTTGCATCTAAGAAATCTTTACCTAACCCAAGATCATAAAGGTTTTCTCCTATGTTTTCTTCTAGAAGATGTATAGTCTTACATCTTACATTTGGTTTGTAACCTATTTTTGAGTTAACCTGTGCATATAATGTGATTTATGAATCAAATTTTTGTTTATTCATCCATTTTTTTCCATATGGATATCCAATTTCTAAGCACTTTTGTTGAAAAGACTATTTTTTCACCATTGAATTACCTTTGAACTTGTGTTGAAAATCAGTTGTCTATTATGTGTAGGTCATTTTGTAAACTATTTTATTTTACTCTTTTATTTCTCTGTCTTATTACCAATGCCACACTGTTTTAATTTCTATAACTTTATAATAAGTCTTAATAACATATAGTGTTAGTCCTCTAACTTTATTTTTTGTTTTCAAAGTTGTTTTAAATATTCCAGTAGAATCAGATATCTTAAAACCTTCAAAAGTCCTAATATTTCCCTCCAAAGTTATAGTGCTAGTACACTTAATCAGAAATAAAATTTAGAAAAAACGGGACACATACAAATTGATGTTATTCATATATCAATATCTTGTTATACCATATCCAGAAGCTGTATTATTAGAAGAGCCCTATCAAGGAGAACAGTCTGCAAATAGGAAGAATCAACTTTATTAAAAGAGAATGAAAATGTGAGTGGAGAAAAAGAAAATCAGAAAGCACTTTAATTTCTTTAACTTGACTCATATTCCAAGTCCAAACATACTTTATTTAGGGCCCTAGAATAACTTCAAGATATTCTCTTTAAGGCACATTCCTCCACTCAGCACAACAAAGGCTCAGAAGCTAAGCAGGATGACACAGGCTAAAAATACATTTTTATATATGTGAGATATATAGAGCTATATATATATTCAATATATATATATGCATGTATATATGTATAATTTTTCCCTATCACAAAGGGAAATTCCAAGAATGGCAGTGGGAAACTTCTAAGATAAGCCAGCTGTTCTTGGGTGGCCATTTTCATTTAAGTGACATGATTACATAAATTAAGTACACATGGGCTGGGAAATGTCTTGTAAAAAAATTTCCTTACAAGTAAATCTGGACAGATTTTGAGGTCTTGAGCTTCCCAACACTGTGAGTTCAGAAACAGACTGGAGGCCCTCCATCAGGGGTGTTGGGGAACAAATTTCCTCACTGGGTGAGAGACAAATGTCACTGACCTTGAAGGAGGCAGCCGACTCCAAAAATTGATGGTTTTTGAACAACTCATCCTATGGCATAGATAACTACAATAGGTGAGTAGTTTTCAAACTATATTCCAGAGTACAGCATCTCTCTATATTTCATAGAGAGAGCGTTGCTTTGGTGCCTGCCTCAGCTACTGCACAAGCAGTGTACCTCCAGGGCCTGGGTGAGCAAAATTCATGAGGAGATTCCTGCAGTTCAGAAATTAAAGTCATTCTCCTTCCATTGCTTTACACTTTCAATTATATAAACACATACTGGCATTTTAGTGATCCAAGCAGCATTTCACACTTGATTGGCCCACTTTTCTGTGGGAACTTTTCCTTTGCTCACATGGAGGACCACAGGAACCATTTCAGAATTCTGCACAAAGTAGCAATAAAAATGACTTTGGCCCACATGTTTGACTGTAGAGCTGATATCTACCCCAGATCAAATAGTTTTTACTCTATAAATAAAGGGTTTGACCTGTTCATTTTAGCTAGCTTGTCTAAACACAGCAGTTCAGCTGAGAAGTGATCCAGATTTCAAGTGTCCGGGCCTTACATATATAAAACATGGGCACACATTTGCACACATATGCAGATTCATGTGTGTACACAGGCTGGCATTCTTCCCCCTTTGACCAGTTTTGGAGTATCTGCCCTACTTCTCAGAGGAATCATCTAGTAAATAATCAGCACAGGGAGGAAGAATGATCCTAGGATTTTTTCCAGAACACCTCTGGCTCAGTAGGCACTCAGATGAAAAGTAGGGCAAATACCAATCTTAAAGTTCATTGGCTGTTTAATTTCCAGCCAAGAAAGCAATGAAGATGGAAAAGGGGGAGTACCTGTGGTCTGTGATTACTGGGGTGGCAGGCTTCCAGAGACACTGAGCCTTGACTTTGTTTCATCAGGATTCTTCCTAAGTTGCTATTAAGAAGTATTTTCAACAATCTCTTTTTATTAGCCGTTTGTGCCCAATATAGTTTTCTAGTTGCTAGTTTGTTATGGCTTTAACATAAATAAGGTTCTACAAATGTCTCACATGAGGAGTTGCAGGGCTGGATATGCTATTTAGACCACATAAAAAGTCTATGTAAAGGACTTCCCTTGTAATGGGACTCTTTTATATTTAATAGAACTGTCATATAAACATATACTAGCATTTAAAATACAGTTTCTGAGCTATAAAATAAACACCATTTCTAATATTGCTGTTGGCTTTCACATGCATAGAGCTTAGTTCATTAAATGTTCTTTACTCCATTTACGTGAAATGTGTTTTTAACTACCGGAGCAGCACATAAAGTGCATTATCCCTTGAAATGCAGCCATTATCAAGTAAAGAGCAGTGAAAGTCAAACATACCAAACATTTTGTGTAGATTCAAGAAAATTACAGTTAATTTTAACACCTTGTACAATGCCACAAACTGGTACTTTTCCAATAAATTATTATTGATGATTATAACTGTATTCATAAAATGAAATATAAATGTGGACATATATCACAGAAAAATATATATATTTATTTAGAAATATTTTCACAATTTATTGTTTACCTGAAAGTTATAAAATAGCAATATTTCATTTATTTTTCAAGTTAAAATGAAGTGGATTAAATAAAATGATTCTGCATTGCCTATCTTTATAAATTTGAGTAAAAATTTGCTACAGTGTGCTTCAGTTTTCTCATCTGAAAAATGCTGATAATAGTAGTTCCTAAGTCACAGTCTTCTTAGAAATGAGTTAAATATATAAAGCTATAGAGTTAACATAGTTAACACATATAGAGTTAACATAGTTTTTAGAACATTTCCAAGCACATAATCAGCAACCAATAAATCTCAGCTAGTAATGATATTTTTCTAGAGCTCTATTTTAGAGTCACCACAAGTAAATATTTTGTTGCACATGTTGCAATATCCAACAGAAATCATCTGTGTACATTTTGTGCTAAGTAAAAAGTGCTATGTTGTTTATCAACATATAGCATGAATCAGTTTAGATCAATATATCTATTAACAATGTTTCACTGTACTTAATTTTTATAAAAGTTAAAAAGTTTGGGAGAGTCAAAGAGCCATAAGATGTGATTACTGTCCTTAAGTAGTTATGTGAACATAAAAAAGAAATTAATGACATTAATACATTAAAAATACTAAAATTAATCTTACAAAAAACACTGACAGTGACATTACCAGACAGTTAGGAAGTGGTTGGCATTTGATACATGGTGCTAGAACATGTGGCTATTCCTACATAATACAACACAGAAAAGTAAATGCCTGGTAAATTAAAGGCCTCAATATGAAAATAAAACTGAAAAACTTTTAGGAGAAAGCCTAAGAGGATATCTTTATAACATCAGGACTCAGAAAAATTTATTAAACCAGACACAAAACCCACAAACTATAAAGGAAAAAATGTTTGAAATTTATCTATTAGCACTGAAAATTTCTGTGTGACAAAAGGTAACATAAAAAAATTGAGACAAGTCACAGACTAGAGGAAGATATTTGTAGACATATTATAGCCTCCTTTCCCCCAAATAGTATCTGGAGTTCTTCATGTGTTAGCAACCAAAAAACAACCTAATAAAAAGTGGACAAAGGATTCACAGAGAAGAAAACACAATGATCAGTAAATATATAAAGACCTCCCCAAGCCCACTATAATAAATGGATATGCAAATTAAAATAACAGTCAGAGGGTGTGTGCATCTGGCTATAGCGGCCTAACTTGCATAAGACTAAATCTTTTAATATAAAACAGCAAAAAAAGTCTGGAAAAATTTAAAAATCTGTTTTAAGACTTCAGAGAGCAATCAAAATAGTTAGGACTTGAGAAGCCAAAATTCCAAAGAGAAAGGAATAAAAGAGAAGTAATATTCACCGTTGCCTGCCCCGTTGAAATATTTGTCAATATTTGCCAATCTGTAACTTTCAGCCAAGATGCCAAAAGCCAAACAAAAATGGTATCTAAGAGATTAAGAAACTTCAGATTTCCCAACAGTCACAAAGGCTGGGGAGACAAAAACTGAAATACAGGGCTTACCATAGATGATCATGGTAAAATGCCCCAGACACTCAGCTGAAACTCCAGAAAGGCTACGCTTTGGACTAAGGAAACTGGAAATAGACTATTAGCGAAAAATATCTGGAATTAGTTCAACCCAAAATAGATTAGGATGACCTCCTTCTATTCTAATTATCTGTCTACCAGAAGCAAAATTTAGTACTCTCTGTAGGAAAGTAATATTATCATGAGTGTCAAATTATCTTTAAACATTTTCATATACAATGACAACATCCATTTAAAACAACCAGTCACACCAGAAACAGAATCAAATTACTTAGAACAAAAAGGAAAAAATTTGGTAAAATAAAAACAGATCCATAGGAGATCCAAATATTAGAGTTATCAGACACAGAATTAAAAATAATTACGGTTAATATGATCAAAAAAAAAAAGTACAGGACAAGATAGAGACTTTCAGCAGAGAACTAGAGTCCAGAGCAAAGAATCAAATAAAAATTCTAGCTTGGAAAAATATAAAAACCCAAATTAAGAACTCAGTGGATTGGTTTAACAGAAGGCTGGGCACTGTTAACGAGAGAATTAGTGCACTGGAAGATAGGCTGGCAGGTAATAGCTTGAATGAAACACAGTGACAAAAAAAGAGGAAAAGTATAGAATATATTACAAGAAACATACTGGACATGATAAAAAGTTTAGCATGTAATAAATATATAATATGTATAAAAGGAGAGAAGAGATAAAGTGGGACAAAACAATATTTGAAGAATATGACTAAGAATTTCCATAAATGTGTAGAAAATATCAAGCTACAGACTCAATAAATTTTATGAACCACGAAAGAGATAAATACAAAGCAAGTCCACACAGATACACATCACAGTAAAACTACTGACACATCAAAGATTCAAACATACAAATACAAATACAGAGAAAATATCAGATGCATCCAGAGAGAAAATGTTACCCTCAAAAAAGCAAGAAACAGACTAATGGCTAAATATGCAACACAAACATTAGAAACTAGAAGAAAGTAATAGTTTTTAAATACTGGAATAAACTACCTGCTAATCTAGAATTGTATACACAGCAAAAATATCTATCAAAATTTAAGGTAAAATAAGTATATATTCAGATATACAAAAACTGAGGGTTAGTCACCTGCAGACTCACAATAAAAATATATATATATATAATAAAAATTTTATTAAGTTCTTTAGGTAGAAAACCTGCATAGAAAAGCCAGAAAAAATAAAGAACAAAAAAGGATATTTGAATACATCTGAATGAATGTCTAAAATATTGTCTAATACATTGTGTGATTTAAACATTTGAAGATGTAAAATACATAACAATGAAAGATGGGAAAAGAATATATGCATTACTGGGGAAGTGGTAAAAGTAACAGTTTGTATTAAAATGTAACAAATCAAGGATTCATGTTTTAGTCTTTAGGCTAATCAGCTAAAGAATAGTATAATAATGAATAACAAAGTAATAGAGGGTAAGTATGGAATAATAAAAAATACTTGATTAATCTAAAAGAAAACAAGAAAGGGCAAAAGAAAAACATGTAGAAAATAAATATAAGATGGTTGATTTAAACCCAAATATAACAGCTGTTTAATTAAATGTAAGTAGTCTGAACACTGTGATTAAAAGACAAAGTTTGTAGAATTGGATGTGTTTTTTTGTTATTTATTTATTTATTTATTTATGGCTGCGTTGGGTCTCCGTTGCTGCGCGCAGGCTTTCTCTAGTTGCAGCGAGTGGGGGCTACTCTTCCTTGTAGTGCACGGGCTTCTCATTGCAATGGCTTCTCTTGTTGTGGAACACAGGCTCTAGGTGCACAGGCTTCAATAGTTGTGGCATGTGGGCTCAGTAGCTGTGGCATGCGGGCTCTAGAGCACAGGCTCAGCAGTTGTGGTGCACGGGCTCAGTTGCTCCGTGGCATGTGGGATCTTCTCAGACCAGGGCTCGAACCCATGTCCCCTGCACTGGCAGGCGGATTCTTAACCACTGTGCCATCAGGGAAGTCCCTGGATGTTTTTTAAGTCAGGCATTTATGACACACAAAAGATGCATCTTAAATGTAAGACTGTAGAGATGTTGAAAGTAAATTTTTTCTAAAAAGAATTTAAAAAGGTACATATGCAAATATTAGCCAAAATAAAATTTATATAACTGTACTAATATTAGGAGAAGTAGGCTTTACTGCAAAAATCACTATTAGAGATAAAGAGGAATATTTCAAAATGATAAAAATCCAATCTACTAGGCATATATCACAATTCATAAAGGCTCAAAATACGTAAATCAATAACTGACAGAATGTAGAGAAGAAATTGACAAATCCACAATCATTGGGACATTTTATTACAAAGATTGATGGGGATATGGAAGATTTCAGCAGCATGAGTAACCAGTTTAACTGACTTGAAATAATAGAGGACACTGCACAAACTTGGAATACACATTCTTTTCAAGTATAAAATTGGCCATATGCTAGTCCATAAAGCAAGTGCTCAATCTCATTAGTAGTTAAGGAAATACATATTAAATTCACAATGAAATTATTACACATCAGAGTAACCAAAATAAAAAATACAGAAAATACCTCGTGCCAAAAGAACGTGGAGCAACTGGAATGTACTGCTGTTGAGAGTGTAGATTGGTGAAGCTAATTTAGAAAAGTTTTTGGCTGAATCTACTAGAATTGAACAAATGCACTTACCATGATGCAACAATTCCATTCCTAGATCAATACCCTAGAAAAATGAACATGTGCTCACCAATATGAACAAGTTGTACAAGAATCTTCAAAGCAACACTTGTGTGTGTGTGTGTGTGGTACACGGGCCTCTCACTTTTGTGGCCTCTCCCGTTGCGGAGCACAGGCTCTGGACGCGCAGTCTCAGCGGCTATGGCTCACGGGCCCAGCCGCTCCGCGGCATGTGGGATCTTCCCGGACAGGGGCACGAACCCGTGTCCCCTGCAAAAGCAGGCGGACTCTCAACCGCTGCGCCACCAGGGAAGCCCCAAAGCAACACTCTTTATAGCAGCCAAACACTGGAAATGACTCAAATGCTTATGAACATAAATGGAGCAATAAATTTTTACACACATATAATGGAATGCCATAGACCAGCAAGATGGACAAACTACCACCATGTTCAACAATGCAGTAAATCTCAAGAAAATTTCTTTAGTGAACAGATCTAACACAAAAGATTCTGAATCCGATAGTGATTCTGTTACTAAATCATTCTGAATGAAACTAATCTACTGTACTAGTTTTTTTGGGGGCTGCCATAACGAAGCACTGCAAACTGGATATCTAAAACAACAGACATTTATTTTCTCACAGTGCTGGAGGCTAGAAATTCAAGATTGGGAGAGTTGGTTTCTTTTGAGACCTTTCTCTTTTGGTTTGTAGAAGACCATCTGCTCCTTGTATTTTCACATTGTCTTCCCTTTGTACCCATCTGTGTCCTAATCTCCTCTCCTTATAAGAACACCAGTCATGTTGGATTAAGGCCTACCCCGATGACCTCTTTTTAACCTAATTACTCTTTGGAGGGATTACAATTTTGCCCATAACATTTATGTGATTAAAATTTAGGATAGTGTTTACCTTTAAGGAGGATGGTGGTAGTAACTGAGAGGAGGAAAGAGGAGGTCTGATATTCTTGATTCTGATAATACATGTAGTCTACTTTATAAATGCTCATTAAGCTATATACTGATGATTTGTGCACTTTTCGAAACGTTTGTTGTTCTTCATTTTAAAAAATCTTAATAAGAAAATATGAATTAATAAAAAGTAATTTACATCCATCAAATTGCAGAAATATAAAAAATGCAATGATATGTGAAGACTTATGCACTGCTGGTAAATTTATAAATTAGTGAAACACCTTAGAGAGCAATTCGGCAATTGTTGGAAAGATAACAAAATAATTGATATACTCATTGAGCACTGTTCTAAGCACTGTTGTATTTACTATGACAATGCCATAAATGATGTATTTTTAGAGTCTGAACTGGACTGCTGTAAAAAAGTGACTAATAAAAACCCAGTGGTTAAATAAGACATCTATATATCCTCCTTATAACAGCCCAGCAGTAGATGGCTAACAGGACAACTCTGCCAGGTTCAAGATTTCAAGATAGAGATTCCATCTCTAGGAATAAGGCCTCTCTCTCTCTCTCTCTTTCTCACACACACACACACACATACCATTCTCTCTCTCTCACCATTTCTAGATAGCAGGAAGTGGGGAAAGGCACACAAACACACGCAGGAGTGTACATCACTTTCACTCACATCCCATTAACCAGAATGTAGTCACATGTCCACATCTAGCTGGAAGAATGCTAAGAAATGTAGCCTTTATCTGGGTACCTGAAACTCTTCTATGGACAAAGGGGATAATGGATATTGGAGTACAACAGGCAGTCTGTCATAGGCAGTTACTACTACTATCATGATTTTAGAGATCAAGAAACAGAGTCAAATATGGTAAGGGTACACACAGAGTAAACGACAGAGTCAAGACTTGAACTCACACAAACAACATACCTACTGTATGAGGCACTGCCTCTCTACAGCTAATAAAATTAAAGTTGTATACCCTGTAACCCAGCTGTTCTAGCACACGTGCATAAAGACACATGTACTGGGATGTTCATTCCAACACTGATTGTTAAAATAAAAAACAAACAAGCTAAACTAAACTAAAAAAGACATGCAATGGAAACTTCTCAGCCATCAAAACTAGCGTTCAATATGAAAAAATCTCCAGAACATAATACTGAAAGGAAAGAAGTTATAGAAAGAATACATACAGTATGATGTCAGTTGCATAACACTTTAAAAATAAAAAATATGTATTGTTTATGACTGAATAAGTGTGCAGTAAAAGTGCAGCATATGTGTGGGAATAATGTTCACAAATCTATTAAATATGGCAAGATGTTAACAAATATTTAGTCTTATATGCTCATTATTTTAATTTCTGGTTTTTGTGTGTTTTAAAAATTTACCAGTGGTGTCTAAATTTTCTTTTTTAGATGCATTGACCATATGGTGTAGATTTATTGGGGATAGTTTGGATATAAATTGCTCTTTATAATCTCTGTAAACTATCAATATATTCTAGGAATATCAATCCCTTTTGGACTACCTCTCACACATAGAATTGATATAAAAATCATTATCTTGATTTTTTATCTAGAAATATAGTTGGCCTAGATGTGGTAGCTTACTCAGTTGACTTAGGATTCAAATTTCACATTTAATTTTTACATTAATCATATAAGAGAGAAACCATTTTTCTTTCATATAAATGATGTAATTTTCTGTTTATCATCCTCCTATACTTTCAAAAGTTCTTTCCTTTTCATCTAAAAATCTTTCAGACTAATTCATATTGGTCTACCATTTTAAATTATCAGTTTCATTTCCAAGTGAAAATTTGATTTACATTTTTGTGACTAAACAAAAATAACAACAGACTTCATCACATTTAGGCTAGATTGAATTTTTAAGTGAAGCAATTTCTTCACATCTTTTCTAAGTGGGACTGGGGGAAAGAATGGGAATGTGAGGAGAGATCTTTGATAGTTTTTTTTTTTTTTGAAGGACAGGCTCAAGTGTGGTGTAGAGAGATTATAGAGTCAAGATTTTTCTATTGGACAAAAAAAAAAGATTTTTCCACTGGATATTCCAATTATTCTTGAGGCACTATCTTTCTCTTAGACCAACATCATTTAAATCCAGATATATTGCCTTGGCTTAAAACAATTTGGGGTAAGAGAAAAGCAGAATTATTAATAACTTCATCATTCTTTCTTCTTATCAAATGCTGACATATTCAAGACAGATTTGGAAATTATTGGTACCTAAACACTCATCTCCTTCATTATTTAAAGTTGATGAATTCCTAAATTAATTCTTAGACCTTTCTTTAACAAGACAGACAGAAATAAAAGGAGGGTAGAGAGGTTTCTTTTACATTTGAACCAAAGTTACTTTATTACTTAGTATAGCTAAAATTATCAAAGACAGATTTCATGTTTTAACAATGGAGTCTCTTCAGTTTATAGGGATATTGTTCTACAGAGGAAAAACAAACTGAGGACTTTTATAAGAGGGCATTCTTGGTTCAGAGTACATTATAGATGATGTGCTATCACTTTCAGACCCAACAAAAAAAGAGACAAGGTTTTAATGTTAAAACACTAAGATTGATTTATTGATATTATGCTTGTCAAACACAGGAGAAATGGTTTTATAATGTTGATAAAGTGAGCATAGAATTTAGTTTTGGCTATAGATATAATTTCTTATGTAATGCAACTACAAAAACAATTTCTTGAGGGTTCTCTGAGGAGTAAACTGGGTTGAGGTGGACCACTAGAACTTCACTGTATTCTTAGTAAACTGGAAGCTAATAATGACCCTATCTCTTTCTGGCAGCTGAACGTTTCTAGCTTCATATCTAGGGGTTCACATAAGAAATGCATGATAGCCAAGCCTACAAAATTTCTTACTTACAATCTCTTTGGGGTGAAGTGAAATAAAATTTTGATCAACTTCATTCATCAGCTTTGATCTCTTCTCTAAATTATTTGACCTATATTTCTAAAAAATGAGACTCTAAGACAAAGTTTTGCATGCAGATAGTTGATCTCAGGGAGAAAAGAAGGAGGACATGTGGAGTGAGACCAGGAGGAAAGGAAAGCTAATCCAAAGGTACATATTGAACTGGCCATTACTGTGGGGGCTGGTGCACCATCTTGTCAAGAATTCTCAAGCACTTCATGGAATATGTCTCAGATTGAAAAACCAGGGGACAAAACAAGAGAAATATTTATTAATTGTCTCCATTTACCTTATTAGTCAATGGTGGGCTCACTCCTTTGGTGGGCTCAGTCCTGGTTTGTGCATTCATGAAGGCCAAGTGGGTCATGCAATCCCATGTTGCAGTATCAGAGGTGTCCTGGGGCAGGTAGTGAAGGATATTTGGCACAAGTGTTGTTAAGAAGCACCTGAGAAAATTGGTAGAAATCCGCAGAGAAGATATGAATCAGTACTCAAGAAGTGTCTGATGTAGTCTTTGCAACTTTGCACCTTTTAGATCTTCTTGTGTCCCGCATTAATTAATTCCATTAAGTCAAGTTCATCAGAGTTCCTTTCTAGGTCATGACCACTTGCAATATTTATAAAGACTCAATACTAAGAGGCTTAGTGCAATAAGTTGTGTTTCCTGCTGCTACAATTGGTGCTGAGACTGAAATTGATACTTACCATCTCACTCTCTACTACCCATTCTAGAATTCTTTCATCCTTTGCCTGTGCCTCAGCTTGTCTAGGTTGCTTGTCTAGTGTGGTGACCTAGACTGTCTTTCCCAAAGACTCCGAGCTCTTCATGCCTTTCCCTTTTCAAGCTGTGGTTGCTACATATCCATTTACATTATCACTAAGCACAGAGTCACCAAAAGACATCCTCAAATACCCTGTAGTCTAGACAGACTTCCCCAAGTTCCCATCATGTAGCAGCAACTCTAGATCTTCAGGAAAATTAGAGTCAATTACTTTAAGTTATTCCTTCCTTTGCTGACATGAAAAACCCAAAATGACCAAGTGGTAGTTGGAGCTATAAGTTCAGAGGAATCTTTACTATGTCTTCTGGTGTAAGTGTTTCCTCATTGGGAACTTTAGATCTGGCAGAGTACAAATAGGAAACTCAAATTCCAAAATACAGTCACTAATGGTGAGAGGGTTCTGTACTACCTGTCTTTGGTTCCTGGACCCAATTTTTCTGACAACTCAACACCAAATATCACGTATCAGATAAGCAAATATACCACATCCCAGACTATGGCTATCCACCTTGCTGGTGCACCAGCTGAGCTGCTTCTAAGCGATAAAGTTTATAGTCTGGAGTCACTTGTCTCGTGTCATAAAACGTGTACCTTCATCTGAGTCACTGTTATATGGGATACCATAACAATGGATTGGTATTTTGGAATTCCTCAGATGGTGGTACTAGCTGAGACACGGGTTATACATACAGTAAACCCATATCTACTATAAGTGTCAGTTCTGACTGGGGTACCTCACTTCTTCCTCCAGAATGAAAGGGATCTGATGTAGCAGATATACTACCAGAAATCTGGTATCTCAAGGGATTGTGCTACATCTAGGGTTTCAACCAGCTCTTTCATGGATCATTGTCACTGAAGTTCCAAAGTCAGACTCTCAGTGTCTAACAGAGTACAAGAGCACACGAGAAATTATTTTATAATAGCAGATACTTAGTTCTCTGCTAAAGCAGCCATGACTTTGCTCTAGAATTCTGGAAGTCTGAATTGTGACTTTTCTGGTAGAGCTCGATAGAGATTCTACCTTGCACACTTAACCACCATGGATACCTCTAGCACTCTAAGCTCTTGAGGCAAATGGCCTAAGTGCCAGGCATCTCTCACTGAGTATGGATCTGGTATAAAATTTTCCATTATTCTGGGTACCACTCAAAACTGGGAGCCTTCTGAACCATCTAATAAGTGAGTCAGAGCATTATTCCCAAGAGTAGTATATATTGCTTTAGAATCCAAAGGCCCACAAAGCATTGAGCTTCTTTCTTTTTTTGTTGTTTTAATTTTAATTTTATTGGAGTATAGTTGATTTACAATATTGTGCTAGTTTCAGGTGTACAGCAAAGTAACTGAGCTTCTTTCTTAATAAAGAGGGCTGCAATAAATAACAACGTGTCCTTAGAAAGGTTATTTCAGAATAGCCCAGATCATTGGACCCATTAAAACTTCATCAATATGATAGGCCTTCTAAAACTTTTGAGAGTTTATTCTCTCTCCTATGCCATTCATCAGTCTTAATGGGCATTCAATGCACTTGCCACTATCTGTTCATCCTCTGCAGTTAGCATGACATAATCAATATTGTGGTCCAGTACCATGGATAGACAGAATATATTAATTGGGTTTTAGATATAATAAAATTGTTGTAATAACCAGACTTCCAAATAATAATACCCATCAGGCAACTACAAATGTAATGGTTGTGTAGCAAGGTAAAAAATAAATGAATATGCATGAAAGTATTGGTTTGACAATAAATTATAAGAGGATGACAAGATCTTCTAGAAATAAATTAGTCCTCAGAGAAAAATGACACAAAAGAGCAGTAAACCAGTTCTGTTGTTTTGAGCTGCTGTATGGCCCTGTGCTGCCTCTATTCTTAAATTGAAAGGTAAAGTGTTGCACAACAACACTTGAAACTAATATAAAGTTATATGTCAATTATATCTCAATGAAAAAAAAGATATAGTATTAATGTGGGCAGTGCACCAGGATCTACATGGTTAGGAAAATAAGTGTGAATAAATAGAGTGTAGGGACCAAGAAAAGTGAAGAATGATTATCAGTTTAAGGACCAACAGCAGGACTCTGCCTAGAGAAGAGTAACAAACTCATATCCTAGTGGGGAGGACTATTTTGGCTTGGCTAATCTGATGAGACATCTTTGATACGGAAAATTAGCTTTCAGCATATTGCCAGTAAAATTTATGCATGAAATAAAGTGATTTTTAAGAAAATTATATGGGAGATTTCAATAAGCTAGATAGAAAGGAAAAAAACCCCACCAATAACAAACATTAGATTGGGGAAGAGAAGAAACATGATGGGGATGGGAATCCAGGAAGAGGACGTAAGCAGTTAAACTTTTCCAGCAGGAGATTGTGGAGGGGGAGGAAAGGATAAGGATAATGGCAATGACTTTTAAGGTTAAGAACTTTATATTTAAACCATATGATCTTCTGCATAAGTCTCCTGCCTTGCCTTATTTGCCCCCTAAAATAAGTAAAAGTCTATGACCTACATTGGCTTTCTGGGAATGTTTTGGAAAGAAATCAAAGAAAAGACCCTGTGCTCCACATTAGTATCAACCTGAGACATACGAAAGAAAACAATAAACCAAGGAAATAAAAGAGACAGAGAATTTCTCATAAATAAGAAATTAGAGACAGAAGTGTATCGATATTGGAAAGAATGCTTATAATCCCATCCTGCATGAAAAGGGGGAGAGGATATCTGCAAATAACCGTATCCTCATTTCTAAATAACACAATTTTTTCTATCAAAGAAAAAAGGTTAAAAATTTTTTTTATTGAAATCTACCATACATACATCAAAGTGCAAAAATTCTAAGAGTACAGCTTGATTATTGATCACCAATTGAACATACCCATGAGACTACCCAGATCAAGAAATAGAACCTTATCAAATTCCCAGAAATCCCCATCCTGCACATTCCAATTACCACTCCCATTCTCCTCTCCAAATAAAATCACTATTGTAAGTTTTAAAATCATAGATTAGGTTCGCTTGTTTTGACTTTCATATGAATGACATCATAGTAAATGTTTTTGTGAGTCTGGCTTCTCTTACTCAATTTTAGGCTTGTGAGATTCATTCATTTGTTTCACTTCTCATTCATTATCACAGCTATATAATATTTCATTGTATGAGTACCATACTTTATCCATTCTACTGTTAATGAACTTTTGAATAGATTTTACTTGTAGGCTATGACATATCTTTTGGTGAACACATTGTCTCATTTCTAATGGATATATATCTAGAAGTAAAATTGCTAGGTCCAAGGAGATATATATATATATATATATATATGTAACTCTAGTAGAGAATGCCAAAACATTCTTAGGTGTTTGTACCTATTTTCATTCTAGCTACGAGTATATGAAAGTCACAGCAGCTCTGCGTCCTGACCCATACTTGACTGTGTTATCTCTTTAACATTAGCAATTCTGGTAGGTTAATATTGTATTCATCGTGTTATTAATTTACATTGCTTTGGTGATTCATGAAGTTGAACACCTTTTTACGTGTTCACTGGAATTTTTGACATCCTCTTTTGTAAAGTATGTGTTGAAGTCTCTTGCCTATTTTTCTATGGGGTTGTCTGTTGTTTTTTATTTATTTATTTATTTTTGTGATTGACTCGCAATTCACTCTGGATATGAGTCTTTCAATCATTATATGTGTTGAACTATTTTCTCTCACACTGTGGCATGTCTTTTAATTACATATTTTCTTTTTTCCAACTTTTTATTTGTAAATAACTTTAGACTTACAGAAAAGTTGCAAGAATAAGGTTTCCCTGGTGGCGCAGTGGTTGAGAGTCCACCTGCCGATGCAGGTGACACGGGTTCATGCCCCGGTCCGGGAAGATCCCACATGCCGCGGAGCAGCTAGGCCCATGAGCCATGGCCGCTGAGCCTGCGCGTCCGGAGCCTGTGCTCTGCAATGGGAGAGGCCACAACAGTGAGAGGCCCGTGTACCGCAAAAAAAAAAAAAAAAAAAAAAAAAAGTTGCAAGAATAGTACAGATAATTCACCTTCTCCTTATGTTAGCAACTTACATAACTATAGTATTAGTATCAATGCAAGGAAATGAACATTGGTATAATACTACCAAACTAACCTACAAACTTTATTCTAATAATTTCATCAGTTTTTCTTCTAATGTCATTTTTTGTTTGTTTCAAGATCTTATTCTGGATATCACATTGCATTTAGTTATGTCTCCTTAGTCTCCTGCAATCTATGACAGTTCCTCATTCTTTCCATTTTTTCATGACCCTGACAATTTTGATGAGTACTGGTCAGTTATTTTATGGTTTGTCCGATGTTTTCCAACAATTAGATTGAAGTTATGCAATTTTTGGCAAGAACACTGCAGAAATAATATTTTGTCCTCAATACACCTTGGAAACAGGGGGTATATGTTTTCAATATGTCCTACTACTGGTGATATCAACCTTTGAACACTTGCTTAAGTGATGTCTGCTGGGATTCTCCACTGCAGTTACTATTTTTCCCTTTTACAATTGATAAATATCTTGGGAGAGATACTTTGAGTCTATGTAAATATCCTGTTTCTCCTCAAGTTTTCCAGTGGTCAATCAGTGCATCTTCCTGCAACAATTATTACTGTGGTGATTGCCAAATGGTGAGTTTTTATTCCCTTGTTTCTATCTACATTTATTAACTGGGTTTATATTATAAGGTGGAACTGACACTTTTCCTCCCATCATATGGATCAGATATTTTATTTTCCAGGCCCCTTTGTGGATAGGGCTAGGCACCCGACCTAAGTGTGGCCAATCAGATAACTCCACAAAAATCACCTAGACTTTCTATCCCATCATCAAGAGTCAAGAGAGGGCCCACACACTGGGAGTAACCATCAGCTTCTCCAAAAATCTCTACTCCTGTCCTAGTCCATTTAGGCTGCTATAACAAAATATTATTGTTATAATATAGACTACTGTTATGATATAAACTGGGTGGATTATAAAAAACAAAAAATTATTTCTCACAGTTCTGGATGCTGGGAAATGCCAGATCTTGGTGCCAGCATAGTTGGTGTCTGATGAGAGCCTGCTTCCTGGTTCACAGACAGCCATCTCTCTTAGGCCTCTTTTATAAGGGCACTAATCCCATTCATGAGAGCTCCACCCTCATGACCTAATCACTCCCCAAAGCCTCACCTCCAAACACCATCACATTGGGCATTAGGATTCAAAATACAAATATTGGATGGACACAAACATTCGGTTTATAGCATTCCATTAACAGATATCAAGGCAAAGTCCAAACATCTAATATAAGGCTCTGTCTCCTCCAATAAGTATACTGAATCTGTGACCAGTCCTCCACCCAAATCTTCTACCATCATTTTCAGGAAAGGACCTACAACCTGAGACTATGACCCAGCTATCCCAAATTTCCTTACCTCTATTGATAAGGAGCTGCAGGTACTCACCCTCCAATCCCCTAATGCACATTCTCTGTCTTGAATTCACCCAGGAAATACTCTTGTTTAACCCTTTATTCCTGTTTTTATCTCTCACCTGGGCTCACAGTTAACCTTTTTTCTTCTGCTTTTATTCCCTGTAACCCTCTGTACTGTCTCCCTCTCCCACTGCTCCTGTTCCACAAATCATTTCACTGTGCCCTCTGAAATTCATGGTCCACATGCCAGATTGTATTTTCTACAGTGGCCACAAGATCTCTCAACCCTCTGCTCCTGCAATCTTCGCTGGAATGTCACTCTTTTATGAGGACTCTCAAAACACTCCATTTAAAATTGTCACCTACAAGCACCCACCCAGCCCACCCTTTTTATCCCCCTTAACCTACACTTGTTTTCCTAAAGCACTTTATCATCTAACATCAATTTACATGATCCTTTACTTTATTGTTTATGGTCTGTCTCAAGATACCCCACTCTCCCCTGCTTGAATATAATTTCTAAGAGGATGGAGGCATTTGTTTGTTCTTTCAGTGATATATCCCAAACACCCCGAGTGGCATGAGGCACATTTTAGGTGCTCCAGATTTTGAATCAGAAGTTGATGTCTCAAATAGATAAAATCAAAATGACTTTTCTTCCTAGTTGTAATGTTAGCAGCCCCACACTCACTTTCCCAGGATGGGGCATGTAGGGCAGCAGCAACAGTAAAGCCAGTGTGTCCAGCACCCCATGATACTGTGGTCACCAGCAGTGTCAGTACTGACCTCTGGACCATCACTGTGCCTGGATTTTGGCTACAGTTTTGCTCAGTCTTCTTGTTAGTTTTGCTCAGCCTGCCTGTTTCTTGGGACTGATTCTGCAGCCATCTCTGTGATCTTGCAAGTGACACAAAATTCTTTTGAATAATTTTTTTTCTGCTTATATCAGCTGGTGAGGGCTTGTTTCTTTGCTAAGAACAACGAACTTTTAAGTATTGGCCTTTTGAAAATGGATGAGGACATATCTGAAATACCCACAAGTTCAGAACAGCATCACTAAAAATAAAAGAGAAAATAGTACCAGAGGAGGCTGTCTACCTAATTAGCTACCAACATATGCAGATGAGAATGCTGGTCCAGAAACTCGGAGTGGAGAAAGCCACAAAATGTCAAGATTGTTTCATCCAACATCACATAGACAGCCTATTTCTTTACTTCTTTTGGTAGGGCTGGTCAGAAAGACATGGGAGTGAAAAAACATCTCTTTTTAAAAGCCATCACTTGGACTCGTGTAATATAAAAGGCCATCCCTGGGAGACACCCGGCATGGATCCATATGCTTTGTGAGTTTTTTTCCCTGTGACATTTTTATGAAGGTTATGTATATGTCCCGTTCATCTTCATTCTCCTGGTGCTAATTGCTGTCCATTGGACCTTGCTACTGTGTACAGAGACCACATGCTTCTCCGACACTGCCCTGGCTGCGGTGTGCCACATGGCCCTGCTGTCCTCAGATAAGAACCTGCTGCTGTCTGACCACAACAGCTGGAAATGTTCTGCCTTGAAGAGCTTATCTTGTGGAGACTCAAGCTGAGCTATGACACAGTCGACAAGCACACAGAATGAGTGGATTCTCTGGGGGCAGCTTATGGAAGCCAAAAAGCCTCCCATGTGCTGTTGGATGAGAGTTTGGAGTTGATAGTGAGCTTTACTGTGGACACTTCCTGTGAGGAAAGCATTGTGTTGAAGACAGAAAGAGGTTCAAGAGAGCCACGAGCACAACTTCTCCAACCATTGGTCTCTCTGGGACTCTCAGCTTTTTACTGATTTTTCCTTGATTAGGGGCAGGAAAAAATGAAAGAAGATAACTCTTCAATTCTTTCTCTTTTATCTCCTTCTAATTTATAAAGCATCTGCAATCCAAGAATTGCAACATTACTGATAATTGGCCTCTACTCTGATGCTTTTTACTAGTCTTACACTTCTGCCTCCCCAAGCCCCCCAACCAACATTACCTGTTTTTCATTTCCTTGCTTTTTAAAATAATTCTTTCACATATGTCTGTATGTTTAACCAACATAATGTTTAGTTTCTGGGTTTTATAAAAGTGATATCATACTGTATACAGTCAGCCCTCCATAGCTGCAGGTTTGGCATCTGCTGATTCAACCAAAATTACCACCCAGGATTCGTTGAATCTGTGGATGCAAAACCTGCAGATAGGCAAAGCCTACTGTACAGTGTTCTGGAACTTGCCTTTTTATCAGTTACCAGTATGTTTCTAAGGTTCATCCATGTGGTTCTGTGGAATAGAGATTGTCGACATTTCCTGCTATATATTAGGCTTTTGTATGACTAGACCAGAGCGCGTTTATATGTATTCCTGCCGACATTTGGGTTGTTTCCTGTTTTTTAGGTGTCTGAACAGAACTGCTCTGAACATTCTTGCCCGTGGCCCTTGGAGCACTCCTGCTACATTTCCTCTAGAATAGATTTGCTGGTTGTTTGCATGTTTCATCTCACGTGATAGGGCCAAATTGTCCAAAATGATTGTTCTACTTTACAAGCAATCCATGAGTTCCCCTTGATACACCTTCTCTCAACATTTGGTATATTTGATTTCACAGAAGATTTATTTTGTGAGGGAGAAGGAATTGTCCCTAATTTGAGAGGATGAGCTAATTAATGCTAATCAGGCTGAGAAAGGTACTCCTAGCTCCCCTGCTTGCACTTTTGAGTACATCATTTCTTTTGCTTTTAATATGCTGTATTCATCCCTGTCGATTCAGCCGTTGCTTAGGAGTAGGACCTGGCAACACCCTTCAGGAAGAAAGCACGGATACCGGGTCAGAGAGAAAAACATCTCCTTCTCTCCTGTACCATCCCAGGGCTCCCTATCTTGTGGACAAAGACTAATTCTTGGGCTCCCTCACCCCTACACCCTTGCTGTGGTGATAGAGAAAATATAAGGCAGGTGATATTTGTCCTGGGCATCCCCACTGCTCAGGTATTGATGATGGCTCTGTGCTGGATGCTCCTAGGCCTGTTCTTGTCCCTGGGAACATTCAGGCTTGCTTTTTGTGGGAAGGGGGTGGGATATGTGTGGAAGGGGAGATTCAGGGATACAGGCCAGTGACTCTCTTCTTACTAACATTGGAGAATGTGTGTTACTCTCAGAAACAAGGCATCACTCACTAAAGCTCTGACTTGCACTGCACTGATGGGAGAGGGCTAGCATTCCCGTCTAGGTGGCAAAGGGGTATTTCACCAGGACTATCACATGGCGGGAATTTCAAGCTAGGTAAGAAGGAGGACAAGGCAGAAAGGCAGTTGGAAACATAATAACACACCAATTAGTTGACTTAATCTTGAAGCAAAGCCAAATCTCACTTTGATAAAATTGAGGCAGAGAATCAGGTTTGTTATTCATTTATATGAATTTAATTTTCTTCCCAGCAAGCCTACAACTCTGCCTCTCGGGCTCTTCAGAGATTTGGGTTCTGTCTCTATAATAAACTTGAAAATTTAAAATAAAGTCTGCACTTTTTCTCTGGAAACATTTCTGTATTTGGAGAATCCTTATTGAGGGCTGCATTTCCTAATGATCGGCTGGCTGTTTCAAGTTACTTAACCACAGATTTGAAGTTTGGTGAGCTCTCTGCCTCCAAAGTTTTTCTGAAGTCCTGGAAAATACATGATATGTTCAAGGTCACAGTTTGCTCTTGGAATTTTTGAAAATATCTATGCATGCTGATTTATGGTACTGTAGCCTTTCCCAAGCAGAGAAGACCTTGTTCCTTTGGTTTACATGCTTGGATAAAGATGTTTTCTTCTTTTTTAATGGAACTCTTCTTCTATTGGAAAAGTGATGTAGGAAAGAATAATGGAATTTACTAGCTAAAAATGATTCTGAATTGTAAAAATGCAATGCTTTGGCCAAAAACACTTCCTCTCTTGTTCCTTGTCATTAGAAGTATGTATGTGTATAATAAATAAGCTACTTGCCATTGCTTTTTATTCTCTGGAAATAGACTTTTTAATTCACTAGACATTTTCCAAGTTAAGCAAAGGAAATTGGAAGATAAATTTATGACTACAGTTTCTGGGGAATAAACATGAGGCCAGTTGGATATAACCCTAGTGAAGTAAGGGTGGTGCAACAAAGCAATGAAATCAGAACAGTCTAACTAGCCAATAAGGATGAATCACAGAATAATGTAATCTTAGGTTTGAAGGGATTTTAAAGGTCATCTAGTCCAGCAATATGATTTAGACCAAAGACTATTTTGGCTCAGCAACATAAAACCAGTGTTGGGTAGTTTGTTTTCTAGAACCAATCCAAAATTTTCTAGCAAAATCAGATTTGCCTTGCACATTTATTCTAACCTCAAACTCATATACTAGAGGTTTTCAACCTGTAATCTATGGATGGCCCACAAGGGAGCCCTAGGGCCCTCTGAAATGGCATGAAAAATTGTTTGGGATTGTATACATTTGTGCTTTATTCTAATACAGTAAATATTGATCAATATAACCCAAATAAACAAAAGTTCTTTGAGATCCTTAATAATTAAAAAAGAATTTTTTTAACAGTCCTGAGACCAAAGAGTTTGAGAAACTTTGTCTTATACATTACTGCTATCTTTCATTTCTTGCACAAAATAAATACCTTGTTTTTTCTCCTGGGCCTCTAAAACAAGTAACTGTAATGCCTCCAATTTGGACTGCCTGCTTGTGTCTCCCCCTTTCTCACTTCCACAGATTAACCATCCTGGAACCTTAGTTTTATCATAGAATCTGAAGTGACCCTTACAGATAATTTACTTAGTTTTTACAGTGATGAAACTGAGATCCAGGAAGATAAGCAATTTGTCCCAGGTCACACAGGTAGAGGCAATTACTTCTCATCTGGGCTCAAAACCTCCAGACTTCTAAGTCCAAAGCTCCCAGCCTGGCATTCAGTGTCAACACAACTACTTGTCCTACTGTTCCTAACACAGTCCCCTGCTGGAAACAGCTCATTTCCTTTGCTGTCCCCTGAACCCACTAGACCCACCGTTACCTCCAGGTGAAGGAGGTAATCTTTCCCAAGTTCAGAATGGTTTCTACCCTTTTAAATCCTACTTATTTTATATTGTATAGTAGAGAACAATTACATATAACTGTGCCCTAAATCATACATGTAATATATTATCAAACAATGATTCTTGCCTGTCTCCCTACCCCAGAATCCCACTGCACAGAAACAACCACTTTCAATTCTCCACTATTTCTTCTGTTGTATGTCTCAGTATTTCCAAATAACATACTTTAAAATGATGTTTCCTAATATTTTAATATGGGAAATTATCTATTGACTATTTACAATTCAACATCCGGATTTAGCTTCACCACCTACAACACAGATGTATCTCTTCCTGCTAGTCTTCCAATCTAGTGATGTCACAATATTTGGCTAAATCAACATTTGGTATATTAGATTGCATCATATAAAATTGCTGTCATATAACCATTTTGTCTTTTTACCATTTATTTTTAGCTTACACACAGTAAAAAATATGTATCCTTTCACAAATACCACACTGCCTTGCTTACTGTTGATTAACAGTACTTTTTTTTTTTAACAGTTCATTTTAAAATCAAGAATTCTGAGTTCTTTCATTTTTTTCTTCTTTTTCAAAATGGTTTGGGCAATTCTAGCTCTTTTCCCTTTCCATGTAAATTTAAGAATCAGAATAGGGACTTATTTTCTCAGTTTCTTTTATCCAGAGAAGGATTTTCCATTGGGGATTCACATGCCTGCTGCCACAGCTGCCATGACTGTACAGTTCCACACCTGGGGCTGGCCTCAGGGCAGGGCCAAGAGAGAAAAAGGGAGAGAAGTAGAGATTCTCCTGACCCTCTCCAGCTTGCACGGTTTTTATTCCTTTTTAGATGTGACTAACATTTAAATCAGTAGATTCTGAGTAAAGCAGATCACCTCCATGGTGTGGGTGGTCTCATCCAGTCAGTTGAAAGCCTTAAGACAAAAAAGTGAGGTCCCCAGCAGAGGAAGGATTTCTGCCTCTAAACTGCCATTGGACTCAAGACTAAACATCAACTCTTCCCTGGGTCTGCCCTGCAGATTGTGGTCTTCCAACCCCCATGGTGACATAAGCCAATTCCTTAAAATAAATCTAGACAGAAAGATACAGATATCGATATAAATACATCCTATTGGTTCTGTTTCTCTGGAGAACCCTGACTAATACAGCTACCTAGACACATAATTTTTAAAAAAAATCAATAATGCCCTTACAGTAATATAAAAGAAAAGTAAATAAAAGAAAAACAATTTATAATAAAATTATGTGGAATTCAACATATAAATTCAAGCAGTGTCCCAGTTACTACTGCTGCATAGCAAACAACCCCAAATTTGGGAGTGTAAAATAACCACTTTATTACACTCACAAATTCTGGGTATTAAGAATTCAGAAAGAGCAAAGCAATGACAGCGTATCTCAGAGCCACAGTGTCTGAGGTCTCAATTAGAAAGACTTGAGAGCTAAGAGTGACTCAGTAGCTGGGGACTTGAATAATCTGAAAGTTCGTTTACACACATCTAGTGCTTGAGTTTGACTGAAAGGTGAGACTTCAGCTGGAACTATTGAGCAGAACATGGGCAAGTGACCTCTCTATGTGGCTGTGGCTTCCTCAAAACATGGTAGCTAGGTACCAAGAGCATTCCAAGAGAGCTAAGTGGATGCTGTATCACCTTTTATGAACTAACTTTTGAAGTCTCATAACATCACTTACTCTGTGGTCACCAAGCCACCTAGATTGAAAGAGAGGGAAAATTTTTGTACTTCTTGATGGGATAAGTGCCAAAGTCATGTTGTAGGAAAAGTATATGGAATTAAGGATAGTGTCATTTTTTGGAAATGCAGTCTGCCATGGACTAGAAATAAAATATTTCCATCCATATTTCCAAAATATTCTATGAAGGGCCCTGTCAGGAATCAATATTTTAGAGCTATGGGAAACCAACTGGGAGAAAGGAGTACAGGTGACTGTGTCTTTTACATTGTAAAGATCACTTCTAGAGCAGTGGTGATTTGAGTATGATATAACAGTAAGTATAAATAAGTCCCTGAGAAGTTTCTAGAAGTAGTCCAGATGAGAAACAATGGTAGCTTTAGACTAGGGTTGAGGGGAAATGGAAAAAGCTACATGGATTTGGTAAAAGTTTCAGAGATAAAATCCATAGGATTTGCTGATGAGTGGATACAGGGCAGAGGTGGTGAAGGAGAGGAACATGTCATAAACAATGATGACAACTTTTCTTGTTTGCACAACTTGGAGGGACCATGGTGCCATTCACTAGAGCCATGGGATAAAGGTTTGGGGAAAGATCATAATTTGTGGGGGTTTTTATTTGAATAATAGGAATTATCTTTAATATCTTTCTGAAATAATTGTTTCTGTAAGGAGAACAGAATTAACTTGGTGGTTAATTGGATGATGAGTGGCTCTGATAAATTAGCTGGAAATTATTTCCCAGCTTAAAAATTAGAGGAAAGTATTTTGTTTTTCAAATGTCTAGGAAAATGATCCTTCTAAAGTGCTCAAGTTGAGCCCTCTGTCACCATTATGTCATTGTGGCCAAACCACTGTTAATTTTCTAGTTCTTCTCTGGGTTTATTTCATAATTCATAATTTTAAGCATCAGAGTTCAGCTGCACCTGTTGATATTTTCTCAGAATAAAGTGAAGGTCGTTGACGCAATTTAACTGAGGAATGTCTGGAAGGAATATTCAGGAAAGCCTACAGTGACAGTGGTGGAAGTGGTTGCCTAATCACTTGGGCTGGCTACAAAAGAATACATTTTGAGAAAGAAGAAAATTGGAAAAGAGATCAGCAACAGTCCTCTGGCCATTTCTCCCTGGCACTCTTTCTGAAACAAAGAACTGAAAGAAAACAAAAGATCCTTTCTGGATTTTATTGTTTTGCTGGAAAATAAGATTTTAGGAGATACTGGTTTTGTAATTGACACTATGAGTCTCCTTAAAATATGAGAATTGTATTTCTGTGAAATGTAATTTTACATACTATAACATTTTCTTTTCCCACTTTTTCAAATAGTAGTTTTAGTTTGTAAAGTGGAGCTCACAATATCACCCTAGCAAGATTGTGGTTCATTTCAAATAATAGATGTAAAGAACCTAAGCTCATTACTAGAATTATGGTATGCACTCAGTAAATGTTTGTATATTACTTTTATTACCATTATTACGAATTCTTTGTCATTGTTGATGACATGATCAAAGGTATTTCTAAAAGTATATGTAAAGCAGGTTTGATAATTTTCCTAAGAGTATATCAGAGCAATATGACACTGAAGCAAGTTGCAGAAAACCACTTTGATGTTTTTATTAGCAGCAGCAATAAACATGTAGAGTAACTACTAACCTTGGGAAACTTCTAGGTTTATTTAAGGTCTAGAATTAATTTAATTAATACAATAATTTTGAATACAGAGAGCTTATTCTTAAGGCTTTTATAAGCTATATGTTGACAGACAATGTATTAGTGGAAAAGAGAAAGAGATAACATTTGCAAGACCCTCAATTTAAAATTGTCATCAAAGACCCTGATCTACATTGGGGAAGGGGGATCTACTGAGCTCTGCATTGTGAAATATAATCCTCAGTTTATTATTCTTGAGATAGAATCATTTAAGAATCTCCAAAATATATACACATATTGAAGAGAACAGTTAGTGTTAGATAAGATTCTAAGGAAAGGCATGTGTGATCTTAAAATTAATTTTAGCAATAATTGCAACTAGAAAACTTTAGTTTTCATTTTGTACAACGAAGTGATAATATTCAGTTGCATAAATAATATAACTTAATGATATGCTTCTTTTCATGCTTTTTTTTCTAGTGAAAGAAAGATGAGAAAATCACACTTCGTGGGAAGTTGTAAAAGGTATTTTTTAATTTGATTTATTATAATAATGGGATAATTATATTAAAATATAACTCTTATAGATATGAGATATTATTGTAAAGATTTTTGCAGGATAAAAAAGTAGTTAGACATTTTTATGAATCCTGTGATGTTGTCAAAAGAGAATTTTGAAAACTGTAGTTGTTCTACCAAATGTAAATTGGAACCAAGTCATATATAAATTCAGTGATAATGTCTGAAGACTAAAGTGAGCTATAATTTTAGTCTTTGATCTAGACTAATTTTTATTGAGTTATACTAATAGCTATTTTAGATAATAAAATGTTATGACTATGTTGAAATGTATTCATAATGCTTACACTAATATTGAAGACACTTTCATAAAAGATGTTCCTGAAGATAGTTTACATAATAACTGAACAAGAAAATCTAGTCAGAGTGGAATTCAAAAGATATTAATAAATTATAGTCATTTTTCTTCTTGAGAAGACCTTTTTATGCATGAGTCTTCTCCTGAGGAGGTATTACATAATATAAATGATATAACTGGTAAAGAATTGCAGTATAGCATTATAGCATTTATCAGCAGGTGTTAGTCTTTTGTGTCATCTGGATTGTGAGGACCTGAGGGCATTGTCATTGACTCTGATTTAGTTGTCTTTGAATTTTCCTCAGTCCACGACAGTGACAAATAGGCATAGAGAAGACAATTAGCATGCTTCTTAACTGAGATGGATTTATTTTGTTCAGGGGTAAAAAGCATGCTTTCCCTATTGCCCTCTGTCTTGTGTATTCCTGGAGCTGGAACTGAGAAGCGCATCTTCCAGGCACCCTTGCCAGCAGGATTGCAGTGCAGACCTGCCAACAAAAGGTATTTGCATGGAGTGTGACAGGCTGAAGGGAGGTAAAGCCATTATTGTCCCTTTGACAATTGGCTTCAGCAGATTGCAAATGTAAGGTTCTGTGTAGTTTTAGGCAATCTTCAAATCACTCCCCAATGATATGGGCAGCTGAAATCTTAGCTGTGGTTTCCTATAATTTCTGACTACTACGGCATTCCTCAGCAACTAATTCTCTATAATATGTTGATTACTGCTGGTAGAACTTAAACTGATGTCTGTATTACTGATTAATCTATGACTTAAAATACTGAATAAAGTATCTAAGTAAGGTTAGTTCAAAATGACCCTTTAATTATGGATGAACCAAGAAAATGAACAATGGACTTAAAGCAGCCTGGTTTTATGTCCCAAACTTGCAACCACATAAGCTTAATTCAAAAATGTCACTCCTCATATCAGGTATATTATCTGCCAAGTGTAGCTATTAGCAAAATTCTTACTTTACTCATTGTCTTATTCTTTATTCATTCTTACTTTATTCATTGTCTGCTAAGGCTGCCATAACAAAGTGCTATAGGCTGGGTGGCTTCAACAACAGAATTTATTTCTCATTGTTCTGGAGACAGGGAAGTCCAAAATGCCAGGAAGGTAAGTTTTCTTCTGAGTCCTCTCCTCTTGGCTTGTAGTCTTCTGCCTTCCTGCTGTGTGCTCATGGGACCCCTTCTTTGTGTGCATATTGGGGAGAGAAAGAGAGAAATTTCTCATCCTCTTCTTATAAGACCACCAATCCTAATGGGTTAGGACCCCACCCTTATGACCTCATTCAATCTTAATTGCCTCCTAAAAGCCCTATCTCAATATACAGTCACATGTGGGTTAGGACCTCAACATACGAATCTGGGGGGTACACAGTTCATTCCTTAGCATTCATTAAGCTGATATGAAGATTAAAACCATAAAATTGAGGAAAATGTTATGGAGACTAGAAGTTCAAATTGTTGTCGTACTGACTTCCCACATTTATAAGTTTAGAATAACTCTCTTTTTTCCTTCATTTTAAATATTATAGTTATATCCTAGCCTAATTCAATCTATTCCCTAATAAAATTAATATGCACCTTTTGAAGTAATATTACTCTAATAAAACTCAATTACATTTGTCATATAGTGATCAAAATTCTATAGACTTAGATATACTGAAGATTTCTGTTTATAACAAAAATTTACAATATCCTTAAACTTCTAGTTCAAATCCTATAATGTAAATATAGAATTGAGAAAGTCTATTTTCATACCCTCTCTTCCTTCTCAACTACTCCATTTCTATCTGAGGCATATAATACATACATTATCCATCTCTTATTTCTCTATGATTTTCTCAAATTTCTGTACTAGATTTTTCATTGCTTCTCTATAAGATTTATAATAAAATTGCCTACATCTTTGAAGATATTTTACACAAAATCAGACTTGTTCATTATCTTCAACATCATCCTACTCCTCCTGACTCACCACCACTATAGTCTGCTCACTATATTCTTTTCTAATTAATTATATGGAATGTATATATTTTAATCTGTTTAAAAAATTATTTATGATGTAACACACTAGTTTCATTTTATCTTTGAATATCCTATGATAATCATCTTCTTAGAAGTGGAAGAGCATGACACTGTAAAAAGCCTGGGGTCTGAAGTTGAGACCTAGATTCTAATCTTGCCTGTGGCACTAACTATGGATCTTGAGTAGTAAGTTGGCTAACTGTTTTGTCATCTGTAGAAATAAGCCATTAGACTATATGACTTCAAAGCTACTTTTAATTGTAATTTTTCTTTTACTTACATTTTATTGAGCAAATACTATTGCATATCCTGTACTAAGCAGTATGGTAAGATTCTAAAAAAAGATTCATAGTGTTTCTTATGGAGCTTCTACTCCAGAAGGGAAGATAAGACAATGTCAAAAATAGATGAAAAGAGGAAGAGAGAAGACGCCTCTTTGTACTTTGTTCTTTATTGTATATGTAGTGGATTGTACAAAGTCTGACACACAGTAATGATTAGTAAATATCTATTGCACAAATCAACCAACATAAATATAAAATGAGAAAGCATAAAAAAGCACTAAGTTGCACACATATAGATTGAATCTTGTTTGATGGTATGAAATACAATTCAAATTCTGGGTGCCCATTTGGCCTTTAATCTCAATTCAATCACTTTATATTATTATTCCAAATTAATTATATGTTTTCTCTATCAGAAATAGTAGCCATGACTAAACAATAAAAAATCTGAGAAAGAAATAGAATCAAATGAACTATGGATTAATGGACTGCTTAGTAATAATACCACTTCAGCTAGTTAATTGATTTGATAGCAGTTTTGTAGAAATTAGTTATAATGATAACTCTTTAAAATTTGACCAGCATGGCTAATTTAAATTACTACTCAAAAATATAAATCTTATATAATATACTATTTATATAATACAAATTATTATTATTCAATAATTATATATTATTATTCAAAATAATCATGTTACTTTTAAAATACAATTGCAAGAAGTTTGGGGGGGGGCAAAAATACTAAGAGTAATACAGTTGCATTTTTCCGTATTTAACCCATAGCTGTTTGGTTTAACTTTGAAAGTAGCATTAAATATGCTACTTCATACAATACAAAAGTTTTTTTTTAACAGGAATTTCAGGACGAACAGCCTAATGCATTAACTTTAATCTAGCTTTATCATTTATTACCCTCCCCCCCAATTTTTTTACATTGAACACTAAATTGAATGCATTAATCTTTTCTGCTTCTAATGTATATGCTACATTTTTTCTTTGATTCTTGCTATCCTGAAGCAACAGCATTAAATTCTTTTTTTCTCTCAAACTGCAGTTGTAGATGATCATTTATCAGGTGTATATTAGAGGATAATGTGGTTTTTAGAAATTCCATTTGCTATATGCGGTCTGTGATCTTTGCACAGAGCTTTCATTTGTCATGGGATTTAGCTCTCAGCTGTGTTTAGTTTTTAGGTCTTGAGAACAAGTCAATCCATATTCAGACACTTAATGATATAATTTATGCAGTACAAAAGACTTGACTGCCCTCTATCAACCTATCTGTAGACAAGTCGTTTGAATGTAGTAACGGGTAACAATATGAAAAAAGGACCTCTTGCCAAATATCAAAGTTTCTTGAAAAACCTGACTCTGTAACTTAGCCTTAATGACATTGGCACAGCACCAGAATCTCCTAGAATATTCACTTACTCGACACTAGCCCAAAATAACCAATGTCTTAATGTGTCTGTTGACTTGTTTTGAAATCTGTTACAAACTGAAAAGTTAGAGACTAGTAACACTAAATCTTATGAAATGAGAAAATACCACAACGTGTATGACCAAGAATCCAATGTCTTTCATAGGAAAATTCTCCCTAGGTATAAGGAAAACATAATTTATAAAGCAACAAATTATCTCCTACATCATATTGGAGAATGTAAATGTAAAATAAATAAAAGTTGATCAGGGATTACCCAGCATTGTTTTACTGTCAAGATTGTTTACAGTTTGTTTGAATAAGTAGTGACTAATTTTTAAATTAGTCTTATTTTATCTCATTAAGATTTATCTTGCTGCTTTAAAAACTGAATTTAACACTTCATCAATCATTTGGTTCGTGAGGGTCCCTAAAGTGTTCCAATTCTTATTCGACTAGTATTTTATCAGGTATTCACTTCACTTTAACTTTACTATATTATTTTGTCTCAATTTATAAAAGAAATCTTTATACTGTCATTAATTCCTCAAGTGATTATAATTAGAATCATAAGATGTTGATTTCAAATAACTTTCCATCTTTTCGAAGGGAGGAACCAAAGATTCATGAAAAGATTTTAGGCACTCTGAAGTTTAGTATATTTTATACCTCCAAATGCCTATTTGTGGTTAATAACATAAAGACATTTTCCATCCTTGATAAATTAAAAGCCTTATCAAAATTCATGTGATTTTTTGGCTACTGGAGCCTTTATTAAAGCTCATTATAAATGAAGTCTAGAATGCCCTTCATTAAACTGTGTCTGAAGTTTGGATGGTGATAGAACTAGTTCATATGGGAATTAGAGTAATTTAAAGATGTACATGAAAAGGTTTAGGACACCATCAAAGATGATCAACGATATTATCCATGGTAGTGTGCATGTCTCCAATGGGTATTAAATAAATGGTTGTTATTTACAAAGTGAATGATAGGTTATCTAAGGGCATACCTCATAAACATGTAGTCTTTGTGGATATGTGTTATAAAAGTCAATTAATAGAAAATTTAAGTGGTTATTACTCTTCTTTTAGCCTGAGATCAATCTCTGGCAGTGAAGGATGAAAGGAATTTTGATCTCCACATTGCCATGGAGTCTGACCTCCCTTGTGTAAAAAGGGTATGGATAGGTTGATGCCTCTTATACAAGATTTTTCAAGCATTTCTAACAGTGATCCACAAAAAATTAATTTTACATTGCAATACACTTACACACACAAACACACACACACACAAGAAAATATTTCTTACCATTACTCTACATGACCTACACATACATATTTTTTCTATTCTTCTATTCAGTTCTATTACATCTTTAAATTACTGCTTTCATATCACCAACTTGATTTCATGATATCTAATGGGTCATGAACTACAGCTTGGAAAATACTCTCCTAGACCATATCCAATATGCATTGACACAGTCAAGAGTTTATCAGAGAAGAATGGAGCAACTTAGAGGAAGATTGTTAAGAGCACCAGCAACAGAGACTTTGCACATTAGCTCAGAATCAGACATGAACATGACAATGGGCCAGTGACAATGGGTTTTACTAAAGCAGATGCTAATCTCCCTAGATCCTAAAGGTTTGAAGGGTGCTTTTGAATTTAACCCTGACACAGACATATTTTCTAAGGGTTAACTTTTGCTGTTGCCTCTCTTTTGTCTTCCACATTCAATATTTCACTGACTTCTCTGAAATATCTCTTGGACTTCTCCTTTCTATTCCCATTGTCATCACTCTAGTTCAGGAGTGAACTAGATCTGCTTCCCAGATCATTGTAGAAGCATCTCGTTGCTTATCCTCTGTGGTTGCTACGAGGCTTATCTTTGTAAAGAATTGCCCAGTTACATCATTCAACCTGGTTAGAACTCCATAATGATGTTGTACTTCCTAATATATGAAAAGAGCAAAGAGGATCAATATTTACAGAACATTTACTTTGTAGCAGGAGTTGGATTGTGTTCTTTTCTATTCATTACTTCCCTTAATTCTCAAGACTATATTATAAAATAGATGTTTTTGGTAATTCAGAAAGAGACAATAAAAATTACACCTTGCTAAAAAACCAATAACATCACCCGTAAGTATTAGTTTCATAGTGCTTCTGTAAAAAATTACCACAAAGTTAGATAATATCATAAATCACAAACATAAATGCACATGTATTATCTGACAGTTCTGGAGGTCAGAATTCTAACAGAGCAAAAGTTAAGGTGTTGGCAGGACTTTGTTCCTACTGTGGGCTCTAGAGAAGACTCAGTTCTTTTTGTCTTTTCCACCTTCTGGGGACTGCCCACATTCTTCTGCTCATGGTTCTCTTCCATCTTCAAAGCCAGCCATTGCATTCCTTCAACCTCTGCTCCTGTAGTCACATCTCTTCTCTGGATGCTCCTGCCTTTGTGTCCTTTATAAAGACCCTTGTGATTGTATTAGGTTCACAGGTATAATCCAGGATAATCTCCCTATCTCCAGATTATTACAAGCAAAATTATGCCCATTGGTCTGGCAGTTTAAAGAAAATGGACAAATTCCTTGAAAGATACAAATTATTTGATTTCTCTACTGTTAAATAAATCATAGTTCCAATTTGATCAAGTTGACACAAAATGGTAACAAGGGCAAACAAAAAGGATTTAAGAATTAATCTAAAAAGAATGCACAAGAATTTCATGGAGAAGTTTTACAGTTCAATTTTAGGACATAGAAAAAGGCCTCAATAAACAAAGAAAAAATAACTATGTTCATGGATGGCATGACTTGAACCAATAAAGATAATGACTTTGCCCCCAAATTAATCTAAAAATTCTTTACAATACCAATCAAATGTTGAGATGAATATTTTGAAGTACCTAACATATATACTAATATTTATGTAAGAATAACTACCCAAGAAGGGCTCAGTCAGCTTGAGCAAGAATAGCAAATGGGGAGAAATCAACCTGTGAGATGTTAAGATACATTAGAGGGGCTTCCCTGGTGGCGCAGTGGCTGAGAGTCCGCCTGCTGATGCAGGGGACACGGGTTCGTGCCCCGGACCGGGATGATCCCACATGCCGCGGAGTGGCTGGGCCCGTGATCCATGGCCGCTGAGCCTGCGCGTCCGGAGCCTGTGCTCCGCAGCGGGAGAGGCCACAACAGTGAGAGGCCCGCGTAACGCAAAAAAAAAAAAAAGATACATTAGAAAGCTGTAACAATAAAAACAATAAGATATCTGTACAGGAATAGATAAATAGATCAGTAGAACAGAACAGAATACTCACCAATAGGCTCATATATTTATGGACACTATATATTAAAAATTATACTTAAAATCAATGAGGAAAACATTGCACAGTTGAAGGGTTAGGAAATTATTTTGCTTTTTGAAGCTAAAGAAAAGCTGGATTTTAACATTACACCATATTGCAAATATGAATTCAAGATAGATTAAATACCTAAGTGTGAAAGATGAATCTATAATGCTTAAAAAAATGAATATCTCTGTAAACTTCGTATGTGAAAGAACTTCTTAAATAAGACTCCAACAACATAAACTCTAAGTTGAAAAAACAGATATTTATCAAATTCACCCAACAAAAGACACTACATACAAAGTTTTAATATGTGAATGATTAGAAAATTATAGATTAATAGAAAACATTTGCAAATATCTGGAACAGAGATTAGTATCCAGACTACAAGGAACTCCTACAAAGGCAAAGGAAAAGGCAAGAAATGCAAAAGAAAAATAGACAAATAATATAAATTGGCAATTCACAGAAGTGAAAACATAAACATTCCATATATAGAGCTTCTTAGCCTCACTAGATATTGGAGAAAAAAAATCAAAATAATAATTAGATACCACTCTATGTCAATAGATGGTAAAATTTAGAAACTTTAAAATGGGAAATTGCATGCACTGCTGGTGAAAGCCTACCTGGAGAGTAATTTCTGTTGATCTGATGACCCAAGAATCCCACTTTCAGGCATACAACTAAAAAAATTAAGCAAGAATATTTATCGTGGTGCTGTTCAGGGCCATACTAAGTGTTCATAACTAAGAAAATTGGAAGTAAATATGGTAGATACATTCATAATGTATATTGTTATGCAACAATTAAAAATAATGCCACTAAATGTATTCATGACATGGATACATCTTTAAAACATTTTATTGACTGCTTTGAAAACAAATGGACAAGTTCTATAGCACAATACCATTGTCAAATTAAACTCATACATACAAAAACAATGTATATTTTATAAGAATACATACACATATATATCATACACAAAGTGATGGTCTGTGGTAAAAGGAAAAATAAAAAAAAACAACATAGAAAACCACACGGACTGAGGACGAGACTGTGCCATGAACTGTGAAAGATGGTTAATGCAGTTATTTACTCCTAAAACAAAATTAATTGTTCCTGGGCTTCCCTGGTGGTGCAGTGGTTGAGAGTCCGCCTGCCAATGCAGGGGACACGGGTTCGTGCCCCGGTCCATGAAGATCCCACATGCCGCGGAGCGGCTAGGCCCGTGAGCCATGGCCGCTGAGCCTGCGCGTCCGGGGCCTGTGCTCCGCAACGGGAGAGGCCACAACAGTGAGAAGCCCGCGTACCGCAAAAAAAAAAAAAAAAAAAAAAAAATTAATTGTTCCTAAGATATCCTGATTTCTAAGGATATCTAAAGATAAATGGGTGAAGGTGGTCCTGCTAAGTTGGAATAGACTTATGAGGAGTCTTTTTCATGAAGGAATTCAAGGAATGTGTGAAATAATATTTCCTACTCCTTTAAGATATATAGAGTTGTTTGGGGGCTGAGTTATACCATGCAGCTGTAACAAGACCCATGTACCCATATGAGGTGTATAACAAAGGAGAAGTATGCAGAATAAATACCCACATTCCATGTTTGTGGCAGCACGTGTGGCTGAGCAGTGAGAATGGTCACCAGACTCTCCTCAGAGGAATGTTCAATATTGTATAATGACAAATATAATCAGAGCAATACAGATTGCAGCCCTAGCTGGGCATGGGAGAATAACTTGTTTGTCCTGAGAAGCCCAAGAGCCTTACCAAGGGATCAGCTACATGTCAGAAGCTACTTGGGAACAACCCCATGGCTCCCTTTGCAGGTAAAGTTAAGTAACTCATGTAATTTCATATGTGAACAAGTTAATGAATGTGTTTCTGTAATGTGAAGATAAACAGGTATGCCTTTGTGAGGATAAATGTACATTTTTTTGTATGCGTAACAGGTTAACCCCAAGTGAGCCTCAAGTCCAAGAATTTTTGAGTCTTTGATGAGGACACACTGAAATGGGACTAAGCTGAAGTCGAGCAGCCTCAGCTTGGCTGAAGGTTGATAAATCAGTACATTCAAGTTCAAATAAACCAGACTATAGGAAGTACTCTATTGTAGAATCATTATGTGACTATTCCTTCAGGTCTGTAGGACCATGCATGTTCCAGGGTAAGGGATGCGTTTCCCCTCAAAGGAAAGGAAATTCTTGCTTACGTCATCCTAAGAATAGGTCAGTACAAGTGCACGATAGAAGTATGTGGCAGGTAGACCTAAGTTTGGAGTAAGAATAAAACTTGCTCTTCTCTCCAGGCCCCAGTATCATTTGGCCTAGTCTCAGAAGTATGGTGATACCTCGTGGTCCACACTGGTGTGAAGACAAACCAGGAAGCCAGCTTGGTCAAGGACTCTGGAACAGGGGTCAGAAAATTTTTTTCATGAAAGGTCTAAATATTAAATATTTTAAATTTTGCTGGCAAGATGGTCTCTATCATAACTGATCAACTCTGCTACTGAAGTGAGAAAGCAACTATAGACAAGACATGAACAAATAGGCGTGGCAATGTTACAATAAAACTTTACTTACAAAAACAAGCTGCAGACAAGAATTGGCCCACAGGCTATATTTAGTCGACCTTTACCCTAAAACAAGTCTGGAACTTTAAAATAGGGTAAATTACTTTCTTTTAAAATTTACTTCCGTGATCATTATCTTTTGGTAAAGTACCAATAGAGGTTATAGCATCATCTTACTTTTACTGTTTAAGTACAAGTGTTCCATGTAGTCCAAGTCCCCTGAGCAACAAAAAATTTTAACCTTAGTTTATTTTTCCATCTGAAGATATCTTTACTTTGCTTTCATTCATGGAGAATATTTTTACTGGATTTGGTATTCTGAGGTTATTCATTTTTCTTTCCACAACTTAAAGATGTTTACCCACTTTCTTCTGAATTGTCCTTCATAGTTTCTGATAAGACACAGTCATTTGAATCATTGTTCTCCTGTATGAAGTATGTCATTTTTCTCTGAGTATTTCTATATTTTCTGCTTATCTTTAGTTTTTAGCATCATATGATGTGTCCAGAGATGGTTTACTTCTTATTTATCCTTTGTGCATTTTGCTGAGCTTCTTAAATGTGTAAATTTGGGAAAGTTTTAATCATTTTAGCACCTATTCTTTCTCTATAGTCTTCTGTCATTCCAATTATGCATATGCCAGACCTTTTGATATTGTTTCACCAGTTCCTGAGATTCTATTCATTCAGTTTTTTTCTCTGTTCTTTATATTATATAATTTCTATCATCTAACTTACCAAATCTTTCTTCTGTCATTTCTATTCTACTGTTAAGTACATTTGCTGACTTTTTTTTCTTTCATATATTGTATATTCAGTTCTACAATTTCCATGTTATTCTTTTTAATATTTTCTAATTATTCACTGAAGATTCTTATCTTTTCACTAATTGTGAACATGTTTTTTCTTTATGTCCCTGAACATAATTAAAATAACTGATTTAAAATCTTGCTAACAAATTGCAACATCTGGATCATCTAAGAGTTTATTGATTATTTTTTCTCTTGAGAATGGGTCACATTTTCCTAGTTTTGTGAATGTTGAATAATTTTGGATTTTATCCTGGGCATAGTTAATGTCATATTGTGGAGACTCTAGATTCTGTTATAATCTTCTAGAAAGGATTTTTGTTTTCTGTTTATTTTAGCAAGGAGTTAACTTGGTTGAGCCCAAACTGCAAATGACAGCTCAAAACCCAGTTCAGTTCTTTTATTGTTTTTTTGAGCACTTTTCAGCTTGTCTCCAGCATGCATGATATGGGGGTCAGTCAGAGATCTGGGAAGAATTTATATGCAGAATTAGGTGATCTCTCTGGCTCTCTACTTTCCAGGACTCCCTCCTCACTCATTCACTTTCCAGTAGCTGTGGTTGTCCTGAATGTCAGCCTCTGATTCTTAAGGCAGAAAACACTGTGGATTTTCTATTGGAGGGGTGTGTGTGTGTGTGTGTGTGTGTGTGTGTGTTAAGAACACTTAACATGAGCTCTACCTCTTAATAAAATTTTAAGTGTACATTACGGTATTGTTATAAGCACAACGTTGCACAGGAGAGCTCTAGAACTTATTCATCTTGTATAACTGAAACTTTATACCCACTGAAAAGCAATTCCCTGTCTCCCCCCGACCCAGTCCCTGGCAACCACCACTCTACTCTCTGCCTCTATGACTATTTTAGATATGTTATATAAGTGGAATCATGCAGTATTTGTCCTTTTGTGACTGATATTCATTTAGCATAATGTAGTCAAGACTCATTCATATTGCTGCAGGATTTCTTTCTTTTTTTAAGGCTGAATAACATTCCATTGTATACCTATACCACGTTTTTTTTATCAGTTCACTACTCTATGGACTTTAGGTTGTTTCCCTGTCTTGGCTATTGTGAACAGTGCTGCAGTAAACATAGAAGTACTAACATTTCTTCAAGACCCTGATTTCAATCCTTTTGGATAAATACCCAGAAGTGGTATTGCTGGAACATATGACAATTCTATTTTTAATTTTTTTAAGAACTACTATACTGTTTTCCATAGTGGTTACACCATTTTTCATTCCCACTAACAGCATACAGTCGTTCCTATTTATATGTATCCTCACCAACACTTGTCTTTTGTTTTTTTGATAACAACCATCCTAAGTGGTGGGAGGTAGTATCTCAATGTAGTTTTGATTTGCATTTCCCTGATATTAGTGATGTTGAACACTTTTTCATATAATTTTGTCCATTTATCTTTTTTAGAGAACTTAAGTCCTCTGTCCATTTTTTAATCAAGTCTGGTTTGTTTGTTTGTTTTTTTACTATTGAGTCATAGGAGTTCCTTAAACATTTTAGAAATTAACACCTTATCAGATATATGGTTTGCAAATATTTTCTGCCAGTCTATAGGTTTCCTTTTCACTCTGTTTATTATTTTAGTTTTTGTTTTTTTGCTAGGCAGAAGCTTTTTAGTTTGATGTATTTATTGAAGTTTTAGCCACCCAGTATAACACTAACTTTGGTCTGCCTTCAAGCTAAGAGTCATATTAAGTGGGCAACTCACCCTATGCTGTTCCTTCCTTCCTAGTGTCAATTCCCTTCCAGAATCTTCTTGCTTTTGTTCACTCTTCTTTTGTTCACCTGATTTCAGGTGGTTGTCCCTGTTGTTGAATGTACTTTATTCAGAGTTTACAATTGTTATCTGTGAAGATACTGGGTCTAGTAGGATCTCACTTAATCATACTAGAAGTGGAAATCTGAGAAAATGAATTATAAAATAATATAAATAAGAGCCACTTCTCCCTTTGCCACCCTGTTTTTGTGTGTGTGTGTGTGTGTGTGTTTTTGCAGCATACGGGCCTCTCACTGTTGTGGCCTCTCCCGTTGCGGAGCACAGGCTCCGGACGCGCAGGCTCAGCGGCCATGGCTCACGGACCCAGCCGCTCCACGGCATGTGGGATCCTCCCGGACCGGGGCATGAACCCGTGTCCCCTGCATTGGCAGGCGGACTCTCAACCACCGCGCCACCAGGGAAGCCCTGCCACCCTGTGTTTAAGTGTTGGTAGCAGCAATGGTTATCTCTGCAGAATGGTTCAATATAGCAATGAAGGAATCTTCCAGAAACTAATGTCATGGCAGATGACAAGGTGGCACAGAAGAACTTGAAGGGTCTAGTACTGAGAAGCTGGGAGACAGTGCCCTGACAAACTAATATTAGCTGAAGGCTACCATTATGGGGACTCTTTATGACAATAAATAAATAAATTGCTCCCTTTTAGTCCAGATTGTACATGCAAAGGAAAGGAACCATATTCTTGCCGATGAGCTAAGATGTTTTGTTTATAAAAACAGAAAACGCTGAAGTAATATTTAAATAAGTTACATAAGAATGATGTAAGGGAAAGAAAGCCAATGCCAAGGTGGAGAACTATAAATTTGGAATAAATATGCAGTACACAATATTGCTCTTTCTAATACAAATAAAATACTTGGAACCATTATAGAACTCCTAGCAGTTAATATTCACCTGGCTTATAAACTGAACTTGACATCCTTTTATTTCTGTTGGAAATGTTTTTATCACAAAAATATTAGAATTAGAATCACTATTCAACCCACAGTCTCCAAATATTTACATGTTCAATTAAGGAGAATGAATTCTGATGTACCAAAACTAATTAAATACATGACGATGTCATAAAAAGTCTACTTATCCTACATGTGAGGAAGTAACTGCCCCTTTCAGAAGTACGGATGTGGCATTTCTTGTCATCAAAACCTTGTAAAAATGTAAAAGTATAAAATGTATAATATTATAGACATGTTTAGTATAAAGAATAAACACTGAGGCAAAGTGGTTTGAATATTAAGACCTCAGCTAAGTTTTCCTTGAACTTATTACCTTACAAATCTAAACATGAGTCTAGGACTCTCACACAAGCTGAGGTGGTTTATTATTATAAATTGGCACAAAGATGTAATAGACAGGGCAAGTGGCTAAAAGCTCTACTAACCTCATAAATTTAAAAAAGCAAAAAAATCTCAGCCTCCTGGCTTAGTAGTCAAATAGTAATTCTGAATTATAAAATTACTACTATGTAGTGATTTGTGTGATCTGGTACCTTTACGAATATGCTTTGGAAAGAGGGAAGGCAAGTGAAATTATTCTGAAAACAATGTATGAGAAGCAGAAATCCCCAATCAATCTTCCCTTATTTCACAAATAAGTTAGAGAAAGAATAAATGGGAGGTAAGACTGTGATAAAGTAGTAGGGAAAGAGATGGAGTTTTAAAGAGGTTTGGGGATTCTATCAGTATGTGAAAGCACTAAGAGAACTAGAGTTCTACCCCTTAGAAAACCAATACACGCTCTGGTCTAGCCTGGGATCAGTTCTGAGAATAGAGGACAGGGACCATAAGAAAATCTTGAAGGAGATTTAAGGAAGAATTAGGCAAGAAATTGTGTGTGTGTGTGTGGGTGTGGGTGTGTGCACCTGATAGCCATGGCTTTTTGGACAGAACATTTTCTTTAATGTTTCTAGAATACGTTGCAATTTATTCATTGAATGAATAAATTTATATTGAGCACCTACTATAAGATAAGTACTAGGGGAAAATTGTGGATAAAACAGGGTTTCTGCCTTCTTGAAGCTTAGATTTCAGTGAGAGATACAGGCAACAAGAACACAATCTCAATACAGTACGATGCCAGGGAGAGGGAACTGCTCTGTACCATGGAAGCATGTAGGAGGAGGGCTCAACCTAAACTGAGGGGAAGGGTATTCAAGGAACACTTCACCGAATTAATGCTTAAAGGAACTGTTTTAGAAACACAGGGAGGAGTGTAGAAGGCTGAGACATAAAGAGCAGATGTGAAGATAATGGGGTGAGAAACAAGGATGGAGAGGTGAACAGGACTCAGTTAATAAAGGGTCTTATACACCATGTTATAGAGCCTAGTTTTTGTCTTGAGAACAGTGGTGAGCAGAAGAGGCATGATCAGATTTGCATTTTAGAAAGATCACCATCTGGTGAATAGATGGGTGGGTGGGGCAGAGCCTGAGGCAAGGAGCTTAGAAGGTTCTTGCAGTAAGTCACAGGAGAGAGGCTCATGGCTTTATTTAGGGTAGAAGCAGTGGGGATGCAGGAAAGTGGGCAGATTTGAGAGGTACCAAGGACATAGAGGTACCAAGATTTGATGTTTGGTCAAATGTTGGGAGTTTGGAAGAGGGATGTGTGAAGAATACTGCTGAAAATGCTGTTTTGGATTGGTGAACAATGTATTATTTATTGAATGAAAAAGCAAAAGATGAGAGACAGTTTGGAATTGGGGAGTAGAAATAATGAGATCACTTTTAGGCATGTTCATTTGAGGCATCTGTGGATATCCAAGTGAAGCTGTCAGATATGTCAGTTTATGGATTAGGGACTGGTTGGAGGGATGGATGGAAGGATGGATGCATGATTTAGAAAGAATGTGTTGAAGCTATGGAAGTAGATGAGACCTATGAGGAGGAACACATGGCATAAGAAAAAAGAGCCAAAAATAGTTACCTGATGTGAAATAACATTTCAGAGATGGAGAGACGAAAATGCTCTGATACAGAAAACTAAGAAGAAACATCCAGAGAGGAAGAAAACCAGGAAAGTGTGTTATCATGGAAGCCAAAGGAGGAGAGTTTGTTGGAAAGAGAAAGTGTTCAACAGCATTGAATATTACTGAGAGGACAAAAAAATGGAAAGTATAAAATATCCTTTAAATTTAGTAACAGTCACACAAATAATAGCTGCCCTGTTGCAGAGTAGCAGATTCCTCCCTTATAGAAAGGAAATAAAAGGTTTTTAATGCTTCTCTGCGAATTGGTCAGTCTGCTCAGAGAATCCAGCCCACAATGTACTGGAGTCTTCAGTTACATTCACAAACACTAGGGTGTGTGCACCTTCTCAGCATTCAGCATTTACAATGATCCCACCGAAGACTACAATGAGAAATAAATAAACCCCTCCTTTTGTCAATTGTTTTGTCTCTTTCTTTTCCTCCTCGTCTGATCCTCTGCTTTTCAATGGGATTCAGTACTAAGGAGTCTTAAATGTACAGCTTTGAAAAAGAAAGACCTCATAAGTAGAAGAATTCAGCAGTATCAAGCAAAAATGCCCATGTTTGGGCACTCCACTTATCTTCTACGGCAGCTCATCTTCTGTACTATTCTAAAAGCGTGTGCTGTGGGCACGATATTTATAACCTGGTCTTTATAACCTGGCAGCAGAATTACCTCCCCAGGGTTGCTACCAACCAAGCACTCAACCATTTTGCAGTCCATCAATTATAGTGCCCTTAAAAGAGATGTCACAGGAAGAATAATCCACATCTCCTTACATTTACACACACACACACACACACACACGCGCGCGCGCGCACACGCGCATGCACGCGAGTCAGTCAGTCCTCTTCTACACCTTTGCTCACTATTTCCTCTTTAGTGAATATTCTCCCTTGAATTATAGTTGACCATTTTCTTGTCTCTCACTTTCTATTTAAGTTTCTTCAAAACAGAGGTAATCTCTTGTACTTTCATCCTGCCGACACCTAACATCACGCCTCAGACATAGCGAATACTTGACAAATAGTTGTCAAATTTGAACTTATTTAATTAAATTAAGAGCTTATCAGGGTTCTTTCAGTTCTTAGCTCTTTACAAAAGTTGGAAAGCATTATAGTTATTTTTCAATTTCTAAGGTAAACTCTCTACTTCGTGGACATAATTTAACGGTCTAACTTATTTTGTGGTTTACATCATGAGGTTATATTCATTCTGCTGATTGACTCTTAAGACTCTGATTGTCCTATGTTATAAGATGCTCTTAATATAGAGAAAAGTTTTCAAAAATACAATACCGAACTGTTAGAACACCAGCATTGGGAAATTCACTGAACTTTGGCTATATTTTATTGCACAGTAATTATATCTCCCTAAAGTGTATTTTAAAAATTACTCTTGAACAAACCAATAATTAGTAAGGAGATTGAATCAGTAATCCAAAACTTACCAACAGAGAAAAGCCTGGGACCAGACGGCTTCACTGGAGAATTCTACCAAACATTTAAAGAAGAGTTAACACCAAAACTCCTTAAACTCTTCCAAAATATTGAATAGGAGGGAGCAATTCCAAACTCATTCTATGAGGCCAGCATTACCCTGATACCAATGCCAGACAAGGATGCTACAAGAGAAAAAAAACTATAGACCAATATCTCCAATGGATATTGATGCAAAAATCCTCAACAAAACACTAGCAAACAGAAATCAGTAGTACTTTAAAAGGATTAAACACACCTTGACCAAATGTGTTATATTTCTGTAATGCAAGAATGGGTCAACATATGAAAATCTATTGATGTAATACTCCATGTTAACAGAATGAAGGACAAAAAACACATGATTATAACAATTGATGTAGAACAGTCATTTTATAATACTTAACACATTTTCATGGTAAAAAAAAACACTCAACAAATTAGAAATAAAAGGAATGTACCTCAACTTAATAAAGCCATATATTAAAAGCCCACAGCTAACAACATACTCAATGGTGAAAGACTAAAAGTTTTCTTTTAAGATCGGGAACAAAACAAGTTTGCCTGCTCTCACTACTTCTATTCAAGACAGTATTGGAAGTCCTAGCCAGAACAATTAGGCAAAAAAAAAAAAAAAAAAAAAAAAAAAAACAACAACAAAAAACCATAATCCAAATTGGAAAAGAAACAAAATTATCTTTGCAAATGACATGATCTCATTTGTATAAAAATCCTAAAGATTCCACAAAAATTCTTTTAGAAATAAATTCAACAGAGTTTCAGGACACAAAGTTAACATACAAAATTCAGCTCTATTTCTATATACTAACAACGAACCCTTCTGCCACAAAAAGTTAGGAAAACAATTCCATTTGCAATAGCTACAAACAGAATAAAATACTTAGGAATAAACTTAACCAAGGAACTGAAAGTATTGTACACTAGAAACTACAAAACTTTGCTGAAGGAAATTTTAAAAGACACAAATAAATGGAAATGCATCTCAACTCCATGGATTGAAAGACTTAATATCCGTAAGGTGCCAATACTATCCAAAGCTATCTACAGATCAAATAAAATCTCAATGAAAAGAACAACACCAATTTTTTACAAAAATGCAAATATCCATCCCAAAATTGGTATGGAATCTCAAGAGACACCAAATAGCCAAAACAATTTTGAAAAAGAAGAACAAAGTTGGAAGAGTCACACTTCCTGATCTCAAAACATATTGCAAAACTACAGTAACCAAAAGTGTGGTACAATCATAAACACAAACCAGTACCAATGTAATGGAACAGAGAGCCCAGAAACAAACTCTCCCATACATGGTCAAATGATCTTTGATAAGAGTGCCAAAAACCTGGACTTCCTTGGTGGCGCAGTGGTTGAGAATCTGCCTGCCAATGCAGGGGACACTGGTACCGGAAGATCACACATGCCATGGGGCAAATAAACCCATGCACCATAACTACTGAGCCTGTGCTCTAGAGCCCACAAGCCACAACTACTGAAGCCTGTGTGCCTAGAACCCATGCTCCACAACAAGAGAAGCCACTGAAATGAGAAGACCACATACTGCAACAAATAGCCCCTGCTCGCCACAACTAGAGAAAGCCCACGCACAGCAACAAAGGTACAGCACAGCCAAAAATAAATAAATAAATAAATAAATAAATAAATAAAGTTATTTTTAAAAAAGAGTGCCAAAAACCCACAATGAGAAAAGGACAGTCTCTTCAATAGATAAAGTTGGGAAAACTGGATAACTACATGCAAAAGAACGAAGTTGAATTCTTATCTTACCTTTTATACAATAACTAACTTAGAATGGATTAAAGACCTAAATGTAAGATTCAAAACTAAAGTTCTCAGAAAAAAATATAGAGGAAAACTTCATGGCATTGGACTGGATTTGGGAATGATTTCTCAGATGTGACACTACAATCACAGGCAACAGAAGCAAAATAGACAAATGGACATCAAATTTATAAACTTCTATGCATCAAAGGACAACCATCAACAGAGTGAAAATGCAACCTATGGAGTAGAAGAAAATATTTATAAATCATATATCTGATAAGGGATTAATATCCAGAATATATAAAGAACTTCTACAACTCAACAACAAAAAGTCAAATAACCTGACTAAAAAATTGTGCAAAGGATTTGAACTGACATTTCTCCAAAGATAATATACAAATTGTCAACAAACATATAAAAAGGTGCTCACCATCTAGTCATTAGAGGAACGTAAATCAAACCCGCCATGAGATATAACCTCACAACTTAGTAGTTAGGATGGCTACTATGAAAATAATAATAATAACAAAACTTATTGGCAATAAAAGTGTTGGCAAGGATGTGGAGAAATTGGCACCCTTGTGCACCACGGTGGGAATGTAAATGGTGTCATCATCACTTAATACATCATACTGTATGAAAAAACAGTATGGACGTTCTTTGAAAAATTAAAAATAGAATTACCATGTGATTCAGCAATCCCACTTCCGATTATATATCCAAAAGAATTCAAAGCAGGATCTCAAAGAGATATTTGCACACCTAAGTTTATTGCAGCATTGGTCACAATAGCCACGAGGTGGAAGCAACCCAAATGTCAATTGACAAATAAATGGATAAAGAAAATATGGTATATACATACAATGGAATACTATGCAGCCTTAAAAAAGAAAGAAATCCTGTCACATGCTATACAAGATGGATGAACCTCATGGACATTAAGCTAAGTGAAATAAGCCAGTTACAGAAAGGGAAGTACTGTATGATCCCACTCACATGAAATGTCTAAAGTAGTCAAAATCAGAAATAGAAAGTACAAAGGTGGTTGCCAAGAGCTAGAGGGATGGTGGAGAGGGAATTAGTGTTTAATGGGCATAGAGTTTCAGTTTTGCAAGATGAAAAAGTTCTGGAGTTCTGCTGCACAACAATATGACCAAACTTAATGCACCTGAACTATACACTAAAAATGGTTAGAATGGTAAATTTTATCATTTTTTACCACAATTAAAAAAAAATTACTCTTGTCAGAGGCTAAGAATATCAATCACATTACAGGTATCTCCCATGTCTTTAATCTGACATTCATATATTACTGAATCATAGAGTCTTATACTTGCAAATTAATAACAAATCTTGGTTTTACAAGGAATATTCTAATGAAGTTTGTCCTTTGTTAAATCTCTCCTCAATTTTTACCTGAAAGAGAACTTCTCTGGCCACACTCTCTAAAATAAACTCTCATCAGTCTCCATCCCCTTTTCTCCACTTTGTCTTCATAGAACTTTATAGCACTCCCTGACATTAAATATTTTATCTCTCTATTTACTTTTCATTGTCTGTCTTCTGCCTAGAGTATACGTTCCATTGGGACAGGAACTTTGTATTGTTGTGTGATATTGGCAGCACCTAGAAGAATGCACATGTATGGCAGGTTTTCAATCATTACATGAACAAATAAATTGACATTATTGAGAGAAATAACTTCTACATGAGAGAGGGAATTTTATCTGGGCCATCTATTCTAATTATTTCTTATATCACAAGTACTTTTGTTTCCAGCCTGTTTAAATTAATGAAATCTAGATTTCAGCATGGCAAATCCATTCATTTGAACAGCCATTATGATTTATCACTTACACTGAGCCAATAAGCATCATATATAAAGACAGCTAAAGTAATTGAATTAGTCATACAGCCATATGTCATGATGAAATATATGTTTTAATTAAATGATTTTTTTTCTTTAGCTTACTAACCACCAAAATTATAGCTCTTGTGTTTTAAGCTCTTTTCAACTTGGATACATTCTTCATATTAAGATACTAATCTACGTCTTGTTTTGCTCCTTATTACTTTTTGGTTTTGTTTTGTTGCTTTTTAAAAACATTATTTATTTATTTATTTTTGGCTGCTTTGGGTCTTAGTTGCTGTGCATGGACTTCTTATTGTGGTGGTTTCTTTTTGTTGCAGAGCACAGGCTGTAGGCTCACAGGCTTCAGTAGTTGTGGCATGTGGGCTCAGTAATTGTGGCGCATGGGCTTAGTTGCTCTGAGGTATGTGGGATCTTCCCAGACTAGGGATCGAACCTGTAGGGATCGTGTCCCCTGCATTGGCAGGCGTATTCTTAACCACAGCACCACCAGGGAAGTCCCTGCTCATTATTACTTAAGCCAGTTAAATTTCATGTCACTTCGCTATTTTTGACTCTCCTCTAAATTTTGGAGCTTTTAAGGAATACACATTAAAGAGGGATTACCAGGTGTACTTTCATTATAGGAGATTTTGTTGACCCTTTTGTGAACTTGTCCATTGTAGTTGTAGACAACAGATTATAGTCTAATGAATGTAACCTAACAGAGCCAGCAAGACTTGTGTCTGAATCACAACTCAGCCACTTACTAGCTTTGGTGGACTTAAGTTAGTTAAGATCATTGATTTGCAATTTCTCATCTGTGAAATATGCCAATAATGCCTAGGTCACAGGTATATTAAGAAAATTAAATAAAATAATATATGTGACAGTTCCTGAATACCTGGCACACAACACATGATCTGTTTTCTTACTGTTTTTTCCCTTAATTTCAGCTATACTTTATTGATAATTAGTAAGTTAACTTCTAAAAATTGAATGCCACTTTAAATACTCCAGAAGAAATCTGGCTACTTTAAGAAGTTCTATAATCAAACTTTTCATTAAGAGAAAAACCCTTTTGTAAAGCAATGACTCACTTTAAATTTTTATACTTTGAAGTTTCTGTTAAATTAAGTCATAACTTTTATTAATTTAAATGCTTTCAGTTAAAGCTATTTGTTTCTTCACCTTCATAATTCAAAGAAATGTTTTCACTTTCTCTCCAAACATGTAATATAACCAATAATATAGTAAGCACTTTATCTCTGTAACTTTCTCTCAAGCAATCAAAAAAATTAAGTTTATTGTGGTTACCTAATAGACTATGTTGGATCTGGTAACAACCCCTCTGCTAGATGTTAGGATGCACAACATTTAGTAAGACCATAAATAATCTGAATGTATACTAATGCTTGTTAACCCAGATCTTTAACATATTATATTACTTTTTAAGTTCTTAGGATATCAAGTGTAATAAGAATAGAATTTCTTTTTGGTTAATAAATAGTACATAGTTTTAACCAATTTTCGTACTTCTAGTTTTTCTAATCCTCATCCCTAAACAAGCAAAACAATGGGAATAAGTACACCAGTGTTCTTTTTCTTTTTACGTAATACTTTAAGCTCTTGTCAACTGGGTATCTAGTCTCCTGGTCCTCAGTTGCTTGAATTATTTTTCACCCACTTGGAAGTGACTTTAGATTTTATATTATTTTGCAAATGTCACTAATTTGACTGAACTGTGTTTCCAGAGGATACACTTCTCGGCAGCTTCCTCTCTCCTCCTCTTTGACCACCTCATTTCCCCTGCTTAAACCCTTCTTTACTGTCTCCCATGAAACTCAGAATGTGAACGCATCCTGCATCTGGTTAACGTTATCTTCCTTTGCATTATCTAATACCCAGCTTCCTCCCTTTTTCTCCTTTTCCAGAAAACTTGCTTTTGATTCTGTTCTTCACAACGGTGTTTGGTAATTGTTAGTGTTTGCATTCTTTCTTTCCAAGGAAACTGACTTTCTTATGCTTTACTGTAAATGAACCAAAAATATTCTAGAATTTTTTCTGATATGATAACCATGCAGAGTATTTACACCTCTGCCCAAATGTCACTGAAAAGATAAATTCTGCTTCATCAACATGACTACACGTATTCTACCTGGAGTAAAAATGGCTTCATATGAAGATTAAGAATTATTCCATTTTTCAGCCACTATGGAAAACAAGTATGGAGGTTCCTTGAAAAACTAAAAATAGAGTTGCCATATGAGCTAGCAATCCCACCCCTGGGCATATATCCAGACAAAACTGTAATTTGAAAAGATACATGCACCCCTATGTTCATTGTAGCACTATTCACAATAGCCAAGACATGGAAACAACCTAAATGTCCTTGACAGATGAATGGATAAAGAAGATGTGGTATATATACAATGGAATACTACTACTCAGTCACAAAAAAGAATGAAATAATGTCATTTGTAGCAACATGGATGAACCTAGAGAGTATCATACTAAGTGAAGTCAGTCAGAAAGAGAAAGACAAATACCATATGATATCACTTATATGTGGAATCTAAAATATGACACAAATGAACTTACTTATGAAACAGAAGCAGACTCATAGACATAGGACAGACTTGTGGTTGCCAAGGGGGAGGGATGGATTGGGAGTTTGGGATTAGCAGATGCAAACTATTGTATATAGAATGGATAAACAACAAAGTCCTACTGTATAGCACAGGGAACTATATTCAATATCCTGTGATAAACCAAAATGGATAAGGAAAAAAAAATAATTGTTCCATTTTTAATGAAAGTATTCATCAGTTTAAAGTTAAAAATAAAGAATTTATTTTGTTATTTATGTGATTATTCTTAAGGGAAAAATATTTTCTGATTGTGAAAACTGTGCTTAAAATTCAGTTTTACTCCAAACATTCAGTACTTCTATTGGACTATTTTGTTTAATTTGTCTGCATATGTATGTTATGACTTAATCAACAGACATTGAAAGGTTTGGGTGTTATATATTAGGTATTATGAAATATCCAAATGATAAGTAAGAGAAGAAGGAAGAACACAAAGAAATAAGAGGTATAACTGATGCTTTCCCACCAGAATTTGCAAGAACACTAGGGTTTTCCATTCTAATTTAATAGGTCTGATTAGCTTATATCCTTGCTCTGCAAGAAAATAAAGTATCAATTTTTGTCTTCTCTAAAGGATTCTACTTCCCTGGTATAAAAGCACAGGAAATGCAGTTTAAGGGACTCTTCAATGTTTCTTGCTTTTAGGTTGGGGTCCCTGACTCCCTTGCTTGAAGGTCACTATTCAAGTTATTCCTGAAATCTTTCTTGACAGATGCTTCTTGAAGATATGTGAGTTTGAGCAGGCGTGATGGTGGGTGTGCACACTAGCTTCTCATCTACCCATGGTATTCAGCGCTTTCCACGTGGGATGTGATTCCCATCCTCAGCTTGACTGAGAGAGCAGGAGAGTTTAATCAAGTATGCCTATTACAACTAAAACAGTCATAACAATGAACTGACTTCTATGATCTATCAAAAGTCAAAACTCCAGGAGATTTTTGTGCTATGGTTATGGAGGAAAATGCTAATCTCATTTCTTATTCCTATACTTAACAGTCCCCATGTGGGCAGAAATCCACACTGTCAAATTTCATGGCACTGAGAAAGCCCTGGTTCCTAACATGCCTCACATTGAACTCTCCCTAAGGTCTGAGCATCAACATTTGTCAGTCAAGCATTCCTACTGGCTAGCAGCACCCTTTTTGTCACTTTTTCCATTCTTTTCTTTTATGATAAGAAGAAGCCAAGGGCTCCTATAAAATTCCTGAAAGTGAAAAGAAAACAGATGAAAAATTGTAAATCTAACGTTGATGTTGTTAGAACTGAATTGTATGTCGTATGAATATGGACAGACTCCTGCAACCAAATTCTTGGTTAACTCCAAAAAATCTTTGTTCAGTTTGTAATTATGCTTCAGGACAAAGCCATTCACAATTTACATGAAATAAGCCCACAGAAGAATTTTCTTGCTTAATTTTCCAGTCTGTTTTGAAACCTCCCATTTAAACAAAATTCTACCCATATTTTTTTTTTCAAGCCAATGAGTACGGGCAAAGTACTTAAGGGAATTTAATTATCATTAAGTCATTTGGGCAGTAAATGCAAAGAAATCAGACCCTTCTCCTCTCCAGATCATCAGAAGCTGAGAGTGAAAAGATTGAGACTATGACTTGGCACAGGTCAACGTCTTTGGAGGTAATAAAAAATGTTTCAATGAAAAACTTCCATCTTTTTTACAAAAAAGGCCTAGCCCAGTGAGCTGTGGCTTTGAATGTAGAGGTTGTCATTTTTGGAGGACGAAATGGAAACCACTTTTCAAGCTGTAGTGGTGGCAGGAAAAAGGTCTCTTCCTAGGAGAGTTTATTACTTGTCCATTAGAAGGCTTAGCATCAAATCCCACAGTGGGGAGATTTAAACAAGGGTTATAGGATAGCTAGGTCTCCCTGCAGCAGTTTGTACTGTGGGCAGTGACAGCCTCATTACCACCCAAGCTGCTCCTACACTGACTGCAGTGTGACATGGAAAGAGCAAAAGGAAGGGGAAGGAGAGAAATGTAATATGATCTATTATTTTGCAATTAACTTGAGACTAGCCCCTGTCCACTGTCAGCACACACACTGCGCACACCACACACACTCATACACATATGAGGCTGGATCCAGAAACACTAAATCAATTTCCCGTCTGTCTCTCACTCTCATGGAGAGATTAGAACAACCTCACCTTCTCCTGTGTGAAAACTTGGCTCCCAAGACCCTCATGGACCAGAGCACCAGGTTCTTCACTCTCCTGGAAGAAAGCCAGCTAGAGATTTCATTTATGCATATTCCTCTTCCATCACTGTTTTGTGATATCTGTTTCATGATATGGATTTCATCATACAACTTAAATGCAAATGATCAGAAAATCTAAATACTACCTAAGTAATTACATTTGTCTTTAATTATAACGACTAATTGGTCCAGTGTCCTAGAAAAACACTGGTTGGCATTAGTTACATAACTTTACCTGAAAGCAGACCAAGCACTTGTTTATCCATGCTAGCTAATTAAGTAAAAATTCATTGCAGAAAAGTTAAACAGATTCACATTGTTTGTATATTTTAAATTATCATTAAGGTAGGGGAAATAAAGATATTTTCAAACATTGTAAAATAAAAAATAAAGTATTGTTAGTTGCATGCACACCCTTATCAGAGAAGCTAAAAGCATGGTTTGAAAAATTATTAGAACTAACAGTTAAATATATGGAGAGACTGAGAGAGAGAGATAGATCCCACTAAGCGGCACCAGGAAAAAATGTAAATTACTTGTATTAATTTTTTAAATATGAAGAATCTATATTAAGAAAACAATATGTCAAGAAGACTTGAATAAATAAAATGATATCCCATGTTACTGATTATAGACTTTATTTTAAAGATATTCTCCTGTAATTGCTTTTCAAGTTTAACTCAACTACAAGTCTCAGTGTTGCAGGGTGTCTTGCAGGAGTGGGGCTCTTACCAATGGATGTAAATATGCACCTGGTCCAGGAGTTGGAAAAAGTGAAGAAGGATCTGGTGGGAAGAACCAGATGAGCTAGCAGATATATGACCACATGCTTGAGCTGCAGCAGTGCCTGGTGACCCTGCACCAACCTCCTGAGAATATAAGGCATATAATCCTGCTTTACTTCCACCTTCCAAATCTCATACAAAATGTCTCTTCTGGCCCAGCCAAACTTGGAACTATTCAGGGAATGGAACTCTGTTTAATGTACTGGCAAATTAGTTAGGCTGACAGAATACAAACTCACCACAACCATACAAACTTTTTGAAAGTAGTGACTTATAGCGCTTTGAGGGTATGGAAGAATTTTCTAAACATGACATCAAAGGCAAAAAGCATAAAGAAAAAACTGAAAGATATGACTTCATAAAAGTTTTTCTTAAGTCTGTTTAAAGAAACAAAAACCACATGTAATTATTTTATTTAAAGAAAGAAAAAATTAGGGAAATATTTTCAGTGTAGTGATAGACAAATTGTTAATCTGTTTAATATATAAAGAAGCTTTCCAAATTAATAAAAAAGAGATGAACACCTGATATTTTAAATGTACAATAGGTAGTAACTTAATTCACAAAACAAGAAAAAATAAAATGGCTAAAACACATTTTTAAATGTAAAATCCATTGGAAATCAAATAAATGCAAACTGGTATTCACCGACCTGTTGGCAAAAGGTATAAAAATAAGTATATATCCTAATATAAAGAAGGTATTAGGGAATCAATTCTTTAATGTATTCATACAATTTGATCTAGATTTTTTAAACTTTATTAATTTTTTTCAGAGAAAATATATCACAAAATGCCCAAGATAAAATAAACACCTACTAAATACGTTTGAAGGGATGTGTAAAAATTCTTTTGCTCTAAGGATATTTAAAACAGCAAAAAATGGGAAAAATGGAAATGTCCCATAATAACGTATTAGTTAAATAGATTTTGATATCTCCTTTCAATAAAATATTGTGTAGCCATTGAAAACGTTTGATTAAAAATGTGGAACCATTTATGATAAAATAAGCAGTTTAAAAAGTTTTATCATGTGATCTCATTTGAGTAAAAAATGTTATATATCTACACATATATAGTCATTCACATGGATGAAAGTAATGGAAGGATATATACTAAATTATTAGTAGAATTACTGTTCTTTTCATTTTCAGTAAATATGTATTATTAATATAGTACAAGAAGTGATAGAAGTCATTTTAAGTACTATTAAAAAGCTTGATTACATGATAAAAACTTTATTATTTTCCCCTTCTCCCCTCCCTTAAATGTCTGTACTCTTATTGAGTGTATGAAGCATAAAGATATCAAACAGAATAAGATGAATTTAATTAGAAGGATGAGGGAACTCTTCCCAAAAGAGGTGACATTTGAGATAAGTTTCAAAGGGTGGGCAGAATTTTAAGTGGAAGAGCTGCAGTAAACAGGAGGCATCAAAGTGTATGTGGGAGCAAATACTGAGCCTGCTCTCTAGAGCCCGTGAGCCACAACTACTGAGCCTGCATGCCACAGCTACTGAAGCCCACGTGCCTAGATCCCGTGCTCCACAACAAGAGAAGCCACCGCAATGAGAACCCCACGCGCCACAACAAAGAGTAGCCCCCGCTTGCCACAACTAGAGAAAGCCTGCACACAGCAATGAAGACCCAATGCAGCCAAAAATAAATAAAAATAAAATAAATTAATTAAAAAAAAAGTGTATGTGGGAGAAGAGATGAGTTCAGTTTGAGGAGCAGCAGGAGTAGCAGGTGTGTTAGACATGAAGCTGAAATGTCGGTTGGAATAAAGAAGATAAGTAGACTTCTCCATCCTAATGAGGAGTCTGAATCTAGCAATACGGATACTTTGCTCATTGGTATTTCAGGTGGAGCAAAGCCTGGGAAATGTCTTTAACCTTCAGTTATGGGTCACATGCTCAGAGCCCTGTAAGGACTCTGAGCCTGGGATTCAGGCATTAGATGGTCTCAGAGACTGACTCAGGGAAATGTTTATGAATACAAAAGAAATTATCATTAAGCCTTCTTAATATATGTTCTGCCCATAAAAATCATTTTTGAAGATCGACAGTCTAGGTCAAAGGAGTAGGAAATAAATTCTTTTGCTCTGGCTAACATTATTGGTAAATAAGTGAAAACTGACACTCTTTTTTCTTTTTCATCCCACATAATACTCTTGTAAGATACTTTTTTTCTGGAATATGAACCTGTCACTCTTGAAAATAAGCCCAGGAGTATGGGTCTAATTGCCACGGGACACATCATGCAGCCCCAGATCCACAAGAATCCACCTCCACCGATCTCTGCATGTGCTCCTTCAGAATCCACCCTCCCACTTCTATGAGTCTATCTAAATATACATATGGTTTGCCTACCTTGACTAAAATGACTAGTTATTTCAGGTCAAAAAAGAATTCATTTTGCTTTTTTTTAAAAAATTACACATAATGTCTGCCCATTTCTACGGAGCCAGCTGATTCAATCAAAATCATCTAACAATTTACACCTACCTTTGAAAAGTTTTCTTAATCATTTGTTAAGGAAACCACCGCATGCCTCCCTGCCCTTTACAGGCAGCTCTGTATGACAAGATAGGCATGGTGGTTTCTTATTACTGCGAGGGACTGTCATTGAATGTTAATTGTGTATCTCTCCAGCTAACTGAGACTTATGAGTGAAAATGAACCCCCCCCAAAATAATTACTGTGTGTTCACTGATAAAAATGGAAAACAACACCATTACCAATCATGGTTAACCTTTACCTTCTAATTATGAATAACACAAAATAATCTTTTTTTATTACTGATGTAGATCATGGTCCGTACTCCTGAAATAACGTTTCTTCTTCCTACCTCTCCAACCTGAGCTTACCCATCCTCTGTGTCATTTTCTCTAGTGTTTTAGATGATTGGTCAGTTAATGTAAAACACTAACTAAAGTTTATGTTAATAGCCACAGATAATTATTTAAAACACAGAAGAATATAAGCTAAAAGTGTCTCTTCCAAATAGAATTTTCTATTTAACCAAACCACACAAAGCAGTGAAAAATGAAAGTGTTACGATCACTGCTCTAGAACAGAGAGGGTCACTTATGCCAGTTCAGTCATTGCCCACACTGCCGACATACAGACAACATCCATTTTCATTTCTATATATTAAGGCAGAATCTAGAAAGAGATAGAAAATAGATCAAAAATTACACTTTTGGGAAATTTGGTCTGATGAACCATGAAACACAACCCAAGACAGAAATATGATGGATAGTGTCGTTAACATTTAAGAAAGCATTGACTTTAGATGGTCTCTGTCCAGATGCACAGCTAATCATCAAAATCCTTACCAAAATTATGTATGAGTGTAAAAAAACACATTTCAAACACATAAATCTATAAAGGTGTTAGAGCAAGAGAAATTGACATGCACTGGCTTCACTGGGGTTGTGAATCAATTTGCCAGTGTTTTTGTTTTGCTGTCCTACTGCTTTCCAGAGTTTGATTTTCTCATTTACAAAAATTTGGGATATATTTCATTTACCAAAAAAAGTTGGATTTAACTCTATAATTTGTAAATATTTATGCATATTTCCAAAGCATACATGGGCTTAACTACGTTTTTCCCTGATTACTTTTATGCCTAATACATCATGTTAGATCTCACATCTTGCACTTTCACAATAAAACGTTCAGATGAGAAGGCGATAACCCAAACAACCTGACAATGAATCAGCAGACACTTGCAAAAAATAAAACCTGAAGTTAGACATAATCTATCAAATTGGTGCAGATTTAATTTGAGGGCTATTTTCTACTTACACTTAAAAATTATTTTTTTCTGTTCAAGGATGAAATCTCTGTTGCGATTTTGCAGAGGGTTAATAAACAGTCTAACAAATGACCAGCTGGTGTCAGTGACCCTACCCCATTTCTCTTCCACCTTCACTCACATGGCAAGTGGGATATGAACGCGTTGTTCTGCGTCGTATTCAAAGATGACACGACTGACAGTGATTGCTCCAGCCCCGTGTGTGACTGAGAAGCCCAATATGGTACCAGAAATCCTTCCTGTAGTTTGCACAGATGAAGCTTGTTGGGAGATTTGTGACTGCAGCTGCTTTTAACAGAGCCTGCCATTGTTTATATCTCTGCCTCCAAAATACAAAATGGGCCGTTGCTAGGAACGAACCACTCCATTTCCTGATCACTGCAAGCCAGACTGATGTCTCTGTTGTTCTTTCCCAGATGTTCTCCAGCACGACCACGTTACTTGAAGTTGTGCTTTGCCTCATTCAGGGATGAACAAGATAAGTTAGCTTGAACGGCAAGTATCCCTTTGGTTGAAGATTGTGTGCACTGCAGTGAATAACAATAAAAATTGAGAACTGAGTCTAAGTACCTACTCTGCATTACAGAGCTGTCATAAATGGTAGGCAGAACACAAAGCAGTATGAGCCGTAGGCTCTGCCATTGGGTTGTTTACTAGGTAGATACACTCTTAAAATGGTGCAAGTCAATGAGTGATTAGGACAAGGGCTGGACAAGGACTTCCATAAAATGTAACTAGAGGGAGAGACCATTTCAGGTTTGGATGTGAGGAAATTCTTCCTGGAACAGAGTATATTTGAAGAAAGATGATCAGAGAGGACACTTTGAGCATGGGAAATGTGAAAGACTATAGCAAATTGGCAAATGGACAATGTATTTTGAAAATAGTGAATATACAGGTTGGGCCCAAGGGCAAGACTACAGGTTATAAGAAAGAAGTAGGATGGAGCCTGGACATAAGGGTTAAAGCCATTATAGACATGTCATAGAAACTTCGAAAATAATTAGATTAAGGAGCAGTCAATCCATGAGCATGATTTGTCCCCATTCTGGCACAAACTCGTTGTGTAATACTGAACAAAGGATTTAAGCTACCAGGGCCTCAATTTTCAAATCTGTAGATTGAGAAGACTAGAATAGAAAAATAGTTCTCAACACCTAGGTGCAGAAATATTTGGAAAATTATGAAGGAACAACTAAAGATTTGGGAAAGGGGAGTGATATTAGCATCTGATGGACCTAGCCAAAAATGCCTGATGTTCTGCAACACATGGAACGGTCCCACCGGAAAATGTTCACACAGTTTTCAAATGTCCACCAGGCATAGGGGAATAACCTATTTATTATTATCTGAGCCTAAAAGCCAATTCTGTTTTGTTTGAAAATTTAAAGTATGTTAATTAAATATTAATGTAGTTGCTTTCCCTAGATGTAACACTCTTGTGGTATTTGGATTACCAATAAAATTGTCACCTTCATGGTAAATCTAAGTATTTGTAAGAATATAATTATTTAGCTCATATTTCAAAATGCCAATATAAAAGAAGGTATTGACAATATGTTCTTGAATATTGTCTTCATTTATTTTTTTCATAAATTTATTTATTTTTGGCTGCGTTGGGTCTTTGTTGCTGCGCGCGGGCTTTCTCTAGTGGTGGTGAGCGGATGCTACTCTTCATTGCGGTGCATGGGCTTCTCATTGCGGTGGCTTCTCTTGTTGCAGAGCACGGGCTCTACAGGCGCAGTCTTCAGTAGTTGTGGCTCGTGGGCTTTAGAGTTCAGGCTCAGTAGTTGTGGCGCACGGGCTTAGTTGCTCCGTGGCTTGTGGGATCTTCCCGCACCAGGGCTCGAACCCGTGTTCCCTGCATTGGCAGGTGGATTCTTAACCACTGTGCCACCAGGGTAGTCGCATTGTCTTCATTTAAATCCAAACTCATTCATTCTAAGTAGGGGAAAACCTCAGGTTACTTCATAGTATCTTCTCGTGTAGTTGCACCTAAGTTGTCACATTTTGAAAGGCACATTCTTTTATTACAAATGATTTTTTTCTTTTCTTCCTCCTTCTCATTATAGTTAGGGCATTTATTAAGGGTTTTAAATGATGTGTACAGGTAGACAATCTACCTATGAATTTTATTTCAGCTAGTCAAGAGGATTGTAGAAAATATTTGTAAGTTAAAGAGGTATTATATCTGCTGAGATTGGGGACCACTGAGTGAGATGATCTGGAAGCTCCTTCCAGAGCAAACCCTCTGTTATCCTGCTGATGTGAGAGAGTCTAGGGCTCAGATGCGTCCAGTGAACTCTCAGAAGCTCAGTGTGCTATTTCTTAACAAATACAGCCATAGATTAGTAAATGATTACTTAATGGACGGAAGGAGCAACGTCAAGACAATCCACCTTTCACTAACAGAATGATATTTATCCTTAGAATATTTACCCTGGGAGTAAATATAAGCAGAAAATCCTTAGGATTTTTCAGTAAATTCCTCACCAAAAACAAAGGGTTTTTCTTTGTAGTGTTCTGAAGCAGCATGCCTCTGGTGCCCTATGCCTGCTAAGCAGTCACTTACTCATCTGATCAATTTCCAATGGCATTTGACATGTCACAGTGCTCTTTTTCTCTTGCCATTGTCACTCTGCCTCTTGCGTGAAAGCAGTCGTGGCCATGATATTTTTCACCATGTCTGCAGTTCAGCAAATGTTGATTTAAGGCTTTTATACTTGGAGCATGTCCTGGACTCTCCCCAACACACCTTGAGCAAGCAACGCCCTGACCTGGAGATGGTGTAGGCATAACGCCAGCCTCGACTGTCAGAAGACTTCTGCTTCCTTTGCCGGCTGTAGGATGTTTGCAGGGGCCCCTGGGAGATGCTTGGCTAATGAGTTACAGGCTGCCTCATCTATCCAGTGCTTTGACTATCTGCCTAATCTTTCTAAGTTCCTAACCTCATGCTTCCTCTTTCCTCCTACTAGATGTCCTTCTGGGAGACATTGGATACGGGGATGAAACAGTCTAATCCTAGGGCCTGCAATCTTGTCAGTGTGTACAACCCAGGGGTCTGTTGCTTTGTTTATCTTTCCTACTTGTCTAGTGGGAGGTTTGGCGAAATGGGAAGGAATCAGATTGTAGTCTTGGAAAAATATCTGAGTGGTTTGTTGTTGTTTTTAAATTCCAGTCATTAATAATGGAGGGCTGAAACTGACTTACTTGAAAATGAAGTTGTCTGCTTTGAATATAGCAATCTTTCCACTCTGACAATAAGGAAGATCTTACACATTGTACTATGTTCTTTTAAAACTGACCTTGGTGACTGTCAACAAACAGAATAGCAGCTTAAACAGTAAGATATCTTTACGTTAGAAAACCAAAGATGTTATTTCCAAAACAGAATCCTGTTGACCTCACGTAAGCCATGCTTTGTTTTGGACAGACTGAACGAATTGAAGGAAGCGGAATTTGGGGCTAGAAATTTTTTTGTTTGCTTTCTGTTGTTTTTTTTTAAAAAACATTGTTATTGGAGTATAATTGCTTTACAATGGTGTGTTACTTTCTGCTTTATAACAAAGTGAATCAGCTATACATATACATATATCCCCATATCTCCTCCTTCTTGCGTCTCCCTCCCACCCTCCCTATCCCACCCCTCTAGGTGGATAGAAAGCACCGAGCTGATCTCCATGTGCTATGTGGCTGCTTCTCACTAGCTATCTATTTTACATTTGGTAGTGTATATATGTCCACGCCACTCTCACATTTCGTCTCAGCTTACCCTTCCTCCTCTTGGTGCCCTCAAGTCCATTCTCTATGTCTGTGTCTTTATTCCTGCTCCTGGTTCTTCATAAACTTTTTATTTTTTAGATTCCATATATATGTGTTAGCATATGGTATTTGTTTTTCTCTTTCTGACTTACTTCACTCTGTATGACAGATTCTATGTCCATCCACCTCACTACAAATACCTCAATTTCGTTTCTTTTTATGACTGAGTAATATTCCATTGTATATATGTGTCACATCTTCTTTATAGATTCATCTGTCGATGGACACTTAGGTTGCTTCCATGGCCTGGCTGCAATGAACATTGTGGTACATGATTCTTTTTGAATTATAGTTTTCTCAGGGTATATGCCCAGCAGTGGGATTGCTGAGTCATATGGTAGTTCTATTTTTAGTTTTTTGAGGAACATCCATACTGTTCTCCATAGTGGCTGTATCAATTTACATTCCTACCAACAGTGTAGAAGGGTTCTCCACACCCTCTCCAGCATTTATTGCTTGTAATTTTTTGATGATGGCCATTCTGACCAGTGTGAGGTGATACCTCATTGTAGTTTTGATTTGCATTTCTTTAATGATTCGTGATGTTGAGCATTCTTTCATGTGTTTGTTGGCTATCTGTATATCTTCTTTGGATAAATGTCTATTTAGGTCTTCTGCCCAGTTTTGGATTGGGTTGTTTGTTTTTTGATATTGAGCTGCATGAGCTACTTGTATATTTTGGAGATTAATCCTTTGTCAGTTGCTTCATTAGCAAATATTTTATCCCATTCTGAGGGTTGTCTTTTTGGATCGTTTATGGTTTCCTTTGCTGTGCAAAGGCTTTTAAGTTTTCTTAGGTCCCATTTGTTTATTTTTGTTTTTATTTCCATTTCTGTAGGAGGTGGGTCAAAAAGAATCTTGCTGTGATTTATGTCATAGAGTGTTCTGCCTATGTTTTCCTCTAAGAGTTTTATACTGTCTGGCCTTACATTTAGGTCTTTAATCCATTTTGAGTTTGTTTTTGTGTATGGTGTTAGGGAATGTTCTAGTTTCATTCTTTTACCTGTAGCTGTACAGTTTTCCCAGCACCACTTATTGAAGAGGCTGTCTTTCTCCATTGTATATTCTTGCCTCCTTTATCAAAGATATGGTGACCATATGTGTGTGGGTTTATCTCTGGGCTTTCTATCATGTTCCATTGATCTATATTTCTGTTTTTGTGCCAGTACCGTACTGTCTTGATTACTGTAGCTCTGTAGTATAGTCTGAAATGAGGGACCCTGATTCCTCCAGCTCCGGTTTTCCTTCTCAAGATTGCTTTGGCTATTCGGGGTCTTTTTTGTTTCCATAAAAATTGTGACTTTTTTTTTTCTAGTTCTGTAAAAAATGCCATGGGTAGTTTGATAGAGATTGCATTTAATTTGTAGATGGCTTTGGGTAGTAGAGTCATTTTCACAATGTTGATTCTTCCAATCAAAGAACATGGTATATCTCTCCATCTGTTTGTATCATCTTTAATTTCTTTCATCAGTGTCTTATAGTTTTCTGCATACCAGTCGTTCATCTCCTTAGGTAGGTTTACCCCTAGGTATTTTATTCTTTTTGTTGCAATGGTAAATGTGAGGGTATCCTTAATTACCCTTTCAGAGTTTTCATCATTAGTGTATAGGAATGAAAGAGATTTCTGTGCATTAATTGTGTATCCTGTTACTTTACCAAATTCATTGACTAGACCTCGTAATTTTCTGGTAGCATCTTTAGGATTCTCTATGTATAGTATCATGTCATCTTCAAACAGTGACAGCTTTACTTCTTCTTTTCTGATTTGGATTCCTTTTATTTCTTTTTCTTCTCTGATTTCTGTGGCTAAAACTTCCAAAACTATGTTAATTAATAATGGTGAGAGTGGGAAACCTTGTCTTGTTCCTGATCTTAGTGGAAATGGTTTCTGTTTTTCACCATTGAGAAAGATGTAGGCTGTAGGTTTGCATATATTGCCTTTGTTATGTTGAGATAAGTTCCATGTATGCCTACTTTCTGGAGGGTTATTGTCATAAATGGGTGTGGAATTTTGTCAAAAGCTTTTCCTGCATCTATTGAGATGATCATATGGTTTTTATTCTTTGGTTTGTTAGTATGGTGTATCACATTGATTGATTTGAGTACATTGAAGAATCCTTGCATTCCTGGGATAAACCTCACTTGATCATGATGTATGATCCTTTTAATGTGCTGTTGGAATCTGTTTGCTAGTATTTTCTTGAGGATTTTTGCATCTATGTTCATCAGTGATATTGGCCTGTAATTTTCTTTCTTTATGACATCTTTGTCTGGTTTTGGTATCAGGGTGATGGTGGCCTCGTAGAATGAGTTTGGGAGTATTCCTCCCCCTGCTATGTTTTGGAAGAGTTTGAGAAGGAAGGGTGATAGCTCCTCTCTAAATGTTTGATAGAATTCACCTGTGAAGCCATCTGGTCCTGGACTTTTGTTTGTTGGAAGATTTTTAATCACAGTCTCAATTTCAGTGCTTGTGATTGGTCTGTTTATATTTTCTATTTCTTTCTGGATTAGTCTCAGATGGTTGTGCTTTTCTAAGAATGTGTCCATTTCTTCCAGGTTGTCCATTTTATTGGCATATAGTTGCTTGTAGTAATTGCTCATGATCCTTTGTATTTCTGCAGTGTCAGTTGTTACTTCTCCTTTTTCATTTCTAATTCTATTGATTTGAGTCTTCTCCCTTTTTTTCTTGATGAGTCTGGCTAATGGTTTGTCAATTTTGTTTATGTTCTCAAAGAACCAGCTTTTAGTTTTATTGATCTTTGCTACTTTTTCCTTCATTTCTTTTCCATTTATTTCTGATCTGATCTTTATGATTTCTTTCCTTCTGCTAACTTGGGGGGTTTTTTTGCTCTTCTTTCTCTAATTGCTTTAGGTGTAAGTTTAGTTTGTTTATTTGAGATGTTTCTTGTTTCTTGAGGTAGGATTGTATTGCTATAAACTTCCCTATTAGAACTGTTTTTGCTGCATCCCATAGGTTTTGGGTCATCGTGTTTTCATTGTCATTTGTTTCTAGGTATTTTTTGATTTCCTCTTTGATTTCTTCAGTGGTCTCTTGGTTATTAAGTAGTGTATTGTTTACAGTTTTTTTCCTGTAGTTGATATCTAGTCTCATAGCGTTGTGTTTGGAAAAGATACTTGATACGATTTCAGTTTTCTTAAATTTAGCAAGGCTTGATTTGTAACCCAAGATATGATCTATCCTGGAGAATGTTCCATGAGCACTTAAGAAGAAAGTGTATTCTGTTGTTTTTGGATGGAATGTCCTATAGATATCAATTAAGTCCATTCTGTTTAATGTGTCATTTAAAGCTTGTGTTTCCTTATTTATTTTCATTTTGGATGATACGTCCATTGGTGAAAGTGGGGTGTTAAAGTCCCCTACTATGATTGTGTTACCGTCAATTTCCACTTTTATGGCTGTTAGCATTTGCCTTATGTATTGAGGTGCTCCTGTGTTGGGTGCATAAATATTTACAATTACTTTCTCTTCTTCTTGGATTGATCCCTTGATCATTATGTAGTGTCCTTCTTTGTCTCTTGTAATAGTCTTTATTTTAAATTCTATTTTGTCTGATATGAGAATTGCTACTCCAGCTTTCTTTTGATTTCCATTTGCATGGAATATCTTTTTCCATCCCCTTACTTTCAGTCTGTATGTGTCCCTAGGTGTGAAGTGGGTCTCTTGTAAACAGCACATATACGGGTATTGTTTTTGTATCCATCAGCCAGTCTATGTTTTTTCGTTGGAGCATTTAATCCATTTACTTATCGATATGTATGTTCCTGTTACCATTTTCTTCATTGTTTTGTGTTTGTTATTGTAGGTTTTTCCCTTCTTTTGTGTTTCCTGCCTAGAGAAGTTCCTTTAGCATTTGTTGTAAAGCTGGTTTGGTGGTGCTGAAATCTCTTAGCTTTTGCTTGTCTGTAAAGGTTTTAATTTCTCCATCGAATCTGAATGAGATCCTTGCTGGGTAGAGTAATCTTGGTTGTAGGTTCTTTCCTTTCATCACTTTAAATATGTCTTGACACTCCCTTCTGGCTTGCAGAGTTTCTGCTGAAAGATCAGCTGTTAACCTTATGGGGATTCCCTTTTATGTTAATTGTTGCTTTTCCCTTGCTGCTTTTAATATTTTTTCTTTGTATTTAATTTTTGATAGTTTGATTAATATGTGTCTTGGCATGTTTCTCCTTGGATTTATCCTGTATGGGACTCTGCACTTCCTGGACTTGATTAACTATTTCCTTTCCCATATTAGGGAAGTTTTCAACTACAATCTCTTCAAATATTTTCTAAGTACCTTTCTTTTTTTTTGCGGTACACAGGCCTCTCACTGTTGTGGCCTCTCCCGTTGCGGAGTACAGGCTCGGGACGCGCAGGCTTAATGGCCATGGCTCCTAGGCCCAGCCGCTCCGCGGCATGTGGGATCTTCCCGGACCGGGGCATGAACCCGTGTCCCCTGCATCGGCAGGCGGACTCCCAACCACTGTGCCACCAGGGAAGCCCAGTATTTTTCTTTTTCTCTTCTTCTTCTGGAACCCCTAAAATTTGAATGTTGGTGTGTTTAATGTTGTCCCAGAGGTCTCTGAGACTGTCCTCAATTCTTTTCATTCTTTTCCCTTTATTCTGCTCTGTGGTATTTATTTCCATATTTATCTTCCAGGTCACTTATCCATTCTTCTACCTCAGTTATTCTGCTATTGATTCCTTCTAGAGAATTTTTAATTTCATTTATTGTGTTGTTCATCATTGTCTTTTTGCTCTTTAGTTCTTCCAGGTCCCTGTAAAATGTTTCTTGTATTTTCTCCATTGTATTTCCAAGATTTTGGATCATCTTTACTCTCATTACTCTGAATTCTTTTTCAGGTAGACTGCCTATTTCCTCTTCATTTGTTTGGTCTGATGGGTTTTTACCTTGCTCCTTCATCTGCTGTGTATTTCTCTGTCTTCTTATTTTGCTTTACTTACTGTGTTTGGGGTCTCCTTTTTGCAGGCTGCAGGTTCATATTTCCCGTTGTTTTTGGTGTCTGCCCCCAGAGACCAAGGCTTATTCAGTGGGTTGTGTAGGCTTCCCGGTGGAGGGGACTGGTGCCTCTGTTCTGGTGGATGAGGCTGGATCTTGTCTTTCTGGTGGGCAGGACTGTGTCTGGTGGTGTGTTTTGGGATATCTGTGATCTTATTATTTTAGGCAGCCTCTCTGCTTATGGGTGGAGTTGTGTTCCTGACTTGCTAGTTGTTTGGTATAGGGTGTCCAGCAGTGTAGCTTGGTGGTTGTTGAGTGGAGCTGGGTCTTTGCATTGAGGGAGATCTCTGAGAGATATTCGCCGTTTGATATTATGTGGAGCTGGGAGGTCTCTTGTGGACAGTATCCTGAACTTGGCTCTCCCACCTCAGAGGCTCAGGCCTGACCCCTGGCCAGAACACCAAGACCCTGTCAGCCACACGGCTCAGAAGAAAAGGGAGAAAAAAAGAAAGAAAAGCTTTAAAAAATAAAGTTACTAAAGTAAAAATAAAAAAATATTAAAAATAAAGAAAATTTAAAAGTAATAAAAAAAGGAAAGAAAGAAGAGAGCAACCAAACCAAAAAATTAATCCACCAATTATAACAAGTGCTAAAAACTATACTAAAAAAAAAAAATAGAACCCTAGGACAAATGGTAAAAGCAACGCTATACGACAACATCACACAAAGAAGCATATACATACACACTGACAAAAAGAGAAAAAGGAAAAAAATATATATATCGTTGCTCCCAAAGTCCACCTCCTCAATTTGGGATGATTTGTTGCCTATTCCGGTATTCCACAGCTGCAGGGTACAGGTTGATTGTGGAGATTTAATCCGCTGCTCCTGAGGCTGCTGGGAGAGATTTCCCTTTCTCTTCTTTGTTCGCACAGCTCCTGGGGTTCAGCTTTGGATTTGGCCCTGCATCTGCATGTAGGTCGCCTGAGGGCGTCTGTTCTTCGCTCAGACAGAACGGGGTTAAAGGAGCCGCTGCTTTGGGGGCTCTGGCTCACTCAGGCCGGGGGGAGGGAGGGGTACGGATGCGGGGCGAGCCTGTGGCGGCAGAAGCCGGCGTGACGTTGCACCAGCCTGAGGCGCGCCGTGCGTTCTCCAGGGAAGTTGTCCCTGGATCACGGGACCCTGGCAGTGGCAGGCTGCACAGGCTCCCGGGGGGGCGGGGGGGGGGTGGAGAGTGACCTGTGCTCGCCCACAGGCTTCTTGGTGGCTGCAGCAGTGGCCTTAGCAACTCATGCCCGTCTCTGGGGTCCGTGCTGATAGCCGGGGCTCACGCCCTTCTCTGGAGCTCATTTAGGCGGTGCTCTGAATCCCCTCTCCTCGCGCACCCTGAAACAATGGTCTCTTGCCTCTTAGGCAGCTCCAGACTTTTTCCGCCGACTCCCTCCCGGCTAGCTGTGATGCACTAGCCCCCTTCAGGCTGTATTCACAGAGCCAACCCCAGTCCTCTCCGCTTTCTGTTTTTTAATAACAGAAATTTCATTTCACATGAGGATCTCTGATACACAGAACCTTAACCAAGTCAGATGATGCTTTCATTTGGCTGCAATATAAAGAAAACTAAAGCAAAGATGTCCCTCAATTAGGAATGTATATTATAAAACCTGATCGTTGTGTCCCAATGGGCTTAAAACGACTTTAAGTCCAGTTCCCAGATCATAATATATAGATACTATACAGATAATCAGACTAGACTGATTCCTGACCCTTGATGTGGTCACATCTCTCTCCTGAACACAGAGGTCTTCAAAGGGGCCTATTGGTGGATGTTTTCAGTGAGGCAGGGGCAAGGACATTGGTTGAATAATTTCAGTCTCAGTGGAGCTGTTCATCCCAGCTAAGCTTTGTGAGTGTTGGACTGATGTGTGTGTTATATGCGGGGAGGGTGTGAGCTTCAAAGGCTGTAAAAACACAGTATGTAGTATCTTACATCACTTCTCAAATCTGTGTGAATTCAGATTTCTCTCTGACAAAACCTTCCCATTAAAATGGGAAGTTCAAAAGTACAATGGGGTTTAGATTGACTATTCAACAAATAAACATCCCTGTGAATGAAAAAGTCAAAAAAAAATTGATAAAAATGCTAGTCCTAAGAATCGGATACAACTCTCTGTCATTTATGAGATATCATTTATCCATCAACTATAATGTAACTTCTTCCTTCTATTCATTTCCTCTTAGCCTGTATGTTAGCTGATTATTATCATTATATCTTTGTTAGCCTTAACTCCTGGATCTGCAATAAAGGTCTTGTGAAATGAAATAGCCCAATTTGTCATGCTCTGGAATTTGCCTGGTTCACAGAGTCTTGGAATTAAACATATAATTGAAACGCTCCTTTGTCTAAACTTCATCCACAGTCATAAAATAGAGAACAGAGAAAGGGTTGCAACTATGGTGTTTCATCTGAAATCAAAATACTAAATATATTCTACAGTTCAAAAGGCTCCTTGAGTAGATAGCCTATCACATCTATGCCAAGCCATAACTATGGTTAAATAACTAGTTTTCATTGCTAATCTGTAGGATAGTTTATTAATCACAGAAAGCGTAATCAGTTAACCTAACCAAGAAGTTGGTGTTGGATATCATACTTCTGCTGTATTGTAATCATTCAGCATTTTCAACAGCTCTACAGACACTCCATTCCTGACACGGTCTTTTCTCGTAAGATAAGCATTCCTGAAAGAGTAGATTGAGAGAAAATACAAAGCATTTAGAAAAAACATTTCCCCTGACATGACTTTCATGAAAATAAAGAGTCTGCCTTAGAAAATTTAAAAGTAAAAGAAAAAAATACAAAAAGAAAGGAAGAACAATAACAACAACAAAAATCAACCATGGTTGTGGGTTTCTAGCAGCCAAAAAATAATCATAATAAACCAATCTGGAGACCTGGGTTGGAAGACTAGGTGGGTCATTGAACCATTCATAGGTAGGATGGGAGGAGGAGGGAAGTGTCTAGATTGTTAAGGTCATTCAAAACTGGAAAGTTCTATGACGTAAACATCTTAGATTAACTTTAGCCCTTTCATTTGGGGTCAGGTCATCATTGGCGCTTGCAGCTCAGCCTAGTTGAGAACGGTCTGTTTTCTTGAGAGCAGCTGCCCTCTAGCCTCATCCTTAGAAGTAACAAGTAACAAATAACATGAATCCTGGGGCTTCCATGTGTCCACTAACAAACTTTGATTCTGAGTACTTTATTTTGTCAGCTTAACACCAGGTCTTACATTTTAATATGTAAACAATTTAAAAAGATAGCAATATTGAGAGTCCCTGGATGTCTAAAATATGGCCTCCAGTGACATGTTTGGTGACTCCATTTGGTAATTATCTTTTTTTTTTTTTTTTTTTGCGGTACGCAGGCCTCTCACTGTTGTGGCCTCTCCCGTTGCGGAGCACAGGCTCCGGACGCACAGGCTCAGTGGCCATGGCTCACGGGCCTCATCTGCTCCGCGGCATGTGGGATCTTCCCGGACCGGGGCACGAACCCGTGTCCCCTGCATCAGCAGGCGGACTCTCAACCACTGCGCCACCAGGGAAGCCCTAATGAAGTGATTTTTTGAAACAAACTCTAGAATTTTATCAACTAGGAAACAGAAGTCTCTTCAGATTTATGTGTATTTATTTACTCTTTAAGGCAAGATGAGTAATTACTGCCCCATCTTCTATTCTCAGCACTCTCTGATTTTAGTAGCTACTGATTTTGCTGAAAGCTGGAGAAGTCAAGCACATTTGTAATTAGCTCTTCTGGGCAAATAACCTTGTAAAACAAAAGATTTTACTCCAGTTGGTTATAAACTTGCTAGATTTGAGTGGGATGTTATATGTGTATTGGCCTCCTTAACTCTACTAAGGAAAATTATTCTGGGGGGTAAAAAAAAATACTTTGAAACCAGAATGCAAGGAGAAATGCGAGCAGTCATTTCACTCCCCCATGTTGCTGGTGACCAAATGTTCTGAAGGGAGAATAGTTAAAAGCAGTGTCTCCCTGACTGTGAGAACTGATTCACTTGCTCAGGATGGTATGGAAGCCCAGAGAGGCTGAAGACTCAAGACTCTAAAGGTCTTGCCTCATGAGAAAACTTGGACCAAAAAATCTTGCTTGGCTTTGAGCTACATTCGAAGGGATGTTTTTCAAATTACTGGGATGAAATCTGACCGAGAGTGATGATTCTTTAGGGTTTAAGAACACAAACCTTTTCCTTGGTTGTTTCTTTTCTCTTTCTCTTATTCCACTTGCATCACTTAAGCTTCCTTTCTCTCCAAATATGTAGTAAAGACAGGGGAAAGGATAAAAAGCAAATTCACCAATTGCGTATTTTTTGTGGTTGAGATGCTTTGAAACTACATTTTTTTTTTTGTTCCCAAATATTTTCAAGGCCAAGAGGCTAAAGGACCCTGAGTGAGAGATCCCGAGTGAGCTCAAAGATTTAGAGCATCCAACAAATTAAACTCCTTCCTTTAGCATGTGTATTAGAATCTTGGAGTCTTTAATATAATTTAAAGCAATTGTCCCTGTAGGGAGGTCTAACATTTTGCACAATAACGTTAAAATAGTTGACCTGCCTGAGGAAACTAGAAGAATTTCAAGGGTACATTTCAAGACTCTGTTTCTGTTGATAATAGTGTTCCAGAATTTATATTTATTAATATTGCTTTATTTTGGTCAGACTCCCACAGGAAATCCTGAGGAGTGTATGTTTCTGGCATATTTTATCTTAGATAGTTCCATCCCTTTGGTCTTGCATCCTGATTGCTAGACTGAAGAGTACCTTTGTAAGCCTCTACTCTTTAATAGAGCTGAGGATGACAGCAAGCAGGAACTTCAACACTCTAGGAAGACAATCTATCTACTTTCTCCGGTTATCATTAAAATGTCTTTTAGACGTAGGTCATAACTGGAAACCTATAAATGATGTCTGTGTAGTGAGCACTTCCCACAGAGCTGGAGTCCCAAGCGATTAAAATTTATCACATTGTTCTTATGGTTACAAATGCTCCTGATATGTGTCATTACTTAGAAAGTACTATTCATAACATTTTGATTTCAGTCCAAATAGTTTTTTTTTTTCCCTGAATTTCCCATAAAATGCTCTTGATCTTTTCTTCAGAGGTCTAATCCGCTTTCCCTTTGAAAGAACAAAGAAAAGGGGTTGATTGTTCTCTAGTTTAAATTTTGTTTAGTGTGATATATTTATTGCCTGGTGGGATGCAGCTAATTTTCCACTAGCTTTTCCGAGAAAGTTATTAGGATAGAATTTAATCCTGTTTACCGTATGGGCCCTAAGCTCTTTCATGAATTACAAGTTACGGTGTTTAGTATGTAGCTCTATTAAAATGATATGTAACTACGAGTCCTCATATTTGAGCAGTGCTTTGTTTTTCAAAAATGCATGCTTTGACTGTACAAATTTGCCCTTTGCTTACATGACACAGTATACACTGAAATGCTTTCAAGCGAGCTCTTAATATGGTAGGGGTTTGTTAGAACACAGGATAACAAGGTGGCCTCTTATTTAGTCTCCTGGAGAGTAAAGATCTAAAGTTCTTTCAATATGATTTTCTAACCCTCATGCATTTTCCATACCTCTGAGAATTTATACATTAAGGCAAAATGTTAGTACAGAGTACCCTCAGACATTTATCTCTTATGAGGTATTTTACCTGGAAAGCAGTGAATTGAACTGGCTTGTATTTATTGAAAAAGAAGCCTGTGCAGACAGCATACCACCTGCTTTTCTGTCTACATGTTTATTTCCTGAAAACTTGAGACAACCCTGGCTGGACAAATCTGCTTTGAGTTTTTGTAACTGATTTCTAAATCCTGGAACTAAGAGTACCTTGTACTAATATTGAAATATCAGGAAAGGAAAGAAAGTGAGATACTAATGGAATTGAACACCAAGTTTTTTTTAATCTAAAAGATAATTTATTATTGACTCACATCTCCAATATTTCAAGTGAGAACAAATTTCATGCAAGGTGTGATCTGAACTTTTGCTCCATTTCTTTGTGATTCTCTGGACTCAGTGCTCCTCTCCTAAACCCCTCTGACTTTGTTTGCCTCATCCTTGGATGGCTTCCTTCATGGCTACAAGATGGCTGTCTATAGCAATATGGGCTATACCCACTTCTTTGTTCACTTTCAAGGATTGTGTCCCTTCCACAGTCATCCAAACCTGACCCCTTAACTTTGGGATGATTACATAACACCAGGAGTTTTTAACTAAGGAATATATCAAAACTTTTATCATGATTTGGACTGCTGGTTATGAGAATTTCAACACCATCTAGCCTTCTAATTTAGCTGACTAATATATACACTATTGTACTATAATTTAACATTCTACTTCGTACATTTTAATGTGATTTGACATCACAAGGGATATTATAAAGCTGATGCAAATTTTTACCTTATAGTTTTAGAAATAAATTAAAGAAGAAAAGGTGAGCTTCTTCACTTAGAATTCTGGAGTCAAGAATATTTGGGGCTTAACTAGGCAAATTGCCAGATGTAGGATTTTTTTTTATATTCAAAACAAAATGTACTAGTTCTTTCCATCGCTGACATAGTTGGCTCCGTGGAACTTTTGGAGCAAATCTCTTTTTGTATAATTATCTTGCCGTTTAGAGTCCTTTTGCGGTGGGAAAAACAGCCAGCTGGTGGCTAGCAAAAATGAAGTAGAGGGGGTGTTGATAGGAAAACAAAAAAAGGATCATAGAATTGATTTTATGAATCTTATGAAAACAAACTCCAAGGGACTAACTTATTTTGTCATATGGGTATCTTAAAATATCAAATATTCTTGGAAACAAGGGAGCTATTGGCTGGGGCTTGACAAGCATTTGTTATCTGGAGAGTTTTCATTGTACATTAAAAGACTGAAAAGAGACAATGATACATAAAAGCGACCAACACAAAATTTCTGATTATAATGGAATTTTACAGCTCATGTAATTTCAAACTGTTTTGATCAGGGTTTTATGTGTATCTGTTGTCATTCATTTTGCCTGTTTATATTGAGAATTATATTTAAATGGCATGTCTGTAGGCAAGATGGCCCAATAACCAGAAAACAAGCCATGTTTTTTAGATACCTACACATCAAAATTTAATTTTCTAATCAACCAGCTACTTTGTCTATGTGATAACAAATGCTAGTTTAGTGTCATTGTTTTCTCTTTTGCAATATCACTAAATTTTCTGAAATACTTGATTGCTTTGGAAGATATTACCAGAAAAACATTTAAATATTCTAAACATGCTTAGAATAGTAGAATACCAGATTCAGACAGGACCACAAATATCTAGATATAAATCCAATGTGAAAATCACCTCTCCAGCCTCTCCAACAGGTGAGAGGTGCTGGCCTCCTAAAGCAGCCCATTCTATCTAAACAGGGTTAAATATAAGCAAGTCCATCCTTATACGGAAGCTTCTATAGATTGGTCTTTGTATACATATGACAGCAGAGAGAATAAACCTTTTCCTCTTCAATAATAAAACTCTTCTTTCTTCCAGATAAAACATCTTGTGCCCCTGTAGTTTTTCTTCCTTTGACATGATTTTATATCCTCTCACCAAGCACATCTTTTGTTTCTGAAAGCATACTTTCTTAAAGTGGGGTGCCTAGATATGAACTCAGGATTTGAAAAGAAGTTTTGACCACTGTGGAATGTTGAGTGGGGTTATCACATCTTCCTTAGCCTGGAAAGTTTGCTCCAAAATTGACCTAAACCCTATTAGACTTATGACAGCCTCACCACTCTGTTGACCTGTATTGAACTCACTATTACCTAAAAGCCTTAGGCCATTTTTTTCCCAGCATTTTCAATACAAACTATTTTCCCAGTTGGTTTTCTGAACCCAGGTACAGGAATGTGTATTTATTGTTTGTTCCTATCAAAATTCATTCTGTGAGACTCAGCCAGTTTGTTCAGCTTGTCAAGCTCATTTGGAGCCTGAGGTTGTCATCATCAGAGGCAGTAAAACCCCAGCATATTTGACAAGATACCTGCCAAAACATTGAAAACAATATCTGGAAGGCATGGCCTTCCAACATGTTAAATTCTAGCCCCTAATCCAGCAGTCCACAACCTTTCTGGCACCAGGGACCAGTTTCATGGGACCCCTGCCCTAATCCATTCTTGCTGAAGTTTAAATCCTTTCCCAGGTAAGGCAAGATCTCAAATAGGCCATGATTTAAAACTGGCCTTATTCTTTATCAAGTCACATCCTTGATAACTAATAGCACTTTATTTTAAGCAAGAATAGTATGCCTAGCAAAGTAAAAATAATCCAGGGAAACACAATGAATCAAAGTCATTTATTATGACCTATACCTCCTTTTGGTTATTTATCTGGTCTTTATACAAAAGTGTTGATGATGAAACTCAGATTGTGTTTACCAGAGTTAGATGTTTGTCTTTCTTCAACTTCAACTAAAGTGAGGACAGGATTAAGCAAAGGACAGTGAAATCTCTTATTAAATAAAAATGAAACCGAAGCAAAATCTCCAAGTCAAATAGAATTTTTCTGTCTAACAGCTTTCAAAATACGCTTGCTTGACTATGGTTCCCTTAGGATTTATGTTATTGTTCAGTAGACACTATGAAATAACAAAAATCATGCTGTTGATAAAGCATAATGATTACCATAACCTACCCCAGAAGCAGACACACACTAATCATACAGAAAGAAGTCTTGGCGTTTAACTTTAAAGTGTACCATCATCAAAATGCTTGAGCAGTCACATGTGTAGGAGTGATGGGTCTTGCCCATATTTATGAGCCGCCTTAAATCCTTTCTGGAGCGAAGAGACAAGTAAATAAAAGACACAGTCACATATTTAATGAGGAGGGAGAGAGAAGTCTAAATTGGTATGCAGTCATTGCTCTCACAAGCAATTTAATTTTCTAAACCTTGTACTGAAATGTTTAGGTGCCTCCTTTCAGCCAACAACCCCAATGTAGGAGACATGCTGTATCTCCAATGTCATAGATACATAGAACATTGTTAAACAAAAATACTGTAATGAAATAGCTTTTTTAATGACCTATTACCCTTAAGTTTTTAAATGAATGTAAACACGCCACCTGCCATCCACAGGGTGATTCCTGATTGTCTTCACGGGATATGCCTTCTTCTGTGACTCCAGGAAGAATTCCATGCTGCTGAGTCACAGCTCAATATCTTTGGTTTAGTTTAGATGGGATTTGCACGGGGATAATACAATTCCATCTGCATTTTTTCCCCACTTACAAATTAAACAGGAAACACATATGTACTATATATGTGATATAAATATATCTGGTTTTATTTAATTTTCTCCTCTCTAACCCAAACCGTGCCTCCTTTTCTCTTTTCATTTTTGCAGAAAAGAATCATCAGAAACTAATAATTTATTTGAAAGTTTGTTGGAAGCCATTTTATTATATGACTCTTTGAGCAGAAATGTCCTTTTCATTAGAGACAATTCTTTGTTCAGTTGCTTGTTATTTTTAACTAAGTGGCATAAATTAACCCAGTCACAGGATAAACAGATACTCATTTGTAGGGTAATCCTGTTTTAAATCCTGTTTATCCCCTGTATAGCAAAGACTGGATCCTTAGCCTAACCCTCTCGGCACCCCTCCCGGTGCTCCCAGCCTTACACACTAGTCTCCAACGAGACTCAAATGCGTAGCATGGCCAGATTTAGCAAACAAACTTACAGAATGCCCAGTCAAATTTGAGTTTCAGATAAACAACCAAGAATGTGTTAGTATAAGTATGTTCCAAATATTGTATAGGATATACTTATACTAAAACACTCCTGGTTGTTTATCTGAAACTCTTTAACTGGATGCCCTGAATTTCATCTGGCAATCCTACAAACACATCTTCTATGTTTTTGTTTCAAGTCATTTTGTGCAGATTTCCCTTCCATCTCAGATGACCTACTGTGCCTTGTCAAAGTGGGAGACATGGCTCAACTGGCTTTTTCAACTTTTGCATAAAATCTTAGCTGACCTGCTCCATTCCAGCTTCAGCAGAGTTGATCATCCCCTTCTTTGGGCTGAGACTGTGTCTTGAGTATTATTGAGTCACAAGCTATATCTCACCAGAGACGTATATACATATACACAGACACATTTGTGTGTGTCCGGTGGTAGGGTCTCTGGGACACAAGGTGCTTTACTCATCTGTATCCCCAGTGCTAGAAGATAGAAGGAGAGCTTCTGGGTAGGAGTAAGAGCAGAGGGTTGGAGCCAAAGAAAACTGTGTTTGAAACTTGGCCTCTGCCACTCTGCAGCTGAGATTGTGGATGACACATTTACTCTCAGGGTCTAAAATTTCTCATCTACATTTAAAAAAAATAACACATCCCTGGCCAAGAAATTGTTGAAAATTAAATGAAGGTGTTTATATATAAGTGACCTGTCACCAAGCATAGGGTCATCTAAATAGTTACCTTCTAGGCCTTCCCTGGTGGCGCAGTGGTTGAGAGTCCGCCTGCCGATGCAGGGGACACGGGTTCATGCCCCGGTCCGGGAAGATCCCACATGCCGCGGAGCAGCTGGGCTCGTGAGCCATGGCCACTGAGCCTGCGCGTCCGGAGCCTGTGCTCCGCAACGGGAGAGGCCACAGCAGTGAGAGGCCCGTGTACCGCAAAAAAATAAAAATAAAATAAAATAAATAGTTACTTTCTAATCCCACTCTCCTTGTTGAACTAAAAAGTCCTTTCAGAGGTACAATGTCTTTCCTTTCCTGGTAATCTAGAAAGAATTTCAATCTTCAAATTAAGTTTTAAATTTTGTCTGATTATGGCCTCATACACTCAACTTTTAATATTTTCATTGTTTCGCCCACTTATCCCCAAATTCGGATTGAATGCCTTGTTCTTCCTTTACAGTCAAATAGCACTTCCAATCAGACCATATAAAACAAGAAAAACTCTGCTCCCAAAAGCTTGCAAAGCAAGAGAGTTTCTAAAAATTACTCTTGTCTCATCTGTCTGACTCACATTTATCTAAAAATAAAAGGAAAACTGGGAGAAAAAATAAACGAACAGAGGATAACGTGCAGCTTCATGTCTCTAAGTCAGATAACGAGATAATTTTTCTGCATGCTCTATGTTTCACTTTACTTTCCAAAATGACCTTTCCACCCCTTAGTCCTATCACTAGAATATAAATCCATTAATGAGGAATCTTTTCTTTCCCTGTCCTTTTTCATATCAATCTCAGCAGGATGCTAGACTGTTCTTTTGAGTTCATTCACTTTATTGCCATTAAAAGAAAATATAGTCTGGAGACGGCCTGACTCCAAATGGTTAAGCACAAGATGAAGAAATAAATTCCTGAGTTTCTAGCTTTCATATACCACTGATTTTCTATGCAAAACTTAAGGAAAATCCCCAAACTCATTTTTTAATCTGTGAAATGTGTCAGTCATTTAAAAATATCTCTTTCACATATGCCATTTTTTTAGCAGAAAATAAAAAGATCTTAAAATACTGGTGTTTACAGTTAATGATTTTCAAACTATGCTTGCCTGACTACAGGTACCATAGGATTTAACTCTATTGCTCTTTAGATGCTCTGAAATATAATAATTATATTGGTAAAATGTGACGATGACCATAACTTTCCCCAGAAGTACATACATTCTAATCTAACTTTCAAAGCTAAAGCTAAAGAAACCAGAGGAATCACTGAGAAAAATACATAGGGAACCTCGGAGTAAATTGACAGACAACCTAGGAGATACAACCAACCTATATAGGTTGGTGCCAATTCATTTAACCATTTACTTATTCATTCATCAAATGTTTAGTAAGCATATACTATAAGCAAAGCTCTGTGACAGACTTTTTCTGAGGTTCATTTCCTCGATTTCCTAATGACACTGGGGCTGTACTAGTAAAATGTATAACTCAGGGGTTAATAGCTTAATGTCCCTAAGTTAATCCTTTAATAATTTTATTAACATTAACATCTCACATCTAGGTAAATTTCTTTCAATGAAGAAAGGGGAAGATCTTGAGATAACAAAACCTTACCATGAGGATCTCATCAGGGTACCTTGCAGATCCAGTACAGGTAACCCTGTGGCTTGGAAAAGTCTCTGAAACCAGCCTGAAGCACCTTGTCTGTTAGAAGTGCTATCAATTATACGACACACATGGACCACAAAAATACGACCTCACATCCTTGTGCTAAAAGAGTAATCCTAATGAAAATCAGGAACGCAATCTAAAAAATAAAATATACTTGCTTGAATTTTTTGTAATAAGCATGTATATTTTGTAAAAACGTTTCTAAAGAGGAAAAAGAAGAGAAGGAAGGAAAGAAGGGAGGAAGGAAGGAAGGAAGGAAGGAAGGGAGGGAGGAAAGAAGGGAAGGAGGGGGGGAGGGAGGAAGGAAGGGTATGTGATTTAATTTTTTAAAATTGATACCCATAGGAGGCTGTGGATGGCAAGACTAAGGAGCACAACACAATGCCTCGAAAACATCATGATTTCTGAACCCAGACACTTGATATCTGAATCTTGCAGCCATAGAAGTTAGTATAGGCACTTTGGATCAGCTTCCATCTTCCTCATAGCTCCTCAAGAACTCACTTTGGGTTCTGACACAGAATACTGAAGAGGGAAAATAACTGCCTCCTGCTTCAGAAAAACAGCCAAGAGGATTCTCAGAGCTTTCTGTACTGATGGGAAATAATCATTCTTGACCTCGTTCTCTCTCCCTCCAGAGGCTCATGGCTCTTTGTAGACACAACTAGAGAGCTTGAACAGCTTCTCCCATATTTCCAGGTCAAGGGGGCAAGGCTAGAGTTGTTCAGATATTTACTAAATGCCTAATAAGCACAAAACATAGTACTTGGCACTCTACAGGTCCAAAAAAATAAAAGATATGTTTCCCACTGGAGAAAGAAAAAATATACGTAAGCAAAAAGTAGATGACAAATTAGCCGCGAAACAGGAGATTTCACAAGGTTATTGCTAAAGGCAAATGTACACAACATGAGAGCTCTCTTGACCAATGTATTAAATATGCACTGCTTTCTTTAAAAGTGGATCTATCAACATCTGTCAAATGCATGCAGTGCACACACACATATATATACACATGCACAATTGCCAGTCTGTTAGAATAAAATTTTTTAAAAATCAGAAGTTATAAAAATATACAAAGTTTAAACAATTACAGGGAGAGCAGAGATTCAGAAGAGATGGCATTTACTGAGCAATTTTACTGCTCCAGGTACTGTGCTAAGTGTTCTAAATGCATTTGCTCAATTAATTCTTGCAACAAATGAATGTGATATAGATTATTACCATTTAATATTTGAGGAAACCAAGACTTAGAAAGGTTTAAGTAATTTGTCTGAGATGTCACAACTAATCTCATGTTTCTGAAGCATTTGAGATATGTTAGAAAATTTGTGTTTTCCATTGTACAAACACAACATGACTCTATTCTTAGGGAACTCAGTGTTTCATAACAAACTCAAAAGTTCCGTGAAGTTGTCTTATTTATTCACATAAAAAAACAATTATTACAAGAAGACTCAAGGATGTATTGGCAAATTGGCTAATGAGTGGGATTAAATGAGAAAAAAATTTTGAAGAAAATGAACCTGGAAGAAATTTGTAAGGAAAAGCATATAGACAGTTCATTCATATTTCATCATTAAACTCTTCTTGAACATCTAATATTTACACGTCCCTTTTTGATGGTGATAATAGAAATATGAATGACAGATATAATTAGCTGCCTTCAAGAAGCTAAAAATAATCCTCTGTGAGGTGATGGGATGGTGAGAAGGTGAAGACAAAAGAGTCAGACAATGCAATGGGTAGGACATCCTATTATGGAGATGTGAACCAAAGGATGTAGAACAGGGGTGGACCCACACAGTATGCATTTTGGAGCTGGGAATGACTTCACTGAGGAAATCATAGCTGATCTGGGCTTCAATAGATTGGCAAAGTTAGCCTGAAAATAAAGGGCAGGGGACATTTCTGACGGAGAAGAAAGTAGGTATAAATGCGTGAACTTTGTGAGGCCAGGTTTTCCATATGAGGAAACAAAGCACCTCTGAGGTGGAACAAAGCCAGGAGCTATTTAAGGTGAGGTTGGCCACAGCCTGAAGGAAAATAGGGAAATGGGGAAAAGGCAAGACCAGTTGGAGTGAGAAGAGAGAGAAGACAGAATGGTTAAGAAATTATGGCTGATCATCGGGCACTAGGAGAACCAAACACTTCTCCTTTTCTAGCTCAGAAAAAGGCATCGTAATTCACCCAGTTGTTCAACCCAGAAACCAAGGTATTATGCTTGCTTTCTTCCACTCCGTCATTCCCTACGTCTCATCAGGCACCAAGCGCATCAACTCTGCCTCCTACACCTCCCTCCTATCCACTCACTTCTCTGCACCCTCACCACTACTGAACTAGGACAGGTCTCTGCATCCTCTTGCCTGGGGTAGCACAGCAGCCTCCTTACTAGTGCACTTGCCTTCCTTTAGCCAGCATGACCTTTCTAACAGCACAAATCCATTTACGTTGCTCTTCCAGGGGCTTCTCAACACCCCTGAGGGAACCTTCTCTTGCTTTACAAAGTCCCCTTCAGCCTCTATTTAACTCTTTCCCACCCTGTCTCCCAGCTCCTCCACCTCCTACAAAACACACACATTCTATGATCCACTGATGTTGAATTACTTTCTTTTCCTGAGATACATCATGCCCTCTCTTCTTGAGATTTTGACTCAGGCTGGTTTCTCTGCCTGAAGCATTGTCTCCAGGTTTCTCTTGACTAACTCCAACTCATCCTATAGCTCTCACTTTACACACTACCTTTTCTGGAAAGCCTCCCGTGAGCTTCATAGTCGGATTAAGCAACCTCCCTCGGTGACTACATAACACATTGTTCTTCCTTTTTCCCAGCACACAGAGCTGTGTAATTGCCTGTTTAGTTATCTGTACTCCCAAACAGACCTTCAGTTCCAAAGAGCAGGACCACATCCATCGCATTCGTTTTATATCTCTTAGCAGCTGGTGCATATTAGACCAGTAAATGAATAACCAAATGAATCTTACTGACTCTGGGACAATACTGAGGGAGGATAAAGGATTGGTATATAACAGTGGATGAGTCAATTGAGATTCAGCTACCAACTCCAAGAGTAAACCACGAGGGCAGCTCAGGTTCAGCCAGCATTGATCAAGCAGGTTCCAAGCAAAATCAAGCTTGGGGCTGCCAAGGTGTTTTGTCTACTTGCAACTGACTGAGTAGTTTAGTGGAAGCCAAGAAATTGAGTGTCCATTCAGAGCTGTGGAAAGTTCTCTTCTCAGCTGGGGTCCAGAATGTTAGTCTTACAAATTGAAAAAAAAAAAGAAGGTTGAACCAAGTTGGGTATAAGAAAGTAAAGAAAGCTGCAGGGAAATGATCTGATTTGTCAGACTGGAGGAATATCAGAAAGTGGTTTTTAGTTCTCTACTGTAAAAAATAACTAAAATATGGGGCTTTTTATTATAAGCAGTGCAATCGACAGTGACTTATAATTTACTCCATAAAACAATATGTACTTTGTACTTCAAAGAAATGTAGGAACCAAGTTTCATCGTCTCCTAAATTGAGTCTCTTTTTCCCTAATCCTCTACTTTGTACCTGAACTTTATTTAATTCTATCACTGTACTAATCTTTCCTGGTGTTTATCAGAGTCCTCGTACGGGTTTGAGCAAAGTGGAGAACAAAATCCAATGCACCACAGCTAACTTTCCTGCATAAGGAAAGTATAAGGTCCCAGATTTGGCTTAATAAAAAATCAAATAAATATCTGCCTGTTTGGAAAGGTCGGAGGAGAGGACAGGAAATATCACTAGATAACGAAGTGCCATGGTACCTGGTGAAGGCATCAGCCCTGTGTGTTGTACTTCTGTGCTTTAGATCTGTATCTCTTCCTTGCAGTTGGTGATTAGTCTCTGTAGCAGTGTCTGTCTAGAGGTAGGAAAAGCTGGTCATTATCTGGGCTTTAAATTGTGTATAAAGTCTGATAAGACTTTCTGTTTTTCAAGAATAATTTAAGCTTTTCTGAACTTTTTTGGGTAAAAGCACACTTAATCATCATGCAGCAAAGCTGGAAGCTGGCCAAATGCAGGACAATCAAAGGGCTTTCTCTCAAAAAGCCCTGAGCCGGATACCTCAGCTTTGGATAAGTACTAGTGGGAGAAATGCAAGGACCCCGGTTCTGGAAATCTTCAAAAACCTTCTGAGTTAAAGCAGATCCTTCTACCCTTTGGAGTAAAACTTAAGACTAGAGCATGAAAAGGACTGAATAGTCCATGAATAATCATTTTTATTTAATAAATAGAGAATATAGAACAGTTTACAATTATGAGCCATAAAGATAATTCTTAAGCAAGAATTTCTTCCTTAATTGATGTGTCTGAATGTCCACTCTTCCCTCCCCCACAAAATAAACCAAACTGTTACTGGCTTTGGCAGTTTTATACTAAAATGCAAGGTTATATATAATCTGGGAAAACCTAAGATAAGCACATCCTTCCTAATTGCCTCTTTCTAAGTTATGTTTCTTGTAACTCCTCATGTTAGAGGCTCAAATTATATTTTCAGGGTATTTATCACGTTTTATGCTTCTAACTCTGCAATGTTAGACCTTAAGGGGCCCATTCTAGGGAAGGTGATGGAGACACAGTTTAAGTGAATCCCTCCTTCCTTAACAAACCACACTAGTTGCCAACACTCTGATGTCATCAGCTAGATGGTTTCACTCCTCCATTGATAATTTATTTATTTGATAGACAACGGTGAAAATAAAGAGAAATCAAGGACTTAGAAATATGTTGGGTGATAGTCACTGGCTCTAATTCTGCTTTGTCCTTGACTATAATAAGTCACTTACCCTTCTGTGCCTCATTTGTTCACTTTACAATCAGAGGTTTGGACTAGAATATTCTCAAAATCCCAATCTAAAATTCCAAGAGTTTTTGACCTATTTTGAGGTATTCTATAAAAAAATATGGAAGTCTTACATGACAAATACTACTGGTTTGCCTTCAAGTTTCATGTTTACTTTGCACTTCTTTTTTTTTTCCTTTCAATGTTCACTTATGATTTAATACTTGCATGTTCTAATTCTTTTAAAATGTTGATCCACTTGGAACTTTTTAAATGTTACAATTTAATCCAAAGCAAAGTTACATAAATCTCAAATATTATTTAAGTCAACTTTAATAAATACCTAATCAAAAAAAGAAAAGCTTTAAAGGATTTTTAAACTATTTCCAGAAATACAGCAGAATAAATATTCCTACGTATTAGGCTTTGAAGAGCTTGACTGAATTGTGAATAATGTGATAAGATAAACTAAAGAAGCAAAAACCAAAATCGTATAATTTTGTTTTTTAACATACAAAGAAATAATGTTGGCTTGGAAAAATATAAGTGGCTGAGTGTCTTATTGTAGTCATTGTTATCTGGTCCTCATGTGGTACATTAGCAGATGGTACATTCCACAAATTATTGTAGGCATAGAGCAATCCATTTCTAATCCTTGTGTCTATATATCCCCATGAATATCAACATTAAAGTGCTACTGCCTTGAGCTCAAATATTAAATTTCCTTTTAGAAAAAAACAGTTCCTCTCCTCGGTCTCTCCTCCCATTTCCTATACCATGGTACAACAACCCCCATTATCCTAAGAACTTCTATTACAGATATTTTGCCTCTTTGTAGTTCATGTTCTATGGAATAGCCTTCCATTCTTCTTCCTTCAGTGAATACTTACTCAACGCTTACTATTTTTGGCCAGTGCTGAAGGCCACAGAACTAAATGGACACAATCCCTGCCCTCAGTAAATGCATGTTTTAATGAAGTTATCCATTCCTTCTAACGCCTAGTTTATTCATCTACAAAGGGGTAACAGTAATTATGCATGAGTTATTGAGAGGATTCAGTGAAATAACAATTTTTAAATACTTGGCAAAATGCTTTGGTGAATACCTAACACTCAATAAATATTGTTTATTCCATTCTATTCCCTAGGTCCTATAGTAGAAAAAACTCAGTAAAAGAGATAATGTTTGAACCATGTCTTGAAAAGGATTGTTTCTCAGAGGAAGGAAGATGGAAAACATTTTAGACATTAGGAACATACAGTCTGTATAGAAGAAGTCTGAAAGAACTTGTCATGTTCTATTTTAAAGAACTGTTTTAAAGAACTATTTAAAGAAAATATTTGCAAACAATATGACCAATACAGTGTTAATATCTAAAATATATAAACAGCTCATAAAACTCAACAGCAAAAAAACAACCCAATTTAAAAATGGGCAGAACGGAATAGACACTTTTTCAAAGAGGAAATGCAGATGGTCAACAGACACATGAAAAGATGCTCAACATCACTAATCATCAGGGAAATGCAAATTAAAACCACAATGAGATACCTGTCACACCTTACACCTGTCAGAATGGCTATCATCAAAAAGACCACAAACAACAAATATTGGTGAGGATATGGAGAAAAAGGAACACTTGTGCACTGTTGGTGGCAATGTAAATTGGTGCAGCCACTGTGGAGAACGGTATGGAGGTTTCTCAAAAAACTCAAAATAGAACTACCATATGACCCAACAATTCCATTCCTGGGTATATATCCAAGAAAAACAAAAACACTAATTCAAAAAGATACATGCACCCCAATGTTCATAGAAGCATTATTTACAATTGCCAAGACATGGAAGGAACCAAGGTGTCCATCAACAGATGAATGGATAAAGGAGATGTGGTATACATATACAATGGAATATTACTCAGCCATAAAAAAGAATGAAATGTTGCCATTTGCAGCAACATGGATGGACTAGGAGGGTATTATGCTAAGTGAAATAAGTCAGACAGAAAAGCAGATACTATATGATATCACTTATATGTGGAACCTAAAAAAATACAAGCTAGTTAATATAACACAAAGAAGCAGACTCATGTATATAGAGAGTGAGGTGATGGTTACCAGTGGGGAGAGGGGAGGATAGAGAGCAATATAGGGGTAGGAGATTAAGAGGTACAAACTACTATGCATAAAATAAGCTCTAAGGTTATACTACACAACACAGAGAATATAGTCAATATTTTGTAATAACTATAAATGGAGTATAACCTTTAAAATTTTGAATCACTGTATTGTACACCTGTAACTTATATAATATTGTATATCAACCATATTTCAATTAAAAAATAGTTCTTTTGTCAAAAAAAAATTAAAGAACTGGAAAGCTGTCTATTAAGCTAGGAAGAAAAAGCAGAATACAAACCTGGAAAGATAGGCTGGCTTAATGGATTAAATCCTGCAGAAGACAGAGAACTGGCAGGGGCTTTTAAAAACAGAAAATAACAGTTCTACCTATGTAGCAGAAAAATCATTATGGTTTCAGTTTGGAGAATGGATTGGTGGTAAAAGAGTCTGCAGTGAGTGAAATCAAGTAAGAGAATCTTAAAATCAAATTAGAGAAGATGCTGTCTGAACTAAAACAATGGTAGTTATTGAATGATGGAAGTTTAACCAAGAAAATATTTTAGAGGTAGCATCTGCTATATGTGGTCACTAACTGAACCTTGAGGAGAAGGTTGACCCTGAGGCTTTCAGTTTTGTAGTCAAGTGGATAGATACACCATTAACTAGAATAAAGACTGCAGAAAAGGAGTAAGTGTACTGGGGAAGCAAGAGGTGAAGAGATATAGAAAGTTGAAGATTATGGACATAGTTTTAGACAAGGAAAAACTCAGGAGAACACCAATCCCTTCAAGAGGGCAGGGCAAAGGGCAGGAACCAACACAGAAAATCTCGGGGAAAGGGTATAATAGAAGAGAATAATGCATTGGGAGTCAAGAGAACTGAGAGTTTCAAAAAGGAGGAATTAAATATTCATGCCAATATCATACAAAGGTCAAGTAAGAGAGCTAGGAGAAATCTGGCTCAATCTTCTAACCTCAGGATTGGGGGAGAGGGATAATGTACAGTCTCCCCTCCTGATGGGTTTGAGGAAGGGAGTGTAATCAGAGGAAATTCATATTTCAGTCCTAAGTTGAGAAGGTGAAAGGAGCGCTCTCTGTAACTTTTTGTAAAGTTTAACAATGTGGGGAAGAATTAGAAGATTCAGTATTTCAATAAAGAGATTGGGAGGAGAGCCAGCAGGCAGAGGAGGGAGAAGCCACCAGACCACCAGGAAAGAACAAGACCAACCTGAATGGAGATAAGAGTATGAGAAGATTAATGATGAGGGGACTCTGATTTCTTTTTATCTTTATCTTATGTGAAATAATTTTCAGCACTTCGAATTCCTTTCTGATATCACATTAACTTAATAACTTAATACTCTGCATGTTCTGCAATTCTAACCTGTATATGAAGGCACTATGCCAATCTAAGCAACTGTGATGCCAACCACCATAATGAGAAAGTACAGTATCGTTGCAACATTGCATAAACCTTTCCCATTCAGGTTGAAAGTCACTAGTTCCCCTGTAAACTTCTCAAGCATCACCTCTGGGATTTAATGACAGTCTTGATATGCTTCATAGATAGCTGTTTATGGTGGACCCCAGTCGTTTTCCCAGCAAGGAAAACTCAAATCTGCATTCTTCTGAGTTAGCTGTTTATCTCTGTAAAACACATATATAACTAACTTACTGGCCAAGCCAAGACGTTATCCTGCAGGAGCTGCCTGAAACCCCATCATCACCACATAAGAAAAACTGGCAGAGTCTAGGTGTGCCCCTTGCAGTTATTCAATAAACTAAGAAAAAAAAGATTGGGTAAACCACATGTCTAAATCAAAAGATAAAGTTCTGAAAATTGTTTTTGTCACCAGATATGCCTTGTTGAGAGCCCTTTTTCTTTTGCCAAGATGCTGAGTCTAATATTTTGCAGCCTGTTTTTTTCAGTAGTCCTGTGGTTAGAAGAAAAGATGGACTGCTATACTGACCACATTTGGATTAGGGGCAGAAATAATTTCATCATCCTGGCATGTAGGACATTGTTCAGATGAGCAGTTTACTCTGCTATCAAATTAGTAAATAAACAGACTGTCAAGTTTATTTGTTGATATGTTTACCCTAGTATGGTAGATGTAACACACGGTCCCCACATTGCTCGACACTTCTCTTATCGAAAGGTGGGCTCTATGTTCCATCCCCTTGAAATCAGAAAGGCTTATGATTGCTTCAGCCAATAGAATAAGGTGTAAGTGATGTGACCTTCAAGTGAGAAAAGGGCATAGAGCTTCTTTCCAGCCCTCTTGAAAGGGCTACTGTCCGGAAGAAGCCAAATGCCATTATAGCAGTCTATTTCCATCATGCTGGAAAGGCACGTCAAAAGCCTCAGCTGAGCTACCAGTGAACAAGTAACATCAATCGCTAGCCATACAACTGAGGCATCTTGGACATCCAGCCCAACTGGGCTTTCAGACAACTGTATCCCCAGCTGATATCTGGCAACAACGGCATGAGAGACCCCAAGCAAGAACTGCCCCTCTAAGCCCTTTCTGAATTACTGAGCCTCAAAACTGTAAGGAAGACAAAAAGGACTCTTTTAAGCTGCTAAATCTGTGGGGTAATTTGTTATACAGCAGGAGCAACTAAAACAGAATTTGTTACCTGGAAGTGGGATACTGCTGAAAACCACAACAAACCCTAAAACATGTGCATTAACTTTGGGCCTGCAAACCATATGGTGAGTAAAAGCTAGAAGGGCCTTGAGGAAACCACTGTCAAAAGTCCAATGGCCCTTGAAGAAACTGTCAGTGAGAGCTTAAAGGTAATTGAGAAAAACATTATTGTAAGCTGTAGGAAAGGAGATCCTTGTTCTGTAGTGGGAAAGTTTAGCAAAACTATTGCTTGCAGTAACAAGGAAATAGAAACGTATCTCATAAAATAATGGATCTGGCTAAGGAGATGTTCAGGTAGAATGCAAGAAAATGCTCACTGTTTTCTTTTAGCCGTATATCATACGGCATGGATAAAGCAAGATAAGCCAAAGAAGAAAATTCTCCATTTCCAAGATTATGTAGAGAAAATATAAAAGAACCAAGGCTTGAGGGGCTTCAAAATAAAACTATTTCCAGTCTCTTCCTGTAGAAGATTCTCAAACTGAAAAGTCTTAGGATACATGTCAAATCAGCAAAAATGTGGTCTCATGGTAAATACAAAGCTAATGTGTAGCTATAATTTTTAAATCTTCAGAATTATTTCAGATGGTGCCTCAGAGACATTTTCCAACAACAAAAGACCTTCTAAGTCTCTTAATATATGCTTTGTGATCCCCTCTGTTAAACAATAAGGCTTCAAAGAATGAATGATAAGAGTGTTATCTCATGGCAGCCTTGTCGGGAGCCTAAGGTAGTTAAGGGCTTACCCGGAAGAGATTTGTGAATGTCACTTTTATCTAATGGAGTAAATTTTAAATTGATACACAAGAAGCTTAGAGGGTTTTTTGTTTTGTTTTGTTTTTTTTGCGGTACGCGGGCCTCTCACTGTTGTGGCCTCTCCCGTTAGCGTAGCACAGGCTCCGAACGCGCAAGCTCAGCAGCCATGGCTCACGGGCCCAGCCGCTCCGCGGGATGTGGGATCTTCCTGGACCGGGGCACGAACCCGTATCCGCTGCATGAACAGGCGGACTCTAAACCACTGCGCCACCAGGAAAGCCCGCTTATAGGGTTTTTAAAGGAAGTGTATCAACTTGGACTGAAATGGACATCAACAGTACCAAACGAAGGGAAGCCTTTGACTGAGAAAACTACAGCTGTATCTTGGGCCATTTCTTAGAGAAAGGAAGGATTAATCACAGTATAAAACCAAGATTCTGAGGACAACTCCAAATCCACGGAGAATTAGTCCCAGGAAACGTTATTGATCCCTAATTTGAAAACCAGCAATACTGCCCAGCCATATTTCAGATATATAGATCAGTGACTGCTATGCCTTCTGTTTCCCCTTTTTGCATGGGAGTGTCTGGCAGTTATCCAGTCTATTCCACCATTTTATATTGGTGTGTGGGAGCAGACAGCTTGTTTCTTTAGGTTACAGATCTTCAGATCAAGAAGAATGGTATTCACAGAGCTGAACCCAAGGAACTATATCTCAAGAAACTCTTCTCTCTAGAGCTACTTTAGACAATGAGATTCTGGATATCAACAAGTCTGAACTAGATGTTATAATAGGATGAAACATGAGCAGGAGAAAGAGGGATTGATCTTGAGAGGGGATGAATTATTTTGTGTGTGGAAGGAATGAAAATAATTTGTGACCAGAGTACAAACAGTGGTTGTTTAAAACATGGCTCCAAAGGTTGTTGACATTTCTTCCATCAGGAGGTGAGATCTACGTAGATGGACTTATGACTATTTCAACCAATAGAGTACAAAAGAAGTGAGGCTGTGTAACATCTAAGTCTGGATCAGAAAATCCCATGCAACTCCTGGTGTTCTGTATGCATGTGTGTGTATATTATATGTATTCATGCATGCAATTGTTAAGCACAGATAAAACCAGCTTGTTAATATGGCTACTCTGCACATGGTGGGCAAAAGTTTAATAAGTCTAATGGGGGGAAGAGGGAAGGAAAGAGAAGGAACCAAGGGGAAACAAAGAAAAAACCGACTGCATTAAGAACATTTATGAATTTATGAAAAATACATATGTGTTTATAAAAGTTCAACTATTCATGTATGTGTATGTATACAGACATTTTTTATATTGGGACACAGGGACCATAGACCATGGATGATGGTATTATGAACGGCTGTCAGCAAGATTAAAAGAGCGCAACATATAGGGCAAGGATAGCCATGATAAAACAAAGTAGATACAGAGTTGCAGGTGGGAAACTGGCTAAACCCAGGAGAAACCACAGTCCAAGTGACAAATACTAATGGAGTGGTGGTGAATTGAGGAATGCATAGATACAGTAGAACAAAGTGAATAAACAAAAGCAATGGGAATCAGAAGACTACAGATACTGGAGAACAATAGGAATATTGGGGGGAAGCAGGGCAGAGAATAGGAATAAGAACACCTAAAATAATAGAAAAGATAGGGTGAAGTACTAGGGCAAAAAAAAAGATTCAAAGTGCAAGCAAGAAATCTGGGAAGGAAGTACCATGGGCTGCGAGCCTGCAGGTCAGGTTATTTGTGGATTACTTTGGGCAGGCAGGGTTATATGGTATAATTGTGTCTAATTAGTGGCCAGCCTAGGAACTAGAAACTCAAAGGCTATTAGAGTGAGGTGACTTACTATGAATAGAAGCAGCATTTTCTAAGATTTATAAACCTTTTAGAAGAGTTTTGAATGTCTTTCCAGAGGCACATGCTAGGTTCTGCCCATCTGCTCACAAATTTGGCAGTGAGAGAGGTCGTTAACCATTTTTCTTTGGAAATTTCATATTGACTTTTGCCCAACAACTAATTTGGTTAAGCTGTTCTCACTACTTTCTAGGCAGCTTGAGTTTCTTTCTCTAGAGATAAATAACAGTGTACATTTATACTTATTATATAATTCATTTTGGAATCATGAACATCCCAGTAAGAATTTATTGGTCCATATGTGAATTTACTTAGTCCTTCAAGTAGAAATTGTAAGTATAGTAAAGCTTGAATCAATCAAAAATTTCTCTTCCCAAGGAGTCTGTAATATGCATCATCCAGAAAATTATTTCAGAATTGCCTCTCTACACTAGAGGAAATATTAAAACTTGGTGGAATAAGGTGGAGGGCAAAACTGATTAGGGAAACCTTCTTCAAATAATTTCAGCAAATTTAATTCAAACAGAGACACAGTTAGCCTGGACAGAGAAGATCTAATTATTCTGTCTGTCCTCTCCTAGTCCACCAGAGAAAGATCATATTTTCACATATTTTTATACTATGCGTTAACTGCATTCAACAACTGTGAGAACTCATGCCAGTAAATTAATAAAGCCTCTCCTAGAAAACTAATGAGAGGTGAGGGAACTCAAATTTTTGTTCTTTATTTCATTCTGAATTGTTTGGGGTTTTTTACAGTAAATTTCTATTATTTTAGTAAACTATAAAACTTTTAAAATAATTTTAAAAAATAAAAACAATCATAGCAGGAATAACACTCCCAATGGTTTAACTGAAGCACCCTGCTTTCTCTTAAACAATAAAAATTTAAAAGTTCTTTGCAGTGAAATTGTATTAATAAGAGATTAATAGTTTTTACTGTCCAGACAGTATTCAATGACACATGCATTGCCACACCTTGATTTTCAACTTTGGAATAAGAGGTCTTGCCATCAAGTCAAACCATTTATCAAAATGACAGCTCTTCATATACACTTTAAATATGTGTTGAAATCACCTATCATGTCTTATTATTTAGGGGTAATGTTCTCTTCACTCTCAAACTCTCTTAGGAAGCATTTCTAATGGAAAATTTAGGTCGATTTTTTTCTATTAAAATTTCTTTTTAACATTTATTATGAGTTCTCTTTCCTTTTTAATTATGGATTTTCAATGAAAAAATCGAAACTGTACATAAGTTCATGTCAAAATTTGAGTGTCTAAACTCAAAATTCAAATAAAGTCAAACCTCAGACTTGAAATTCCAAATGCTTAAAATATTATTGAATGTGAAAAATATTTTTTACCACTGTAGAGTTTATTCTTAAGCCTATTTTTCAACTGCACCAAGTTAGATCCCAAGCCAATTTGGACCAAACTAAAGTCTGAAAGAGAGTGGGAAAAAATCAGTAATTCAAAGTCCTTTCAAACTTGGACATGTGAACTAGCATGACTCAGATAGGGTGAGAAAAATATCCAAAATGTCCAGGGCCTTACAGGTCTCTTAAATTTTTGATCTTGGCAAATCCCAATGGTTTACATTTGATTTAAAAATATAGGGCTTCTCTGGTGACGCAGTGGTTAAGAATCTGCCTGCCAATGCAGGGGACACAGGTTTGAGCCCTGGTCCGGGAAGATCCCACATGCTGCAGAATAGCTAAGCCCATGCACCACAACTACTGAGCCTGCACTCTAGAGCCCATGAGCCACAACTACTGAGCCCACGTGCCATAACTACTGAAACCCACGTGCCACTACTGAAGCCCGTGTGCCTAGAGCGCAGGCTCCTCAACAAGAGAAGCCACTGCATCGTAATGAAGAGTAACCCAGCTCACCGCAACTAGAGAAAGCCCGCCTGCAGCAATGAAGACCCACTGCAACCAAAAATAAAATAAATAAATAAATAATTATTTTTAAATTAAAAAAATAAAGATATAAGCACACTGAAGATTTCTAGGGCCCATATCCAATATAAAACTACTTTTTTCAGCTATTAAATTGGATCATATACAAGTTACATTTTCACCTTTTTAAAGCTAAAATAGAGTTGTATATTTGACCCCAAGTTTCTTCATAATTCATTTTCTACTAATATGGAGTGAAATGTAGCTAGATAAAGAACATTATTCAAGTGAGGAGTGTCTCAAAATAATATCTATATTAGCTCTGACTGGTGTTTGCAGTAATATCAGCCACGTATTTATACAGTTAAATGTTTAAACAATACCACTTAAACTGAGTAATAAAAGAAGTTGTTTACATTTTTGACACTGCTTCTCAACCTCAAATGCAGGGAAAGAGTATAACATAACTATAATATTTATTTTTACTGTACTTTTTACCTGTAGTATAGTGTCCTGAAACTTGTGACCAGAATAGCGCAAGACTTCGTTGGGGATAAAGATAACAAGTTTAAACCCTAGAACAAATACACACTACTATATATAAAATAGGTAAACAATAAGGACCTACTGTGTGGCACAGGGAACTGTATTCAATATCTTGTAATATCCTGTAATGGAACAGAATCTGAAAAAGAATATATATATATATATATATATATATATATATGTATGTATAACTGAATCATTTTGCTGTACATTTGAAATTAACAAAATATTGTAAATTAACTATACTTCAAATTAAAAATTACAAAAAAAAGAAATACAAGAAAAAAGAAAGTAGATAAGTGAAGGGGAGAAGGAAGGTGATAGAAAGAGACTGTTAATGGGTATGGAGTTTCTTATTGTAAAGAAAATGTTCTAAATTTGATTGTAGTGCTGAGTGCATAATTCTGTGACTATACTAAAAACTATTGAACTTCACACTTTAAATGGGTGAATTTTCTGATGTGCAAATTATATTGGAATAAAGCTGATATAAATTTTTTTCTCCTGATGGAAAAAAAGAAAAACCTAGAAGAAAAAAATAGTAAAGTAATGCCTGGTAGAAATATTTACAAAGAGATCATACTTTTTTATGAGGTATTATACAGGGAAGTACTAGATTTAAGACAAATATGATTTTTCACTAAAGCAATTAAATAGAATTTGTGGTTTTCTGAATGTCAAAATTTGTAATTTTTCAAACCACTACTATGTGCACTGTGGGAAACTGCAAGACATGAAAGATATGACTCTTTCCTCCAAAAAACTCTACATCTGTTGGGAAAGGAGCACATATATTCATGATAAATTGAACTACTTAGTTTGCCCATATTCACTCTTGTTCACAGGAGATCCAAGACAGGAAGATTTAGCTATTAATAAATAAAAATAAAAATTTTATTTATATTTAATTTTCCCCAAAGGATTTAAGAAAGGAAAAGTTAATAGTACAGCAAATTGTTATAATATAGATAAGAAATCACACAAGGGAAAATGTTATACATTTCAAATGAAAAGAACAGATATTAGCACTAAAAGAAGAGTGAGACAGACAGAATACCTTTGAGCTATTGAGCCAAGTAACACCCCATAATAACAATTAGCACTTTACATTCATTACTTCATTAATCTTCACATGAGCCACAGCATGATAGAGCTTATCATTATCCATGCTCTACAAATGAGATAAAAGAAGCTCGAAGGTGATGAAGTGGCACTGCCAGAATCTCAACATAGATGGTCTTCTAGATCCAAACTCAGTCCTCTAAGTGTTAATCAAGCTGTTGCATAACCAGATCTTAAACATTTTATCTCTGGTTCACCTGGCCTTCAGGTGTTCAGAATCTCACCAGTACTTTTCCTTTTATGACAGGGATACCACTACAACTCTCCAGTGGAAGCAGTTTTTTTTTTTTTTTTCAACAATCACTGGAATAAACAGTGCCCAGGCATTTTGGAAATCAGAGTCAGATGGGCATTTTATGTCTCTTAGGAAAAATAAAACCAGTTCTAATACTGGACACCTGTCAAGTCACATCACATCGTGAATATTCTTTTCAGTAACAGGCAAAAAACTCTATATGAGAGCAGCTGTCTTTCTTTAAAAGAAAGTGACGTTGTCACTGTTACCTCAAGATATTAATTATCCTGGTGGAACTGTTTTCTGATACAGGCCACAAGGAAATCTTCCTGGCTTTGAATATAACCAAGGTTATCCATGACCGTGGGAAAGGTTGTCGGTTCTGGGGATACTAATTTTTATGAAGGAACTGATGTATACACATTTATTTCAAGGCAAGTTAAAGATTCCTTTTAAGGATTCTGGATTTATTCCTTCTATCCCTGAGAATATGAACTCATTTTTGGTATTCAGAAAAAAAGTGAAACTTTCCATGTCAAACTAGATATTTTCTTGTCTAGTTTTCTTTTCTTTTGTAATAACTGAATCTCATGCTGAGTAATCCAGTGTTCTTATGATACGATTGAAAAATTATAGATAATCACAATAAAACACTTTCCTAATTAGCAGTGATAGCTGAAAGCAGACTCATTCTAGAAATTAAAGTAGTTCACCAAAAATATCCTCTAACAGTGAAATCTAGGCTTTATTTCATTCTGTTTTTATTTTGAAAAGTAACATTTAAAAGACCAAAGAGTACAAAGAATAATATAACTAACACCCGTATTCCCACAACCTAGAATTAAAAGCTGCTAATATTTGGTTACATTTACTGTAAGAAATTTTTTATATATGTTCTTTGAAAAAATTATACAAGCAATATTAGCCTATATTAGAAGAAGGAAGGAAAGGAAAGCAGTACCAAGGGAGAGAGGGAAGAAGGGAGGTTGAGCTGAAGAAAGAAAAGAAAGACGGGGGCTTCCCTGGTGGCGCGGTGGTTGAGTCCGCCTGCCGATGCAGGGACATGGGCTCGTGCCCCGGTCCGGGAAGATCCCACATGCCGTAGGGCAGCTGGGCCCGTGAGCCATGGCCACTGAGCCTGCGCGTCCGGAGCCTGTGCTCCACAACGGGAGAGGCCACAACAGTGAGAGGCCCGCGTACCGCAAAAAAACCAAAACAAAACAAAAAAAAGTGTACTCTTCCAGTCCATTTATGAGTTTTATGCTTGTGACTTATTTTATCATACTGGTAATATACCTACTATCGTTTGACTAATTGCTTTGTTATTCAATATCATGTTTTGAGTTCCAGTCATATTAATATATAGAAATCAATGCAATCTATCTTAATTGATGAATAAATTGTGCCTGAATTCAACACATTTTAATTATCATCATCCCTAGTTGATGTGTCCAGTTTTTTTCCTATTACAACCAAGGCTGCAGTGTACATTTTTCTACATATTGCCTTGCACACAGATGTGAATGGCTTTCTAGGGAATAAACCTACAAGTAAAATCGCTGGTCATATGGTACAAATACTTTCAATTTTACCATAAACTGCCAAATTGATCTGCAAAGTGGCTTCACAAATGTATACTTCACAAATGACAAATGTCATGTATACCACCATACATGACAATACTGTTTTCTCTATATCTTCACCCACCCTTGATATTGTCAGAATTCTAAAATTGTCAGTGTAATGGCTGGAAAATAGTAGTTCGTTGTTTTAATTTGCATTTCCCTGATTACAAGTGAGGCTGAATCTTTTATATGTTAATTAACCACTCACAAATGCTATTTTGTCGTTTGTCGGTACATATTATTTACTGTTTTTCTATTTTAACTTTTTTTCCTTAGAATCTTTATAATAGTCTGAATAATAATCCTTTGCCTACTATGTACATTACAAATACCTTCCCTTACTGTGGCTCTTTATCTTTTGACATAAAGCAATTTTAAATTTTGATGCAAATGACTGATGAGCAGGTTATAGATTTGCTGAGATTAAATTCTTCTTGTATTCCATGACAATCCCCACTTGATTACAGTGTATTATTTTTAAACCTTTCTTGGATTTGGCTACTTAATGTTTTACTCAGCAGCTTTATACCTATGTTCACAAATTTACAAGCCCATAATTTACCTTTTCCACACTGTCCTACTAATCCAGTTTTGAAGTCAGTTTATAATAATCTCAATTCAATAGCCAAACGATTGTGTTTCTGTTTTCTGGAACAACTTGAGAAATTTAGTAAAACTCGCCTAGAAACTTTCTGGGTCTGGGGCTTATAATTGTGGATGAGCTGGATGTTTTTTTACTACTTTGATTTTTTTAATGGTTATTTATGTAGTCAAATCTTTAAAAATTTCTTCCAGTGTCAATTTTGACATTTTATATTGCTACAATTTTTCAAATTTATTAGCATATAATTTTTACAAGTTCTTGTTATATTTTCATGTTTATTTTATCTATAGTTATTTGTCCTTATTTAATAGCATATTCTGTCTTTTTTTTCCTCAATCACTCATGCCAAGGTTTGGCTTCTTTCAGTAATCTTTTGGGAATATTAGACATATTACTCTGTTTTTATTGATAGCCTGTTCTCTATTTTCTTGACATTGACATGTGTCTGTAGTGTATTTTTCTTCCTTGTTTACTTCTTTAAGGCATTGTTTAGGAAAGCATAAAGAGTAATAATATGCACACATTTTTAACACTACCCAGCTTAAGAAAGTGAATTTCACTAATAGAGTTCAGAACCTCCTCCTCAAGGATATCTCCTCTGCACCCAATGTCAGAGATAAATACTATTCTGAACTTCATATGCATCATTTCCCTTGCTTTGCTTTATACTCTTACTATATACACAGGTATCCCTAAGTAATGTATAGTGCTACCTTGCCTACTTGTAAAGTTTGCATAAATATATATTTATATTATAACTATATAAGTGTAAATATATATGTATGTATAACCAAGCAGATAGATAGATAGAAAATAGATAGATAGAGATAGATAGATAGATAGATAGATAGATAGATGCTTTTTTGCTCAACCTTTGTCTGTGGGATGCATCCATGTTTCCTGAAATCATGTCCAAAATACACTTTGCTGGAATCTCTACCTCAGTATCTGCTGCTAGGAAAACCCAAACTAGGTCAGCAGTGTATTCAAAGTTTTTTACATTGTTTTCATGAAGAGGTGTTTAATATTTTAATACTTCTGCATATTTTGAGAAGGTGTTCTCCTTTCACCTCTTAATATGAAGAATTAAACTGAGGTGATTTAATGTCTAATAATCCTTTTATTCCTGTAAAAATCCAATTATTTTGATCTAATTTTTCATTTAGTTTGTAAATATTTTGTTTAGTATTTTACATCTATGCTCATAAGTGAGATTAGCCCATAGTCTTCTTTTCTAATATTTTCTTATCTGATTTAAGTAACAAGGTTATACTAGTTTCATTTTTTTAAAAAAAAAATACAGTTTATTGGGGGGTTCTCTTTGATTTTCCAGAAAAATTGGAGTAAAGATGAAGTTATGTTTCTTGACTCTGAATTAAATTACCTCTAAAACAATCTGGAACTGGTTTTATTGTGAGTAAATTTCTAAACTTGATTAAATTTAATGGATAGAGGAAAATTCATCATGTTATTTCTTCTTGAATCTGTTGTTAAGTTATAGTTTTTCTAAGAAATTTGCATTTTATCTAAGTTCTCATGTGTTTTGGAAACATTTATTTCATAGTTTTATCTTTTTGGTCTCAGCAATGTCTATAGTTGTCTTCTTTTTTATTTCTAATATTGTTTATTTGTACTGTTTCATCTTTTCTTGGAGCCAAAAATGTCTATTTTATTAGTTTTTTCAAAAAGTGAACTTTTGCCTTAGTTGATTCTCTCTACTGTATATTTGTTTTCCATTTGATTAATTTCCACTCTTATCTTTATAGTTTCCTTCCTTCTACTTTCTTTGTGTTTATTTTGTTGTTCTTCTAACTTCTTAAGTCACTTAGCTCATTTATTTTCAGCTTTCTTCTTTTCTAGTGTAAGCATTTGGAGCTATAAATCCACTATAAAGTATGCTTCAGTTATATCTCATGATTTGGACATATATTTGTTGTTATTCAAGTTGAACTATGAGTTATTTAGAAAGCTTTTTAAAATTAATTTTCAAAGGTATGAATTTTTCTGCATCGCTGTTTATTATTGATTTCTAACTTATTAGAAAATGGTCTAGGTGATAAAAATTCTATGAACTTATGTCTTAGGGTAGGGTCAATTTTGACAACTGTTCCTTGTGTGTTTGAGAATAAGATGTAATCTCTCGTTTGGGGTTATTTATCTTTCATATCAAGCTTGTTAATTATGTTATTCAAATTTTTCACATACTTGTAAAAAATTTTTGCTGCTTGATTTATCAGTTACTGAAAGAAGTTTGTAAATTCTTATACTCCTATTAGCAGTTTTTCCATCATGACCTTATACATTTTGAGGCTATGCTACAAAGTTTACACAGATTATATCCGATGAATTAAATTTTTATCATCATGTAGCAATCCCCTGTATGCCTGATAACTTTTTTGCCTCAAAGACTATTTGACTGACATATCATCTATTTATCTATCATCTATCTATCTATCTATCAGTATCTTGGTAGGTATTGGCTTAGTATATCTTTTCCTATTTTTCTTTCTTTTTTTTTTTTTACTTTTGACTTTTCTGTATACTCTTATTTTAGGTGTTGCTTTTCATCCCATTTGACAATATATGACTTTTAACTGTTAAGTCTATTGAATTTATAGTAGTTAATATTACTACAAATCTGGGTTTATTTCTTCAACTTCATTTTGTGCTACATCTTCTGATTTTGCAAGTTTTCTTTTTTCTTCTTCTTCTGGCTTTCTTTTGGTCTGATTAATTTTTGTCCCTGTACTGCAGTGCCTCAGCACAGTGCATTTAGATGTTGAATTATTTTAGTATATCCTGATGAGAATGTCCTGATGATCCACCTCTTTCATTGAAGACGATCCATTTATTCTTGGGAAGTTCTTAACTCATCATGTTCTGTTTGAATACTGCCTTTCCATTATTCTGTTTCTGGAACTCTAATGAGATATCTTTTAGAACTTTCTCTTCTATGCTCCAAGAATATTAACCAACCAAGCAAGAATCTTAATCAACTTTTGTATTTCCTATGAGTACTTTTTTCTCTTGATTGTATTCTGGGTGATTTCTTCAGGTCCTTCTTCCATTTTACTTTTTCTCTCCAATATCCAAAGGAAGATAAGAAACTCAGAGAGTGGAGTCCAGCATTTAAGTGACCGTTCTTCTAGGGACAACAGGCAATTCTGAAGTGAGACAACCAGAAGTCTGAGAAGAAGAACAGAGGTCTTAACAAATTTGCAGAGTGTGGGACAAAAATTGAAGCTCAGGACTATCAAAGAGGGAGAGGAGAGAGCACTGATAAACCTTGAGGTTTGGTGCTGGAACCCTTCAGGGCTATACTCTAGGAGGAAAGGTAAACCACAAGTTGACTTGCTCTTACAGCTTCAGATTATCTGAATCCATGTACTCAGACTGAGGTAATTTTAGATTGCAAGTGCATGGTCTAACCAGAAGCAAATGCAAATCCACTCTTAAGAAGGAAGGCATTGTTGTAGTTCCTCAAATTTTCTAGTTTCTTACTGTGGAAGGGCAAGTCCATCATCCCTAGCTTTCCTGAGTGAAGGCTTTGGGCCTTCACTATGTTCTGAAATAGTCATGGAGCTATAATGAAAGAAGTCATAAAACAGAAGACATGATCAACTGAAACATGTATTTACGTTTTGTTAGGCATTTTGATGAACTAAAATGTCTTCCACAGCTTCTTTGTATTAAAAGAAAAAAATGAGTACTCTCAGACCGACTGATCTGCCACAGCCACCATAAATTATACTGTGACAGATTTAAGTGATTCTATGAAGGAAACAAGGATACTTCTTGTTTGATATTAAGTGTTAGGGACATGTGATGACATCTGTGGTCTGTCACAGACGGGGAGTTAAGAGATGTGGTTTTTTTAGGTCATGTTTCTGTCACACACTACAACTTTGCTTGGGTCCGTAATGTACTTTCTCGGCATCAGTGAAATGTGCCATCACTGTGTTTGGGAAATGAATAGATTTGTAGATTCACAACTAAGAGATGAGATGGAAAACTTACTAGGGGGGAATTTATAATGTAGAAGAACATATTCATTATTATAATATCATTCTATGATTTCATATTGCTCTCATAATGTAAACTGCAAAAGGTGAATTTGCCAAGTTCCTCTAGCACAGTGAGGTAGGCAGCAGTTAGACTTTTAGTTAAATCCAAAGTTGATTAATAATCAGAATTATCTGAGAAAATTCTCAGAATAAATATTCTGGGATGAATATCATCTTTCCTCCTTCCCAGGTGGAACACTCCCCAGTTATTCTTTCACCTTAGTTTATTTCCTTCACCACCCTTTCCACAATCTGTAGTTAGGTATTTGTTTATTTGTTACTTCTTTAAGTTCAGTCTCCCCCAGTGGACAGGGAGGCCCGTGAAGTCAGAGATGTTGACTGTTATCTTCTCCATCCTGTTCAAAACAGTTACTCTAAGGCCTAGAAACTAGTAGGTGTTCAATAAATCTGTGAAGGAATGAAGGGATGAATAAATAAACCAGAAGAAATCTCTGCAATGTGATAGGAATCTTTATTTGTAAAGAGTTCCAGAAATGGTTTCGTTGACCAGCTCATTGATGAACACACTACACTGGTTTATGACAAAGTGATTTTCAACTAAGGAGGATATGTCAGAATTGTCGATGGCATGGGGGTAGGGCCAGCTACATGGGCATTTGACTCATGCATTCTCACGGGGCCAACTCAGAAGGGCCTCCCTCTCTCCCTTCCCACATTTGAGACTCTGCAGTTGCCGTCTTAAAGGTCTTAATCATTTTCTCTTTGAATGTGTGTTTTGTAATGCGGTCCAATGGGACAATGGAGGGTGAGTCAGAAGCTTGGAGCCTAGCAATCCTGCCTCCTCCCACTTCTGCCCCCCAGGAGGGGTTGTCAGCTGCCTGTGCCCCCCACCTCCACCCTGCCCTTGGCAAGCAACTGTGGCCACCCTTGCCCCACGAGAAGCTGCGCATGAATTAGGAAGGGGCAGGGTCTGGGATGTCTATGAGGGTCTGCTTTTGCCCAGGAAGTTTGAAGTTAAATAACAAAGAAACCATGACAGGTTGAAAAGGACCGTGGAAAAATGGAAAACATGATTTTCCTGCTTTTTGAACAAGGAGCCTGGCATTTTCATTTTGCACTGGGCCCTGCAAATTATATAGCCAGCCCTGAGGGCAGGATATATTTATGCAACTAAAGGGAGCATGTGTATTTGAAAGCTGAGAGACACCATCCCCAGGTTTACTTCCTTAAAGTCAGGTTGCTATGAAACTAAGGCACATTGCCACCTGGTAGATGGTGGTGCCTCAGTGTCTTTTGCTCTGAACACATAGAATTTTCCATAAGTGACAAAAACAATGACCTCTTTTCCCCTAAATTATTTTTTCTTGATGAAAACATGACTTCACTAAAAAGTTAAGCTTAAAAAAAAGTTAACTACTTTTTACTGAAAAATACATTTTGTATACTTGAAGAATTGCACGTAAACAACTTACTCATGAACCCTTAATAGTATCCATTTTTATTCTTTAGTTTTCTTACTTCAAACTTATGTTCTCCCCCTCTTTTCCCTTCCTTCAAAACCTAGAGGTTTCATTACCAACACTTGCTTTAGACAAAGTTCCAGTAGCTCCCAGTTTGCTCTCTGACCTCTCTGTTGTTCAACTCCTTAAGTATGTGTCCAAGGGTTTTTCTTTCTCTAGGGGGCTCCAATCTTCCCTCCAAGTCACTTTACAGGAGTCTCAAGTGCTGAAGTGTCAGTGGAGAATTTTGAGTCCTCCAAGAAATGGCCCATTTAAAACCAGGTACAGTGATAGCCAAGAAGCTGTCTGGAAATGCTGAACCACTGAGTTAAACAAAGAAATCTGATTCTAAAGCAGGCTGTGCTGAAGAACCTTGCCTACCAACTAGAAACACTATTTTTCTTGACTGTGCCCCAGCCCTTACTTCACAACTTGTGTGACTTCATCAATATTCTACCAGGGTTCCATATTTTGGGAGTCTTTTCCCTGTCAACCTGCCATGCCATTCATCTCCAAGAGCCTGTTTATCTGGGGAAGGAGCAACATTATTCCTATTACTGGCTCTGCATAGGAATGACCTCGCTTTCTCTTTCCACCACTCCTACCCTAGTAGTGGTTTCTTGATCTTGTCCCTTGTTCACCAAACCCCAGCTAAAGTGCCTAATCCAACCTCCTGCCATCTGCATATATGCCTGTGTGTCCTTCATCAGCAGCACCCATCAGCCAATTACTGTCCAATGCAGGTCACTTGCCCAACACTAGCATTATTGGATGGAGTAATTAATGACTACTCCTTGGGCCCCATAAGATGGGCGTGACTTCCCCTCATCAAAGTGAATTAGAGCTTAGAAGCACAGCTTTTCAATTCTGTTTGATTTCAAAATGTATGACCTTTCTCTTAGACTACAGAACTAGTGCACCTGTAGCCTGATAAAAGCATAAAAAGGTTCAAAATACTGAACTAGAAGGATACTTTGAAACATATTTGGTGACCCTCATTGGGCCACAGCTCAGCCAAAGAGGATGACATCTCATTGCCCTGGGATAAAACCCACCTGAGAGACCAGCCCAGGTGGTGAACCAGCTGGGTAAGGTTATGTCCTTGTTGATCTACCCTTGCCTTTGGATCCAGGACAAGCAGAATTCCAAACCAGGATTCCAATTTCCCATAGCCATCTCATTGTATATTTTCCATGTTCCCCTCATGACAGCCTTTAATAGTTGCACATGGGGATGGCTGCCAAGAAGAGAGGAAGCAACAAACATGAATTCCTATTTATAGTTTGGACAAGAAGAACATTCACCAGGACCTTCCCTGATAAGCAGTAGTCCTTTAAAAGGGAGAAATTCTTAGCATTGTTGTATGGAGAACACTTGTGGTCCTGCCTAATACTTCTGATTCCATCCAAGCTAAGCTCCTCACTTTCTTTACTTGTAGATTGAATTCCATCTTCTAGATTCAATCTTTAAGTCAGAGGTTTTTGACCTGGGCTTCTGAAATTCTATAAATTCCTTGGATTTGTATGTCTGTGTCTTTGTTTGTATGTCCATATTTTAAAGGAAGTGCAATGGATTTCATTAGATTTTTTAATGGTGTTCATGATCCAAAATGTTAAATCTTCATCTTAGTTGATTTGTGGCCAAGTGGTGTTATCGACAAAGATGTGAGACATGAGGACATTTTAGACCAAGTTCATCCTTGCAGTCTTAGAAGATCCTGGCCAAAGGCTGCTAATTGAAGTTAGATATTAATTCACGAGCCCCAGGACTATGACTTGTGACCAAAAACCATGAGAAGACAATCATATGAAAGAGTGGTTTCCAGAATGTGTATCACAGTAGCTAGGATTCCATGGGATGTCTCAGGATTTTCTGTAGGAAGTGACCAAGAGGTGGGGCTCCATATCTAGCTGCAAGCCCATTAATTCCTGTGTTACATGTTGCAGTTATGATTGAATCCTACTTTTAAATTTTTATGAGAAAAATAAGGTATGAGGCTTTCTTTCGAAGTTTGAAAGTTACTGCTCAAGGATGTCACAACTCCTTTTTTACCACTGATTCTCAGGATCTGGTGGTTGGGACAACATAACTTCACCAGGACGTGATGCACCCAGACACAGAATTAATTACGGAATTAATTAAGAAATACTACTACCAGTATATACACAAACTCCAGCTGCATTAGTAGATAAATTTTGCTAACTCTCATGTTAACTGCAGCTAGTTGGAGGAGGATGCCTAGGAGACATTTTTGAGAAGGATTCTGAGCCAGGCTGGTTCAGCAGGAAATAGGACTATTAATAATTAATGATGTCTGCCATGGTCCCAAGGAAGGTGTTATGTATTTGAGACTCCTATCCTGAGTTTTCTGGGGGAGAATAGCTAGCATGCACCTGTACCACACAAAATATAATTTCCAACATGGTTATTTTGTCTCCATGGAAATGGAGACTTCAACTCAACCATTTTTATCGATTTGATAACCTATAAACTCTAAAGACTCCACCCCTCCCACTTCTTCCTCTGCTGCTTTTTCAGACTTGACCTTGGACCCACAGTTGCCAACTGTATTGGTAAGTGTTAAAAAACAATTTGAAGGGAGAAACACCCTGACTTCCAGTTCTGTACAGATAGGAGTACTAGCTCATAAAAGGGGAGTTATGTCGCCCAAATTCCCAAATTACTTATTAACTCTTACTCAACCTTCCAGTGTGAGCTCTAGGGAAACTACTCCTGTCTTCCCCAGCTGTTGGATGATTTCACTGCATAGTCATCTTTTCTTTCCATAACTCTTATTTCAGTTTATAAAATGTGTGCCTGTGTGTGTGTGTGTGTGTGTGTGTGTGTGGACTTATGTGATTAAATTCTCTCTCCCACTAGTCTATGAGTTCCAAAAAAGTCTATTTTTGCTTACCACTTTATTCTGAGGTTCTTGCATTAAAAAAATCTGTCACACTTATTTTACCCTAAGATGTGTTACTGCTACTACTTGCTAAAATTGAATCTTATGAAATGAAAAGACAAACAACAGAAGGGGAGAAGATAACAAAAGAGACAGGAAAATAAAAGCAATTGCTTCATGTGAGAACCTTAACTACCCCCTAGAGCATGTTGCCATTAAGATCAGGAAAGATTGCTCTGGAGCACTATGAAAGAGAATGAGCCACTCCATTTTAAAACCAGCACTGAACATCCAGTTTTGTTGTCTCTCCTAGGAGAACTCCCACCTGCAACTTTGACCTTTGGTTGGCACCAGGCTAGTTGTTTATACCTTGAGGTTTCCTGATAGTCCCTATGACTTCCTCTGAGTCGCCTAAATGTGCTTCAGATTTTTCCAGTCTAGCATTTCCCTATCCCTTTGCCCAGTGTCATTCTGTTGGAATTATGGAATGGAAGCCTGAAGTCAGGTTGATGAAGACGTAAGAAATACCAAGAACATAGTATCCCAGATTCCAAAAGAAGATGTATTTTAAGAAGGAAAGAGTCCTGCAAACACAACAATGAGTGGACATGTTGTTGAAAGAGACAAAAAGAATAAATAACTAAAATTAAATAAATAACGTACGGTCAAATGGTGATAAGGGCTATGAAGAAAATGAAACCTGTTTGGGGAAAGAGAATGACGGGAGAAAAGAATGTAATATTTTTAATCGTGCAGTCAGGAAGGCTCTCTTTGAAGGGGTGATATCTGAGCAGAAACCTGGATTATGTGAAGGAGTGAGAGCAAAGCATTCTACACTGAGGGAATAGCTGTGTAAAGGCTCAGATAGTTCGAGGAACATCAAGAAGGTAAGCGTGGCTCAAGTGGAAGGAATCAGGGAGAAAGAGGTAGGAGAGTTTTGCAGGGGCCAGATAATGAACAATCATGGATTTTATTCCGAATGGGAACCAAAGAGAAATTGACCACAGGGATAGTACAGACAAAGCAGGAAGTCTGGTTAAGAGGCTAGGATGGGAGTCCAAACATGGCATGACAGTCAATTGTTCCAAAAAGGATAGAAGCAGTGACAGCAGTGAGAAGCGGTCAAATTCAAGATATATTAGGAAGGCTGACCCAACAGCACTTGCTAATGGATTGGGTGTGAAGGGTGGGGGAAAGAGAGAAATCTTTTATGATTCTTAGTTTGAAGACCTGAGCAAAAATCTAATGCTACTTATTCAGTTGGAGAAGCTTGGGGCAGGACTTGTTTGGGGTAGGGATGTAAAAAATTCTCTTTTGGACATGTTAAATTTGGGATGCCTATTAGATATCCACGTGGAAACTTAAAATAACTAGTTACATATACAAGTCTGAATCTCAGGAGGGAAGTTGTAGCTGAAGAATATAAACTCGAGCCTAATGAAGGTATTGTAAACTATGGCCCAGAAAATGGTTAGCTAGGAAAAGTATGTAAATAGAAGAAAAAAGAGGGCTAAGGCCTGAAACAGAAAGCAGGCCAACATCTAGAGGTCGGATGCGGGAAGAGTAGCTAGTAGAGGGGAAGGAGCAATGAGGTTACAGATACCAAGAGAGTGGTGTCTCAGGTACTGAAAGAAAAGTGTTCCAGGAACAGAATCATCAACAGTGCCAAATGCTGCTGAAAGCACAAGAAGCAAGTGGGTGGGAGATAGTGTGGAGAACTGACCATTGGTCTGAAAAGTTGGAAGCCAGTGGGTTCCCTTAACAAGAGCAGTTTCTGTGGAATACTAGGGGTGAAAATCCCTAGTATTGAAGTGGGTTCAAAATATTAAGGATATATTGTGTATACATAAGTCATCCCAGGGATTTTACTAAAGAAAAGCAAAGAAATGGGCTAGAACTGGGTGTGGGATCAAGGGAGGGTTTGGTTTATTTAAGACAGAGGGAATTAACTTGAAGGCTGTGGGAATAATCTCACTGAGAATGATAAAATAATGATTCAGGAGAGAGGAGATAACAGTTGCTGGAGAAAGGATGGGACCAGAGGCCTTACAGGAGGACAGAGCACATCATTGTAACAGGAGGAAGTTGACGTACAAGTATATGTAAAGGTTAGTCAATTTGGTGATGGGAAGATGAGGTCATTCTCCTCTGAATGTTTCTATTTTCTCATTGAAATAGTCAGTGAAGTCACCAGCTGATAGTGAAGAATGGGAAGGTGGAGTTGACAGTTTGATGACAGAGGAGATGATATAAATTTGCCTTCTTGGAGAGGAGGAAAGCAAATACCCCAGGGAAATGCAGGAGGCCTCATTAAGATCATTTTCTCTACTTCCTTCCATTACTCATGGACAATCCTGGACAAAGACCACCCACTTCTTTTAAAAACATGACTGTTAAAGAAAATTTTTTGAATTATTGTTCAAAACTTGAGATGTGCTTTTTGTGACCAGAGACCTCAATTTACTCACTGGTAGCATGTGCATTGAAAACTTGCTTCCTCCTACCTTATGGAAAGGTAGACTGCTAATATGAATAACAAATGTGAAATCTTTTGAAAGGAAAATTGTATTCTATGTGTCCAAGGCAGAGATGGGACAAACCAAATACCCTATCTGCAGGGAGAACATCCTTCTCTTTTTGAGTGGAAGTGACTAGAGCTGTGAAGTGGACAGAACAAAACAATCCCTTTGATATTAACACCAGTGCATTAAATTTTTATTTTTCATATTTTTAATTTCACCCTTAGAGAAGTTTCACTAATGAGGCATGCCACAACTCGATTCCCAGATGGTGACATTAATGTTAAAAAGAAGATGCACCTGAAACAATTTAAAGAACTCCAGAAAGACCAGATTAAGCCCATGCACTATGTTTTATCAGCCTTTTGGGGCTCCCAAAGAGTTGTAATGCAGCAGGACTACATCAAGTTTAGTTCAAATCAAAATACATTTTTAACACATAGGACCATTCAACCTAGTAAGTCTGAAGGACAGAGGGCAACGTGATTAATACTTTTACATTCTTTCACTTGGGTTTAGTTTTGGTGGGTTGAAATAAACCAGTATCCATTATATCCATGGAGATATGTGAGAATGTAGTCTTCAGAAGAACACTGCCTGATTTAAAAAAAATAATAAACAGATATGATATTCTTCTGTTAGGAAATAAAAAACAACTTGAGGTAAGGAGCAATCACGAAGATGGCGGGTAAAATCACAGGCCCATAAATGTGTGCTGAGTTGCTTGTAAATGTTTTATCTGTCTGATCCCTCTGTAACCTAGCAGTGCTGCATGAGGAAATGGCCAGAATGCCTATAAGTTATTTTGCACACTCATAGACCCTGAAGTGAGTAAATCCTACAGTCCCCTTGGCAAACTCTCCATGTTCTCCCTTTGGAAATACAATAAACTCGTTTATTCCATTCGTCAGTTTTCCGTTTCTGAGCTTCTTCATTGAATTTGTTATCTTCTTTTTGTAACCAAGCTGTCCCAAGCACTGTGTGGCCACAGTTACAAAGAGAAATTAAGGATATAAGTAATAATAAAGAATAATAGTTTGTATAACACAAGATTTTGTTCATTGTAAATGGGATGAGGCAGTTATTTCAGCTTTAAACCACACTGCGTAATACTAAATATGTCTTCTAAGTTGACTTTAAGAAATGAAGTGTGTCTTCTCCATCTCTGTGAAAAGATAGAGCTTTTCCTATGCACTAAGTGTTACACATTCCAGTGCTGGGATGTGAAGGTTTGAGAGAGGACAGGTGTAGCAAGTCACTGAGGTTGAAAAGCCCTTCAGGCCCAATTCTCTTGCCCTCCTAGGTCTGCCTGAGAAATAATGACCATGTGAATAGCAGCTAGGACAGGTGAGAGTAGCACAGGGGAGCCAGACTTCCTTTATTCTCCTTATACCTAGAGAAACCATGAGTGGGCCAGCCATGGTAGTGGTGACTATGAGTCACTGAAGAATTTTTCTTCAGTAAGCAATGAGGATATCACTAGAAAGACCAAAACATCTGTGTTTCAGTGACAGTCATAGGAATGGAACTTCCAAGCTCTCCTGTTCTCTCAATGGGTCAAGAATAAGTAGACAGGTCCATAGGACTGTAGAAAACTCCGTGGGAGCATTTTGGAGTTATCGCTGGAAGAGGAACCTTGGGAAAGAGGTGGGATATTCTCGTATGGGTAGCCTTGGTGCTCACAGTCGTTTAATTTAAATGCTATATACTTCAAGGTGAGATAAGATATATCAGTTGCATTTGTTACCTTAGAAACACAGGGAAAATAAGTTCCTTCCTTAAAGAATCAGTAACTGTTTCATAAGTAAATTCTGCCTAAAGTTTGTAATACATCAGAAAAGAAGTAGCCCAACCTCCTGAATTATGGTATTAAACAGATTTCCCTCTTTCCTCTTAAGGAAAAACATAATTCTTTGCACATCACGACCACTCAACCTTTTTGAACTGAATTAAATAGTGCTGAGTTTTTAAAGAAATTGTTGAAATACGTTGCATTATTCCTAATTAATCATCTCTTCAGTTTTAAAAAAAAATCAGTCGTCTGGTTTGATGAGGATCTTCTTGGCTAAGTCCTGTAATTCCCTAAGAAAACACTTTTTTTTGGTGTTAAAGTTAATCTGTACACTTAAATTTATATACAATCCTGAATTCAAAATACTTAATAGATTCATTAAATGTATATATTTTCTCAATTATAGAATTGAAATACACAAATTAGAAAATCTTTGGATTATTTCCAAAAGATAATAATTAATGTGGGTTCAGCATTTTAGGAAGTGTTTTCACATACATGATCTCATTTGTTATTCATTACAGCCTCATGAGTTGAGAATTTCCCTATTTGATAAATAAGTTAACAAAGGCTCCAAGAAGATAATTAACTTCAACATCAGTAAGAGGCTAAGATGCGAGTCCTCTGTATCCAAATTCCATGTCTTTCTCACCATAATGCATAGTCTGACATAACATAATGCTGCAAATGTGTCACAAAATAGAACATAAGTCTCCTTCTTGAAATCCTAGGATTTATCCATTAGTCTACCCAATTTGATTTTAAGCTAGCATATATCCTTTCTTTACATTCCTCTTAATGATTGATCTTACTTTGCAGTTGATAAGGATCTCTATAGTTGATAGCTGGTAGGATATCTCCCCTGCCATATTCCTCTGGGCTCCTAGCCACATGTTTACACATTGTGTCCCTACCCCACTGGTGATAGCTGATTGGTCAGAGATAAATAGCTTCTCCAAGTTGAGCAGCTCAGATTTCTTCTGACAGAAATTTGGAATGAGGACCATGAAAGAAATAATCAGTGTCTGCTTTACTCAACTTAATTCATGTATATTCTGAACCATAGAGTGGCCAATTCCCTCTTTCTGAACTTGAGGAAGAAAGAAGCACATATGTGAAGAGAAAGAGAAAGGATAAATTCTTGACCCTGAATTTCATAAACTACCCCTTATCCTCAAAATAAATCCCTTTTTTCACTTAAGCTAGAGCCACTAGGTTTTTTTACTATTTACAACCAACATCCCAAATAATGTATCAGATAATCTACTAAACTCATCTTAATCACTTCATCCCCAACTTTTTTTTTTTTTTTTTTTTTTTTTTTTGTGGTACACGGGCCTCTCACTGTTGTGGCCTCTCCCGTTGTGGAGCACAGGCTCCGGACACGCAGTCTCAGCGGCCATGGCTCACGGGCCCAGCCGCTCCGCGGCACATGGGATCCTCCCAGACCGTGGCACGAACCCACGTCCCCTGCATCGGCAGGCAAACTCTCAACCACTGCGCCACCAGGGAAGCCCCATCCCCAACTTTTGAGCAGACTTCCAAAACTCATTTAGATATATTATTAAGGGTAGGCAATAAAAATTAAAAGTTACTATAAATTGTGAGATTTTTTTCATTAAAAATATATTTTTCAATAAATATATTTGTAGAAAAGAATTTAACCTTGTCCAAAAGAGAATCTGGCCTTTGCCTTTGGTTCCCTAGAAGAAATCTCTAGTCCCTTGGAATGTCATGCCTGATACAGTGTCTTTGTTTGCCTTGGGGCCCTGAGTCACTCTGGATAGTCTAACAATGTGACTTAGAGTGGGGGCTGGCTGCATCAGTTAGTAACAATGTATTTAGAATGGGGGCTTTAGGTCATGTGGTATCAGTTGACCTTTGGAGAGACTGAAGACAGAGATCAGCCAGCTGGGCAATCAGTCATGCTTACATTACAATATAATGTAATGCTTACATTACAATATAAACGTTGGACATCAATATCAGGGGAGCAGCACTGGTTGGCAATATTCAATGCTGATTGTCATACATTGATACCAGGCAAGTAATGCTGTCCTGCTTCCACGGGGAAAGGACAACTGGAAGCTCCATGTTTGGTACACTCCTGGACTCTGTCCCATGTGTCTCTCCCTTTGGCTGATTTTAATGTGTATCTTTTCCCTGTAATAAACCATAACCATGAGCATAACAGCTTTTAGTGAATTCTGTGAGCCCTTCTAGTGAATTATCAAACCTGAGGGTAGTTTTGGGAACCCCTTAAAACTGCAGTTGGTGTCATAAATGATGGTGGCCTTGTGTGTACTCATCTCTCTAACTTCACAGTTGACTTAGCTTTCAAGATGAATGGTCTTGTTTTGCTTATATTTTATTAGAGAAAGCAAGCCCTTTTCTAACAGTTATTTTAAAGATTACAAATAGTTTTCAACTCAATCAGAGGGATCCAGATCCACAAATAGTTTGAATCTTATACATGCTGTTTAAATTGACATAACTGTGTTCACTTTATTTATTACATTTCTCTTTGGCCTCTTTGACCATGATATTGTTGAGATGAGAAACTGTGTCTTCTTCCTCATTATATTTCCAGTTCCTAGCATAATACAGATATGCAGGTGGCATTTAGAAATGTCGAATGGCAAATGGATGGGTGTATGGGTGAATAGGTGGATAGAAGGATGGAGAGGTGGATATATGGATATATGGATGGATGGTTGGTTGGGTTAATATTACAGTTTTTCAGTTACAGTGAGATGTGCAATTGCCTAGTGAAATTCCTGTGAGTGAGGATCAGAATGAGCACATTCCTGTTCCACCCACCCCCCAACCTTACCTGTGTCTAGATAGCAAGGTCTATACAGAAATTTAGTAGGGAGTATTAGGGAAAGGCTTCCCTATATGTCTAAATTTTCCCAGGCTCAGAACCAACCAGAATAGTGTGAGAAAAGGAAGAGTTCAAACCAAAACCATTCAATGAACACCAGCCCCAGACATGGTCACAAAGAGATAATACAGTCCTGGACTTCCAGGCAAATGTCTAAGTCAGCATTAAAAAAGTTTTGTGTTGATTTTTTAAACCTGATATTTAGCTGTTTTCATTGTTACTTCTACTAATACCTTCTATTAATTGTCCTACAATGTGCTTAATATTCTATAGCTTCTTATTTACTCCTCATTTCTACCCACTGGGTTCAATATTATTAGCACCATTTTACAGATGAATAAACTGAAGCTTGGGGAGATTATATTACATGTGCCAGGCCAACAACTGCAAGCAATACAGCCTCACTGTGAAAAGAACTCTAAAGTTCATGTTAGTTCTACTATACCATATCATTTGGCCTCTTCCTTTTTGTGAGTGTTTAGCACATTTCGCCGCATACAAGAAACTTCTAGAAATTATGAGCAACAATAAAATAAATAATGTCCTGTCAATAAGGAGCATATGATCCAACATAGGAGAGAAGGAGCGTGCACGTAGGATGGTCCAAAGCAGACAATGAAGCAGGTTGACCAGCAGGAGAAAGCACCACAGTGATCCAGAAATGATCCCTGGTTAGTGTGGCCAGAGAAGAGTTCCTGAAGGGGGCAGCATCTAAACTTGTGCTTGAAGAAGCAGGTTTTATAGAAATAAATTTGGGGTATTCCAGGCAGGAAAAACACAATGAAGAAAATCAGGGTAGAACAAAGCATATTAGGGCATACCAAGTAGACCAGTTTGTATAAAGTACACAGTGTATATTTTGAATCAGCTCTCTCTCTCTCAATAGTTATACACACTTGGTTACATCTTTTCACTTTCTGGAGCTAAAGTTTTCTCATTTATAAAACCATAAAAATAACACCGAGCTCACTGTTTGTTGTTCTGGTTGAATAAAGGAACAAGAGTGGTACAAACACAATAAATACATATTATTTTTTGTTGGCAGTGTAGACCTAGAATTTCTCAACTGCAGCCAGTTCTGTCCCCAGCTCTGAAATTTGTGGACATGTATGTTGTTGCCACAATGCCTGGAAGATTCTCCTGGCATTTAGTGGATGGGCTCAATGAGGCTAAATATTCTGTAATTCTTGGGACATTATGATATAACAAAGAAAGTTCCTTCCTTTGGGCCAATATTGTTTGCATGGAGAAATATGGGAAAGAATAATAAAAGAAAAGGTTGAAGTAAGATGATTTTATATCACTGTAAGCTTTGAATACATAGTTCACTATGATAGACAAGGATGAGCCCATGAACTTCTTAAGCAGGAATTAACAACATCAGTGCTTTCGGAAGATTAACATAGGAGGGAGTCACAGGATAAACCAGAAGTAGGGGAGACTGCTGAGAATGTTATAAATTGGCAGGTGTCCACCAATGCCTCAGCATGAAGCACTAGAGGCTTGATAAGTGTGTCGCAGGGTCTTCTCAAACCCCCAAGAAGCTTGTGGCAGATTAGAAAGGAAGCACTTCTTTTAACACCTTTATGCAAATTACAAAAAGGCTCCCCTTCCTCCAGGTGGACACTGCCCTGTGCCAGGATACATGACTTGAATTTTAGCCCCTTTATCTCTTGAGAGAGTCACCTTTTTCTGTGGTGCTCATGGTACAAGAAGGGATGAAAAGGAAGGGTCAAATTCCGGAAGGATCACAAAGGAAGAGGTACAGAAATGGGTAACTGATTGCAACTGGGGAAAAAAAAAGAGAAAGAGCCAGAGCTGACTCCTCTGTGAAGCCTGGAGAAATTTACAATGGTGATGCCATCGTTAGAAAGATGTAGGTCGGAAAATGTTTGGGAGGTGAGATTATAAATTTAGTTTTAGACATTTTGAGATGAAGGTGCCTTCTGGACAACAAAAAAGAAATGTGTTAAGGCCACTGACTGCAACAGAGCAAGAAGATTGGGACTGAAGAGGACTGCCATAGAGAGGTTAACTGCTATGACAAATGAGCACACAAATTTCTAGTGACTCAAACACAGTAGAAGTTATTTTTGTTATTATTGTCCATAAAACTGTCCAAGGTCAATATTCCTGGGCAGGAAAAAGCTCTCTTCCACATGGTAAATCAGGAACCTGGGTATCTTCCATTTTGGCTTTGTTTTTCTCCTGGGATCCTTCATTAGCATCTGTATCCATCCCGCTAAAGGGAAAAGGAGAGGGTAGGGGAGGCACACCCACCTCTTAAGAACCCTGGCCCAGAAGTGACACATATATTACTTCAGCTCACATTCTGTTAATGACTCACGTGGCCACATCTAACTGCAAGGGAGGCTAGGAAGTGTAATCTATCATGTGTTCAGGAAAAGAGGACGCATTTTGTGAACAGCCTGCAGTCTCTGCCCCAGGGGAGACCTAGCCCTCCTCTCTTTAAGTAAAAGTTCTATGAAGGCAGAGACAGTGTTGGTCTTCTCCACTCTGTCTCCATCACCTTGTATAATACATTGTCTGACACCTAACAAGTGTGCAACTTTTGTCAAATAAATGTATAGCTGAAACTATGGGTGTGGAAAAAATTTCAAAAAGAGATTATATAAAAGAAAGAAGAAAGATAGAGGATATTTTAATAGCAAAAATTATTTTGTATAGTTATTGCTGTTGCTACCATTTGTGGAGGACCTGTTAATACCTAACCTTCACAACAACCTTGCAAGATTGTAGATTCTATTCACCACATTTTAAATATGAGGGAAACTGTACCTCGAAAACGTACACCACTAGAAAAGTTCAGAGCCAGCATTTAGCCCCCAGGTCTTCTGATTCTTCATTCCAAAATCTTTCTAGAACACCAGGTTCCATTTAGTGGGGGGAAGGGTGTGAAACTTTGACTATTGTGTTGCACCCTAGAAGGAGAGAGATGTTTTGGGAAAACATGGAACTATCGCAAAGGTAAGTCAGGTGACTTGGCAGATTTCGCTTTCTTGGGTTACTTTGGGACATTTTCAGAGCTGCTTGGGAAATCATGAGCCACTCCATATATAACCAGTATTGAATGTCATGCTTTGTTGCTTCATTCAGCAAGCCTTCCCAAGAGAACTCCCAGCTGTTGCTGCCGACCTTAACTTGGCCGCTATGTTGCGGTAACTTTGGCTTTTCTGTTTCTGAGACTTTTACCATGTGATGGCTTATTACTTGTCTACCTTCTTCAGCAGCCACCTCTGCTGATGTCACATAAATGCCACCTGCCCCTCAACAATAAGGAAAACGAGTGCCTCATCAACTAAGGTTTTTACTCATCCTTCTAAGTTTCACTAAGTGAGAATTCTAGGAAATTTCCTATTGATTTTATCTTCTAGAAGTTCCTTGACCCTCTCCACTTTCCTTCTCTTCACAACTTCTGCTAGCAGCTCTCCCCTGAACCATTTTAATAGGTTTCTAACTGGTCTTCCTTTATCTGTTCTTATCTCCCCTGTAATTTATCCTCCACAATACAGCAAGAGTGATTTTTTTTTTAATGTTCATATGGTCTTGTCACCTTTTTGCTAAAACACTTTAAGAACTTTTGCTAAAATACATTAAGAACTTTCTTTGGCCTTAGTACAAAGATCAAAATCCTTAGCAAGGTTTTAGACCTTGCAAGATCCAGACCGACCTATCTCATGGGACAATTCCTTTCTTAACTTCTGTGTCCTGGACACACTGGTCTTTTTTGGGGTTCTCACACATGCTGTGCTTTCTTCCCATCTTAGGACCATCACACATGCTGTCCCTCCTTGCTCCTTACCTAGCTGTCTCCTATTCATTCTTTGTATCACAGTTCAACAATTACCTCTTCACAAGGTTCTTCCCTATTGCTTAGTTAAATCAGGTCTCTCAAGGCACCGTATTTTTTTCCTTTACAATACAGATCACAATCTGTAATAATAGAATGGGGTGTGTGTGTGTGTGATTATTGGGTTAATGTCTATTTCCTCAACTATTGTATCACTAATACTAGCACAATGCCAGTTGGCACTTAACAGGAATTTGTTGAACGAGGAAATGAATGATTTTGTCATTTTAAAAAACAGAATGTGTTTTTCTGGGGGAATAGTCGACACCACGTAAAACCCTTGGAAGAGGACTTTCAAATTTGAATCATTGTGTCGTATTGTTCCTTGTTTGTAACTCAGGGAGTAATTTTATTTTAAATAAAGAGATTCTGTGGTTGAAAAGTCAATAAATTAGTATGAATCACAGCAGGAACAACAAAAATTAAACTTCATAGTATTGGTGACATTCTCTTCTGAGTATAAATTTGTACTATTCATATAACATTTATTAGTAAAAAGGTGATCCTTTAATGTGCTTTTCTGCTCATCTAGATTTACAATATTTAAAAGTCTTTGTTCTTCAAGTTTTACTTTTCCTTTAAGAATTTTCAATCCAAAAGTTTAGTAAATGAAGTATATATACAGCTCATGAACATATTTTAAGACTTTTGGGAAATACTCAAAACAAAAGCTATTTTCAGGATTAGGAAATAGCTTGTCTGAATATTGCCAAGTGAATTTGGAATAACCTTTCTGTGGGATGCAATGAAAAAGCAAGGCAAGAACTTCAACATTCTCAGTTCAAGGTTACAAGGAAATGCGAGCAAAAAGTGTTTCTCATCCTGTTAACACTCAGACACACAGAACATAAAAACGGTGTCTTCTTTCATTTAAAAAAATTTTTAAACACACAGGGAAACTTTGACCTTTTGCCTTTTAGCTTCTCTGGGAGAGACTCATATAGATTTTGATCTCTTTTTCTCCTTCCCAACTTCTTACTGTGTCTTTAATGACCCTTGGCTACCTGGGCATCCCACTGTATACATATGAAGTGAGTTGGCACTGGGAGAGAAAAGCAGGCAGCCAGATGCTGTGTGTATAATGGGTAGCGATGCTGTTATGTCAGGGCTTCCCTTTTGGCTGCCAGCTGAAGGAGAAAAGAAAATGCTTCATTCATAACACGTTACATATAAATGCCTTTTCTAAAAACGGGCAAAGAGAGATGGGTGCTGGCAGAGTCAGGCCAGATAGTTACTCAAGGCAACAGAAAATTATTAGACAGGGATGACTACAGCTCATAAGAGCTAGGAACCTTATTCTGAAGGGTCTATGTCTTGAATCAAATGTTTTGCTCTATAATAAAGAACTTCAGAGCCCCAAGGACTATTTTGTTTATATGAAAACTACTAACTACTGTAAGGGTGTTATACATAAAATAAGTGTATTATATAAATAAAATAAAGATTTTAAATAAAATTCAAGTGTTTTTAGGGAGTGATCGCATGCAGAAATACTTTACAAACTGAACCCAAGACTCGAAGGGAATTTCAGGTTAAACCCAACATGGTGGGGCCAGCGCCCCTACTGGCGAGGTGAGGCACTGCACACTCCGATGCCCGCCTACATTAAGTACATTTGCCAAGAACTGGGCACTAAAGTCAGGGTGTTTCCTAGAAAGACGGGGCCAGCATGGTGCAGTGGAGCAGGGCAGTTGCAGAGAGAACTGACAGTAAAGACAAAACCGAATTTTTTTTCTAAAAATGTTTTCACTGGGTAAAAAGGAATTCTCCTGTGAAAACACTCACTGCCTGTGGCGGTCTTGGAGCTGAAAACCCTGTCCGGCTCTTTGCCAAGGCTTCCCCATTAATGTACTTGGGCAAACTTCCTCCTAGAAGAATACATCTCAGTTTTTAGAAAAGAACCTTACAGAGTATACAATCCAGCTCATTCATTTTACAGGTAAAACATTATAACCTAGAACTAGACATGGGGAAAATACATTTATTCAGTATGCTATTAAATATAGAAATAAATACATTTATTCCATGCACTAATAATTTTGTAAATTGAAAAATAATATGTTAGGGGCTTCCCTGGTGGCGCAGTGGTTGAGAGTCCGCCTGCCGATGCAGGGGACGCAGGTTCGTGCCCTGGTACGGGAAGATCCCACATGCCGTGGAGCGGCTGGGCCCGTGAGCCATGGCCGCTGAGCCTGCGCGTCCGGAGCCTGTGCTCCGCAATGGGAGAGGCCACAGCAGTGAGAGGCCCGCGTACCGCAAAAAGTAATAATAATAATAATAATACTATGTTGAAGTGAGAGGCTGAAAGAAAGCTGAGTAAGTGATGTTTTTTGAGGAAATCTAATGAAGTTCTACTTACAATTCACAAAGAATGAATATTGTATACAGCAGGAGAGGCCAGCTATGATAGGACAAAGCTAATTAAAAACTAATTACATTCTCAAATTAGCCAAGAAACTACAGCAGCTCTTACTTCAGAAGCAGTGTCTCTTTCCTAAATTTAGCTTCTTTGGAAGTAGGAATAGTCTAATATCTTCAACCATGAGAAAACCAAAGCACAGGTTCCTGAGATCACACAGCTACATGAGTGGCAAAATCAGGACTCAGGCCATTTTAAGGCACGAAAAATCCAGATCTTCATTTAAGATACAGCCTCTGTCCTGTATGTTGGCCCCTCAAATCCCATTCTTCTATAATGTTTTCCTTCTTTGAAAGTGATCATAATATCCTCTATTTTCTCATGTTTGTATAGTACTTTGTATATATCTGTTTCTACTTTTAAGGATTTATTAGCATTTTATTGGTTGAATCATTAATTTTTTATTCCTAAATATATAAGTAAATTAAAGACTATATTGGTTTGGATAAGCTAAACTGCTGTAACATATAGGAAATTTTTAGTGAATTAAAAGCAACTGAAATGTATTTCTCACTCATGCAACAGTTCCGGGCTGGTAACCATGGTGGTGGGTCTCTCTCCTCAACCTATTGTGTGGCTTTTCTATTCTCTATGGATGCAGCATCATCTTCACCTAGCTGGCAGAAGCCAAAGGAGAGCCTAAAGGACCCCCACACACACTTCTGAAAAGTCCCAGCCCAGATGTGCACAAGTCACTTCCACTCCAAGCCAAGGGAGAAAGAGAAGTGAATTCTGGGTGCTTGCTTGCCTACTGTCCTTTCACTGAAGCAGAGGAGGGACTGGCCGTTGGTAGCTAGCTGACAATCTTTGCCACGGTCACTCTCTCAAATCCATCACTTAGGGCTTAAGTCTTAAGTAATGGGGGAGAAGGAATCAAATCTACAGCTGCATTTTATTCCTCAGATTTCTTCAATTTGTCTATAATATATTGAGGGTCCAATCTGAGCTAAATACCATAATAATAAATCCCTAACTTCTCAGAGTGTATATCCACTAACAAAGAACACAAGGCAGTGTACAATGAAATATAAGCTGCACAAATAAGATTTAAAAAATCAAAGACATACTCAAAGTTAAACTGAAATTAACTTTCAATATTACCCAAGCACAAAACTTCTACTTAGTTTTTCAAATTAATCAGTCAGTAAGTTAAAACACATGCCCTGAACACAGACTTTCCTCAGGGTACCATCTTCAGCCATGCTGTGAATATAAACAAATACAATATTTGCATCCTGACCTTAAAGAGTTCCCTCTGTAGTCGGAGAACTAAAAATATAAGGCTGTATATAATTTCTTTCTCAATTTTAAAATCTGCAGTGCTGCTGTTACACGTCTAAGCTAAAGACACTACCTTATTATATATAAAGCCTGTCTTTCTTATTGGTTTTTGTTTTGCTTTCTTTTGGATGGTTTTTATGCTTAAAGGGTTTCCTATCAAATATTTCAGGTATATGTGATTCATTCTTTGTCTCCCCTACCACCAGTTCTCATTGTAGACAAAGCAAGAAGTGCTACAGTCTTGGTCTAATTACAGCTTAGCCAAATGAGTACATACTGAACAGTGTCAGCCCAAATCAACAGGCCACCCACCACGAGAGTGAAAGAGAAGACACTGGTTCCTCCCACAGAGAACTGGAAGAGCTTTTGATGGAAACAGGAGATAATCGTGTTTTGTCATTGGCAAGTGCAAATAGTGCCTAGCACAGCGACCCATAGGCCATAATATTTAACAAATATTCCTGAAAGCATGATAGTGAAAAGAAAAATAGTGGTTAGACGGAGGTATGGCACAGTGTCTTCCTCCACACTCCCTCCCCATATTCCTGAAGGAGTAATTCTAGGAAGAACCTAGTGGAGAAAAAAATACAGTTGCTTATGGATATGTGACTGGGCTTTTTGAACTAAGATTCAAAATACTTTTAAATTAAAAGGTTGTGAAACTCTTACGTTTCAAAATATTAAAACATAATACCTCTTTTCTACTCCATCCTAACACTAGTTTTTCACTTAGCAAAATTCCTACTTAGTTTTTAAGTATTGGTTTAAATTTTGCCAATTGGAAGCAAATAAAAACTTGCGGATGTGCTCTAGATAAGTGATTCTCAAATGGGAGTTGGTAGGAGTGTATCAGCATCTCAACAAGATAATGGAGCTAGGAATGTATGGCTTGGAAAACTTCCCCAAACTGACTCTACAACGCCTCCACCCTCGTCCTCATTCAGAGCTACCATTTGAGTTGTTACTTAATAATTTAAGAATGAACTGCTGTCATAGATGTAGAAGACTGAAACAAATGGCTGTGAATGAAAACAATGGCCCTTGGAATGTAAATCGGTGCAGCCACTATGAAAAATATTAAGAATAGAAGTTCCTCAAAATATTAAAAATAGAACTATCATATAATCCAGCAACTCCACTCCTGGATATACAGAGCTTCCTTGACTCACAACAGGGTTATATCCTGAAAAACCCATTGTAAATTGAAAATATCCTAAGTAGAAAATGAATTTAATAAACCCAACCTGCTAAACATCATACCTTAAACGTGCTCAGAAGACTTACATTAGCTGACGGTTGGGCAAGAGTTATCTACAACAGAGCCCATTTTATAATGAAGTGTTGCATATCTCATGTAATTTAGTGGATACTGTACTGAAAGTGAAAAACCGAATGGTTGTATGGGTAGAGAATCGTTGTGAGTATGATTGCCCTCATAATCACGTGACTGACTGTACCCTGTGGTTGCTACCAATGCTCAGTATCACAAGAGAGTGTCACTCTGCACACGGCTAGCTGCGTATCTTCTTTGAAAAGATCACAATTCAAATGCAAATCACTTTCACACCGTCATAAAGTTGAAAAGTCTTAGAAACCATTGTAAATCGGGGACCTTCTATATATCCAAAGGAAATCAAATCACCATCTCCAAGAGATCTCTGCATCCCATGTTCATTGCAGTGTTATCTACAATAGTCAAGACACGAAAACTAAGTGTTCACTGACACTGAGTGGATAAAGAAAATGGATATATATGTGTGTGTATATATATCTGTATATATACAGATATATATACACACAATGCAGCCATAAAAATGAAGGAAATCCTGCTATCTAGGACACCATGGATGGACCTTGAGAGCATTAGACTAAGTGAAATAAGCCAGACAGAGATAGACAGACACTGTATAATCTCACTTACATGTGGAATCTTAAAAAAAAAACTGAACTCATAGAAACAGAGAACACATTGGTGGTTGCCAGAGGTGAAGGGTGAAAGGTGGGGGAAATGGGTGAAGGTGGTCAAAAGGTACAAACTCAGTTATAAGATAAATAAGTCCTGGGGATGTAATGTAGTCTGGTGACTGTAGTTAACAATGCTCTGTTGTATATTTGAAAGTTGTTAAGAGAGTAGTAGTAGGATCAATAACCATATTTTTTACTTAGGAATAAAACCCATTTTTAATTTCAGAAGTGACTTTAAATTGTTTGTGATTATTTTTTAACATAAGTTCATTGATTACTACCAACTTTTTCTGAGCCTTCAAAACTACTTGCTGCCCTGGTGTTTCAAAGTTAACTTATATTTCTATTATTTTTTTTTAGGTAAAAAGCAGGACTCTCTCCAGAGTTTAAGATAAACAGCAGACTCACGTTTTTTGGTAGTCAAGTACCACTTTTCTCTATGCCTGATACCCACAACATAAAAATTAGTGATTGCAACGATATTAGCCAATGTCTTAAGTATATCATTAATTCAATGGATGATGCTGAGAGTAATGATATTCCAAGATAATAAATTATAGAAGGAGGCATTAAGCCAAATACTGAACAAATAACCAATTTTTAACTGTCTAATATATACAGAGGTTTTAATGAATGACTAGGTCATCTTTGTAGGAACCCATCTCAATTATTAAATAATATCCAATAAACTCCTTCCTTATTCAGTTTGGCTTTGTAAAGGTTTATTTGTATAAATCTAAAGTAAGCCAAAGGGCAAGAATATACAATGGGGAAAAATCAGTTTCTCTAATAAAAGGTATTGAGAAAACTGGATAGCTACATGCAAAAGAATGAAACTGGACCACTTTCTTACACTGTATACAAAAACTAACTTAAAATGGATTAAAGACTTAAATGCAAGACCTGAAACCATAAAACTCCTAGAAGAAAACAGGTGGTATGCTCTTTGACATCACTCTTAGCAATACTCTTTCAGATATGTCTCCTCAGGCAAGGGAAACAAAAGCAAAAATAAGTAAATAGGACTTACTCAAACTAAAAACTTTTGCACAGGAAAGGAAACCATCAACAAAATGAAAAGGCAACCTAAAATGAAATGAAAAGGCAGCTAAAATGTCATGGCTGGTCATTTCAATTGTTCCCCTGAATATATTCTTCAACTTTTCATCCTCCTATGCTTTGTTAGATTTGCTAGGACAACTTCCAGCTATGGTTAAGTGTATCTTTCCAACGTTTCAAACCAGCCCACCTCCAACGGAACATAGATGGAGAAAAATACACAATTATGTCAAATCTCCAACAGCTCTTTACCCATCCTCACTTTCAGTGGGTGACCTTGGTTACTATTTTAATGAGAAAAATAGAAGTAATCAGAAGTTCCACAAGCCGTCACTCCAACTGTGTATTTCCATCATATATCCACATACGTTTTTCTATCCTGTTTCTATAAATGAACTGTGTGAGGTCCTATCAAAGCTCAACGCCCCCATTTGTGTACCATATCCCATCCCTTCTCAACTATTAAATGTGGTCTCTCCAGCAATTCTCCCCTCTCTCTTCTGCCTCATCATTTCCCTCCATTTTGGATTATTCCCATCAGCATATCAATAAGCTGTTATTTCACCCAACATACTAGAAAACATTTTTGACCCTATTTCCCTTTTCAGCTATCATTTCTCTTCTCCTCATTATAGGAAAGCTCTTTGAAAGAATTACCTACACTTGCTATCTTACTTTTCTCCTACCATTCTCTCTTGAACCTGTCTCATTCGAGCTTTCCTCCCCACTTAAACCGCACCTGTCGGGGTCATCAGTGACCTCCACATTGCTGCATCCCGAGGTCAGTTCTCAGTCCTCACCCTCACTTGACTTGCAAGCACTGTGGGACACAGATGATCATCCTTGAAGGACTTTTTTCGCTTTGCTTCCAGGACACCACACCTCTTGGTCTGGCTCCTGTTCTACTGATTGCTCCCTCTCAGTCTCATTTGTTAGTTGTTGGACTACTCCAGAGCTCAGTTCCTGGACTTCTTATCTTTTCACTCCCTTGGTAATTTTGTTCAGTCCCAGACTGATGACTCCCAAATGTGTATCCTGAGTCTATATCTCTTCCTTGAACTCTAGCCCCTTATATCCAACTGGCAATTTGAGAGTTCCACTTGGATGTCTAATATGCATCTCAAAAATCTTACGTACCAAAACTGAACTCCGGGTTACTCCATAACACATCCAAAACTTTCAACTCTAGCAAGTGTCCCCATCTTAGTTATTGCCAACTACATTTGTATTAGTCAGGCTAAGCTGGCTTATGCTGCAGTAATAAGCAACCTGAACATTTTGCTGGCTTCCAACACAAAGGTTTATTTCTTGATACATATCCTCTGTGTGTATCCTGCAGTTATAATGCACAATGGCTTTGCTCTAGGAGCCAAACCGACAGAATGTGCTTTAGCTGGAACATTGTTGGTTTTGTAAAGAAGGAAAAATGATGTGGCAAGCCAAGTGCTGGCTCTTAAACCATCTACCTACTTATTATGGGTCAAGCAAGTCGCATGGCCTCCCAATTTCAATAGGACAGAGATGTATTATTCTCCCACAGGAAGAGACTCTATATTTAAAGAAACTGAAATATTTGGTAAACAGTGAAACAATCTATCCCACCAGTCCTCCAGTTACTCCAGCTGAAACTTTGGCTACTCTCTTTTTCTCAAATCCAATCCATCCATAAATCAACAAATTTATAAACCACTTAGTGCTAGCATCCTGGCTCAAACCACCATCTATCGATTCTTTACTGGTCTTCCCTGTAAGACCAGTAAGAGACAGAGAACAGGGACTTCCCTGGTGGCACAGTGGTTAAAATTTTGCCTGCCAATTCAGGGGACACAGGTTCGAGCCCTGGTCCGGGAAGATCCCATATGCCGCGGAGCAACAAAGTCCATGTGCCACAACTGCTGAGCCCATGTGCCACAACTACTGAAGCCTGTGTGCCTAGAGCCCGTGCTCTGCAACAAGAGAAGCCACTGCAATGAGAAGCCTGCGCACCACAACGAAGAGTAGCCCCCGCTCGCCGCAACTAGAGAAAGCCCATGCACGCACAGCAACAAAGACCCGATGCAACCAAAAATATAAATAAGTAAATAAATAAAATACACAACAGAAAAAAAAATAGAGAGAGAAAAATGACTGAATTAGTTAATACTCAATAAACATTTATTTAATGAATAAATTAACGAGTGACACAAACCAGGGAAAGTTGAAGAACTCCAGCAGGGTTTGATGTAATTTAAAGATGTAACGAAAACTATGGTAGACATTAATAAGTACTGTACAGTCACACAAACTCAAGTGGCTTGCCAAGTTATTTGTCTTGAGTTAGAGAAAATAAAAATAATCTAACTGTAAAAATAAAATAAAAAACACCAAAAGTGTTATTTCTAAAACTATTTTATTAATAATCAAGGCAAAAGAGTAAACTTGCCTATTTGATTTAATAAAGACTGCTTAATTTAAATCCAAATTTGAAAGTGTATATATTTTAATCCTTTATCTCTACCAAAGCAAAAAGGTAGTATACCATTTCATAAATAGCTGTACAATTCTTGGTAGAAATCAAAACTCATTTTACCTCTGACTCCAGATTAAAAGGAAAGCCTTTCAGCCAGATTACTTACCTGCCTTCTAGTCTGACTTTGCCCTCTAGTAGGGTTTCTCAACCTTGCCACTATTCACATTTGGGGATGAGTAATTCTTTGGTGTAGGAGGCTAACCTTTGTATCATAGGGTGTTGAGTGGTATCCCTGGCTTCTACCCACTAGATGCCAGTAGCACATCCCCAGTTGTGGCAAAAAAAATGTCTCCAGACATTGCCAAATATCCCTGGGGGGAGAAGGGTGTTCATATCAGTCCCAGTTAGGAATCATTGCCATAGAGCTGTGACAAGACTATAAAGTTAGCACTCCTGTATGAACTCAAGCTGTAACCCATGAAATGCATTGTGGGATTATTATGGAAATACTATACCAAAGCAAGAGAGCAGATCTTACCTGTATGATTTAAGGAAATACTGAAAATTCTTCCCTTGAAAAACAGCATCCCTGATTTTTTTTTTCCATAGCATTACTTTGCTTTGGCATTTTAGAAAGAAGTTACCTGGAAAGTAAGAAAGTAAAAGTTATTATTAAGCCATTTTGGTCATAACACTTTAATGACAGTCTGGGAACAGAGCTCAGGACCAAGAAAAAGACAAAAAAAAAAAAAAAAAAAAAGCTTTAACAGGGAGAAAGAAAGGAAAGTCCACAACATGAGAAGAAGGAGTCTCTGCAGTAGGGAATCTTATTTATTTAAGGAAATACACAAGGTCTTTGTTAATGGTGAGAAATAGAGGATGAACCTCGGAGGGAAAATTCTATTTGTTGACAATATTTAGAATGGTTCTGTGCAGTAGCATCTACTTAGGAAAGAGTAAAGCTGAAATAATCAATTTAAAATAGTATGACAGTTTTGAACAATATTAAATAACAAATTTTACCATTATTATGGTCTGTGCTAATACTTCAAGTTTAATAACTGAAAATGAAATTATTAAAAAGTAACTGGAACTCAGACATAAAAGCATTTTTTTGTGGTAGTTTTTTTTAAAAAACATCTTTATTGGAGTATAATTGCTTTACAATGGTGTGTTACTTTCTGCTGTATAACAAAGTGAATCAGCTATACATATACATACATCCTCATGTCTCCTCCATCTGGTGTCTCCCTCCCACCCACCCGATCCCACCCCTCTAGGTGGACACAAAGCACCGAGCTCATCTCCCTGTGCTATGCGGCTGTTTCCCACTAGCTATGTATTTTACATTTGGTAGTGTATATATGTCCATGCCACTCTCTCGCTTCATCCCAGCTTACCCTACCCCCTCCCCATGTCCTCAAGTCCATTCTCTATGTCTGCGTCTTTATTCCTGCCCTGTCCCTAGGTTCTTCAGAACCATTTTTTTTTTAGATTCCATATATGTGTCTTAGCATGTGGTATTTTTTTTTCTCTTTCTGACTTACTTCCTTCTGTATGAAAGTCTCTATGTCCATCCACCTCACTACAAATAACTCAATTTCGTTTCTTTTTATGGCTGAATAATACTCCATTGTATATATGTGCCACATCTTCTTTATCCATTCATCTGTCAATGGACACTTCAGTCGCTTCCATGCCCTGGCTATTGTAAATAGTGCTGCAATGAACATTGTGGTGCATGTCTCTTTTTGAATTATGGTTTTCTCAGGGTATATGCCCAGGAGTGGGATTGCTGGGTCATGTGGTGGTTCTATTTTTAGTTTTTTGAGGAACCTCCATACTGTTCTCCATAGTGGCTGTATCATTTTACATTCTCACCAACAGCGTAGGAGGGTTCCCTTTTCTCCACACCCTCTCCAGCATTTATTACTTGTAGATTTTTTGATGATGGCCATTCTGACCAGTGTGAGGTGATACCTCATTGTAGTTTTGATTTGCATTTCTCTAATGATCAGTGATGTTGAGCATCCTTTCATGTGTTTGTTGGTAATCTGTATATCTTCTTTGGATAAATGTCTATTAAGGTCTTCTGCCCATTTTGGGGTTGGGTTGTTTGATATTGAGCTGCATGAGCTGCTTGTATATTTTGGAGATTAATCCTTTGTCAGTTGCTTAATTTGCAAATATTTTCTCCCATTCTGAGCGTTGGCTTTTTGTCTTCTTTATGGTTTCCTTTGCTGTGCAAAAGCTTTTAAGTTTCATTAGGTCCCATTTGTTTACTTTTGCTTTTATTTCCATTTCTGTAGGAGGTGGGTCAAAAAGGATCTTGCTGTGATTAATGTCATAGAGTGTTCTGCCTATGTTTTCCTCTAAGAGTTTTATACTGTCTGGCCTTACCTTTAGGTCTTTAATCCATTTTGAATTTATTTTTGTGTATGGTGTTAGGGAGTGTTCTAATTTCATTCTTTTACATGTAGCTGTCCAGTTTTCCCAGCACCACTTATTGAAGAGGCTGTCTTTTCTCCATGGTATATTCTTTTTTTTTTTTTTTTTTTGTGGTACGCGGGCCTCTCACTGTTGTGGCCTCTCCTGTTGCGGAGTACAGGCTCTGGACGCGCAGGCTCAGTGGCCATGGCTCACAGGCCCAGCCGCTCCGCAGCACGTGGGATCCTCCTGGAACAGGGCACGAACCCGTGTCCCCTGCATCAGCAGGCAGACTCTCAACCACTGCGCCACCAGGGAAGCCCTCCATTGTATATTCTTGCCTCCTTTATCAAACATAACGTGACCGTATGTGCGTGGGTTTATCTCTGGGCTTTCTATCCTGTTCCATTTATCTTTATTTCTGTTTTTGTGCCAGTACCATATGGTCTTGATTACTGTAGTTTTGCAGTATAGTCTGAAGTCACGGAGCATGATTCCTCTAGCTCCATTTTTCTTTCTCAAGATTGCTTTGGCTATTCAGGGTCTTTTGTGTTTCCATACAAATTGTGAAATTTTTTGTTCTAGTTTTGTAAAAAGTGCCATTGGTAGTTTGATAGGGATTGCATTGAATCTGTAGATTTCTTTGTGTAGTACAGTCATTTTCACAATGTTTCTTCCAGCCCAAGAACATGGTATCTCTCTCCATCTGTTTGTATCATCTTTAATTTCCTTCATCAGTGTCTTATAGTTTTCTGCATAGAGGTCTTTTGTCTCCTTTGGTAGGTTTATTCCTAGGTATTTTGTTCTTTATGTTGCAATGGTAAATGGGAATGTTTCCTTAATTTCTCTTTCAGATATTTCATCATTTGTGTATAGGAATGCAAGAGATTTCTGTGCATTAATTTTTTTATCCTGCTACTTTACCAAATTCATTGATTAGTTCTAGTAGTTTTCTGTTAGCATCTTTAGGATTCTCTATGTATAGTATCATGTCATCTGCAAACAGTGACAGCTTTACTTCCTCTTTTCCAATTTGGATTCCTTTTATTTCGTTTTCTTCTCTGATTGATGTGGCTAATGCTTCCAAACTATGTTGAATAAGAGTGGTGAGAGTGGGAAACCTTGTCTTGTTCCTGATCTTAGTGGAAATGGTTTCAGTTTTTCACCATTGACAACGATGTTGGCTGTGGGTTTGTCATAGATGGCCTTTACTATGCTCAGGTAAGTTCACTCTATGCCTACTTTCTGGAGGGTTTTTATCATAAATGGGTGTTGAATTTTCTTGAAAGCTTTTTCTGCATCTATTGAGATGATCATATGGTTTTTCTCCTTCAATTAGTTAATATGGTTTTATCACATTGATTAATTTGCATATACTGAAGAATCCTTGCATTCCTGGGATAAACACCACTTGATCATGGTGTATGATCCTTTTAATGTGCTGTTGGATTCCGTTTGCTAGTATTTGGTTGAGGATTTTTACATCTATGTTCATCAGTGATATTGGCCTGTAGTTTTCCTTTTTGTGGCATCTTTGTCTGGTTTTGCTATCAGGGTGACGGTGGCCTCGTAGAATGAGTTTGGGTTGTTCTTCCCTCTGTTATATTTTGGAAGAGTTTGAGAAGGATAGGTGTTAGCTCCTCTCTAAATGTTTGATAGAATTCGCCTGCAAAATCATCTGGTCCTGGCTTTTGTTTTTTGGAATATTTTTAATCACAGTTTCAATTTCAGTGCTTGTGATTGGTCTGTTTATATTTTCTATTTCTTCCTGGTTCAGTCTCAGAAGGTTGTGCTTTTCTAAGAATTTTTCCATTTCTTCCAGGTTGTCCATTTTATTGGCATAGAGTTGCTTGTAGTAATCTCTCATGATCTTTTGTATTTTTGCAGTGTCAGTTGTTACTTCTCCTTTTTCATTTCTAATTCTATTGATTTGAGTCTCCTCCCTTTTTTTCTGGATAAGTCTGGCTAATGGTTTATCAATTTTGTTTATCTTCTCAAAAAAACAGCTTTTAGTGGACTTTGCTATCATTTCCTTCAATTTTTTTCATTTATTTCTGATCTGATCTTTATGATTTCTTTCCTTCTGTTAACTTTGGGGTAGTTTTGTTCTTCTTTCTCTAATTGCTTTAGGTGTAAGGTTAGTTTGTTTATTTGAGGTTTTTCTTGCTTCTTGAGGTAGGACTGTATTGCTATAATCTTCCCTCTTAGAACTGCTTTTGCTGCATCCCATAGGTTTTGGGTGGGCGTGTTGTCATTGTCACTTGTTTCTAGGTATTCTTTTATTTCCTCTTTGATTTCTTCAGTGATCTCTTGGTTATTAAGTAGTGTATTGTTTAGCTTCCATGTGTTTGTATTTTTTACAGATATTTTCCTGTAATTGATATGTAGTCTCATAGCGTTGTGGCCGGAAAAGATACTTGATACGATTTCAGTTTTCTTAAATTTAGCAAGGCTTGATTTGTGACCCAAGATATGATCTATCCTGGAGAATGTTCCATGAGCACTTGAGAAGAAAGCGTAATCTGTTCTTTTTGGATGGAATGTCCTATAAATATCAATTAAGTCCATCTTATTTAATGTATCATTTAAAGCTTGTGTTTCCTTATTTATTTTCATTTTGGATGATCTGTCCATTGGTGAAAGTGGGGTGTTAAAGTCCCCTACTATGATTGTGCTATTGTCGATATCCCCTTTTACGGCTGTTAGCATTTGCCTTATGTATTGAGGTGCTCCTATGTTGGGTGCCTAAATATTTACAATTGTTATAGCTTCTTCTTGGATTGATCCCTTGATCATTATGTTGTGTCCTTCTTTGTCTCTTGTAATAGTCTTTATATTAAAGTCTATTTTGTCTGATATGAGAATTGCTACTGCAGCTTTCTTTTGATTTCCATTTGCATGGAATATCTTTTTCTGGCCCTTCACGTTCAGTCTGTATATGTCCCTAGGTCTGAAGCGGGTGTCTTGTAGACAGCATACGTATGGGTCTTGTTTTTGTATCCATTCAGCCAGTCTATGTCTTTTGGTTGGAGCATTTAATCCATTTACATTTAAGGTAGTTATCGATATGTATGTTCCTATTACTATTTTCTTAATTGTTTTGGGTTTGTTATTGTAAGTCTTTTCCTTCTCTTGTGTTTCCTGTCTAGAGAATTTCCTTTAGCATTTGCTGTAGAGCTGCTTTGGTGGTCCTGAATTCTCTTAGCTTTTGCTTATCTTTAAAGGCGTTAATTTCTCCATTGAATCTGAATGAGATCCTTGCTGAGTAGAGTAATCTTGGTTGTAGGTTTTTCCCTTTCATCACTTTAAAGATGTCCTGCCACTCCCTTCTGGCTTGCAGAGTTTCTGCTGAAAGATTAGCTGTTAACCTTAAGGGGATTCCCTTTTATGCTAATTGTTGCTTTTCCCTTGCTGCTTTTAATACTTGTTCTTTGTATTTAATTTTTGATAGTTTGATTAATATGTTTCTTGGAGTGTTTCTCCTTGGATTTATCCTGTATGTAACTCTCTGTGCTTCCTGGGCTTAATTGACTATTTCCTTACCCATATTAGGGAAGTTTTCAACTATAATCTCTTCAAATATTTTCTCTGTCCTTTTTTTTTTTCTCTTCTTCTTCTGGGACCCTATAATTTGAATGTTGGTGCATTTAATGTTGTCCCAGAAGTCTCTGTGACTGTCCTCAATTCTTCTCATTCTTTTTTCTTTATTCTGCTCTGTGGTAGTTATTTCCACTATTTTATCTTCCAGATCACTTATTCGTTCTTCTGTCTCAGTTATTATGCTATTGATTCCTTCTGGAGAATTATTAATTTCATTTATTGTGTTGTACACCATTGTTTGTTTGCTCTTTAGTTCTTCTAGACCCTTGCTAAACATTTCTTGTATTTTCTCCATTCTATTTCCAAGATTTTGGGTCATCTTTACTATCATTACTCTGAATTCTTTTTCAGGTAGACTGCCTATTTCCTCTTCATTTGTTTGGTCTGGTGGGTTTTTATCTTGCTCCTTCATCTGCTGTGTATTACTCTGTCTTCTCATTTTGCTTAACTTACTGTGTTTGGGGTCTCCTTTTCTCAGGCTGCAGGTTCGTAGTTCCCATTGTTTTTGGTGTCTGCTCCCAGTGGGTAAGGTTGGTTCAGTAGGTTATGTGGGCTTCCTGGTGGAGGGGACTGGTGCCTGCATTCTGGTGGATGAGGCTGGATCTTGTCTTTCTGGTGGGCAGGACCACATCCAGTGGTGTGTTTTGGGGTGTCTGTGAGCTTATTATGATTTTAGGCATCCTCTCTGCTAACGGGTGGGTTTGTGTTCCTGTCTTACTAGCTCTTTGGCATATGATGTCCAGTTCTGTAGCTTGCTGGTCATTGAGTGGAGCTGGGTCTTAGCGTTGAGATGGAGATCTCCGGGAGAGCTTTCACCATTTGATATTACGTGGGGCCAGGAGGTATCTGGTGGACCAATGTCCTGAAGTCGGCTCTCCCATCTCAGAGGCTCAGGCCTGACACCTGGCCAGAGCACCAAGACCCTGTCAGCCACACGGCCAAGTACGTGGGGAGTTTGTTGCCTTTTGGGAAGTCTGAGGTCTTCCGCCAGTGTTCAGTAGGTGTTCTGTAGGAGTTGTTCCACATGTAGATGTAGTTTTGATGTATTTGTGGGCAGGAAGGTGATCTCTATGTCTTACTCCTCTGTCCTCTTGAAGGCGCCCTGAAATACTTTTTAAATCTACTTTTAAATGAACTCCTCAGGTCTCAAAACTTTAAAAAGAAAACAAAAAAAAAACCTTCTTAAGCCTTTTACGATGAAAGTTTTTTTTGTTTGTTTTCTTTTTTTCTGGCAATTGTTCAGTTCTCAGGTTTAATGTTTTTCTTAAAAAGTAGTAAGATAACTGATTATGCCAGAGAGAAACTCTTACTATGTAAACAGAACAACCAGCAATGCTGGCTCACTTCTTTGGAAATCAAACACAAGAGTTTTTAGACAGACATTTTAAAGCATTTGGTGATTTTCAATAAATAGTCTTTTAACTACTTATAAAAATTATCAACTTAGGGCTTCCCTGGTGGCGCAGTGGTTAAGAGTCCGCCTGCCGATGCAGGGGATACGGGTTTGTGTGCCGGTATGGTAAGATCCCATATGGCGCGGAGCGGCTGGGCCCGTGAGCCATGGCCGCTGAGCCTGCGCGTCCGGAGCCTGTGCTCCGCAACGGGAGAGGCCGCAACAGTGAGAGGCCCGCGTACCGAAAAAAAAAAAAATTATCAACTTATTACACTTTATATTTCTTTCCAAAGAAAAGCATTGCGGCATTGAAATACATATGGTTTCTATGATTTAAATCTATTTTTTAGTTATAAATAGTAATTGGGGGACTGGAATAAAACAATCTAAATGCACATATCATTAGAAATTTTATTCCAGTTTGTGGAGTAATTTAAACCTCCTCAACTTCATCTACTTTTGTAGTGAAGCTACATTCAAGGAGCAAAACTGATTCATCTGAGTTTCATTTTCTATCTTCACCCTGAAAAAAATACACAAATAAATTACAATAGGATCAAAAGGCAGAAGTTAATGGATAGTATTAAAACTTCGTTGAGGGCTTCCCTGGTGGTGCAGTGGTTGAGAGTCCGCCTGCTGAAGCAGGGGACACAGGTTCGTGCCCCGGTCCGGGGGTATCCCACATGCTGCAGAGCGGCTGGGCCCGTGAGCTATGGCCGTTGGGCCTGCGCGTCCAGAGCCTGTGCTCCGCGACGGGAGAGGCCACAACAGTGAGAGCCCCACATACCGAAAAAAAAAAAAAAAAAAAAAAAAAAACTTCGTTGATCTCTTGGGTCTACAAATTGGATAACAATTCTCTAAAATTTTGCCCCAGTCACAATTACGTGTACTTTAAAATCCTCTTAGGCTGACATTTAAATATATATTGACAACCAAAAGAAGATGTGCCTTCATTTGTTTCAAAAACTCTTGAAATATGCTTTTGTTTAATATGTCATTTTTACATGTTTACATTTTATACGATGATTTAAAAAAATAATTTTTAAACAAAGAAAAAGAAAAAGCTCCTCCATCAGTAGTCTGAATTGAGGCTTTGAGTTGCAGAAGTAAACTGTGAATACAGCCCAAGTGCTCAAGTATCCGTTAATAGAGGATCTCCGTTTGTCTGCCAAAGTTGATTTTTAAAGAAACTGTGTTAAGAAATACAGCAAAAAGAAACGTGCAAGAGCTTCTTGCCAAACTGCTTGCAATGTGCATATTCTTGAGTGATTTTTAAAGTCTCATCTTTTATTTAGCTGTATTTCCAACTGTTTAGTTTATCTTTATTGACTTGTGTATAATTCTCAGGAATAGGAATGTATCTGTGACTTGAGAGAAGCTTCCTGGTGTGCTAAAATGGCTTGTTTACTTTCCTTTGCTAATTCTCATGCCTAGTTAGGGATCTGGAGGTTTGGAAGGCCAAAAACAGTCACCTGGAATACTGTTCCCAGGGGAGTGGGTTACATCTTCTACACACATGTCCTATTCGAATCCTAGAAAGAGCTGTTTTTGTTTTATGTGGGTTAGCACTGGTCAATTCTATTGTTTGTCACTAGAGTTCAAAACCAAGAGCTCTGAAGACAGCCTGTAGGACAGGGAAAAAAATGAGCCAGAGAAACCATGAGATGCATGACACAAGTGCAACTGTAAGTTAGGACACTGTGATGAGTTGAACACAGAGATAATAGGGTAAATGTGGTTTTCGATTGCACAGTGACAAAATATTCAAACTAAAACTATCTCAAGCGGAATTATCAGTACATACATTCTTGCCAAACAAAAGCAAAACCAACAGAAGAAAACAAAAATTTGTGCTGCATCCCCATCTCAGTAATGTCAAAAACCCAAGCCATATCATCTCCAATTTTAACCCCACTAAACGTGAGCATCAGTCATCAAGTCTTGTTGATTATGGCTCAAAATGTCAAATGAATCCTCTCCTCACCATTTGCATTGTCACTGCCTTGCTTAAGGTTTTATCCCTTTTTCAGTCACATGTATCATGACAGTCTCTACATTTCAACTCATACTCTTGCCTCAACAGACTATGCACATGGACTAGAAACACTATGCTGCTCCTTCAGTTGAAGCTTAGTTACATCTATTCATCCTTCAAGGCCCCCTGCACCCCATACTTGCAGAAGAATCAATCCCTCTTTATAGCGTCTCCCTAGTAATATATTGGTATTGATACCATAGTATTACCACGTGCATTAGACTTAGATGAAGATAATTTGTATTTCTCTCGTTAGACAATGCTTTTTACTGAGAACAGGACTTATTCAATTTTCTGTATCCAACCCCCGTAACAGTGTCCAACATCTGATTAGTGGTCCATAATTTATTTTAGTTTAAATAACCAAGTGACCACAGAACAACTGGTTAAACAACAAAGTATGAAGAGTAGCAACTTGAGGTAAATGTATTCATTGATAACTTATTTAGGATTTAGTTTAGTTTCAGTGCTTTTCACAATCTTTATCCATGTTTTACAATACTTGTGTAAGCTAGGGATCAATTCATGTTAGAAGAAACTCAAGGAAGAAAGTGACTTCGAGTGAAATCTTCATTCTTAGTAGGTGTGCTTGATAAAACATCAGAGCTCCTCCATCCTAAAAAGTGTGCAGTTCTGGGACATCGTGTTACTTTATGCCTTATGTTATCTCAGAACACAAATGAGCGCTATTCCATGAAACAACTTCACTCAGCATTGAAGCAGTATCACAAAGAAAATTGATGATAGAAAAAATTAATAGAATTCACTTCCTGTATGTTAAACCTGCTCTTATTTTACATTGAATTTATTTCCCTAAATGGAAGAGCTTCCCATATGCCATTTACGTGTTTCATCAGAACAAGAAATACCAGTTGGCTAGAACTATAATGGTATTTTCTTTTCCTCAATGTGATAGGAAATATTTAAGTACCTGTCTATGGATCCTTTTCTAAATACTGTACATAACAGGTTAAGAAACCACGAAAAATCTTTTAAATATTTATAGCATCTATAAATAGTAGCAATATTTAACATTTAATACTATTATAAATGTTATATGTATTTACTCAAATATTACTAAAGCCCTTTTAGTGAAGAATTAGTTTTAGCTGCACTTTACAGATGAGGAACATAAAGGTCAATAATTTGAAAGTGCTAGGAAGTGGCAGAGCCTGGAATCCAACCCAGCGTGTGTGGATCCAGAGTCTATGCACTTCATCGCCATCTGAGCAGGGGGAGTGGAGAAATGCTACCAAGTAGTTCTGCCAAATTACATTATTCAGTAACAACATGTATACCTTTAAATGCTTTTGTTCTTTCCACTTTTAAACTGTCCTGTATATAAGTATATGTGTATATACATACATATATATGTTTTACTCTGAATTATCTAGAATCTTTTTCCTAGGATGGAGAAATATACAAAACATATCAATACATTTTGAAGAGGAAGGGAGTAAGAAGACACTTTTAAATATTCTAGAAGTCTTAGGTATTACAAGTTTAGATATCATGAGATTAAAGAAAAATAACCACAATTTAAAAAACTGTCCTAGGAAGAAAAGAGGTGGGAGTTCAGTACGCTAACATTTTAATTCTCAGTCTCGGGGGAAATTGAGTTTTCATGAATGCTGTGAGCCCTTCTCCATTAGCAATGAATCCGGAGCATCCCCTGCCTTCTCTTATGCCCTCAAGTGAGAACTGAGTTATGACTGGTTGTCTTCGGAAGAAAATGGCTATTCCAGGACATGAGATGGGGCGGGGTGGAAGGGTGGCTAAGGAAAGGCCTGACATGTAGCTTGTAAATTGCAGCAGCTGTGGCCTGTTTTCACTAATATCTGACATGTTTCTTTGGCCACTCGCCAAATTGAGCTGTACCCAGCACTTCTCCCATCCTTCCTGTGCCTCCTGGATCCTTTGTAACTGCTACTTGAGACTTCAGTCCACTCCAAATCAATTCCCTCGGTTCCTTCCTCCCCTTAACGTGCAGGCATCCCACCCTAATTAATTAACCCAACACCAACTTCATCCAGGACCTTCCCACACTTTGCCCCTTCGTGCAGCCCAGAAACATCAGCACATTCCTTACTTCATCACTTGTCAACTCCCTTTCTGTTAAAGACCAGTGTCCCCTTTCCCTGACCTGGCCTCTGATTTGATCTCACTTTAAAGTATCCCACTTTAAGAGACAGTAACAAAGGCTGCCTTTTTCCTGTTTGGTTTGTTTATTCACGTTCACCCGACCTACTATAATTAAAGACCAAGAGACTTAGAAGAAGAGCTCAGGAAGATACTTTATGCATTTGATATGTGGATAAACTCCAATACTGGATTTGTAATGAAGCCTCACTTTGCCTAGTACTAAACGTGTGACCTTTTGTGAGTGCCTTAACCTCCTGTCACTCACTCAAATACTTATCGGGCACCCATTACTGTACTGGGTTCTGTTCTAAATGCTGGTGCTGCGTTTTTAAAAAATAATAAAAATAAAAATACCTGTCCTTGGTGAAGCTTATATTTGAGAGAGCGAGATGACCTCTCTCTAATGAGTTTTATAATATAAACAGACATTCAAGAAAAAATACAAAGAATAAGGGAAGATGAACAGAGAGTGTCAAGATTCGGGGTAGGAGGGAAAGTGGCAACTTGCAATGGAATAGTCAAGAATTACCTGATGTGGCATTTGACTACATCTAAGAAAGTTAGGGAGTGAGCCATGTGGATATCTGGGGAAAACGCATGCCCAACAGAGGAAAGGCCTGAGATAGTGCAAAGGCCCTGAGATAGGACAGCCTTGTCTGTGCAAAGTGCAAAGGCCCTGAGATAGGACGGCCTTGTCTGGAGTGTTGGAGGAGCAGCAGAGAGACAGCTATACCTGGTGGAGAGCCAGCAAGCAGTAGGAGGTGATGTCAGAATAACAGGGAACTAGAACACGGAGGGCTGTGGATGTGATGATAAGGACTTTGGTTTTTACTTTGATTGAAATGGGAAGTCACTAAAGGGTATTGATTAGAAGAGTAACATGATTTGACTTACCTCTAAGAAAACCTCAACTAATTCCTCTATAAAATGGGAAAAATAATGTGTGTTTAGGAGCAGAGTGCCTGCTCAAATCCCAGTGCCACCACTTACTAGCAGTGGGACCTGTAAACTAATCATTTGACCTTTCTAAGCCTCAGCTTTCTTAGTTTAAGGTAGAATTGATAGTACTTCCTGTTTTCTAAGGTTGTTATGAAAAATAAATTTAATAGTACATGTCGTCAAGGTGCTGAGCACAGGGCCAAGCACATGGAAAGACCCAGCACTTGCTACTATTCTCAGGCTGGTGAGGATCAGGTGAAGTGATGTGTGTGGAGTACTTGATACGTTGTCTGGCATAATGAGCACTTATCCGTCATCCTAGCATCATCAATTACTAAGTCATTGGCTGTTTTGAAATAACTCTGTATATTTTAAAATTTTATAATACCATCCTTAAAAAGAGAGTAGCAAAAGTTCACGGATAATTTTCAGGTCCCTCAGAGGATTGATATAGCATTAACTGAGTGCTTCTGTGCAAAGTACTCTTCTAGGCACTGGAAAGTCATATGTACTCAGGTGAAAAGGAATATATATAGATAGAGTTAGAGATAGATAGAAAGATACAGGTAGGTAGATAGATAAATAGATATCTTACATTTATATAGCTCTTGAAATATACATAATTTTGAAAGGAGGAGCAAGAGTTAATTGAGACAAGTTGCTATGTTTGCTGACCTCTATCATGTGGAAGAATAAGAAATGAAAGTAAGAAATGTGAGTTATCAACTCCCTGGTCACGTACCGGATCTAGAACCTACTCTTGTCCATCGCAGAGATTCCTGCCTTTGGCTGCAGTTGGGGGTATTGGAGGCCTAGTGAGTCTTCACAGCCCTGCTTTATTATCCCAAAGTTATGGGGTTCACACCTCACTTCTTTCCTAGGACTTGGGACACCTTAGTCTGAGGGAGTGTATCTGGTCTCCCTCTCCCTCGCCCACTACACACACATACACACACACACACACACACACACACACACACACACACACACAAAGCAAACACACATCCCCAAAGCAGAGGTCTCTTTGGAAGCTCAACTATATACCCTAATGTGGTTTTAACAGCCCCTCATGAGAAGAAACAAAGATCAAGGCAGAAGCGTGCAATAGAGTGAGTTCTGGTTCTTTCCTTCCCTTCATATATCACCTTCTCAATGGACAGACAAAATTTCATGTTTTTATCCTTATTTTATCTAGGGAAAAAATCCTCTTAAAATCAGGTGGGAACATGTCCTTGTCTTATTGCTGCTTTTTTCTAGTAAGCTGTTCTGCACAGGGCCAGGTAACGCTTTCAGAGGATTTAAGCACCTACTTACTTTGGTGCCCAGCTTAGCCGGTGCCCTGAGAGGCCTGTCTTTATCTGTTGAGGAATCCAGCCCTGATTCTGGAGAACCAAAGTTTGTGCTCTAGCATGCTCCCTTGCTGACTCTTCCCCCAGCAGTAATCAATTGCATTAAAAGCCAGTTATACTCCATCGCTTTATTTTAATGGGAACCATCAAACCATCAAATGAGGTAGATAAGAGCAGGGAGAAGCGACATTTAGACTTCTAAAAGACAGAGATGCATGATTAGAATAATAAATTGCAAAACGTCAAGAAATTGGGTGCTGTTTTTTAAATACAGCCTTAGAAAGGGCACAGTTAGGAATGTTAATTTCGGGGTAGTTCACTCCTAGATATATTCTATTTTGTTTATGCAAAGGCTTGACCTTGTCTGCAGGGACAAGTAAGGGCGGAGGATGAGAACATATAAGGCAAGAGGCTCAGTCGTCTTGATCTTCACTTGAGAAGAAAATGTGACCTCTTTAGATCTCGGGTAAGGATCCCTGCAGTCCATTTTTCCTAATACACTCCCACCCTGGGAGTGAGGTGTGGTGTGGAGGGAGAGGGTAGCAATTTTAACTTGACAATTCACAGCTCCTCCTCGTCTGCAAGTTTAAGTCATCTCTTTTGCATAAACATCCAAGCGTTGCTTTTGCTTTGTCTCTTCCGGGCAAGGCGGGTCTCTTCTAGTTCTACCCCTCTCCTCGTCTCCTCCAGAGGGCGCCATTTCCACAGGGACCTCGCTGTGAGTTTCTGGGTTTGGGGTTTGTTTTGGGTGGGGAAGGAGCTGTCTTGCATCTGTGCCAGGCGCCTTTGTGCTGTCTCTGGTCCTTTGTTCCCTGGGCACCACGCGCGCATCCTCTGCCGAGTCGGGGCTGGACGGGAGTGCACGGTCCTCTCGCTCCCGCTGTGTTGAGATGCGGGGCGCTCCACGAGGGTGCCTCTCCCCGGCCGAACCCGCAACCCGCATCGCCCTCTCCTCATTAGCTCTCTCCCGAGAGTCTAAGAGGCCCGGACCTGGAACTTCTATTCCAGGAGAGAAGCTGAGACATAGATGCCCCCAGTCCCTTGCACCTTTTTCCTCCTCCTGTTACCCTCCGAGGATGGAAGGGGCCGACTTTCCTTCCTTCCCGGTAGCTTCAGTCAGCCTCTTTCCTGGATCCAATAAGACGGGGAAGGAGCAGGGAGGGAAAACTTGGCTAGCTGATAAGGAAACATTAATTGGGAAATATGTCCAAAACATCACACTTGTTAGCATAATAGAGTACTGATGGCCTCTGTAATGAGGTCGCCGCTTATAGGTCTTATTCTGGCACTATGCTGGGAGCATCTTGAGAACAGGGCTGCTTCTGTTCTATTTTTCAGTCCTCAGAAGGTACAGCACATAGCCCAGTACTTGGCACAGAGTGGAATGATTGATTAATAATGATCTAGGTCGAGATTTGGGTGAAAGTTTTCATCTTTGTGTTCTGATTTTTGTTTGAGTTTAACCCTATAATTGAAAGTGTGGAAGACAAATATTTACGATTTTATTGAAAATATTTCATAACCCTATTCATATACCCAAAAATATTAGTTAAGACCATGCTAGCGAAAGCACCTATTTCTTGTTCGTTATCAATAACATGGTGGAGCATTCTTGCTTTCTAAAAACTTTAAAACATTCCAGAGAAATCTGTCAAAGTAATTATTACAGTGTCCTAACATCCTTTTGGGTGCAGGTGGGGGGAGCTTAATACAGCAGAAATTCATTGTCTTAGAGTTCTAAAGGCTAGAAGTCTGAAATCAGCGTGTTGGCAGGGCCATGCTCTCCCGGAAGGGCTTAGGGAAGGAGTGTTTGTTGCCATTTAAAGCATTTGGTGATTGTCAGCCGACATTCCTCAGCTTCTGGCTTCATACCTCCAATCTCCGCCTCCATCTTCACATGGCCGCCTTCCTTTTGTGTCTGTGTCCAAATTTCCTTAGTCTTATAGGGACATCAGTCAATGGATAAGGGCCCACTCTTGTCCAGTAGGATGGACTTTATCTTAACTTGATTACACCTGCAAAGACCCTATGTTTGAATAAGGTCACATTCACAGATTCTAGATAGACATGGATTTGGGGGGGAACACCATTCAGCCCAGTACACCAATTATATTTGGGGATTTTAACATTCCAGTCTCAGTAATTGAGAGAATGAGTAGATGAAAATCAGTAAGGAAGTTATCGACCAACTTGACCTAATTGACATAAATAGAACACTGTAACCAAAAATGGCAGAACACCCAGTCTTTTCAAGTGCACCTAAACATTCAACAAAATGGGTCATATAAAAACCAAGTAACTAAAAAATAAAAATAAAAATAAACAAGTGACTATCAATTCCAAAGTATTTAATTCATACACAGTGTTTTCTCATGAAAATGGAATTAAAATAGAAATCAATAACAAAAGACATATAAAACCCCCAAATACCTGAAAATAATGAACACACTCTAAATAACACATTTCTAAGTAATTTTGGAATTATACAACAGGCTTCTAAATTTTTTCTGTGTCCAAAGAAGGAATTACAAGGAAAGTTAGAAATATTTTGAACTGAGTGTTACTGAAGACCTAAGGAATCTAACATCCAATTTTTACAGACTTACATAGAAAATGGGCATCTTGTCAACATTTGAAATCAAAAACTGTTAAAGGGATGAGGGTAAGAAGGTATTACCCAGTTGCAGTTAGATAAATTACCTTTATATCACTTGTTTTCAGCATACTCTTTTATTTCATTAAAATATTGATTTTTAACAGTTAGCATCACTACCTGTGTCTTATGGAATTAAACATCCCTTTAGACAGAAACAACCAAGATTTCCAAGCTTTCAACTACTTGGGGAGTTAACTTCATAATTACTTAAAGGAATTTTTTTAAAAATTAGACTATGTACATCCTAGCACATATGTGCATACATAGTCTATGTTGTGTGTAAAATATAACATATCAATTTGTTGCAAGGGTTTCTAACCTGTGATCTCCAAGCCCAAAGTCATGATGAGCCTCACTGAATATTCAGATTTTGCAAGTATATGTGCATTTCTCTAGAGAGGGTTCTACAACTTTCATTAGGTTCTTAACAAAATCTATGAACCCAAAACTTTAAAAACCAGTTTTTAGAGATTAAAGCGTATTTCAATGCTATTCTTTACTCTCCATATTCTCTTCCCTCTAGTGACCTATTGCAGTCTTGGTCTGTTATTGACATTTTGGATGTCCAAGTAGTGAACAATGCAAAACAGGGAGAATAATCCTTTTAATGCAAAGAATGACCAGATGTGATAACATAACACAGCCCTGTTTGAGATTCTTGACTTGTTTAAAAATTTAAGTAGCATTACATCTCTTTACAGAGCTGGCTTAGAATAAGCATGGAAACCGCTCTTATGTGGTCTATGAGGCCAAAAAATAAATGCAACTCTGCACATTTTTTATTTGAAAGCATTCACAAATGACATGCAAGGCATAAACGTTGGCCAAAAGCCACAGCTAAGCATTGTGTTAAAAAATACTATTTTGTTTTTCAGCCAAAAACTATTTAGGAATCAGTTCTTCATTTCCTAATTATTAAATTAGGAATAAAATCAGGAAAAAAATATATCTAAAGGGATGTGCTTTAAGTATTGCCTTTCCGTTTAATAGCCATGACAACTTTTAAAAATCCAAACGAAATTGATAAACGGCCTATGTAAGCAGTCATGTAGGACTGAGGAGGACTCTCCTGTTTAGACTAACAAGAAAACTGTGCCAGAGGTAGCTTGGTGAGATGCTGGGAAATAAAATTAATGAAATAGATGTGTACTAGGAGAAATGATTCTACACATGTGTTCAAATGCTTCTGCTTAGATTAATGTTTTCCTGCAAATAAAACTGGTTATCATCTAGTTCAGGTCAAATAATGTAGCTATGAAGATGAATCTACAATAAGCAAGGTATTTGGCCATTCAGAGCCAAGAGATGAGAGTTATTCTAGAAAAATATTAAATGAGCAAAAACACTTTGCAATCTCTAACTACAGCATATATAACTACAGCAAATCTCTAACTATAGCACACAAAGGCTTAACCTATGTGACAACAGATACTGAAACCTCAAAACAAATCCAAATTTTCAATGTCCTCAAGGTATGTGTCATTATTATAGTGCATGAAAGAAACACATACCTTACTTGACACCCTATTTAAATATATATGACTCTCCTCTATCTCTGAGTAAAATGTTTTTGTCACTCACCCTTAATTATGATGCTAACGTCAACCTTAGAATCCACTTCCATCTTGGAAAGGTTTAGTAAGATGTACACAAGTAGGTATCTCCATCTAACAAATTTTTTTTTTTTTTTGGCCACGCCGTGAGGCTTGTGGGATTTTAGTTCCCCAACCAGGGATTGAACCTGGGCTCTCTGCAGTGAGAGCGTGGAATCCGAACCACTAGACCACTGGGGAATTCCCACTAACAAATGTTAATAATTTGCTTGCAGAAGGATAGTCTGGAAATGACATCACAACTAAAACATCCCCTTTGAATCCAGAGGTCGAGATTTAGCAAATGCATTTTTCCCACTATGTGCTTTGCTTCAGGGTGCCATCAGAGATGTAGTTAAAATTAAGAACTGTATAAATGAATATACGTGGAAGAATTATGAGTCTGGGACAAAAGACACTTAGAAGGCAGAGTCATCTTCTCCTGCTGTCTAAAATTGGTCTCAGGAAAATCCAATGGACAGTGTCATTGCCTCTGATGCTTTCTCTTCCCCACCATCCATGTGTCATAGAGTTAATAAACCCATATTCTCAAGCCATGTTTCCTAACTTAGTCTGACTCTTAAGTACTTCAAGCTGTGAGTTAGGTCCATTTGCTTTTTTTCATTTCCCATTTGGTGATTCCCAAATAACATAGAGGTACAAGCAGGAAAACTAAGGCATCCTGAGAACTGGTGTTTGGCAAACCTAATTATTATCAGGGAGGAATCACTTTCTCACAGTTTTATATAGCTTTTGACTAATGTATCAAAGTTGCAGACTCAAAGGCCTGTAGGGCCTGGTGGTCCATAGGAGGTCAGCCGAGAACAAAAGTGTGTGGCCCTCATAAAATGGGCAATCACTATTCCAACTCACCTGTCACCTATGAAAAGAACTCTAAGTTGGCCTTTTCAAGGTTATTTTCAAGACAGCCTAGATATCTGAATTTTTATGTGAATACTCCTGATTGCTAAATGCACTTACTAATTCCAAATTTCTTAACTATTGTTAAGAAATAGTGAAGACCTGCAGACCTTATATGGCAGCCAATATTTCATGAGTCTGTGACCTCTGGAAAAAGACTTCCTGAAACCCGCATTGGCTATGTGGCCATGTGAACTGGAAAGTGACCACGTCTGTAGGATGGATGAGAAGGCTGCCCTAGCAGCAGCCACTGGCGTCCCCTTCAAGGTGTGAATTCATTGATTCTGGGTCATAATCATCCTCCCCACATCCAGTACCAGCTCTCAGACAAGGGTGTGGCTTCTGACTTAACCACTGAACAAAGGATCAGGTGTACCACCATCTGTCAAGACCCAGTGAGACTAGCTTTCTGGATCAATTCCACTCTACTGATTTTTTTTTAATTTAATGTAAAATATATTTTTGTACTTCTGAGTACAAAATCAATTAAAGTTCACTCTAGAAAAGTTAGTAAATACAGGTAAACAAAGGGAAATCTCTTTAAAACATTCATATTCCCACTAAGTACCTTGACATAGATCTTTTTAAGTCTCTAAGTGTATATCTTTTTTAGAAAAATGACAGCAAATCAAGTGCACTTTTTTGTAGTGCATATATATGTATCCAAGAAATACTGATTTTTAAAGGAGTATAAATGCAATTCTTATAAGATTAATTTCAATTCACTTTATTTAACATAAGCACAAATATGTCCATTTGTCAAGAGTATAGTGTTGATGATCAAAAAAAAAAAAAAAACCCAAAATAAGAAACAAAATGCAAAGCAACCCTCCCCCGTAAAAAGAGCTTTCCTCAAATCACCCACTAATTTAATAAAAGAATTCTCCAAATGTTAAGAAATCTAGGATTATTACTCTGTAATGATGAAGCCTTATAAATCTAAAGTGAAAATAGATCAAAATACATTCATTATATCATGAGGAATATTATTTTGGTATAAGAACAAAATCTTGGAAAATATAAGGTGTTAATAGTTTAAATAATGAATCTAGAGAGAATGGGAGGGAAAGACAGGAGAGTCACTGCAATTAACTCTGAAAATTCTATACTGTAGTGCAGATGTAATTAGGATAAGAAAAAACAAATATAATTCATATATAGTAATATATAATAAATGTATTTATGAATTATATATTAATAGAGTCAAGTGTATGTTAATAATATATAAGTAAAATGCCAAGTATTTTTAACTCTCTTCTTTACTAAATCTCTTGCTAATTAAAACTAAGGTAAATTTTTTTTATTAATTTGGAATTTAGCAGTGGTAAAAATTTCTGTTCGCCTTTTCCAAGAGGAGGCTAATTAGTGAAATAAATGATCAGCAGATTAACTGATAGCTGAGAAATGAAAAATCAACATTTTGTAAGGTTGTTTCTGTGTTGAGTATCCCTCCATTATTTGGCCTTCTCTTGACAAAAACTGACTATGTTACAAGAGCACATAGCCAAGAATGAATGAGTTAAAAGCAAACAAGAAAAAAAAAACACCTCATATAATACAGTCAGACAGAGAAATGCTTTTTTAAGAATAGAATTTTCTCCCTGTCAGCAGCTCCAAATACTAATACAGTCTTGATTTCCAAAAAAAACTTTCCTTCTTAGATCTGTTTTAAATAAAATCTGATCACTCTAAAAGCAAAACTTTGCAGAAAAATATATATTAGTGGAATTGATATATCCAATAGTCTGACAGTTCCCTCTCAGTCATGTGCACCCCAGTATTGGGTTCCACTGTCCTAACAAAAAAGACCCACAAAAAATCTATTAAAGATGCTGTATCAATAATCTTATACTAATATTCAGAAATTATTAGGCCCATCTAAGCTGATATAGCTTTCCGTATTTTCATTTGCTTCACATATACAACCCACTGATAAATCTCTTTCCTGCTAAGCATTCTGTTCCCCATTTCTGAGATTACATAAATCAATTTTATGAAATCATCTTGCAATACAGATGCTCCCTTTTCTCAACCCCACATATTCTCATAAAAATTTAACAGGAAAATTTTAAAACATCTCGTCAACATTGTTTTTACAAAGCAACCGTTAGTTATAAACAATCTTCTAGGTCTCAAGGAGATTTAAGATACTTCAAAGACTTGGTCTAAACCCCCTAAATCCAGGTTGCTCTTATGTATTTTCTAAAACATGGTATGTTAAGTTTAATGCTTAAAAATTTTTAAGTGTTTTGTTATGCACTGGAAAATTTTAAACTGATCTCATTCTAAGAAACAGACATTTCTGGAATTTCTATTTTCACTAGTTCTCTCTTCAAAAGATAAAGTAATGTGCCTCTGTTCACTGTTTTTATATAAACGTCTTTGAACTTATTTAAAGAAATCATACATCTCATCTGCCCAAGGTAATGTATATTAAAATATTTCCATTCATGTTAAAAAAAGAAATTACTCACCACTTAGTTCTTGCAGATGGTCTTCTTGGTTACTCTTCTTATCAGGAAAGAGGCTGATCTGTTTTCTTTTCGTATATCCTATGGGTCAGTGGCAAGAAAAAACAAATAAAGGCCATCTTGATAATTATTAGAAGTTTCTGCAAATATTAACCACAAGAGTCATGCTAATCTGAATTGCTCAGTTAATATTCAGTGGTACATAGTTCAATTTTTGAAATTCTGACTTAAATGACTTATAAAAGCATGCACGATGGTGAGTATTTATTTTAAATTAATAGTCATGGTGTATGTTTTTCCCCCTAAGCTTTAAGTGATAATGTAGACCACGTTTACCCTGGCAGGTTTGGGTTATTTGAAATTCTTTTTAAAAAAATCACAGTTTTAGAGGGCAGTATTTTTTATTTCACAACAAAGATTCAGTTGGATCTAATAAATAAATTCCTCAGCTTTCCACTGTTCTTTGCAATGGTAAGAAGGAACTGTAAGCAACAATAATTTATTATGTCTTGATTTAGTACATATTTTGAAATTTTTACAACTAAGAGGAACACAGATAGTTCTTTAAAGGTTTGTTTCCTCTAAAATAAAACAACATGTATCTCTTACCACTGACTGGACATATTCCCCTTAGTTTCAAAATTAGAGAATAAAAGACACAAATGTTTGTCTATTTGTTCTAATGCCAACTCTGTTTATCCTTGCAAAGTAATGGAAGCTTTAGAGGATTTATTTTCATGCCTACTTTGCCCAGTGAGATGTGTAGTCTTCCCACCATATGTGAATACACAGGAAGTGACAAGTGCTCAACCAGACACTGAAAGGTCATCGATAAAAAAGCTAATCTTATTGTAAGATTAATTCAGAATCAAAACATGGCTGTAGTTATCACTTGCTTTGCGTTTTCCGCATTTTCAAAATTTTCCAAAGTGAATAAAATGCAGCTATTTTAAAAAGAGAAGAAATTTTGAATCATGGTTTCACAAAAACTTGTGGCAGATTAAACACCATCAGTTTCCTGGCCCAGCTCTTGAACATACGGAGACAGTAATAAAAACAAAAGGTATGATATCTCCCTCCCGTCAGAGGAAAAAAAATTAAGTGGTACTCAGCTGACATTCTGTAACGATTGCTGCTAAAAGAACACCATATTTATAGTGAAAACTGAGTTTATTCTCTCTCCCATTACAAAATTAATACCTTAATAAATTTCTTTTTTTTTAATTTTATAATCCTGAACAAGAAACTTCCTTTTGAGCACTTGTACACCTTGTATTGTTAGTTACTAGAGCGTAGCAAGTTCAAGATCTTTTATTTCTTCTCCTTCCCCTCCTCCTCCCACCTCCTCTTCCTTCTTCTCCCCCACCACATGTGCGTGTGCGCGTGCACACACACACCAAGCACAGAGTTTTATGTCTGGCCACACGGCAATTATTTAAGCAATATTTGACACCTACTGGATAGTCATGATGTTAGTTAGGCAATGACACGCTACCATAGAAGATTCAACTAATGAAGTTAGAAAAAGGATACTTTTTATAGTTTATAAACACTCAGAGCCCAGGTTCCTACAGCGGGAAAATCAGTGTTTACTCCGGCTGCTTTGTCATTTTCTCTATATTTTCTTCAAGATCCAGCCCCCGTCCATCAATAGAGTATCTTTAAAAGACTTATATAAGCATTTTGAAATTCCCAATGAGACACATGCTAATTTTCCAATTTCTCATTCTCTTGCTGACCTATACAGTATAGTAGCCAAGCTTTTTAACTATCCAGATAATAATAGTAACTAACATAGTGCAAGAAGAGAGAGAGAGAGAAAGAGAGAGAGAGAGAGAGAGAAGATGATAAGTATCCTTAGAATAAAATGCAAATTACTTAACTAGATTGCCAAAGACCATGCTAACTATCTCCTTCTCTCTTATATAGAAAACAGATGCCTATATTTTACCCTGTATTCACTACATCATTCATTCTCTTATTTATTCACTTATCTTTGTGTCTTTTAAGTTTAATTGGAAGCCAGTAGACAGTCTATACAATGGTTTTAGAGAGTGATTTGTATGGTACTAATATCAATATATCTATAATAAGATTAATTACTGTATCCTATTCTGAAGACAACTTGTCAGGAGGCCACCTGTCCTGCAATAAGTAAATACCATGGAGTTATAAATCTCTGTATACTTAAGAAGATAAACATATAAAGCTACAAGAAAGACTAAGTTTGTGCATATCCATGAAAGGAAGTCAGGTCTCATTTCTTTTCTTGCAAAGATTATCGGAGAATCATTCTGTAATGAAGAATCCTAGGCCTGGGATACCCAGGCTCATCAAATTAACATTTTTCACTGCACTGAATCACCTTCCTACACTATTTAGCACCCAAACATGTTTTGTCCTGGGCAGTACACTTGGAAACAAACTTTCCAAAGCTCAGGGGGATGTTGACTGTGCAGGACCTCTTTTGAAATGCTAGAGCAGGAAAAGGGAGTCAAAAGTTTTGACCAATTAGAAGTTAACGGAATGGAGTGTCTTCATCTGAACTTCATACCCCAGGAGCTCATGCTGCCACGTCTAAAACCCCATTCTCAGGCCACTAATCTCACCCAATTCCAAAGCCACTTCTTGCCTATACATATTTTTAAAAAGAGACCTTAAAATAAAGGATATAGCTTGTGTCTGGATTTAAAACATAAATGCGTTTAATCAAAATGACACAGGAGAGAAAGGGAATTGGAAAGCACCGAAGTCCTGTTGAATCTCATTGCATTAACTCTAAACCTCACATAGCTCAGGAAAGCCCATGTTTTAGTTTATAAAAGAGTTAATGACATTTTGGGGGGAATTATGATTTTATCCCTACTGCCACTGCTGAGTCTCAATAACTAGAATCTACCTCTTTAAAAGCCTTCTTGCAAATTGAATGAGATCTACTTTATTTCCTTTGAAACCTCATATACATTGAGATTTTTGCAAAAGTGTTGCAGATGCTACCAAAGGGGATTTTCTTTTTCAGAGTTATCTACAATGATTAACTATTATTAACTACATAGTAACAGCCACCAGCTCTATACTGTAACTGACTCTACACAATGTAAACCTTAATTCAGTTGGAATTAGGTTAGTTACATGGTTTCTTAACAGAATCAACTGAATTTCAAAGCTAGTAAACTGTTGTGTGTTACAAATTTGGTTCCATGAAATGTTTGGTTCCAAAAAGGTTTCAGGTATTCCAGCAGGTGCTACGTGGATCTATGTAATAAATCTATGTAATAAATAATATCCTAAAACAAAAAGATTTTAATACTCATGTTTGGATGTTATAATTAAACACATTATGCAAGTTAGTCTCTCGCAACTGAGGCCACAATCAAAGAGTGGCCCAGTCTTGAGCAGTACTTTATCTATTTTAGTGGGAAGAATGTAAATCCTTAGTTACATAAAAAGCAAATAGAAGAAACTCATCCGCATCAACCATATCAGCACTGTGTTGAGAGGTAATCAATAAATATCTTTTGGACGAGACTTTTTTACAGAGAGCATGTACAAGTGCTAACTGCTGTCCATTCAATCTAATATCATGCCATCTGTTCTTCTTGGAGTTCTACTTTGCAAACAATGAATATTTTAAAATACACGTTGGAGCCAGATTCATCACAGTTGCAAGGCAGAACACCATAAGTATTCTACCCAGTCCCTTAAAAATGCAAATGAGCCTGCTGTCATAGAAATCAAGTGCTCACTGATAAAACCAAACCAAAAAAGGCTAAAGAAGCTCTGTTTACCCAATGGAAGAAGAAAACTAAAGTGTAAAATGAATATTCTGTGGGAATATGAGAATTACAATAGTAAGTAAGCAAGCATACAAGACTTTAGGGTTAGCACAATCAACAACAACAAAATCAACTAAACTGCACCCGATGGAAAGTCCACAAGCAAATATAGCTAGATCCTAATACCTGCATATAGTTTCTTTTGGATAACTTTATTAATTAGACTATCTGAAAACAAAAAACAATTTTTTTTTCTGTTTTCCAGTGCCCTTTTTTCTACCTGGTTCAAATGAATAGACAAATTAAATAACTCTTTACTCCTACAGTGCTTCTTAGAGATAAATTGTATGAATGTCACGGAAAACAATTCACAATCTGGTAAATGGGCAGTAAAAAATGGGGTTAGATTTCTATTTCTTTCAAGATAGAAAGCAAATTTCCATCTATCTATCACATGAACATACAGATCAAGCAGTGCTTGACACTATATACAATCAAAGCAGAGTGGAGCACAAAAACTTATACACAGGGCTTCCCTGGTGGCGCAGCGGTTAAGAATCCGCCTGCCAATTCGGGGACACGGGTTCGAGCTGTGGTCCAGGAAGATCCCACATGCCACAGAGCAACTAAGCCCGTGCACCACAACTACTGAACCTGCGCTCCAGAGCCCGCAAGCCACAACTCCTGAAGCCCGGGTGCCTGGAGCCCATGCTCTGCAAAAGAGAAGCCACCGCAATGAGAAGCCAGCGCACCGCAACGAAGAGTAGCCCCCGCTCACTGCAACTAGGGAAAGCCTGCACACAGCAGCAAAGACCCAACGTAGCCAAAAGTACACTGAAAAAATAAATAATAATAAAATTTTAAAAAAATCTTATACACAAGTGTCCATAGCAGCATTATTCACCATAGTCAAAAGATGGAAACTCTAATGCCCATTAACTGATAAATGGATAAGTAAAATGTAGTATATCCATTCAGTGGCATATTATTCAACCATAAAAGGGGATGAAGTACTGATACATGCTACAATGTGGATGAATTTCAAAATTATGCTAAGTGAAAGAATCTAGTCACAAAAGACCACATATCATATGATTCCATTTATATGGAATGTCCAGAATAGGCAACTCCGTAAAGAAAAGTAGCTTAGTGACTGCCTAGAGCTGGGGTGAGAAGGAGGGAATGGAAGTGACTGCTAATTGTTGAGGGTTTGTCTGTAGTGAGGAGGGGAATATTTTGAATTAGATTGTAGTAATGTTTGCACAATCCTGTGACTATACTGAAAAACCTTGAATGGTACACTTTGTGCTGTATGGTATGTGAATTATATCTCAATAAAATTGTTGTTGTTTTTTTTTAAGCAGATGGGAGTTTTGGGTAATTATCTGGGCTTAGATTTGTTATTTGGAGGCACAATCATCTACTTGTTTTTCTAAACAAATTCTAACAAATTCACTAGAAAATTACTGTCAACTCTATTTTTTTGAAAAGATAATTATTGTATTTCAAAACTATTTTAAGGAGTTTTTTAAATCTCCCTTCTTAAAAAAATCTGATAAAGTTATAAAGTATGACAGACTTTAAAAAAATTGTGTCAAGGGCTTCCCTGGTGGCGCAGTGGTTGAGAGTCCGCCTGCCGATGCAGGGGACACGGGTTCGTGCCCCGGTCTGGGAAGATCCCACATGCCGCGGAGCGGCTGGGCCCGTGAGCCATGGCCGCTGAGCCTACGCGTCTGCAGCCTGTGCTCCGCAACGGGAGAGGCCACAAGAGTGAGAGGCCCGCGTACCGAAAAAAAAAAAAAAAAAAAATTGTGTCAAAAGATAAAAATCAAAAGTGATACTATGATCAAACTGGCATTATTTTTTTTTGTCTTAATCTTTTATTCATTCCTTTTTTGTTGTCATTTTCCTGTTCTACTAGGAGAATAATTTGCTTCAACTTAACCCAAATGAGGCTTTGTTCTCATATTTGTCAGCGTTAACCTGAAGCTAATCATTTACCTTGAGTGGTGTCCAAAAATGACTTATTTTCAGGATAAGTTAATAATATCTGAAATAACACTGTTATGCTCTGTCACCCACCAACATACTCTAGAGTGAGAAAAGAAAATTCAGTTGGTTAACTGACCTTGCACAGTTTAATTGTCAAATAAATTCCATAATGGACAACTCAAAAATCTAATTTGGTAAAATCCTGAGAAACTCCCTCCTACTCCTTGTCCCTCCCTCATGCTCTCTAAAAGGTTCAAGAAACAGCAATTATAACATTGACATCTAGCTCTAATTTGTGGAGTATTTCATAATGTCTGCCTTGGTATTCGTAAAATTAACCTAGCTTTTCTAGAACCTAGAAGATGTTGTCTTTAAATTACAAATTTCATACACTGATATATTCTGCCATTTCTTTTTGGCAGAGACACAAACTGGAAAACCTTGTAAATGAGAAATACCTCAAGTAACAAAAATCGTATGTCACTTTTGGCTCCATGAAAAACTCCAAATCTCTGAAATATGGCAGATCTTTTCCCACAGGAAGATCTTAATGAACTCCCAGTGTAGATCTGTACCTTATCTTTGACCACTGTTTAAACTCCGTCTCTGACTAACAAATCAGGCGAGATCTCCAAAAATGATTTATGAAACGGGAAAATCTCTGCTCAACAGCATTCCAGAAGTTCATGACCATGGGAGTGATGCCACAGTAGAAAGTAAACTATGAAGCGTCACAGATCTTGACTGAGAATTGCACCCCACGACAGCTGAGCTAATCTCTAGGTGTTTTAGGTGACAGGGAAATTGAAGTGAGGGCCTTTGGACAGGCTTTCCTCTTTAGCTATCAACCAAAATGAGTTCTGTGAACATTTACTGAAGACCTGAAGCTCTGCTCAGCAGCACAGAGGCAGGGCCAAGCAGAAAACAAACCCAGACAAAGATCTTTGAAAGACAACAATTTTCAGATGAATTTTCAAATAAAATTACCTAAAAGTATCTGCTATTTCTCCAACAAACTTAAATGTTTAGAAATATAAACACAGCACATAGTTTTCCAGTGTTTTATAAAGCTCAAGAGCTTTACATAATAATCATGGGCATGGCAAATGATTTATAAAGAGTGAAATTTGAAAAATAAATGAGATATTAGGTAGAACTGAAAAGCAAAATGTTATAACAGTCACAAAACATTATCGGACTATTAGGTTTTGCTTTTGTGAAAAGAAATGATATAATAATGATTTTATTTGTTCAAATAAAACACACCTGATGCTCTTACAAATGTTTAGGAAAAGAAAGTCTGTCTTTCAACCTCCTGGTGGTAAACATTCATAAAACATCGATATCTTCATCAACGATTCACCTTATACATGAAATGTAAATAATATCTGGGATTAAATCCATTGTAAAATTATGTTGCCTAAATCTTTCTAGTTTAACACCAAAATAAAATGAGTGAGATTTTCTGCTTTCCCCAGCATTTTTTTTTTCCAGTAAGGGTTTTGGAAGCAAATGGAATAGTTCACTTTTACTTTACATATTTTGAAGCTTTAAGACTTGCTGGATCCCTTTATAAAAGCTACCTGTGGCCCAATCCTGGGCCTCATGTTCATTTCACAGATGCCAAGAATCTAGGGCTGCACAAAGCAGAGTCCCGGAGACAACGTGTTAAATAGCAATCATCGGGTCTATTAAAGTGGTTCCAAATTGTCCAGCCCTGCACTCAGGATTCACAATAATTCCTGGTGTTGGCGCTGGCTAAGCGACAAGTTGATGGGGCAGAAGGTGGGGAGGAAAATGACCCCGGAAGCAGAGTGTTGGTTTTACACCCGCTGAGTATCTGTTACAAGTGAATTTCCTCTGGCGCCAGCAGGTACTTTGAGCAGGCATCCAGAGGGATCCCAGAGGAAAAAGGATGGAAGTGGGGGAGATGGAGCTGTAAGTTTGGGGATCAAAGCTTTAAAAATCTCGGAGGAAACCGGTAAAGATCCTGATTGACTGGCCCAAAAGCTTCAAACGAGATGCGGAAGATATTTCGAATTTCTGAGGCTTAGAGCAGCAGCGGAAGAGGTAGAAAGGTGGGGAGTAAAGAAGATCCCAGAGGAGAGATCTTCAAATCAGGCCAGGGGGGTAAAATTCCAGACAAGTCCACAGGAGGATGAGAGGCTTCACCCTTGCTTTTCACCCCGGGGACCCCAAAGGGCAACTCCAGCCGTTAGATCATGCCAGCGTGCTGGGGCTGGGCTGCCACCGCTCTCATTGGTCCCAAGTCGCGGGAGAGGAGGCTGCCGCTCCCGGGCGGGCCAGGGGCGCTGAGGTGTGCGCGGTGGCCGCGGTCTGGGAGGCAGAGCCTTTAAAGCCCGGCTGCCCGCTTGAAGCGCTCAGGAAAAGTGACTGCGATTTATTTGGATTAGTCACTATACAGGTCTGGGGGAGACAGCTATTTATCCGATGCGGGTCCTTGACAAATTGACTGGGCAGTGATAGAGAGGACAATCCCTCTGACCCCGGGCGGTGCTGGGGCGGAAAGCGGGATCCTCCCACCTGCTCCCTACCCAGAGCTGCGCGCACCTCCGCGGAGATGCGCATCTCCACCTGCGGATGTGCCGCGGCCAGCTACCCGCCCCAGCCCGCCCGGATACCCTCTCCCGGTTGGAGGGGTTTGGGCTGCAGCCGTCAGGCCCTTTCAAGGGAGATTTCCGCTCCCTCTGCGGCGGAACCTTCTCCCCAGGTTCCGGGAAGGTCACCAAAGCTGAGATCTGCCCTGCAGGTGACCCAGTTCTAAGCCCACACTGGAGGGCCCTCTTTGGTAAAAATTGTTTGGTCTGGCAGCATCCGGGTCATATATCAGAGAGATCGTTTGGGGTTTTTAGAGCGCTGACAAACGATTTGAACCCGAAATTTAATTCCACCTAATATGGAATGCAACCTAATGTACTCACTGGTCCCTAATTGAAGATAACTTAGACCCTGGTGTCGCCGATTCTGCAGTCGATCCGCTCCAAAAGCCTACAGCGTTTGCTTTTACAGTTAATACACCTAACGAGAAAAAACAGACCAATTCATTCATTCTCTATTTCTAATCTTAATTTATTTCTTAGAATTTATTTCTGTCATTAATATATGAAGTGCTACATTAAAACCTTCTCAAAACAAAGAAGTTTGTACTAAATATCGATGGGCAAAGATAAATAGGTAATTTTGTAACTTGAAATACAATCAAAAGGATTTATTTTCCTAACAGTGTATGCTTTTAATGTAATTTACTGTTGCCTCAGCTTTAAGGCCAACGATGTATTATAGTAACGCAACGATGTAAGACCAGACACCTAAAATGCGGAATTCTGAACAGGAACTCGGAGTACTGATGACAAGTAAACACGATCACTTTGCTTTTAGAATCTGAAACAGCACTTTTTGGACAATCTCTGAAAAGGTCTGCATCAAGCGTGATGTTAATTTCTTTCATCGTTTGCCTTTATTTTGGTTAAAGACCTAACACTGAGAGAGTCATTTGAATAAATTCTTTCTTATTCAGTAAGAGAAATCGGATCCCTTCAGTTAAAAAGATGAAAGTTCAGTGTGGCCAGAAGATGAGGGTTTTCGCCCTTTTGATGGAGACTATTTGAACCTGAAAATTTTGCGTGGCTATCTATCTTGCTAAAAGTCAGGGCGAGGAGATAATGTGTAATCTGGCTCTGATTTCTTCTAGAAAGAAAACATTGAAATGACTGCTCATTTATCACTGTGCCCACCCTCCCCCTCTTCCACCTTGGTTTAATTGACTATGTAACACCGAGCTGTTTGTGTCTTCCCTTGACTGTTGGAAATGAAACCAGCTCCGTTGAAGGGAGAGTTTTAAACTATCAGGTTTGTTATGGAAAGAAATCATAAGAAAAACGTATAGGAAGTGGTTGAAAAACTCTACCATCAGCAAAAACACTGGCGAACCATCCAAATTTTGTGATGACTCATCAGGTTTTTCTTCTTGTATGACTGCTTGGTGAATCTGCATATGTAGGTTCCCTGACTAATAGTAACTACTTAAGAGTTAAGATACTGTTTGTGACACTATCCTTAAACTGATTGCAAGAATACCTACTACAGTGACTATGGAAATTGAAATAATCAGATCATTTGTTTCTAGCCCAGATAGTTATTTTAGCCAAATAGGCACAGCATTTATTTTCTCTAAGTAGATACCTAACATCACAAAAGGAAAAAAAAAAAAAAAAGTCTGTATGTATATACAAGATTCAATCTCATTGTAATCATTTATATAATATTAAAACAATAATAAGATACATTTTTCAGTGATCTTATTAGTCAGGATTTCTTAAAACGGTAATCCACAATTTTGACAAGAAATCAATGAAACAACTACTCCAAAATACTGTCTGAGAATGTATAAATTAGAACAATCTAAAAATGTTCAAAATTATTATTTAAAGATTAAAAAATACATATGCATTTTAATCTAGCAATTCTATTTTGGGGAAGTTGTTTGACATAAAGAATTAATTAATATCATATGGGATGTGGATAAGGATTCTTATTTAAGGAATGCTCATAATAACAAAAAACTGGAAACAAATGTGTACAACAGGAAAAATGATTTTGCCATTCAATTGCGTCATAGAACATTTCGTGACATCCAAAGATATTGATAACATGTAAGATAACAAAATGAATGATTATAAAATACAATTCAATGTTTTGTAAAAAATATATTTATAGAAAATATCTCAGAAGATATATATGCAGGTGGTTTATCACAGGGTAATGATATTCTACTTTTTTGTTCAAAAGTTTTATATTATATATATGAAATTTTAAACTACAGAAAGATTATGTGCTAGAAAGCAAGTCTTCCCTTTTCATGCTTTTATCCATGTTGCTACTGGAGTTGTTGGCTTTTTCCATATTGGTTCACAAATTTCTTAATAGATTAAGGAAATAAGCCCTCATTCTAGTATGTGCTTCCAAGTATTTCTCCTATTTGAAATCTGTGCTTTGATTTTGTTTATATTTAAAATATGTATGGAAGCACATTTATCAGCCTTTTCTTTCATGGCTTTCGGGTTTCATGTTTGCTTGGAAAGCCACCACCCCCTGCCTCCCCCCACACACACTAAAATTAAATTTTTAAAAAGTTTCTCACTTTTCTTCTACTAGTTTCATAGTTTTAATTTTTTACTTTTAAATCTTTAGTCCATTTAGAATTTATTTGAGTTCAAGCAGTTAAGTAAGGATACAGCCTATTTGTCCTAACACAGTTTATTAAGGAATGTATTTTTCCATTGATCTGAAATAACACCATTTTCGAAAATCAAATTTTCATTTATATTTGGATTTCTAGATTCCTCATATTGTTCCAACAATGTGTCTGTTTACTCAGGTGCCAACACACAATTATTTAAATTAATATAATTTTATAATATATTTTAATATAGGGCACCATTCCTCCCTTATTACCTTATTATTTTTTATATTCTTTCTTGGAATATATCTGGCAATATAAAATCCAGTTTATCTAACTTAAATTTTTTTCTTTGTATTTGTATTGATAGTACATTATATTTATTAATTAAATAGGGAAACTTGATGTCTTCAAAATATTGAGTCTTCAGACCAAGAGCAATATAAATTTTCATGGTGGGTTTTCTTTTCCAGTTTTTTTTAAAAAATGTTCCTCAGTGAGTATTACACTGCCCAGAAGGAATTGTATTCTGTGAATTAAAAGTATATGTTCTTAAACTTATAAGATCTTGAGCAAGTTACACGAACAGTCTGTACCTCCTTTTTCTCATGAGTAAAACAGAAATAATAATAACTCCTACTTCAGAGAGTTGTAATGAGAATTCAGTGAGAAGCTCCTCAAAGCACAAACTGTGTGCAGCAGTAGTAAGTGCTCAATACATATTTCCTATTACTAGATACTGAACATTGCTTTTTGAATTTTTTCCTAAGTGTTTAATTCTTTGTTGTTGTTATTATTGTAAATGGAAACTTTTCCTCTTTTATCTCTTCTAGCAGATTGCTACTTGTATTAAGAAAATTGTTGATATTATGTATCAATTTACAAACTGCCATCTTTATTAATTCTCTTATTCTTTCTGTAGCTTTTCAGTAGGTTCTCTTCAATTACCCAAGTATGTAATTTTATCATCTGAAAACATTTATAAACAATTATACATTGTCCTCCTGAAAACAATTGTAAATTGTCTCTCTCCGATGAAGTTTTACTAACCCATTTCTTCCTCTTGTATAATTGCCTTGGCTAAGACTACTAGAACAATAAAGAATAATAGTAGGGATAATATAATTTTTTTGTCCTTGGCTTCAATGAGAATGTGTCTAGTTCCTTGTCACATTACAGAAGTTTCTATTTAGTTATAAGTTTTTTTTTTAATGAGTCGATGCTAAATTTTATCAGATGACTTTAGCACATACAGACGTGACTCTGTGGGTTTTTTTCCTGAGACCAATTAACGTAATGAATATATTAATGGATTTCCTAATATTAAATATCATTGTGTTCATACATATAAAAGTGTATAAGTACACTTACGTGTATCATATTAGTCTGCTCATATGCTGCTTAGTTCTATTTACTCATATTTTGTTTAGGATCTTTGAGATGATTTCCACAAAAATAGACTAGAGTTCTTGGGCATGGTGAATGGCTATTACAAGTTCAAGTATAGCATTTTTAAAATTTGGTGTCAATATTATACTCGCTTCATAAAAATAACTTAGAAAATTTTTCTCTCTACTCTCTGAAACTGCTTAAGTAAATGCAGTTATCTGTTCTTTAGAGACTATAGAATGATAAAATCATCTAGTTCTGTTGCTTTTTTGGTGAGGAGTGTGGTGGAAAGTCTTGACAACTTTTCATTTTTTCTGAGGACTATTAGTCCTCATCTGCCTCATCTGGTTTGAGTTTTACTATATCATATTTTTCTTCAAAATTATGTATATTTATCTCCACAGCCAGACACAGTAAATTTTCGTAATGTCAAGCTATGAGAAAAGGCATGGAAGATACTACTCCTTTCTATATCACCACATCAGTGAAGATGCCATATTCAGATCTACCTCTCACCAAAGACTACTATTTGTCTTTAGCTTAAAAGCAATGATAAGCATGATATCCTGGCCCCACCAAAAAAAAAAAAAAAAAGAATGAGAAAAAAAGGATTTTAAACAGAGAACTGAATTAATTAGATTCATGTTTTCAAAGATCATTCCAGCTGCATCATGAAGAATGGATAGAGGGGGGCAAGAAAGGATGTGGTAGGACCACTTTGAACAAATCCAGTTGCAGCTATTAAGGTGAGGGGTGGTGGTAGCTTGAACAATAATGTTGGTTGGGAAGATGAAAGGAGTGAATAGATTCCATAGCTTTTTAGGAGGTAGAATCAACAGAACTTGGTGATAGACTATCCTCTATGGAAGGCAAGAGAGAAAGAAATGTCGAGAATCAGTCCTGAGTTTCTGGCTTCTGTAGTTGATGCTTTTCCAGAGGAATAAGGCTCACATGATCTGTGTCCATGGTTTGGGAACAGAGATGACCATGGGAACAGGAGTATCTCAGTTTCAAGACTCATGAAAATGTGAGCATAATTAAGAAGTTAGTATACATATCTAAGAAACTAATACAGGCATCTGCAGATATTACAAAGACACCAAACCATGTCCCTGAAATAGTTCAAGCAATTATAAAAAGATGGATCCCCAAGAATCCACCTCTGAGAGAATACCATTTCATCTGACAAGGAAAGTCGTCTGGCAATTACTCCACTGAGAAAGATTTCTATCAGAAAGGGGTAATTAGGAAGCAGTGTGAAACAGTGGAGAAATACCAGTCAGGAAAACCTGGATTCCATCAGCTTCTCCCTGCTGCTGAATGAGTGAACTTGGGTGGATAATCACTCTAAGTATTAGTTTTATGTCTGTAAAGGGAGATGATGACATCCACCTAAAAATGTTATTATGAGGATTTAACATGATGACACACGTCAAGCACTGAACCCTCCTGGTACACAGTAGTTCTTTCCCTTCGAATCAGAAGTCTCTCAAATTTTTACCACATTTGCTTTTAATAAACAGGTAATTCCTAAGAGTAAATCAGCCAGTCCCTCACACTTTAGTGCAAATTATTTACTGCCTTTTAAATAAAAATATCACTTTTGGAGGCTAATATTGATGAAATGAGTTTGTAATCTTGTAAATTCTTAATAATGAATGCAGAAAGAATTATTACAAAGGGTATATAAACCTGTATTTCTATAAAACTACCAAATGCATTGAAGGAATGTAAAACACAATACTGTCACAGTGAAATTTGGTCTTTTAAAAGGCACAGGACATTGATTTTTCTAATATATTTCTTTGCTTTGAACTTCTTTAAATGTCATATGGGAGAAAGGTACTCTTATAACTGTATAACACAGCTTAAAAGTTTCATCAAAATTATAACAATGAGGGCTTCCCTGGTGGCGCAGTGGTTAAGAATCCGCCTGCCAATGCAGAGGACACGGGTTCGAGCCCTGGTCTGGGAAGATCCCATATGCTGCAGAGCAACTAGCCCAGTGAGTCACAATTACTGAGCCTGCGCGTCTGGAGCCTGTGCTCCGCAACGGGAGAGGCCGCGATAGTGAGAGGCCCGCGCACCGCGATGAGGAGTGGCCCCCGCTTGCCGCAACTAGAGAAAGCCCCCGCACGGAAACGAAGAGCCAACACGGCCAAAAATAAATAAATAAATAAAATTAAAAAAAAAAATTATAACAATGATACAGTTCTAATTGTGTTATAAAGATCTTAAGAGCTCAAATATTTTAACTGCCTTGAAATTGTTGTGTTAGTCAATGCTTATTAAAATGCATAAATTAAAGCCGTGGCTTTATAGTCATTTTGTTATACAAAGATTTTCATGGTATGTGGGTTTGCTCAAACACGCAGCTTACAATTCACTAAAAGTTCACATTGCAGACTATAATGATTAATTTCTCTAGAAACTTTAGGTTAAGATATACACCTAAATGATCAAAGAAGTAGCATGTTTTACTTAGAGAAAGGGGAAGAAAAAGAACCGTAACTTGGAGCATATAAGAAACACAAGATAGAATATGTAATAGCAAGAGGTCATGCTCATAGAGAATTTAGGATGTGCTAATTTCTGTGTGTGTATGTGTGTGTGTAATCTCACTTAGTCCTCTTAACCACCCTATGAAACTAAAAGAGGTTAATCATGCCCAAGCTCATACAGCCAGAGAGAAGCACAACTGGGAATGACCCGTCCATCTGGCTCCAAACCTGGCTGTGCTAGTCTGTCTCTCATAGGTACCCATTTCTCTCGAGCAGCCAGTTCATGGAAAGAAGACAAGGGTCACAATACACTAAGGACCCCTTTCTGCTTCAGACCTGTCTATTTTGTGGTCAACAAACCAAACTCTTATATTTGGAGCACAGACCTAAATCTAAAAAACACCTTTAGTAGAAAAATGCCTTAGTTCAAAACATGTGTGAAACGAAAGGAAGAAAAAAGAAATCCAATATTGCACCTGCTGATTGCAGTTTGCAGCTACAGCCTGCTGCCCTAAGCAGTGGCTGTGGCTAACGAAGCACCTTGCATTCCAACCTGACGAATAAGATGGCGATAAAGCTGAACAAGATAAAGTCCACAGGGCCTTGTATGTTACTTGACACATGGAAAGTTCTAATATATATTTGCAGACTGGAAAAAGGAGCCTGAGGGTTGGACAACAAGAATGGGTTGTTACAGGTGTTGATAACATTATTTTACTTATTTAAGAAGAGTCCTTCTGAAACAGGGATAATCCCTGTTGTTTGTACATTGTATTTGCTCAGTTTATTGATTTTACAATTTTATTAAAAGCAAAGATTATTATACAACTAATAAATCAAAAGCTATAACTTAACAAAGTAATTCAACCATTTCAGTAATGATTTCAAATTTACTTAATCAAAATTCTCATTTAATTGAAATCACAAAGCTAATACATTAGATATATTTAAACACTTCGAAGAACTCACACAGATGATCACAATGATTATAAAACTTCCTATTATACTTAAGTGGATTAAAATGTAGTAATACCTTGAATTTAAATTTGCTCCTTCATCTTCCCTATACTTACTCACATTTTAAAAATAATTTTCCAAGTTCTAGACAGATGATATTCAAAATATTTAACAACCTGTACTGCTAACTAAGGAGAATTGGGTGCCTGTAGTACTAAAGCAAGCTCCTAAATGCCCCTACTTTCCTGGCCTTTCAGTCGTCCCAGGCATAAACCCTTTTAGATAAAGCCGGGGAGATCTGTGGAAGTACAAGGCAGGATTGAGGAGGCAGGTGACAAGACTGGAGTATTTACTGACCTGAATGGAAGTATTGAATTTTAACCAATGGCATGGCCGTCTTTGTACTTACCAACTGAATGTCAACAGTTCTTACAATAATATTACAAGACTCAGAAAAGAAAGGCTATTTTTTCAGACCAGCCAAGGTTAATCTGGATTGTTGACCAACTGACCAATTGTATGGGGCACAGTGTCTGCTCACACCATCTACAATGACTTGAACCATAACCAGAGATATCTGATTGGGCCCCTTTTGATGGCTGGATTTTAACCACCATAATTTTTCAAAGAATACAAGGCTCTGACAAATAATTTTTGATATCTCACAACCTTAGTTATTTTCTCTATTTGATGCTTTTTTTAAGGTTTTCTTTATCATCATTGTAAAAATGTATTTTCATCTTGCATAACTTGTGCCTGGGCTGGTTTGATAAGGCTGGAAGCCTCTGAAAAATCTGGTTCACTGTAATCCCAATTATTCCTTCTTATCAGTAATCAGTGTGACACGAGAAGTTAGTTTGAAGGAGAAAGTAAAGAGTTTAGTTTTGGACCTGATGCCTGCAAGATATATTCATATGGAAATGACCAGGAGGCATATGAAAATTCATTCCTAGCCTTCAGGAATTAAATCCAGAGTAAAGACTTAATTGGAGAACTGCGTAGGGAAATGGTAATAAAGAGTTGAAAATGGATGTGATCATTCAATGTAAAAGGAATGAGAAAACCAGCAACAGAAATTTGAGAAATGTCCATATTTAGGTGATTTGTGTAAGAAGACAGTGAAAATAAAACAAATGATCAAACATAAACATAAAGTACATAGTGTCACAGGATCCAAACAAAGGGAAAATAATTTTAATATATACAGAGAAAGTGACATAGCCTTGCTTGAAATAACAACAACAAAATGTTAATAACCTAAATGGATCAGTCAGCAAATAATTAAATTATGGTTCAGTAATACCATAGACTATTACACAACCATCGGAATGAGGTAAATCTATGCTTGCTACCATGGAAAGATTCCCAAGTCATATTGTTAAATTTACAAGTAAATCACAGAAATATATATATATATATATATATATATATATTTATATATTATGATTTATGTATATTATGATTCCAAATAATGTAAGAGAAAAATGAAAAGCATTGCATAATACAAATGTAGGATCTATATATATATTCTTGCACATATGTATAAATCTGGAGCTGTCTATCGATCGATTGATTGATAGATATACATAGAATATAGTACTTGTAGGATTTCCAGGTTGATCACCACACTGAAAAAGAGGGCTTGAGAAAAGTCTGAAGTAGGACTTTCTTATTTTGATTAAGATACTTCTGCTTTGTTCGAAGCTTTGCAATAAAACTATACTTATGCACTACTTGGGTAAATGGTAATAAACTATATGTAATTTTTATAATAAACCAACAGTAAGCCAGCAACCAATAATGCAGGAAGAAACCAAAGAGAATGGAAACGAAGGGAAAGGTCATTGTTTTATGACTAGCAATTTGATGGTGGCCTAGAAAGAGCAAGTTCAGAATACTGGTAAGGAAAGAATCCTGATTACAAGGGTGAGAAGAGGTGAAAGGGGTTGGAGGGGGAGTTACAGATACGACCTATTCAAGATTTTTATCTGTGCCTTGGGGAAAGACTAAAGAAAACTGGTAACCAGAGACTTTCTCAGGATTAAATTTGGGAGATATTCAGTGAGCCCGTCAGAGCTGTTGAGTTGCCATGAGACCTTTTGCTGGAGCTTGGGAGAAGATCGTTCCCTCTTTTTTTTTTTTTTTTTTTTTCCCCACTGAGGTTATACACGGGAGGAGGTGTAACTAGACCTTCAGCCAGCAATTCTGATTCCATCTGGAGTCTGATAAAGAAATCAACCTAGCAGAAGGCAGCAGAGAAACATGGGCTGAATTCTAATGATGAAATTAGGCACTAATCCTCAATACGCTGAACCATCTATATCCTTGGACTTTTCACCTGTAAGAACCAATAAATTTCTCTTTGCTTTTTAAATCACGATGGGTTTTCTGTCACTTGACACAGAACCCACATAAAGGCTTATTTTTATTTGGGACTCTATCTAAATAAGTTATGAAAGAACATCTTAAATTGAATTTCACAAATAACCAAAAGAATTTAGTATGGCCGTTAATTTCAGCATCTGTCCTATAGCTCTTACCAGAACAGCTTGCTAACCAACACTGTAATAACATTGGGTGGTTTGGATTTCACCTCCTCTCCTTTCCTTTCCCTCCTCTCTAATGGAGCTGCTTAATGAGTAGTGAAAAGTCCCAAAAGGTGAATGCGAAAGAGAAGAGGATAATCAATCCCAAAGGCAGTGAACTCCAAAGATATTCAGTCGGTAAAAAATTGTTTGGCCTCACTGAAGTTATCACCTTCAACAGCTAGTTCTTCCTGGCATATTGATGGAGAGTGGCTAGTAGATTTTCTTTTGAGGGTAATATTTGAAATATTTAATGCTATCAAAGAATGGCTTTCTTAGAAATATAAATCTGTTTCTGTGTTATTTGAGAAGACATAATAAGTTACTGAATTTCATAAAACTTAGGGGGTTGTATCCAGTTTATTTCATGGTTATATCATACAATGATATAATTGTACAATATTTGATCCATGCAAAAGAAATTTGTGCAGTACATATGTAAGTTATGAAACATAGTAATAAAAAACATTACTATAGTAATGAATGCTTGTCCCCCCCAAAAAAATTCATATGTTGAAAGCTAATCCCCAGTGTGATGGTATTTGGCAGTGAGGTTTTGGGAGATGATTTGGTCATGAGGGCAGAACTCTCATGAATGGGATTAGTGGTCTTATAAAAAAGACCCTACAGAGTTTCTTAGCCCCTTCTACCATGTGAGGACACAGTGCAAACATGGCACCAGGAAGCAGGCTCTCACCAGCCTCAGAATCTGCCAGTGCCTTATCTTGGACTTCCCAAACTCCAGAACTGTGAGAAGTAAATTTCTCTTGTTTATAAGCTGCAAATTCTATAGTATTGTGTTATAGCTGACCAAATGGAGTAAGACAAACACCTAGTACCACTATTCAACATAAAAACTAGAACACTGCCAACACCAGTGAATTTACTTTTGTGTTCCGTCAGTCACATCCCTTTACTAACCCTAGATAAAATCAGTATTCTGAATTTTGTGTTCAACCTCCCTTTATGTTTCTATATAATTTATTAAATATGTATATATTATATAATATTTTCTATAATGTATATATATCCCTATACAATCATAGTGTATGTAGTCTTCTATGGTTTGATTTTTCATTCAACATTGTTTCATCCATAATGTTGAGTGTAACTGTAGTTCATGTAATTTTCCCTGCTGTATAATAGTAAGCATTTGTTTTCCATATTGTTATTCAGTTTTTTCCTCTTTGTTCAAACCTAATGTAACCTGGGAGCCTGGGAGTGGAATATATCCCAGCCAGTGTCTGTGTAAATAGCAACATAGTTTCTCTCTCAGGAGTTATTTATATAGAGAAAAAGCTGCTTCTTCTCTCCATTACAGCCTTCCTAGAACAAATTGAGTGTTATCTTCATAAGAAACCTGAGTAAAAACTATGAGGAACTAGTCATCATGCTCCATTATGGTTTTCAAAAGTGAAAGGAAAGTACTTACCTTGTTGCTTCTCTTTAAAACACTGAACATATATTTGTTAATACTAAAGTCAAAGTTATGCCCCTTGGTTGGGTCTGTGTTTCCATGCTATGCTGAATACCCAGTTAAAAAGTAAAATGCAAGAATATCATTCACCAATTAAAAGGAATAAAATGCTAATACATGCTATATTTTGGATGAACCTCAAAAACATTATGCTAAGTGAAATAAGGAAGATGCAAAAGATCACATAATGTTTGATTTATATCACTTATGGTTTATACAACATGTCTAGAAAAGGCAAATTTATAGACATAGAAAGCAGATCAGTGAGTGCCTGGGGCTGGGGGCAGGAGTGAGGAGTAACTGCAGATGGGCAAGAGGGAGCTTCTTGGAGTGACAGAAATGGGCTAAAGTTAGATTGTGACAATAGTGATAGCTGTATACCTCTATAAATTTACTAAAATCACTGAATCACAAGGGTGAAGTTTGTGGTATATAAATTATACTGCAATAAAGCTGCTGAAAATTAAAGTGCTGTCATAATATCTCTAAAGTACTAAATCTAATTCTTTGTTGTTGCTGTTGTTTGATTTCACTTAATTAATGCAATCTACAAATTATTTGGGCTTTTGAAGAAGCAGCTTCAGTCTGTTAAATTTTAACATTTACATGGACTGTTTAACTAGCCCATTTTATTTTATTTATTTTTAAGATCTTTTTGATGTGGGCCATTTTTAAAGTCTTTATTGAATTTGTTACAAATTGCTTCCGTTTTATGTTTTGGTTTTTTGGCCACGAGGCATGTGGGATCTTAGCTCCCCGACCAGGGATTGAACCCACACCCTCTGCATTGGAAGGTGAAGTCTTAACCACTAGACCACCAGGGAAGTCCCTTAACTAGCCCATTTTAAAGTAAAGCTAGAATGGGAGAGGTCCAGCAACTTGAAAAGGCCTGCTATTGAAGATGGCAACTGAGTAAGAATGAGTTGGATTACTTGCTAAGGGGCCTAAAATATGACATTGGGAAGATAATTACCCCTCCACATACAAGTAGAGAAATCTTAAAACAGCAGCAGTTTCCCAAGGGATCCTATGTCATGATGAGGAGGGATTACAGGAAACTTCTACTAACACTTTATTTTCCTTCCTGGAGCGCCCGGAGAGGTTTCAGTAACTCGGTGGACAGGTCAATGGCTACTTACACTATAGAGTTACCCACAGCCCTCATGATAACTTATGCCTTCCCTACTCCTTTAAAAACCCTCTTTCTTTTTGTCAGAGGCATTTAAGTTTTGTGTTTCCACAAGTTTGCAACTCTCATTTGAGTTTGGTTTGTGACCTGGTAGTTGTTCATTGAAATAGGACATCACACCAAACATGCCTTGAAAGGAAAACAACTATAGAAAGCCAGGAGTAAAAGGATGAGTTGGCCAAATCGATCCCACTCTTTTGGATATAATTTTAAATGAAACAGCATTTTTATCACAAAATGGACAGACCTAAAGCTAAAATATAAGAAAAGAAAGCTAAAATATTCAGGATTTTTAAAAAATTTATAATTATGTTTGTGAAGCAGAGAAGGAAAGCAATTGGTTAGATAATTTAAGCGTTTTCCCGAAATACCAGTTTTGTCTCAGTTATCTTGATATTTCAGGAGAAAAATATTGGCATGGATTGTGCTAAAGATGAAAATTCTTCTAATTGTTTTGCATATGTACAAACAATGTAAGTGAAGTATATTAGTGTAGAGTTTAACATTCTAGGAGCAAGCAGTCAAAAAAAGACATTATCACTCTCAACATTTTCCTTGTAGAGAAAATTGTGAGATTACAGAGCACGTAGCCATCTGACAAACAGCCATCAGCCTAGTTTGCATGACATTTTTCTTTTACGTTATTAAAAAAAAAGAATCTAATCTCAACAGGTTTGAGTTTCTATGGCACCGAATTCTTTTTAAATAGACATCAGTTACTTGATTTAAAAATTCATGAGCTCTCTAGGATTTGAGAAAGAATGTTTTATTCTTACATGTCATTTATTTTCCATAGTGAGAGATATAATAATATCTACAGGGGCTTTAAGATAATATTATTCTTTTAACTAGTTTCACTTGGTATGTGTCAATACCACTGCAAGTATCAAAGATGGAAGTCTAATACAACGTGAGTTGTTTTTATATGCCAATGTTTTATCTTAAAACACACACACGTACATCTGAACCCCATTACTAAATAATTTAGAGATGATAGCGCACCTAGAAAATTCCTCAGGAAAGTCACTCTTAAACATTACTCCCACTGATTCAGTGGATTTCTATGTTAGTATAAGTTGCTGTTGAAGATCTAAATCAGTTCTCATATCTCACCAATGAACCCATAATAAAGAGAGAACTGTGGAAGAAAAGGGTTTGCTTGCCATCCATACCCTATATTCAACCCATCTAGGTCATGTGCTGAAATTATATTTTTCCAAAAGAGTGCAAAGCATTAAAATATACATTCAAAGAAGCCAGACAGCTCATTGTATGATGGCCCCATGCCCTATCTAGACCTCTCAAGGCATTCCATAATTCTTACAAACCTGCAGTGCAAACAAAGGACATTTGTCCAATAATACCTCCACAAGGAAAGAATAGAAACATACTTTTATTTCCATATTAAAATTGTAGAAAGCAGTCACAAAGGTTACTGCCACTAGAATCTGATCAAAATCATTACTAAATAATAATTTTAACAGATTATCATAAATGTCATAATTAAAGGTAAATACCAGAAGAAATATCTGCTCCCTTACTTTCAGACAATCCTTATATTAATGTTTTGAAAACTTTTATTTTAGCAATGGAAACCTGGACTCAAAAACACCCTTCTCTCATTCGTAATTGTAACTATTTGATTTACTTATTTTCAGTTTTACAATAAATGATGCTTTTTAAAGAACAGATGCTCTTTCTTTTCTTAATGTGTATTTGTCAATGTTAAGAAGAAAATGTTGTGTACTCCAGAAGTTTGCTACATCATGACAAAGAAGAGAAATTCAGGGTTAACTCTCTGCTGTTGAGTGGTGAATTGAGTGTGAGGGCAGAGACGGGACAGAATAGTCCTTGAGTGGGCAAAGCAGCTGGCTGGAGAGGACACAGGCCCTCACTGACTCTCACCTCCACCAAACATCCCAAAAATAGGGACACTTCCCTGTGCCCAGAACAAATTCTCATTAGTTGTATCAGATTCATGTCGTCTTTTAAATTCAAGATTTATTTTAAAATCTTTAAAGGAGCGTATATATCTGACCTTTCAGGGTATGTGTAGAAGTAACAACACAAATCAAAACAACCCAAAGGAAAAAAGACATCTGTTTGATCAAGCATCTCTGTCTTCCACAGTGGAAATATTATCATAAATAAGAAAAAAAAAAAAGAAATACCCCCTAATTTGCATAATTTAAGTAATGTTCTAAGGTTAACTCTTTACTGTTTGGGAAGTCTATGAGGCATTTGGTCCAATAGATAGAAGTCCACAAGGAATGGGAAGTGGCATTGCATTTATTATAAGATTATCCAGCATCAGATATTGACTTCGAACACATTTTAAAGAAAGGCAATTAAAGGGGGATCTAAGAATGCAAAATAATTGGAATCAAGTAGAGTTACTTGGTAGAAATAAAATTTGAAAGTGAAACACTTAAGCCTTTCATGCTTTTCTTAACATTACAATAGACGATAATTTTTAAAAATTTCTCCTATTAAAGGCAAAATGATGAACAATACATTCAATAATTGGTTCAGTTCTTAGATGATTTTTTAAGACTCGATCTTCTGTAAGACTTAAAATGTATATAAATATGAATACATATATAAAAATTAAAAAGTATGTGTTTGAGTAACACTAAAATAGAGGTTTCATGATTCCGTTACTGGTCTCCATTTAATGAGAAATCGTATGTAAATATATTACTAGAGAGGCATGATGATTTTTTCCTCCTGTTCTAAAAGTTTAAAACCGTTATTCCACAGTGTCCTTTTAAAAAGCATTTGTGTGTGTGTGTTTGGTTGGTTTGTTGATTGGGGGTTTCCCCACCATCACCAGAAGTAAAGGTTGGCACCATTTTCCATCTGTATAACGATCCAATGTAAGTTGAAATGTCTTCATGATGCAAACTGGTGACTATGCGTTTTAACCCATTTTAGTTCTCTCACTCCATGGAAACCCAACCTGAGACTTTTGCTCCTGGTCGTATGTAGTGTAAGTCACAAAGTAAAAATGGAGACATGTTGAATAGTGTCCCCCGCAAAATTCATGTGCCACTCAGAATCTCAGAATGTGACCTTATTTGGATATAAGATCTTTACAGATGTTAATTAAGGTAAGGATGGAAATGAGATCATACTGGATAAGGGTGGGCCCTAAATCCTATGAAACTATGCTTATAAAAGGTGGGAAACAATACAGAAAGAGACACAGAGAGAAGGCCATGTAAAGATAAAGATGGAGATTGCAATAATGTGACTGAAAGCCAAGGAACATCTAGGGTCACCAGAAGCTGGAAGAGGCAGTGAAGGACACTTCTCTAGAGCCTTCAGACAAAGCATGACCCTGTGAACACCTTGATTTTGGACGTCTGGTCTTGAGAACTATGGGAGAGTAAATTTTCATTGTTTTAAGCCACCCAATTTGTGGTAATTTGTTACAGCAGCCCTAGGAAATTAATACAAGTCTTGTGCTTTAAAATCTCTAAGTTCATTCTTTAGTTACGAATTCAAAAGACAGGGGCTATTCAAGGTGTTGGCCTTTCTCAATAAGAATGAAATTTGAGGCCAGGATTATAGGATGTGGCCATGTTGGCTTTCAGTTAGAATAATTTTTTTTTACTGAGATCTAATTTTCAAAGTTTGTAATAGAATTGCCAAAGAATAGGCAGCAGATCATCTTCACTGTGAATAGTCCATTTTCTTTTCTAGAAACTCAAGCAATTATTTAAAATTAGATCTATACCAAGGCAAAGAGGAAATCATTTATTAATAGAATTCCATCACAAAAAAGTCAAAACAGATGATAACGCAGCATCAATTTTAAAATAAGTATCCCAAATAAATATAGTTGTGTCTGCAACTATTATATATAAATACAGTTGTGTCTGTTAATCTTTGGCAACAACTTTTATATCAAAAGTGTAGTTACTTTCATGATAAAGAAAGTTGTGATTTTTACCTATAGAGTCAAACACTTGGTGATTTCTGTGACCTACTATGAGGCCTTTGCAAAACATGCTATATCATTATTCCACCATGGCCTAGACTTCCTAAATTTAATTGTGGGGAAAAAAGAATGATTGCTAATAAAGCAATCATTTAAATCATCAGAAAATGACGGGAAAGACTAAAGTAGTTATAGCTTAATACTGAATAGAGTTTTAATTTTGAGATTGCCATCATAAACTGCTTTTCATCCAAAATAATAGAATTCTAGATTTTATTGAAATTACTCCTGTCCTCCCCACATGTTTTTAGGGCTTAGTTGTTAAAAAGGGATTTCTTTGTTGTTGTTCTATGACTGTTGAAAGTCGTATCTTTTATAATCTTACCCCTAGCCTAAAGTGAAAATGGGGGGAAAAAATGGAATGCAACTATTGAAAAGGGCCATAGAAATAACTGTCATAGCAACAACCACCATCACAACAACAACCATTATTTATAAGTGTTTATCATATGTTAAGCACTAAACTAAGTCATTTTACATGTATCATCTCAATTAATACACCCTAAACACTATGGGACCCATCCCTGCTGTCATCAGGTTAAATAGGAGGACTCTGAGACCCAGTGAAGTTAAATTACGGGACTTGTCCAAGTTCACACAATTAACTGGTTGTATAAGCAGAACTTAGACCCAGTCCCTTAGTGTCGCACTTGCCACAATAACTTAAGAGAAAAACATGAACAAAAATCATAATTCTATTAAGAACATTCACATTTTATAATTTAATAGGATGTGAGCATTACACTATACATCCAACATTTAGTTCACTCTTCTGCCCAAATTCATTTGAGAAGTGTTATACCCTACCCTTCCTGGGTAGATTGTCTCACTGTGGTCAGTTCTGGAATTGAGTTAAAAGAAAAAAGAACTTATTCATGTGAGGGGCAGTTTAGTATTTGCCTAAAATGCTGGCTGAAAATAATACTGGCTTTATCTAAAATATGTCACAGTGACCAGTTAAAAAAAACCCAGTACAGTCAATCAACTGTTTGTTTTGTCTATTGAGTAACCCCCAAAAACACATTTAGCAAATTTCAGTGCTGAATTGATCTAACCCATGTCTGTTTCTGTGTGGGAGCTATGTGGTATACTCAAATGCAATGGATGAAGAATTCCTAAATTCTTCTACTAATGGGTTCTTTAGAAATGATTTAGAGCTTCTAACTAAAGAATGGTCCTCCTTTCTCTAGGAGGATTGCCCTTTGCAAATTTTAAGAATAAGTATCAGATGACCCTTCTTGTCATAGACCATGGATTTAAAGCTCTTCATCCTAATGATTCCTCAGAAAAAGAAAACAAAGACAAACAAAGCCTGAGGTGTGTTGTTCTTATTGTTGTAATTGTGGTTGGTATAACAACATTGGATGCAGTAAACCCTCAAATGACAGAAGAGTCCTAGGCATATCCTGAGTAGATTGAAAGTTGGAAATAATAATAAATAAGAAAAACCATTTTCCAGTTGTAATTTCCAAAGATAACTGCTATGGGCTGATTTGTGTCCTCCCTGCCCCCAAATTCATGTCAAATTTGTAACTGTAACTGTATTTGGAGATAGGGCTTTTAGGAGTTAATTAAGGTTAGGTGAGGTCGTAAAGGTGGGGTCCAATAGCATCGGTGGACTTATAAGAAGAGGAAGAGAGAGAGACCACTCTCTTTCTCTCCCTCCTCAAAAGTACTCAGAAGGAAAACCATGTGAGGACACGGCAAGAAGGTGGCCACCTGCAAGCCAGGAAGAGAGTTCTCGCCAGAAACCAACCAGGCTGGTACAAGGATCGCTGACTTCCAGCGTCCAGAACAGTGAGAAAATAAATGTTTGTTGTTTAAGCCACCCAGTCTATGGTATTTTGCTGACTAAGATGATAAACTATTAGCAAACCTTAAAAATATGTCAGAAAAGTAAAAAATTTTTAAAAAGCTTTCCACTTGCTCTAACCCCTTATAAATTTACCTGCTGCATGATCAGATTGATAGAAATTAAACAAGCAATTTACAGGGCTTCAGTTAGGGCCAATAGTAGGTAGTAAACAGCCTTAATAACCTGCACATTTTTTCTGGTCATTTCTCAAAAGCAGTAACTTTAAAAAGTTATTTTACTGAGAGTAAGTTAACGACAACATTTGCTAGAACGGCTCATATTGATGAGTTTTCTCAGATGAGTAGTCAGAGGTAGATTGTTAAATATTTTTCAACTAATTCTGAGCTCCAAATAAGAAGTGAAGCCCACTGGTACTTTGAACAAATTATAAACTTCATAGAGAACTTGTGATCTGCCTTTTCTATCAGAATCAAACAAAATATTCTACTCTAGCTGTGGTTAACTTGATCCTTTATGCTACAAATACACTGGCAGAAAATAAATTGGCTCCCCTTCTTTCTACTAATGGATCCCCTTATATTCAGAGACTATATTTCCAAAATTTCCTTGTACTAAAGAGGCTAATAGAATGGAAGCAGAAGTGATATGTATAACTTCTAGATCCCATTATTATAAAGAACCTGCTCGCCCTCTACCCTCTTCTTCCTCCCTCCTGAGGGCTGGTGAGGGTAAGCTGACTTTACCTATGTATATGAAGTCATCCAGCTCCCAAAGGATTACGGAGTAACAAGACAGAAGGAACCTGGGTGCCTGGGTATCTTTGTGAAGTAGAGTCACCCATCCACTCTGGACCACCTGCCAAGGTCTACACTATAAGAAAGAGAGAAGTAAATCTGTGACTTGTCTGAGCCACTGTACGTTGGAGTTGTGTTTAGTCCTCTAAATAATGTGCATATCTTACAGTTTACAGTGTGCCTTCCATATGCTATGTTCTAGAACATCCATCCATTCATTCAACAACTACTTTTTAAGTACATCTTATGTGTTAGCTCTACTCTAGGCTCTGAGCACACAACTAAGCCAAGCACACAAAGTCCCTGAACTCAGGAAAACTTTTATTACAGTGATGGGGGAGGAAATGGGGCAGAGAGACAATAACAAAGTAAATACAAATAAACACAATAATTTCAAAACAGTAACAGTAGTTTAAAGTGAAGGCTCTACACTCAGATTGGCCCATGTTTAAACCCGGATTTTGCCATTTATCCCCTGTAGTGGCCAGCCTCCAAGAATGACCCCCCCAAACAGAAATATGCACACTGAACCACACCTCCTCTTTTATAGACCCCTCCCCTTGAATCTGAGCGGGTTCCATGACTCACTTTTGACCAATAGAATGAGGCCAAAGTGATGCTGTGTGTCTTCCAAGATTAGGTCATAGAAGACTTTCAGCTTCCACCTGGATCTTATGGAATGCTCACCCAGAAAGGGGTCAGCTGTCATGTAACAAGATCAACTGCCTGAGACTGCCAGGCTGAGGAAGCCATGTGGAGAGGCTGTACAGAGAGAGATGCCCGGCCAGGCCAACCCTAGCTGTTCTGCCCATGCCAGTGTGTGAATGAAGAAGCCATCTTTGGGCTTCCTTGGTGGCGCAGTGGTTGAGAATCCGCCTGCCGATGCAGGGGACGCGGGTTCGTGCCCCGGTCCGGGAGGGTCCTGCATGCCGCGGGGCGGTTGGGCCCGTGAGCCATGGCCGCTGACCCTGCGCGTCCGGAGCCTGTGCTCCGCCACGGGAGAGGCCACAGCAGTGAGAGGCCCGCGTACCGGAAAAAAAACAACAACAACAAAAAAAAAGAAGCCATCTTTGATGTTCAGCCTAATCAAGCCTTCAGCTGACTCAGCTGCCTTCTGACTGCAACAGCATGAGAGACCCCAAGTGAGAACCAGCCAGCTGAGCCCAAGCAACCACAGAACCAAGAGAAATGACACTAACTGAAGCCACCAGGTTGGGTTATAACACAGCAGGAGCCAGCTGGATCACCAGCTTCATGAATTAAGCACATTTCTTACTCTCTCTGTGCCTCCACTTTCTCACCTCCAAGGTTCCTATCTCATAAGGTTGCTACTAGAACTAAGTGAGTTAATCTGGAAAGTGCTGACAACAGTGCCTGGTTTGTGGTAAACATTTAGTAAATGTTGGCTATTATTATTTATGATCAATAAATAAAATAGGATGATGGGACAGAAATATTCATAGTGGATGCTCAGGAAGTTCTTACCTAGAAGATGACCCTTGAACTTAGACCTGAAAAATAAGGACTCCACCACGCAGAGAGCTGGAGAGGAGCCTCCAAACAGAGAGAGGAGTGAGGACAAAGATCCTGGGGTGGCAATGATACAGTGTTTTTGAGAGATACAGACATGGCCAGTGTGATTGGAGGGTGGTGAGCCAAACAGAGTCATGTAAGCCATGATAAGGAACTTGGATTTTGTATTAAACACAATAGAAAGCTTTGAGGGATTTTAAGAAGGGGAATGGCTTGGATCACTCTGTTGGAAGACGATTTTAGAAAGGCAAGAATGGAAGCAGAAAGAGCATTTAGAAGACTTTTGTAGTCATCTTAGTAAAAGACTTTGGTGACTTGAACCAGTGTTTAGCAGGGGAGATGGAGAGAAGAGGGCAGATTTCAGGATGTGTTCATTGAATGAGTGGCCCTTGGGCTGCCCATCAGGCCCCCATGGTAGAAGTGAGATTTATTTTAACAAGGCCACTTTGGAACTTACATTACTTTAACCCCTTAGACAGAGTTCAAATCATTATACCCCAGGACGGCTCGAGTTTGTCTCAGTTTGGATAGTTCAGGGTTCAGTTGCTACAGATTCTTGTTACTAAATAGGGGATGATAGAATATAAGTTTTCTCACCCATTTCTTCTTCTTATTCAAAATAGAATATAAGTTTTCTCACCCATTTCTTCTTCTTATTCAAAAGCAATTCAAAGCAATCTAGCTTAGTGGAAGGAGCATTACAAGGCAAATCAGGACACAGGTTCAAGTGGCAATACTGTGGCTGACCACTTATGTGAGCCTGCACAGAATTCTTGACCACTTAGGGGCCTTCTCGATTCTCAGCCCCTTCCAATTCTGAGAGTCTATCACTTTGGAGCTCTATTTTAAAATACTACATTACCTGGACATATTTTACGCTCATGAGGCCAGGAGTCACATTCTAAGTACTTTCTTGATGGTCCCAGGATCTAAACTCTATGACTCATGATTTTTGGCTCCTTGAGGCTAAAAGCACCTGCCACAAGGATGTAATTACAAGCAGATCATCACCAGAAAGAAGCTGTGATTTTATTTTTTGCCCATCTTATCCTAACCTGATAGGAAGGGGCCTGACAGTAAGTTGGCCTCTTTGTTTTATTGCCATCAATAGGCCATATTTAACATAAAATGCTTTATAGGCATCTTTCAAATAATCCATAAAATTTATTATTTTGAGGAAAACTTGGGAGGTTTTGCTCAGGCTTTACACTAAGACACAGAAAAGTCATCACTCAAGCAAGTTTTTCTAAAACTTCATTGTTACGGGTGGAAAGCCTCTGGCACACATTTCTACTAGGATTTCCATTTCATAGACTCACAGACATAGAAATCAAACTTATGGTTACCAAAGGGGAAAGGGATAAATTGGGAATTTGGAATTAACAGATACACACTACTATATATAAAATAAATAAGCAACAAGGACCTGCTGTATAGCACCAGGAACTATATTCAATATCTTGTAATGCCCTATAATAACCTTATATAACCTGTAATGGAAAATAATCTGGAAAAGAGATATATACTTGCTGTACACCTGAAACATTGTTAATCAACTATATTTCAACTAAAAATTGCAAATATAACTTAAAAAAAAAGATTTCTATTTCATATAGCAGCTCTTTCTTTAGTGGTGACAACAGAAAAGAGAGATTCTACATAAAATGGGAGAATGGAGGCACAGAACCTCACATGGCACCTGACAGGAGAGTTGTTCAGTTTCTTCTCTCTTCTCTCCTAATATTGAGCAGGTCTAATAAAATATGCTAGTGTTAGAAGACTTAGGATGACATCAAACTCGATTTGTAAAAATTTCACTTCTCACTATCTGCCTGAGTTTCTTTCAGCTCACTTGCCCCTTAAGGTAAACTCTGTCTTTCACGTGCACAGGCCTTGTTGCTTTCAGAGTTACATTTTGGAGCATGTGGGATGCAAGGGTAACTCTTGGATCTGAAAACCATAATGAGTCTTTCTTTGGACTTTATTGTTGCTGTCTGCCAGCTTTAAATTTTAGTGCTGTAGCACTGGATCTACAATTCATTGAATTAAATGAAAAGGAGGAGGACAGTAAGGTGAACACCAAGAGGACTTCTGAATACGGATCATAAATGGTGCCCCGTAGGAAAAGAATATGAAAAAGAATGTATATACGGTATATGTATAACTGAATCACTTTGCTTTACAGCAGAAATTAACACAACATTATAAATCAACTATATGTCAATAAAATAAATTTTTAAAAATGGTGCCAGGTAAAGATAATAGCATCACCATCACTGATGTCCTTACATAGCCACCAATCTCACTCACTGGTGCTGTATTCACTTTGGCTGCCAAAATATAACAGGCCAGCATCATTATAATTTGAAATCAGTAAGGGGAGATAATGCTCACCTGACAAAATAAGTTAAAATTTAACAAAATACAGTCAAATTTCAATAGTCTTATAAGCTGAAGATGGAAAATAATCAATTAGCAGCAAAGGATACAGTGGCAATTATGTCCAATGGAGAAAGAGGTGTCAATTTGCATAGAAGGTCAGCACATCGTTGAAGTGGTGTTGGTTACCATCAAACAAAGAGAATAACACATTTGGAGGTGTTAATTAAAAGCGAAGAAAGAAAGATAGAATTGGCAGTTTTGCCAATTTGCCAGCCTGTGTGCCTCCTGGCCAACTAGTAGGGAGTATGAGAAAAGGACTAAAATTCGAGTTTAAAGACATACTTCCCTGCCCCCCGGAAAGAGAATGTGATGATGGTAGATGAAGTCAGTTCAAAAGAAGCCCTGATGTTTTTCTTCTCATAAAAAAGGAAGCAAATTATCCCATCCAAGTGCAACTGAATCAAATTTGAACTTCCTGAAAATTTATCAGTTGATAAACGAGGATTTACGTTCAAGGATACATTCCATGCCTAATCTTCATTTTACTACTTTTGGAGATAAATCTTCCTTAGCATTGAAATCTTTCAAAGATAGCCTTTCTTGCAGAACAAATTGTTAGAAGTGTGCAACAAATTGGCCAGATGTCGCTGAGGCATAAATTCTCTCTTAAAAGTAAGGTAAGAACTTTTAGTAACTACCTCATGCTCTCACACCACTAGTTTTCTACTTAGTTCTTTGAAAGTGTAATGTTCAAAGGATTTCTCTTGTTATTGAAAGAGTTAATACAGTTTCTCAAAAATGCTTCTCTTCTCACAGAATTATAGTTTATATTTTGGGAGAATCTGGCACAGCTTAAGTTACAGCTTAACTGATTTTCTCAGTAGAATCCAACAATAAGTCATTTCCCCCACCCATCTGTCCCTAAGTGTTTATTAGTAGGGTAGACACAAAATGTCAAGAGGAAAAAGTATTATTCATCTTAATCTACTGTCTTCAAGACTGCACACCAGGTACCTAAATAACAGCTTTCTTCATAGCTTGCTCCCAAACAGGTAGCTATCGCTTAGAGGGTTTTTACAAATACCCCAAGTTCATTATCAACCCACTATCCCTTCCCAGACTAACTGTATCACTGCAGGATAAGTGGACTTAATTTTTACTTATCTAAAAAATAATACTCATTGCAAGGCACAAAAAGCAGCTTGTAGTATGAAGCTAGTTTTGCTCCTTTCCAGAAATTGCTGTTTTTAAGTTTCAAACCTTAGAAAAATCAGAGAGCAGAAATCTATTCGGATGTATATATTACTATGATTGTTACTACCCCCCAAACAGCCTCAGCAGCTTACCAACTGAAGGGTAGCAGAAAATCAGACCTTCTCCCTCCAGTAAGAAAAGCACTCTAAGCAAAATCTTCCTAGCTTACTAGCCTGGTATGTGGTAAGGCCATAGTTCTGATTCTTAATTCTCATCCCATTCCAGAGCCCAAATAAATAAATTACCTGTGGTTATTCTGCAGCTATCTCAGTAGCTACACACACACACACACACACACACACACACACACGTACGTTCACAAAGTATTGGCCAATGCCCACTTTCACATAGCTCTTTTAGTCTAAAAATACCTTAAACTTTCATGTCTTACCAAGACTGAGAAAAGGGAGGGAAAATCAAAGGAAACTAATTTGGGAATCAGAGGGGAAACATTTAACAGGCCTGTTGGGTGTTCTCTTAATGCTGTCTTGAATCTCAGATTAAATTATTATACTTTCTGTGTTGTAGTGCTGGGTCATTTGTGCATGGGGACAAAGGCAACTTCAACTTGATATTTCTATCATCCCTGCTGTGTGAAGAGTCCTTTTCCTGGTTTATAACATCAATCACTCTCGCAATAAATCTTGGTAGTGGATATGGTCATTTAAATCTCCACCTGCACAAACAACAGAAAATAAGAGAGCCCATAAATCTCTACACCGGTGATTAACAAATTTTGGATCCTGGGCAAAGATATTATGGGGCCGGGGAGGGGTCTCACTAATTCATTAATAAAGACTGATTTGCTGACAATCTGTTTAGTTTACAGCATAGGGGGAAAGCAAACAAGACCCTGCTAACAAAACAAAATGTTAGAGGTTAGTGAATTCCCAGCTGAGCCCAGGATTAGAGATATGGTATCTTAATGTAGGAGAGGGGTGCAGATTCCGAGCCAAAAGCTCAGAATCCGCTCTTGCATTTTGCTCTAGCCCCTCATTGTCAATGCTTAATTGCAAGGAAATAAAACCTGGAGAACTAGTAAGAAATATTCATGCATTCTGTCTCTCTGATTTCATTTCATCGATGTCATTCAATCCCTTGGTTTCTGGTTCCCTTTGCTTTTCTACTTACTCCCCAGATTTTCTTCTTCTCCAGGAAAGATGGTCGGGGCTGGAGGTAGAGATGGAAAAAAGAACTTTCTGAACAGGACATTTTGCTTAACGTTTTGTAATGTCAGCTTTACATGCAGAACCGTGGTAGCCAAGAGGATGTAAGGAGAAGGCGAAGGCAGCAGGCAGCACTGGGAGGGAGGAAACCAGAAGTCCTGGACAAGGTGATGTCTGAGAGCAACTAACATTCTTAAGACAATATTAACTGCATTTCTAGAAAGAAATTTAGGGGAAAGTTTTAATTTCATTAAGAAAAGGTTATAGGTTTTAGTTTCATTAAGAAAAGATTATCGACTAACAAAATGTTTTCCACACACCAGTATTACTCTATCTCATTTCCTCCACTCCCCCTAAACTGTGTGTGGTTGTGTGTGGGTGTGCAATGGTCATGTCTGTTCGTGTACACACCGGCAGTTCCTTGATATCTTTCAAGTGACCAGGTGTAGATGGATTTTTTGGTACTTTCTCTGTCATCACTCTAATGATCCTAGAAAGCACTTATTGTCTTAATTCACCAGAGTTAAGGTGTGAAGATATCTTGGAAAAGCCACAGAGTCTTATAGGGTGTTGGCAGGAGGTGGTTGATCCCTGCCTGCATTTTAATTGGTGTTTTCTGGGGGGAAGCGGGGAGCCAGAGGATGCTAGTGAGATTTGTGGGTGGAAGGCCCAGAAACAGCAAAAGGATGTGGTCGTGTTCCTAAAGTTCTCAGTTTCAGGCAGCTATGACCTGTTAAGAAGGAAAGCGGGCCTTAGGAGATGGGCCCCCCCGGAGAAGGAGCTTCAGTGGGGCCCGCTCCTCCCCAGACCGGCCAAGAGTGGGAGAAGGTGACTGGTATTTGCGTCCTGCAATGGAATTGATTCACATTGCAAGCTGGAAATCAGGGGCTGTGCGTGAGTTTCCCTCCGGTTGTGAAAGGGGTCTAAGAGAGTTGCTGGGGCCTCGCAGGCCCCTCCCCTGGGCTGCAAGGATCCGCCTCTATTCCCCAGATAAATTCCTAGTGTCCACCAAATTCCTCAGCGCTCTCTCACACTCCTCTACCGCCACGACTCCGGGGGTGGGGAAACAGCGTCGGCTTCCTGCCCGCAGAAGCCCTCGCGGCTCCTCCTCAAGACTGCGAAGGGGAAAGGGGTGTGAGACCCAACCAGACCCGCAACTCCCGGCTCCCAAGCCGAGGTGGCTGGCCCACACTCCACGTTCGGGGGGTCCATTGGTTTCGGGGTCTCTCTCCTCTCTTCCCTTTCTCCTCTCTCCCTTCCCTGTCTCTCTCATCCTCTCCCCCAAACATGTCCACCGGCTCCCTCAGCGATGTGGACGACCTTCAAGAGGTGGAGATGCTGGACTGCGACGGGCTGAAAATGGACTCGAACAAGGAGTTTGTGACTTCCAACGAGAGCACCGAGGAGAGCTCCAACTGCGAGACCGGCTCTCCCCAGAAGGGCCGCGGCGGCCTGGGCAAGAGGAGGAAGGCTCCCACCAAGAAGAGCCCCTTGAGCGGGGTCAGCCAGGAAGGGAAGCAGGTCCAGCGCAATGCGGCCAACGCGCGCGAGCGGGCCCGGATGCGGGTGCTGAGCAAGGCCTTCTCCAGGCTCAAGACCACGCTGCCCTGGGTGCCCCCGGACACCAAGCTCTCCAAGCTGGACACGCTTAGGCTGGCGTCCAGCTACATCGCCCACTTGAGGCAGATCCTGGCCAACGACAAGTACGAGAACGGTTATATTCACCCGGTCAACCTGGTAAGTTCTCCGGTGCGGCGGCGGCGTCCCGGGGAGGGGGGCGGGGGCGACCCAGCGCGGCTGCACTGGGTCCCCGGTGAGAGGGTGCGCGCCAGCCTGGGAGCCGCGCATCTTAGTCACCGCCAGCCAACGTCTCTAGGGAACCGGGGCAGGCGATCCCCACACGGCCCTCACTCTCTGCCTTCCAAGCCGCGGGAATGCGTTGATTTATGCGAGTATTTGACGTGGCAGCCCAATTAGGAGTTTGCAGGCGTATCGAGCTGGCAAAGAGGAGGGATCCCTCCGCACTCGCGCCAGCGCCTTCAGGGCCGGTGCGGGACAGCGAACACGGACAAGATGCTGCGCGCTGAGGCGGCATTTTAGTAATACTTTTATTCTTTCAGCTGAAGCGTAGAACTTGATTCCCGCCCCCTCTAATTCCTGTAAATAAGAACAGCCAACTCTGTTTCTTTCCCAAGGATATGTAGAACCTTTACATATGGACACATCATGCCCCCCCCATAATTGTCACATAAGTCCCCAACTGTTTAAATATTCTGCACTTCTCCTACAGATGGATTAACATTCTCGAATCCCAGAATTTCTAGCAAATACCAGCATAATCAGAACATTATCACGAGTATTAGTGTAATAAATAATATTAAAATAGGTCACTCTCCTTCAAGTTTAAGAACATGATACTTTTTATCTTAAAGAATAATGCTCATTGAGTCTAATATTTTTCTCAACCGCATTTTACTGCTTAAGAACTATATTTTAATTCCTTTTTCGTTTGATTTAATTTTAAACCTTCCAGGGGCTAAAGAAAAACAAAAACTAACTACCACCTCTGTTTATATATGATAAGAAGGAGAGGTTTTCCTCTTAAAAGTCTTCTTATCGGTGGGCACTAGAGAGAGAGGTTTGAAGGTCTGAATTGTCTTCTCTCTGAATTGGTTTCAGGAATTGCAGGGGGGGGATGCAAAACCACATTTTGCTGTGAAAAATATTTTTCCTTCTAATTAAAAGTCAGGGTTTTTGAATGAGGAAACAGCTTTTTAAAATCTGGAACGAAAATGAAAGCAGTGCCTTCATTTACAACTGCTGCTGCCTTCATCTTTGAATAAGAAACTTAAGGGAGCTTTATTATACACAGAACGGGGACGGGAAGAGAAAGCTATGCTTGCTCAGCCCAGTAGGAACACAATGTGAAAACACACGGCTATATTCTTTTTTTAACATTATTTGTTTTTAAGAGCTGGCGATTAATTTAGAAACTGTGGTTAAAACCGGCGTTTGTGATGGAGGAAACTAAAGATAGAAGTAGGGAAATCCATAGCGGTGAAAGAGAGAGGGCTGGGAAGCCTGACCAGCACGTCAGAAGAGGGCCAGCAGGGCGCTTCACCTTGAACCCGGCGCCCATCCTTCTCGGCTTCCCTGCTCCGGTTCACCCCAGCATCTGCCTCCGGGCTGTGGCAAGGCAGGAGCCACTTTGGGCTTTCCAAGGGTCTCCTCTCTTGGGTTTCACTTCAAACCCAGGGCGAGCCCCTCTTTGCTCTACCACCTCGAGCTGTGGCTTGGCGCCAACGCCGCTTTCTGCTTTACCCAGCCACAGGGCGCACTAGGTCACCGGGAAAACTGCAGAGATAACGGGCCTCTCCAACTCACTGCCTGCCCCCCACCGCGCCCTTTCCTTTGGGCGCCCTTTCCTTTGGTCTCGGGCTCCCGCCTCATCCCACCCCTCCTCCATGGCCACTTACCTCCTCCACCCTCTTCTCTCCTGCAGACGTGGCCCTTTATGGTGGCCGGGAAACCCGAGAGTGACCTGAAAGAAGTGGTGACCGCAAGCCGCTTATGTGGAACCACGGCGTCCTGACCTTGGAGGTGCGAGTCTGGGAAAGGCGCGCTCCCGGGGCGGGGGGGTGGGGGGGAGCGGGCCCCGGGAAGGCGACCCTTGCCCTCCCTGCTCTCTGTCTCTTCTTCCCCCTTGCAACTCTCCTCTCCCTTTCCCACCCCTCGAGAACACTTTACAGCGACGAGGAGATTCGTTTCCAAACCAGAGGACATCAATTGTACTTACAACGATTCCCATCTATTTAACTTTATTAACTTCTACCGTGAATGACTCTGCGAGCCTTGCTGGTCCAAGTGCAATATGTAATTATAAATATATAAATAGATAATAAGAGCCTATCAATGTGTATCTTTTGTACAATATGTTGTAAAATGTAGATCATAGAATAGCTGACTTTGACAGTCACATTTATAAAGTAATTCACTTAAAGATATATATTTTTTTCAAACAAGTTTTGCTACTTTCAAAAATAAATCTTTCTTTATATTGCTAAAAGCCCTGACATTTGGTGTGATTTTTTAAAATATATATTTGGAATAGAAAGATGGGGAACTATGGGGGAGCTATAAAATAAAAGTGGTTCTTTTGAATCTCAATCCAAACTTCTAGAGATAGTCAATGATTAAATACGATTTCCACTGTGAAGGTGCAGATCATATTTTGCACTGAAACCTCAAAAAGAAACTAGTCCCTCAAGTTTGCACGTTACTTTTCAGACAACTAGAAATAATGTAACTGTAAACAAAGAAAGGGAAGGATTAAAGTTATTAACAGTTACACGATTCAAGAGAAAAACACACCAGAAAAGAAAAATCTGATTTTCAGTTATTCCACAGTTTAATTGCTAACACGAGCAGGAAGGTAAACTCCACATTCTATAACTTTCCAGGCGCGTGCATGAACCCAAGCAACCCATAGCTGCAAAACAGTGAAGAAGTACTGGGAGCGATGAAGAACATAAATGCCATACCTTTGGAATGTGTTTTACGATTTTCAAAGGGCTGCAACGTGTATTTTATATTTCTTATTAATAATTGATGATTACTTATAACAACGCGCATGCCTGCCTTTCGGTTACATTAGCCAGCGCGTTCAGCTCCTCTCCACGACTTCCGGTGGATTGGGTTTTAATTTAAACATCTTCCAGGCTACGGAACAGCTCGTTGGGGAAGATTAAGTTGAGATAAACAGAGAGGCGCGTCCGAGGAGCCTGGGACCGGGTTCCCTCTCTGCCCCAGCGCAGCCAGCGGCGGCCGATGCGCCAGATGCCACCGGGGCTGTTTAATGTTCGGGGTTATGACCGCAGTGTTTACAAGACGTCTTCGGTTATTTATACTGTTATTCCTCGCAGAGGGCCTTGAAACTTCCGCTTCATTTGCTCTTTCTTTTCGATTTTTTTTTTTTTTTTTCCTTTTTCTCGGCTCAGTTAGGTACCTTGAGTAAGGGCTCCCCCGCTCTTGCACTTACCTTCAACCAACACCAAAGGCCGCTTAGGGGGTGGAGCCCTCAGCCTGGACAGCAGGGAAGGAGCCGGCGATGCTCTTGACCCGGGGAACCGCTGTGCCAGGAGGGATGTTCTCTGCCAGAGACAGTTACCACGTTACCAAGTCCACATCTCCACTCTCCAAGCGCTGGGAACGCGGGTGACTCTTCATCCACGTACCTGCCATTCGCACGTCGGAGGACCTCTCAGGGTGTCAGGCTTCCCTCCCAGCCCCTTAACCCCCTACCCGGACTTGACCCTCAAGAGAGCATTTTAAGCTCTGGCCACCTCCACCTTTCCCAAATTCGCTTCTACCAGAGCGATGGACCGTCTACCCTCACCTCACCGATCCACAGTTCAAGTCAGAGATGCGTCCCAACGTGATTCAGTTGTCTGCGTCTCACGTTCAGCAAATTTTCCAAGCTCCCACTCACGTTTTTACAATAAATACTCCAAATTCTGAGCACTCTAGGCAGGCGGCCCCCTAGAGAAGAAATTTCTGCTTGCTCATTCTTTGACGACCCCCAACAGCAAAACAATTTGTTAAAAAAGTCCTCATGCCTCCCACCGACAACTTGCAGTCTGTGCTTTCAGCGCAAGGCCGGAAGCTGTGCACGCGGGACGCGCAAGTTAAGCCTTAGTTTTGCGTCCAGTTCTTTCCTCAAAGTGTTTGGATTCTCAGTTCTCTCATCTCCAAAAGTGGGGATAAACGTGATTATAATGATAATAATAATCGTACTCATACATTTCCTCTTTCACCTCACAAAGACTTAGTGGTGCTCAAATGAAGTTATAGTTTTGCAACTGCTTTGTAATGGAAAAGATCCGTGCACATATTGGTCACTTGTACTAAGTGGCTGGCGGTGAGCTGCCTATACTAGACCCGACCAGACCTGAAAGTACTCAGGCAGGAAGCTCGAGAGCATGCACAAGCTAGGGTCTTTTTATTGCAGGAACCAACACACCCCTTCAATGCAATGTTGAAGGTTACAACTTCTCTCTCTCTCTCTCTCTCTCTCTCTCTCTCTCTCTCTCTCTCTCTCTCTCTCTCTCGCGCGCGCGCGCGCGCGCGCGCGCTCTCTCTCTCTCTCTCTCTCTCTCTCTCTCTCACACACACACACACACACACACACACACACACACACACAAAACCCTTTACCCCTCCTCGATGTTCTCCCATTTTGTCCAGAGCTTTATACCAATGTGACGATTTCCTAGAAATCCAGAGTCCAGAAAAATTCAGAGAACAAAGATAGGGAGTGGGACCAGCAAATATACGGGCTACACTGGTGCCTGGCTGTCTGGAAACCCTGAACACAGGGGTCTCAGCCTTTGAGCCTGGGCACACTAGGGGACCCAAAGGTTGTCCACGGAAAGGAGCAAGCAACATGGTGGGAATGACAGGGTTGTGGCTACCACTAGCCCTGGCGCAGGACCACCCCCCTCCACACACACATCCACAGTCTAAACATCTCTCCTTCCCATGGACCCTTCTCTTCTGCCAGGTCGTCAGTCCTCCTGCACCCACCATGCCCTACGTCCCAATGTCTGGTGCTCTTCTCAAGCCTGTCCCAGCGGGGTATGACTTTGAGCCTACCGTGCCAGCACAGGTCCTTGGCATGCCTCGATTTTAAAGGAGGCAAGCGGTATCGGAAGGAGTGGGGGACCCCCTTTACCACAAGCCAGATAGTTAGGGGTGAGGGAGGTGTGACCTCTCAGTTATAAAAAATATCTTAGAAGGTGCTTTCTAAGATAGTCTAGAAGGAGAACAACCAAAGCAGGTTGTAGAAGCCTGTAAGGAAAATGACATGTTTCAAATAAGCATGTCTGTGTGTTCTCAGGAGGAGACAGATACTGAAAGTGGACTGAAGCTGGGGAAGTCCCTTCTCCTCCCTTCTCTCTCTCTCTCTCTCTCTCTCTCTCTCTCTCTCTCTCTCTCTCTCTCTCTCTCCCCCCCCTTCTGATTGCTTCTATGACTTCTTATAGGCAACTCACTGTGCCTCCAGCAGTCTTCCCCACTGTCACGTCAGACTTCTTTCTAAACAGATAAGTAGTAAACAAGGTTGGTACCTGCTAGTTATATTTAGTGATCAGTGGGAAACACTGCCCAGGGAGGCTTTTGAGCCAGTGATTCCTGGGCGTGTATGGGAATCACCTGGACAGCTCCTGGAAGTAGAATGTTGGGCTCCATCCATCGAGTTCCAGATTCCAGAGGTGTGAGGTGGAGGTGAGACCCCAGAATTTCTAACAAGTTCCCAAAAGATGCTGAGGCTACTGGTCGGGAAACCACACTCCGAATCATTGTTTGGGGATCTGTCTCATTAAAGAAACAAAAGACGTTGAAGCAGAGAGAAAGAAAATATTTGGGAATTACTTTTTCTTAAGAGGCTGCATGTTCTGGGCTCCAGTTTCATTTACATTTCTACTTGCTCCACGGTGGCATGCAGTGTATTCTAAACGCTGAAATGCCGATCAAGACATCAAACCACTCGTCCTCAGAAAATATTAATAAAAGATTTGTGCAACCCTGGTGTATGGATGTGTGTGCGCGTTCGTCTTGAGCTCTCAAAGAGATTTCAGATGATGGATTAAAGGCCTGGATGGATTAGGGCCCGGCTGCCGTTAGCTCCGTTGCGACCCCTAAGGGGGAGAGAAATCCGAGCGCGCGGGACTCATGCCCTCTACAACTTCTCGGTTGCGCAGAGGGTCCCCGCGGTCCAATCCAGGTCAGCAAAGCTTTCCCCTTCACTCCAGGGGGAGTATGAGGGTTTGCTCTGGCCTGGGGCCCTGTGCTTCCGGCTGGTGGGAAGTCAGCCTGGGGTTGAGGTGCAGGGTCTCGAGCTGGTAGGGAGAACGTGGCAAGCGCCGGGTGGGGCTCTCGGGCAGGAAAGGGCCCCGAGCCAAGAGGCGGAGTAGGGAACGGCTCCTCTGAGGCTTTTCTACCCGGGAGACAAGTTTCTGGAAGTGGGCGGGAGGAGAAGGATGGAGAATCCGATTTCGAGCCCCAGTCTACACTGCCTCCTGGGTCCGCATCCCTTTCCGGGAGCCGCCTCCGAGACAGCCGGGTGCGTGTGCCAATGCGGACTGGCCCAGCGCAAAGACACCGCCCAGGGAAGCTTCTAGGGTAATGACCCTGCTCAGCCAACAAGGAGAGGCGCAGACTCCAGCCAGCTGGCGAGAGGAACTTCCTTTCTTAGCTTTGCATCCTTTTCTCCAAATTCTGGCGATGCCCTAGGAAACTCGCACGGTGCCAGTGGCATTCTTGAGAGCCAGGCTGGCTTCCTCCAGGCGTCGGGGTTCCGGGCGCCTTTGATCTTTCTATCTGGCAGGCTCAGCTGGTCCACCTCCAGCCCGTTCATGGGAATATTAACCACCCCAAGGACTAGGCTACGGATCCCTTCCCAGGGCAGAGGGAGGAGAAAGGGGTGGAAAGGGCAGAGAGAACAGTTGAGAATGTCTTCGAGTTATGAGACCAGACTCCTCGAGGCGACGTCATCTCATCCATTGTACCCAGCATCCAGCTTAGCGCCCGACACCTCAATACATGTTGAACCGCCAGTGAATCATTAACTCTCTGAGGCTATGGTGAAGGAAGAAGTTAAGATACAAGGCAGGTGGAGCAAAGAAACTGACAGTGGGGCTGTTGCCATGGTTAAATTGAAACAAACCGGACGTCCCTGGTGGTCCAGTGGGTAAGACTCCGGGCTCCCAGTGCAGGGGGCCGGGGTTGGATCCCTGCTCAGTGAACTAGATCCCACATGCATGGCACAACTAAGAGTCCACAGGCTGCAACTAAAAGATCCCGCGTGCTACAGTGAAGATGGTGCAGCCAAAATAAATAAATAAATAAAATATTTAAAAAATAAAATTTCTGAAAAAAAAAAAACAGAAAGAAACGGAACCTCTTAGTTGAAATCTGGGTGTATATTTGAGAAAAGAATAAAGCAAGCAGACATCTTGGGACCAGATGGCATCAGTTGGGGATGGGTTGTTTGAATTGCCCTTGCCCCTGACACTCAGATGAAGTCTGTTCTTTCCCCTCCCAGTAGAAGATGACATTATTAGTTTTGAATTTATACGGCCCTTAGGTCAGAATCATTAGCTTAAAAGGTGCTTTGAAGAGTGGAGATAATTTGAGAGACTTTATAGGATAAAATGTAGACTATACAACTGAAAGGATCCTTATTTTAAAATTAATCCAGGTGGTGATAAGCAAGTAATTTGTTGCCATTTGTGCGGGTTAGATCTACATCTAGTGGAGGGTATAGCGGAAAAAGCTTTTGACTGAATTCTTGGGTAAGAAACTTGACCATTTAGGACCTAAGTTCTTCCATCTGAAAACATGGGTATAATAATGACTGCTTTGCAAATGCTACCCAAAAGGCAAAGATATACGAAGCAACCTAAGTGCCCATCAACAAATGACTGGATAAAGAAGATGTGGTATACATATACAATGGAATACTAGTCAGCCATAAAAAGAATGAAAATTTACCATTTGCGGCAAAATGGACGGACTTGGAGGGCATTATGCTAAGTGAAATAAGTCAGAGAAAGACAAATACTGTATGATATCACTTATATGTGTAATCTAAAAAATACAACAGACTAGTGAATATAACATAAAAGAAGCAGACTCACAGATATAAAGAACAGACTAGTGGTTACCAGTGGGGAAAGGGAGGAGAAGAGGGGCAATATAGGGGTAGGAGATTAAGAGGTACAAACTATTAGGTAGAAAATAAGCTACAAGGGTACATTGTACAACATGGTGAATATAGCCAATATTTTATAATAGCTATAGACAGAGTATAACCTTTAAAACTGTGAATCACTATATTGTACACCTGAAACTTACATAATATTGTACATCAGCTATACTTCAATTTTAAAAATTATTTTAAAAAAGGTAATGATTGCTCTGGTAAGATAATGTATGTGGGCGATGTCTGGTACATCATGGGCACTAATTAATATTGGTTTTCTTCCTTTCCTCTCTTCTTCTTCTGGTCATTAAGTTATAAAAGTGCCTGAAAGAATGATATGCATCTCCCCTAAATAGTTATCTACCCAGTAGTAATTATTGAGTAGAATAATTATTATATAGAATTATTAAATTCTCAGGAGAACCCAGTTGCTTCAGGTCATCTTGAATGTGATAAAAACAGACCTCACCACCTTGTCCACAGTGGATCCTGATCCTAATTTCCCCCATGACCCTGACCAGGGATCGAAGCCATGCCCCCTGCATTGGGAGTGTGGAGTCTTAACTGGATCACCAGGGAAGTCCCCGGTTCCTAACTCTGTATTTCAACATTTATAACATTATCAATAACAGGTAATCATTATTTTCTTTCATTTCTCTGTTTCTTTACTTAGTTTGTACTTATCCTCACTAGCTCCATGAGGGCTGGGACCATGTCTGACTGATCCACTTTTGTTTCCCAGCCCCTAGCAGAGTGACAGGCATGTGGTAAGTGTTTGAAGAGGACTGAATGTATAAAGCTTAATAGTAGGCTTCTTAGAGATACCTCTGTTTTCTAGGTAAGTTCATATTGCATTGCTATAACCAAAGGTGGTTTAAATATATCATCTAATTTTAATTTTAGAATTTGGTAATGGACACGTATTCTAAAACTAAAAATAAATCTATAATGAAAAAACTCACCATCAATTCTGTTGATGGGGAATTAACCTGAAACATTAGTCCTCACCACATGCGGATTCTCCTTTTAGCACTAAATCCCAGGAAAATGTCTATAGTAAGTACTGTGTCTTTCAAAACAATGCATGTCTCCCTTCAGTATTCTTACTATCCCTGGGGACCAGTCACCTCTAAACTTTTCTGCTTGGTTCCTGGAATTATTCACTAATGAATCTTAATAGAAAGTTTTTGTTCTTCTTTTGCACTTTATGTGAATACCATCTTCTTCTGCTGCCCTCTAATCTCTCACTTTCAGGCATCTGTCACCCACTCAATAGCTCCTTCAACTTTTTTTTTTTTTTTTTCTTAACAAGCATTCTTTCTCTCCCCACCAAGGACTAAAAAGAAACCCAAGACATCTCTAAAGCCAGGAGAATTTTTTAAACCAACAGGGGTCATTTGGTTACATGGAACAAAAATCCCTTCAAACTGGCTCAAATAAAAAGGGGAATGAGGCATTGTAAAGATAGTACAAGGACTCTGGCTGACATCTCCAGGCAAAAAATAAACAGTAGGGGAAAATCTATTGGGAAACTGAAAGTCAAGAGTACAATTCCCTTCCTCTCTCTCTGGAGCTCTCTGGGCTCTTATCTCTGCTTTCTCTGCCAGTCTTCTGCATTTCCTCTTCTGATTTTCTGTGCTGACTTACTTTCTACTTCTCCTGAACTTTTTATTTCAGATGGAACTTGTTTGTTAGGTTGCTATGGCCCCAATTCTATAAGAACATGCAGTTGTAGGCTCTACTATCCAAAATTTTAGTCTCAGCACCTCTTAATTTGAATTCTTAAGATAAGGAATATGCATATGGACTACTATAGACTCGTTCTAAGAGGCTCTGATTAAATTCCCCAGGTCAGTTGTGCGCCTCTTGTCCTGTCAGCTCTGGTTAGCTGGGGATGGTTGGACAGGTTGCCTGATGGCTGGGGCAGAGTCTTTTGAGATGTAGGTTCTGGGTGAGACAGGAATCCCAAATCTGTTTGCTACACAAATGTAATCTAATGCAATCAGGGTTGAGGTGTCTGCATATGGGCCACCTGGTTTTATTCTGCTACACCAATGGTGAGCAACATGTGTTTGCAAAAAGGTCATGTTGTATTTGTAATGGGGGGAAAGGGTAGAGATACCAACATCAAGAAAACATATATACATATAACCAAATGATCTACTTTATGGAATAGAATAATTTTATTGAGAAAATCACCACTGGTATGCCAGTGCTATTACTGGGCATATTTAGGAAAATGCTAACTCGTATAGATTCAGCTTTATTAATTTTCTTCATCCATCTGCATTACACAGAGACCATGCATATGAACAATCATATTTCATCTTCAAAACAACCCTAACTAGAAGGTATTATCATCCTTACTTTTCATGTAAAGCAGCTGAAACACAGAGAGGGGAAGTAAATCACCAGAAGATATATGGTGGATTAGTGGCAGAAAGCTGAGTGTAGAATTTTTCTACTTAATTAAACTGAAATGGTCTCCTGCCTTGAAAATAGGAGACTCCCCGGGATAAAAGAAATTAAGGATGGGTTATAGGATAGCCCTATAAAAGAAAGAAATCCTTACAAGAAGGGCAGGACATGATGCTTTTTTCAATCAGAATTTTTGTTTTATACTCATTTAAAAAACTCTTTTAGACTTACTAATATTTTTTATCCTCTACCACTGTTAAAGATACAAAAAAGGAAACTATAAGCAAAATAAGTTAGTTAAAATAGTCCAAAAACCTGTTTTGTAGTCAGAGTGCAATTCATTCTGAATTATTTATTTACTCCATCATTAAAATCTGGTGATTTTCCACCCATTACGTATCAGTTTTTGTCATGTAATAAACTACCCCAGAACCCAATGGCTTAATGCTGTAAGCATTTGTTATTGCTCATGCGTCTACAAGTCAGCTGTGCAGTTCTGCTGATCTGGACAGGGCTATGCTGTTCTCACTCAGCTTGCTCACATATCTGTGGTTGGGGGGCAATTTGTCTGAGAGCTAGCTGGTCAAGGATAGCCTCACTCACATGTCTGATGGCAGGCTGGCTACTGGCTGAGGTGATGAGGGTGACAGAGCCACGTGTCTCTCATCATCCAATAGGCCCGCATGTACTTTCTTTCATGGTGACTGCGGAGGGAAGAGAAACTCACAAGCTTCTTGGACTTGGGTTCAAAACTTGCTAGTGTCACTTTGGCTGCGTTGTATTGGCTAATGCCAGTCACAGAGCATCCTAGGTTCAAGAGGTGGGGAAATAGATGCTACTTCTTGATGGGAAAAGCTGCAGTCACATCGCATAGAGCATGGATACAGAGAAGGGTGAGATTGGGGACCACTTTTATAATTAATCTGCCATATTAAGGTTTTCCTAAAACTTCTTCATATTCAGAGTTTAGCCTTTCTGAATTATCTCCCACTTTGAATTGTCAATATCTAGTGCTGTACCACCCATTTTGTCCTCTGGGTTACAAAGAGTATTTCTTAGAAGATTTTTCCTCTATAATTACTGTGATTTTCTTCCAAGCCACTGATACACATTCTGCAAATTTCAGTGCTTACCCTTTCTTGATTTTGTCAGAAGGGAGGATAAAGAAAATACCAACAAAAGTTAATCATACCGGGCTTCCCTGGTGATGCAGTGGTTGAGAGTCCGCCTGCCGATGCAGGGGACACAGGTTCGTGCCCCAGTCCGGGAAGATCCCACATGCCGCGGAGTGGCTAGGCCCGTGAGCCATGGCCGCTGAGCCTGTGCGTCCGGAGCCTGTGCTCCGCAACGGGAGAGGCCACACCAGTGAGAGGCCCACATACCGAAAAAAAAAAAAAAGTTAATCATACCCACCTTTCTTTTACCTATTCTTAGAAATTTGGAGGTTCTTCTGACACTAGTTTCATTACTTAACATGTATAAGAGGATGAATGAGGCCTCAAAGACATCAGACCCTAATCCCTGAAAACTGTAAATATTATCATAATTGGAAAAAAGTCTTTGCAGATGCAATTAAGTTAAGGATGTTGAAATGGAGAGATTATCCTTAATTATTTGTGGGCCCTAAATGCCATTACAAGTGTCCTTATAAAAGAAAAGGAGATGGAGATTAGATACACAGAGGAGGAAAAGGTCATGTGAAGACAGAGGTAGAGATTAGAGTGATGAAACCACCAGAGGCTGGAAGAGACAAGAAATGGATTCTCCCTTAGAACCTCCAGACAGAGCAGGGCCATACATACACCTTGATTTTGACCTAGTGAATCTGATGTTGAACTTCTGGCTGTCAGCCAAGAAAGGGTAAGTCTCTGTTGTGCTAAGGCACCAAGTTTGTGGTCCTTCGTTACAGCAGCCACAGGAAACTAATACAGCATGTGACAGGCAACCTGCTGCATGTATCTCAGTAACAAAATGTAACAGGGTCATCTACTTATGGTTTACTTCCTTTCTTAAGTTCTATAAAGCATCTGCACGTGCCTTTGCAAGAAAGTACAGAATTATGGATATTCCTCCAATGAAAAATGCATTTGTTCCTATACTTTAGTTCTCTATTTCCATGCCTTGCTATGCATAACAAAATTATATTTATTATTGATATCTATATACCAAAATAAAATTTCTTCTGATGCAGTATAATCTTTTTTTTTCTTTTCTTTTTTTTTTTTTTTTTGCGGTACGTGGGCCTCTCACTGTTGTGGCCTCTCCTGTTGCGGAGCACAGGCTCCAGATGCGCAGGCTCAGTGGCCATGGCTCACAGGCCCAGCCACTCTGTGGCATGTGGGATCTTCCCGGACCAGGGCACAAACCCGTGTCACCTGCATCGGCAGGCAGACTCTCAACCACTGCACCACCAGGGAAGCCCAGTATAATCTTTTAAAAGACGTTTTCCATGGCAATTTAACCCAGCATGGATAATACCAACAATATAGAAAATTCAAACAAATAGACCAGTGTTAAGGCGCATCTCAATTTTAGAAATGTGAAAAATAATGCATCTTAGAATGATGATATACAGTAGCTCATTTCATCCCATGCATCATCACTGAGTACCCACTGTATGTAGGACCCCGTGTTACACACTGAAAATAGATAAGATGACACCTTTCTTATCTCCAGCTTAGGTCTTACTCTCCAGTAGTTGCAGACTTTCTTCTCTGCAAGGACCTGAAAGAGCAGGGCAGTCTTGCACCTTTTGTACCAATTTCCAGAAGGGTGGGCTACTGGGACATACTGGCTGCTTCTGCCACACTCTAAGTTAGTGCTGCAGACAGCTCAGCCTGTCACTCACTAAGCTAGTCCAACATGGTGCACTGCCTCTACCCCAGACTAACCAATCTCCCAGGAGTGAACAAATATCTGGGGAAGTGATTTCAAAACGTCACTTTTTGCATCCAAGGTGGTTGTCCTGGAGGCTTTTATTTTCCCAAAGCTAAAATTGGATCTCAGGCCATTTGGAGGTTGGCTATATATAGTGGGCCACCTTTCTACCACACTGATATAGGAAGTCATTTTGCAAATATGTGCTCTCGGTCCAAAGCAAAACATTTTCAGGATATGATAGGTGCATTAGCAGAAACTTATGTTCACTACTGGAAAATCAACACCAGAACTATGAATGATAGACCATCAGAGTCAGCCATGCCCTATAATAGCTGAGCGTAACTTTTTTATGCCTTACCTGCCAAGCATTCTGCATCATCTCAGGGGCCTTCCCCTCAAACAAGTACGAACTTCTCAAAGCTTTTTATCTCCAGAACCTGTCTTTTGCTTTTTCTTCTCTTCTGAATCTTATAAAGCAACTCATAAACTATATGACATTGAATTCCACTAACTTTTTCAATATTACATTATCAGGTATACTCTAATTTATTAGGATGTTTTTAAGTGATATTTTCAAAAGCTCATAGACACCATGGTACTCTTCCCCCAAACCAATAACACCAGACTAATTATTTTAAAAAATCAGACATATCCGAATTAATAGATATTCTGCAAAGTATCAGTACTCTTCAAAACTATCAAGGTCATGAAAAATGGAAAGACTAAAGAAACTGTCATAGATCAAGGGAGATTAAGGAGACACAATGATCAAGTAAAATGTGGTATCCTGAATAATATTTGGGAATTAAAAAAAAGCCATTTGGTAGTGATAAAGGAAACTAAATAAAGTATGGATTTAGGATAATTGTACCAATGTTAATTTCTTAGTTTTGACAAATTGTGTATGTAAAAAGTTTTAAAATAGGGAAAGTGAGTTAAGATACAGAGTCTATAAAAAATTTTGCAACTTTTCTAAACATCTAAAAATTTCCAAAGTAAAACAATAAAACATTTATTAAAAAAAAAAAAAAACTCATAGGCCTGAGCTTTAGGGGCTAAGCTACTCTGACCCCAAGCTAATCATTAATCATTTAATCTCACTGTGCCTTGATTTCTTCACCAGCAATGTTTTTAAAGTTCCCTTCATCATTAAATTAAAAAGTCATAACTCTAGAAAACACTTTCATGTGGTTTTTGAGCCAGATTTCTGGTATTTGGCCAGGAAAATGCCCAACCACTCTCAACTAAATGTAAGAAGACCCAGAAACTCTTGGTACCATGACTAGTTTTAGAACCTCTGCTGGCCCTGAATACAGAACCAAGAAGAACATGAGACTCCTTCTAAGACTCTCTCTCTCATTAGAATGATTTCCTTTTCTGCATGTTACATAATATTTAGATAAATTCAAAAACAAATGATATGTGCATATCTATTTGGTTACCATTCTGACCCTGGTCTGGGCTTATCTCCACCAATGGTTGAACAAGCAAAATAGGGCTGAAAAGAGGATGATGGCCCAAAGGCATGGCACTCTGAAGAATTACTGAACCTTCAAAAGATTTAATGTCTTATCAAATTTTATTTATCCTATCCACAGTTTACCTAACCATTCCATGATTTTTAGATATTTAGATGGTATTTCACTTTAGGCCATGATACCCATTTTTTTTTACATATATATATATATATATATATATATATATATATATATATATTAGAATATTAGAATATATATATATATTCTTTTTCAGTTTCTTTTCCATTATAGGTTATTACAAGATATTCCATATAGTTCTCTGAGCTATACTGTAGGTCCTTGTTATTTACCTATTTTGTACATAGTAGTGTGTATCTGTTAACCCCCAACTCCTAATTTATCTCCCCACTCCTCCATGTTGGTAACCATAAGTTTGTTCACAATACCCATTTTGGATCTTTGTCTGCATCTTCCAGAAGTAAAATTCTGGGCCAAAGAGAATGACCAGTTTTAGGCTCTTCATACATTTTGCCAAATTGCTTCTCACTTTACACCCCATCAGCAATTACCTAGATCACTACTTGGACTAAATTTTAAATTTAACTGTTTTTTTCTCTTGCCCATATAAGAAAGTCTAACCATTGAGTAGGGAAAGAGAATGAGGGATTGAGATGAACAGATTTCTCTCTTCTCTGCTAACTTATACCATCATCCCCTTGGGGGTCAACTTACAACTTTAAAAAAATAATATTTGTTTTTGTGCAAGGGCTGAAGGAGAACATGAAAAAATTAAGACTATTATAACTGTGCAGCTGTTGGGGGAGGGAGTAACCTTGTTTCCAAATTTTTGCCTTTCTATTGCATCCTCAAGAAGTTTAAAAAAAAAATTTTACCTCATGTGCCTTAAAGACTTTTACCCCCAAACCAGAAAGTCCCAATATAGGTGTTGCCAAATTAAAACAAATGCTCTTAAGTAAGTTTTTTTCTGATAATAAAAGCAATCTATGATTATTTTAAAACATTTGGAAAGAAAAGGTTTACTTCCAGAGATATAGGTTGATAAACATAACAAAATTAGGTTAATATTGTATATGCGGTTCATACTCTACTACTTGTCACTTAATATTATGAAGCAGGCTTTTTGCTACATCATACAATTTTTTGGAAACATGATTTCTAATGACTGGGTAATCTTCCATTTAATGGGGAAACTATCATTCATTTTTGGACATTTAAGTTGTTTCTAATTTTTCCTATGATAAATAATTCTGAATTGACCATCCTTATGCACCCTTATATCTCTGATTACCTCTTAGATTATTACTTTGGATAGATTCCAAGAATGATTCTTTGTAAATATTGCAAAATTGCTTTACAGAAAGGTCGTACCCATTCAAACTCCCACTAGCAGCATATAAGAATACCCATTGCAATGAACCATTATAAATGCTTAACATTATCTTCTAGGTCTTTGTCAAAGATGTCTCATTATTTTTCCAACTTGTTTTCCAGCCAGGTCGGGGTAACTTCACTTATTTCTTATACAGCTTTTACTGAGAGAGACTGTGAGTTTCTGCCCCCAAAATTGTTCAGATTGCTAGGAAAGGCAAGTTATGTCCCTTGGTAGCATTTGGGTTGGGTAGTTGCTGAGTTATATGGTTTATCGGAGTTAGTCTCCACCACCCCGTAGAGTTTCCCTAAATGTTCTGGTCACATTTGCTGCTTGATTAGCTTTACTGCTATGAAATACTGAGGGATGTATAGAACAGATGCCCAGGCATACTCCTTGGTTTGCATGGAGCTCAGAAGTCCTGTGAGAAATCACTTGAAACTCTCTTTATAGTTGGAGTTCAGAGACGTACAGACCTGATAACCTGCGGGTCTCCAAAGTAATCTGGAGCGGTGGAAAGACAGTGAAGGCTGAGTGAAAAGAAGTGGACCAGCTGTGCAGCAGGGTACAGATACTGAAGATAGCATTTTTTTCCAGGGAGAATAAAAAACTAGGCTCGACCATCCTCTGAACTAGCCACTGAGGGCTGAAAGAATAGTATTCCAGATGAGCAAATTACTGTGCTCTGGGAACCCCCTTTTTAAAGAGGGAGTCACCAGAAACAGAAGACTTCCAACAGTTAGTGTAAAAAGAATACCAGGAAACAGTCCCGAGATTAGCAGAGGAGGCAGCAGAAACCCATGGGAGGAGAGGGAGCCTGCTCTTCCAAAGAAGCTGGTTCAAGGAGAAGAGTTGACAGCTGTCAACCTCAAACCGAGCAGGAAGTTAGAAGTGCTAACACTGGCTCAACGGAGCCAGAAGCCACTGTTTCTGATTACCTTGAAAGGACAGCCCTGATGCTTCAATCTACCTCCTGCCCCCACCCAACCAGTCCCCCAGAGATTCCAACATTGAAAATGACCCTCTACAGGGTCAAACTCTTAGAAATTCATTAAGAAAAAGACTATAGATCACTAGGCAAGACAGTGGGGACTTAGCCCATTGGGATGTGTGGGATACAAATATGAAAGATTTATTCTCATCAATTGGTGAAGCCTTTTCAACTTTGTGAAATTTATGGACATGCTGTTATCTGGCTGGAACATACAGTGCGTACATCCATTATTAATAAAGAAAACCCTTTTATTTCTCAAATTAAAAACCTATTGGTTGTTATAAATTCCATCTTTATATTGGCCAGATTGTGGCCACTGTAAATAATGGAGCACAGAAACTTCCAAACAGTTCTTTTTGCTTAGAAAATATATACACATATAGACTAATGAATATATGTGCACACTTGCATACATGCATACACACATGAACATGTAACATGTTGATTAACAGTTTTAAGTTCACAGGGATAAAAATGAAACCAGTTTCAGTTTCCTCCTGTTACTATGCTATGTCGAATTTCCTCTTCTGAGTGGGAAACAGATCCTTAATGATATCTGGGCAGATACCATAGCATTTCCAACACTTCGTAATTAAAAGACAAATTCAGTATTGTCCAGTTTAAAACTCCAATCTCATCTGATGCAGATCCCATCTCTGCTAGCCATGGTCCATGGCTCCAGAGACCTGCAGTGAGTTTGGTCATTGACTTGGGTTGGAGTCAAGGGGGACAGAGGTCTGGCTTATCTCTTCCTCTACCTATTTAAGAACTTATTTTCGGTTGTGTGGGTTGTAAGGGAGGATGAGAGAGGATGTTTCTTTATTGACTGCCTACTCTGGTGGTCCTCTGCTGGTTGTTGCTTCTCACTTGCCTTGGCTGCCCTCTATGTAACAAGGGCTCAAATATATCTTCTCACCTGGGCTCAAGAGTAAGTTCTTCTGCAGGCTTTCTTCTGGGAGGGGGATATTGGGAGGGGAGAGGATGCTATGAGGCCACCTTTCTGCACAGTTCCATGAAGTGGAATTTGTCTCTACATCTTCATGTCTAGCTTTCCCAACCTCTGCAGCACCTTCCCTCTTGCCTCTGGTGTCCTCTCACCCTGTGGTCAGCTCTCATCCATTTACCATCTGCCTCCAGTTCTGTTTTCCCCTGTTCATGTACGTATATGGGGCGATTGATGGATCAACTATTTTAGCCCAAATCCCCAAATGTCCTTCAGGGGACGAGATGCCAGTCTCACAGTGTTTCACGCAACCTTAATGTCTATAAGCAGTTCTCCTGATTCTTCTCTCCCTTACTTGATTTGTGCGGACGGGGCAGTGGGGGGTAAGCATCACCTCTCCTTTTTCCATGGAAATCAGTGGGGAATAAACAGATATCCCACATAAACCAACAGCATCTGACTTCAAAGACTTTTCCCAACCCTATCACTATCCCTAGGTCTTCTTTTTATAGGACTGTAAGGGAACACTGAGATGATGGCTGAGGCTGGAGGAAGGGCAGGGGATGTATTAGGATAATGTTTGGAGGCAGCAGAGCTAATTTTGCCCACTTGTTTTTAGCCTTAATAGAGAGGTCAGCCGCAAATGTTCAAGGTTCCCTGGAGGGTATCACTGTAGAATAGGTTACTTTATGATCCTTTGCCCATAGCCTATAGCTTTAGATGCCCAAAGCAACAGGAAAAGCCTCACTTAACAATTTTAGTATGTGTACAACATTCAATAAGTTTTATTTTTCAGCTTGCTTTTAAAAAGTCATACAATTTCATTTATGGATACCATATTAAGCATTTCTCTATTTTTGGATAATTTTTTTCTGATTATTTTCCCTATTATAAAAAATGCTAAAATAATCACCTTTATTCTTTATGTACTCATGTTAGTATTTGAGTAGAATAGATTCTTACAAGTAGGATTGCTGATCTTGTTCAAATTTTTGGATGCCTACTATCAAATTGCTCTCACCAAAATTTGAAAAAATTTACACTCCCAGTACCAATTTCCTCATACCCTTGATAATATTCAGTGTTATAAAGTTTTAAAACTTTTGCTGAGGACTTCTGCTCCCAGAAAGATGAAATAGATGTATTTTTCTCTATCTGACTGCTAAGTACAACTAAAAACTCTGGACATTTTGTATGAAGCAAAAATAGACTTTGAAACCAGCCAGAGACCTTGGAGCCTAAGAAACAACATGGAGTAACTTTCCTGCAGTGTCAGTGGAGACCATGTGAGGAGACTGGACTTCCATTCCCACCTGGCAGTAATGCGGTGTCCCTCCACTTCCCTGCTGAGGTATTGTTAGAGGTCTACTGGAGAATCAAGATTTTTACCACCGTCCAGCAGTAACAAGACCACTGCCACTGCATTGTCAGTGGAGGCCATGTGAGGTACCAGAACTCCTACCCTATCCAAGCAGTAACAAGGAGCACCGCACCTTTGAGTCTCAGTGGAGGCCAAGTGGGTCATCTGGACTTTTACCTCTGTCTGGCGGTAACAAGGTTTGATTACAAGTAACAAAGCATTAACAAGGAACAATGGCACCCTGCCAGAGTAGTGTCAGAAAAAGCCAGCTAAAACAGAAGGCTTAAATAAAATCCATTTTCTCATCACAAAAAGGCGCAGGTTTCAATAAAAAAATTACTATACTAAGAACCAGGAAGATCTCAAAATGAATTTAAAAAGACAATCAATATGGCAGTTCTAACTTATGCCATAAGACAAGAAAAGGAAATAAAAGGTATTCTGATTGGTAAGGAAGAAAAAAAGCTGCTTGTTCTTGATGACGTGATCATCTATGCAGAAAATTCAAAAGAATCAACAAAAAAATTCTAGAACTAATAAGTGATTATGGTAAGGTAGCAGGATACAAGGTTAATATATGAAAGTCAATTGCTTTCCTATATACCAGCAATGAACAAGTGGAATGTGAAATTAAAAACACAATACCATTTACATTAGCACTGTCCAAAATGAAATATGTAGGTATAAATCTAACAAAACCTGTATAAGATCTATGTGAGAAAAACCGCAAAACTCTGATGAAAGAAATCAAAGAACTAAATAAATGGGGAGCTATTCCATGTTCATAGGTAGGAAAACTCAATATTGTAAGGTGTCAGTTCTTCCCAACATGGTCTCTAGATTGAATGCAATTCCAATTAAAATCCCAGTAAGTTATTCTGTGGATATCAACAAACTGATTCTAAAGTTTATATGGAGAGGCAAAAGATCCAGAATAGCCAACAGAGTATTGAAGAACAACAAAGTTAGGGCTTTCAATACATACAAGGCAGTATGTATTGGTGAAAGAATAGATGGATCAATGGAACAGAATAAACAGCCCAGAAATAGACCCACCTAAATATAGTTAACTTATCTTTAACAAAAAAAGCAAAGGCAATACAATGCAGCAAAGACAAACTTTTCAACAAATGGTGCTAGAACAACTGAACCTCCACGTGTAAAAAAAAAGGAATCTAAACACAGACCATACACCCTTCACAAAAGTTAATGTAAATGGATCACAGACCTATATGTAAAATGTAAAACTATAAAACTCCTGGAAGATAAAACAGGGAAAAATCTAGATGACCTTGGGTTTGATGATTTTTAGATACAACACCAAAGGCAAAATATATGAAAGGAAGAATTGATAAGCTGGACTTTATTAAAACTAAAACCTTCTGCTCTGCAAAAGATACTGTCAAGCTAATTAAAAAAACAAGCCAGATTAGGAGAAAATATTTGAAAAAGATATATCTGATGAAGGACTGTTACCCAAAATATACAGAAAACTCTTAAAACTCAACAATAATAATAAAAAAAAAAAGATTAAGAAATGGGTAAAAAGAGGGCGTAACAGTGAAATGTTTAACAGGCCCAGGTAGGTAGATTTGTTATTTTAATTGCTCCCACACACCACAGTCTTCCAGGGGACAGGTTGCTTGCAGTTCAGAGCTCTGCTGCCCCAGGGGAACCCATCCATCAGTGGAGCAGGCAATGTGAGGGCTGGGAAGGGGAAAAAACAAAAACTAAACAAACAGAAAAAGGACAAAGACCTAACAGATACCTCACAAAAGAAGATATACAGATGGCAACTAAGCATACAAAAAGATGCTCCAGTTTATATGTTATCAGGGAAATGTAAATTAAAAACAACAATGAGATACTACAACACAGCAACAGAATGGCCAAAATCCAGAATACTAACAACACCAAATGTTAATGAGGATGTGGAGCAACCGGAACTCTCATACATTGTTGGAATGAATACAAACTGTATAACCACTTTGGAAGACAGTTTGTCAGCTTCTTACAAAACTAAACATATTCTTTTAGCAGGAGGAGGAGAAAAGGAAGGGGAAGAGAATGAGGAAGAGGAAGAAGAAGAAAAAGAAGAGCAAGAAGAGTAAGAGGTAGGAGGTATAAGGAGCTAAATGGAAATTTTAAAACCTAAAAATACAATAACCATCAGTGGATGGGCCCAATGGCAGAATGGAGGGCACAGAAGAAAGAATCAGTGAACTAGAAGATAGGACAATAGAAATTATTTAATCTGAACAAAAGAGAGAAAATACACTGAAAAAAATTGATCAGGTCCTCAGTGTCCTGTGGGATTATAACAAAAGATCTAACATTTGTATCATCAGAGTCCTGGAAGTAAAGGAAAAAGAAAACAAGACTGAAAAAGTACTCATATAATAACTAAAAGGTTCCCAAATTTGTCAAGAGACATAAACCAACAGATTCAAGGTGCTGTGAAGATATTTTGTAATTAAAGTCCATAATCAGTTAACTTCAAGTAAGAGAGATTGTCTGGATAACCTGGTTGGGCCTGATTCAATCACTTGAAAGGCCTTAAAAGCAGAGCTGAGGTTTTCCTAATCAAGAAGAAATTCTACCTGTGTACAGCAGCTTCAGACCGTGCCAAAGAGTAGACTTGTAGAATGAATGCCTTATCTGCTATCATGGGATTCTACACAACAGTGCTTCTGATAAAGGAACTCATTTCAAAGCAAATGAAATGCAGCAATGGGCCCATACTCATGGAAATCGCTGGTCTTGTCATGTTCCCCATCAACCTGAAGCAGTTAGTTTGCTGGAATAGTGGAATGGCCTTTTGAAGACTCAGTTACAGCACTGGCTAAGTGACAATACCTTCCTGGGTTGGGGCAATGTCCTCCAAGAGGCAGCATATCCTCTAAATCAGTCTCCCATAACCAGGATTCACAGGTCCAGGAATCAAAGGGTGGCAACGGGAATGGCTTCACTCACGATTATCACTGATGATTCACTATCAAAGATTTTGCTACCTAACCACACAAACTTATGTTCTGCTGGTCTAGGCTGGTCTAGAGGTCCTAGTTCCAAAGGGAGGAATGGTTCCACCAGGAGACACAACAATGATTCCACTGAAATGGAAATTGAAACTGACATCTGGCCACTTTGGGGTCCTCATGCCTCTGAATACACAGGTAAATAAGGGGTTATTCTAGTGGCTGGAGTGATTTATCCTGATTAACAAGGGAAATTGAGTTGCTACTATACAGAAAGTAAAGAAGAATATACAGGAGATACCCTAGGGCACCTGTTAGTACAGTCACTTCTCTTTATTTGTGGTAGTTATGTTCTACAAAGCCCATACAAACACTGAGTAGTAAATATTGAACCATTGTTTCCAGGGGAAATATGTCTGTATTTCACATGTATACATACATTTCTCACATAGATTACAATCTTAAATCCTAAAACAACTCATCCTGGTAAATTTCATTTTCTTTATTTCACAAAAGGAAAAATGCTACAACTATTTCAAAAAGTTTCATTTTTTTGTAAAGTGAAAATGAGGTTCAGAAATGTTAAGTGACTTGCCTGAGGCCACCCCACCAGCAGGTGCCAGAGTTGGAATTCAAACCCTGTCCAACTGGCCCCAGAGCTGGAACTTCTTGTACTATCATTGCATTGTCCTACTGGCTATATCTTCTGGTTATCTTTTTTTTTTTTTTTTCCCAAGGTACGCGGGCCTCTCACTGTTGTGGCCTCTCCCGTTGCGGAGCACAGGCTCGGGACGCACAGTCTCAGCGGCCATGGCTCACGGGCACAGCCGCTCCGCGGCATGTGGGATCTTCCCGGACCAGGGCACGAACCCATGTCCCCTGCATCGGCAGGCGGACTCTCAACCACTGCTCCACCAGGGAAGCCCCGTCTGGTTATCTTTATATTAGAGCTGCAACAAAAAGCAGAGTGTAGCCTTGTGTATAACCTAACTTAGAAACATGCCCAGAAATTGATTCAAATTTTTCTCTGCTCTGTCCATACCTGCAAATGACCACAAAAGCCTGCTAGTCTTGATTGGAGGATTATAAGGGAATTCAAAAATACAGAATCCCTGAATAATGAGGGTCAACTGTACTATCATGCCCAGAGAAACAGAATGTATAGGATTATATAAATATGTATAAATATAAATAATATGTATATATGATTTATTATAAGAAATTAGCTCATGCAATTATGGAGGCTAAAAAGTTCCATGATCTGCCATCTGCAAGCTGGAGACCCAGGAAGGCCGGTGGTGTAGTTGTAATCTGAGTCTGAAGACCTGAAAACCAGGAGAGCCAATGGTATAAGCTCTAGTTCAAGGCCAAAGGCCTGAGAACCAGGGGAACTAATGGTGTTAGTCCCAATTCAAGGGCAGGAGAAGACCTATGTCCCAGTTCAACAATCAGGCAGAGAAGGTGAATTCTCTCTTTCTCTCCTATTTTGTTCTATTCAGGCCCTCAATGGATTGGATGATGCCCATCCACATTGGGGAAGTCAATCTACTTTACTCACTTTACCGATTTAAATGCTAATCTCATCTGGAAACACCCCTAGAAACACATCCAGAAATAATGTTTAATAATGTGACCCATCAAGTTGACACATAAAATTAAGCATCATATCCTGTAATTAAATCAATGGAAAGCTGTAAAAAATCGAATTCAGCCAGGACCACTGATGGCCCAGACCCTTCAGAAATGAAGATTTGGGTCACTTCACCAGGTAAATAACCACGACTAGCTGAGGTGCTTGCTGAGGGCCAAGGGAATATGAAATGGATAGTGTAAGAAGATAGCTATAAATACCAGCTACAACCATGTAACCAGCTGCAGAAATTAGGGCTATAATCATTACGAGTGTTTCTTCCTGGTTTTGTTATAAATATTTTGTATATATTTTAAGCAATTATTTTTGTTTTCTTCCCTCTTATTCCTTTATCATCTAAGATATATTAATGACAATTAACTTTATATCACATTTTTAAGAATATCAAAAAGAAGAGTGAATATTACCCTAGGATTTTGCATCCTCTTCTGGAGAAAGGGTTAGTGTGTTTGGTTGTATGGAGTATGTGTGATGTCGGGTGGATGTACGATTCCGTTGATGTCTTTATGTGGAGGTTAAGTATGGTTTATGGAGTTGTGTGTGTGTGCCAAGTAGACAAATAGTGGACTGTAATGGTCTTTTTGACATGTCCACTTGGCTAGGCTATAGTCCCCAGGTACTAAATAAAAAATCCATGATCCATTAAAGTTGACTTAAAGTAAGGGCAGTTGTCCTGGACAATTTGGATGACCCCATTCAATCAACTGAATACTTAAGGTGGAGCTGAGGCTTCCTTGAAGAAAAAAAAGTTCCACCTTTGGACAGAAATTTCCGCATATGCCTGAGTTTCAGCTGCCCTTCATGACAGCCTGCCCTGTGTATTTTAGACGTGCCTAGACAGCCCCCACAATCGCATAAGCCAACTCCTTGCCATAAATCTCTTAATATATGTCTCCTACTGGTTCTGCTTCTCTGATATACGTGCCAAAAGAGAATTAAGGCTGCAGATAGAATTAAGCTTGCCATTCAGCTGCAGCTGACTTTAAGATAGGGGGCTTTAGCTTAGATTACCCAAGTGAGCCCAATGCAATCTGATGCAGCATGAGAAAGACTGGACTGCCATTGCTGCTGTTGAAGGTAGCAAGGAACCATGATCCAAAATGGTGGCAGCCTTTAGAAACTGGTGTCGATGAGGAAACTGATTCTCCCCTCAGCTTCCAGAAGGAATGCAGCCCTGCTGACATCTTGATTTTAGCCCAGTGAAACCAACTTCAAACTGCTGACCCCCCAAACTGTAAGATAATAAATTTCTGTTGTCTTAAGCCACTAGGTTTGTTTGGTAATTTGTTACAGCTACAATTAGAAACAAATATACCAAATATATGAAGTCTGTCTTAAAGTTTTCCTTAGACTCAGAGAGCGATATAGATACATACACATATATAGTTTAGAAATATATATAGTTTATAATTATATTGTTTATATATAAATATAATTTAGATTATAAATATATAAATTATTAATATGAATTTTGATATAAAAATTATAGCATTGACTTTATTCTTTATAAAAGAAATTCATAAAAATAATTACCATTAGGATTAGTCTCCCATAAGAGAATGTTCACATAGAAGCTTTCACTGAGGCAGTACAAGATAACAGATGTTAAGATTCACAGCAGAGCCCTCTATGAAGAATCAAGAATATGAAAGGGACAGGAAAGTATGGAGAGAAAAGAGACTGTCATGTGAAGACTCTCTTTGGAAGAAGATATTGCATGTGGTGTAGGGCTCAGCTGAGAGCCCCACCTCACCCCAAACCAAGGAAGCAAGGAGGAACCTGCCATACTGGGGGATGGGGAGCCTCCCCAGAGCTTTAGGTGTTATTCCTGTGGGGGGAGGATAGGACTGGCTCCCCCTGAGGTCATAGAGATTAACATCCCCTGTGGCAGGTCCAAGAGTCGGATACTTGCTGGGATCTATATACCCAGAGCCTGACCCCCTATAGGAGAGAGTAAGCAGGCATGAGGTTACCATGGGTCCAGTCCCAGCACACCACCTGGAGAGGCAGAGGGGCAGTAAGTTACAGTCCACATATAGAAACTGAAGTGGCCACCTGATGTAAAGATGCATCTGTCTGGGACAAGGGACAGTGCCCATAAGAGAAAGGTTGGGATCAGGTTATAATGATACTCTGTTCCGATAATATCTTTCCTTTCCCTTACTAGTCTCCAGACCTACTGCTTCCTGTTTCAACTTTTGGGGGTCAGGAACTGGCAGGGTAAGGGCGTTAGAGGAAGAGAAAAAAGGGAGGAGAGATTGAGATGAAGCCAACTATAATTCTAGAATGCTACAAGTCAGCCAAATTAAATCAACTAATAACTGGTACAGGCATAACATTTGAAGGTTCCCATCAATATTGATTTGCCCATTTAGTGAAATGTATATATCTGAGCCAAGGATGGATTGACAAAAGGGACGTGATCGACATAGAAAAGCAAACTCTCCATTCTATTCAGAACTTCCCAGAAAGATATAAGGAACAGAGGAAATTTTTTCACAAGAAAGGTACTTTGATGGTAGAGCAGAGTTCACTGGGTTTCCACAGAAGTTGGATTAAGGACCCACCTTTATAGTCAGTGTCCAATCAGAGAGCAGAAACCATATAGTTATCTGAACAGGGAAAATTTAATTTAAAAAGTTATTAACTACAGCAGAGGATTAACTAGAAAGGGAGAACCCTGGGGCTGATGGGGCTTACCCACAGAGGGAAGAAACTTGTAAGAGAGGCCCCCTTCCCAAGGCTAGGATTCAGTTTTTACCGAAGAAGTCCACCAGAGAAGATTTCTGTGCTGCTCGGGACCACAGCTGGTCCACAGGTGCTTGGAGCAGAGGCTGGCAAGCAAGGAATTTCAGCTGGGACCAGCATGCAAGGAATGATCTTCTGGGGTGGAGGCAAACAGAGCCTGGCAAACTGGAATCCTTGGCTGGAAGTCACTGGGAATTGGACCTCTGGGAATGCTACAAGGGAAAACCATCCACAAAAGGTGCCACACCTCAGAAGTTGTTGTAAAGCCACCAGAGATGCTGGGTGGAAGCCCCTGCAGAGAGGTGCTATGTTCTGTTGGCCACTGGGCTCTGCAGGCTGCCACACACGCTGCAGGAGCCTCGCCTGCAGAAGCTGGCCCACGAAGGAGGCTGCTAGAAGGAGCACAAATGGGTGAAACAGAAAGGGTGCCTTTCCTCCTTCAGTGTCCCTCCTGCGCCCTCTACTGACAAAGCTTAATATCCCGCCAGCTGCAAAGGAGAGATGCTTATAAAATCTAGCTCCGGAACACTGGATTTAGAGCTGAGCAGGCAAAAGGGTGGATTTAGAGCTGAGAGGCAATACCTTGATAACTGGAACACTGGCAAAACCATTCTTTTCCTGTGTTTTTGTTTGTCTGTTCATCAGACAAAATGGATCTGTAAATCAACTTCCCAGGCATCTAAACCCTAAGGTTTCTTTAGACACCACCATCACCACCACCATCATCAAAGAATTCCAGGGCAACAAAAACCAGTTTTTGAGATTTGCTCTAGGACAGATGCTTGCTTACATTATCTCCCTGATGCAGGATAACACAATCTACAGTGTTATATATTGAATAGTAAGCAGTATGTAAGTATATGCTACTGTTCTTCTTACTTTAACAAACATATGAGGAAACTAAAGTTCAAGAACACACAGCTAGTAACTGATGGATCTAAAATTCTAAGCCTAGGACCATCTCACGAGAAAATTGCTGCTGTGTTCACTAACTCAGCCTTTCGCACCAAGAGACTAATTTTTGTGTGATGTGCTAAGAAATTCCATGTTCTAGGCTAAAACGTGGTGCCTCAACTAAGGTCCTGCCTTTGAGAAATCCTGCTGGCAAGAATCTGTTACTTTTAGGACAACATCTTTTCCAAGAATGCGTTAAAAAATGAAATAGAAGTGCTGGTTTTCTTTAAGAAATTTGATAGCTTCATTGTGATTACACTTAAAGTATAGTTGTACACACATGTCCCCTGCTGGGAGATTTTATCAGCCTAACATCTATGGTGCAGTGAGTAAATGCTAGGCATTGCGCTAAGTTCTGTGCATGCCTTTTGCTTTGTAATCTTTGCCACAGCCCTGTGAGTACGGTTAGTAGTCCCATTTTCAGATAAGAAAACTGAACATTGGAGAAGTTGAATAATTTCACCAAGTTATCACATAAGTGGTGGCACTGGAATTTGAATCCAAAATAGGTCTAACTCCAGAGCTCAAGTTCATGATCATGAGGCCAGGGCCCATCCAGTTACCCTGTGTTGTACACTTCCTTTATTTCAAATATTCTATATTTTTAAGTTTTAAAAAAAAATGGGCTTAATACATTTTTCAGTTGCTTTTGATTAATAAAAGAGATTGCTCCCTTGAGATGATTAGACTTCTTTAAGAATGTTAAGCAGTCTTAGAGGGGGAAGCCCATTTCTAACCCTGTTAGATTAGCAGGGAAAGAAGAGTTTCTGTTATGGTGCCCCTTGCCCATTTTCATTAATTCCAAGTGAGGTAGGGCAGACATGTGGATACTTGACATGAGCAATTTACAGTTGTCTAGGATGAAGATAGCAGCTGATACGGCAAATATTTTGGCGAAATTATTTTTCATTGCCTTTCTTCTTACCCTACGTCTGGTTATTAGTAGCATCCCAGCCACAGAGCGGGCCTCTATGCAACTCAAGCAGTGATTCCTCTTGGGCCCCCCTTTATTTTTAGCCAAAAAAAGATCTCAGTGCCCATTTCTGTGACACTCAAACTAGAGCAAATCTATTTAAATATTTGCTTCACTTGGCATTCATGAAATTCTGTTTAGTTAAATTATCTCATTTATATAACATGTCTATCACGCCAAAAGTATCTGATTGTGAAAAAGGTAGGAACAAACAGAATTTTAAGAATTTAATATCTTATATTTTGTTTTATCAAATAAAATTATGCATATCTAGCCATAATTTTAAATGAAAACTATAGATTCCTAAGTGCCTTCCATAGACCTTTCAATCTATGGACATGGGTCAGTTATAATATCTTCCTGGGACTTCAGGCAGCTACATGGCTAGGTCCAAAAGTTGTAATTACTAAAAGTTGGTAATTACCGTTCTAACTAATGGAAATTTCACCTTGTGTAATTTCCCCAATTCTCACACTTCTCTGTATAAACTCCACTTTTCTGTTCAAGTATCACACCACACGATGGCAGCCTTGTCTCTCATTTCCTCTTCTGTATTTTCAAGGAGGGATCCTCATTGTTACTGAATGAGTAGTAAGTTTGGGAAGAAACCAACTGATTCAGACCGAAGTTTCTGGAGGACACTAGTAGGAAAAATAGTGTGGGCCCTTATTTCCTTATTTATGGAACTGAATAGATCTCCAAACTCTGATTTATGATTCCAAAGGTGACTTGCCACTGAACTTGAATCTGCGAAGATTGTGAGAAAAGGATGATGGGACAAAGCCTTCAGGAGCAAGCTGACCAGCACAGGTGAAGAGTAAGGAAGTAATGAGGGAGGGCATGAAGTGAGGTGTTCCCAGCATTTCCCCAAAGGAAGGTAAGAAAACAAGCTCAGCAAACCTCTTTGAATGTTTGAGGGTCTCCAGGGCAAAAGAAATTAGGGAGATTGTGATGGAAGTTATAAATGACCTAGAAAACACTGGTTGTGTTCAATTTCCATAGAAAATGTACTAAATGTACTAGAAAATGTACTAAAAAAATGTACTAAAATGTACTAGAAAATGTAGAAAATGTACTAAAGAAAATGTACTAAAATCAATCATTATGTATAGAAAATGTACTAAAATCAATCATTATGTATAAAACTAGAAAATGTACTAAAATCAATCATTATGTATAAAACTACCATCTCAGAGGAAAACCAGAAAGCATCAATTCCTAATGAAAGTAACTCTAACAGCTCCTCCCACGAAAAATACAAAAACACTCCAATCCAATCAGGGCATAGTTTCAGAGGAAAATCAATAACTAATCAGTAATATTGTAACTCTTCTGAAGAAAAAATAAGATGATAGGAAGATAACAGGTTCTTCCCTGGTGGCACAGTGGTTAAGATTCCGCCTGCCAATGCAGGGGACATGGGTTTGATCCCTGGTCCGGGAAGATCCCACATGCCGCGGAGCAACTAAGCCCGTGCGCCACAACTACTGAGCCTGCGCTCTAGAGCCCACAAGCCACAACTACTGAGCCTGCATGCCACAACTACTGAAGCCTGCACGCCCTAGAGCCTGTGCTCTGCAACAAGAGAAGCCACCGCAGTGAGAAGCCCGCACACCACAACGAAGAGTAGACCCCGCTCACTGCAAGTAGAGAAAGCCCGTGTGCAGCAACAAAGACCCAGTGCAGTCAAAAAAATAATAATAAAATAAAATTTATAAAAACAAAGAAAAAGAAAGATAATAGTCTGCATGGTGTCTAAAATAGGGGAGACAGAGAAGAATTTAAAATGTCTTGCAGCATTGTTTAGGAGAGAAGGTCTTGACTGCATTACTTATATATTTGGTCCATTTGAAGTGAATGTATTTTTTCAGCTTTCTTGGAGTTTCTTCTGTTTTTCTTTCTCTAACTTGATACTTCCCATATCAATTTTCAGGCTTTCTTCTTTAAAGCAAGTAAAACTTGTTAATTATGTTGATTAAAACTTCTATAGCTCTATTCACAGATGTAGAGAACAAATGTATGGACACCAAGGGGGGGAAGTGGTGGGGGTGGGCGGGGGAGGGGTGGTGGGATGAACTGGGAGATTGGGATTGACATGTATACACTAACATGTATAAAATAGATAACTAACAAGAACCTGCTATATAAAAGATAAAATAAAATTCAAAACAAAAAACTATAGCTCTATTAATTTTAACTGCTTTATAGTTCAATAAATCAGAGAGATTTATAGGGATATCCTCTCTGATCTAAATTTGTCAATTTCTCATCATCAATTTTGTTTTTGTTTTGACAATATTAATATGGCTACTGGTTTTTAATGTTTAACATTTTTCTGGAATCATTTGCATTTTTTAGCTTTCACTCTTTCTGTTCTTTAAATGTAAAGAAGATTTTGCAAACAATATAGTTCTCTTGGTTTTTTTATTTTTTATTTTTTAATCCACCAGAACAATCTCTATTTTTTAACTGGTGATCTTAATATATTTATAGACAGAATATAGTTGAATTATTTTTAATCTATTACTATATTTTCTGATTTTTTGTATGTGAGGTTAATCTATTTACATGTATTATGTTTACTGGAAATTTAGAATTTGTTTCCACTATCTTACTTTATGATCTCTTTTGCTCTACTATTTCTGTGTTTTCTTTCTCTCTTGACTTTACATCCGTTTGTTTTGTTGTTTAATTTTGGCCTTCTATTAGATGGGAATTTATAGTCTATTTTTTACTTTTTATAATAGCAATAGTCTTCTAGTGATCTTATTTAACAACTCAACAATGTCTAACGTTCAGCATACCTTAACTCCTCTTTTAAACAATACAAATCTAAGGACACTCTTTTTGCATCAGACTCCACTTTGCTCTCCCAACTTACTTGAACTGCTAAATAGCATGACAGGATTTCCAGAGTAGAAATCAAGTAGATAACTTTCTCACCACTAGAGGGCAAGATGCATTTTCAAAATAATTTTTTATTTTATATATTTCAAAATAATGTTATTATTTATCTAAGTTGTGAATTGAATTATTAATCAAATGACCAAGTAAATTTTGTTTCAAGAAGGTGGCCTAAAAACATATTTACCTCCTTAGTCTTTCAAAATTCAATTAAACTAACAGAAGAAATATAAATAAAAATTAATTCAGAGCACTAAAAAGGAGTCTATGATGCCAGAAGACTAGAGCACTGGAGAATTTCTGAACCGTATAAAGGAAATGTCACACTACAGTGTTAATTTTGAGGAGGGATGGGATGGCAGGAGGTGGGGGACTAAAGGAGACTTCACTTTGTGTATGTTTGTGTTGTCTGAATTTCTACTGAGAAATGTATTCATGTATTACATGTGTCGAATGAAAGATTACGTAGTCACTTTAAAATAAACTATATGGATAGAGGTTTGATGATAAAACCTAATAGAGCTGAGGATCTTTGAAACCCATGCATTTGACAAATGTCAAGAACTTCTTCAAAACGGAGCTAAAATCAGAGACAGTGGAGATCCTTAATCCATGTGGAAATTATTTTTGTTACTAAATAAAGATATGACTATATATTTTTCGAATGGATAGCCAACTGTCTCAATACCATCTATTGATAGTTTATCCTGTTCCAACAGAGTTGAAATGTCACCTTTATCACTTTGTAGATTTCTTTAACTACATGGATATGTATTTTCTATTCTTTTCCACTCATATTTTTGCCCATTCCTGCCCGAAGTATACTTCATTAATTATTATTGCTTTTTAATGTGTTTTTATATCTGGCAGTATAATATTCCCTCTTTTGCAAAATTGTCTATGTTATGCTCTTGCGTTTTCTTTTTCAGATGAAATTTAGAATCTGATTAATTTCATTAAAAAATTATTGCTGGCTATTGATTGGGATAACATTAAATTTATAGATACAATTGAGGAGAAATGACTTCTCTATACCACTGAACTTTCCAGCCAATCACTTGCTTCTCTTTTCTCTCCATCTTCTGTCTCCATGTCGGCTTTGTTACCTCCTAGTGATTATCATTCTCTGCCTTACAGAAGAGGATACATCAGCCTGTTGCCCTCATTTCACACCTTCCCAGTTTCACTACCAAAAAAGGAAATTGTTCTTTTTCCTAGCTGCATCTCAACAAACAAAACTCTTTGATTTGACTTGGTCATATGTCCTCTTCCCAACCAATCACAGGAGCCAGGAAAGTGGAGTCGTGAATCCAATCAGGAGACATAAATCACACAGTAATTTGAGCAGAGACGGTACAATGTAATTCTTATCTATAACAGGGGATTGGAGTATTGCGGAATTGGCTAGTGTGAAATAAAGAAAACTCTAAGGAATACAGGAATAGTGCAAATAAGGAACAGATGCCACCTCTAGGTCTGAGATGGAACACCCAAGAGAAAAGCCCTCCATGGCTGAGCTCCAGACCTTGCTGGAGAGGGCATGGCCATGGCTTACCAAGTGACACAGAATTTGCTATGATACTTGACAGAAAAAATTCACTAGAAACTGGCCCTGGGTGCTGGGGAATGTAGTTCACAAGGTGATGACTGACTGGAGGCAATATCCTACAATACCAAGTGATGAGGAGATTTGGAGGTAGCTGCAGGAGCTAGGAACTGCGGGAGCTGCATGTTTTGCAGGAAGCAGACACTCAAGCTACTCACTTTGTAGGAGCCCCGTGCACTACAGGAACTTGTGACTACTTAGCTTCCATATGCACCTGTCTATGATAAATCAATGCTGTGTTTCTATGTATTCTAGTAAGATACTGCTATCCTTCTTACAAGTGAACGTCTCACCTTTTCCCCAAAATGAGGAGACAGACTCCTAGGAGTCATTGTATCCACTGCTGCCTGTATTGATTAATCCTCAAATTCAGTCACAGTTCCACTGAATATTCTGTTACCTAAAGACTTGATTGTAAAGCTAACTTCTATAGTAAGTTGCACTGTGGCCTCAAAATATATGTCCAAGTCCTAACCCTCAGTACCTGTGAACATGACCTTATTTAGAAATAGGGTCTTTGGAGATATAATTAAATTAAGGATCTAGAGAAGAGATTATCCTGATTTAGAGGGGGCCCTAAATCCAATGCTACTTTTCCTTACATGAGAAGAAAGAGGGGGATCTGAGACACAGAGTGACACAGAGAAGACGATATGAAGATGGAGGCGGGATTGGAGTGATATGTTATAAACCAAGGAATGCCAAGGATTACCAGGCAGCCAGTCGCCAGTAACTAGGAGAAAGACATGGAACATATTCTTCCTCAGAGCTTCCCAAAGAAACCAACCCTGCCGATACCTTCATCTCAAAATTCTGTCTTCCAGAATTGTGAGAGAACAAATTTCTGTTGTTTTAAGCCAGCAAGTTTGTGGTACTTTGTTATAGCAGCCCTAGGAAACGAATACAACTTTGACAACTTCAATATAAAATAAAAATCGGAAGGAGAGAAAGGAAGAAAATGATTAGTAAATACAAATAAACACATGGATATAACAAGTCAATAGATAATATACAAAGATACTGCAGTCCCTGTTTCTGTAATTGTTCACAAGATCATAATTCGTATCTATGGCTTCCATTTTCCTCTAACCATTCCGTATTTCCCCGCCCTCAGTCAGAACCTCAACTGGTTGGGATCCTTTACTTCGTGAAATGACCCAGGTCTTCATTTTCAAAGGTTCTGAGTCCTCAAGAACCCTACTTTTTATTTTTGGTTGCTTTAATTTTTCATTATCCTTAATACTAGACATGCAAGTACTAAGACAATGCCCAGAAAATCTTTTGGGCTCCAGGCTGTCCTCCTTGCCTCCATTGTGTAGAATAAGCAAGCCAATTTCCCCTCGGTAATCAGGATCAATCACTCCAGCCAGTAGATTACCCCGTTTTTGCTTTTTGTTTCAGTGGTATAAGGAACCCCAAATGACCAGTTGATAGCCTCATCTTCCAATTTACTGGAACCATTGCATCTCCTGAAGGAAACATTCTCCCCTTGGGGACAAATATCTCCACACCAGCAGCAGTCGAAGTTTTTAGGTAAGGGAAGAAAAATCCTCAGAGTGAAAAGAGACACTCCCACTGCCATACCTTGATTCAAATGTATTCCGACTGTAGGAGGGAGAGTACCATATAATGGTCTCTGATTCAAAACATATCCGGTAAAACAGAATCCCATTTCTCCAGAGTGTTGCCTCCCAACTGGATCATAACAGTGTCATCAGTAAGTCATTTCACTTTTCAGTTAAGCCAGCTGCTTCCAAGTGATGGTGTATGTAGTAAGATCAGTTAATTTCATAGACATGGACCCATTGCTACACTTCCTTTGCTGTAAAACAAGCACCCTGATCAGATGCAGGGTTGTGTGTAATGTACCAGTAGTAGATAAACCATTTTGTGAGTTCACAGACAGTGGTGTTGGCAGAAACATTATGAGCAGTCAAGGCCAATTCATTTCTAGAACATGTGATTATTCCAATGAGGATGAATCTTTGCTCCCTCAATGATGGAAGAGGTCCAATGTAATCAACCTGCCAGATGGCTGGTTCATCACCCTGGGGACTGGGACTGTATCGGGGAGTCAGTGTTGTTTTCTGCTTTTGCCAAATTAGGCGCTTGGCAGTAGCATCAGCTAGGTGAGCCTTAGTATTGGAAAATCCAGGTTGCTGAGCACATGCACAGCCTGCATCCCTACAACTATGGCTACTTTGTTCATGAGCCCATTGAGCAAGCACTGGGGTGTCTAGGCAAAGAGGCTGGCTGACACCCACAGAGTGCACCATTTTATCCACCTGATTATTGAGTCTCCTCTACAGTGGGTACCTTTAATGTGCATTCAGATAGGACACAGATATCTTCACAGTCTGTGACCATTCAGAGAAATCCATTCATATACCTCTTCCCCATACTTCCTCATCTCCAATCTTCCAATCCCATTCCACCTAGAAAAACCATTAGCAACTGCCCATTCTGGTCATCTCTCACTCCAGACATGGTGAATAAACAAATATACAATTTGAATTATGCCCATTTAGAAGATTTTCCTTCACCACTGACTGTCCTTCAGACCCCTGAGTGAGGCTGGGGAAGCCACCTGTGCTGCAGGAAGTGGATTCTAGAAAAACCTTCCATGCTTCAGGTGCCTGGCAGGGAAGCACACTGGAACCAGGAAGCAAAACGTTTTCCTCCTTCAGTGTTGCTCCAGCACTTTTTCTACTGACAAAGTGTAACACTGCGATAATTAACAAAAGAAGAATATTCGATGGGTCGAGATCTACCTTCACAGAACAGGCACAAAGACTGAATTTGGAACGAAGAGCCATAACTCAATTACAGTACAGATACTATATAGTCGCCTTAGCTCAGCTCAGAAACCCACTGCTCTATCTATCACTGTGGCTACTGCACGTCCCATTTGGACACATATTAGATTGGAGGTAGATAAAGAGTAGAAGTAGTTGCCCCAAATAGGAGGGAAGAGTATTCTTCCCAAAGTAAGAGGGGAGTTCTGGGTTGACAAAACAATAAATGTTCCCTTCACATCACCCTTGGCTGTTCGGTGTATACATACACACACACACACACACACACACACACACACACACACACACACACACACACACACACACTGATTTCTCCATAGCTATAGTTTCTCTTAACATAAAGCAATGATCCATACACAATTGACAATGTACTCAATCCCTACCCAGTGGGAGGCGAAAACTCAGTCATACCCAGCCCAAATTCAGGGTCTTTGGGTGTAGTCAATCTTGATCGGGTCCAAATGTAGCTAAAGGATGAATAATAAAATTTTCCCCAATGCACAAATATACAATAAAGGAGGTGGGAGATGGGATAACAAAAACTAACGAGAAAGGGCAAAAAGGAGATGCAATATGTGATGGCTGTGAGATTACACCGTATCCTGGTGGACAAGAGTAACAAGGGTAAGAAGCACCTCTCTTCTCCAGCAGAGGACTGAGATATCTGGTGAGCCAATCAAAGCGCCAAGATTTCCTTTATCTATTATCCTGAAAGACCATGCCTTAGAGGAATAGTGAGAAGGAATCTCCTGGGACTGCCCCAGCAAGCGAATTCATCTTTCTACAGAGACAGAGACTGGGACATTGTCTTTGAGACAGCATACCAGGAGATGCCTTCTGCCAGGTTGAGGATTTTCTGGCTATACCTTCAAACAGTGTCCTTTGGAGGAAATCCATTAGCTTGTTAACAGAAATCTCACTGAGATGTAAGCTTTGAATATGGACTCTGCCCTTCCTGCTTCTCTCCCTTGGAAACTGGCCTGGCCTCTGTATCATTCTCCCTAGATCTTAGTTCACTGTCTTTGCCACAGACACTACGCTATCTGAGCGCAGAGGGAGGGAACAGCTGGGGTCATAAAGCCAGGTTACAGTATCACATTCTGTCCTATAAGTTGCACACTACTCAACTGGCATAATGGGAGGAATTACTTTTTCAGTTGGTGTACAGAGTGTACAGCAGGAGATATTCGAGTAGAATCCTGAGAAATGAGGATCCCCAACTCCACTGTTCTGCTGGGACTCTGCATTCCTAGTTAGTATGTTAACTTTATGTGGGGCAGAAAATTTTGTTGTTTCAATTGGCAGAGTAGATATTATCTAATCCCTACCAGTATAGGATAACTAAATCACTGGCAGAAAGGACTCCTCTTCACAATGCTGTCTAAGTACCACCCCACTATTGCCTGTCTCTTCAGAAAGGTGTGCTGAACCACAGTTTGTCTCTCTCAAAGCACTAAGGGAGACAAGCAGTAGCCAACATATTCCAATAACCTGATTTTTTCTTAACCAAGTTCATAAAGCTGGAGCCTTAGTGGGCATAACTGTGGTGAAGGATCAGTGTTTTGGTTTGTTTGTTTTTATTTACCAACCCAACACAGACAAGTGTTTTCATAAATACAAAACTGCACGCTTAGATGTCACAGTAATGTCAGATTATTGAAAGTTTCAAAATGCTCCTCTTGATTTCTATACCTATTTTATTGTTGATCAGTAGTTTACAAACTGGCTTTTGTCTATAAATCACATTTTTAGTAGCACATATCTAACTGATAAGGTTTACTGTTTTCCCAGCCTAGATATCAATTTCTGTATTAATGGAGAGACTTGGTTCAGAACATACGCTGTATATTCTAATCTTACCTGGCACCTGAATGATGAATAATATTATAATCTTACCTGGATCTTGAATAATGGAGCACATTATAAGACCAGTGAAGCCCATGGGCTTTATCTCATTGTCTTACCTCTTTCATCTTGAAATGAATTCCTGGGTCAGAGGAATGGTGTTTGAGCTAAAGCGTTCAATGAGTCTATGGAGAACGGTGCCTGCAGTAAAATCAAACCCAATTCCAGAATAAGGAAATACTGTAATGAGACAGATTGTGGACTGATCTGTGACAAAAGGGGGCCCAAAGCAACTGACATGCTTGATACCAGGTATATTGCTGGTCTCCTGCAGGGAGGGCGCCTCATAAAGACCAGTCACCATTGCTGTAAAGCTGACTTTTCAGCAGTGGCAGTAATCGTTGGGACAGAGCCTTTCCCCTGCCACTTCCTTGGTAAATCAGACCATGCCACTCTACAGCTTAAACCCCTTCACTTCCACTAGCACTTGAAAGAAAATCCAAACTCCCTCCTGCATGGTCTGCAAGGCACTGAAGGTTCAAGGCCTTAGTTTCTCTCCAACTTCATCTCGTGTCCTCTACCCCTAGCTCTGATCATGATGCCCCATCCACTCTAATACTCCAGCACAGCAAATTCTAGCCCATACTGTTCCCTCCGCCTGGAACACTGTGTGCATCCCTTCCACTCCCATCCCTTTCAGATAACAGTTAAAATGTTACTTCCCGTAACAGTTAAAATGTTACTTCCCCAAAGTCATCTCCTCACTACCCAGCAGACATTACTCTCTAACCCAGCCTCTTCTTCATCACACATATTCTTGTTCCTTTTCTTCATTAAATAATTATAATACAAGCTATAATTATTGAATATTATTCAAAAAATAAATTAGTAAAGAAAATGAAACAAAATGGAAGTTTCATAATTCTACAGTGCTTTTAAACGTCAGATATTTTACTGAACAGTCAGAGTGGGAAGCAAAAGATCTAGAGGCATCCTTGAAGACCCCGTAAGTAGTGAAACACTCAAATGGTTGTCTACTCCCAAATCCCCCAGAAGTCAGCCCAAGTCTTTCAAAAGGACTGTGGTGTTATCATTTTTCATGCAGGATTCACACCAATCAGAGGCCAGGTACTCATGAGCCCGCCTCATGGCCTTTTATTAAATTAGAGCTGCCCACTGGCCTCATCCAGGGCCAGAGGCTTCTGACTGCAGCCCAGCCCTAGAGCAGAGGCCTGTGCCGGCCTGGGAGTGGGGCTCTGGGGGCGCCGGGGGGCGCCGAGGGGCCCCGCGCTGCCTGGAGTTCCCAGGGCCGTTACTCGGGTCTCGCTCCCACAGGCAGCACCTTTCACGTCACCCCGCGAGGGTCCTCGAGGACCCCAGCGCAGCCGTTCAAACGGGCGAATGTGCACCCCTGGGAGTCCCCCGGGTCAGTTCACGGCTACTTGGGAGCACAGCCGAGGAAGGGTCTCAGTCCCAAGCGCCCAGCTTCCACGTGAGCCGAGCCGCCGCTGCTCCTGCCCAGCGCCCCAGTCCCAGCCTGCAGCCGCCCTCTCCCACCTCGCATCCTTCTTGGATCCGGCTACGCCGCTTAGAAGCCTCGGAAGTGCCTCCCGGCTCCCAAGGCAGAATCCTGATCGCAAACCCAAGCTGAGTAAGGAATATCGAAGGGACAGGCGACAGAAGTTTGACCTAAACTCCCTGCGTTATCTATCTATCTATCTATCTAATCTATCAATTTACCCGTGTATCCATTCTTTCATCTTTCATATCCTATCGCTCTATTTTAGGACTAGGATTAGAATTCATTCATGAGAGTTTGATCGCGAAGTCGTAAATTAACGCGAAAAAGCGAAGTAGGACTTTTTCACAGAAAATGTCTTCGTTAGAATTACAAAAAAAATAGTTCTTAGGGCTAGCTTCGCTAATTATGTTGAATGGTGGACCTTTTCTATAAATTGAATGAGCTAACGAAAGTTCCAAGGTTTTGGCAAAAAACAAAAAACCCTAAAATCCGTTTATATTATACTTTACGCCAGAAATTACGTGCTCATGTTTAGCTACCAGCTAAAGATGTACAAGGGATACATAGTTTTCTCGAAATCTTTTCAAGCGGTTCTCAATCATAAGTCTACCCTAGTCCACACCCACCAGCCCCACCTCGCCAAGCTTTCCAACAGGCCGGGCCGGACCTGGGCACCAGGAAGGAGGAAAGGAAAACGGAGGAAGGGGCGGGGAAAAGTGACGGGAGCAGTGAGAGCCGGAAGTGGTTGGCTAGCGAGGAGCCCAGGAGGGCCCTGTCCGGCGGCGCTCTAGCTTCCGCGCGCTGTCTCTGTGCTCCCCCGCGTCTCGTCTATTTATTGTCGCGGGGAAGCAGCGGCCGCCCTGTACCCGGAACAACAAAGCACGAAAGACTGAGCCCGAGCCTCGGGGGCTCCTAGCAACGGGCCGGGGCGGGAGTTCCATGGAGACTGGGGAGCGCGCCCGCCTCATCATTATCCTTGTCCTCCAGCTTATCCTTCGCGCCCGCCGCAACCGGCAGCAGCGCTGCCGCCGCGTCCTCTGCCGCCGCCCGCTCTTCCCACGGTAACCCCGTCGGCGACCCTGGGCGGGGGGAGCGCGGGCGACCGAGCTGCCTGAGTGCCGGGTGCGGGGCGACTTGGCGCGGGGCTGCGTGTGCGGAGCCGGGGCCGTGCTGCGGGTGGGGTGTGTGCGGGCGGATGCCTGAGGGAGAGGCGCTCTGATGTAGGAAATTGGTCCGGGGGCCGAGGGAGGGTCCAGTTCTTAGGAGGACAGGGTGATATTTGGGGGTCTCATCAGGGATAACGGGTTGGGGGTGGGGCGTCACTGCCTGGGAGCGTTATCCAGCGAGGTGTAGGATAAGAAAAGAGGTATTTTATTTTTCCTGTTAGCCACCACTGGGAAAGACAGGAGAAGGGAGATTCCCCATCCGTCTCTATTGGAGCCCTCCCCCAGGGGAAGAGAAATCGTGCAAAGATGCTAGCGGGTCCGTTGCTTCCCAGAAAACTTCCAACGGCCTTTGCCGCGGCGGGCCGGCTCCCAAATAGCACCTTCGTCGGTTCCTGGTTCTGGCAATGCCAACAGCCTCGCTTTATGTTATTATTAGTAGTAGAATTAACCGAAATTAGACTTGATGAAGAAGGATCTGGAACTGAGGAAGATAAAATGGATAGTAGGTAGGGCTAAGCAGGGTTGAGAGTCGGGATAAGCAAGCGCTTAGTGATAGCCAGTAGAAGCTCTAAAAGTAAATTTAATTGGGAATGACGGTTTTTAAACTCTCTCCTTCTGCCGAGATGTGCATCTGCGGGCTGTGTCAGTGTGCTCATTGCGATAGGATTCAGACTGCAGCCAATCCACATCTGTGAGCTCTCTGACTGCATCTGTCACTTGCAGTTCCAGAGCGACACTGGCAGTTAACCAGCCTTAGGCTTGTGTATTTAGGGTTAAGAACAATGCCTTAAAACTGGCTCAAGGAAAGAAACGGAAACAAGCTTGGTGTGATTATTGTGTGAAGAAATAATAACAGATTCCTTGGGGAAACTGGGAAAGAGAAATATGAGAAGGTTCAGCTCTTCTAGTACAATCTGCAATCTCTTGGAAAGTTTGAGAAAATGGCAGTTCATTCAAATCGAGAAAGGATTTTTATCACTGTGTGGTTTAAAGAATTATTCGCAGTTGATATGTTAAATGCCAGTTTATGCTATCTCTTTAAGCCTTACGTCTCTAACTATTTAATGGTTTTATGCTTTCCAAAACCATTCTAGGTCAGTAAATGAGGTTTTCCTGTGGCGTGCTGAAACGGCCATGTATGCATACTACAGTAATACTATTTTTGTGTCCAGTGGGAACAAAGCTCATTATATAAAGCTGAAGATTAAAGATGAAAATAAAATTGATAAATAACAGAAGCAGTGATGTCAACCACAGTTTCTATTTGTTCCTTACCTTTTTTGCTAAGTCTGGCTTGTCTTAAGCAAATAGGTTTCATCCTTGTCCCCCAGCCCGATTTTTTCGTAATGATCTGCCGCTCTGTGCTCTTGATTGGTTGATGCCGGAACAGAGTTTTTGACTTTGGCATTTTCATGGAATTGAGGTGCAGCATCTCTTATTACGGAATTTCATATATGTGCAAAGAGGTGGGCAGTTTCCTTTGACAAAGATGGGAAGTATAAACATTGGGAAACTTAAAATTGCATTTTAAACCTCTTAAGAAGAAAAACCTAATATTGTCATCTTTAGGTTAGTGAATCAAGGACTTTTTCTTAATCTCTTCATGTAGCTGTACTTCTGTGAATGTTGTTCTGGGGGGTGACCACACTTGAGGGTATTGGACGTTGAGTCCCAGGATTTTCTCAGTGTGTATGAGACTTAGTGAGTTCCCTCAGTCTCAGGGCTGCCATCACACTCACTTCGTTTAGATTTTATTTGCTGTTGCCTCTATCCCTTACCCCTTCTGTGTTTGATGGGGGAAAGGATTTAAGCCCCGACTTCCACCTTTATTAACAATCCCTGCTTTCCCTGCTCTCTGCTCCAACACTCCCAACGTTTTGTGTTGTCTTAGTTCCTCTCCTTACTTAATCACATCCCAATCAAAAGTGATTTTTTATGATATTTGTATTATTTCTGTTTCTTATGGAATTTTCAACATATGTCCTTGGCCTGTATATCCTTTTCATTAATGTTACTTTGTCTGTTGCATTTTCCTTCTTATCCCTCCCCTGATATGGAAAATGGAGTGATCATGTCAGATGCTCTGTATTTATTCTGAATACAACAGGTAAGAGCCTTAAACCAAGAATCAAGACTGCATTGAAATAAGACACGTAAAAATATTTGAACGTTTAGGAATAAAAGGTGTTTCAGAAGTCCAAGTGGTAACACTGTAATTGGAGATGTAGTCACTTTTTTAAAAATAAAAGAGTATTGTAGAGCCTGCTGTGTGTTTTTAATTGAACCTTAGATTTTCATAATTTGTACTCTAAAAACCTTTTCTTAACATCCATCTTTTCTGATCATTTTGCATCTGAATACTTGACTGAAATTACACTTTGCCAAATTAGAAGGAACAATTTAAGTGAGTCCCACAATTTTGTTTCATGTGGAAAATTGTCATTTCGAAATTTGTGTGGATGTATACATATATAGAATGTGCAGAGTTTGCTGTAAGGTAGAATGAATACATGCAAAATCTATAGCTGAATAGTTTTGGAGAGTGTTCTTTCTTAGCACGGATGTGGCACAGTATTTAAAAATCAGCAAATATTGTATAATCTAGTTGAGTGGGTATTAGTGCTGTTTTTAGGTGAGGAGGCCCGTAATTACCTGGTGATTGATTTCTTTCTGTTGCATCATAGACCATGTGATGAATTATTATTGCTATGAAAAATAAAGTGTAAATTGATTGTAGAATTGATAGTAGAATGTTTCCACAATGGCTCAACACCTGTAGTGCTTTGAAAATTTAGCTGTATTGTGACATTTGAATTAATAAATAAAGATTTCCTGAAATTTACACTCATGTTTGTTGTACCTTTAATATGTCTGATGCCACGGCAGGTGTACAAAGCTGGATGGAAGTGTTTCTCTTCAGGTGCTTTTTGTGCACTTGTAGATAGCAGAGAAATGACAGGCATAGATACTAAAACATGACAAACCTAAATTTGAATTTTAAATCCTTTATTACATACTGCCTGGTGCTATAGTTATTGATGTATGGATTTCATCATGCCTGCTAAATTAGAAGTTTCTTGGGGATAGGGACTGTAAGTCGCCGTCATATTGTATGTTCATGTTGCATATGTGTGTATTTTGAAGATTAATATATTAATAAAAGGATGTATATATATTTCATTTCTTTCACTTCAGGGACTTATCTAGTGGATGAGGGGAACCTTTAGGCATCTAATCTAATTAGGAATCTAATTCCTGATGCCTAAAATTAACTTTTTATACTGGCTGCAAATTCTAAACAGCAAAATTTCTCAAACATGATTAGGGCTTTTTTTTTTTTTTAACCAATTCAGATAATAAAAATAATGGTTTACTGCCTTGAGTTGATACAGTATTTGCTCTTGTTACATGACTGCCACTTCGGGTAATTTCAGAAGGGTGAAAGAATATATTTATCTGAGGTCTTTCCAGGCCACGTAGACAAATTTGATTTTTGTATTGTGACACAATTTATTTAGAAGAAAACTGGAGTGTATGTGTTTGTACAGTTGTGAAAAAGCAAGATTCCAGAAGTACGTCATTAGTGGAAAGGAATCAGGTCATATCAAAAATTGTACTTATCTGGTCTTATCTTGTGACTAAAGGGTGACAAAATTCACAATTTGGTTTAAATGGCTTGTTTTGTAATGGAAGGTGTGCTGCTGATGATCTCATTAAATGCTAAAAAAACACAAGGTGAATTCTGGGACAGTTCAAATCAGCCTTCATGTGGGAGTCCATAATGAAGCTGTTTGAAATTTCACCAAAAAAATGCAGCACAAAACTTTGGCTGGCGATTTTGACCATGCAGTATTCATCCATCAAGAAAGAATACTGAAAATCAGATTGCATCTGAAGAACAGTCTTCTCAGGACATGTGTGGATGACTCTTGGTACTATAATTGTGTTTACCATCATAGACTTCTGTCCATAGACCTTGATCCATGATACGTTTTTGTTTTTTAACTCACTAGGTGAGAACTCACAACATTTTGCAAGTCAGAATTTGTTTTTATTCACTAAATGGTTCCAGAGATCAGGCATTAACCTTTTTCCTTCTGATAAATTACAAGTATTTTCATTGTAAAACCAGTTTTTTTTGTTTGTGTTTGTTTGGTTTTTTGCGGTACGCGGGCCTCTCACTGTTGTGGCCTCTCCCGTTGCGGAGCACAGGCTCTGGACGCGCAGGCTCAGCGGCCATGGCTTACGGGCCCAGCCGCTCCGCGGCATGTGGGATCCTCCCGGATCGGGGCACGAACCCGCGTACCCTGCATCGTCAGGCGGACTCCCAACCACTGCACCACCAGGGAAGCCCTGTAAAACCAGTTTTGATCAAAATCAGTTACGCTTTCTTGGGATTAGGGTTAGTATAGCGCTTAAGAGTATGGACTCTGGAGACAGGCTGCCTGTGTTCAGCGTGGTGGCGATGCTGCTTGTTAGTGGTGTGGCCTTGAGCAAGTTTTTTCACTGCCTTCGTTCCCCAGTTTCCTCATCTTCAAAATGGGGTTCATATAAGTACTACCTCATAGGGTTGCTGTGAAAAGTAAGTGTAAAGCACTTAGCACACTGTTCTGCAGAGTTAGCTGAAAAAATACTAGCTGGTGCTTGACTCAGTGGTGTGAGGTGTAGTACATTAAAGGTGAACCATTAGACCACTCAGATGCTTTGTTTCTTTCCTTTGGAGGCTATTAAAACAGTGAAATTGTTTGTGATGCTGGCTATTGGACTCATCTCTGCTCTTAGGTCTTGGGAGAGGGAAGCACTTTTGTTTTAATTTTGGATCATCGCACAGACATCTGGTTATCACTTATGGCAGATGGATTCAGTAAAAAGAGACATCTCTGTTTCTTGGAAAAGGACGGCCAACAAAGCCCGGTCTGGCACCATGTTGCAGCTATTGAAATGCTATTTCCCTGTGGACTTCACTGCTTGTTTAGTTGTGTGGTACTTCTGAATAAAAGGAATAGACCCCAGTGGTTTCATTTAGCAGAATTAGCCCTTTTTTAGAAGACACTGTTTTTTACTTGTATAGCCTTAGGTGGTGGTAAACTTGAAACTTATTGGTGTCATTATCACTTGGGTTTTCTGTGTCACTATAAATGTGCTCTACATAGTAGCTTTCTTGTAATTTTAGAGGTAGCTGAAACTACTGCTGTGCTCCAATAATTCAAGTGGCTCAGGAATGACTGCATACGATTGCAAGATTATTTGTTTATGGTAAGGCTGACACCAAATACTGAGGCTGCCTAGTAGGGGATAACCAGATCATTATAGCTTTGTTTATTAGGCTGCTATTGAAATGGCTAACTTTTTAATGTTAAATCCAAATGTTTTAGTTTAGTTGTGTGGACCTTTGAAACTGTTGACTAGAAAATAAATATTTCTCTTAAGTACAATGTATCACAAACTGTTCTTTCCTCTATTGGCTAATATGTAGGTCTTGGTTTTTAGTTGAAATAATATTTTTTATAAAACATATAGAAGTTTATATAAAACATTATTAAAAGTATGTTTTGCTTTAAATATACAGGGATAAAGTTTTATAATCTTTCTTCTATATTGTGCAGTTTTTGTTTTAGTTGGTTTTTATAACCACCCCGCCAAGAAAATTGGCAAATATGCTTGTATTTAGAGGCATGACTTCTGTTTTCCTGATTGAAGAGAGTGACATTTAGTAGATACTGTTGATTTCATTGCGTACTAATAACTACATTGGCCAGAATAGATGAGGTACTGATATAATATTGTTAACATAATTCCTGTAGCCATCATGGATTCTGGGTCTAAAAAAATATTGAGATAAGCAAGGAAATTATTATGGCTGTTTCATATATATACTCGCACATGTATATATCCTTTAATTTTAGATATTCTGAGGACTGTATTGGGAGATTTTTAGGACAGCAGGTCTCCAAAGTGTCAATACTGTTGCCCAGAATAAAACCTGGGTGTTTTATTCTGTCTAATACATTGTTAACGTTTCCCCGGTGTTCTTAACACCACCCTTTTTCAGGGACAGGTGTTGCCATCTTTCAGATATGAAGATAATAAATCAGTGTGTAACCCAAAAGTGCAAATCTGAAGATGGGCATTTGGTTTATGAGTATGGCCAACACTTATAGACCGTATCATTGTTTGAACCTCTGTTAAGATTCACGATGAACCTGCAGCTTATGTGGAGCAAGAACCTCTCCATTCTTTTTAATTTGCCAGATACTTTTGTTGAACCACAAAACCTTTTATCTTTCACCTGCTTATGGCTGCAGTGAACCTCTTGGGCATCTCCAGTTTCTTGTATGTATGTGCAACCTAGTGAGGTTGTAATGAGCAACCGTTAATTGCTCATGGGTTGACCACATCCCAGGACGTGGCAGGTTAGGGTGGTGGTAGGAGCCACAGCCATGTTGAAGGCACAGTCACCAGTTCATTAGATCTTCCTCAACACCAACCTGGTGTGCTCATCTCAAAGGTCCACCAGATTGCTTAACTCAGTTCTCTCCTCTTTTTTGTTGTTGGTGGGGGAGGACCTGAAGTAAGGGATGTGATGTGGCTCAGCAGTTCACAACTGATAAAAAGCTCTATGAATAATACTTTTTCCATTATCTCAGCAGCATATTGATAATGTAAGTCTTTAGAGAAAACCTTTGGCTGGCCGGTAATCTTGAAAATTCTGCTTCAATGCATAGTGTAAACCTACTTAGGTGGTAGTTTAATTTGTCTGTACATTAAGAATGTGTGCCTTTTAGTTACTCTTTGTAGGCTTTTTGTTTAGGGCCTGTTAAATTAGAAGAGTTTCAGATGTCTGAAACTATATTCTTAACTTAATTTGTCTGTATTGTATCCTCACTCTCACTTTGTAAAGAGAGGAATAATGGCTTTATTATCACACCCTGTTTAAAGGATGGTTGTTATGCTGAAGGTAACTGACAGGGTAGCTAGTCTATAACCAGCTTTCATGGAATAAACTTAGGATATGGATGAGTTAAGACCCTTGGGGCTGAAATGGAGAGTGTAGCTTAGGAAAGGGGAAAGAGAATATATACCAAAAGTGCTAAGGGTCTGTATGTGTGTTTTAACCAAAATTATTCTTTCTTTACATCAGAACTGTATTATATTTCTGTATTTGTGAAAACTCCTAGAACACAGTTGCCCTTTAGGACTTGGGGGTCTGAACTAAAACCGGTCTATTGAGTTGATGACCAAGTGCCAGCCACTAAGCCACATTCTAAAGACACACATTTATATTAAATTGTTCTCTTTAAGGAGCATGGTGCCTACAGTCTAGTAGAGTGGACAGTTATAATACAGTCAGTACCCTTACATTTGTTGGGCCCTCACTTGGGGTCTCTTCTGTCAGTGTTGCATGTGGCTGGCTCCTCCTTAGCCTTCCAGATCTCATTTTAAGAATAATTTCTCATCTCTGAGGAAGTTAAGGGACCTTCCTGGATCACTCTAGAGTTTCTCTTTATAACATAGATCACATTCTCTAATTATTTTCATGGCTTGTCCTTTTTCATTGTCTGTTTCTTCCACTGGAATACAACTGCCATGAGGGTTTCTTACCTGACTGTTTTGTTCTGAGCTGTATTCCCAGTGTCTAGCCATAGTGCTTGGTTCACATCCATTGCATGCTAATGAATACAGTTGTGAGTAAGAGTTTGTTAGTTGAAGGAGTGGGGAAGGGGCATCCTAGGCAGATATAAAATCAGGAAAGGGTCAGCTGTTGCAAGAGGAGTGGTAAAAAGTTGTGAAGCAGTTAAGGTGTGTTGGAAGTGGAAGATTAGGTTATAAAACTTAATTTGGAGACATGAAACTCACTGCATTCCAAGCTGTCTATGTAAGAGAGCCAAGAGATATTTATTTAAGCAGGGGTGTGGCGCAGTTAGGAAGACAATTCTGGTAGCTTATTTGATAGATGGACTAAATTGTGGAGACTGCAAGCAGAGAATTCCACTAGAAGGCTGTAGCCTTAATGGCACGTGAAAGCCTAACATCAAACACTGACGCTTGGGATGCAGAAAAGAAGCTAGATGAGAAGCTAACTGGGTGTAGGAGAAAAAGAAGAAATGAAGGATGATTCTGAAATTTCGGATTCAGATTTGAGAGGGGTGGCGGCTCCATTAACTAAAATTAGGAATCTGGAGACAGCAGGTGTTTCTGAGGGGATTAATTATTAGGGTTGGATGTGTTGGTTCACCTTAATGAATATGCCTAACAGACAGGAATATGGTTTCAAATCTCTGATAGGTCAGGATTGAAGTAAGAGCCATAAATTTATGGGTAGCAGTCGAAGTCTGGAAAGCTTAAATTGGAAAGGGATTTAAGGCAGTTGTTTATAACCTTCAAGGATCTTAAACTCATTTGAGAATATGAAGAAAATATGTACATCCTCAGATGTACATCCACATTTGTGTGGATATGATTTCAAGGGGGTTTGCACCTCTGGAACCAATTGTTGAGATCTTCAGGGACTGTCGTGGACTTCCCTGAAGAATTTATGACATAAGAGGCAGGCAGAGCAGTATTTGAGATGGGGAGAACCTAGGAAAGGTGCCTCAGAAGCCCAGGATAGGGGATGGTGAGGAAGAATCGGGGGAATCAGGGGTTCCCAGGGCTTTATGCTCTGGAGAGGTCCAATAGGAGGGAGTGTCAGCTGTGACATTGGATTCAGCAATGAGCAGTTCATTTGTAACATTTCATCCCGTGCAGAGGCAGAAGGCAGATTGTGACCGTTGAATGCATGAATCCAAGTTAAGGAAACAATGCATGGGAAAGAGTGCAGAAGTCTTGATGTTCTGTATGATAAACAGTCCTGATATGAGACTATAACCCATTTTAAGGACCTGCTGAAAGGGAAATTCCATTATTTTGTTGACCTGTTGTGGCGTTTCAGCCCAGTGGTTCTCAACTGACTGCCCCATTAGAAACAACTTGGAAATGTTTTTAAAATCAGGGCCCTACAAAGGTTAGTTAATCAATATCTTGGGGGCTTGTACCTCTTTATAGCTTTTAGTTTGTTTGTTCTGTTTTGGGTTTTTCTTAAAAGTTAAGAACCAATGTTCCCATCAGAAAACCTCCTTATCACTCTTTTTATGCGTCTGTGTTAGAATACTTTCTTTAATTGTACGTTATTATCAGTTACTCAGTTTACTGTTGTGCTAGGTTTAAATCAGTGCCCTTTAGTCCTTCTCACAGACCTTAGTTTCCAATTTAAAAAATTTTATGGCTTTCTTCTGATCTTCAACCAAGTTCTACATATTTATCTTTTTTGAGTGATACAGCCCTCAATCAGTGAAAGATCTGCCCATTTCTGAGTAAGACAGGAAATTCTTAATGGTGCTTACATGTGGAAAGAGTATTCATTCTGCAGTCCCTTTTGCTTTTATTTAAGTATGTTACATTTTTTTTACTAAATAGTAAAAACTGTTTTTTAACTAGAAAAGTTTGAACTCTGTACACTATTTTCCAAGTAGCTAATTTCATAATCTTACCTTCCTTTTTTTAAAAAATGGCAGTCATACGTGACCTAGACCTTCAACAGGTTGTCTCCATTAGAGCAGACATTTTATATGAAGGGTAAACCTATAAAATCAGTTGAAAGGAAACTGTCAAAATAGGAAATTCCACCTGTTGTGTTTTCAACTTGCAGTGTTTTCTCTGGATTAAATTCTTGATGAGCTGTCAGCAGTGCAAGTTTGAATCATGTGTTCATACCCTTGAAATAAAAATCAGATTATGGAAAAAATTGAACTTTATGCATGCCAACCTTGACACCAACCACAAGCTGAAAGGGGGTTTATTCCGTTTTTTAGCAACCTAATTAATTAATATTTTTACTTGCGAAGAAAATGATAATCTTTAAAAAATTCTGTTGTGTTATTAGCATCAGCTTAATGGCTAGAGTAGTCTCACAAATTGTAGTTGCTTATTATGGGTAACTTAGGGCAAATATTAAGATTCTCTGTAAAGAGACAAACTTCCTCGTTTTTTAAATAATAGCTCATAATATGGGAAAATAGGGATGCATGTAAGGCCTTCTGGGAAGAACTGAGGCCTTACACTTAAAATGAACATGATAAATTTACACTTTAAATGAAATGAACAGATGAATAGTTTTGTTACAATTTAATATTCAGTTTTCCTGTTTTTGCAGGTACCTAGCTAAGTAAATGTTGGCAAAATGTCCGTTTTGTAATTTGTAGTAGACTTGGTCAGACTCTTCTCCCCGTCTCTTCTCTCTCCTTCTCCTCCAGACTCCCTACTCCCCACCCCCCAAAAAACCCACACAATCAACAACTACTTTTTGTTTTGGTTTGAAACGGTTTTGTTATTGTTGTTGTTGTTTTAATTCACTGTTAAATTTAGTTGTTTTTTAAATACTGATTTCATTTACCAGATACATCAAAATTGTATTCTTTATTTTTACCCTTGCTTTTAGCCCTGAAGCAACATGATCTGTTTTTGTGTTCCAAAGCTGGAGAACCACAATGAATAACTGGAAATCCTTTCCATTTTTGAACATTTCTCTATCCGTGGAAGATGAAGAAAGGAGATAATTATAGTAACAATAAGAATAGCTAAATTTGAATGCTTACCGTGTACAAGTACTATGCTAAATGCTCTGCATGAAATTTTAGTTTTCCCAACACTTGGCACTAGGTGCTGTTATCTGCCTTATCCTACAGATGTGGACATTGAGGCACAAAGGCGTTGAATAACTTCCCCAAGGTCACACGACTGATAAGTGGTAGAGTCTGGATTTAGCCCAAGTAATCTGCTCCAGAGCCTGCGCTCTTCAAACTTGTGTTTGTGTGCGCATGTGCAGAGATGCTGCTTTTTAATAATCTCAAGCTAACAGTTAACCTCTCATAGACACTTTATTGAATGTGTCTCATGCCTTGGGCACTATTCCAAGACTGGGGTACAAAAATAAGTAAGAATTGATCACGCGTCCAAGGAGCTTATTGTCTACCAAGGAGACAGAAATACAAAATTTCACTATAGTGTGGGAAAGTGCTGTGTAGTAGTACAACTAGCAGCGTGGTCATGAGACTCGGAGCATTCATCATGGTAATGGACGCTCTGGCTCAGTCTTGGAGATCAGATGTCTTAGTTCCTTTGATTTCTTATTTTACCCATCATGGTTTTAATTACCTTCTGTATGAGGGTTTCCAAGTTTTCACCTCCAGTCTAGACCTAGGCCTGTCCTGAGCAGTGGCTCTTATCTGATTGTCTGTATCTCCTCTTGGATGTCTCACAAGTTCCTTCAAGTTAACATGTCCAAAACAGAATCCTTACCCCTCCTCCTTTTCCCATCTCCCCTTGCAAACCTGCTCTCCCTTCAGTGTTCCTGTCCCAGTAGATAGTATCTTAGGCCACAAACCTAGAGTCATCCTCCATCTCCCTTTTCCTCTTTCCCATATCAGTCACAAAGCTCTGTTCACTCTGCCTCCCAAAAATGTCTCTCTTCAATCTACTTCTTTCCGTCTTCATCCACCCTGCTCCCACGACTGTCCTCTCTCACCAGGACTGCCGCACTAGACCCTAACTGAGTTTTCTGCCTGTTCTAACCTTGCAGTCCATTCTCCTGTTACAGAAATGGCAGTGATAGATTTTCATGAAAAGCAAATACATTATGTCATTTCTTGCTTCTCTTTAGCCCACCATTATCTTGGGATAAACGTGAAAATCCTTAACTTGGCCTAGAAGGCATAATTTAACCCCTCCCTGCATCTCCAGCCAGGTCTCATGCCACTTTCCGTCTTCCCGCTCTAGCCAGGCTGGCCCTTCTTCACATCGGAACACTTCACACTGCTCACTCACCTCAGAGCTGAGAACACCAGCTGTTCCCTCTGCCAAGTCTTGGTCACTGCTGGACCCCCATCTGCTGGGACTGGGCCTGATGCTTAGATTTCCGTTTCATTGTTATAGAATTGATTGAATGAAGGTGATGCTGAGCTATAGAACAAGTAGAAATGAGCTAGGTATAGAAATCGGGATTGATCATTTTTAGCAGAAGGAATAGCATAAGCAAGCAAAAGGCTGATATTTCTTTACATATAAGAGCTTTTTATAAATCAGTAGGATATCTCAGAAGGAAAATGAACAAAGGGTATGAGGCAGTTAACATAGAATAAATACAAGTATTCATATTTGCAAAGTTCACCTTCATTAGTATTCAAGGAAAATCAATTCAATATTGCTATTTTTCTTATCTCAGGTTGTCAAAGGTTTTTATAAAATCCTTTGTTGACTAGGTACAACACCATATGCATATGATCTGTCTTGTTTAATATGCACAGATAAATGTATGGATTTAGCAGGCTCATATGCCTACATGAGCATAGAAAAACAGCAGTAATTATCACTGTGGTGAGATTATGGATGACTTTTTTTCTCTTTAAGTATTTCTTATGTAATCAGAAAATGACATGCCATCTTTTAAAATCATATATTAAATCATATATTAAGACCGTGTAATTGAAATACTAAGAAATCTATCCAAAATAAATTTTGCTTTTACATAATAAGGAATCCGTATGCCAGATTTCTCATCTTTGAGTGTGAATTGCCAGATTTCAAGTTGTATTCAGTAAAATACTTTTTTCCTCTTATAATAGTACATTAGTTAAAATTAATATTAATGTTAGCATTGACTAATGTGACAACACTTTAATAGAGCATATTATAATTTGTGAGGTGCTCATTAATCCCTCAAATCAATCATATGGTGAGTAAATAGTGTTGTTTGTATTTTGCAAATAAGGGGAGAAACAGTTTAGAGTCAGCCCCTACTCACATAGCATCCATTAGACATCCAAAATTTCTCACTTTACAGATACATATTAGCACATATTAAAATAGTGAAATTTGGGCTTCTCTGGTGGCGCAGTGGTTGAGAGTCCGCCTGCCGATGCAAGGGACACGGGTTCGTGCCCCCGTCTGGAAAGATCCCACATGCCGCAGAGCGGCTGGGCCCATGAGCCATGGCCGCTGAGCCCGCGCGTCCAGAGCCTGTGCTCCGCAACGGGAGAGGCCACAACAGTGAGAGGCCCGCATACCACAAAAAAAAAAAAAAAAAAAAAAGTGAAATTCTTAAGCAGGCTACTGTTTAAGCATTATTAATATGGGGTAAGTATTGATTATGTATTCTTAAACTGCAAAATACTTTTTTATACTGGAACTTTTTCATGGCAGTGTAAACCATTGAGTTATCTTTCCTTAAGCAGTCATTTTCAGAAAATCAGCATCATTTAAATCTTCCTCCACCACCTTTTAGGCATCATTACAAATATGTTCATTGATTAAAACATATTAATATACTCCTCTTTACTATTTTTTTAATAGATAGTTGCTGGCAACCCTCAGAGTTGTTTAAAAAACAGTATCTTTCTCTGTAATAACCTATATGGGAAAAGAATCTGAAAAAGAATAGATATACGTAAAAACTAAACTAAACAACAAACTAAATCACTTTGCTGTACCTCTGAAACTAACACAACATTGTAAATCAACTATGCTCCAGTGTAAAAGAAAAAATAAAATAAAAACAGTATCTTTGTAATTCTCTTAATGTAGATTTTTAAAAATTGTAATAACCATTTTGCTACCAGTCTTCAGAATTGGTATTTAGATTAAGTCAGAGATAGAAGGTGGAGACATATGTACTGAAGATAGTTTAACTTTCTGTTTAACTTAATGCAGTGATGGTTTTGTACATCAAATACTTTTGCTTTCATTTAAGCATTTAACTGTTTTATATGAGTGGTATACTACATAACCCTTTCCTTTGGAATATACAAGGGTTTTTGTGCCCAGGCATACTGTTAATAAAACTTTCTTTCTTCGTGTGGCTAGAACACAAAAATGCCAACCCCAAGGACTGTTGGTATAAAGTATAAGCTGTTGGGCCGTGCGGAGAAATGTCTTCATGATATGATGTCACCATGCCAAACAAAGAATTTGCAATTTGGTCATCTGCCTCCGCCGTTGCCCCTCAGCGCATCTTTCTCCCTTTACTGCCCGTTTGAACACGAATGCTTGTTGAAGGGAAGGTGGGAAGTTCAGAATTGGGATGTTAATTTAACTAAACTAACATAATAGTTCTAGAATGAAAATTGAAATTTAGTATGTAATTCTAGTATGAAATTTAGTATGAAATTTAGTATGTAAATTTGTCTATAGTATGTCTTCATGTAAGATGTTGGAACCCTGGGATTTGAGAATTAGATGGCATCTTAGAAACCATCTAGTGGCATCTTCTACCTAATAAGAGAATCATCCTATAACATTCCTAACTTGGTTAAGTACTTTGCCCTACCTCCCCTTTTTTGGGACACTTACCTTCTGTTGAGGCTTCTGCTTTGCAGGCATTTGCTTTTTGGTGTGGCTTTATGAGGCCTGCTTCCGTGCGACTTCATTTGGATCTTTCAGTTTCCTTTTTATTCAGACATTTGAGAGCAACTGCTATCTTTCCTTTCTTGTGCTAAATGTCCTGAGACTCTCCTCATACAACTATTTTTATATCTCATGCCATCCTACTTTCCTCTGGATATCTGGATATCAGTGCCCTCTTTAAATGATAAGGTCAGGATATTCTAGATGTTTTAGTAGCAAAGAGGCTAGTAATTCCTTTGCTCTGAATAGTCCTTTCTAACCTAGTTTTTCTTTTTTTTTGTAAGTAATATAATTAAAATCCATGTTGTCTTAGTGTGACTTACTGTAAGGAAATTCTTTTTTTCTTTTAAAACAGCTTTTAAAAATTATTGTGGAAATTTTTAGACAGAAATGTCGGGAGAGTAGTGTAACGAATACGCATATATCCTATCACCTAGATTTAATCATTAGTAAGAGATGAGGCAGTAGTATGGTACTTTTTTGTCTTAAAATAAAATTATACCTACTATCCAGATTCATTCTGTACCTCAGAATAGATTGTCCAAATTTGTTTGGTTCCTGTGGTAAGATTCCAGATAATGAGGGACTCATCTGAAACTTTATCCAAATCTATTTGTTACCGAGTTCAGACAGTGGAAGATTCCTGTATCTTAAATTACAGACATGGCATTTCCCCCGTGAATATTTCAATATGCATGTCTGAAAAATAAGCATAATTGTCTACATGACCACTCTATTATTTCACCTAACAGAATTAACAGTAATTCCCTAATGTCATCTATCATACACAAATTTCCTCTTATAAGTGTTTTGTTCAAACCAGGAACCAATCAAGGACCATGATATACAGATGTTTTATTCACTTTATTTATTTTTTTATTGGAGTATAATTGCTTTACAACGTCGTGTTAGTTTCTGCTGTACAATGAAGTGAATCAGGTATATGTTTACATATATCCCCCCCGGACCTCCCTCCCACCCCCGCCTCCCACCCATCTAGGTCATCACAGAGCACCAAGCTGAGCTCCCTGTGCTATACAGCAGGTTCCCACTAGCTATCTGTTTACACATGGTAATGTATTTGTGTCAAACCTAATCTTCCAGTTCATCCCACCCTCCCCTTCCCCCCACCCCAGTGCCCACACGTCCGTTCTCTATGCCTGCGTTTCTGTTCCTGCCCTGCAGATCCGTTCATCTGTACCATTTCTCTAGATACCACATATATGTGTTAATACACAGTATTTGTTTTTCTCTTTCTGACTTACTTCACTCTGTATGACAGACTCTAGGTAAAAATGTGAGCTTTACATTTATTAGCACTAAATTTTATTTTATCGCTGTCGCCCCATTGCACTAGTGTAGGGATCTGCACACTTTTTCTTAAAGGACCAGATAGTAACTATTTTAGGCTTATAGGTCATTTGGTTTTTGTCACAACTACTCAGCTCTGCCACAGAGTCATTATGTAAACACATGAGCATGGCTGTGTTTCAGTATGACTTGTTTTTTTTTTTTTTTAACAAATCAGGCCCTGGCCCATTGGTTGTAGTTTGCTGACCCCTGCCTAACCTCTTATGATCTCTGTTTTTTTCTGTTAATGTGACTGTTCTCAAGTTTTGTGTCAATTCACTAAATCATACTATCTGGTTGCGATATTCTACTACCTGTGAATCCTTTAAACAGTTATAGCTACCATTTAGTGAACACATGCTGTATGCTGTGTACTTGACATAAATAATCATATTTAATCCTTAAAAGCACCCGGGGAGATGCAGTGATGTTATCGCCGATTTTCAGAAGAAAAAATTAAGACTTAGAAAGAGGTCAGGTAACTTACCCAGTATCACACACCTAAATGTAAACACTTAAGTCACCCTGCCCTTTTGTAAGGTTTATGCTGTACTATTAAACAGATATGAAAGAAGACCCTCTTTCTAAAAGGCTTTTGTCCATCTTAGTCCTAGGCATGTGTTGAGGGACGATCAAGTAATCTGTTGGGATCAGGAACACAAAATGTCTCTTTCCTAAGCTGCTGTTTTGGGGGCTTTATAAAGAATACGAGGTTAGTTTGGATGGCGTACCTTATTTGTAGAAGAATGATCTCTCGGACACCACCTGGGTTCACACTGTGTTTGCAATTGTACTATATCCAGTCATTCCCTCCTTCTGCCATTTCTCAAATCATGGACAGTAGTTCCGTGGTTAAACCTTTGAGGACCCACACCCACAGTATCCTCAGATGCAATTTGAGTACACTTAAAAGTAGCTAGAATCTACTTTTCTGTATTCTCATGTTTATTTTATTCTTTTGGCTTTTAGTTAGATTTTTAGGGTTATTTTTGCATTGTTTTTATAACAGTGTTTTTGTGCCCTTTTAGTTTAAAATGTCTTTCCTGGTGTGGAAAATTTTAAATGTAGTAGTCTCGGATGTAATTTGTCTTAAAAACCAGGAGATGGCGATGTTTTCCAGGTGATGCTTTAAGGTTGTAGTTGGAATACCACTGGAAAGAGGATCTAACTTGTCCATAAAAGTCAGTGAGCAGGGAAGAAGCTGTTTCAACTTCAATAATGCATTTTAATACAGTGCTAGAAATGTTATTTTTTGAAGTAGGACAGCTTCAGTTTTCAACTTTGCTTTTTATTAGAAGGAAATATTTGACAAACACATGTTAGGCATTTACTTGAGAAACAGGACAAAACACATTATTAAACCATGTCTTAATATTAGGCCTTGGGCAGTGGGGAAATTACCAAAGTCACTCTGTTGCCAATTCTCTGAATAGAATAATTGTTAACATTTTGGCATTTTAAGTACATACAGAGCTATATAAACCAAAATGAACTCTATCAAACATATATTTATTTTTTACATTATGAACCTCCGTCTACATCCATGTAGTTGTAATTTATAAAGTCTGTTCAGTAGTCTGTTATATGAGACTGCTATACTTTATTTAACCAATCCCTTCTAGATGGGCACGTAGGTTTCTGTTATTAACAGAATTGCAGTGTATATAATCTTATTTATACTTTGCTCAGTTGAATAATTTCTCAAGATGCATTCTTAATGGTTGACTGCAATTCATCATATACACATATTTTTAATTATTTGAATACACACTGCCAGATTATCTCCTGTAGAAATTGTTCCAAATTCTAAGAGAATGCTGGTTTACTTACATCTTCATCAGCAGTGTTTGATGCTTACCAGTATAAATAGTGGTATCTCATTCTTTTAAGTTAGCACTTCCTCATTACCAGTAAATTTAAAAACTATATATGTCTAAAGGCAAAGACTTTCTAAATAAATAGCTAATTAGTCTAAGAAAAATAATAATGGAAATGTAAATATTGTTAGAATCAAGGGATAATGGAAACATATCCAACTTCAGATGTACCGAAAGCACTTGGTTATAATCGCCTTAAATGTTCATACGAGAATAGAGAAAAAGTTCAAAGCTGAAGTATTAAGCATCCAACTTACTTTCTAATATAAGAAATTAGGAAAAAAAATCTGTAGAAGGAAGGAAATAATGAGCATAAGGCAAAAAATTTAATAAAGAGGATCAACTAACTGCCAATAGTTTGTCCTTTGAAGAAACAAAAAATAGAAAAACTTTTCAGCAAGACTGATGATAGGAAAAAAAGCAGGGATAAATGATACTATGATGAAAAAGAGATAAGTATACTAAAGTTGAGTTTTTAAAATTTGTAAGAAAACCATGAAAAATTGTATGCCATAAAATTTTAAATTTTAAAAGAAATGCAAAATGTCCCAAGAAAATTTAATTTAGGAAAACTGATTAAAGAAGAAATAGAAGACATCAAATGTCTTAAAACTCTTAAATTGAATTAATTTTTTAAAATCCCCCAAGGAAACAAGAAACAGGTCCACACCATTTTCAGATAAGGTTTTCTAAAACTGTCTTCCAGAGGATTTTTTTTAAAAAAAAAGAAGAAGAAACCTCACTACAAGTAACTCAATTTCGTTTCTTTTTATGGCTGAATAATATTCCATTGTATATATGTGCCACATCTTCTTTATCTATTCATCTGGACACTTAGGTCTTCCATGTCCTGGCTATTGTAAATAGTGCTGCAGTGAACATTGTGGTACATGACTCTTTTTGAATTATGGTAAGTCAGGAAGAGAAAAACAAGTAGTATGTGAACACATATATATGGAATCTAAAAAAAAAAAAACGGTTCTTATGAACCTAGGGTCAGGACAGGAATAAAGACGCAGATGTAGAGAATGGACTTGAGGACATGGGGAGGGGGAAGGGTAAGCTGGGACAAAGTGAGAGAGTAGCACTGACATATATACACTACCAAATGTAAAATCGATAGCTAATGGGAAGCAGCCGCATAGCACAGGGAGATCAGCTCCGTGCTTTGTGACCACCTAGAGGGGTGGAATAGGAGGGAGGGTGGGAGGGAGACACAAGAGGGAGGGGATATGGGGATGTATGTATGCATATAGCTGATTCACTTTGTTAAACAGCAGAAACTAACACAACATTGTAAAGCAATTATACTCGAATAAAGATGTTTTAAAAAATAAAAACTGAAAACAAAAAAAGAAGAAACCAACCTAACTTGTATAATAAGTCCAGTGTCACCTTGATACTCAAACCAGATAAAGACAGTCCAAGAAAGGAATATTATAGGCAAATTCTACTTACAAACATAGACATATCAATCCTAACTGAAATATTAGCAAACCAAATCCATCAATGTATTTTTTTTGAAAACATGACTTACTGGGTTCAAGGATGTAATACATATGTCATAACTTTAAGAGGAATATATGAGAATGATAAAACAATTCAGCGAGAGTAGAGATTTTCTCCAGAGGGAAGGAGTGAGCATGTAATTTGGGAGAAGTGCATGAGGAGACATCAATTGTATTGTAAATTTTATTTTTTAAGCTGGGTGGTAGGTACATAGATGTTCGTTTTTGCCATTTATGTATCTTAAGTGTTTCATGTTATAGTGTCAGCAGGCTTAACAGCTTTGTAAGTTTAAATGCCACTCTAAAATACTATTCTTTTTTGTGGAGTTGCTTAAACACATTTCCCTTGGAACTGTACAAACAAGTTTAAAAAGTTTTATGTGTAAACCATCAAGCAATATAGTAAAGTGTACTACATATGCATTTTCATGGATATTATATTAAGGGAAAGAAAAAGACTCAGCTCTTCTTCATTTATATGAAAATGAGTGCCTTTGGAAGTAAAGTTTCAGACTTGCTTTTAGTTTTTAAAAAGTTTTTCCATGCCTAGTATTAACAGAAATAGTTTGGAATTCTAGGTGGATGAGAAATTTAATATAGGCTGAAGATTGAAATGTTGGATTTTCTAGCATTCATTCACCAAATAGTAAGAGAACATTTACTATGTGCCAGATATGGTGCTGAGCCATGGGTGTGTACAGACATTTAAGATGTAGTCTTTGACTTTCAGAATTTAGTAGGTGAAATAAATGGTCCAGATGTTTAACTGTAGGTACCATAATAGTTACAAGCAATTTGGAATATTTCTTCCCTAGTGGGAATTAATTGTCCCCATGTTTTTTATAGTTGTGTGTGTGTGTGTTTAAACTGTGTTTAAAAAGTTATGTGTGTGTATTTTTAGGAATAATCTAAGCCTTTTGAACTACTTTAAGAGGTAATCAATTCATTCCCTTTAATGCTGACAATAAAGTTTCCTCAGGTAGAATTTTTTACCCATTGATAAATGATATAGCTTCACTCAGAATTGAAAGGGGTATGATGCTCTGTAGAAGTTGAGATTTGTCTCTTTCACTGGATTGCCATTTGAATTATCCTATTTAAAAGTGATATGAAATGCTTTAGCTTTAAGAAGTTAATCTTTGTTAATATTTAGTACTACTCTTGTTTTACAAGATAGATAAACTGCAAATGGGCCTTTTTTTTTTTTTTGGTACTGCTTGAAAAAGGTGGAATCTTTCATGTAGTATGCCTTGCCTCTTTTTTTTTTTCCTTAAGTACTGACTTCTTCATATTTTATTCTTGATTTAAAACCTATTAAAGCAATGATATATCTTCTGAGACTGTTTGACAGCTTACTCATATAAATATGAATATTCCTAACATGATGATCTATGCCCATGACTTCATTTTTAGAATTTAAGTTGCTTATGTATAGAAACAATCATGAATTTTGAATTAATTGCAAATCAATTAAGACTTCTTTGCATTCTCAAAGATTTGCTTTACCCCTTCTTTCTTGACTTATTTTTTACCTTATATGTTATCCTTGTATTCTCTCCCAGACAGTTCAGCAGTTTAATACTCAAGAGTAGTAGATCTGAGTCAATTTGTTTTAGCCTGTTTGTTGTAAAAAGTCTATGTGAAACAGTAAATTTGACATCGTTTCTTCATATGTAATTTCTCTGTTAAGTAGTGCTTTTTGTGGCCTCTTATCATGGGATGTGTGTCAGTCAGGCTGCATATAACTAAAGTCCACCATGGGGCCTTAAGATAGAAATTGATTTTTCTCTCACATTTGTAAAGTCTAGAATTAGAAAGTACAGGGCTAGTAAGGAGTTTCACAGTATCAGGGACTCGGGCTGCTTCTGTCTTACTATTCTTCCATACTCATCTCATAATCTCATGATCCCAAATGGCTTCTTGAGTTCCAGCTCTCACGTCCAGACTCCATGCAGCAAGAATGAAGAAGAGCAGAAAGGCAAAAGGGTCTTCGCTGGTTAATTTGGTCCCTCTAAGCAGACTTCTCAAAAGACACAAAACCATTTATTTTACATTTCTTTGACCAGTACAGAGTGACCCTAATAGATGTTGGGGTGAGCAGCCAGGAGCCTCTACCTCACAGTTATTTCCTAATTTTAATAGGAAAATAGCAGGTGGCTCGATATCTGGGTTGTGATGTAATCGTGGGAAGTAATGCTAAGAAATCTCTGCTCTGCCTGTGGCTTTGAACTTATTTTTATCCCTAATCACTGTTATTTTTGTGTTATTATTTTCCAAGTATATGTGCTAAGTACTTTTCCTACATTTTATATAATTCTCATAACACTGTCTGGTAGGCACTGTCTATTCCATGTCACAGGTGAGAAAACCAAGACACAGACAGAATGCATAACTGGCCTAAGTCCTGAGAACTTAGTCGGTGGTGCGTCAAACATGGAGTCTGCACTTAAGATCACCACGGATAACTGTTTCTGTCCTCTGCTTATTAATCTGTCCACCTATATATCTATCCCTCAGACTCCACTGCCACCCCTGCGCCGCCTCTTGTGCATAAGAATCATATGAGGTTGCTCAAACATACACAAAGAACAGAAAAACAAAAAGATAAGCAGATTGAAGGGAATATAAGATTGAGAAAATAGAATGACGTTGAGGTTCAAGTAGTACAGAGTTCAATGCTATATGATCCTGTAGAGATGCTAAAAGTTTCGGTCTGACTTCTCATTGTGTCCTATCAGAAACTAAAAGGCAGGAAAACAAAACTGATTTTTTTTTATTTGGACTCTTGGCTTCTTCATTTTTTAGTCATATAATAACTTGAATCCTTAGTCATATAATAACTTGAATCCGTATAAAGAATCCTAGCTCATTTTCATATTGTGGCTTCAAGGAATTGTAAAGATAATTATAATAGTATTGTTACTATTTTCTGATTTTCTCTTTGTGGGGTAGGTAAGCTGAATTACCATTACTTATTTTTTAAGATGTGGAAACTCAGAGAATATTTTATCTGGACATGGATCATGTGCTTAGTAAAAACAAGGGCTTGTTCTTGTTTGTTTATAGAAATTCAAATTGAAAAGATACATATTTTGGAAGACTGGGATCTTGATAAAAATGCTGTTGTGCTAAGTAACTGTTAGAGCTCCCCCGTACACACACAGGTTCGTGAGCTCCTTCAGGACAAAAGACCTTGCCTTATTCCTTTTTTCCTCCAGTATCCTCAGTGGATGGAGGTGTTCAGTAAGTGAATAATGAATGAATGACTAGTAAGTGAGAAAAGTCTGTTAATAAATGTTATAATTAATATTGCTGCCTCTTTAAACTTAAGTCAATGGCTCTACCCAAAATAGCGGAAAAGTAGGTCATTCTTTTTATAGCCCTTGCAGGTTGTATGAGGTGGGTTATAGTACCATTAATGGTTGGACATTGGGACCACAAAGTCCAGCCCTTGAACATGGTGTAAACGGAGAATGGCCATAACTGCAATACGTCTGGAGCATGGTGGTTGTAAAGGCGAGTTGCTGCAATTACGTCTGGCAAGCTCCTGGCGTGTAAAAGTTACTGATTAATTTTAAGGAATGAAAGTTAGGTCCAGATTTGGAAGGATTTTATATGACATGTTATCTTTTAAAAAGTGACATTTTTCGTGGGGAGAAGAAAGGTATGATTTGATTTGAGTACATTTGAACAATAAGTAATGAGATCGACTTCTTGCATTTTAGTTTTCAAGATTACTTGTGAACAATATATTAACAAAACATTTGAGTTTAATTATTTTATTTTGTTTTATTTCTCAGGATGTGATCTTCGTGGTGGGAAGCTAAGTTTTTAAACTACCCCAATGGATGCAGACAGTGATGTTGCACTGGACATTCTAATTACAAATGTAGTCTGTGTTTTTAGAACAAGATGCCATTTGAACTTAAGAAAGATTGCTTTGGAGGGAGCAAATGTAATTTATAAGCGTGACGTTGGAGTGAGTATCTGAATTTTGTCGTGTGTGCTACATTACCCTAATTTTATAGTGCTGTGAAGATACTAAGTAAACAATGATGACACTACCTTATGCATTTATTATAAAAATTAAGAATGTGTATGAAGGCTCTGTTTAAGCTCTAAAAATCGGGTGCCAGTATACCTTGATAAATTTTCATTAGTTCTTCATGCTAGAAACTAAGTAAAGATGAATTAAACTCAATTAAAGATTTCAGTGAATCACAATGAAAGGTTTTCAGGTTCATCAATAATGCCATCTTCACTTTAAAAAAGGAGCAAATATATCTGCTAAAAAGAGAGGAAAAGGCTTATGCTGCGTTGGAACTTTAGCATGCCATATGGTAGAGAAGTCATTTTTTCTAGGAAGGTTAACTGAAAACTGAGTTGATGGACGAGCTGGTAATGCAAGACAGTTAAACGTAGAATAACCTCAATGTTTCTCAGCCACAGCCACTTAACGTGTGAAATTTTATAATGTATTTGAGCTCAGATTTTATTTTGCATCTGTGGTAAATTTTGTCTCCCCAGATTTAATAGCTTTCTAGTTTGATAATATGGCATATGACAGAGAAAAGAAGGAACTAAAAATGTAACAAGAGTTTTAAGAAGAAATGTCTCATTCATATATTTGTTACGTATTCAGTAAACATTTATCTCTTTTATACATAATGGCCATATAATAAATACTGCCATAAATGAAAAGCTGCAGTGAAAATTTAAATTCACATTTTATCTTGGACCTTAGTCCTTGACCTATTTATACTCACACTGTAGGTAATTTCTTCTAAACCCATAGCTTTAAGTGCCTTTCGTTTCTAAGGAATCTAAAATTACATCTCCAGCTCCAGCATTCCTCCTGCGTTCAGGATTTGCACATCAACCTTGAATATGTAATGGGCATCTCAGCTGTAAGATGCAGTATAAAGTAGTGGCGGGCACCAAGAAGCAGAGAAAAGCAGGGTTAGAAATCAGGGAGGGGGTGAAGGGATGGGTACTTTGGTGGAATGATCAGGGAAGGCCTCTCTGTGGAGATGACATCTGGTATGAGACTGAGTGAAGGGAGAACATTGAAGGAAGAATATTCCAGATGAAAGTAAGCTAGGCAAAGCTCCTGAGGCGTGGACAAGTTTGGCATGTTTGAGGCTGTGTGCAAATTGCAAATTCCAGTTATGTGAACAGAGTGGAACGAGAGTTGGAGTGTGTACATCCTTGTGGTACATTGATTTCAAGTATACAGTGAGAGGTTTATACAGGCCTTGAATTTTTAATTGATTAAATGTCCTTTTGGATTAATACGTTCTTTGTGTTCAGCGTGGTTCTTGGTTTCAGAATGGGTGATTTGGAGAACAGTTATTTCAGTCTTGGGTAAGCTTGGCATAGTACTTAAACATGAAACGGCCACATAGAGTAGAACCGTGTGTGAAAATCAACACTTACTGTGTAATCAGGTTGTTGGAGTTCTGGTTGTCTTTTTTTGCAGAAAGTATTAATGAAGCTTAGAAAGCCTAGAATTACAGCTACGATTTGGTCCTCAGGAAAAATCATTTGCACTGGAGCAACAAGGTAAATGTTACTTGGGTTTTCGATTTTCATTTTTTAATTTTCCCCTCATGGGAAGGACATTTTTCTAGACTTAAAAACAAAATCACGTGTACAGTTTGTTGTGTTCCTCAGTATAAAAGTTATTTCCTGTGTAACTGATCGTCTTTTTCTTTCTGTCAAACCACAGTGAAGAAGAAGCTAAATTTGGTGCCAGACGTTTAGCCCGGAGTCTCCAGAAACTAGGATTTCAGGTAACGTTTTCAAAAGCTGTCTGAGCTGCAGATACTCAAGGATTTATTTTTGTAAAGTTAGCATTTTTTTTTTTAACGGACTAAAGAAATCTCCACGGAAAGTCCTCTTATGATTGACCTTTATCTACATTGTATAATACCGTCCTTCAACACAAAAAGTTAGTGGCAGACCTTGCCCGTGTGGGTATTTGTCAGGAATCCTGGCTTTCTCCCAAATCCTTTCGCCATAGAGAGAGAGAGAGACTTGTTTCCTTACAGATTAACTGCCTTTTCAACTCTTTACATTTTTCACTTCTCACCAAAAAAAAAAATTCTGTTTTTGATCATCACAAGAATGCTGTATCAGGATGATGAGCGAGAGCTGCAGGACCCTGTTGACACGTATACACTGGTTAGCAGGCTCTCACACTTGTAAAATGACTGTTACTAGCAGGCCAGCCTTATCAAATGTGATTTTGTAGAGTCATGCATTTGAATAAAATTAATACATATCCTGGACTTGCTAGGTCACCTGGAAACGATGAGTAAATGAAAGAAAAAGATGAGCTGTGGTTCCTGAACAGGTGGGCCTAGGCAGTTTGGGATTTGGGTGGGAGGTGATGAGAGGTTGAGTTTCTCTCTGATGACTTCAGTCTCCTCTGAGGTGGAAGGTGCTAGGAAGGCACTGAGGTGCTGGGGGGACATGGGTGTGTTGGTGCTGGATGGGAGTGCAGGGTAGAGAGCCATGATTGACAGCGGGGCCGCTGTGCACGTTTTGTGACTTTCTCCCACTGCCTTGTGCCGGTACTGAGCTGGAGGATAGTTCATCCAGATTTGTGGTTTTACTAGGGACAGTTGAAAAGATGACAGGGTAAAACCATTAAAATCTTGGTAGGAGTGGCTGAAGTTATTAATATTGAGAGGACATTATTTTCAGCCTTGGAGCCTCTTTTCTTAGCATAATATTAGAAATGTTGAGAGAAATTCCAGTGAGTTAAAAACACAATTCTATCACATTATTCCTCATTTTGTCCCCCAAAAGAAACAAACATCTAACTAAACTCGCAGAAATGCCATTTTACCTGACTGCATATAAGAAAAAGTCAGGCGTTTGGAGCTCAGTGTCCAGTACTTTCTGAGTTTTAAGTGATGGCTTTGCATTCTGACACTTCAAGGAGGACTCTGCTTTAATTTTTTCCTCACTGTTCTCCCTCTTATCCCAGTAGATTAAATATTAAATGGGTTTAAAGTATTGAAAAATTAAACTGAAATAAGATTCAGAAGACCCCAGATGTAGTGCTTTGATCATGCAGTTATCTCAGGCATTGTTTATTTTTTTTAATGAAGTTTTTGAGCCTTTTCCCCCCTTTAATTATAGCATTAAGGAGTCCCCAATAACTTAAAACACTAAATCCATGCTTTAAATGTTTTTGTTTATCTTGTTTGTTCTTATATTTAAGGATTACAATTCAATGATTAAGATTGCCATGATGAGCAGATCTTTTTGTTTGTTTCAAAATAATTCATTCATTTTACTTCTCTCCTAAAGGTAATATTTACAGATTTTAAGGTTGTTAACGTTTTGGCAGTATGTAACATGCCATTTGAAATACGTTTGCCAGAATTCACAAAGAACAATAGACCTCATGCCAGGTAGGTCTTTGAAGAATCAAGATAACTTAGCAAATTTGAAGTTACTTGTCCGGCTATAAGTATTTATATTAATTTTGGCTTTTTTTGCATAGTTACGAACCTGAACTTCATCCTGCTGTGTGTTATCGGATAAAATCTCTAAGAGCTACATTACAGATTTTTTCAACAGGAAGTATCACAGTAACAGGTATTTTATGATATTGAAACCAAGCTTGTCAATTATGGATTAAATGAGATAAGAGGTGTCCGTACCAAAATAGAGATAAAGTCTGCTTTGTCCCTTTTAGCCACTTCTGCCCTTCTAGGGGAACCAGTCTCCTCACTTTTAACACAGTAGATTAGTTTAACCTGCTTTTATATACTATTTTGAAATCTTATGTATGCTATTTTGTGTCGGTCTTCTTTATCTTCATCGTAACCCTAGTGAGATTCATCTGTATTGCTGCATGTAGCTGTAGATCAGCCATCCTTACTGCTATTTAGTACCCAGTACGTGAATATATTGTTCCATGGGCATTTGGATAGTTTTCAGTTGGGACTTTAAAATATTCTAGTATGTATTTTTATATATGATTTTTAAGTTTATGACATCTTGCATTTAAAATACTCAAGAGAAACGCATTCTATGAACTTCATAGAGGTTTTACATGAGCAAAATATTCATATATAATTGGTACCTATTTGGTATGTTTTATGTGTATTTTGTTATATCTTTTGAATTGTTTTAATTACTTGGAAGGGGTAGTTCCAGGATACTAGGTAGGCATAGATGTCCACCGGTAGTATTAGCATGCAGGATGATTTTTTTAATGGTACTATGGTTATAAATTGTTCAGAGACATTACTTGAGAGTCAGACCCAACCTTTGGCAAAACTGAGTTAAGGAAAATTTCTGTAGTGTCCTTGAATTTTCTTTTTATTCCTTCAATCCTTAGAGGAAAATAAAAATTATTGACACCTGTAAGCCTTCAACAAAAAAGCTTTAGTTCTGATTCAGCCATGGATTTTCACATCTTCCTTGGAGACTTACAGGCTCTTGCCAGAGTCATGCCTGAATCTTAAAAATGGGGGAGCAAGTCCATTTCTTTCCTTCTTTGGACTCTCTGTTTCTGCACTTTGGAGCCCAGACCTTACAGAGGCCTCCAGATCTATTGACAAGTCCCTACTAAGTATGGAAGAAAATAATGCATATGTAAAATATATATTAAGCTAATAGATTTAAACAACACAGTAGCAAACTGAAGACCATTGACCTGGTTAATTCGTATGCGTTACATATTAACCTCTGGAATACCCTATGAACTGTTAATTCAGTGGACATATACTGAGTGGTTCCCATGGGCAAAGCTCTACTCTGTGGAGGGACTGAGGTGAGTCAGGAAGGATCGGCCCAGGGTAAGACGTGGTCAGTACCTTCAAAGGGTCCACAGTGGATGCATATGTACGTTTTTTAGGATCTTTCAAAAGGTAAGTTTACATTAGTAGAAAAAACGTATTTATTCAGAATAAGTTTTATAAAAATATTTTTTCATTATCCTTTTTATATATTTTTTTAGCTATTTAGATGAAAGGCTACACATTTTTAAAGTCCTAGCATTATATAGATTAATTAATACATAACGTAACCTCATCCCTGGTGCTTTTTTTTTAACGGCCAGAGTAAGCTGTAAGGGTGAATGGCCAGATTAGTAGTAAACATGTGAGTACCAAATAGCAGTAAATTTGTGGGGATGTTTAGACCGGGCAGTTTATAACGGCCCTCTGGTTTCCCAACGCTCTGGTAGCAGCTTTGCTTAGCTCTGCCGGGTTCCTCGATACTCCTGTGAGCTTCAGTCGTAGCCTAACCAAAAGCTAGGCTACAGTGACCAAAAGCATAATAGCTGTGTAGTCCCGCTTGTTACTCCTTCCTTTAATAAGCGTATTATAGTACTTTGTGATTGTCTGTGTGGTTTTTTTATATACTCCCTTTTCACAATGGTGCCCTAAAACAAGATGAGTATCATCATTTTGTGTTTGATTCCCTTTAATTGTCCATAAAAAAATCTTATTCTCTTGGTTCTTGCTGTGACTGTGTGTATAAGTATGTAAGTGTAGATTTTTTTTAAAACAACCTGACAAATTCTAAAGTACTTGGTTATTTGTAATTCTGGGAAATCAGCTTTTCCTAGTGCTCTTTTGCCTCTTCTCACCCCTTCCTCCACTGTGTTGTTACAGGGCCCAATGTAAAGGCCGTCGCTACTGCTGTGGAACAGGTATACCCATTTGTGTTTGAAAGCAGGAAAGAAATTTTGTAAGTCATCACGTAATTGGTTAGAATCCCAAACTGAGCACCTTTTAAAACCTGCTGCACATTGGACTCAGAACAAAAGGAAAACTGGACCAACAGTAATTGAGGAAATAGACTCTTTTATTCATTCACGGCTACAGTGTAAGCTCCAGTCCCTTTGGATTTTATTTCAAACCTTGCTGTAATATAAAAAGGAAGTTTACAAGACATGACATTGCTGCTTTTACAAAAGGACATTCTATTTATTTTCGCAGTAATTTCATGTCCCCACGAGCAGAGCTGTCACAGTGTGCACTACCTTAAAGTGTTTTGTTGCTGTCATTATTTTTTTCCAGTTTGAGCTGATGTGTTTTATTTGTGAATAGTCTTTTACATTTTTGTATGCTGAATATGGGCACCAAAGAACCTGTAAAAGTTATCTTTTTCAATTGAATGTGCACAAATAAAAGTTTGGAAAAGATCACTCTTCATATCCATTCTATTCCCCATTTTCTATTTTAACAAAAATTGTATTCATAATTCTTTTTTTTTTAATCTATGCAAGCTTAGACTTTTGCTAAAGTGTGTTGGCTTCTTTTTGAAGTGTATTTTGTAAATATATATATGCCACATGTGTATAGTATCTTTTAATGCTCTGTTACCAAATATCAAATAGGAATTTTTTTCTTGCAGATTAGAAATAAAAACATGTATATAAATTCTAGGGAACTGGAGTAGAACTTTATAAATTCAGCGTAATGTTTTATGTTGCTAATTTAACATGATAGAAAATGTTAACTATCTTTTAAAAGTCATAAAGTTGTAGTTTTAAAAAGAGAAACTCTTACCTACAAGATGAATATAAGAAAGAAGCTGTGATGGGTTGTACCTCATATGTACCTTTGTTATTCTGGAAAGACTCAACTCTGGTTAGAGGAAAGTAAAAATCTTAGGTTGGTACTCAAGGCTTTACTAAGAGTCTTGTCAGAAGTTGAAACATTGTGCTGTTTTAGCAAGAAGTGCCCAAAAGCTGATTCTGTGCCACAGTGTAATTAATTATACTACAGTTCAATTTGAACTTGAAAGCCATTTTGCAAGATAAGTCTTTCCCCTTGCTGTGTCTTATTTAGTGAAGCTAAAGAGCGACTACTCAGTATATGGGATTGCTCCTCTTAAAGTTATAATAAATATGCATTTGTGAAACAGTGGCTCTCTGGCTCACCCATGGGCCCAGGAATGGTAATATAGGATCAGGCTGCAGTGGTGCTCGGCCATTTGTGTTTAGGAGTTTAGTATTACTAACAATGTAATTACTAACAATTACTAACAATGATTTTACCTAGAAATAAAGCTGAGTGGAGCGTCATATTAGCTTCTCAGTTAAACTTAATAGAGGTAATAGTACAACACAGTTTTCCACTAAAACCTTGAATTTCCAAAATGTTTTGAAACCTTTGTGAAAAATTGGAACATCTTAACCTCCATTTTCCCTACCATATTCTAAAATCTTGAAAGCTGCACTGAACAATATGTATTATTTTTTATGTTTATTTTTATCTTCTTTCTTCTCAATGCCTTCCCCTACCCTGCCTCTCACTCCCTCATAAGTTGGGGCCAATGGCTAACTTTTATATTTTCTTTCTTGGGAAAGACTTAATTGTGATTTTAAGACTTCTCATTTTTTACATTTGTGTTTATTTGCTTCATTTTGAGATCCAGTGGGATAGGCAACCTCAAAAAATATACAGAAGAAAATTCAATGAAAGTTATAGGTTCTGAGCAGACTGTTTCAAAAATTTGAGGTTTTCCACTTAGATTTAATTAACAGTAATTAAGTGACCTCCTGTTTGGCAGTGTTCACAAAAAAGAAATAGCGAAAAGGGGGGGAAACACGATTATATAGCCAAGGTGCAGATCCAGATGTTTGTTGTAATATTTTTCAGTATTCGAGTGACTTGAAAACTATGTAGATCAGTAGCTCATCAAAATGCTTTCTCAGAAAAGAGGGAGAAAGACAATCTGACCGGGTCTGGTTTCAGGGCTGCTTGCTTGAGTATCGCCTGGCAAAGTGTCATGGGTGACCCACTATACTTAACAAAGCTGGTAAGAAATGAGTGTGTCTGATGTCTTCTGGCTTTTCACAAGTGCTGTACATTTTTTTAATAAATAAAAACTGTGAATATATACATATAAATTATAAGTATTCCCCCTTTTTTATTTTTGAAAGTCAAAAAGCTCTAATTGGGTGCGTATTGGGTAAAAATTAGTTTGAAAACAGAACTGTTTCATTATAGATTCTGGATAATAAAAGAAAAATATAAGACAGTGTTTAAGATACTGAAGTTGAAATCACTTAGTGATAAACCTACTAGGTTTATAACACTTTCCTGCCCATTTACAATGTATGGCTAAGCCAAGAGATCGCTAAAGTATATACAGTGTTTGAACTGCACAGTGAAATGTGTAACAATTTTGTTAAATATCTTACAATCTGTGATGCTTGGCAAAGAAGAAGAAATTCATATTGATTACCTGTCTTGACCTTTTTTAATCTCAGCGTATAATTGCACTAAAGGTTCATAATAAATTTCTTAAATTGATCCTCTACAGAACACACTTTCCCTTCTTCCAAAACAAGTGAACCATGCATGTTCTAACTTGCATATGAAATGTACCGTGCAGAATGAAGACTGCAAATCTCCCTTCCTCATAACTTCCCCTGCCAATTTTAATTTAGATAGTATGTTTCAGCACCAGGACTTTTAGTCATTCTCCTGAGTTCCTGATAATACAGTTTTACTGTTGCTTACATAGATTGTAGTCAGATCACTTCATTATAAGGGAATGCTGTAGATCATATTTCCTTATATCAAACTGGGACAGTTTGTTATGGGCCAATAGAACATTTTCAAGCTGAATAAAAAGGGCTTTTGGCTCTTAGGATTCTCCTTTCTTCAGGTTAATCATATTTTTGTATTCTTTTTCAAGTTAGGTTGTTCAGTACTTTTTGTGTGTGTCTCCCATGGTTTATAATATTAGTCATTTAATGGGTTACTGCATAAGTGGTTTGAGATTCTTTATTGTAGATTTTCTATCATCGTATCCAAATTCTATTGGTAAAATGCCTCCTCACGTCTTAAAATTCAACTGGTGAAATACAGAAGAGAGCAATCCATTGTTGCGTGGGTGAAAACCCAAGTTTCTGGTACAGTCGGTGATCTCTGTTTCATCCTAGAGAAGACCATATTGAGGGAATTGTCCCGATGTTTGGATGTCATTTATTATGTTTGCAGGCATCTGAAAGTCAGCATCAGTTGTAGCCTGTAGGCCATAACCTGAGGTAGTGATAGTCCTGAGGAGTGCGAAGAATCACAGGAAACTACAGATCGCTATTAAGGTATCATGAAAGCCTTACAAAGAGAGAACTGTGTAAGCTTGACCTAGTAACTCAAACCTAACTACTGACAGATTTGGATAAATAACCTACTGGCTTGACTTCTCTTCTCGTGTTTTACTAACAGCTACTTCTAAATAAATATGGTCCCAGGATTTTGAAATTGTCCTTTCTAGCCGTATTTTTTAAAAATGGATGGAAAATGCTTATTTTTCTCAACTACTGCAGAGTTGTTCCTCTTAATATTTTATAATACTAATACCAAATTCATAAAAGGATATTTTGAATTACATTGTAGTTCATAATTCATAAAATAGGATGTATAATCTTTATCCTTGTTGAACTGTAATTAGAAATTGATCACTAAAATCCTAACCAGGACCCTATCCTAACCTAGAACATGTTTGCAGTTGTCCACATTGTGTCCTGGTTCTTTTTTACACAAGACCCAGTGCAGGTAGTGTCTTGGTAGGTAGGCAAAAAACCATAAGCTTATGTTCAGACAGCTTCTGTGTCTTAATGATAAAGCCGCAACTGGCCTCTATGCATACAAACCTTAAGGTAAAAGTTATTCTCATCACTAGTTCATAGTCTTTCAAAGGCTGCTCTGTGAAGAAGGTGGAAGATAACCAACCGGTATTATTTTTTAACCTGGTATTCTGCTCAGGGTAAGAAAGGGATCACTTGGGACCTTGTTCCTCACCTACCTTTCATGGTTCCTTTTGGGTGGGTAGAGATTAAAGATTAAAGATTGTCTCTATAATTTCAGGGTGTCCCTTTTAAACTAGCTCTGTGATACTGAAGAGAAAACATGGGAGTGGCCAATATGTATTGGTAGGAAGACACCCTGAATGTTCTCATACTGTGTCAACAGTTGTAAGGTTTTGAGGCCATTAGGTCTCTGGAGAAAGCTGCCTTGGCTGTCCCCTACCCCGTAGCTTTTTAGACTCCAAGAACTGATCTTGGGGTTTTCTTTTTTGAAGCTGTTTTGGCACTAATTCCTCTTGGTGATGACTCATAAAACAAATATTGTTTTTCACATAGTTCCTGAAAGAGAAAGAGGCACTAGTGAAAATGTCATTCTTAATTTACAGTATTTAAAAATGTGCAGGCTATAATTTTTTAAATCACCCTGGGGCTTTAATGTTTTAGCTCTGCAAAAATAGACCAAGGTTTATTGCAGCGTTTCCACGTGCCATGAAATTCAGTGCACCACAGACCTTTGATCAATCTCATGCAAAGGGTAAGGTGGGGTGCCTTCTTCTCAGAACATAATCATGGCATTCCTGTCTGCAGGGAAGGATTCCAAGGATAGTCTTACGTAGAACTACTGGAGATTACATCCCAGATCCTCTTTCATTTCTTCCCATTTTCTCAAACTCTGCTTACCAATATGCGTATCTATATTTATATCTACATATTCTGCTTTCTGCATTATCCCCTCGCCCCTGCATTAACAAATTCATTTCTGCAACATTATTCCCATCAGCATAAAAACATGCTCTAGTATTTTGTGTTTATTTAAATAAACACCTTTGAGGGCTTCCCTGGTGGCGCAGTGGTTGAGAGTCCGCCTGCCGATGCAGGGGACGCGGGTTCGTGACCCGGTCCGGGAAGATCCCTCATGCCACGGAGCGGCTGGGCCCGTGAGCCATGGCCGCTGAGCCTGCGCGTCCAGAGCCTGTGCTCCGCAACGGGAGAGGCCATGACAGTGAGAGGCCCGCGAACCGCAAAAGATAATAATAATAATAATAAAATAAATAAACACCTTTGAACCTGTCTCTCCCCTTTCAAATATCCTGTCCTATAATTTAACCAGTTCATCGAGTGGCTACAACATGCCAGGTGCTGTGGATGGAGGAGATAAAGAGTCTGGCTTTCAAGGAGCTTACACCTTCACAGGAGCCAAGCACGTAAGCATATAATTTCAAGTAGTAAGAGTGCTAAGGAGAAAAGTAAACCAAGAAAGGGAAAAAGAATGACTTAGTTGGGGTGTGGGGGACTGTATCATACTGCTGGCATCTCTAAAGATCAGGTGACATCTGATCAGAAACTGGAGTGAAGTTAGGGAGGGAACCATGTGAAGGATTGCAGCTAAGTGCTGTGTTGCGGAAAGTCCAATACGGCTAGAGCACGGCGAGTACCTGAATGACAGACGTGAGGTCGGAGGGGAGGGTAGCAGCCATAGTTAAGAAGCTTCAATTTTATTCAAAATGTAGTAGGAGCCATGGGATTTTGAGCTGAGGAATGACGTTTTTAAGACCCATCTAGGGACTTCACTGGTGGCACCTGGATAAGACTCCGTGTTCCCAATGCAGGGGGCCTGGGTTCGATCCCTATCAGGGAACTAGATCCCACATGCATGCTGCAACTAAGAGTTCTCATGCCACAACTAAGGAGCCTGCCTGCCCCAACCAAGACCCGGCACAACCAAATAAATATTTTTTTAAAAAATTGAATCCCTGAGCCTCAGTAAAGTCCTCAGATGATTGCAGCCTTGACCAACAGCTAGACTGCAACTTCCAGGACCAGAGCCGGCCTGCTAAACCACTCCTAAACTCCAGACCCGCAGACACTGTGTGAAATAATAAATGTTTATTACAAAAAATAAATAAAAGATCCATCTAACTGCTGCATGGAGGGTAGCGTGCAGAGCGCAGGAGTTGAAAGAGGAAGACTAGTTCGGAGGTAAGTCCAAATAAAAGATGCTGGCTTGGATTTAGAACAGTACTGGTGGAAAGTGTATATTCATATGTTTTGTTAACAGCTAACAAGACTTACTGATGTTAGCTGTGGGGTGAGAGGAGTAGCGTGGATGAACCCTAAGCCTCTGGCCTCAGAAGTTCCCCCCAAGCAGAAGACCCGTGGAGGAAATGTGACTGGGTGATCAAGGGGACTGGAAATCAAGAGTTCTGTCAGATTAGAGATGCCTGTTGGATGTTCCAACCAAAGATGTCAAGTGGACAGTTGGATTTCGGAATTCGAAAATCAGGTAAAAGGTCCGAGACTAGAGATAATCATTTGGGAGTCATCAACTTATGGATGGCTGGTAAAGCCGCGGGAATATATCCAAGAAGTGAGTGTAGATGGAGATCTAAGGATTGAGCCCTGGGCGTTATGGTATTTGAAGGGAGGGAGGGAGGAAGGGGAAGCAGCAGAGACCAAGGAATGACTAATGAGGTAGGAGGAAAACCAGGAAACTAATATTCCAGAAGACAAGTGGAAAGAAAAAATGTTTAAAGATAGGGAGCATGAGGGCCTGGGCACGTGCTGCTGGAAAGTCACATGACACGGGAACTGACCCTGAGGTTTGGTAACTCGGCAGAAGTCGTGAGTAGCCTGGGGAGTCTGAAAGCAGGAAAGAAAGCCTGAGAGCAGTAAGTTCAGGAAAGAATGAGAGGTGAGGACCTGGAGCCAACAGAGCGCTCTGGAACTGAAAAGTGGGCAGGGAGTGAGTGGGTACCGGGTGGGGAATTTGAGATTTGAGGTCTAGGGAGGTATGTTGTTTAGGATGGGGAGTACTGCAGCTCTGTGTGTGTGTGTGTGTGTGATGATAATCCCATAGAAGGGGGAAATTGATGACATGCTCAAGACAAATGAAAGAATTGGCTTTTGCACCGAGAGAGAAGGTGGGCATAGATGTAGGTAGTTGAATAGATGGTGTGCAGGATGAAGTGGGCTCTTTCTTTCTGTTTTCTCAGTGAACTAAAAACCCAAGACCATCAGCAGAGAGTGAGGAAGTGGGAGGGAGTGCTGGAGGCTTGAGAGGGGACAGGGTGTGAGGCCCATCTTGGACAGTAGGAAAATCAACTGACCAGGGCCATGTGGTAGGTTGCAGGACATTCCTGAAGACCTACTTGAGACTTATGTTCATCAGTTTAAAACTGGACTTGTCAGTATAGTTGGGTGTATCTCAAGCCAAGTTCCTTGGAGGCAGGGATAAAACAAGCTAAGAATTGGCTTAATCAGAATTAAGGTTTGCCTGAATGGAGGGAGAGAGAGGGCAGGGTAGAGGGAGGGGTGGTGCGTGGGATCTAAGGAAGGTAAGAAAGGAAGTGAGGACACGGGTGATGACTCTTCAGTGGATTCCCAGTCCTGGTAGGTGCTTGAGAGAGTGAGCTGAAACGCAGAGTGGGCCGAGGGTGAGTGGGATGCTTGTGAAAGGAGCAGCAATGGGTAGAGACAGTCGAGGTTATGATCATCCTGTTCGCTCCCCTTCCCAGCATCATCCAGTCCCTCCTTCTGACAACACTCCTCTTGGCTTCAGTGATACCATATTCTCCTGGCTCCTCTCCAGCCTCGCCGTTGGCTCCTTTTCAGTCCTTTCGATACTCACTCTTTGCCTGTTCTCTACGTGTTGGTGTAATCCAGGGCTTGGTCCTGCACCTCATTCTCCTCTCTGCTCTCTGACTAGATGATCTCATCTGGTTCCATAACCTAAATACCACTTACCCAAATCTGACCCTGACTCTGAGTGTCTCCAGAATTTCATACTTAACATATCCAGCTGCCAACCAGTACTATATCCATCTGATGTCTAATGGACATCTCTGCAATCTTTCCAGCCCTGAAACCTAGTTCTGAAAGGGCTCCCCTGTGTTACCGTCCATGCAGTTTCTCAAGCTAAAAATGGAGGTACCACCCTGACTACTTCATTGCCTTACTCCTATATCCAGTTAATTCATTAATTTATTCATTTTCAATAATGAGCTTCAATTATATGCGAAGAAATTATTCCAGGTGCTGGGAAACAACAGTGAACAAAGTATACAAAATTCCCTGCCCTCAAGGAACTTAATGGAGTGAGAGGAGATAGACAAGAAACCAAGTGAAATATAGAAGGTACCAGCTTTGGGGGAAAAACTGAAAAAAGAGAGTGGATGCAGAGTTGGGACATGATTGTGATTTTAAATAGGGTAACAGGACAATTCAGAAGGAGATAAAGTGGTGAGACAAGTGGATATCTAAGGGAAGGGAATTCTAGACAGAGGAAACCAGGGCAGAGACCCTGAGTCTTGAGCATTGCGTGGCGTGTTTGGGATGCAGCAAAATGGCCAGTGCAGCTGATGAGAGTGAAAGAGGGGGAGAGTAGAAGGATATGTAGGCTGTACGGGCCATCAAAGCCGCTGGAGGATTTGAGCAAAGGAATAGCTTGATCATATTTAAAGGGATCACTGGCTGCTCTGCTGAAAACAGATCAGAGGGGATGGAGGCTGAAAACAGGACCAGGCAGGTGGTTACTACAGTAACGCAGGAGAGAGAACGGTGACTCAGATCAAGGGAGGGGCAGTGCAGGTGGCAGGCTCTGGATCTATATTTTTTTTAAATACATTTATTTATTTAATTTATTTATTTTTGGCTGCGTTGGGTCTTCATTGCTGCGTGCAGGCTTTCTCTAGTTGCAGCAAGCGGGGGCTGCTGTTCGTTGTGGTGCACAGGCTTCTTATTGCAGTGGCTGCTCTTGTTGCAGAGCACGGGCTCTAGGCGCACGGGCTTCAGTAGTTGCAGCACAGGGGCTCAGTAGTTGTGGCTCACAAGCTCTAGAGCACAGGCTCAGTAGTTGTGGCGCAGGGCTTAGTTGCTCCGAGGCATGTGGGATCTTCCCAGACCAGGGCTCGAACCCGTGTCCCCTGCATTGGCAGGTGGATTCTTAACCACTGCGCTTCCAGGGAAATCCCTGGATCTATTTTTAAATTAGATCCAACACTGTTTTCTGAAAGATTGAACATGGGGTGGGAGGGAAAGAGTCAGGGGAGACGCCAAGGTTTGTGACCAGTGCAAGCAGAAGGATAAGGTTGACATCAACTGAGGTCGAAAAGTCTGCGAGTGGAGTAGGTTTGGGGAATATTGGGGTTCAATTCAGATCATGTTTGTAATATTTGTTAGACATTTGAAAAGAGTTGGAGAGCGAACAGTTGAATAGACAAGCCTTGTGTTCAGGAGAGAGATTGAAGCTGGAGATGTAAATGTTGGATTCAGTGGCATATGGATGGTGTAAAGACCATAACTTTGAGATCAATGAGCCAGTGAGGGGATAGAGGAGGGGTCAGAGGACGAAGCCCTAGGGCACACCAACTTTAAGACAGTGAAAGATGAGATGGAACCAGCAGAGGATGCTGAGGAGGCGTGACTGGTAGGAGACAGCCAGGAGGCCGGTCCCTGAAGGCAGTGAAGCAAGTATTTTGGGAAGGAGGGCGTGCTCACCCCAGTCAGTGCTGGGGATGGTCACTGCATGAGCTATTAAGACAATGGATGAGAACTGATCACGGGGTTTAGCAACATGGAGGTAACCAGGATGTTAAAAGGAGCAATGACAGTAGAGTAATGGCCATAAAAGTCTCATCAGAGCAGGTTCATGAGAGAATAGGAAGAGAGGAATTGCTGACAGTGAATATAGAGACAACTCTGAAAGAACTTTGCTATAAATGATGGCAAAGAATACAGGTGAAAATAAATGATAGCAGAGCAGGACTTCCCTGGTGGCACAGTGGTTAAGAATCCACCTGCCAGTGCAGGGGACACAAGTTCGATCCCTCGTCCAGGAAGATCCCACACGCCACGGAGCAACTAAACCTGTGCGCCACAACTGCTGAGCCTGAGCTCTAGAGCCTGCGAGCCACAACTGCTGAGCCCACATGCCACGACTACTGAAGCCCGTGTGCCTAGAGCCCATGCTCCGCATCAAGAGAAGCACTGCAATGAGAAGCCTGCACACGGCAACCAAGAGTAGCGTCCGCTCTCTGCAACTAGAGAAAGCCCGCGAGCAGCAACGAAGACCCAACACAGCCAAAAATGAATAAATAAAAATAGATAAATCTAATTTAAAATATGATACAAGAGCAAAACCTAGGGAGGAAAATGGGATCAAAAGATTTTTTTTTTTTAAGCTGGGGAAAAAAATCACACAAGGTTGCTCTGCTGATGTGACATAGAGATCTAGGAGAGAGGGAAGATACGGATGATGCAGGGTGATCAGGGAGGACTATTGGGGAATGTTCTGGAGAAGGGAAGGGCAGAGGGCATGAAGTGGTTGGCTTCACATAGGAATGAGTTAAAAGATAGAACCCAGAGGGATGGTGGTGTATTTGGATGCAAATACTGATGTGTGGGTTGAGGTGGAAGGGTAAGGAAGTTCCCTTTCTGATTGTGTTCATTTCTTCCGTGAAGTCAGGAGCAAGGCTGTTGGCGGCAGTGAGGACGGCTAAGGAGGTGGGAGGTTTCCAGAGAGAGGCTGGCATTGAGCAGTTGTCTAGGAGAGACAGTTCATGGACAGGGGACATGGCTGATTGCCAGGTAGCATGGAGGGGGCCTCTCGAGGTCAGTCAGGATGATTGAACCTGGGCCCCAGCCCTGTGCTCGTGTGCTTTCTCAGCCATGTTCAGCTGTGTGCCTGCAGACGCTGGCTTGGCACGCCTTTAAGTAAATGAGGTCACGTCACTCCCCTGCTGAAAATACTTTAGTAGCTTCCCATTGCACTTAGAATGAAATCCAAACTCAGTCTGTAAAGCCCCACACGTCAGTCTCCACCGACTTACCCACTGGATCTCAAAGATCGCAGCCTCCTGAGCATCTTTCGGTTCCTGGAACAGGTCCGGTGTGTTTCTGATTTAGTCTTTGCACTAGCTGTTCTCTGCCTGAATTCTCCTTCCCCCTACCTTTGCAGGGTTGGCTCTTCATTACTACTCAGATTTTATCTTAAATGTTATCTCTCAGATCACCAATCAAAAGTACCCCCTGGGCTTCCCTGGTGGCGCAGTGGCTAAGAATCCGCCTGCCAGTGCAGCGGACATGGGTTCAAGCCCTGGTTCGGGAAGATCCCACATGCCGCGGAGCAACTAAGCCCGTGCGCCACAACTACTGAGCCTGCGCTCTAGAGCCTGTGAGCCACAACTACTGAGCCCGCGTGCCACAACTACTGAAGCCTGCATGCCTAGAGCCTGTGCTCCGCAACGAGAAGCCACCGCAATGAGAAGCCCGCACACTGCAATGAAGAGTAGCCCCCACTCGCCGCAACTAGAGAGAGCCCACGCACAGTAACAAAGACCCAACGCAGCCATAAATAAATAAACAAATAAATAAATAAGTACCCCCTACAATAAGATACCACCTCAAGCCGTTAGGTTGGCCACTACCAAAAAAAAAAAAAAAGAATAGAAAATAACAAGTGTTGCACTACTATACATAAAATAGATAACTAATATGGGCCTACTGTATAGCACAGGGAACTCTACTCAATACTCTGTAATGATCTATATGAGAAAAGAATCTAAAAAAGAGTGGATATATGTATATGTATAACTGATTCACTTTGCTGTACAGCAAACACTAACACAACATTGTAAATCAACTACTCTAATAAAAATGTACAACGAAACAAAAACCCCAAAAAACAAAAGTACCCACACACACGCACACTTACTATCTTAATTCTCATGGCATTTTTGCTCACTGATTAATGTTATAGCACCTAGAACAGTGCGTGGCACGGAACAGGTGCTCAGTAAGTTATTTAGCGAATAAGTGAATTTGGGTGAATGAATGAAGGAATGACCACATAAAATGAGCTGCTAAAAGTGAAAAATAACCTAAGTCTCAGAACTACAATATTTACAAAACATTAACTTGTTAGTTTTCTCTAATTGTTTCCACTTAAACTGGGGAAAAGAATGAAAGTCACAGCTGAAACAGCACATATGGCAAATGTCCCATTTCGTGTTTGTGCTTGTAGCTGGCAGGGCACAAGTTCAAAATGAAATCCTTTCAAATTACATTATTGCTGAAATCTTTTCTGACCTCTCCACTGAGTCATTGTTTATCTTACAAGAAACTTAACAACTTTGGAAGAATATTTGTTTTCTCAGCCTTGTAGAAATAGAAGGAAAAGAAGCCAACTCCAAATACGAGAAAGGAAAATATCAAGCGGTATGGAGTACCAAATTTGAAGTTAATTTGATATTATAAATAGTTTCCTTTCTTGCTGCTTAGGAAATCATTGGGACATACACATCTGGACTCTCTTTCCCTGGGGACAAAAGTTGATTAATTGTTTCATTAACTCCGAAGTTCATGAAGACTCCCTTAGCTCGGCAGTAGCCGTCCTCCATCTTCGAGTTCACTTCAACTTTCGTGTCCTCACAAGTCCCCGGGGGCTTTCCATCACCCCCACGTTCACTTAGCTAGTTCGATCACTTTTCAATACCATTATGTATTTTATTTCTATTTTTGCCTCTGCCATTTCCCTCCAGGGAACCTCGTTTAACACACATACTTCATACATAACTTTGGTCAATTTATATCATTCAGGCTGCTTACATTTTCATGTTTAAAGCATTTGCCAACCTACTGCTTCAAGCTAAGGCATGTCCCAGGCTCTCTGATGTTGCAGAAATCGGAGTTAGCCAAGATTTCTGAAGGCAACTGTTTCCTTTCTGCCCTCAGGTACTGGGCTTTCCCCACAAAAATGCATCCCTGGTAGACACTGCTGCTTGCTTCTCCTAGAAATGAATTTGAAATGCAGAATTGTTTCGCCACCTCGTCTTTCACAATTCGCACCTGTGCCCTTATCTCTATTTGTTCTTCTACACCAACCTCCTGGTACTTGTGGAATCTGTCTAGGGGTGGGTAGTACTCGGGCTTTTGGATCTCTCCTAATTTGCAATTTAAAACTTTCTTGGAGAGGGTCTGGATTTAAGTTTGAGTAATTCAAAAACATTTCATAATGCAGAGTTTTGTTAATTTAGACAGATTTCTTCCCCACCCCGAATTCTGAATGAATGAATATGTTTTGTTGAGTTTTAGACACCCAGATCACTATGTTCTTACGGAATGTCTTATTCTGGAGGCCTACTGGATGGAAAGATTGGCTTAAGTTTTGTCTTCAAATTTTCATTTGGTTTGAAATTTGATCCATTCTGACAGCCCCATTTTAAAAAAAAAAATCTAAGTTTCTTTACCTTAATTCGTTGAGTACATTCTGCCTTCAAGTTAGACTTTTTAAAAAAGAGGGCAATGAGGAGTGATTCTTAGTTTCGTTCAATGAATTCATTACTGTTTTCTCCCTGCTTCAATTTTTTAGTTAGTACTGCTCACAAGAATTGTAACAAACCTTTATTTTTAAAGGCATTCTCTACCCCAGTACATATGCCCTTCCTCTGCACTTGCCAGCACAGTGTATGGCAGTGGTCTGTTTTCTGGTCTGCCTCTCCAAATAAAGGAGCTATGGGTTCTTTGTCTCCTATATTTTCAGTCCTTTCCTAATACAGTGTCTACTCCATAGTAGATAATCAACAATGAGTTGAATGAATAATCTCTGAAGTTGCGGGCAGGGAGTGGTATGGTGCAGGCCATATGTCTCCCTTTTCTGAACACATACCTCTTGCTGTTGCACAGATTGTTAGATCATAAGATTAAATCTCGTCTGTGATCCACAGATCAAAACTTGTTGTGGTTTATATTGTTACCCCTAATCTAATCCCCACACACAATGAATTCAGCATTGGATTGACCACAAGGTATCCAACTGAACAGTGGCTACTTTTTAATCATCTGCTAGGAATCAATTTCAAGCTAGGCACTGTAGAGGTTACATATGAAAGGTAATGGGCCAAGACCATTCCCAGATGCCAAAACTTTATAACCTACTTCATTAAGGAAGTGAAATCACTGGAGTTTTAGCTAAGGCAATATAAAAAGAAAATGGGGGGAATTCCCTGGCAGTCCAGTGGTTAGGGCTCCCCATGTCCACTGCAAGGGGCACAGGTTCGATCCCTGGTCAGGAAACTAAGATCCTGCATGCCCTGTGGCGTGACCAAAAAAAAAAAAAAAAGTGGGATTAGAAAATATTGATGATCCTGGTGAAAGGAATACTATCAGGGCTAGGGTTACTCAAGGCTTTGAAGATGAGGATTTGCATTGGCCCTTAAGGCATAAGGCTATAGGGTTAACTCTTCAAAGATAACTCTCATGTTACAGTTTACAGATGAAGGCACTGCGTTATCACGGTCTGAGGCTGTTAGTTATTTGAATCATGTATGTGTAATTAATTGTCGTTCAGTTTCTGTGCTCTCCAAGAAATCCAATTATTTGACTTCAACTTGAATAGAGCCAGGCAATGCTCTGGCCAGGCCAAGGAGATAGCCGGCTTTCCTGACAATTATATTTCTCTTTGTAAATGAATACTTCTCATTTTCATTGAAGGCTTTCAAAATAGGGCCTTATCAGCATCAAAAATTATCCCTACAGTTGACATTTACCTTGAGGTAAGAGAAAAGTTTTTCTGCTTACTAAAATGAAATGTCTTTAAAATGTAAACCTTTTTTTTTTTTTTTTTTTGGCCACCCCTCTCGGCTTGTGAGATCTTAGTTCCCTGAGCAGGTATTGAACCCGGGCCCTGACAGTGAGAGTGCCAAGTCCTAACCACTGGACCGCCAGGGAATTCCCTGTAAACCATTTTAAAGTATATAAGGTACAAAGTAAAAATCATCCATACTCCTACTTACTTCATACCCTAATAATAATAAAAAATATTATATAATACTAATAAGCCAGGATTAAGAGCTCGGTCTATATATTTGTACATATACCTACCATCAATTCACCTATCAGGTTTACCCTTCCTTCAGACAAAAGCTGAAGAACCACTATGCCCACAATTTCTGTAGCCATCGTACATTTCTCTCTACTGTAATGAAAGTTTTTTTTAGAAGAAAGGCACAAACTGTAATTATGTAGTTTCCTCCTGTTATATTAAAGTCCATGAACAAGTATCCCTACATTTTTGGGCAGAATGATTAAATCCTAGGAAGAGCAACAAGTTCCCCTTCATTCCTGGCCCCTGTGCATCCTCTCCTCCCCCAGGCCACAGTTTCAACAGTCAGAGCTGTGAGACCTGCTCCTAAAGAAGAGGGGAGTATTCTCCAGGCCACTGCTACGTCAAATTGTTCAGGCAGTCTCTCCCTATGAATTTTATTTAACCAGTGTTCTAACTGCCTATTCATGTAGGAAACTCTTTATCTTTCTTAGTGCTCCTTGTGCCATATTTGGAATAATTGTAGACATTTAGCCCAAGAGTTTTCCTGGTAACCTTAGCCTTAACAAGTGTTTAGGGCTTAGAGACCTACAAGTGTGATAGAGGTGGAAGGCTGAAGCCCACGGTGCTAGCACAAGGCAAGCATGACATTCCAGGACCACCTGAAACCCCAAGCAGCTCCCACCCGCTGTGTGGAAAACCAGAGATGGGCAAGGTTCTTCAATCATTACTGCAAAGAGCTTTGAAAGTTTCACTTGTTAGAAAGCTCTGCTTATTCTAATTCCTTAGCTGAATTAGCCAAATTAAACGCATGGCAGAGAAACTCGAATTATGCTTTGAGATATGGTTTCTCCACCAAAGGGAATATCCTAAAAAATTTCAGATATTATTATTATTCCACTGTATATAAAGCTGAAGTTTTGATCAAAGAGTGTTGCTTGGAGAGCAGTGCACATAATACTCACTCTTTTGCCAGCTCCATTGATATTTGTTCCAAAGAGCATCCCTTTGTTTCGGGTATAAACACAACAACAAAAACCAGAGATGCTAGACTCATAATTGTATATATAAAGCACACACATGGCAGGCCAATGAGATCTAGAGAGGACAAAAGAAATTGGTTAGAGATGCATTTTGTGTTGCTTTCATCCCATTTGTGGACAGCTGCTTCTTAGAGCGTATATGAAAACATATGTATTTTCAAACATGCTGGTTGTATCCAGGGAAATAGCAATCACAAATTAAAAATATAGCCAGCCTCTGAAAGTTTCATTTTCACAAACAACCCCAGCCTTCTCTGGTAAAGTGAATAGCAGTCTTGTAAATATCACAATTTAAACCCAATGCCATCTTCTTGGTGAACATAATACTTTTCATCTTCAAAATGGTAATAGAAATGCTCATTGCCAAAAAAAAAAAAAAAAAAAAAAAAACTCAGACAACACAGAAACACATAAAACAGAAGGTAAACTCTCTCTCTCCTCACCCTCTACCATTCCTCTCTTGGGAATCCCTGCCATAGCAGTTTGGTTTCTACTTGGTAGACATTTTTAAAGACCTATTTATACAGATGGACTCTTCTTAGAATGAGCTCCCCCTTCTTTTCTCTGACTTGAATAAATCGTTTCCTGTTGGCAATATTTCATCATTTTAGTAGCTGGCAGTATTTGTAATACTGCTTCCTGGATTCAGAGAAAAAAAGTGATAATGGTTCGAATGAAAGGCATTGACTTGCTAAGATGCATCAGCAAGAAGCAGGACCCTCCAGGTTCTGATGGATCTCACCCGCCAACCTAGTTTTCCCTCTGAGCGCTTCTAGCCAGAGGTACAGTCCCTTTGTAGTACTGACCAAGGTCAAGGTTTGTTAGCTGGTGAGAGGTGGCCCCCGATGCACTTGAGTCTGCCCTTGCACTGCGGCACCCCAGGCTCAGCGGAAAGTCCAGTGTGGCCAGGAGCAGGGAGGAGGAGGCTGGATTTTTTTGAACACAGGCTCAGACCAGCCACAGACTGAAACAATGCAAATAGCCCTTACCGGCCACAAATCACAACTGGTCAGTCGGGAACACTGACTGAGCAGTTATGCGGAAGGCATTTGGTAATGCAAAGTGGAAGGAGCTATGCATATTAACCACTTATAGGTCAGCTGTGCCGAGGTGGGGAGAAGCAGGGAGAAGGAACAGCTCTGCAGTCCTTCTGGCAATTTTAATTGAAGTCCGCGCCCTCTGTGCTTTTCTTGCTGCTAACACAGGGTTTTGTCCAAGAGAGTGCTTAATAAAGTGCTTGGAGAATTGGTCCTTCTTTCCTCTCTGGGGCATAAAACCAGGAAATAAAAAGTGGAAAAAAAAAAAACAAACCCAAAACGTCATCTCAGCAAACTTATATGCTCTTCTGTTTGAGTATTTTCAGTAACAAGGAGCTCATCACTTACCAAAAATGCACACTACATTGTGAGTCAGGCCTGTCTGTTTCAAACATATTCCTCACTCATTCCTAAGCCCAAGCCTACCTTCTGGGAACTTGGGTTCAGAGGTTCTGCTTTGTCCTCTGGATCAGCCTTCCTCATCCCTTCTTCACGAAAGTGGCGCAAATATTTGAATGCACCTCCATCCCTTGCTGAGCATCCTCTTGTCCAAGTCAAACTCCCAAACTCTTGCAACTGTTCTTCACAGACCATAGGTCACCTGCCATGTTATCCAGGTTGCCCTCCCTTGGTGGGCACACTGCAACCCTCGTCAAATATTTTACGCAGAGCTGAGAGCAATACTGCAGCTGTATTATGAGCACAGCAGAGTATGTCTGTGCCTCTGGTACACTCTGTTCTTATTGATACAGCTGAAATTGTGCTAAAAGTTGGTGTCCAAGGGCTTGCCACCAAGCAGAGCCCTTATATCTTTTACTTGGAAAATTGATTTTTGAAAAGAAGTACAGAATTTCAAACTTAGTCCAATGAAATGTCATTTACACGTTTGAGCTCATTCCAGAATTTTTTTTTTTAATGAGTATGCTTTCCCAACATTTGTTCTAAGAGCCCATGCAGAACTTCTGAATCTTCATCAAGCTCGTCCTATGTATTAGCTATCCTTCCCAGAAATTCGTGTCGTCTTTATTCAACCTTCATCATTTCCATTCTTTCTTTTATATTTCTCCTTCTCCATATAAACAGTAGGTAAGTGTGTGTGTTGTGTGTGTGTGAGAAGGTGAAGGGCACGGGTCTATGTGTGTGATCTAAGCAGGAGACGTACGGTTGATGCAAATGACCAGTTCCTGTGTTTCCTTTCATCTGGGCTATTTCCAAAAATGTAGGACATAAATATTTTAAAATTTTGTGTAAAAACCCAAACTGTGCTTAATAACTCTAAAAGTTCATTTCCAAAAGTAGATATACTCCAAAAAAAGTCAACAAGATTCAGAAGTACTACATATAGATATATACTTTTTTGACTATACATCCACTTTTGAAATGGTATCAATATATATTATCTCTGTATTATAGATACTATTTAATATTTATGCATTATATATATACATATAAAATAAAGGAAGGGACGAAAACAACTCATTGGTCAGTTTTGGAGGATGCTGGGGAACTACCTCATTATTTTGAAAAGTAGAAAATAAAGAGAAAGTTTCAAACATTAATCTTGGCTTTCTTATATGATTCATACTTCAGGGCAGGCAAATAACTAATGAGAAGAAATTTCTCCTTAAGAGAAGTATTGCTGATAAAAAACTTAGTAGGAATAATGAAATGAAGATAACGGATCTGGGAAATGATCCTCAAAGGATGCAGGCATGACAAAGTGGGAGATAAGCACACAGGACATGCTTCTGATGGCAGGACACAGGCCATCACCTGGGAAGGAGTTTGCAAATAAACAAGAAAATCTAAATCTTTGTCAGCCTCTACATCTAAATAGCAGCTTACAGGAAACACAAAGGACAGAGGGTCACGTGATGTGACTACAATCAGCAAATCCAACCCCGGGGAAAACTCTATGAAACAAACGACCCAGTTTCTTCATTAAAAATATAAAGTGTAGGGGGAGGAGAAATGGAGGTGAAACCTACAGATTATGAGACATATCAATCAACCATAAATTAAGTATTTGGATTGTGATTCAAACAAACTATAGAAAATAATTATGAGACAATTGGAAGGATGTGAACACAGACTGGATACTTGATACCAAGAGACTATTAATAGTATAATATTTTTAGGTGTGATAATGATGTTGAAGTTATAGTGTTTAAATGTCTTATCTTTTAGAGGTCCCTGCTGAAATTTTAGAGACAAAATGACATGTTTGGACAATGACTCCAAATAATTTGGGGGGCAGAGCAGGTGGGGTCATAAATGAAGACTGATAAAGTTTTAAATTGGGTGGTCAGTACATCAGGTTCACTGCCATTCTCTTTACTTTTGAGTGTGTTTGAAAATGTTGACGAGAAAATGTTTTTCAGGCGAGTGTGCTTCCCTAAGATTTGTCCTAAGAGCACAAAAGGCGTTAGAGGAAAGCGAGTTCTTACCTGTCACAGTCAAAAAGGTCAGAGAGATGAGGAGATTGATGCCCCAGTTCATGCTAGAAGTTAGAGCCATGGCTCGTCCTCGAATTCCACCAGGAAAAATCTCACTCAGCACCAGCCAGGGCACTGGAAGACAAGGAAGAGTGGGTGGGGGACAGCAAAGTGATCAAAAAGCCATTGAAGCTGAGCGCCAGCCCACTGACCTCTGCCCTAGTCCCTCGTGATCTGTGGTTGGAGAGCAGGGCCATGTCCTTCTACAGGACGAGGGAGGAGAGAGTGTGCTTCCTCCTCACCTCCAATCAAGTGAGAAGGGATTCTGGAGAAACACTGAGAGAGCTTGACAATGGTCCCTGGAAGTAGAGGGAGGGACATAAAGGGCTGGTAGGGGACACTGGCCTGAGACACGCAAACAGAAAGGGCAGTGGCTAGGGCCATCTGCCCACGACAAGGGGCAGCTATGAGCCTCAGTGCCAGAGCCCGGATCTATCTGCTTTCCTCTGGGCCCTTACCTGTAACCTCCTCTGCCCCCGACCTTTGCCAAGTCCAACATCATAGCTACTGAGTGGGTAGGAGGTAGAGCCAGGAGGGCGGAGGAAGGAGGCTGGCTCCTCTCGCCTCCCCCACTTGGGCTTCCTGGCCTGTGGCAAGCTGGGTGGAGAGAAGCTCTCCATTAGACAGAGCTCCAGGATTCGGTGTTATGCCAGGCCAAACATTTGACTTTCTGAAAGGAGACTCTTCTTGGCACGAAAACTGATCAGAGGACTTTTTATGATCTGAGAGTGACACAAAACATTATAGGACCTGCCTGACGGGATTAGAAAGGGCAGCAGAGGAGCAAATTAACTTGTCTTCTGCTCACAGCCTATCAAATCCAGTTTGCCGAATAGCTACCAGTTCTTCCAATGGGCTGAGACCTTTACAAACCTTATCTCATTTGATCCTCGCTGAATTCCTACCAGATAGGAACTATATCGCTCTCCCTCTTTTATAGAAGAGGAAATGGAGGCTTAAAGGAGTTCATAATTTGCCAAGGTCCCAGAGCTCAGAGGTGGCAGCAGAGGCAGCGCTGAGCCTGGGTAGCCTCTGGAACTCATGCTTTTTCATCTTGGTGCTCTCTTGGGGGTGGCTCAATAAATATTAGTTAATGAATACATAAATGCAGAGTATCAGCACCTCTGATTCTGAGGAAAGAAGGGCTTAGGAGCTGTCCCAGCCCTGCTCCCTGCTGGCTAAGTCACATTGTGTTGCAAAGCCGGTGTTCAGATACAGACCAGATGCATCCTCTTGCCCGAGAGGAGGCGGTGTGAGGGAAGAAGCGAGAGGCCAGGGAGCGGCCCCCCGCCAGCAACTACCTGGGCTGCCAGGGCCAGCCAGAATCATGGAGCAGTCACCTGTGTCTCTGATTGAAAAGTCACCTCTCGCGACAAGATCATGCTCTGTAGAGAAAACACCTGCTCGGAGTAAATGTGCTGTTTTAAAGTAAGAAAAATATTTAAATTATACAAGAGGGCTGGAAACACTTTTTTTTTCTTGATGATCTTCTCCAAGTGAATCTACGTAGGGCGGGGGCGAGAACCGTAACCAAAGGAACATGATTATTATTGTTCTAATTAATAGGGAATTCAAAAATAACATTCCAGATCCCTCCCCTCCACTCTTTCCCCCAGAAGACCTTCACTAGATTCTTGCAGATTATATCCTTGGAGACGGGTGCAAAGCTCAGGTAACCTTGCCTTGAGGTTTGCAAGACAGGGGATCTGGATCTGAGTAGAATGACAGCTGCATAATTCTGGTGAAGGCTTTGTAATGACCTGTCCTTGGGCAAATACAAGATGAAAGTATGTAAGTCCACTCTGTTGAAGATAAATAATCTATGCTGCAAGCCAATACCCCAGGCCCCTTCCTGCCTTGGGTATTTGGTGAGGGTAGGGGTGGAGCAGAGCGTTCCTTATGGCCTTTTGCTCTAGCAGCCGTGAGGAAAAGGTGGGGGAATGGACATGCTGATTTTCTTTGACAAGAGTTAGCACTGGTTTTCTTGATCTACTTCCATCCCCACTTCATCACCTCTGATATACCCCGCTTCCCCTCCCCACCTTGCATCATGATGGCTCCTTGGAATTATTTGGTGGGGTTTGGGGAAAATCCTTTCCACGCTGTCCTCAGATGAGAATGAGTTGATCCTGCTGTTACAGAGAGTGGTGGATCTTACCAACAAGAAGATGGGACAGTTGCACAAAGCACTAGTTATAAGTGCTCAGTCTGAACTGTCAAGGGCTCACCTAAAAGCACCCAGCAGCCACCCTGAGGCCTGTCCTAGGCACGCATTCAGTGCCGCAGCTGAGCCAAGTTCTTGGACAGTTTAACCAGTCAGTGAGCAATGAACTGAATACTGAAAAACAGACTTCCGTCAGTCTCTGATGGGCCCTTGTTGTCAGGCAAAACTTACACCTGACATTTCCAAAAGTAATATACCATTGCTGAATGCGACTACTTCTCTTTTGATCTAGTGGAGAAAATTCAGGAATCGATGCCTTGGTTTATGTAATATTGACAAACTGGATGTTGCAGCAATTGACAAAGGTTTTGACAAGGATGGTTCAACATCCCCAATATGGAACCTGTCAAGTCAAAAATAAGGAGAGTAAATAATAAATATTTGTAAATTAATTTAAATAATTAATTAATAATAATGTTAAAATAATTTTAACAATGATCTCAGAACCATAAAAATCGCAGGTTTTCAGATCCAGAGAGTGTGAAATAAAAATCTGAAAGTGGAACTTGCAGCAAGATAGAATTTACTGAGAGCGTAAAGTCTTTCCATGGAAGACTTAGGAGCAAGATGGTGCCAGAATCTTATAGGCCTCCACGTTGCCTGAAAAAGGGCTGTGAGCACCCAGAGCAGAAGGAATGGAGAAGCTCTTTCAATTCATAAGTAAAGAGCAAAGAGGTATAAATCATCACATGCGGATATATATTGGTATTTAATAATAACAGGTGGAAGGTTTTTTTTTGTTGTTTGTTTGTTTGAATCCCTAATGTTTTTCCAATGAGATGGCCTAATTTCTCTCCAACAAAAATCAAGCTATTGTCACATGCCACAGTAAAATGGTGGCTCTCTCTGGCTGTCCTCATTATCCCCTTCCCTGATGACAGGCCCACAGGGGGTGCTTTGCGCTATCTGCTCGTGAGGAATCCACAGAGTAGTCAGAGATATAATAACTCTTCTACAGTGAATGAAGCCACTCACTGCAGTTTAGCAGGCCCTGCAACAATTCTCCTCGATGCCTGTTATTTCACCTTTAACCCCATTATTCTAGGCCCACCTCAGCAATATGTACTTGTGTAAATGTCAGAGTCTGCACGTGTCTTTAAAGTCTTCTCTAGGTTACAAGGGTTGAGGAAATTTTGGTCTTGCTGGGAGCTAATTGTCCACAAATATTGAACCTCATATTTCACATGGCATTAAATCACCAGGGCTGCCCATCAGAACTTGCCTGATCCAGATGAAATCTGCAGAGTTTATGGCTGCACAGAGTGTCATAAAAAGACCATGAAGGACAAATACGTTGAAATGTCTTTGTTTGCGATGGAGGACATGAACTTGAATGAATAGGGCCAATCAGTGGAAATGGCTGAGCTCTGTCGCATATCAACAGCCACACTTAGCTCCTCCCTCCTCCATATTTCAGCCACTGCTGAACATTTTTTTCCACTGAGGCTGTCATTTCTCTCCCTGTGCTTTCAGATTCAACCCCCACAGCATTTCAGGCATGCTTTCCATTTGGCTTGAGCATTTTCTGAACCACCTGGCATGGCAGCCTCAGGTTTGAAAGACTCATGGAGGCCTTGAAACTCTTACCAGGGAACTCCTAGCAACTTTGGAGGAAGTTCTACACTTAGGTTGCAGAGTTCTCAACAACCTGATGGAGCCAGTGTCCTATACTTTGTAGGAGTGAAGCCAGTTAAATTATGGCCCTATAAGTTCCTTGAGTAGGAGAGTCTTGTCCTTTAAAAATATACTCCACCGTAGGCCACCATCTCCAATATCATCAGTGATACTGTAGCTTTACTTTATTTTTATTTTTTGTATTCTCCCTTTTCTCAGTCTCTCTGAGTTTTGCTTACTCCTGGCCTCTTTTAAAATACTTTTTTTCAAGAATATGATCTTGGATTACTTAACAGGAAAACAATGAAATAAAACCTCAATGTTCCCAATCTTTCTATCTTAATGATTTCTAGTCAGAATCAACCGAAATGATTTCTTAAAATATTTTTTAGGAAATTGGATTAAATGAAATAACCCTTAATAAAAAATGCCAGAGTTAAAAATGGAACCCTTTTGTGATCAGGTACTAATTGGGAATAAGAAGGGTGGCAGTGGTCTCCAAACTTTCTTGCTTGTGTAGCCTTTAAAATAATTAGAAAAACTAAGTACTTTCTTTCATTTATAAATCAACATCTAACATTTTTTTACCATAAATTTAAATGACAGCAAAAGATGCAATTTCTATGGTATTTTTAAACTCTATATTTACAGTAGAGAATAATTATATCACTCAAGTATTTCCAGTGGAATTTAAATACAATACCTATTTGATACTCATCTTCATCCATTTAAAAATATAACAATAAGGCATTTAACATAAAGTTGACATCATTTTCAAATAGATGAAACGTGGGGGACTTCCTTGGCGGTCCAGTGGTTAAGACTCCGCGCTTTCGATGCAGGGGACGCGGGTTCGATTCCTGGTCAGGGAACTAGGATCCCACATGCCCCGTGGCACAGGCCAAAAAAAAAAAAAAAAGGGAGATGAAATGTACTGTTTTCAAGAATAATAAAAATAGATGGGGAGTTGAAAAAGTTTTTTAATAGGAGTGTCACTACATTCTTTAAATTAACAACAAAAGTTTGTTGTAATGATATATCAGCTGATAGCTTGATTAGGTCATCCTACAGTTTTGTTGAAAGTAAATTATTAGAAATATCTAGGCTTATGAGAGAATTATTATCTAGTCATTAGAGTCATTTTTCCATACCACACCTACACCAATATTTCCAACTGTCTTTTTCATTAGTGTTCCTAAGGTTTTTATAATTGGGGACATATATCATAATAAGATTTCTGGTGGGTAACAGGTGTGCTTTCTTTTAAGTGGAAGAATAGTTATTACTGGCAAGACAGGGAAGAAGAAATTTTAGGAAACAGACTTTTCCTAAAAATCCAAAAATTGATTTCCTTTGATGTATCATTGAAGGAATATTCCAGAAAGTAGCTTCCAGGATTATGCTTATCCCAATTTGCAGCTCACTGAACTAGAGTTCAAAAGGCAAAACAAAAAAGGGAAGGAGATACAAGAAATTAGTCTTTTCTGGTTTACACTATAACTTGAATGTCATGCTTCACATGTAACATTTTATGCTGTGCTTTTTTCATGAATGATGCTTCAGACTCCAATGAGAAAAGTATTAATAGTTTTTAATGTTACAGGTGTTCCTTGGAAAAATGCTTAACATTGTGTTCTGAAAAACAATAAAGTAACAGGTGAATGCTGTGTTTATTAAGATAGTGTTAAAACCTTAGTCTGTTTCTTTAATGTCTTTACTGTCTGATATTCGTAATTTTCAAGGGCATGGGCCTATGATCATAGCGTGGGATGGAGAGGAAAGTTAAACACCGATGTATTATATTATGTGAAGAGTTGCCTTTGGTAATGTTGTAAATGGTGTTACTTCTCTTTTTTTAGCTGTGTTCATGCTACAAAAATGTAGTTTTAGACTCTTTGGTTCTATTAGGTACCACTGTGCATCATTTAACTCCAAAGAGGAGAGTGAGATTTAATTAGCTAAGGCACATATTTCTTTAAGTTTTTCCTCTTGCTTGGGTGCAAATTTAGTATAAAACCATTCAGATACTATTATTTGTTTACTTTGCATTATTGCAATGACTAACACCAGAGGACCATATAAATCACCACTTTAATCAAACAAAATAACTTTTAACTTAATTAACTGGAAAAAAAAGGAACAGTATTGGTGTGAATATTGATGATAACTGAAATGTAAGATTTAAAAGGAAAAAAAAAGATTTGAAAGATATTAAAGGTAGACACAATTAACACAAACCCATTGTGTGAATACAATTGTATAATGGCTACATTTGATAATAAAATTCTCCTGTTTAAAGAATAATAATTTAATCAATATGCCTCTTCTCTAAGAGTATGTGATTATCCAAGAAGAATGATAGAAAAAGAGGGTGAGCACTAAAAAGTCTTTGACGGTGATGGTTTGGAATATTAGAGGCCTGGTGTCTAGGAGGAAATATGAAGAATATCAAAATATCTTTGAAAACATTTGATATAATTCTGGTCTGCAACCCTTTGTTCTAAACCCTGTATATCTTAGAGTGAAGCAGCTGAGTAAACTTCCAAATTAGAACCTGCTGTTCCACACCCCTGGAATTGTCGTAATTTTTAGCTGTACAAACAACACATAAACAATTGCTTTTGGAAAAGCTAGAGATATTTAGGTATAAAGTCTAAATTTAAATGTTATGGCAGATGAGTCATATGCTTCCTACTGATAATCATCCTCCAAAAGACTGGTTAAACTCCATAAAACCAAACCAAACAAAAAGCTAGGCTCTACAATCTTTGTACCTTAAGAAGTTCTAATTTCTTGTTTTAAACAGAAAATTGGCCTTTTCAGAATGTTTGAGTTGAAAGACGATTTTTCATGGGTCTCGCATTTCAGCATGTCTCATGAGAAAAGGCACCGATTTTGTTCCAGGCTGTCTTTCTAAGGATGTTCATATAACAAACAACCTTGGAAGACAGAGTGTCCCCTCTAGAGCAAAGTTTTGTTTACTATCCAGTAAATTAAAGATAGTGTCTCCCTCCAGGGGAAAAATCAGGCTGGCTTACTGTCTATTATAAAAGATTTGGGTTCCCTAAGCTTGGGGTTCCTTTCCTCTAAAATAACCCAGTCTAGGTATAGGTGTCACCTGGCCTGGTTCATAATGCCCTGTGGGTATTGGGGCCTGGGGAATTTGTGCAAATGCTGGTAGTCTGGCTATGGCTATTGCTATGAATAATAAACTGTCCTTTGTCTCTGACCAAGGAGTCTTGTGTCTTTTGTCAAAATCCATGAAACTGAGGCTAACTTGTAAGCTTGCAAGTGGGCTCAAATATCAGCCAGTTTACAGTTCTTGAGAGTTTGATTACTTGTGGCTATGGTAGGATTTTTCTACAAAGATCTTTTATTGCTATTATTAACTTTAGACTTCCAGCTTACATCTGAGAAATTTAACGTGATTGTTAAGCCTGAGATAATCCACTGAAATATTTCTATAAGCTCTAACACTAATTAAGTAAACAAATTCCAGGCTCAGACTTCTACATATTTCTCTTAGGAAAACCAGGAAGGAGTTGTCTCAAATCTTTTTTGGAAAGAGTTAAGTTCTAAAACATTCAATTACTAAACCAAGGTAGGAATTATTATCCCATGATATGACTAATCTCAATCTCTCTCTTTTTTTTTTTTTTTTTTTTTTTCCCACTCCAGGGGAAAGGTTGAATCTTGTATTTGGAGCAAATATGGAAATGAATATTTTGGCTAACACCATACATTTTTTTAAATGGCCTTAATTTTAGTAAATTTAAAACATGAAACTTCTTTAGTCATCAAATGAATTAGAGGTGGCCACACATCCTCAATTGAATAGTTTTACTCAGATATAACTTTTGGTCAAATGTGCATGGGGTTCCCCACAAACCACTTTTATTTCTGATGGCCTAGTTATTGACACAGATGACTAGAGGAGATCAGGATATGTCAACCCTAGACTAGAGAGACAGCTCCCCTTCATCACAGAAGCTGAGAGAGTTCCAGAAACTTTTTTTGACTCATCTAACAAATATTTCTTGAGCCCCTATTGTGGGCCAGGCCCTAGGTTAGGCTCAAGGAAACAACAATGAACAAGCCAAAGTTTGTGTGCACACAGGACACAGAGTCTAAATTAGTTGCACCAACTTAGAAGAATGGACAGTTGGGTGTTTCTCAACCTAAATCACACCTTTCACCTTTCGCCAAAGACTCAGAATTTTCTGTAACACCTGTCTGATAACCTAGAAAACTCTCTTGACTGTAGGTAATGCAGAAATGAACCATATTTCAAGCAACACATGTATTTTCTTTAGTCTTGACCTAACTGGAATGGTGTGCATAGAAGGGAGGTGAGGAGGACCATGGCATCATAATTCAATATGTGGCTATGGAGCATCTGCTGTGTCTCCTGATGTGCCTTAAGCAAAATGACTGCTGGGGTCAGTGCTGGCCTTACCAAAACTATACATCTCTTGTCTAGACTATGGCCAGATATTTTAAAATAGCACTAATGACTAAGTGTATTGAGTCCATGCCACACACCAGGCACTACACTAGGTACACGTCATACAAATGGCTTTGTTCAACCCCACAATTACACTGTGAGGTGGATCAGGAAGCTGAAGCCTAGGGAGATGGATTCACCTGCCTGGAGTCCTACACTGTAGAGCTGTGATTCAAGGTCAGGCAGCCTAATGCCAAAGCGTAGTCTGAATTCACACACTGTTGTATAGCCTCCACAGGCTTTCTGCTCTTCTCCTAAACCTCCAAGCTCATGTCTCCCTTAAGGCCACTTGATGTTATCCCTGATCCTTCTTTATTTTTCTTCATCACTCTTACCTCCACCTAAATGTTGACACTTCTCTCCTCCTGAAGTTGTATTATACATGTATTCATTTTCTGGCTTATTGCCTGTCCCCACCACTAGCTCCATTGTGGCGAGGTGTGGCTCTCATTCATCCATCCCTAAATCACCAGCAATGGGTACCATGCCCAGTGGGCTGTGGTGAGCATTCCACACGTGCTGGACAAGTAAGTGAGCAGATGAATCCCTACCACTGTCTCCCTCTCTCCTCTCTCCGTAATCACTCTAAGATGCTTTCTTGATGGAACTCCTGCCTATTTGGTAGAAGAGATTGGGGGAGGTGATTTGCTGTCACCTGTCATTCAGTCTTCAGTGTAAAGTTCCGCTTGAACTTGTGAATACAAAGGCAGTTAAAGGATGACAGTCATAGCCTCATTACAGAACTTAATATGTGACCTTGGACAAATTCCTTCCATCTGCTCTAATGAAAAGATATTAGTCATGAGACGGAAGAGGAGTTTAATTAATTTATGGACATAAGAATTTTTGGATTTAAAAAAAGCGCTAATAATTGTTCTTTTTAATTAATTTATTTATTTTTATTATTTATTTTTTATACAGCAGGTTCTTATCTATTTTATACATATTAGTGTATACATGTCAATCCCAATCTCCCAATTCATCCCTCCACCACCCCACTCCCCTGCTTTCCCCCCTTGGTGTCCATACGTTTGTTCTCTACATCTGTGTCTCAATTTCTGCCTTGCAAACCGATTCATCTGTACCATTTTTCTAGATTCCACATATATGCGTTAATATACATATTTGTTTTTCTCTTTCTGACTTACTTCACTCTGTAGGACAGTCTCTAGGTCCATCCACATCTCTACAAATGGCCCAATTTCATTCCCTTTTATAAAAGCCCTAATAATTGTTGTGAAAAGAACAGTCACGCACATTTTTCTGAGTTACAGAGACTGTTCTAAGGAGGGCAGCTACACAAGTGTTACCTCAGATGAACTCATGAAATAATAACTTTACGCCTTGGGCTTGGGCTTGGGCTTGGGCTCATCTCTGCTTTACTTTTGAAGCCCAAGAAGAAGAGAAATCATTATGTGGCTCTATGTCCTCATAATGTCAGGACTTTTTGGTTCTACCCTGAAGCTTGAACCACAATAATAAAGTGTTCAGTTATTAGAAGGAGCTAAAATGATCAGGACCACCCCAGAAAGACTGGAAAGTCAAGTTAAGATCTCGAACATATTTTAAAGTGAGAGATGAAGCGTGGAAAACGGAATGTTTCATAAAAATCTCCAATAAAAGCAGTGGGGTATATATTGTGATTTTTATTTGATGGAAGAGTTTTGGTATTAGTTACAGAGAAACGGAGGGCAGAGATTCTTAACCTCGGGCTATGAAACCCTTCAGCAGGCTAGTGAAGCCTACAGATTCCTTCATAGAATAATATTTTAAATGTATAAAATAAAATATATGAGATTACTTGGTACCAAATTTATGCCCCCTCCTGAATTCTAGATTCCAGGGTACCCCATTTATGCTAAAATCAGGGAAACAGATGACCAGAAAGTAAAATGATGTAGGGCATACACTTTAACCTAAAAACAGAAATACTTTTTGACAAGAGAAACTATGTTGTGATCTAATACAATGAAGGAATGTTGTTCTAAGCCAACACATATTTTAAAAGATTTAATAAAGATGATTTAATCTTGCTTTGATTTTGCTTTGGAACAGCAAGTACTTTTCCCTTTATGCCCCTATTTACACAAAGGATTTACTTCTATTACAAGTAATAAACTCTCTAAATGAAATACCTGAGCAATAATCGCATCAGGTTAATATGTTTATAATGCGTTCACGATCTGGTATGAAAATTTGCTCTTAATAAAAATCTTCTTTAAATTCCAACTGGTTCGTGCCAATGCTCTAGAATACAATTTTGGTGACTGAATTGGAATTCTTATGGTATGTTTTCTTTAGAAGAGAAAAAATGAACTGCAGCATGAATATAAACAGAAATGGCTAACTCTTAGCAAGAAAAATAAAGGACAATTATTCAGATCTCTTCTAAAAACCCTAAGAGAATTGACAGTCTCAAGCCACCCACGTGAATTAACTGCTTGTTTTCCTTAGAGGGAATGTTTGGGATTCTGTCTCCGACTGCTTGCCTTCTACCCTCAGGCGTGACTATCCGGATCAGTGCTTGGAACAGCAATTACAAGTTGAAGAAACCAAGAGATGAAGGGTTATTTCCCTTTCCCAAACCCCAACCTCCTTCAGACTGAGATTCTCCATCTCATTAGCATTGCTTTTGTTCTAAGAAACGCTCAAAAAGACTCTCTTCTCCATGTGAAAGCAAAAAGCAAAGGTGTCCAAAAAAAATCTGGGACTACTTTTAGATACTCTGTGTCTAAAAGTAGGAATTAGTGAAAGTCCCAAATAACTCTTTATGACCTGACAAAGAAATGCCCTAAATGCCTCCAACTACTTATTTCTGAGCACTGCTAACTCTCCTGCATCTTTTCTTAGAGGCAAAAACAGAAAGAGATTTTTAAAACTCACACCACAGTTGAGACAGGAGGGAAGGCGGCAAGGCACAACCTTTAAAAGAATGACATAGCTGTTGAGGATATGACAAAAACTGGTTAGAACAGATTATGTGCAAGATGGTGGAAGATTTGACTTCCAGAGGACCTTAAGCCTCATTATAAGCTCATTATGATACACTAGCTATGCTAAATGACATACACACAGGCACCACGACAGTTCCAAAGCCAACCATTAAAGGCCAAAATGTGGGCCGTGGCCCAATTCCTGGAAATCTCTGTCTCTTCCCCAAAATAGTTGTAATAATCCTTCCACTTGTTAGCCTATGAAATTACCCAGCTCATAAAAACTAACTACCCCATATTTCGGGGCCTCTCGCCTTCTGAAATGGTCCATGCTCTGTCTGTGGAGTGTGTATCTCCCTAAATAAACCTGCTTTCCCACTTAACTTTCAGGGCAGAGTCCTCTTGCCTGCCCTCTTGTATCCTTCACAAGCGTCCTATATTAATAAATCGACTTGCCTATCACTTCGCCTCTCACTGAATTCCTTCTGTGCTGAGACTTAAAGAACCTGAGGTCCATTAAATCCTGTGACCAGGTGTGTGGTTTCAGCTGGGAGATTGTGGGTTTGAGTCCCCGCCTAAGCCAGAAATTTTGGGTTCAAGTCCCAACTGAAGTGCGGCTGGATTCGAGTCCCACCTGAAGGAGTGAGATTAGAAGATTGTGGGTTTGAGTCTCAAACTGAGGTGTGTGGTTTCAAAGTGATGGATTGTTTTGCAAAAACATGATGGTTTCAGGAGGAACAGGCGCTTCTGTGGCAACCTAGTGTTCCCAGCTTTCCTGGTACTTAGCCTACCCACTAGATAGCTTGACACAGATAAAGAAGCACACTTCAAGATTTTTCCTGTATATTCACCTTAGTTTTAAAGTTCTTCTTTCCCTCTCCTCCTTAGAAACATAAATGTACCCCTGCATGGTTTCAAACAGATATATACAGTGCTGACTTAAAGGGACAGAAGGGAAAAATGTGAGATGTCGTGTCTTCCCTCAAAGAGCTTACAATCCAGTAACCACATTCTGGTTAATAAACCAAACAAGCATACAAAAGCAGTACACTATATCATTGAGGACTAAGTTGTATTATCACGTGGTAACTTCCATTTACATCACACACTGTAACATCCAAAACACTTGCACATGCATTAGTTCCCTTGATGCTCACCTATACTCTGTGAGATAAGACAGGTATTATTATGCCCAATTCATGGATTTAGAGAGCGCTTCAGAGAAAATAAATGACTTAAAAACATATAACCAGTAGGCAGAA